>NW_019091207.1:0-1274517 GCF_002217175.1 Folsomia candida | reverse complement strand
AATGAACAAATCGATATACTTACTTATATAATTTATAAATTATTAAGCCATCATTATATATGTAATTATGTTATTATTAGAGTTCTGAGATTGTTAATTATTAATTGATAAGCTTTGATTAGCCTGAGCAGACATGAACAAAATATATTTAGCCAACTATATCTTTGCAGATTAAAGAGATTGCGTTTAAAGAAATATGAAAAAAATGTGTGTATTCTTCTCTCATTTTATTTTAATTTTCGTTGATTTTAACTAATTCATAATTTTCATAAACCATTTTCATAAAAAACTCTGCATTTTCATGAAAATTCAGACATGAAAAGCCATGAAATTCTCCCTGCACCCCAAAAAATTGCACAACACCGCCAGATTTAAATCGTGTAAATACTGGAACTGTTTATTTACACTTGGATTCCAGAAACTCGGTTATTTTTTCAATAATTAGTTTTTCAAATTTTTTCAAATTTCTTGTTTATGTTTTTGGAAATTTATCCGTTTTAACGTAACGGTTAAATAGCAGAGCAGACCTTTTAAGGATGGTGGCTCCACATATAATCGTATTTTATACCAGCACGTGGAAATATGTGGTGAAACGAGATCGTCCAAGTGAAAATGATATACACGACTTTATGAAGGCACTCCCCACCTTATCGTCCTACTTATCTTGTGCAGTGTGTCGAAAACTACTTAAGGGGGATCCCTTGTTCTCGGTAGAGCTGTGTGACCACTATGTGTGCAAAGGTACGTAGAAAAATGTGAATATAAATAATTCATCAAGTAATAATTGATTCGTTACAATTCACAATTAGATTGCAAAGGGCTGGCGAGAGAGGCGAATCAAATTTGCGGTAATTGTCGAGATTGGGAAGATTTTTCCGAGGACGAAACGCTTGTAGCACTACTAGCAGGACATTCTCGATACTGCCGGATTTTTCTACGTTCTTCAGATTGTACCACCCTTTTAGAGAAACAAGAGGCTTCGTTGCCCTCTATTTCGAATTCCTTGGTAGTGGATACGTTTCAAATTTTGGATATTTTACAAGAAGGTGCAAGTATAGGAGGAGGAAGCAAGAAATCTATTATTAAATCTGTTAAAGAACCAAGAGTAAATTCAAGATTACATCCAAAAGATGATATTATTCTTAGTAGTAGTAGTAGTGACAAACAAGATAGTAAACTGAAAATAGTTCCAAACAGCGTGGTCAGTTGTAATAGTTCTTCTGTTAATAATAGTGCGAGTAGTTCCTCCAAATTTATCCATAAACCAATAACAGTTAAAGAAGAGAAACTTGTTCAAGTGATATTACAAGATGTGGATCATAACGATGATTCGATTGATATCAAAATTGAACCTGTTTATCAAAGAAGAGGCGACGATGATGATGAAGATCATGATATGGTAATAATTACTTAAATTATGCAAGAATATTATTATGTTACCTTAAGAAAATGAGTGTTGAACTAACAATGGAGGTCTCCCAACGTATGCTCACAGATTTGGACGAAATTAGCGTCAATCGATCACAAATATAATTAGTATGAAATTTGCAAATGGAACTATCTGCCAATGCGCAGGTTTATATTAATTATATTAATTATATTAATTATATTTGTGATCGATTGACACTAATTTCATCCAAATCTGTGAGCATACGTTGGGAGACCTCCATTGTAAGCTGTTTTTTTTTGTAGGAATCGGATTCTGAAAATTCAAAGGATGCCAAGTGTTTAGATTACGAAGAAACAATTAATGCCGAAAATGAAATTGCTGAAGGTAACGAAGATGACGACGACGAAATGCCAGCAGAGATGGAAACGGATGTAGCAGAGGCGGAAGAACATCCCGGAGAAAGTATAAGTACCACGACCACCAATCCCCAACCCCACACCCATTCACTTCCTACATCCATAGCGTTTTCAATACCCTCGCCTAGTGGAGGGGCTCCTCAAGTGATATATGCACGAACAACGTCCTCGTTTCCTCAAACAGTTCAAAGATTATCGTCCTCTTCTTCACCTTTAAGTCTTTCTGCCACGCCGCCACCACCCGTGATGCAGTTTTCGCCCAGACTCCACTCTTTCGTCCTGACCAGACCAATTGCCACTATTTCCACCAACCCAGGAGCAACAACAACCACACGGACCTTGTCTAGTGGTGAAGTAAGGCTTCAGAGTGGTCAAACGATACGACTGGCACGATTAGCGTTGGCAGATGGTAGACCAGTGACGATGGTTCGGCAGCTACAAGGTCCTCCAGGGAGTAGTGGAATTAGACATATTACACTTCCAATCAACACGTCAGATCTCATGAACAAAAAGATAATCGTTAGGCCTGCCGGAGGTCCAAGCACTTCTGCGACGTCGTCTCAATTGCAAAGATGGCCGGATGCGAATGCCGTCCTTCAATATGCTTCAGGTTCTGGGACCGTCATTTCTCAATCTCAGGGACTTCACACCGTTACGATATCCCAATCTCAACCTATAATAACAAGACCAGCAGTAGATACCACTACCACCACTTTGTCTTCGCCTTCGTCTTCTAATATTTCTTTTGCCACGACAAATACTCAGACCAAGCCCAATACTAAGATATACACGGGGGGCGCGGTAACAACGAACCACCTTTACAACAATGCAAGCAGTAGTGGTAGCAGCAGCAGCAGTACTTCCTCCCCTTCGCCGACTACCACGGCGACTTTTACGGACGCGTCTGGAAATATTATTGGCACCACGATAAGTTTACCGGAGGCTTTGAGGAAAACGGTGAATGTGAGTTGTGCCGAAATTAGTTACTAGAATGTGTTTACTTAAATTTTCTTATTATGAATTTTCTAGATTCGAGTTCCTCCCACAAAGAGTAAAACGTCGACGAAAGTTCGTACCGGGTGTAGGTACGTTGATGCCTAACTTAACTAAAGTTCTGAGAGGATAATAGATCATGACCAAATTAAATATTAATTAATCTGCATGTTTAATAGGTGTGGAAATGCCGCATCCCAACCTAGTAAACTAACATGTTGTGGACAGCGTTGCATTTGCTATGTTGACGGGAAAAGTTGTGATTTGAAGTGTCGTTGTAAAGGCTGCAGTAAGTAAAATTGCCAATTATTTTGAATTCTCACTATTTAAACAAATTTTTATGTAAGCAAAAAAACTGTAAAAACTTTTCCACAGATAATCCTTACATCCCGGGAGGAAAGAAGCTTATGCAAGGTTTAAATGCTGTGATAGATACAAAAACCAACCACGCCGTTCCCATCATGTCTGCTGGCGGAAGTAGTATGGCAGCAAGTAGTAGTATTGGCCATGGAGGAAATATTTCCACCATGAACTTTGTTGCTGCTGCATCGTCTAATTCAAACACGATTGTTACAACTGCAATGAGCTCTCCAACCACGATGAATTTAGTTCCAATGATGGCACATGGTTCCACCACAACGTCAATGGCTCCGCATATATTTACGAGAATTCATCATCCTGGTAATTACATAATTATACACTTTTTTTTAATGCGATGACGCTAGTGGTCTCGCTTCGATTTTGACGAAACCACGATAATTATACAGATAAATAATTAAACAGGTGTTTCAGGATTTTTCATAATGCTCAGTTTGAACGAAATTATGATGGAAAACGTGAGCGAGAATTTGCATTTTCACCGTGAAATGTTTCTTTCCAAGGGAGAAAAATACAAATTCTCGCATGCGGATTCCATCACAATTTCGTTTAAACTGAGCATTATGAAAAATCCTGAAATAAGTGTTTAATTATTTATCTAATTATTTAATTATTTATCTGCATAATTATCGTGGTTTCGTCAAAATCGGAGCGAGACCGCTGGCGTCATCGCATTGTGAGTGGTACAAGACCTTATTAATTGTTGTACTTATCTAATTTAGGAACTTCTGCACAACCAACGACGACAGCATTCTCGCAAATCATACCTGTTGCCAATTTTACGGGCCAGTTCGGTCAGTTCATACCTCTTCCGATATCCTTGATATCTCCTGCCCATGCCGGACATACCATTCAATCACACTCGGATACGATTCAGCTACAAAATATCCAGTTGAATCCGAACCTGAATTTACAAAACCAGTGAAAAGCTAATACCTATATATTTATGTATCTCTGAGCTCAAACTTTAACCCTTCTCAAGTATTCATTTTATGACCAATTGACTAATTTTTTTAAACTTAGTTAAGTGATAATAGCATGTATTTAATATTAATGATGATGATTCGTTAGTAATTGTATGTAACGTGGTATATAAAATGACTGATATCATACAAAGGAGAATTTATAACGAGTATTAGTACAGATAATAGAAAACAGCTTTTATTCAATTTGGTTTCACCACGGGGAGTTTTTTTTTAATTTACAAACGACACGTTCACACAAGTGTGCATAGCATAATAACAATGAACAATTTAACTTTGTTGTTTACCACAAGATAAAAATGATTTATAATCAATGATCATCATTAAAATGGACGATAATCAGTTGGGTAGCGGAGAAGATGGACGCCTTCCCACAACCACAAGCAGTGATTCCATTGCAAGGCTTTGAAAGCGTCTATGATTTTTTGATCTATTTCTGCGTTCCATTTGCCTGGTTCAGATTCGATGTGCTTCAACAAAAGACGCAACGCTCGGCAGTATTGTTTTCTGGCCATGGCGTGGAAGTAAGCAAATTCCACAACCTGAACAATACAACAAAAAATGGCATTTTATAACACTCCGTAATACTTACAATGGGGGAGGTCTCCCAACCTATGCTCACAGATATAGACCAAACTACAAACCAAAAAAGAGGAGAAACCCCACCCCCAAGGCTGGCAAATTTTTCGTTTTCTAAATTTGCTGCGTTTTTTTCCGCTTTGGACGCAAATATTACCACCAAGCCTGCACATTGGCAAATAGTTCTATTTGCAAATTTCATACTAATTTTATTTGTGATCGATTGACACTACTTTGGTTTAAATCTGTGAGCATACGTTGGGAGACCTCTATGGTTAGTTGCATATTTAGTTTGCTTGTATTCCGTTATTAGTGCGCATTATGGGTATGTAAACGTACCCGAGCATCAGTTATGTCCAAATACTTTTGAATTTCAAAAAGAATCTCATCCAGCGTTTCAATCGTAACTGACTTGTCCAACGGAGTCGAAGAGGTGATGGTGCCACTGTTACTATTTTTCAACAGTTCCGCGATGGCCACACCTTTTTTCACGAGAGCTTCAATCACAGCAGTCCGCTGTTTATCCATCATTTGTTTAGTTTTCCCATTTTCTTGCTGTGCAGACGATCGATTGCCAATAAAAGCCTAGTGATAATTAATTATTCGATTTTAAGACTAACAATAATATTAGATAATCTATATTGAATGGTAGCAACCCTTATTACCAATAATGCCGGTTGATCAACTAATTTCAACACTTTGTCGGCTATCTCAATCATCTCCTTGCAAATTTCTAGAGTTTTGAGTCGTTTCCCGGAAGTAGAATAATTTGCGTTGGGTGTGTCTGAATCTGATTTCGGGCTCGAGGAAACGCTAATGTCACTTTTGGCTCCTGCCGTACTGCCGTCCCCGTTGGATGAGGGGGTTCCTCCATTATCCAAAAACTGCAACCTTGCAAGATGCAATGGCAAATGAGAGTCACAGGATGCCATTAACTTGTCATATAATTTCTTGGAATCTTCATTTTCTAATTTTGTAATCCAAGTAATTTGTACATCTCGTAATTGTTCAGTCATTTCGTCCAGTTTAGATTTGGCAGGGTCTTTGCTGGATGGTGATTTTACTTTTGCAGGGGCATCCGGAAGTGACACCTTTAGAGGGTAAGTCCACAGCTTCTTGCCCACCTCGTCCTTGTGAACGCTCAGAGTTCCCTGAAGATAAAGTGTTGAACTGGAAGGCAGTGTTTTCAGATTCCTGAATAATCAGTAGTTCAGAATCAATTAAATGTAATTAACCAAACTAAATTTGTGCGTAGAACATTGAATAAATCGTTGCTATATATTTACACGCACTTATCAGTAATAATCGTTGATAAGAATAGATTTAGAGAACTCTCCCTCTTCAAAACTGCGGACCACCCGGTGCCTTTTTTACTCGGTTTAAAATCTTGCAGCTCAAATTGATTTTGATAAACTTCTAGCGCTATGGAAGAAGCAAGTTTAAGAGACATGAGGACAGGAAGGGAAGTAATTTGGCTGTCGCCTGTCCACGTGGCCGTGTTTGTGGCTCCATTGGCCCCAGAATTTCCAACCATTAGTTTTTCCAAGGCTTCCCGTTTCTAAGAATTACATTAATAATTGTATTATTCTAGGAAACTTTGATATCGTAGCTCCATATACTCACCTCATGACGAACGTGAAGACGAAGGACAAAGTCTCCTTTTTCCAATTTTACGTTCCACTAAAAATATAATTCAAACATGTTAACTTCTATCACACGTATTACACACTATATACAACCAAACCTACCTTGGAAGGATAGGCATCTCCACACCCCAAATAGCGCTTATTCTTATCATAGAGCTGCCACATTTGACTTTCATACTCGCTTTCGTACAAAGTGTCACTGAGCAAGCAACTGCAAATTTGTATTTAATTTGATATGTATATTACTATATAAATCGTAGGTCAGGTAGTTAATATTATGTAAAATAGTACCAATTAAATGTCGCTTCTGCAGCTTTAGACAATGAGAAATTATACGTATTTTCTAGTTGATAAATTACTCGTCCTTGGGGAATCATGTCTCTTGGCTCTGTGAGTGAGTATATATAAGCATAATATTTATATTGATGATTAAAGTAATTTTTGCACAACTTGAGTAAAACGCTCACCTGGTAAAGAAACAATCCGGGAATCACTTGGGCGCAAAAGGACTACTTGCTGCTTAAGGGCGGCAGCACATTGGACGTCTTCAGCGCCGAAAGCATTGGTAACGGCAAATTTCTGGTACAAATCTCCAGCCGACACGACGATTTCTCCCTTGTTCAAAGACAAGCTTCTAAAGGTCAGAGTTCCAAAAAGTGAGGCCATTTCTACCGGTTCAGCCCACCAGCGACCAACGACAACTTCAATCACTTTGCCCTCCTAACATAAATAGAAACTTTAATTTAATTACTACGAGTAGAATTAAAATCGAGTAATTCACATACCGTCACTCTAAATGGAATTGTAGATTCTTCCAAAGGATTCAGTGATATCATTTTATAGTGCTCATCGGCTTTACAAGACTGTCCTGGATTTAGAGTCATAACATGAATGACAAAACGGGCAGTTGCATTTGCAGCTATCGGATCTGAGGCTCGCATCCCGGGTGCCTCTGCCAGCTTCAGGTTGAGAACTTGAAAAAGTAATTAGTTCAAAAAGTGAGTCATAAAATTATTAATTTGTAGTGGTGTTGTGATTGTGCTTCATTAGTTGTTAGCACCTACCTGCCCATGAAGCACCTTTCGGAACCACCACGAAATAACGCTTAAGCAGACCAGGCTCATACATAACAGGCGGAATAGTAAATACAGGCCGAGACAGTGGACTGGGCGTCAGTTGTTCAGGAATGACCACGGTCACGTATACCCTGAACACGGGTCCCCTTTGCAACCCGCTTGAATCGTAAGCCTGAATTTCTGCGAAATGAACTCCCTTCGCGAGACCCTCAACGTCCACTTTTACGTTGAAAGGCCTTTGCAGATTTGCCAGATCAAAATAGTTGGGGACGTGGACAAATGGAGCGGTGCTAACGAGACAGAGATTCATTCTAAAATTTATCTTGTCTTCGGGCTCTGAAATAAAAACATCAGGATTTATTAACACCTCAAATACATTCATTTATACTTATACTCGACTACTATTTGTTACATACCAATTAAATCTTCTTTGAAAAAGACTGGGTCAACATTAACAGTATATTCCTTAGATTTGTCAACAGGGGGGTCACGAATGTAAATTGACTTGAAAGGCCAAATCGATCCACAGCCTTGCGTGGCAGTCACAGTAATATTGAACCTCACATCTACACAAAAACGGTTGTATGTAATAATAAATGTTTTTCTGCATACATCGTATACAATACACAAGTTTTCATTCATACTCTCCTTTCTCACCTCGCTCTGGTAGTGATGATAACTCTTCTAAAACTTGGAAAGCTTTCTCAACCTAAAATCATAATTCAATTTAAGGTCCTTAGTTCATATAACTAAAATAGTTTGACAAGCATACCTGGACCAAACCATGTCCTTGAGCAAATGGCTCAGCACTTGGGACTTGTGCCGCGCTATGTTCGAGAGCTATAGACAAAATTTTGATACATGTCGCAAATTGGAAACCATAAAAAAACAGTGATTACTTACACTTCCTGACACTGTAAGGAGACCACTTTATCCCTTTTTGGACGGCTCCAGATAGAATCAAGGCTACAAAAAGTAACATTTTACTGGTACAAAGTTTTGCCAATGAACAGTTTTTATGATTATTCAACTTACCAACACATCCACTCACATGAGGGGCGGCCATGCTGGTCCCATTCATGAGCTGAGCGCTATCAACATCAAGTATAATTGTTTGACATATTTAATTTGCAATGTTTAAATGACTGACTAGCTGACTAACCTACGCAGAGTGAAATTAGGGACACTGGTAATGGCCCCGCCTGGAGCACAGACAGATACGCCTAAATCACCGTCCAAAGTTGGGCCTCTTGAGCTCCAAGAGTATCTGAAAATGTTAATAGAATTGAAATTATTCAAAATTCCTTCAAAGTATGTTCAAAATTATAAAAAAAACTATACGTACGGCATTCCTGGCAACTTTTGTCGAAGCGAATATCTATAGCGGAAAGAATAATACAGTTTACCACAGTAATTTGGAGCCAGTCATTATATTAATTTTTAAATTGCTCACTCTGCACTCATCATATCGGGCGATACGTATGCGCCGACACCAATTATCACCTATGTAAGACATTAAATTTATTTATGATTGTCTAAATATAAATATTTTGCTATGCTATATTACATTCGAGTTGAGCCAGGGCGGACTGCCGACAGTGCTTAAGGCCGGACCGTGATTTCCTATGAAGTTATTTTAAATTTCAACCATGTCGACGTGCACAAAAAGCATCAAATCAAATTATACCTGCAGACGCGACCCACACAACTCCATGTTTATCTACAACTTCTTTCATTAGCTCGCCAATTCGTCCCACAGTATTCCAGTGGGCGTGTTCTCCATAAGACATGTTGATTACGTGGATACGATGCGAATTCTGCATAACGTATGCCATCGCTCGTACTAAAGCTGTACCCGTTTCCATACTACCGAGCCTCCCATCTCCAATCGTAAAGGACATAATTTGTGCTCCAGGTGCAACCCCGTTCAGATTCGGATTCTCAGGGAAATATCCAGAAGCAATTGATGACACGTGAGTACCGTGGCTTCCTTGTAAATCAATACAATTGGACACAATCAAGATTTTTGATAGTTTACGTAAGAAAGAATGAATTAAAGAATGAATTATTACCACAAATGCCAACAATTTCTAGAATATTTCCATTGTCATGAATGTTAACTGAGACATTCATCTGGTCGGCTAGATAAAAGAATGTTATTTAAGCACATTTGTTATTGTCGCATTTTCAAATTTTATTTTCAAACCTATTTACCTTTCGACAATGGTGCAAATTCCTGTCTTTTTGTAAACTCTCCTAAAACAATGCTAGATTCCAAGTCCTCTATACTTAAACTTGTCCTCCATTCAGTTCCGTCATGCCACACGAGACAGTCCAACAGTGGTCCAAAATCTTTATACTTCTTTTCTAACGTTTGCAAGACCTAGGACAATTGAAATGCAATAAGTATTTTATAAATTAATTAATTAAAGTTGATTAAACCGTACCTCCAGTTGTGCTTCAATTTCTTCCTTTTCCAATTTTTCAAGCGGTGTAATATTGTCAGCATTTTTGTTCGCATTTTGATCCTTTGTTAGCTTCCGATTTGCTTCTACAGATGACAACAATTTTAACAATTTAACCAATAAACGGTACAATGCATTTTAGAGATATGTTGGATTTGGATTAGGGAACAGATAAGCTGATTTATAAACGAAGAAGTTGAATATGATAAATCACCAGCAGTAAGTAGTCGATGTTGTTGGTCCCAATTTTCATCCCTTCGTTTGGCCTCAATTCTCTCCTTCACTTTGGGGGTATAAAGTTCGAACAGGGGTTTTATTCCAATGTGATACTTTCCAGTGGGGTTGACCCAGCTTGACGGTATCTAGTTAATCCAAGGGAGGATTATTTATAGATAAGCCACATAAATAATTGTCAATAATCGAAGATACCTTCAATTTGCGACCTGACATTCCAGTAATGATTCCATCTTGATCCGACCGAGTAACGACCGTGGACGTGTCGACATCACCAGCCCCACTGCAGTCAAACCTTTCAATAATTTTGGGAAGTCCGGTTGAAGTCACCTTGTATAAAAATCAATAATAATTATTAAATTATAATATCCCCAGCCAATTAAGATAATGCCTTATCTTAAAATTATATTTACCTTTAACCCCGGCGCCCCTGGGTCAACGCCAGAATCAAATACGGCAATCGTAATTCCTCTCCCATCTGAGTCGGGATTTTTCGACAAAAAGTTTAAAACTCCAGTCTCATTCTTTGGACAGAGATGAATCGACGGGAAATCACTTTCCTTCAATGTCGCGGATGTCAAACTCATGATATTGTCTTCAATTTCTTTTCCCCAGGATCCACCAGATTGGGTCGAGTAAGGTTTAAATGTGTGTTTGTTACGTAAGGTAAATAACAAACACCTTATCAGTCGTACTCTCACCAGGGCGAATTTGTATGGAGGGAGACGAGTGGAAAATTTATGATGACCATATGATTCAGATGAAATTGATGAAAACTAATAAGCAAAAATAAATGTAAGAGACATGCTTAATTAATTATAGTTAAAATTAACCTTACCAAATTTTTCACAAAATCAAAGTAAAATCAAAAGTTTCCTGATCGCGTATAATTCTGAGATTTGAGTAGAATGAAAATGACAAGACAGAATTTAGCTGCCCTGCTGAATCTCCAGACGGCAGATAGAAAGCAATCTTCGAGCAGACAGTTGGCCAGCATTTTCGGTCTGAATATGAAATTCAGACTTTTTTAGTTTTTTGATAAATTTAAGATTTGACAGGACAGAACATGCTAAAATTTTTAAAAACGTAGGAAAAAAAACTTTAGAAAAAAATACGATTGCTTGAGTCGATTTCACAGTGCGAAATTTACCTAATTAATGAGAGATGGATGGAATGACTCGGAATGAGGCGATAAACTAGAAAGTATTTTTATTAATTCTAATAATTTCATTATAAATATCATCACATGAAGATTCAACCATATATATCTATGCATTTGCAAAATTGTTGCTCTTTATGGCATGCAGGGTATAACATTGATTTCATAGAGCTACCGATATTCAGACAATCGTTTTGGAACGGTAAAGATGACGCCATTAAAAGATTCGTATTTCTGCTAACAAGCACATCATTTCATTGTCAATAAAATGCCCACTAAAATGCGGACACATTTTGGCTTATTCATTATCAAATGAGTGTATCTTCATCGTCTTCCTTTTTACGTCCTTGACGACTTTTTGATTCCTTGTGACTCGGTGGACTTTGTTTCTCCTCGGTGGGGGTTATATCCAAATTTTCCAGCATTTGGAGACTGTACCGTTCCGCGGAGCCTGCTGGAACATAGATAAGAGATTATACATTGGTTTATTAAGGATGTGTAATCAAGAATTGAAATAGCATGCATTTGCTGATGCAGTATAATAAGCAGAGCATGCAACTCGGATTTAATTAAACATGCAGTTTTAGATACGCGTGAGAGTGTGATAATCTACTTAATCTACGTAACTTCCGACCTATAAGGATGATAGATAACAGCTAATCAATAGAGGAGACATGACCCATAAAATAAAATGTCACCTCTGCCTGATAACCTTAATTTAAGTGTTGACACTTGTAATACGCATTAGGAATCGAGTTCAAGAATAAGACAATTCATGAAAGACATGACTTATTTACATAATTTGGTTCTATCACGAAAACCGTTGGGGGTAATTTTGCCCCACAAAAATACGTTTGGTGCAGATGTAAAGTCATAAATTCATAAATTGGCTTCATTATTGTGGACAATGTGGACCAAAAATTGGTTAACTAAAATTCTAAATTGGTTAACTGGTTTGAAAAGCCGCAAAGAAAACCCTCATCGTTATTAAATAAAATTGTGAAATTGCGCACGAGAATTTCTACTACCATGCAGCAATCGTATGTCTAACATAAAAGCACTTTTTTGAGACGGATAACTAACTAATGAAATTCGTGATGATGATAAGCCTGACTCGGGATAAGGCTGCACTGGAGGTGATTTTTTAAAATACCGACAGCAGGCACTATATGCAGCACTCTCTCTAGAACTTAATCATACCAAAACTCTCTCTGTAACCGACAGAACTGCTAGTCCGAGAAAATTGAGAAGTTTGACTCTCACAATCGCCTCCATTTTGTGACGTGGACGTTTTCCTCTTCGTTCTCAGACGTAGACTGGACTGCGGTTTGGAACACGATTCCGGAGAGGACTTGTCATCCTCGGTGTCCCCCTTGTCATCCTTCTTTAGCAACTCTTCCCGTGGAGAGGAGACTGGAGACGGGGATTCCGGATGGACAGATTCTTCCTCCATGTCCACGCTGGAAAACTTTTTTTAAAAAGAAAGCGTTAAGGTTTTAAAGTTTAAATTTTTGTCACATAATGAATTTTGGTACATATAGTTTGCAGGGGTGGGCAAAATACTGTGAAAATACAGTATTTTAAGCTAGGGTTTTCCCAGGGTTTAGATTTCCAGGGGTGTTACACCCACAAAAAGACGAGAATCTACATGGCGAAAACAATAGTCGTAGAAAAATACAGGTTTTATAAAGAAATTAATTGGTATCCTATTTTGCACGGTTTGGGAGGACATTTTTTAAACAACAATTTATTGATAGCTTTCGGATCTTCTTGATCCTTCTTCAGTCAATTGATTGCATAAAATTTTACGAAATGTACAAATACAAATTACTTAAAAAAGAAATAAATAAAGAAATTAACTTTTTATCGGTGTCAAAATACTTTAATTTTTTTTATCGTGAAAACACTGCATTTTGACAGCGATAAAAAGCAAATTTCTTCACAAAACTCCTGTAATTTCCACTGACAATCGTTTTTCCATGCAGATTTTCATATTTTTGTGGGTGTAACACCCCTTGAAATCCAAACCCTGAGAAAAAACGGAGCTCAAAATACTCTATTTTTCCAAAATATTTTGCCCACCCCTGCACCAATTTGATTTATGTCCTTACTTCTCTCGCCCCCTTTCGACTTTTCCTAAACCGGAAAGTTTTTCTACTTTGAAACTTTTGTCTTTGCAAACGATGCGACTTTGGTTCTTCCTCCGTGGTTCCGGTCCCTTCGGAAGGTCCCTCCGTGTGAAGCTCAAAAGTCTCCTCGCTCCGCTCTGTTATGCATCGTGTGAAAAGTTAAAAGTAGGTTTATGAAGTTAAAAGAGTTCACCAAAAGTCATCAACATTTATCACGAACGACACCGATTAAATCAAACTGAATTTTGAAATAATAAAAAAAATACACGTAAATTTGTCTTGCAAACATCCAGATCACATAATCATATCAGTTCCAAAATACTAGTATTACCGTATATAGAAAATTATACAGTAGAAGAACAGCGAGGCTTACGACATTAACTAGGTTTAAAATATCTATGAAATTACAACAGGACGATGTATAAATAAATAAATATTTTTTACTAGACATACTAAATAATGACTACGGCATGTCTACGTAATTGCTGCTGCTGTTGATAAAAATATGTACATATTTAGTGTAAAAAAGGTCGTCGGTATAGTAGTGTTTGGCTTGCTGAAAATACTTATCTATAGGACCCTAGAAGTCAACAGTATGTAGCATGAAAAATAGAGCAACTTCTAGCAAATACTGGCGTCATTATCATGTCATTTTGATATTGGTGTGCAAAACTTTGTGTGTTTAATTTTGTGTGTAGAATAATGAAGTACGGTGTTTCATAGTGAGAATCTGCTCAAGAGAGTTAGAGAGTATGTATGCGTATAAAGTATGTATATATGCGTATAAATATGTACATATGGGTATAAAATATGTACATATGCGCATAAAATATGCATATATGTGCATAAATGAAGTATGTATGTACATACGCGTATAAAGTACACAGGTATGTGTATAAAGTATGCACATGGAGAAAAGGAGAATTATTAGTGACATGAAAAATGTATAGAACAAAGGGTTTCACATATTTTAGCGTCTTTTCTCCAGTGATTATCAACAATACTGAAATTCGTAGAAGAAAGCAAAAACTGTGTATATATGTGTATGTGTAATATGAAGTATGTATTTAAACACGACAGAGCCTCGATCTGACGTTCATTTTAGATTTCTTGGGAGGGAAATAGCAAGAGGAAAACGTTAATAGATAAGATAATAAAAATTGGTGGTAAATAGATAAGGTGTGCAGCAGCAGGGGGGTAAGTAGATAAGTAAAAATATGGATGACAGAACTAAAGGAAGAAATTCATCACAGACGGAAGAAAGAGACAGACAAAAGAGAAGAAAGTAAGTGAATTAGAGACCTTTCGCTTTGAGGATAGAGTTTTCGGGAATAGTAAATGGTGCGTCACTCGTACCCGCAATACTCACGCGTCTCATGTATCGATCCACCATTCGACCTTAACAAGAAAGTTCGAAAAAGTCCATGATTCCATAAAAAAAAGTCAACAAGAAGGCAATATGGCGTTCGTTGCAGTGAGCGTCAAGAGTTAGTGGTGAAAGTGAAAGTGAAGTGAAGCATTACAGAAAAAGGTGTAGTTTAGGTGGTACGTATTTACGTAGGTAGGTGAGAGGTTAATTAGTTCTACGATGTGCTGGACGGATGTACATATATTTACGGTTTTGTACTATGTACTTGCAAAGTTTAAAAGGCTACGAGAAACAAGCAATCAGTGGCCGCGGAAGCGTTGGGACAATGTCCCCATCATCGGTCCATCTATATTATAAACTGGAAATGTTTTAAACACTTTAATTTTAAATGTTATAAACTGGAAATGTTTACTTTCACGGAAGTGAAAGTAAAGAAAGTTAAGTTTTGAATGTAGTGAAAATTCAAAATAAATTCAAAATTAAACAAAAAATAAAAGTCTGATTATACTTATCTTGATGGTTGTTTTATGGTGGTTACTTATCCACTCACAGATAACCACTATCAAATATGAGATAAATATTCACAACATTTAGAAAATTCAAAATATTCAGAATATTAAAACAGAATTTTCTATACTTTCACTTCCGTTGCCGACAGACATTTCCAGCACGCCCGACGGGAGACGGGCTTATACGCTAGTCTTATATAAACCCATCCTACAATGTTAACGTCCCCCCATGTCCCCACACCTTCCGCGGCCACTGTACGGTTAATATCTCCAGGGGTAAAACTATCCATGCAGGCAATTAACGTACATACATGCAAATGAGGTCACAATTTCATTTTTTTTTTGCTACCAACTTTGAACAGGAAAACGCATTCCGAACTAGACAACCTAAATTACCAACTTTTTACCAAGACTTTAATTAATAATTGTTCACATTCACTCACAGGAATTTTACAAAATAAACGGATAATTGCCAGAGAGAGTGAGAGAGAAAGGGAAAGCGAGTTATTAGATTGTAGATGAGCTCTACCTTGCGAGGTAGGTTTGACTCTGACACTAGATTCACGATTAATGGAGGATTTATGGATATTTCCTGATGACCCTTTGGACGAGTCGTCGCCCCCTCCTCCGAATCGGGCGGCCAGACCGGGGAATAATTCGGACAGGGAGGGTCGTGCCCGTCGACCTTGCTCGTTCGCCTCCGGGTTCAAATTCTTTTTACTTATCACTGTCTCTTCTGTGCATATTTTCCAATTTTTTTAAATTACACATAAAATAACGTGGAATGTTTTTTTTTGGAGAATCGTGGAATATTGAATATTTTAGAGTGGTGTGGATATATAAAAAATTTTGAAAAATTGTGGAAAAATGGAAAATCGTACCCTTCCGGTTTTCCAAGTCTTCCTTTAACTGTTTCATTTGATGGGCAAGATCTTGAAGTAAAACTCCTTTGCATTTTCCGAGCGTGACTTCACGTAATTTTTCGCGAATGGTGAATTGAAAATGACGATCTTGATCGTTTGCGGGTGGTTTTGCGAGCTGAAAAAGGGAGAATCTCAAGCATGTCAGAAATTGTATAGCTTTAAAGGATGGTTAATAAGTATGAATTATTTGAATGGTGAATATAATGCGGTAGGAAACCTTCTGGGCAATAAATGGACGAAACATTGGGTAAATTGAGGTTCGAACGGTAATGACGAATTCCAGAAATTCCCAGAGTGGGCCACCCCCTTCGCCCTTGTTTCCTAATTCGTGTATTATCCGGACCGTCCGGGCCCATTCGGTGCCAAGTTCGGTGTCGAAACAGACGCACAGGATTTTCAAACCTGTTTAGACAAGTGTTTCATAACAAAATTCTAATATATTTATCTAACACTACAAAAATAGTCATTATTGGCGGCGGAAGCAGGGGGTCAAGGGGACATTTCCCCCCAGAAATTCAGCAAAATCGTATCGTTCCCAATCCCACAATGCTAATGCCCCCCATTTGTCCCCCCCCCCCCAACTTCCGCCGGGACAATGTGTCATGTTTCTCAAATCCATACCAAGAAATCCAATTTGGAACGTGGACATGCGAACTTTTCGCTCCGTGACGCTTCCAGATCGCGTAGCTCCGGAACCTCCTCCTCCCCCGATCCCAATAATGGACGTGTTGGCTTCCGTTGTACTCTTAATTCTTGGACTTCCAGGACTTATGCAGTTTAGAATGACGTTAAGAATGAAAATTATGTCGGACTTTCGCATCCTTGGGACATCTACACGATAGAAATATGAAGATAATAAAGCTACCCAGCATCATCGCACTTCCATGCAATTTACATATTATTTATTAGCACAAGCTTTTCATACCTTTACGACCAGTACCAACGCGCTATAAATATACAGCAAACATTAAACATAGAAATTACATAATGTGTTCCAAACAGAGGCCGCGGAAGCCGTGGGGACATCTGGGAACATTAACATTGTAGGATGGGGGAGGGAGGGGTTTATACAACATGTGCGGACGATGGGGACATCGAATAACCGTGGGGGAATTTTGCCCCTCTGTTCACATACTTCCGCGGCCACTGGTTCCAAATAAATATAACCGAAAATCAAACTTACGATGCACATTGGTAGTAACAAATGCATAAGTAGGGTTTCCGACTTTTCTACAATTCCTGAAACTGCAAATTGGAATCCACACGATTGCTCCAATGAGTATGGTTCCTATAAAAATATTACATTATGTTCCGTGTATATTCATTTTCCAAATTCATTTTCCAAATCCAAAGATTTTTCAGAACGTACCCCCAAAGCGCGCACTTGAAGGGCCAGGAGACGTACAACGGTCGAACAGAAATGGGCCGGAGGTAATTTTCCTAATAATGCGGCTCCAGCAGAACTAATTTGAAGTTCGCTTGCTTGTCCTTCACCCATCAGCAAACACTGGAAATATGTAAATGAGACCAATAATGCAAGCCAATTGTCAGCATAAACAAGTGATAAGTCTCTAACCTGACATGTCGATATTAAAGACTTCAAATGCTGGTTGTGAACAATGCTAAAGAAATTGAGGGTCAGTAGCAATTAATTAATTAATTAATTAATAACTAAATATGCATGTACACATTGTCGACTTACTATGGGTGACGCCAAAGCATTTGATAAATTCCTGAAAATTTACAAAAAATGCGATCCAATTTTTATTATGAAATTTTATTAAATACAAAAATACAGTAACCAAACCTTTCAGCAATCCAGCAGCCGCTTCCCAATCCGTATGACGCTATTGTATTAGGCAGAAAAAGGAATTGGTATTATAAACGTACGTTTAAGTATATTTACTTATTCTTATTAAGATTCTTCCATTTCTTACTCTGATTGAAGTCTTTTTGCAAATCTTGATAAAGGTTTTATCCAGCCGTCGAAGGAATGCGGATAAGGCTGCTCTTGAACTTTCATGGGTCCACTCCCCATATGGAAACACTTCCACCATGTACTTTTGCAGCCCCCGACACCCCATCGTTGCTGGAATTAAAGTCATGAACAATTATTCAATTTAAGGTTCAGAAATATTTGCATCAGAAATGATAAGATGACTTGATATGTAAAATTATTTCTCACCTGGGTCATACGGACTGACCTTCAGCAAGCTCATGCAAACCTCGGACAATCGCTAAAGGAAAAAATAACCGTATAAAAAATTAGCTTGGGTTCTGTAAACCAATTTTTCAGTGTATGCATAGTACCACGTGACTCTTAATGTCAAGAAGTTCCACGGGCTTGGCTTCGTTGCCACCTTTTTTGGCTAAAAAATAATGTATTTTTGCGATAAACCGAAAAAATAAAATGTGGAGACTGATATATTTTCGAAATGTTTTTCGAATTCTTACCCAACTCTGGAAGTCTTGTCTGAAAAATAGGAATTTTTACTTGATAAGTGAGTGATTATTCAACGATATGCACTCGAGGAACAATTAAGCAGCTTACGGAGCACTTTGAGTAAAAGTCGGAAACAAGACATAACAAAGTATCTCTTGGGCGTCTAAACTCGTCTCGAATAACTTCAGAGTCTTGCATGTCACGATCATACACGTTTTTAGTTCGGGAGTGGTCACTCATGTATTTTGAGTGGGAGTCATCGTCACCAAATTCATATCCCGGGGTTAAAAGGTTTTGGCCACCTTTGCTCGTATAATTTCGTTGGCTGGAACCCCGCAGATCGGTTGGACTGGCCATTTGGGGGCCGGAATAATTTCTAAATACGCACAAAAAATGGTCCAATTAATGCTTTAAAGTATTTCTTACAATGCGATGGTGTGAAGTGCAATACTCGGATTTTGTTGAAATTTTTGAATTATGAAGTTCAAGTCAATACAAGCAAAGTTTCTTGAGGCAGTTTGTATGATGGTCAAAATTTATCAAAATTTTCGAGGTCAAAGTTGATAAAACTGGGCATTTTTATCAAGCAAACTCGCTACCTTCGCTTAGTAAAAATACTCATTTTTCAACTTTGACCTCGAATATTTTGATAAATTCTGCTAAACATCGGACAAACTGCCTCAAGAAACTTTGGTTCTATTGACTTGAACTATATTTATAATTTCAAAAATTCAACAAAATCCGAGTGTTGCACTTGACACCATCCCATTGTTAGTCTGCATATTTAGTATGCCGTTCAAACTTACTTTGCTAATGGTTCGCAGTTGTTGACGAGTGTTTTCATTGCAACTGCGATATGATTTATGATATCGCGTTCCGTCTTCCCTTCGGTCTTGTTGGTTTGAATGTGTGTCAAATACGGGGGAACCACGGCTTCCAAAATGGTCTGAAATATTATAATATTTTCCGAGAATTTGTACATATTTTCCTGGAACAGTAGAATTATCATCCTCTTTAAAAACTTACCAGCATCTGTTGACCCCTCAACGAGTCTGCAGCATATGCCACGACGCATACGCACATTGAAATGCAGTCAAGAACCGTGATTTCATCGGAATCGTCGTGATAACAAAAATCCAGTGGGCGCAGGGGTTGAGGTCCATGAATAAGTTCGGTAATATGGAGCGGATCCGGGGTCGGGGTTTCAAGTGATAACAGCAGTCGAAACAAGCATTTTGATGGGACACGCGTGGGGTCTGAAATATTTACCACGGCAGAAATTATTATAAATTATGCCGGCTTCATCATTAGAGAACAATTTTTTGAAGATTTTTTGCAACTAACAATGCGATGACGCCAGCGGTCTCGCTCCGATTTTGACGAAACTTTGACGACATGTTTCAGGATTTTTCATAATGCTCAGTTTAAACTAAATTATAATTGAGCCCGAATTTGCATTTTTCTCCCTCGCCAGAAAAATTTCACGGTAAAAATGCAAATTCTCGCTCAAAGATTTTATCATAATTTAGTTTATGAAAAATCCTGAAACACGTGTTAAATTCTAATGTTACATAATTATAGTGTGGTTTCGTCAAAATTGAATCGAAACCACTGGCGTCATCGCACTGTAAGTATTCAGGCGTTGGTAAAAGCTAGTAAATAATTGAAATGACACCACCCCATGCACATCAGATTTGGTGGAGGACTTATCGAAACACGTGGTTACCTCCAAACTGTGCTGTATCATCGGTATCCAGTAAAGCAGCCAATGCTCCAAACATTTGAAGGACGAATGGTTTCCGGTGAAGTAAATAGAATTCTTTACAGGCAAACTCTACTGCCCCCGTGACTGGAAGAAGAGAAAGAGATTCGCAGAGTGACTAAAATTTGTAGATTATAGTATGGCGAAGAAACTTTGCTTATAAAATTACCCAGTGCATTGCTTTGATGAGTCGAATACAGCAACAAGAGGGGCGGCATCACCAGTAAGTATCCATTGGTAGAAAATATGTTTTTAAACTGCTGGACGCCGTTGATCTACGCAATTCAGAAATTATGATGTAAAAATCGAAGAAATTATACATTATTAAGTAAGGAGCCGTCCATAAATTACGTAACGCGAGAGGGGGGAGGGGGATCTAAGGCTCCAGTGATACGTTAAGGGGGGGGGTTAGAAAATCGCGATTTTTGCGTTACGTAATTTATGGACGGCCCCCTAAGAATGTTGCGTTTACCATTGCGCTTATGATGTATCGGATGATCGAATGGTCTTCAGAATGCACCATGAGAGAGCCTTCCGGGTAAAATATTCGTACATTCTTAAGAATTCTCATTTCATAATTAAATTACATAACAAAAGTTGAGCAACTTGCCACTTAAAACATTGATGAAGAGATGAATGTCTCCTGAATACGCGAAATTTCCCGACATTGCTTCGAACATGCGGGTGATAAGCTTCGCCCACATGAATTTGTGTAGGACTAAGGAAAGAGAGTTGTAGAGTGAGGAGAGATTGATGAGGGGAATTATTAACGTGACCTTTTTTGAAATGCAGTATGATCATATTCAGAAATCTTAGCTTGTCTAAAAAATTGTTTGATTTTTGGAATTAGTTATTTCTGTAGAGGACATTTTTTAGGACACCCGGACTAAAAAAATTGAACATTTTTCATGAAGTTGAAAACCTAACGATTTGGTCCAAGTCAGGGTCACAACATGGATGTAAAGGGGTCGCAATCGCAATCTGCATATAAATGTTTGTGAGATTGTCCAATCGTAAAAAATGTTCCCATAATCCGGCATGCAAAATTTCAACTTTTTCAACCAATTCCAAAAAGCATGTCGCCAAATATGATCATTTTCTGCGGATCTGAGTGACACCCCTCATCAATCTCATTCTGCATTAATCCTACCATCAAGTCCGAGTAGTTCCTGTATGTAATTACATAATAAGTCTTTAATACTTAATCATAAAGATTAATTTAATATGTTTGTATTTCAAGGATAATAATAACGTTAGCTCACCCTTCCCATCATCCCTCCCTTCCAAATGTCCATATCAGATTCTAACGGGAGAAAGATGTTAATTAATTAGCAAATTGTGAGAACTGGGTATAGCATTTTAAGCATTTATTTACCTAACGCTTTTCTCGGAAAGGCTGGCAATTTCATGAGTTCCTCGTGGAGAAAAACGACACGTTGCATCACTTGATCAACATTCTATACATTTGTTCATTAAAGAATATCAGTGAACAATGGAAACTTAAGAAATTTTGCGTCATGCAAAAAAATATGTCGACGAATTTGCTTAAATACCTTCAATATCGCCCAAGTTAATGTCACTACGCAAAAATAATATTGATCAGGCTTATCCACTATTACATATTTGCAATAAATTAAATTTTACCTTTGCCAATTTCGAGAAACTTGAGTATAAAAGATTGTCTTTGTAACGCATTGTACGCGTGATCTGCATAGAGTTACAAATAATATTGTAAAATGGCATTGATTTTAAGGTAAAAATTGATTGGAACATATGTATTTACCTGGAGCCATATGTACGAGACTCAATTGAGGATGTTGAGCCCGAGAGAAGAAGTAGAAATCTCGTACGTAGGAATTCGGATTATGAATTTGGTCTACAAAAAAAACTCTCAAGTTAATAAAATTTGAAATTTGACGAAATTGAACCAAATTTTCACTCACGAGTTTTAAAGTCCACCAAAAAGTATTCCTTGTGATGTTCTTCATCAATACTGAAGAAGAAACAATGTAAAAAAAATAGCATCAGATACCACAATTTAAAGCCAACAATTAAAATATTTTACCTAAAAAAGTCATACGACTCCCTTAATATTTGGACGAATTGTGTATCTTCCTGAATTGGAAACTGGGTAGGAATTCCTCCGGCTTCGGGACCTTTAGAAATTTAGTAACGATAAGTAGTTATCCAACGTATGCAATTTCTTGTTCACTAATTAATTCCTGTTCAGCTCACCCATTGGTCCATGAACCACAATTTTCTTGGCTGCAAATATTTAATTAAAATTATTTAAAATATGAAAAGTTCAAGTTGTTTAAAGAAGGTTACCTGCGGGAATATTCGCAGTTAGCAAAATGAACGCGTCACACTGTTCTTTTCGAAGGATTTGCTTCAAATCTTTAAACATTATTCCTTGCACGCTGTGAACAACCTAAATTAACATTAAAAAATGAGCTTGGTGCAAAAATATTCTGTACATTTTAACCAAAAATGTAAATTTTTATACCATCCACAACACGGATAAAGCAGACCCGATCATTTCAGGACTGAAATGTAATTCATGAAAAAAAAAGTTAAGATGAATTGCACTTTTAAAGATGCCATGCAAAAAAATGAAAAAATTTTGCTATGTGGTACCTGGCGTCTTGTGGAGATCGTGTGTGATACCTAATAAATAATTTAATGTATGGATATTGAGACCACTTATCTTTATACACTTATCATTCTAAATCCACGATTCTTACATGATAAATCCGATAATGTGATTATACAATGCAAACGCTGCTTGTTGCGGAAGTCTTGGCACAAAGAGAATTATGTGGCGTAGAACCTGCATGAAAATGAAAGTATATTTACATATTTCTGTTCAATTTGAGCACAAATTGCCGTAAACATGCATGGATTTTACAGTAGCCACATAGTGGAATTATTTGTGCGTGTCATCTCATTTGCATATTTTGACGCATTCGTCAGTGACCCAGAGTCTTACTCACTATCAGTTAAAATTAAAGTAGTAAATGTAATTAAATATTTGTGGAAAATCATATTTCTCGGTTGCATTTTTGTCGGTTACATATTTGTCTGTGGCATATTTGCCGGGTTGCATTATATGTCGTTACATAAATGTCGGTTGCATATTTGTTTCTGCAAATTTGTCGCCTCACGGTTTACTCAACATGGAAAGTCCGTATCGCCGAAATGGGCATAGTGAGATTTATGCAAATGAGGTGACAAGCCTAACTAAGAGCACGGAATGTACCTTGAACATTAATTCATGCCTTCCACGAGTCAGTTTTTCAAACACGAATCGCAAAAAGAGTGAGGAATCTTCCACCAAGCAATCCCAAAGAGTGGCATAAGCAACCTCGTAGACCGCGTTGCCATCCAGGGTCACTGCAGGATCGTCGAGCAGTTGTGCAATATGGATGGCCGCAGATCCCAGGGAGGAAGGAAACATGGTGGGAGACTTTAGGTGGGACGCTTTCGAGGAGGAAGACGCAGGCAATGTGACCCCGTCAGTTCCAGCTGCAGTAGCACCGGAAGAAAGATTCGGAGGAATGGAGCTTGTCGCCCCCAGCGTGGCTTTCTCCCCCTGAAAAAAAAAATGTGATTTAAATCAAAGTACGAAACAATTAACTCAACAAATTATCAAAATCGCCTAAATCAACAGATTTTTAATCATTTCTCAGCATTAAAAATTGACAACGACGTGCTCGACAAACTCATCGTTCAGAATTTTAACATAAATTCCCAGAGCCGAGAAATGATTAAAATGTGATGATTTTGGAGCTTGTCGGGGTCATTAATGCAGCATTGCGTACCTGTCCCAATACTTGTCCCTCTTCCTCCTCGTCTTCACCGACGACATGGTGCAAGCCTGGAATATGAAAAGTTGTCATAATTTAATTACGACAAAATTAGGACAAACTTTGGGAATCGATTTATGAGCCTGCTGAACTTACTTGGTTCATACGAAGCTTCTTTTGTAATTGCGACGGTTGTGATGAGAAACTGTTCTCGTTCAGTACGCTTTTTGTCCTCTTCCGTTTTTAGGGCTAACCTAACCAATTCGGCTTGCTGAGTTTTCCTGGTTTTTGTTGCGGTTACCAAGTATCGCTGTTTGAGGGAAAGTTATAAAACATATATAGAACAAATTGAACAATTTTAGCGTAGAAATTTTGAAATCCCATTTACCCGAGATACTTGTTGGTCAGTGAGGGTCACTTCCTCGACTTTAGCTCGTATTTCAGGCATCCATGCTGCAAGAAAATTCATACATACACAAATTAGTACCTTGGAAAAATAAAATTCTATTCACACAAATGAGATTAAGCTTACGTGGATCAACGACAGCAATGGATTCCACTCCGATTCTGGGTGAAGGTAAAGTGAATTCTATTCCAGGAGGAGGTGCTTTGAAAGTACTGTTTTCCTCCATTCTTGGCTAATAAAAGTAAAAAGATATCACTCCATTATTTAAATGTTTAAAGTTTCCTGGAATTTTTCGATTTCTTACCCAAACATGGTGTCTGCATTTCTGAAAAATAGAAATATAAATGTAAAATTGAATTAATTAGTAGGGAGCCATCTTGATGATTGTGTTAAAAAAAACATACCCATAGCATGTGAAATTTTAGCAAAGCACTAATTCTCGTGTTGGGATTTGCATGTTCAAAATCTCCTTCTAAAAGGAGCCGAACTTGTTCTGGAACCTTGACCCCGGCGAGAATAAAGAGTGCAGATGCGCACGTGCTAACCTGAAAAATCAGACAAAAATCAGTAAATATTTTGTTTTATGATATGAGCTTATGGATCTAACGTCTGAGCTTTAAAAGAATATGCTAATTTTAAACTTAATTTGCATGAAAAAATAGCCACTTCTTTTAATGCTCAAATCATAGCATTTACATATTTCCTAACCTGAACTTCAGGCTCTAAAATCAGTTCCCACGTGATCGGAAGGATGGAAAGGAACTGCTCTTCATTCAGCATTGATCCCGCTTTGATTAAAATGGAGAATAGCGAATGGAAGCCGCCTTGTACTTGTTGTTTAACATATTTCAAAATGCTGGGATCATCAACTTTCTCCTTCGCCCCATCCTTTCCCTCGTCTTGATGGTTTAAACCCCACGAGTTGGCATTTGGAAATCCAAACTCTTCTCCGTAAACTTTTCGTACGGCTTTCAAAAGTCGGGATACTCCTCTCATCAGACGGCGGGGGCAGTGCGGGTGACAAAAACCTTGGTGTGTGCACCTGCAGGAGATATAGACAGTTAAGTCAACCGTAATTATTAAGGGGTGAAAGCACTTTATAAGATCGTTATGTCCGTCCGTTGATCCGAAAAAGCGTTAACGAAAAGTCATAGAAATTTTGAACGTAAATTTTTAACGCCAAGGGACAGGGCGAGTTCGGAGATGGGCACTGTAGGTCACACCCTTCAAGGGCAGAAAAGGTCATCAAATGTTAAATATGTCAATTTGAAGTTCAAATTTTGAACTGAAATTTAACCCGAAATTCAATAGGGATCTCCATTTTGACCTTAAAGGTCACAAAAGGTCACACAAAATTCACCAAACTTTAAATTTGATACATATATCACAAATGTCGAAAACACGTCAGCCGTGTCAATTTTAACAGGTTTTCGACCGGAAAGAAACAATATGATACTCATTTTGACCTACACTGCTTTCACCCCTTAGCTACACGCGTTGTAACGGTTTATTTAAACGTAAATTGACCAATTACCTAAAGTTCAGGCTGGACAAAAACTCGATAATCGTGCTTATCCATGGCATAGAGAGGCATTCCTCATCCTGCGTCACAGCTGTGCCACCACCGGCTTGAGCGTCCTCATTACTCATGACCCCAGGGGATTCGTCCCCACTATGTTCTGAAGTTTCATCCGATACGGAGCTCACCTTTCGTCGAGCACTTGTCATCGAATCAGATCTTTTCATGGCTAAAAATTGAAAAAATACGCAGATTAACAACCTCTCTAGGTTAATATTAAACTTTAATTAGTTTAATTTAATTACAGTCAGAATCTCCATCCTTCGCTTTCTTATTCAATTTAATACTTCTTCTTCTGAATGACGATCCTCCCGTCGCCGTTGTCGTGCTTGGCGCTCCTCTCCGCAATAATAAGGGTCTTACCTTCCGAGCGTCGGAGGCAGACATCGCTTTTTGCGAAGGTTCCGGTAATTCCTGGTACGATAAGTAGCGAATATTTTTAGCAGGTAAAATATTCCACGTGTTTTAAGCCTAGTACTCAAGACGGATTTTTCACGTTAATTTTACGGTTGTATTAAATTACTCCTCTGACTTGGAATGTAATTCCTGTGAATTACTTCACTGGAATTATCTGAATTTCGCTAAAAAGTGTACCAAAATTGGAGAATTTCTTCAAATCGAGTGCAAAATGCTACTTAAATTTCGTTTCCTGTTTTTGCTAGGGAAGGTCCATAAATTATGTCACGCGAGAAAGGGGCTTCAATAATATCGTCGCTATGTGACACATGTTAAAGGAGGGGGGGGGGGGTCTAGAAATTCGCGATTTTTGGGATAATTTATGAATGGCCTCCTAAACTTTTTCACTTAAAAAATCTGTCCTGAGTACTAGGCTTTAAAGGATCAAACTATTTCTATTGATTACCGGGTGTGCACCATGGCTTTTTTCCCCACTTTCCGTGGAGGGTTCGTCATTGAGGACGAAGCTGATTTTTCTTTCCCCACTCCCCGCCGGAGGGGGAGGTTGATCTGAAATGGACTGGAGCGAGTGGGACCCTTGGGTCTGTGCCTGGCCTAATCCTAGGAGTTTTTTCCTAACTTAACTGTAAAATTAGAAAATACAATTCTGGAAACCGTATTACAGTACCATATGACCAACGACGATTTGCATTGCCCGAAACCACGACGGGTTTCGGGGCGACTTCTTCCTCCTTCTTGACGGGTGGTGGGGGTGGTTTGTGGACAACGCTGGCTTTCGGGAGCGTCTGTAAAGTGAGAGGAATTTCATTTAACTCTGTTTACACAAAGACTTTGGTACTATCGGTGGCCGCGGAAGGTGTGGGGACATCTGGGGACATTAACATTGTAGGATGGGGGAGGGAGGGGTCTAGATAAGATGGGCAGATGATGCGGACATCGAACAATCGTGGGGGCATTGTCCCTCTGCGCACACGCTTCCGCGGCCACTGTTCTTTTGGCATATCATTGCCATGGAGCATGTACAATAGTGGCCGCGGAAGCCGTGGGGACATCTGTACCATTAAAATTATGGGATATGGGAGGGAGGGGTTTATATAACATTGGAAGATGATGCGGACATCGAACAACCGTGGGGACATTGTCCCTCTGTCCCCATACTTCCGCTGCCACTGGGTACTATCAAAGTTATGCATGCGTATGTGTACCTGGTATGTTTCTCGTATGAATGCCGTTATCTCATAGAGCAGCATGCACGAGAGGACTTGAAGGGCCAAGGGACACTCGGCCCCGTCCATGATGCTGGCTGTAATTGAAAATCAGATAATAAAATTTCAGAAATTTTTAATAAAATTTATAGCGCATTTTCTTACCATCATCCAAAAAATCTTCCTCTTCATCATTTTGAGCCAATTCCTTTTGCTTGGCTTCATCAGAAAGATCCAGTTCCATGAGTTTTTGCCTGTTCTTTTTATTGTATTCTTCCAGCCGGGCATTAATAGCCTAAAAGTGCAGAGTTGTAAATGGATTTGATCCGGTGCTTTTTTACCAAATATTTATATATGCAAATACCTCTCCCCACTGATGAAACATTTTTCCAGACATTCTCTGCAAAGCGTAAGACTTTGACTTTGACGCGACCGGTTTTGCAGGGAGGCCTGCGCATGAGGGTCGAAAAATTGGAAATTTCATCCAGAGCGGCCAATGCCCACGGTTACATGCATGGACCAAATAGCTACATTCCAATAACATGCATGACCTCGCGACAACAACGGTTTTAGGCTAAATAGCAAAAAAGATTGTTAATATTCTGAATAAAATGTACATAAATATGCATATATGACACCGACCAAATCCAATAGCGCAGCCATCAGTCCGGCGTCTGGGAGTGATCCTGGATGAGTAATTTCCAATAAAAATCCGAAACGTCGGATGCCTAATAAAGGAAAATTGAGTATAGAATTTTATGTGTTTTTTAGCGTTAAATGGCTAAAAATGGTCACAAAAACTGCATATATAGACGAACCAATACCTGCTTTGACGACATCTTTGCTGACTAGACGCCTTTCTTTAAGGACAACAAACTCACTAGTTTCTCCAATCACCTGTGTGAATATCAAATGAATTGATTCGTATTCACCACTTTCTTCATAAAATATACTCAAAATTTCAGAAGAATTACATTTTCACTTGTCACATTTTCCAATGAACCCTTGCGACTCCCTAAAAATAAAATTTAGCTTAATAAATATGAAATCATTTAGTGTTAATGTAGGCCTTGATGACTCATCACCAAAATCGTCAAAATCAACCCGTTTTTAATTATTTCTCGCCTCTGGGAATTCATTTTAAAATTCTGGACGATTCAAATTCTCACGTAGTCCGTGAGTTGATTAATGGAATAGCGGTGAATTTTTAAGCCAATTTAGATGAGTTCCAATTTTTCTGAAGGCTTCTTAAAATTGAGATTTCCTCCTTCAAAAAATGTCAAAATCTGGAGTGTATATTTCTAAAAAAAAATGGCTACCCCTAGCTCTACAAATTTGTCGTCCAGAATTTTAAAATAGGTTCCCGGAGCTGACAAATAATTACAAGTTGAAGATTTTAGGGATGAGTCATTAAGTCCTAGGTTAAGTTATTACGTCATAAAATTAAACTCACCCCCAGCCAAGCTGTCCTCATTGGTAGAATCTCGCTTAATTTTCATCCTCCTTAGCCGTTCTTCCACTCTTCGCTTCGCTTTCTGGACAATGGTGGCTTGACGCATGGTCCTTTTTGGTTCGGAAGCGCCCGTTCCACTGCTAACGTTAGAATCCTCCCCGTCCAAGTCTAACGATCTTTCTTGGGTGGAACCCCTCATCAACCAGGACACCAAACGGGATTCCTTTTTGGATGGAGCCCCTCTTTTGGCGACCAAATCAATCTCACTCGATTTGGGAGTGAGCGTGGCATGTTTTCGGGATAACGTGCCACTTGGACTTTCTCCAGTGTTGTCAGTGTCGCCCATGCTCTGTTAAAATGATTTAGAATGAATTAAAAATGTCATTTTTTTGATGGGATTTATAATTCATAACGTACTGCACAAGTTGATGATGAACTCTTCTTTTTGAAAAAGCCTTTCTTGTTGCTAAAAGAAAAAAAGTTAGATTAATTGAATACGTTGGTTTCATTTTCACAAATATTTATTATCTGGCTCAACGTTATCAAGGCTTATCGCAGAAGCTTATCGTAGACTTGTGAGTGGAGCTTGAGAAAAATACGCCATTTTCACTAAATACGAAGTGAACGGGTATGAGCAATTGCAGGATTACTTTAATCAGATTAAATAATCCATTGAGTGTAATCCCATAAGAAATTGAACATTTTAAATAATCTAATCCTTTCACTGACAGTGAAACGATGCTCCATTTTCTACGCTTGATTTTCACCCATCCGGTTGAAACAAATATTTAAAACGGATACAAAAGGCGATTAGACATGGTTTTCACGACTTTGCGCTTGAATATCTCTGGTGCACACTCGAATTTTGAGTTTATTTTGATAGACAAGCAAGATAATACTCTCAAAAACATATCTCTAAATTTTTAAGGCGATAGCTTCACAAATGTCCCCTCCAGAGCCCCCAGAGTTGGAAGGTGTCAAAAACCCACTTTCCAAACTGTAATTATTCATGTGGCATGATAACCAAAGAGGTCAGAGGTGAAAAATTATTATTATTATAACCCTAGATAATGATTATATCTAATAATGAAAGAATCCGTAATGAATAAAATAATGTGGGCCCTCCAGCATCGCTGATACTTTTCCATGAAAAGTGATAAATCGGACCGTGCACCGGGAAATTGACCTCCTGACCTTAAAAACGGACCGACTGGGTGAAATGAAGATTGAGGGCAAAGCTCTAAGTGTCCTAAGTAATATTAACTTCAACAGTGAAGATTTTGGGTAAACAGTTTTGGAGAAGGACCCGAGCTAATCAGCTGACGTGGAATCCTAAAAAACTCTTGGACTTATTTAGAAAATTAATAGTCAAATTTTGTTGAAAACAAATTTTAATAACTTTTTTGTGTTCCCTGCTGCAGAACTATTTTACCTACAAGGTACAAGTGACAAAATAATAAAATTACTGCGTTTTGATTAGTTAAAAAATTTTAAAGTTCCGCTTCAATTTCGAGGAGAACTTTTGTAAAAATTTTATATGGTTTGATGGAAACTCATTTCCTGGGGTGTAACCACTTATCAAAATTTTATCAAAAGTACTTACAGTGCAATATACTATATGTACCTTGGATATAAACAACATTTGGGATTTTTAGTGTCAAAGTCCTAAAATGTGGGGGCCTTAAAAGTCGAGGAGTTGCGTTCGTGAGAGCATTCCATAGGACAAGTATGAAGTTAAACTACAAAATGGACTTAAAAGATAAGCATGAGACAAAAGTGGTTTTATATAGCGAAAAGCATGCTGAATCCATTGATAATAGTCGCAAAGACGATTTCTGCACTAGGGCCTCAGAAAAAATCTTTTGTTCGACGCCATTTTATAAGAACACTGGTTTGGAAAACTAAAAAAGGACACCTCTCCAAATTTGACCTTGCCTCATGCCCCAGAGTGCATAACACCGGAAGCCAAATATGTTTACCTATAGTTCGAGACATGGGCTTTCACATAAAAAAAGTTAGAAATCTCTCCAACCAAAAACCATCGCATAATTAAATTATGAATTTGTGCAAACCATCTCTAATCGCCTTTTGTAAATATGTTCATTTCATCGTGTATTTACCTAGAACTGCTTTGAGGTCCGGTCGTCTCGTCCATTATGTAATATCCGGGTGAATCTTCGGTGTTTGTCATTCTCCTGTAAATACGATGGATTCGATGAATGTATGTGCGTTAATGCATAAGGATGATTTACGGCATACAAGAAAATGTTATGTAATTACCTGACCACTCGAGTCGTCTGACTTTGTCTCGCATTCTTCTTATTGGGCCGATCAACCTTTAATGAAAGCAACTAATTTCAACCAGTTGTGAATAGGAAATATTTCGCTAATGTTAAAAACTCACGGAGTCCAGCAACGCACTCAATGCAACTCTTCGAAACGTGTTTCCATCATTTTCATACACATAGTTAATAAATTGGCGAATGTCGCAATACAATGCCTGCAAAAAGTAGAAATTATTCTAATTTTATAACGAGCACATTAAAAACGAGTATGTTTCATAATATATGTAGTTGTTTACCATATTTTCTGTGGCACGAAGATGATGAACCGACGCCATTCTGGTGACCAGCCTTTTAAAAATGAATTTGAAAATTTGGCACTCCACTTTCTGCTGATTGTTTTCCATTCCATTGTTGTAACCTGTAATGTACATATGTAGTGATGAATTGATAGTGTAATGTCATCAGGTAACTCAGCGTTAAGTTTATCGAACTTTGATCCTGATATCTCTTACGGTATCACTTTTTACCAGGCCCAAAAATGCATAATTTTGATAATTTATTTCATGAAAAGTTGATTGAGCAACAATTAAAGGTTTTTGTCAGTAAAGAAAGAACCAATTCTTCATCATGTTTAAAAAAAAGTCTGAACTATAGCTCGGTAATTTTGGAGTTGCGCCCAAAATCTCGTGGGGTTTTCATGAAATTGGATAAAGACTTAAAAAAACATACAGGTGAAAGTTTCAAAAAACGGTTTGTAGTATATTCTTACCGGTATAGAAATCTCTAATTTTTGGATCTGCAAAAAATGTGCTTAATGAGATGAGACAGTATACGAGGACAACTTAATGAATAATTTTTACTTGGCATAGCCATCGGAGAAAGTAGGCTGGTCGAATCCATACAGAAACCACACAGCGCATGGAAGAACTCCATCACGGTGGTCAAATTTTGTTGGATGACAAAGTTTTGGAAGAATTTTGAAAAGAGAACGTTAAACTTTTGACACAATCGTAAAAGTAGGTTTTGAGCTTGCGATCGCACCGCGTCGGATTGGGTGCACCGTTGAGAATCTGCACAACCTTGCGCACATCCCATGGCGCTTATCACGCTGGAATTATTTGCAGAATAAATAATAATTATGTTGGGTCATTTTGCATAACTTACATATTTTGCATAACACCCATATTGCATAAAGGGAATTTGTCTAATTTCAAATTATACAAAACGACAATTTAGCATAATGGTATATTTGCAGTTTTCATTTATTTCGCACATTTGGTACAAAAGTTTTGCCATATCGGTAGCAAAATTTTACAGGCTAGCATAATTTTAATAAACCGTTACAACGAATGTAACCAAGGGGTGAAAGAACTGTTTCATACGTTAAAATGAATTTCCTGCTAAATTGACATATATATGCCCTATGACCTTTAGATGACCTCTGAGGTCAAAATGAAGGTCACCATTGAATTCGACGTTGAAAATAGTTAAAAATGACGTGTCACATGCCAAAACAACAAGTGACGCTTTTTCGTCACTTTTCGTCACTGTGACGACGTCATCGTCACAGGTGATGTCCACGTACAAAATGACATGAATTTTCGAATTCCTCATTGAAAAATAGTTAAAAATGATATGTCACATGCCAAAACAACAAATGACACTTTTTCGTCACTTTTCGTCACTGTGACGACGTCATCGTCACAGGTGACGTCCAAGTGCAAAATGACATGAATTTTCGAATTCCTCGTTGAAAAACGGTTAAAATCGATGTGTCACATGTCAAAACTGACACGTGACACTTTTTCGTCACTTTTCGTCACTGTGACGACGTCATCGTCACAGGTGACGATGTCACAGTATCCATCTTCGAACTCGTCCTATCCATTGACGTTAGGAGTTTATGTTCAAAATTTCAAGTGTCTATGTCTTTTGGTTCAAAAGTTATCAAAGCTACGGACAGACGGACAGACAGACAGACGGACATAACGATCTTATAAAGGGCTTTCACCCCTTAATAACAAGCGGTACCAAGGTTAATACCGATAAATCAATCACTGCAAGACTACACCAAATTTCGAAAAGTTTAAAATTATGCAATATCCAATTATGTAAAAAGTTCTTTTCGGTGGAAAGGTATTTAGTCAATAAAGATTATGCAATATGACCCTTATGCAAAAGACCTTTATGCAAATCCACCTAGCATAGGTCATTTTATGAATAAATTCTGCATTTTTCTTACCGAGTCACAGTTTCTAGAACACTCATGATTTCCTTGTCCTTCTCAATGTCCAGGTACAAATGGTCGATCAGATTCAGAACGACTTGACACACTCTGACTGAGCGATGAATCGTTTCTCTGGCACAGATTAAGTGCACGGCCTAAAGAAACATGGATGCATACAGTATTTAATTATATTATAAATACGTAAATATTATATTATAATTTCTCTTTCATTACTTGGAAAACCACTTTGACATTGATTGTCCCATCGCTTCGAATGTATTGTGCCGTGCCGGGAGCTTCTGTTGATTCGCATACGGTGTACTGGATATTCGTATCGCTGTGTGACCTATTTAATTAATGTGCAAATATCCAATTTGAAATAAAGGCAATTATCTCGTTCACCTTGAACATTATTAAATACGGATTAGAAACTTGCAGACGTACGAAATAAATACATAAACGAATGATTAATAATCATTGATTATGATTGATTTGCGGATCTTTGCCACCCATTATTTGCTACCCCTGAACTGCTACCCATTATCTGCTACCCGTGATTATCCGCCACCCATGAATTGCTATCCATTATTTGCTACCTGTAATTATTTGCTACCCGTGATCATTTCCTACCCCCACCCGCAAGCATTTTGGTCTTTGTTCTTGTATCTACAAATATGTGTGTGCATATTATCTTTATAAAAATACATAAATTAATGCAAATTATTGCAAATTGGACCAAAACGGAGTTTCGACTATGTATACTATCTGCCATAAGGAGTTACCCAATACCGATTTTTAGAAATTGTCTTAAAAATATGAACTTCGGTATGAACTTGCCAGGAGGACCCAGAGGGGGTTTGAAATTGTATAAAAAAGCTGAAATTTTGCAATGGATTGTTGGAACGTTTTTGACGATTGTGAATAGTCGTTGGTACGGATCATTTGGCAAAAATTTTGAAGCGGACTCTGTCCCTGACTCGAGCTATATAAACACTGCACACAGTAGGTTTTAGAAAGATAATAATTAATCAAAGCATAAAATATTTTAACAAACAATCAACCTGTAAAAATTGAGGTTAAAGCCAGAACCTTTGCCTGGTGCACAAAGACTAAGCATAGTTGTGTCGTAAATACTCAATACCAAGAAGAGAATATTAAAAAGAAAATGCAGAGTATTAGTCACAATTTCATAAGACCTTAATTTTGTCGGCTAAAAAATATCACTGGTAGTGAGGATAGACCAAAATACTTGCGGGTGGGGGTAGGAAATGATCACGGGTAGCAAATAATCACGGGTAGCAGATAATGGGTAGCAGTTCAGGGGTAGCAAATAATGGGTGGCAATCTTCCGCACACCTTATGATTTCAAAGACCAGTTACTTTCACTTTTTTTACAATAAATACAAATTACTGGTGATGACCACCCTCAAAGTTTCCAAACTACATACATTTAACTTAATTACTAATTGCGTTCTAGTCACCAATTAAGAAATTCGAGAAAATCAACAAAGAAAAAATTTGTGTTGCTGTTAATACGCAGTTTATCAAATCTGCGATGAATAATTTGTCTACGAATTGGGATTGAATTTTAGACAAATGGATTTTGCAGAGGATTGCTCATGTCCAAATGGTAGATAAAGACGTAGTTTTGTTTTAAGCTGACCTAATAAGATGCCTCCCACTCCCACGCCGACTACCCAGCGCGAATTGGTGGATGAAGGAGTTCAATTGGCTCTCCAACGAGCTGGCACGTCTCCTAAAAATGAAATTCCTACTTTAAAATTATGCCCCTTAAATGAAAATCGTTATTCTCACCGATACATTCTGTCAGGGGACGGGGTGGGCGCGGGGGTGTGTTCTGTCACCGTGATGATGGGATTTGGCACTGGGATTTTGTCAGTCTTCAATGGATACGGCTGAAGTCGGGTCATGCCGCAATACCTGCAAAATTTACGTAAAGACGGTATAAGTAAAAAAAATAGTATTGTAAATTTTGAACGAAGCCAGAGCATCTCAAAATTCTCTACGTTAGTTGTTGCATTCTATTTCTACACAATGTAGCTTGAATTGTACACCAAGGATTCAATTCATGTTAGTAAAATTAACTAACTAATAAACCTTTAACACAAGAGGATGATGCATACAAAACTACAGAATTGACTAAAAGTCACGCATCATTTTATAAATAACTACAAAACTTTAGTCGCAATTTTCACTGAAAATTTGTCATCACTTTCAAAAAGTTAACAATTAACGAAAAACTATGCAAGCAGTTGGAGATTTAGAAATTCAGACGTTTTTTATATCTCGCTAGCATGTCAAGTGTAAAATTTAGGTGAAAGTTGGCTGGTAAATTATGTAGCACGCACATTTTCTAGTTGAAATTTCTGAAGAAACAACATGAACAAAGCCATCCACAATATAAATCATATTCAGTGACGGCGGAAGGTGGGGGGGGGTATGTGGGGACAATATGCTTATTAACATGGAAGATGCGACTTTGCTGAAATTCTGGGGGAGGGGCAATGTCCTCCTGTCCCCCTTCTTCCGCCGCCAATGACCATATTAACTCGATTATCCTCAAGAAGGTTGCATGTACTTATATGTAAGTTAAGTTAGCAAGGCATAATTAATTATTGTATGTGTTAGCACTCGGGAGAAAGTTGTTGTTAGTGAGTTATTAGAGAGAGATTGCGTATAAATTGCTGTTGCTAAAACTGGTCTATGATCAGTATGGCGTTGGCAGAGCTGGGGGCTGATGTACTTACCCTGTCGGTGCTGCCAACTCAATCGAGTGGAGAGAACTGTATCAAATCAGACAACTCTCACTCACTTATGAACACAGCAATTTGAATGGGGACAATTTTTTGGTCGTAAATAAATAGGTCATCAAAGTGTGGTGGATAAGAATTAGTTTAAATATGTGCAGAAGAATAGTGACATTTGCATTTTGAAAATAGATTATGCACACCTCCAGAAATGGTAGTTTTTTTATGATGTGATTAATTAATATGGAAAAATGTAATTTTCAAAATGCACACCCGTTGAGTTATTGATTAGAGATAAATATTGATGTATTTTGGCATACCTAAGACTTGGCATACTTTTTCCCTTGAATAAGTTTGACTGTTCGCCAAAATATTTATCGTCCAGGTTGTCCTTGACATTACTTTCGTCTTCGTCCCGATGACCCATGGCGGATTTGGGTCGGACGAAGGGGTCCATTTCATTGTCGAGATCCTACGGATGAGGCATATATTAATTATATGCCGACAGTAACAAAGGAGGTTTCCCAGCGGATGCTCTCTGATTTTGACGAAATTAGTGCCAATCGATAACAAATGTAATTAATAAGATATTTAAAAAGGACGATCTGCCAATGGGCACGTTTGGCAGAGATATTTGCATCCGAAGAGGAGAAAACGTGCAGTAAAGTTGACAAATTTTACTTTCCAAATTTACAGCGCGCTTTCTCCTCTTGGGATGCAAATATCACTGCCAAACGTGCCCATTGGGAGATCGTGTTTTTCGCAAATTTCATACTAATTAAATTTGTAATTGATTGACGCTAATTTGCTCAAAATCGGAGAGCATACGCTGGGAGGCCTCCATTATAAGAAATCGTAATTGCTCTCCTTTTTTCTTCCTTCTTACCTCCATTTTCTCCAAATTCTTTTCAGATTTTGATAAACTACATAAAATTTACCAAGTGTCATTACATTATTTAGTAAATTAAACTGCATAAATACGGAAATTTGTGTACATTTTGCTCTCCACAAAAGATTTTAAATCCAACATTGAGATTTTCTTTTTGGACCCTCTTTCACTACCTCTTCTGGAATCGTTTGACCTTCTCTGAGCGACTGGAGAGGAGCATGCAGAATAGGAGAAAAATGGCGACGTCTGACCATGACTTCCGCGTTTTCCTCGTATGCTTCCTTCCGGTTTGAGTTTTGGTTTTGCGGAAGCAGCTGCAATTTGATTGCACAAGGATAAAGTTAGTTGTTTAGTTTTGATGTGATAGAATTATGTTTATGTATGTATGTATTACTGACTTTTTTCGTTTTCTAAACGAGTTGTAGTTACAGCAAGGGCCAGTTCGGCCAAATAAGACTTTTGACATTTTGGCGTGGGTAAGGAATTGCTCCGCTGTCGCGTTGCTACTTCTTCCTCGGCGCAAGCTGCCTTGTGTGCAGCAATTTCTTCAAATCTATTCAACGATGCAAAAATTTGCTGATAAAATATGTACCACAAATAAGTATTTTTTTCTTGTTACCTTTTGAACAAATACATGCATCCCCAGTAAACGCCCTCTTCTTCCTGAAATGAAAAATCATAGATCATGGAACTCATGTAACGCAGATTATAAAACTAGGACTCGATGATTTATCGCCAAATCGTTAAATCAGTACATTCTTAATCATTTCTCGGCTCTGGGAATTGATTTAAAAATTGTGGACGACGAATTAGTAGAGCAGTTCGTTGCCAATTAAAAAGAACACTCCAGATTTTGAATGTTTTTAAGGAGATCTCAAGCTGAAAAGTTTTTCGGAAAAATTGGAACTTAGATTTTTAAAATAAATTCCTAGAGCGGAGAAATGATTAAAAATGTGGTCATGATTTTGGTGATGAGTCATGGAGTCGCACGATAATAAATAGTCTCATAGAACACAATTAAAAACAAAATACTAAGCATATTTCATAATTGTGTATGTACCCATTGAGGGACGAATAAGCAGCGGAGAACCGCCACATCCATGAAGCTGGCCAAACGCAAGTTTTTCCAAAGTAGAGTCGAATCCTTTCCGCCCCCACCACCTCCGGGGGTTGAACTGTACGCTTGCGGTGTACCGTCACTCTTTCCGATGGAGGGGCGTGGGGATGAGTCCATTCTAGGTCGCCCGGCAGACTCGTTAGATCTGTGGTGATAAAATTATGTAAAGTCTGGCAAAAATAATCATTGTTTTTGTCTCGCAGAATCTTCCAAGCTTCCCTCGACCCAAAAAATATTTTTTCCCAAACGTAAACCCCAGGAGTTTTCGAATGTTCCCAAATATTTCCGGGAATTCGAAAGTTTTCGAGGAATTTTTGAATATTCCCAATGATAGTGAAAGTCCGAATTGGATGTTTTGAACCAAAACTTTCTCCAACAAATGAGCAAAAACCACACATTTTTTTGTAAATCTCATCAAAATGAGTCAAAAAAGTCGAAAAAATAATGCAATTGCCATAAATTTTCAAAAGTTCCTAGAAACTTTCAAATACTTTCCCCCAAAAGACACTTTCACCCTGACTTTCCCCGAACCTAGTTCCAAAATTCCGGAAATTTTTGCCGGAAACTTAAACTATAAAATTTATTAACGCACCCTTTTCTATCTTTTGCCTTATCAGAAGAAGGTGACGGACACGTCTTGGACGATTCGCAACTGGGCTGACGACGCATTGGGACGGACATCTGATCAATTAATATTTTTTTAGCGAAATTCACAAGATTTCGATCTGATTTTACTTTTCTCACTTTAAAGACGGATCCTTCCCTTAACCCGTCCGATTCTGGGATTGACCCCAGTCTGAAGATCATCACGTGTTCTTCATCGTTGCTTGATGATTCTTCAGGAATGGTTTCTGGAAATGGGACCGTTCCACCGGAAGAAGACAAAGCCGTTTGGCCAGAAGGTGACGCCAACTTTTCGAGCTAATTTGCATATTTAAGAATCCAATAAAATTGCAAACTAATATTTATATAGATTTGGACCTAGGTACCTCTTCCTCCAGAACCAAATTAGTACTGAATTCAGTCTTTGCATGTTCCGGGGTTGGTGGTGGGGTCGACATTTTTCCTCCACCGCCAGTCTTTGATGTATTATCTGAATGAATAATTAAGTGGAATAATTAATCATTCAACATTTGCTGTACTTTCGCAAGAGGCGGAAAATACTTTATCAAAATACAGTGTTTTATGAGTTTCGTTCATTCCAGGGTTTGGATTTCCAGGGGTGTTACACCCACAAAAAGACGAAAATCTGAGTGGGGAAGACAGCAGTGGTACGAAAATGCAGGGTTTCTGAAGAAATTTACTTTTTATCGCTGTCAAAATAAAATTGTTTTCACGATTTCTTTAAACTCAAATATTTTGACAGCGATAAAAAGTTAATTTCTTCACAAAACCTGTATTTTCGTATGAATGTTACTTTCTCCATTCAGATTTTCGTATTTTTGTGGGTGTAACAGCATTGGAAATCCAAACCCTGGGAAGAACGGAGCTCAAAATACTGTACATTTCGACAAAGTATTTTGCCAACTTTTATTTTATTAACTTAATTTATTTTTATGAATTTACCTCCAAACACATTTTCGAACGGGTCCTTCTTCTGCTTCCTAATGAAGAAGGGGCTGAGGGGGTTCGTTGGTTTCACGGGACAATTGAAACACACCACTTTGTCCGGAACTTTATGTCCCCACATGGAAGGCCAGACACGAAAGCCATTTTCCAGCCGGAAATTGTTGAAATCTGTCACCCTCAGTTGGGAACAAAGCGGTGCAAAGAGGTAAACAAAGAGCTGCACGGAACAACAATTCAATTAAAGATAAGCAATCGTAAATATGTAGCTAAGCAAAACAGTGGCCGCGGAATCGTGGGGACAGAGGGACAGTTTCCCCACGGGTATTCGATGTCTGCATCATCTCCCCATCTTATACAAGCCCCTCTCTCCCCTTATCCTATAATGTTAACTTCCCCACTTCCCCAGATGTCCCCACGGCTTCCGCAGCCACTGTAAAAAATATCTGACTTGCCGTAATGGCGGTGATTGGGAAAAGATAATGGAATGAATTTTGGGGTCTGAGACCCTTTTCGAAATCAGCGTCTGCACATTCTTCCGCCGAATCTAAAAGTATCCAGTGCAGCGTGTAGAGCAATTTTGTCTCCGCTGCGCCCAAACCGCCCTGAATTCCGCTTTGTTTCCTTCATTTAATTACGTAAAATTACATATGCAAAAATTTAGCAAATTGTTATGCTACACATAAATCCGACTAACCGATTCATCAGAAGTTGAGCCGTGCAATGCATCACGTGAGGAAATGCGGTTTGAATCACTCTCCATCTCGGAATCGATTTAAGAGCCTGTGATAACGCGAAAATAAAGGTCTCACTTTTTAAAATTGACTAATTAAACTCAATCCGTAGGTGATTCTAATTGTTGACTGGAGATATATGTATCATAGCACGATTTACATATTTAAATATGCATAATATATGTAATTGACTGGGATTGATAAGATCAATTTGATATGCGTTGAGTACACTGACAATGGAGGCGCAAACCATGTTCAGCCCAGATAATTTTTTGCCCTTATTAGTTTAAAAGAGCAAGTCTTTACAAACAACATTTGGTTCGGCACTTGGGCAGATGCGCAAATTTCAGCACGTTATGGGCGCCGCAAGTTTCGCAAAAACGCACGATTTTTCGGGCAATGCCCAGCGCGAGCTCAACTTCGTGCGGTTTTGCAAACTTGCGGCGCCCATAACATGCTGAAATTTGCGCATCTGCCCAAGTGCCGAACCAAATGTTGTTTGTAAAGACTTGCTCTTTCAAACTAATAAGGTCAAAAAATTATCTGGGCTGAACATGGTTTGCGCCTCCATTGTGAGTCAACTTTTCTCGAGATAAGCTTTACACCTTGCATGATTTCATACGTACGTGTAATGAAACACGAAATTATCAAGAATATTTAACCTACCTGCGATAACGATGGTGAAAGTCCGAATTGGATGTTTTGGACCAAAACTTTCTCCAACGACTGGACAAAAACCACACATTTTTTTGTAAACCTCACAATGATTCAAGATTTTTTAAGAAATAATGCAATTTATGTAAATACATGTACCGTGATCATAACTTATTCACAGTATATGTCCTACCCTACTTTCTCCACTATAACTAAGCTAAATACAAGTATCGATCGAGATAAATGTGTAAATATATTAGGAGAAATTAGGGATTAATACAATTATTTGTTTAATGCATGCAAACTTGAAAATTATGTTTTTGAGTACAAATATTTCATTAAATTTACCTTTGTAGCTTCTCTTATTTCCTACATTTTTTTCCAGGTGAAAGAGTGACAGCACAGAAAAGAATAGTAGTTTTTGTTAGTGGTCAGTATTTTGGGAATATGTATTATTCAGAAATTTCGAAATTTCAATAAGTTGGATGATCACAAACTACTGAAATTTATTTACTAAATTACACACGAGATTTTTTTATGCAAATCGTGTAATATTAAGGGAGAAAGTTGAATATATATTCAATTTTTTTATCAGTTTGTGAGCATCCCTGATTATTGAAATTTATTATAAAATATGCTAATTATCTAGTCAATAATTACATCACAATAGAAAAATCTATACAGTTCATTCACTAACAAGGAGTTCGAGCTAAGACATTTCACCAAACTTATACTTTACACCAGACAAGATAAGTAAGTTTCCGGGAAACAATTACATGTAAATATTCCGGGAAATAAGGGACAACTACGCAAAATTCAAGGCAAATGTATATTTTTTTACACATGAAAATATTGCTCACAATTGCATAACTCAATATTGTGAGATTCATGTGACTAGCTTATCTGCGAGTATAGACATTCCACTGCGCTATAAAAGTACGCTAGGTAACTCGCAGTTCAAAACTTTTCAAAAGTTGGTGACGGACTAGAAAAGTTGGTTGCGGAGGGGGCCCTTAAATCAAGGTAAGTCCCACTATATTCCTCTACCTGCAAAAATCGTAGCAAAAAATTCGTCCTTGTAAAATTGACAAAAATTAAAATCCAAAAAGTAATAAAGAAAAGGTAAAAGTTTCGGCACACAAAATTCAAAAATAAAAAAAAATGTAAGAAAATTCTTGTAATAAAAAAAGTACGTACAAAATTGTTTAGTAAAAAGTAAGTACGTGAAACGTTATTATTATATTTAATATATTCATAGTCATTCCATCAAAAAAGACATGCGATACATTTTAAATGCAATACATATTTCATCCATTTCTATCCACTTTTTTTACCATGCATCACCGCATTCACATCAAAAAAGACGGAAATTCCTTAACAAAAGGTAATTATTAAATTTTAAACAGTTATTAAGCAGCGTGAGACCAACACAAGACAACACAAAGACAAAAATAGGAGAATCTCGCACTTTCTCCGCTTGCTTAAAAGTTGAGAAATCAGTGGCCGCGGAAGTGTGACGACATAGGGACAATGTCCCACGGTTATTCGATGTCCGCATCATCTCTCCATCTTATATAAACCCCTCCCTCCCCCATCCCACAATGTTAATGTCCCCACAGCTTCCGCGGCCACTGTAATAAGAAATGACATATAAAACCGCAAATAAAAAGCAGATTGAACAGTACCAACCAACGAGTACAGCATGTAATAATAACAGAGTTCGTGTTATTATACCAGAACATTTAGCTCATACAGCACAATGGAAGAACATCTTTGTCCACGTGTACACAAGAGAAAGAGAGAGCGGAAAATAGCACATTCACAGAGAAGAAGAAGAACAATGAAATGAACATGACAAACATGAATTCGGACGGAACACACACATTGCATTAACGTTTTTTTTGGCCTCTGACAAAGACATGACACACGACATGACAATTAGTTAATGAGTAGACGAGACAAGTAGTGTTAAATTCTTACATGATGCACTCCAGGAGACTGACAAAACTGTTTTTATGAAGAGACAAATTCAAAGAAGCAGAAATCATGAAAATCCAAAGAAATGTCACATTCAGTTCATCATTTTTTCATTTTTTCTTTTAAACTAGGTCGTTTCGTGACATGTGGAATCTTGGTTTGCTTCAACTTTTAATCAGGTAAAGAATTTTATGGTACTTATATAAACTTATAAAAAAAGGGGTGTCGAAATCATGGATTGATTAATGAGTAAAAATCACCGTCTCTGCCTTACCACACCTGAAAAACGAGGTAAAATTATGGAGTCGTAGTTAAATTACAAGTTTTAAGGTAGGATTCGATGACGCATCACTAAAATCTTAAAATAATAAGACTTTTTAAATAATTTTTCGGCTCTGGGAATTTATTTTAAAATTTTGGACGACAAATTTGTAGCCAATAAGTTGATTATTTTTGTATTTTTTTTGTATTTTTATTTAAATCCTAAACCCTTCCAGGCCGAGGCCCATAGAGTTACATAATAATAATTTAAGTAATATAAATAAAATAAAATAATTAATATTTAATTAAAAATACTAATATTTTAAAGTGAGTTCTACTTTAACGATTTTGTTAAGTGAGTTCATAATTGCATGAGTAAGAAAATGCTTGACATAATATAAGTTGTCTAATAAGTTGATTAGTAAATGGCGATGAGCTTTTAAGCGAGTTTCGAAGAGTTCCAATTTTTCTGAAGGTTTCTTAAACTTGAGATTTCCTCCTTCAAAAAGTGTCAAAATCTGGAGGGTATATTTAAAAAAAATTGACAACCACCTGCTCTACAAATTTGTCGGGCAGAATTTTAAAATAAATTCCCAGAGCGGAGAAATGATTAAAAATCTGATAATTTTGGTGATGAGTCATCAAGTTCTACCTTAACCACATGGAAATAAATTCATGTACATACATGTTGCCTCATGTAAGCGACCCAGTCTTGGTCTGATGAATGGACACGTCTGTCTCCAGAGGAAGGTTTGGATCGGAATGGGCACCGCAAAGTCTTCGTCGTTGGAGTGATTGACTTCGGAGGTTGTTGTGGCGGATGGTTCCTCCTCCGTCATCCCTGGACTCGTCGTAGTGGCCATTAGTTTCTCCTTACCATTCGCAACTTTATAGTGCATGAACAATACTTGGTGCAATTGCAGGATCCATTTTTCACTTTCTAGAGACCCCAGACTGCCTAAAAGAAGACGATAGAAATAGATGCTGACCTTATTGTTGCAATATTTTGGAAAATATGTACGTTCGAAACATATATATCGAAGCCAGACCCATATTTTCTGAATTTTTCGCCGAGTTTAACAAAAAATTTTAAACTGAAGCCTTATTTTTGTTTATCTTGTAACTTTTTGAATTTTAAAGTTAGTTAAAAAATTGTATAACAGCCGGTTTTAGACTGAAAACTGTCGTTGAATTTCGACATTTTTTGCAATTTTTTCGCAATGGCTAATTGCCGCACCAAAAGTTTATAAAGAGTTATTGGTCTATCTAAATGCGTGGGTTACAAGAAGACCCATGATTTGGGATCCCAAAGTGAAAGTATGCAACCAACTTATTACTACATAAAGTTATGATTAAATAGTTGCATTTCACTGTTGTGTAGAATCATTTCTAATTGCTGCAAATTCTGAGGCATCTATGTTTTATTTGGAATACAATTTTTACATTCCCTGGCATGGACAAAATTTAAAATGTATTTTCCTTATCCGAAGAAACAAAATCTGCAAAGATGTAAATACAGAAGGTAGTTATTTTGAGCATTTGTGTAATACGCCTGCTTTTGTGTGGCGGAGACGGGTGCAATTTATTTTAGTTAGAAGTCTCTTCATGCATTCTGGCCCGTAATTTAGGGACCACTCTTCTCTTCCTTCCGTTTTTGCAACTTAATCTTTCCTTTCTTCTTTTACCTGTCCTCCTCCTCCTCCCATTCTGACTGTCTCGCCATAATGTGGCTGATCTACTTCCTCTTTCGATAAACAATGGCGGATCAATATGAACCAAACATATCCTCCGTCATAGATACATGGCTTGGCCACATTACGAATTTTTATGTCTTTACCACTTTCTTTTTTACTACAGACAGCTAAACTAAGGATGGAACTTTTTTTTCAAGCTACACCCGGTTTGTCAAGCGAGTAACAGTAAAAAATCAAGTCAAAAATTAGGAATTGCATGGAATTTATCGTTCCGTTGAATGATCTCTTAGAATAAGAATATTTGAGGGCAGTGTTCACACGTACGCCTTTGTTTGTGGATATGGAAAGCAATCAAGAGAAAGTTGAACTTTGCCGCCCACTATTTTTAAACAAGCTATTCAACGCAAAGATAAGTGCCATGTGGTGATTCCTAATTTTTGGCCAAATTTTTTGACATAATTCGCTCAACAAAAGCCTGGTGTAGCTTGAAAAAAGGTCCCATTCTAAATGGTGGAACAATTGTGTTAAACAAATTAATAACTTGCTTGGCCAGAAATATACTAATTTAATATCACCCTCTCCTTATCACATCACACATTAATCCGTATTTGTGTAAAGTGTGTATGTCCTGCCCACTAATGAAACCCTGCAAATAAATGCAACTTTCTCCCGGAACAGCTTTCTCGTATTCGCTTTCCTTTCTAGTTCCTTGCCTAATTTGATTCATGCTCGAGCAAAGTTTCCATCTATTACATGTCATGTCCGGGTTGGTTATTATTACCGTTATTGACATTGGATAACGATTTGGATCTCTGCTCTACCTACAAAGGAATGAAATGAAAGTGATAGATTTCTGGGGAGCGGATATTAAGCGTGTAATTCAGCTTGGACACGCAACCCTCCTGGAGAAAGCTGTGTCTACATGGGTATTATTGGCAGTTGTGGTGCGGTGGTGGTGTTAAATTATATAACGAAGGGATCATGTTGACTGTTTTTTTTCTCTACAAAGATTTATTCCCCTTCTTTTCTTTAAATGACCCCATTTCATGTCATGTCACGGAGGAGGACAAAGCATTCTAAAGAATTTTTGGTCATGGCTTTATTTTCCTGGTCGGACCGAACTGTCAAAAAAGTCTTGTAAACAGCTTTCTCTTTCAACTTTCTTTTAGAAAACTGGTATTAAGTTATCACTGACTGGAGTGCATGTATATGTATGTGATTCTACCGGCACTGGTAATAACGGGCATTATCATTTAGTAATGTAATGTGGTATGGTGGTAGTCAAAAATTTACAAAATCAGGTAGAAAGTTGCTACCAAATAATGCTAGTACGGAGTATATATGCCCTGTTAACAATGTGGTCATATAGATTTGGGAATAGCTTTCTCCCGGATTGGTAAAAGTTTGTTTCTGCGTGGTAAATTTTCCTTACCAAAAAGGTATATTTCATTACTATACGGTAATTCCCGTTATTTCCGTGCCGGTGAAGTCATACATGCACTCTGTTGGGTAATGATTTAGCACACTTTTTCTAAGTATGGCCCCCAGATTTTTAACGGTGTGCTTCCATGTTATTCCATTTTGCAAAAAATGTGCCAAAATTTCATACCGACTAACTAACTCACTCACCTTGCTTGAAGAGCCCAAGGCTTGACGAACTTTCTCCTAATATCTATTATTAATTTATATCTATGTATTTATTCCTATGCGATATTCACATTATTCTTAACTTGAGACGAAATAAACAACAAGTGTTACTGTTACTCAGATCACTTTTACGTTAAAGTGTATTCAGCACGAAGAAGAAGAGAGTGTTGGAAATTCATGGGAGGGGAGAAGTAACTGGGAGATTTGGGAGAGAGTGGAAAGGAAATGTGGAGAAAGTGGATTCGTTAAGAGCACCAACGACGAAGGGAGTCTGGCTCCACCAAATATGTAACTAAGGAAGGAGGAAAAGTACGGATTTGCAAAAACTCGTGCTGCAGACCGTGCTTGGCTTCTTCTTCTTCTCGGACGACAACAGAGCCCAGACTCCAACCAACCAACCACCGAACGAACTTCAGAGCAGGAGTTGACGACGAGCAGTGTCGACTCTGCCGATCTTCCTCAATTTCCACATTCGCAATCGCAAAAGGAAATGAAAGTAAGCCACGGAGAGAGAAGGGGAGAGGGACCATGTAGCACATCACGGAATAAGGCTCCTCCACAGATCTGTAGGCTCAGGCAGAGGGTGAGATGTGGATGTACTTTCACCCGTGTACTTTCACCCATTCCATCACAGCTTTCACTGATGGAGAGTGATATTAAATGAGTTGTAGTTTTGGAGCAACAGTTGTGTACCGAGTTTTTATTGGTTGGTACATAAATACTTTCAGTGGCCGCGGAAGCTGTGGGGGCATTAATATTGTAGGATGGGGGAGAGGGAGGGATGAGTTTATTTAAGATGATGGGGACATCGAATAAGTGTGGGGACATTGTCCACATTCTTCCGCGGCCACTGGGTACTTTCTCTGCTAATAATATGCATTTATCTGTATGAACATGAACATAAACTAGTGTGGACGCAAATATTTATGTCCGATTGAATGATCACTTGGATGGAAGGAATTGATATTCTAAACGGGAATGCACACTAACTAAGGTTCCAGGCTCATAAATTACTCCACGGAGTGAACTTTGGTCATCTAAATCTTTATCGAGCTGGATGCTGGAATTAGGAGAGAGAAAGAGCGAGAGAGAGAGAGGAATTACGAGTTGGTTGTGCACGGAGATCGATTTTTCCTCGAGAAGAGCACTTATTCTGCCCCACTTGAGGTGTTCGATATGGATACAGAGTAAGTGAAAATGAAGACGTTAGATACACAAAAGTACGGATCTTCTGTGGAGTATTTTTGCATTATGAAAGTTTTCGTGCAAAAATATTTCAAATGTGACTATTTGCAGATTTGCAATGTACTTATTTGTTTGCGGAGTATTTTTGCATTATGAAAGTTTTGGTAAAAATGTAACTTTTTGCAGATTTGCATTCACCGGCGGAAATTCTTGATCAAAGGAAATGTTGAAAAGTGGAAAATGTTGAGCAGGCGTCCACGTCGCAAGTTTGTCTTAAAACTTTGAAGTGAAATGTTATGATGATGATGATATTTGTGTGTTGGTGAGTGAAACCATGCAGTAGTCTTGTCTGTACTCTTTCACAATCAGTGGCCGCGGAAGCCGTAGGGACATTAACATTGTAGGATTTATAGGGGAGGGAGGGGTTTATGTAAGATGGGGAGATGATGCGGCCATCGAATAACCGTGGGGACATTGTCCCTCTGTCCCCACTCTTCCGCGGCCACGATGGAGTGCAGAATGAAATTATGTATTCATTCAGTGAAAACTTTTCGGATATTTCTGCCTTCCAATAATCACTCTCTCTTCAATTTCATGCAATTTTACATGTGTAGATAGATCGCAATTAGGTGTTAGTTTACATTTGGAAAATGTCTGCCTTGCCTTCTTCTTCGCTACGGTTGAATTAGCATTATTATTACATAGCATTATGAGGAATATCAGTTTCCTCACAGCTTCGTTTACAATTCTTTCCGTGTTATCAGGATCTGTTACACGAACAGAGTTGAGTTAGCAGCCGACAGATCCAGATTAGCTTTCCTTCATGCACCTCAAGGCAAGTCATAATCATGCATGCATGCCTGTGGTTGGAGGAACATTGTTTAGCACGGTTGGTTTATTCCATCGATCCAAAAACAATAGAATGGAATGGGTGGATGGACAGATATCTAGTCTGCTGGCATTTGGCAGAAACATGTTGGTAAAATCTCACCCTCCTGGATGGCTTGACTCGTCTCTGAAATGTCTAGCTTTTGATGAGAAGGAAACTTGAGGAAAGGCTTTTATGGGCTTCATTATTGGGGATATTTTTCAACAGGAAGGCAATATTGTAAGAGATAAATGGTTTGACGGGCTATAAAACATCAAATATGTGTCACACGAAACAATGGAGGTCTCCCAGCGATTGCTCTCCGATTTTGAGTAAACCAGTGTCAATCGATAGCAATTTTAATTAGGTTGAAATTTGCGAAAGACACGATCTCCCAATGGGCACGTTTGGCAGAGATATTTGCATCCAAAGAGGAGAAAATCGGCCTTAAATTCGACAAATTGTACACTTTCCAAATTTACTGGGCGTTTTCTCCTCTTCGGATGCAAATATCTCTGCAAAACGTGCCCATTGGGAGATCGTGTCTTTCGCAAATTTCAACCTAACTTAATTTGTGATCGATTAACACTAATTTGCTCAAAATCGGAGAGCAACCGCTGGGAGACATCCCTTGTAAGTGAGGAATTTTATACCTTGTCACTTATTCTGGCAAAAACTACACAGATTGTACACATATTATCCTAGTTGTAATTATCCCGTCGACACTTACCGGAGAAAGGTGTCAAATGCATGGCATATGCGTCATAAAACCAAACCACAATAAAAACAGGCTCCTATTTCTATACAGCATGAAACAACGTTTCGTTGAGACCTGTCGTTACGTTATCACGATGTTTGTGTATACGGTACGGAAACCTCACGGTGTACTAGATTTTGCTCAAATTCTGCCATAAAATGTGCATGCGGTGCCATTAGTGGGCATCCTTAATAGCTCCCAACTCTTTGACTTTTAACTCCTTTTTGTAATGTACATACAAATGTCGGGTCGGGGAGCACCTTCTCATCCTCGGCTAATCTCTTATCACCAGACTCTCATAAAAATTTACTACTTTCGGACCGTCAATGTAACTAAAAAAGCGAAAGGATATGTATGTATGTATAGAAGCTAAAGTTCAGCCTGTAGCCATTTCCGAAAAAAAAGATGGCAAGACATTCATATTACATACATGACGAACACCAAAAATGCCAGATGTACACACTTCTCTCATATTCATGCATATCCGCCGCTTATGACATTTTACGTAGGAATGCTAAATGAAAAGTAGAGAAAATCAGGATAGTTTTGTACCCAGTAAAATTTATTGTTTCAAGCTTTCGACAACAAATTGCTATTCAGTCCAGGGTTTCGTTTCTTGCAGATTTGCCACATTTCTTGCAGGGCAAAGCAAGCTACGCAAGAAATGCGAGGTGCAAGAAACTGGGAGAAAGTGCAAGAAATATATGCACCATCTAGCCACGCGCCGTATGAAGTATAGCGCTGAAAAGGAGTTTCTAGCGCCTTGTATTTCTTGCAGGTTAAAATAGCTGCAAGAAACCTTCTTGCCGTCATTTCTGGCAAATGGTCACCCGAAACACTGCTTGATATTTTTTCGTATTGGAAATGATTAGACAAGTTTATGCAAATAATCTGGATCGAATTTTTTGCATAATTTTTCTTCTTTATTATCATCTTGAAAATGTAGAGCAATTATGATAATTTTGTAGTAAATAGGTACATATTTTGTCGTTTTTTATTATTATTTCACTTTCCTTAAAAATGGGATGGAAAAGACTCCACCTCTTCCAAAACCGGATGAACTATGGTACAAGGATTTCGTTCCCTTGTCCACCAACCCGAAGGAATTTGATCCAAAATTTTTTCGTTCCCGAGGAGAGATAAATGAAAATTCCGTTCCATTCAAACTATCCAACGAATTATGGAAGGGATTTTTAGATGAAGGCGATTTGAAATGTTGGTGCTGTGGATTTTTGGTCATATCTGACGACGAGTCTTCCTCGTAATCACTCCACAACACGGCTTCATCATCGTCACACAAACTTTCATGTTTCATGTTTCCTAAACAGACCCGATTTCTTCTCTTAAAACCAGGAAATTTATCGGTGGACTGTTTAATACTGGAAATTAGCTCACGTCCCTTGATCGCGTTACATGCTAAAAATGCATAAATCGGCAATATAATGTATGTAACCTGGTGAGAATAATGTGATAATCAGAGGGTGGATATGTATTTACAAAAAAATTGCTGAAATGCATAAAAATATGCACGAAAAATTTAAAAATCATAAAAATATAAAATTTTCTAAAAATTTGTATTTCTGAATATAATGCTCTATATTTTTTGCCGTCGAATTTCTTTAAACACAAAAATTGTCTCGCATTCCGCTGAAATAGTTATAAAGTATATGAATTTTTGAAAAGAAATATGTAAAAAAAATTACGTATTTTTCAAAATAATACGGGAAATGTAAAAATATTTTGACATTTTTGTGATCTATGCGAGTTAGGGAACAGACCCACAGAGTTTTACAGCTGGTGATCAAATGCAAAATTTTAAAATCTGAATACATATCCGCCCTTTGGTGATTATAGCGTCACACCACGCTTACCTTGTTGACCTTGAGTAGCCGTATACAATTTCAAATCTTTAAACGCTCTAGCCACCCCTTTAAATCGTTTCGTAGAATTAGAGTCGGAATAAGACATTGCTATCTATTGCTACTAAATGTATGAGAATTCAGTGCGTCTGGTTATTAGTAAAATACAGGTAAAAATGAACACCTGCCTCCAACAGGAAGCAGTTTAGTGATTGAATTCAATACAATGGAGCGACTCCGACCTGCTCTTGTGTAGTGTAATTATTGTGTGGAAAATGGAATATAATAGCATTTCCTGCATTACGGCTGCTTCATTAAATGGTACCTCACGTACGTATTTATTATCTTTGAATCATGCATCAGCATTCTCCTTCTGTCACTAAATACAATTCTGAATTTTAATTTATCCAATGCTACAAACCAAATTGGAGGATTTGCATAAATACTCAAATTTAGCTCGGTCGGAAAACTCTACTAAAATGCAGGATAATAATAATAAGAGAACAGAGGTTAAACACGACCAGATGGGAGGCATGTAATGAATTTTTATGCATCCAGTGGCCGCGGAAGCCGTGGGGACATGTGGGGACGTTAATCTTCTGGGATAAGAAAGGTTTATAGAACATGAGTAGATGATGGGGACATTGAATAACCGTGGGTGGGGACATGTCCCTCTGTACTCACGCTTCTGCGACCACTGCAACCGACGACATTCGTAGTTCATCCGTATGTACGAGCAGTGGCCGCGGAAGCTGTGGGGACATTTTTTGTGGACATTAACATTGTGGGATAGGGGGAGGGGTTTGTATAAAATGGGGAGATGATGGGGACATCGAATAACCGTGGGTGGGGACAGTGTCCCTACGCTTCCGCGGCCACTGTCTTTGCTTAGGCGAACATCAGTCAGATGTACATACATACATACAAAACAACTAATAATATTCTATTTTAACAAGTGCTGTACTCCAAACGAAAATAGACACAATGGGATAATGGCCATGACAGTGAAAGAAGAATCAAACTCTGCAAAACCAGAAGTGGAGTGAAGTGAACAACTACTGACGTCAATCGCTTAACTTAACAAACGTTGGTTTAGCACTGCTCAAAAAGAGGCAGGGGGAAGACATACATTTTTATATACGGTTGCAAAATTATTTTTGCGAGCTGTAATAACTACATAAATATCACTGTTTCGGACTAGAGATCGTAAAGAAATGTGCAAACAATAATACGTTTTAGACCGAGAGAAGAATATGTAGCAAGTTACAAAAAAATTGGACAGAATTTTTGAAAATACAAAACTATCGCATACTGTTAGAGTAATACCTTATAAAATGTTATCAATGCTGCTGCTGCAAATATTTTATGTATGCAAAAGGACTAATTAAGTAGACGTCAGTTGTTCTTCTTAACCGATGGAGTTGTTTCAGCTTGTTCAGTCTCAGAGTCGCTGTGCTGGGATAATGTCGAGTTCATAACTTCTATGGCACACCGACGTGGAAGCCATCCTTTGACCTTGATACAATCTGCTCCTGGGTGATGCTCGTTGGTGAATATTTCTGCATAAATCCAATGCTTTTTCCATCGAGTGACCATTATTCGATCGTCCTTGCGTACAGCAATTCGTGGCTCGTCGGAACACGGTGGGTGGAAGAAAACGGCGAAACCTTTAGAGATGGGGAACCAAGAGCCGCCGTATTCTTCGATAACGGTGCATTCTCGAGTTCGACGCTTTTTATCATTTTTTTGTTGAATCTGCTCAATCTGAAAGGGATAATGGGGTATTAATATCGTATTAATGGGGTGTAATATTTAGTTATATGTACCGTCATCGAGTATTGGTCAGCATTTTCTGCAACCGGCCTAAGAAATGTAAGAAAGGATATCGCAAATAAATCTTTACATGAAATAATGACTTTTGTGAAGTGATTCAAACCACAAAAACATTCATGCTTACCAGTCGCACCCGTTCCCCACAGGAAGACAAGATAAATTCATGACAAACATGAAATTCTTTTTTCGACCAAGATTGTACGGATTACTGAATGGGGGTAAATGAGGGCAAATCTTTCTTCGATAGTTTGCCTTCTCGATAATCCATTCTTCAATTGTCGTCTCATTCTTTAGAACGACTTTCATCTACGAACAAAAATTACGTTTAGTTATATGTACCAAAATGAAAGACGGATTAGTTAACTGTCTTGTTTAGTTTTAGTTCACCTGGTAGAACAAAAGCACCCCAACGCCAAGCGCCACACCGACGGCGCATCCACAGCTAAACAAACACCAGATAAAGCCGTACATTCCCAAGTAGACGAATGGAACGTTAACTCCGTAGTACATGTAGTAAGTCTGCAAGAAGAACACGATCTAATTAATCGGCAAATTATGGAATAAAATAAAGCTTTCTATTCCACTTACACGATACATAGCTCTATACAAGGAACACACGAGAACAACGGTCGCATGGGAGCAACCAATCACTGCACTGAAGAGAAAGGAGACGAAATATGCGTGATTGTGATGTCCCACGCAACAGTTGATCCATGGACAATGATGATCCAGTTTCATGACGCATCGTCCACCTGGTGAAATAATCGGTCATTAATTAATTAGTAATTAATTAATAAGAAATCAAAAATTTCATGCTCATATTTACATTTCCTGCAATGATGGGCGCGAGGTGCTTTGAATCCTTTACAAATGCTGCAGTACTTTAAATAGAATTAAAATTAAAATTAAAATACGTAAAGTGAGAGCAATTTTGTCGAAATTTCGATTTTTTGAGCGTAAAACAAAACTTTAGAAGTTGGAATACCTGTAGCTTGGATTTTGAACTCGTATCTTCCTAATAATCAGAAAAAGATGTATAATTTAGAACACACAAATTTAGGAAATCAAAAATTTTGCCTTACTGGGGTCCATCCCAAGGGCAAAAAGCCAGGACCGTTTGAAATCGCTGAGAAGAAATTAAACATGACCATTCCACTTGAAACTAGGAAAGACGTCAGTGACAATAATCCTCCAATACTTTCATTCGGAGGCCTGCATAATCAGTAGTAAATTATGTTGTGCTATGTTTAATTGGAAAATAAAATAACAATTACTTACCACCACATTAACGAGCAGTAAATGACCTAAATTAATTGGATTAGCATGATTAAAATTTTTAGAAAGGGGAAAGTGTTTTTGTTTTAAATTAAGTTAAGACTTACGGATAGCGTTATTGTCTTGATAAGAACTGGAAAGTAAAAATTGATATCAAAAATTCACGCAAAAGACAAATTCACCTCTAAAAATTTAGTAAGTCAGTTATCATTCTGATTACCCAAAGTGCTCAATGGTCCAATATGTAACAACCTTCTGAACAAGTCGGCAAAAGTCTTCATTTTGTCGGAATAATGTTTTTCCTAAAATGCACAGATAACTTTAGCCGACAATGAGATCACTTCGTAATTATGTGTCCTTTTTGATCTTGAAAATGTCTCATTTATTCTAAATTTCACATAAATTAATTGTAAATATCTCCGACAAAATATAAATAGCAAATTTTATTTGTTTACAAACATTGCAACTTACCGATTAGACCATCAGATTCACGACTTTCCTACGTATACAATTTACAGCTCGGTGATTAGAAGACACTAATTACTAATAATTATTAATTACAAATCATGTGCAAAAATTTTGCAGTAAAATTACAAAAGTGCAAAACCCCAATTGTTTTATTCTGCTGAATTTGCAAAATGTATAAATTGAACCCCGCTTTTTTTGCTGGGGCAATAGCGTAGAGATTCTGGAAGAAAGTCCAATTCGGGTTGGCAGATGGAATGCGATGCATGCATTTCCGGTTTCAGCTTTTGTGCATGAGTTTGTCAAACATTTTCATGGACTAGTATTTCAGTTACATTATGGCTTATCACATTTCTGCAACCTATTTTAATTTATGCCCAGTTTTCCTTAATTGCGGTTCATTCATGCAAAACAAAAGATATGCAAATCGCCATTCTCCTAATTGGTTCAGGCAAATTTTAAAGTTTTTAGTTGGTCGACACAACTTTGTGCAAGCTTTAATAAAAAAAAACATCAATTGTAAATCAGTAAAGAACGTCATGAAAGTGAGACAATTTAAAGATTCAAACTATTTCCTTCCAGTTTTTAATTAATTTTGTAACAAAAGACATTTTATTTTATTCAGGCGCAATCCAGGTTACAATTGCTTATCGCCCTGTTCCTCTTGGTCCTTGGGTTGACGACAAGTTTGGCTGAAAGTTCGCCGATGACGATGAGAGTGGCCAGGAACCGATGGGGGACTAATAGAAGGCCAAATAAATTTGGAACTGGAATTAATATTTATAGTGATAACAGAGGTTCCGGGGGATACGGATTTCCAATCGGTAGGTACAGATACTGATTGGGTCCGTGGGCATGGGGGTAGGGAAATAAAAGTCACATCCTAAATCTGTGCATGTTTTTATTTAAGTTTTCATGCGAATAATGGTTAAATTTTGATGTATATACATATCTAGCTCACTAATAAATAACTAACTAAATAAATAAAACGTGCGGTTTCCGTTGAATGAAGTTTCCGTTGAATAATATATTATTTTAAAGTTTTTTTTACTAACATGACAAATTACAAGTTAAACTAGTCGAGAAACAATAAAAGGTCTCCAACTTTAAATATTTAAAATTAATATCTCAAGACCGTAAGTATTTATACATATGCATTCGCATATTCGTTATTTTGTAAATATCACACACAGGATAATTATAGCTTAAGATCTGTACAATTATTTAGATGTCAAATTTTCGAATCATCTCCATTTTCCTACTAATTCTCCTCCTCATCAACGACAATAATGGTAGTAGCAGAAGAAACCATTTGATAAAACGACAAAGCCGAATGTGGAATGGAAAAAATCGGATTCAATTCAACTTTGACAAATCATATTCACATTTTCGTGGAATTGGGTCACCCTCGAAGTTTAATTCATTGCAAAATTTAAAAAAAATTGTCTTTTTAGGCCTTTTAAGATGGCCTTATAGATTTACCAAGATGTCTGTCTGTCCGTCCGTCTGTGCGTCCGTCTGTGCGCACGATAACTCTCTTTAAACACAAGCTATCGACTTGAAATTTTACACATTTCATCTTCGGGTCAAAAGTAAGGATGAGTTCGGAGATGGGCATGATCGGCCAAGTAGTTGGCCAGTGGGGGTCTTTTCACCCAAATGTGTTGCCATTAACTACCAAGATGGTGTTAATGCCATCTTAAAAGGCCCCGCAAAGTTGCTTAAAGTGGGTTTTTATCATGATTTTGGTAACGACAAATTGGTAATAAACATTACTAATGTATCAAACTGTGTTGTATACACAAATTAGTTTATGAAACAGACATTCTTGTCTCATTAAGGACCTTGATATTCAGTTTGACGCACGTTTAATGTCTCAAACAACGCTTACAAGCAATGAAATGATAGATAAATAAAGTTATATTCCGTCGTATCATTCTTACGACAAGACTTTCGTTTTAGATTTACATTACCTACATACAAATATACTCACATGTTTATGTACAAATATATGTATTAAATAGTTGCCTGTAACATGTCCACCGACGAATAACGTGGTCAGCCAGCTCTCTGCAGGCGTCCTTCCTTCCTCTTTTAAGAAAATCATTACATGCAGCAACTAACGGTATAATAATGCAATTTCGCCGTGAATTAATCAATGTTGTGTCCCTGACTGTGCGTATACGACATGAATACAAAGAGGAAGCACATGCACTTTTCCCATGTCCGACTACGTATCTACTTATGTAGCAAACACTATTTGCCAAACAGGAAGTGACTTTGAAATCATAAAGATTTTCTGTAAAATTACTTTATTATTCCATTCTTCAATAAATATTATATACTTGCACGTAAATATTTACAAGATACTTAATAGGAACTCACAGAATAACGGGACAATTCACGCAGTAGTTTAACTTGTAATATTCGGAAATTTTGTATATTTTAGAAATTTTGTAAGAGTTTGTACGTTCACAGAATTTACGGATTTTACAAGACCTGCTGCATGAATTGTGGTGAAATGTTTATATTTAGAACAGCTTCTCATTGTCGGTGGCCGCGGAAGCCGTGGGGACATTGCCATTGTAAGATCGGGGGGGGGGACATTGTCCCCTTCGTCTCCACGCTTCCGCGCCACTACTCAATGTATTACAAGATTTTCAGAAGAAAAATGCTGATAATAAGTTATTTGCAGCGTAAAAAAACAGTAATAGGCAACGAATTAGCTTGCATTGACTGAAAAATTGACTCCGTAGCATAACAGCGTCGTTGATATGTGGTTTAGCGTCCCCTCTTTGTAGTTTTTTAGACTTTGGTATCAACATCGACTAAATTCTGTTTGTCCTCTTTGGGTACAAAGTCCCAAGAAAACTGATTGAAATCGATGACTATCCAATAAATATAGATTTGGAGAAAGGCCACGACAATTAGTGGCAACGCGGCGTGGAAATCGACGCCCGAAATGGTGAGGGACAAAAGACCCGAAACGCATCCGGCCATCATCAGCGTGCTCAACAAGAAGGAAAAGACCACCATGCAATTGTTCATCTGAAAAATAAGTAATTAAAAAAGTATGATGAGTATTTAATTTAGCCAAAATTTCTACATTTTTAAAAACTAATTTCAATTGTTCATCTATAAAATAAGCAAAAAATACATAATTAATAACTTCTTCTACGGCGTCAGGGGGCATTTTTTTGAAAATTTGACTTTGTTAAATCAAAACTTGCAAGCTTTCGGCTTATATTGAAAACTTCATCGAAAATTGGAAAAAATTGGAAAGTATTATTGGAAAATATTTAAAATTGTACATTAGCAATTTTTAAATTTTAAATAATGGAATTTCGAAATGTATGTACATACAGATACATGGATGCACCTGAAATTTTTAAAAATCAACTAGTCTTGTGGACCAGATTAATTGGCAAACTTTGGGATTAGGTCATTTTGCTTTCTAATCTTTTAATATCAGCGATTCCTTGAATTTTTTTTATAAAACTTTCCTAAAATATATAAGTACATACGTAAGTGATGAGTAAGTGAATTAAGCCAAAATTTCCACATTTTTATTTAGTAACTATATGCTAATTTCTAGAAACGCTTATTATTTATTACGTAGTTGCACATACTCTAATCTGAATTCAAGGTTGCCTTGCTCTTCTCTGATCTGCAGTTTAATTGCGCAATTTGTCTTTATATATACACATTTGTTACTTCATGCATAAATAATAATCCGCTTGCACATTCTTCTTTAACAGTGGCCGCGGAAGGGTGGGTGGGGACAGAAAAGGACAATGTCCCCACGGTTATTTGATGTCCCCATCATCTGCCCATCTTATATAAACCCGTCCCTCCCCTATCCTACAATTTTAATGTTCCCACATGTCCCCACAGCTTCCGCGGCCACTGTTCTTTAATGCAATATGGACTTAAAGAAGAAACACCTACATACAAAAGTATAATCATAAGAGTCGCATTTTCCTTTCAATGTGTGCTTAACGATTGCGAAAATTTTTCAGGCTTTTAACACTCACTGTACTCACAGCTTATTAGTTTATATGCACATTTTTAGGTCATTTTATAGCGAAGGTGTTAATTCTTAATATGTACAAAGTTTTTACTTACAGTGGTTGACGCGATTGTGAGGACCAGACCGAGCAGGAATATTCCGACGGCTGGTAACAGAAATTCTGGAAATCAGAAGATAATTATTTATCTAAGGACACAGTTTGCATGTTCGGACACCACTTAAACTTAATTTTGTGCTTATTGCTCAATTCACTGGGCTGAATTTTCTCATCGTCATTTCCTTTAAGACAATGAACAATGAAGTTCAGTTCACATTAGTAAAAAAATAACTGGTAGGTTTCTGAGACTCGAAATTGTGCGTGTACATGTAGCTACATATTTTCCCATGATAAGCTGAAATTCCATACGCAGTGGCCGCGGAAGGGTGGGGTCAGAGGGAGATTGTGCATGTACACATAAATGTGTAGCTACATGCATATTTTCCCATGATAAGCCTATGCAGTGGCCGTGGAAGGGTGGGGGGGACAGAGGGACAATGTCCCCACGATTTTTCGATATCTACATCATCTCCCCATCTTATATAAACCCCTCCCTCCCCCATCCTACATAGTTAACGTCCCCACATGTCCCCACTGCATCCGCGGCCACTGGTAGTTAGCGATGGTAGGATTATTTTATCCATGCAGTGGCCGCGGAAATATGTGGATAGAGGGACAATGTCCCCACGGTTATTCGATGTCCACATCATCTCCCCATCTTATATAAACCCCTCCCTCCCCTATCCTACAAAGTTAACGTCCCCAGATGTCCCCACAGCTTCCGCGGTCACTGGCGATACGTAAGCGCACATCTCCTGAGTCAGATTTCTTAAGGAAAAATTACCTATAAAGAGCTGCAGCGTGTCTTCGATAATGACATCATTATACTTGGCACTGTCCAGACTGAGGGGCTGAATGGGGTCCAGCATTACATGCCTTTCATTAGGATTTAGAGCAATCAGGGAAAGTCCCGTCATCCCGATGAGCTAATCGAATATCGAGATTAACACCTTATCAGAATTATATATTTCTAAAGATAAGTAATAAATCGATAAATTTCCTCCTTCTTCTCACCATATTCACCAACCCAGCCAGAAACGCTGCCATTCTCGAACTTATGAAGTAACACGGGCGAATCATTTTTCTACCCAGGTGAGTAAAAACTAAGATTAAGTTGACAATTTCCGCCCTAGATTTTCCTCTTTTTACGTATTTTTCACATTAGACTAAAGCACGTCACGTTTTTAGAAAGACATTGCAATGTCAGAGCTATTATAAAGCAGCAGCTGCTATCACGAGCTCAGATTACCAACTAAATTATAGCCAAGTCTTTGCCGAGAATCGTACAGAGAATGAAATTACCATCAACTAACATTTACTAGCTGCCTGATAAACCAACAGTGCATAACGTTAGCACGTACTAAATAAAAGCCTTATACTTACTGAAGCCATCATGCCAAAATACAATAGTTTGCATGCAGTTGGTTAGTTTGGTGGTTTGGTAGGTGATGAATCATCCCCACTTTTTTTTGCGCAAGGATGTCCGCTATAATATTCTTCCCCCTTTGCTAAATTATATTCTCACCTTCCCAACAGCATCATTATCCTCGAATTCACCTCACTACGACGAAACGAAGAAACTTGTTGCCAATAATAACATTGTGGTCTGGTCTGGCTGCATGGTGGATGAGATATGATACAAATGCTAATTAATAGACTTGCTACGGAAAAAAAATCATCCCTTGATTAAATATTATGAGTAATAATAATGCCAAAGTTTTTTTTTTTTTTGCGGAGTGCATTTTTTTGCGGAGGAGGAGTATCTAAAATAGAGGATTACTATGCAGTACATAAGCCTCTCCGTATTAACACATTCTAATACACATTTTTAGTCGATACTGTATGTAAACTGGATTTACTTACTTCTGACCAAGATTTTGTTAAAGAGGTACAGTTGTATTGGTTATAACCTTTCTGCCCAAAAAGTCGTTTTGATAGGAATCGAGCGTGCACGCGCTCTTCCCAACTTTTGCACGAAATTTTCAACTTTGTCCTAGAGATGCGAAATTTGGCATGCACATGCACCAACATATGCTGCATCATAATATAACATCAATTCCCGTTCCGTTCGCTATAAATTTTTCAGGAAAAATCAAAAACCAAATGTCACCCCTATTCCGTTTGGCTTTTGATTTTTCCTGAAAAATTTATAGCGAACGGAACGGGAATTGATGTTATATTGTGATGTAGCATATGTTGGTGCATGTGCATGCCAAATTTCGCATCTCTAGGACAAAGTTGAAAATTTCGTGCAAAAGTTGGGAAGAGCGCGTGCACGCTCGATTCCTATCAAAACAGGACTTTTTGGGCAGAAAGGTTATAACCAATACAACTGTATGTAAAGCCATGATTAAACAGGCCTATTACAACGTAAAGTTAAATAATGACGTATTTGTACACATAAATAATATGTATGTTTTGATATTATTACGTGTGAGTTATGCAGCAAGGGTGGTAATATGTAAACAGGTAAATAGAAATTCCGCACAGAATTGTTTTACGTATATTTAGTTAGCCAGTAGTGTGTATTCATGTAATACTTGTTATGCATCTGCGTGTATTTATGTATGTATGACAAGACAACAACCTTGATCTTTTCTCAAAGTAGGTAAGTTAATGATGACGTTCAATTTAGAATTTTCATGAGTTGAAGTATATAAATCTTGCTACTAATAAATCGTAAGGAGCATGGTCCATGCTGCATGGACCATAAAAGAAAAGAGGTATACCTATGTATGTACCTCTGTTTTGTAATGGTGCTTTTTCATCATCCTAATGACGTTAACAGGCCTAATTAAGTTAAATGAATTACTTGAGAGAGTTGATTCAATTTGGTAGAGCTGGATGAAATCAAAAAAGTTAACAAGCTCCGTAATTATATATTTACGAAAGCATATTGAGGATTGAATACTTATTGAAAACTGTTTGTCATACAGGGGAAAAACATACAAAAACAAAAACAAGATTTGTTGATAAACGCCCATTTCTTGGAAATTTCTTCATCATTATTTATTATGCTTCCTATATTTGTACGTACGTACATACCCTGACTTTTAAACAATACACATTTTAGCTTCGAGTTTATGGCTCATTTATTCGGAAACTGGGCCAATAGCTAATAAGTAAGAAGAAAAATTACAACAATCTATATACCCACCCACTCTGAAGACCAGTGGCCGCGAGTGCCGTGGGGACAGTAACATCGTAGGATGGGGGAGGGAGGGGTTTATATAAGATGGGGAGATGATGGAGACATCAAATATCTGTGGGGACATTGCCCCTCTGTCGCCACCCTTCCGCGGCCACTGCTGAAGAATATGTAATACTACGTAGTTGATTATAAAAATACGAGAATGTAATAGTCTGGAAATATTCGAAAATAAATTAAAATTTTATACAAAAATATGTACAATACTTTAAAAAAACACAGGATTGTGCTCTCCAATCGTACATATCTATGAACATTCATTTCTAATTGCATAACCTAAAATCCAATCCAGCAACACATTTTCTAGTAGTGCCAATTAACACGCAATCTTGTTTTCACTGGATTCGGTATGCATGAAAAAAAATTGTATAATCGCTGGAATAAGCCTCAATATTTCAAATCCCATTGAAACCCTTTCAGAATTAATTTGGCTTAATTGAGGTGCAAATTGTTTATTCATCCATTGCTTAATGCGCATCGACAAGCAGAAAGCGGATTTCGTGTGCATATGCAAAAGTGTGTTGCTGCCTAAGGTATATGTAGGCAAATTTAATTTGGCTGGTGAAAATTCCACCGTGGAACATTATAAAAGCTGATTTCGATACGTTGCTACAAAAATTTACCAGGGTTTCTTTGTGGTTTTAGCCAGTGACTGTCCTAAACAGCCGTCTAAAATCGGTTTTCACCACGGATTTTGGACGCCCAAAAGTGTCCAAAATGTCCAAAATTGTGAAAACGGGCCAAAATGTTATAAGTCTTCATTATTGACTTTTTCGATAATCCGTTGACGTATATTTAATCTCCCCTTAATTTTGGGCATTTTGGTGTTTACTACGTCATGATTAAGAACATTTCTTTATTTCTCGTAAGCAAAATTATTAAAACAATTTTTTTTCCAAATTTCGTGGTATTACAGACCAACCAAAATGCCTGCCCATAATTATTGGAAGATTACATATCTCTGCATAGATTTGCAAGAAAATTCGCTAATAAACAGCGTATAACATATTACCCCATTTTCCAACGTTGAACGCTTTTGGACAGTTTGGATGGACGTCCAAAATTATTTCAAACAGTTTTGGGCAGTCTCCAGTCCACAGTAGTTTTGAACGCCATACATTCACTGTAACTATTATGCGTTTTTTGGGTAATGGGCCCCCTGTTTGAATTTGAAATCCGCCCGCCACCATGTTAACTTACGGACGAAATGAAACAGCGGCAAAACCAGGGGGGCCCATTACCCAAAACATTCATAATACAGTCGCACTAAGGGAACGTCCATATATTACGTCATCATTTTAGTGGGTGGGTGGTTTAGGTCTTCCTATCTTTCCCATGTTAAAATTCCCTATCCCTTAATGTTTACGTTGAGTGGGTGGATGCTAAAATCGCGAATTTTTGATGACGTAATATATGTATGAATGAACCCTAAAGTGGTTGACGCTATTCTTCTCTCCTCTACAATTTAACTTTTGGTGCTTTTAAAAATGCTCCCCGTGGTAAAAATCCTTGAAGAGCCGGCAGCAAAAGCTGTACGTTTTCTTCGTAACGGTGAAGGAGGTTCACTTCCGGGCGCTACAAGTACACATGCTAATAAAACATTCCCTAAAATTCAGGTAAAATTTCTCACACTTTTAAAATAAATATACTTATCCTGGGTAAAAATTTGAACGGCTTTCATGTCGAAATTTGGCTCAATTTTCTACAGAAAAAAACTTTATGTAGAGCTATTTGTGCAGAAAACTATTAATTTACGGTTATGCAGAATAAATCCTTAAAAATTTTCGACAGGACTATGCAAAAAAAATATGCAAAATACAATACTGTAGAATTTGACCCAGTGGTTTCTATTAATTATTAATTAAGTACTGTTTTTCTCCTAAATATTTAAAGGTTCTTCCATCCCAATTAACGAAAGGAGTCGTTGTCGTATCATGTATAACAGTTGAACCCCCACATCGTCCCCACCCGCACTATCTCGTAGGAAAAGGTTGTGAAGCACAAAGAGGTGTTTGTGTAATGGAATTATCCTCAGAAACGGATGAAATGACCGTGGAATTTGCAAATCTTGGGATTCAACGTTGCGAAGAAGATATTGAAGAAAGTTTAAGGATGAGAGAAGAAATTCGAGTGGATCCTTTTAGAAGTGGGGCATTTTTTTGTAGTAATTAATTTTTTGACGCAGTTCTAATGAATTTTATTTATTTATGAACTTCCACAGCCGGTTTCTATCATAAAACTCGACCTGATTCTATTGATTTGAATGCTGTGAGACTTGGTTTTCAAGTGTTTTTGGAAGGACCAGAACCTGGACAGTTTAAAATACCACTGAAACCAGTGGTTTCTGAAGTTATCTATGATAAGAATATGTTAATTATACTATTATCGTTTAATTTTACGGCACCTGACTAATAACACTAATGGATTTTCGAACCCGATTTTCTCAGATTGGGTCAATTGCAATTTTTTCCTTGCTAAAATGCAACATGTAGCTACATAATTTAATGAATTAAAACACTAAACAAAAGATTGCACTCGGTTTTCAAGGGATGTCGTTTGATATAACTGCTTATCATTACACAAGCATCGTCCCGGTCTTAAAAGGTAGCCTACAAAATTGTGCAGGTGACGCGATAATGCTTTCTCCCTTTCCGGCCGGCTTTATGCCTCTTGCCAGTTGTTCTAAAAACTTATGATGTAACACGTAAATTATAACGAAAATTATAAAACCTAGATTATTTATGCTCATTGAATTTCAGATTTTCCAGGAACGTGTCAAGAGGATATTTGATAAACTATGTGCTAAAAGTATTAATGAGGCGAATTGTAATTAATAACTCATTAATTATAAATAAATATTTAGTAGTTAATGAAGCGAATTATTGAAATATGTATTTTTCATTTCTGCTTCGTCCATGTAAATATGCACTTCAGAAGGATTTGCTAACAGACCTTATCAAAAGATTCAATAAAAGTACGTACATACACAAACCTAACCTTACCATGTTACACATAAATATATGTCTTGTATACTAAAATTTTGCTCGGGCTCGTAATCTTATAATGCCGGAAAATTAAGACCTAATCTCTGAGTTAGTAAAAAAAACCATATTTGAGTGGAAATTTCATTTCAAAAGTTGATGCGAGAAGTATTCAAAGGATGAACATAAATAGGACTTAGCGATGGCACTAAAGGTAATTATCAAGAGTCTAAAGACATCAGAAAAGTCAAGCTTCTCTTCATTCTGGATGTGCTTAAAGGGTTTCGTTTCTTACGGGTTTGCTACATTTCTTGCAATGGAAAGCAAGCCACGCAAGAAATGGGAGGTGCAAGAAACTGGGAGAAAGTGCAAGAAATATGCGTCATCTAGCCACGCGCCGTATGAACTATAGCGCCGAGGCGTAGTTTTTTGCACCATGCATTTCTTGCAGGTCAAAATCGATGCAAGAAACAACTTTCTTCCCGTTATTTCTTGCACGTGGTTACTTCCACCAGAAACACTGTACGCCTTCGTATTAAAGGTTAATGCTTCCTGACCTGTTTTAACATAACGAATAATTCATTTATTAACATTTCTTTCACTCATCGTCCGCTGCACTGACATATAATAATAATAATAATATCACAATTTTGTCAAGTAGTTATATAGTTATCAATTAGGTTACAGATAAGGATTTAATGGTTATTCGTCACCATCGTCAAAGTCGTTATCTTCATGAATTTCCGGTTTATAGTGCACAATGTCGTTTCGATATGTGAGGAGCACCATGCTGAAGTAGGTCTGGACGAGGCCCCAAATCCAGTGTGGGGCGATAAATGACGACGGGAAGGAGAGCACGAAAAGAATGACGCTGATGGAAAATACGGCAATTATTAAAATGCCACTCATCACGACTGAGATCAGGAGGAGGTACTCGTTGTTCTTTGCAAAAAAATATGTTCCCATTAAAAAATTGAATGCACATATGCATGATTACATGTGAATAATTATGTAGCACTTATTTACAAGGGAGGTCTCTCAGCGGATGCTCTCCGAGTTTGAGAAAATTAGTGTCAATCGATGACAAGTTTAATTAGTATGCAATTTGCGAAAGACACGACCTCCCAATGGGCACGTTTGGCAGAGATATTTGCATCCGAAGAGGAGAAAATGTGCAGTAAATATGGAAAGTGTAAAATTTGTCGACTTTACTGCGCGCTTTCTCATCTTCGAATGCAAATATCTCTGCCAAACGTGCCCATTGGGAGATCGTGTCTTTCGCAAATTTAATACTAATTAAATTCGTCATCGATTCACACTAATTTGCCCAAAATCGGAGAGCATCTGCTGGGAGACTTCCCTTATAAGGCAGGAAATCCTTCATACATATGTGTAGAATAGTCCAATTTACCTTCACCGTTGACAGTATGACGGTAATTCCAACGAGGAAAGTGACTACAGAAGAGAACGCGTAGGAAAGCAGGATGGCCCAGTAGCCTATGAATAGTTTTATGAATTTTAGTTGCATTTTAAGTAAAGATTAACTTAAGCAGGACTCGGAATAAAAGCTGCTTGTACGATCAGTGGCCGCGGAACAGAGGGACAATGTCCCCACGGTTATTCGATATCCCCATCTTATAGAAACCCCTCCCTCCCCCCATCCTACAATGTTAATGTCCCCAAATGTCCCCACACCTTCCGCGGCCACTGTGTCCAATTCATAAGAGACTCACGTTCCGCCAAATCGTCGAGCTTTTGCTCAATTTTTGAGGAGAGTCTTTCCGTTCTCTGAAGTTGATTCATTTCCTGCGTTAATCCCGTCAGAATGAAGTATAAGGACACCAGCCCCACCGTCCCGAACACCTAAAAGCAACGCAGCAAACACATAATTTTCATTTATCCAGTGGAACATAATTGTTATGTCGGGTATAAATCAGGGGCCGCGGAAGCTGTGGAGACATTAATAAAATTGTGGGATGGGGGAGGGAGGGGTTTATATAAGATGATGGGGACATCGAATAACCGTGGGGACATTTTCCCTAATCCGGCAAGTTCTTATATATTACATGAATGTATGTATGTGCAGTGGCCGGGGAAGCTGTGGGGACTTCTGGGGACATGAACATTGTGTTGATAGGGGAGGGACGGGTTTATATAAGATGGGCAGACGATGGGGACATCGAACAACCGTGGGGACATTGTCCCTCTGTCCCCACCACCCTTCCGCGGCCACTGGTCGCGTATAATGAGGAATGAAATGAGCGAGTAGATGGAACAAATTTATTAACAGATGCACAATTAGAAAGGAGGAAGGAGCTTAAGTAACAAAATTCTGGCTGTGCGTTATGTTGCCTTGCATAAAATTATTTCTTCCCAAAACGACGACCACGAACGAAGACGGAAGAAACAATGAAATTAATGTCATGATTTACATCCGGGTATTTGTTTTAATCTCGGCTTTGTTTTACGTGATGGGCAGGGTTTGGTTTCTGGCGGGTTTGATGCATTTCTTCCACTGACAAGAAATGCGAGGTGCAAGAAACTGGGAGAAATTACAAGAAATATGCGTTATCAGCGACCCGTACTTTTTTGCGCCTCGAATTTCTTGCAGATCAAAATAGCTCCAGGAAACCACTTTCTTGCCGTTTTCTGTTCAAAATGGTAACTTGTCAATGTTTCGTTTCTTGCGGGTTTGTTACATTTCTTGCAAATGCGAAGCAAAAAATGCAAGAAATGCGAGGTGCAAGAAACTGGGAGAAAGTGCAAGAAATATGTGGCATATGGCCACGCGCCGTATGAAGTACAGCATCGGGCGTAGTTTCTTGCGCCTTGCATTTCTAGCAGGTCAAAATATTTACCTGCAAAAAACCACTTTCTCCCCGTTATTTCTTGCACGTGGTTACTTGAACCCGAAACTCTGACAGAATGGTTCATATTTCCTCGGACTGAAAATATGTACTCGTATCTGACAAGAATTTATAGCCGTTTGTTGTTTAGATCATGTATCCTTTTCGCCACAACGTGACAAGTAAAAGGATACAATTTACTCGTGAAAACAATTACATTAAAATGAACATTTTTTTGTTCTGAAATCTGATCTATTAACTAAAGTTGCAAAAAATGGTGGACTTTTTTTTACGTATGTTAGTTGTTCATTTAATTGCATAATTGGAGTAAAATTACATAAATGATGATAATGGAACAGCACTTGATTGCAAAAAATGGTGTTTTTAGTTGGCTGGAAGATTGGAGTAAACTTAAATGATGTTGGAACAGTAATTCTCAGTGGCCGCGGAACTGGGGGGCAGAGGGGCAATATGTCCCATCGGTTAATCCATGTCCCCATCATCTGCCCATCTTATACAAACCACTCCCTCCCCCCATCCTACAATGTTAATGTCCCCAGAAGTCCCCACACCTTCCGCGGCCCCTGTTTTCTTACATCCCACTTACCAAATTCAGCATTCCCGTCAAAACCGACCCCGTCCTCGAATCAAGACAGCAACAAGCTACGGATCTGCACCGGCAAAATGCCATGATTACAATTACTCGACGAAATCACGATGATGAAGTGACGGGCGATTACTTAATTACGAAATCCTCTCTCTTCCCATTTAATTTACCAATTAGCACTTCACTATTTCAAATTAAAACTCTCTCTCTCTTGCTGGAAAATTCACATGTTAAATCCAAAACAAGCCACGTTTTTAGCACAAATCGATCGATTCCTAACTAATTACGGACGGACAAAGTTTGCTTTAGTCGTCAATTGAAAAATGTCATTAGCAGAGCTCCTCTAACGTTAGGTGTATATTGTAGTTAAGGACTTTCTATTTTAGTTTTTAGCTCTAGACCCACCTCTTCAAACTCAACTATGTAAATATGCACTGCACGGGCTGCGAACAACGAAAAGTTCATGCAAGTAGTGTTTCATTAACGAGTGGAAGGAAATGGAGCGTGAGTACTTATTGCGATCGATTTGTCCGTCCGTTTGTCTGTCAGCACGATAATTTTCGAAGTGGGTTATAAAAGTTAGAGGGAGTTCGCTAAATGAGCCTGTAGGTCAAAAGGTCACGGCGCTACGGTGATGGTGTCAAAGGTCATAAGTGTTGAATTTTTTGTTTTTCGATTTCTGACATTATTTCTGACGAGGAAGTGGCGAGTTTTTTGTTTCTACGATTTCTGGCGTTAATTCTGCTGAGGATTTCAGAAATTACAATACAATCCATCATTTCGCCGTACGATCACCGTAAAAATTAGGTCAAAAGTAAAAAAAAAATCGAATTTTTAGTTTAGCTCGGTTTAGACGTAGTTTGGGGCAGGGAAATCATTTCGACGTGTATCATTTACTTGGTGACTGTGTAAGCGGGGTCAGAGGTCATGAAATGTCAAATTTTCCTAGCAAATGAAAATTTGATTATGAAATGATGCACCTCGAGTAACTCATCTAATGCTCTCAGTTTCCAGGATTTTATTAATATGTGGTGTTGCATTTTATTCGCGTGAAAAAAAGAACAAAATAATCAGATTTAGGGTGTTACAGTAGCACTGCTATTTACTTTTATTTTATTTTCCTTTCCTCCAAATGGGTCCGATTATCCATATCCACCGGAACCTCTGTAATCACCATAATCATAAATTCCAGTTCCAATTTTTTTCTGCATTTTACTGTTTCTCCATCGGTTCCTGGCCACTCTCATCATTGGTGAACTTTCAGCCAAACTTGTCGTCAATCCAAGGACCAAGAGGAGCAGGATGATAAGCAATTGTAACCTGAATTGCACCTGAATAATGTTTTTTTTGTACAAAATTATTTTTAGAAAATTTTTTGCGTAAAGAAGTATTTTGAATCTTTAAATTGTCTCACTTTCATGACTGATTTACGATTGATGTTTTTACTTCCACCGAGTTTGCAAGTTATGTGGACAACTAAAAAATAAAAAATTACTTGAACCAATTAGGACGATGGCGATTTGCAGTGCAGATCGCCATAATGCAAATTTTGCATATGTTTTATCACTAACTCTGCATGAACGAACCGCAATTAAGGAAAACTGGGCATAAATTATGATACGCCGCAAAAAATGTGGTACATACGCAATACTAAACATATCCTAAGTATTAAATGCATGAAAATATATGCATAACTGACCCGACACGAGGCAAAGATGTAACCGGAAATGCATGCATAAGTCGTAATGCATACGTCAAATATGTCAAGTTTTCCTGGAAAATAATACACCTCGCGTACGCATCTTACATACTGCTCCATTTTTTATAAGAGTTCCACGTGATCCACGATTACATTATCCGAATTGCTATATTATTTAGCACTAGTTTATTTTATTTGGACGTAAAACTCATTCAATTAGTGTTATTTTGGTGTATACATTTACTCCATTTCTTAAATTCTAGACATAATTGAATGAGTTTTACGATAAAAATTGAGAATATAACAAATGGAGCAGCACTACACTCTACTTCCGCGAGTTTATTGTATCCGTTGCTACCTCGAGTTTATTTGGTCTTAGGTTAATGTTAAGTTAAAACCATTTTCTTATTTGGTGAAACAAGTGGTAGTAAAATTCTGGGTATCGATACGATACGATACACACAATGCAATCGTTGTTCATGTAAGTAAACACTTTAACATGTTAAATGCCCTGTTTTCATCACCCGTCCGACCCAAACTAATCGCAAGTAAGCCAATGCATGCATACATTGAATCGAATAAAAAACTAAAGTATTCACTAGTTAAGTAAATAAGTGACGTTGTAAACCGATTTCCGTTGTACTCGTGCTGTAGCCTGGATATTGTAAACTTGGTAAGATTGCTGATAATAAACCGTAGCAAACCAAATGTAGGAATATGGTGAAACAAGTATGTAATTCTACCAAAAAATTATGTGACAACACCCCCTGACCTCGAGGGGGTGGTCTGATTGACCCCAAAGGTTGGCAGGATCCTCCCCCTGGGGTCATACGCACGATGTCACAAACCAATCTTGATCCATTTTCCCGATACGCTGCTGACGGACGGACGGACAGACAGACGGACGGACGGGCAAAGGTTTCGCATAATAATGTGAGACGCAGTTCTTGGCAGTTGGTTAAATAAAAGTTTGCACACTCCACTCGGTTTGATTCATTCATTGATTCATTTATTCGTGTGGTATTTGCCTTCATCGAGTGAGTGTATATGTCCATTCATGCATTGTTGTACCTTTATGCATATAGGTAAACTGTGCATATGTAAATAGGCACCTTAATTTGTTTGCTTTTATGAATTAAATAAATATTATTTTATTGTTAAGTGGGGCGAATATTGATAAAATTCTGAATTTTGTGTGAATCGGGCAGGTTTAATTAGCTTAATTGCTAAATTATGTATATCTGCAGGAGCCGTGGAAGGTTGCGGACAGAGGGACAATGTCCGCATCATCTGTCCATCTTATATAAACCCATCCCACAATGTTAATGTCCCCACAGCTTCCGCGGCCACTGTATATCTGGCTTGGATTTTTTGTTGACTTTGTAAATGAGTATCGTCACTCAGCGGCCGCGGAAGGTGTGGGGACATCTGGGGCATTAACATTGTGGGAGGGGTTTATATAAGATGGACAGATGATGGGGACATTGTCCCTCTCCCCGCGGCCATTGATCACTATTATCGAAATCAGGTTATTGTTCCGGGTAAAAATAAACGTGTGGGAAAACTTTGTGATTTGAAGGAATGGAATTAAATCGTGATTGCGGAGATTCTCGTCATTCTGTCAACCAGCGTGTTTGGCTGAGCAGAGCTATTAAGCAAGATTCTGCTGGGATTCTGCCAGACACTTCAGACTTAATTATCGATTTATCTAAAAGCTTGGTGAGTTGGTGGAGACGATTTAGCTGGTTAAAAATATTTCAAATGTGCATTCATCCATTAAAAAAAGAGTTGTTTTGTACGGATTAAGTTTATCGTGCAGATTAAAATATCAACTGTTATTAATTTTACATAGATGATAAGCACAAACTTATCCAGGAATTGATATCTTACATAGCAAACCAACTTATCGAAGTATCACTGTTGCTCCCAATAACTATTTCTTTCCTCTTTCGTAATTTGCTAATAAAAAGTTTGCTCCAAATTTCGAAAATAGTTGAAAATTTCGAAAATGCACTCTAAATAACGATTTCTTTCCTCTTTCGTAACTGGCTAATGAAAAGTTTCCCCCAAATTTTGAAAATGCTAGAAAATTTCGAGAATACTCTCTTAATAACTTTTTCTTTCCTCTTTCGTAATTTGCTAATAATGCTAATAAAAAGTTTGGTCTAAAATTTTGAAAATGCTTCAAATTTCGAAAATACACTTAATAACTTTTTCTTTCCTCTTTCGTAATTTGCTAATAAAAAGTTTGCCCCAAATTTCAAAAATGCTTCAAAATTTGGCCTCTAACTCTGTACAAGTTAGAGAAAAATGTTTTGAAGTGTTTATCCAGTCGATTGCCTGTGAAGTTTTGTGGGGGCGGGCGGAGGCCCTTTCGACCGAGCTGACACTTCTCATTAGTCCTTTATTTTTCACTAATCGGCAATCACGTCGTAATGGTGGGAGTCTGCTTGGCAAGGTTTGTTGGGATAAAGTATAAGTACCAACGAACCAACCAGTCGCCGCGGAAGGGTGGGGAAGAGGGGCAATGTCCCCACGGTTGTTCGATGTCCGCATCATCTGCCCATCTTAAATAAACCCGTCCCTCCCCTATCAACACAATGTTCATGTCCCCACATGTCCCCCCGGCTTCCGCGGACACTGTTGTACATGCTCCACAGCTATGATAGCACAAAAAGAACAGTGGCCGCGGAAGCGTGTGCAGACAGGGACAATGTCCCCATGGTTATTCGATGTCCCCATCATCTTATATAAACACCTCCGTCCCCTATCCTACAATGTTAACGTCCCCACATGTCCCCCCTGCTTCCGCGGCTCCTGCCACCAACCAATCTTTTCCTACGAGTCGGTTGGAAAAACTCCTCGAAAAGCACGAGTATCCGGGCGTGCTCGACAAAGTGCTAAGAGCTATTCAATAAACTTTTATGAAATTATTGCCCAATACTTTGCGAGGCATAAAATTTAGTGGAGTGGAAGAAATGACCATGCAACGCAACCCGGCTTTCGAGAAATTAGCTGCTGGAGAAATAAAATTGGATCGGTTTCCTCCCTTAACGCGGAAAAGCATAATAATCATAACGTAACACTGTTGGTGAAACTTGAATGACAATGTGACTGCCGTGAAGTTGACAGTGATTGGGATTTATGCGCTTAACGATGTTTACGGTTAATTGATCAGGTTTACTAGTTTGTATTTGGAAGTACATAATAAATGGACCAAAAATACGTACATATGTAGAGTGAAAGGCCAATATTTCCGGTGAAAGTAGATAACCACTTGCACAAAGTAGATAACTTCCGGTGAAAGTAGATAACCACTTGCAAGAAATAACGGGAAGAGAAAGTGGTTTTCTTGCAGCTATTCACTTGACCTGCAAGAAATGCACGGCGCAAGAAATTATGCTCCGCCGCCGTACTTCATACTGCGCGTGGCACCTTTCTTGCACTTTCTCCCAGTTTCTTGCACCTCGTATTTCTTGCTTTGCAGTGCAAAAAAATGTATCAAACCTGTAAGAAACGAAGCACTGAAAGCCGCCGTATTTGCATATGCGCGTATCATGTTTTCTAATAAAAGACTTCACATCGTCCTGCACCTTCTGACTAATTTTCATGGTTCAACGCCTATATAAACATGAGCAAGTGTGGAGAAAGGGTGAAAAATGTAATGTCCAACAGTCAAGCCGGTGCTTTTATTGTGCTACAGCCAAGATTTTACTGCAGGTGAAAGTACGTGGGTGGTTATGAATAAAAATTAATTTTCCACCATCCGCCGCCGCCTTTCTCTTGGAAGAAAAGCCAGTAGTTGAGAAATTGTGTTCACTACATGCGTACTTTCCCCTTATCCAACCGGCTCCTTCTTATAAATGCATAATAATAATAATGGTAGCTATCAAGATAATGATGATGATTGCAGGGGAAAGCGGCTGCTGCTGCGCTATTTCTACAGTCAACTGTCACGTCGCCACAGTGGCCGCGGAAGGTGTGGGGGGACATGTGGGGGCATTAACATTGTAGGATGGGGGAGGGAGGGGTTCAGATAATGATGGGGACATCGAATATCTGGGGGGAACACTGTCCCTCGGTCCCCACCCAAGCTTCCGCGGCCACTGTTTCGGACTATGACGAGAATCAAAGCCAACCGTGTAGAAGAAGAAGAAGAAGAAGTAAGAAGCAAACTGGAGGAAGGGACGAGGCTGGGGCCATTTCTATGAATTTCAGGTAATTGAAAGTGTGCCCACGTAACGCTCAAATGTATCTGGAAATGGCAGGTTGTACTACTCTAAAACAATTTTGGAGAATTTAAACGGCCCGTCACAAACTGTATAATTTATAAATTTGCTACCAAAGTAGAAAGAAATTGCAATAATAAAAACAATTTATTTCGCCCGTTCCTCCACCAGGTTTCGGGTATTTTGGAAAAAAGAGACTTATGGTAAAAAATCGGGCCAGGGTTTCGATGTGGTTTTAGCCGGTAACCGGCGTCTAAAACCGATTTTAACCAGTTTTGACACTGAATTTTGGACGGCCAACATGTCAAGTGTCCAAAATAGAAATTGGGACAAAATGTTAAAAGTTTTTTAATGTTTCGATAGTCCGTTAACGAGTAATCTCGTAATCTCGCATTAGTTTTGAGAATTTTACCTTGTAATACGGCATATTTTAGAAAATTTCTCATAAGAAACCTTGTTAAGACAAAAGTTTTTACAAATTTAGTGCTATTATAGACCAACCAAAATGCTCAAAACTAATGGCAGATTACATATCTGTCCATAGATTTGTAAAAAATAAATCTTTAATAAAGAACTTGTAACATTTTGTCCCATTTTCGAATGGTAAACGCTTTGGACAATTTTGGATCATTTGTTGAAAGTTTTGGACCATTTGTACAGTTTTTTTTTACGCTTTTGAATCGTGTCCAGTCCAAAGGTACGTAGTTTAGGAGATCCAAACCGAAACACTGAACTCACCCAGCCTTTTTGTTCAAGTCTATCCATACATGTACAAATAATTCTGTAATGACACTGGGAAACTTTCGGATTTTTGGATTTCATAAAAATTAGAGGTCTCAAGAAGAGAAAGTACACACAAACTCTACATCTCCAAACAACACAAGTTAGCAAGTAAAGGATGCTGGTCGTTCCACGTCTCAAGTTCTCCTACCTGAAAACTCCGTTCAGTTCAGAGGTGAGATGGGTCAAGGTTTTTGAAAACCCGACCCGCCCAAGCCCGACTTTCCTGGGTACTAAAAAAACCCGACCCAACCCAACCCGACAGTTTGCAGTTCGACCCAACCCAACCCAACCCAAGTTTAGCATTTGTTTGCCCAACCCGCCCAAACCCGACTAAACCAGAACAAAAAATGACCCAACCCAACCCAACCCGACTCAACCCGACCCAACCCAACTTCGTCTCATTACGCCCCAATATTTTACAAAAGAGGGCAACAGCAAATGAGAATTTGAAATGTTTATTTACCTTCAACAATAATTAATTTGCTTGCTCAAAAGCTGTGTTCATGATTTTGAGCAAATTTCTTCACACATTTTATTGTTTTGTGATAAAGTTTAAAAAAGAAGTAGTAATACATAGAAGGAAATATCAGTGTGCTGGAATTGTGGTTATCGAAAGTAGAATATCCGAACTGCCGACGTCGACAGAAACATGAAAAGAGAAATCCAGTTAGATTTCTTGATTTTGGCACCGAAATAATTTGGAAGAAAAGGAACATATTGCGTTCTGCACTCACATGGGTAAAGACAACAGTAGTGCTCCATATGGAGAGAATGTGAAACTAAAATGCCAAAACCAATTCTCAACCCAACCCAACCCATACTTTTCTACCGAAATGCCCAACCCGCCCAAGCCCGACTTGAAATAATAGGCCCAACCCGCCCGACTCCTTAATTTTTTTTGCCCAACCCGCCCAAACCCGGATGGGTTGGGTTGGGTCGGGTTGAACCCGACTGAGTCGGGGGCCCATCTCACCTCTGGTTCAGTTATTTGTTAGCTAGGTCTCTACGTGATTTCTTTGCTAGCGGTTGGCTGGTCGGTCGGTTGGCTGAGTATTTGAAGAGCAATTCCATCGAAAACATTTTAAGGATTCCCCCAAAGAGTTGGGGATCTGACAGATGTAGTGATTTATTCGGCAATTTTATTAATATTTAAAAGTGAGGACCGAAACCATATTGGCTTCCATTAAGCGCAACACGGCAGCCTCACAATGCTTTATGATGATGAAACGCTACATACCTACTTCCGTTCGGAATTGTTGCAGACGACGACGAGTAATAAGATCTTAATGCAGAGAGAAGAACTACAATCAGGGTTTCGGGTTGGTTACATTTCTTACACTGGAAAGCAGGAAATCAAGCGAGGTGTAAGAAACTGGGAGAAAGTGTGTGAAATATAAGCCGTCTTGTGACGCGCTGTACTAACTAGGAAGTAGTTTCTTGCAGGTAAAAATAGCTGCAAGAAACCTCTTTCTTACGGTTATTTCATGCAAGCAATATTTCGTTTCTTGTGGGTCTTGCTACATTTCTTGTACTGCAAAGGATGAAACGCATGAAATACGAGGTGCACGAAACTGGGAGAAAGTGCAAGAAATATGCGCCATCTAGCCACACGCCGTATGAAGTATTTATAGTACCGAGGCGTCGTTTCTCGGGCCTTGCATTTTATGCAGGTCAAAATATTTACCTGCAAGAAACCACTTTCTCCCTATTATTTCTTGCAGTTACTTTCAACCGAAACAATGACTACGATATACTTTCATTTCTCATTACAAAAGTACAATGCTTTATTTATGACAATTTGCAGCCATTGTTCACGTGCAAAAGTATGTATGTAGGTAAAAGTCAATTTTAACGGGTAGGAATAAAATGGTGGAAAATTGTTGGAGCCACAAAGCAGAAGTGAAAGCCGACATGTGAATGATGCCGTTGTAATCGAATAATTCTACAAACGACGCAGCACAATCAACCATTTCACGTTTTATGTTTGACAGTTTGACTTTTACTGGTTCTCATATTTACACGAGGAGTGTTGTTAATACGCTCCTGTTATCTCTTCATCGGAGGAGATGATGATTCCAAATAATTTAACAGGCTGCGATTGCCTAGTTTTTGGATTTCCTAAAAACCATATACGTCACGGATAGACAGGGTGACATATGATGAACATGTGGGGAACGTGCGCAGTGGCCGCGGAGGGCGTGGGGACATGTGGGGATATTGGATGAGGGATAGGGGACGAAGGTTTCGTATAACATGAGGAGCTGATAGGGACATCGAATACCCGTTAACCCTCTGTCCCCACGCTTCCGCGGACACTGAAAGTACTATTACTTATGTATATATGTATATACATTGCACCAGTGGCCGCGGAAGCAGTGCCGGCATCTTGGGAAATTTGCAGGAAAGAGGAGGGAAGGGTTTATATAAGATTGACAGATGATCGGGACATCGAATACCCATGGGGACATTGTCCCTCTGTCCCGCACTCTTACGCGGCGCCTGTGACTGTACTCACAAGTTGATAAAAATGTATCTATGTATCATGTATTATTTCAATCAGCAGTAAAAATAGATTTACGCATCACTCTTCCAGTTCGTTCCCTAATACTCTAATCAAACCTTCTCAACTATATAATTGTGACCTGTCAGGAAACAAAAAGACTTTAGTGCATAGGTTCTCTCAGCAAATATTGGTAAATGTGTAACATATGAAACGCACGTATCGTATGTACAAATTTCTGTCAGGGAAAAACTGCTTATTTATTTGACGAGAAAATTTCTCTTGTTATTATCCTTCAATAATTGTGCTAACCACGGGAAAACTAACAATCTGTGCACATTTGCGTGTTTATGTATGATGGTGAATGAAAATGAATTTCATGTGATTTGAATGAAAATAACTGATGGATTCCGTCATTTCAGATGAATGACTGTAAATAAAGGGATTTTTACTCCTTCATTTTTCACAATATGTTCAATACATGTAAGAAATGAAGTCCGATGAAGTGAAATGAAATAAATTTAAAAGAAAATGACTGAATGTGAATGAAAATCGTGATGAGTGACTTTTGAATGAAAATTTTAATTTTTGAACAGGTATGATGTACATATACGTTCGTTCATAGGGCAGATTATCCACTTTTATTTTATTCATGTAAACAAAATACGAGTAATTTTCTATTCACTATCTCAAATAATTCGTACAAAATTTGCCATGTGCAAAATTCCTGTGATGTACAACACTGTTGTATAAAATTGTATTTGCTGAGCTTAGATCGTGTAATCCACCAACACCTTTCCATGTTTTGTTACCTTTCAACATTATTTTCATGAAAGGGCATGTTTTTCAACCTACATATGTATAGAATTGAGGTACACATACTTTAACCCTTTTGATATTCGTACACTGCTGACCAACGTTTATTTTGCATTATCTCCGACACGGAGAGGAATCCAATTTTCATGGCTAATATTTACATACCCAAAGTCCACAGTGTTCACATGCATGCATGCATGCATTGACTAAAGGCTTTTGGATTCACCTGCGATTTTGGATTCTTACTTAAAATGAATATCTATGAATAACGATTTGTACGTTGAATTAATAAATTCAACGTTTCAATAAATCCTGATTTTGCTCAGTCAGCAGAAATATTTTAGTTTGGCATGGCATACATACGTAGTATTTATATCTGATATTGAGAGGATTTGATGTAAAATCTGTAATTAAATATAAGTTGAAGCTTCGAAAACCATGCAGTCGGATCTCTCTGCTGGAATTCCTTTTCAAGTTTCTGGATGGACAATTTGTCAACTTGCAGTTATTTTGGATGTAGGTAATGAAGAGTAAAAGGAAAACCAAGTTTAGTGGACATTTGGTAGGATCAAATTCTCTCCTTGATATATAATCTGCCTGCTTTTTAGATGGTCAACGTCATTATTACGGATATAGCTGCAGTGGCGGCGGAAGGGTAGGGACAGAGGGGACAATGTCCCCACGGTTATTATTCGATGTCTGCATCATCTGCCCATCTTATACATAGAAATCATCCCTCCTATCATACAATATCAATGTCCCCAGATGTCCCCACGACGGGTTCCGCGGTCACTGTGTATCTGCTAGGAAATAGTGGGATCCTAGATTCCTCCGCATGTACCATCTTTCATCCCCCCGACTGACAAATGATGCTTAAGCACATGACAAATACACACTTGGTTGTCCACATAATAACAATAAGCCGGCATTATTGATCACATCCATCCACCAACTTTTCTTTCGCCATTTCCAACCTGCACATTTCTGTCCTTTTAGCAGAAAGCGGATATGTATGAATTTTCAACTTTTCTTCAGTCGATTACGACCGACGGTCAAATTTTGTGGCTGTGTTACTGTACACAGATCACCAAAATTTCAAAATTTAATAATTGGATTACATTATTTTTAGTGGAAAAACGAGAATAAAGTTAACTTTATTGGGCAATATTTTGAATGCTATCTGCCATTCATTATTGTGTAGAAAAAGATGAGAAATTTGTCACAAGATTTTTTATTTTATTACAAAATCCTTTACGTATTGTTATATATTTTTTAAACTTTTCAGATGTCTAAATGTGTATAAATATTTCCGCTATTATTTGAAAAATACGTAAATCTTGTATAAATTTTTCAAAAATATGTAGGTATATACATTTTGTTTAATGATGTGATAAGAAATTTGTTTGTTCATAGAAATTGGACTACATGAAATCCCGAGTATTAAACTCACATTTTTCAAAAATTCTAATTTTTATGATTTTACGTATTTCGCAAATATTTTTGAATTTTTTCATAAATACATATTTCAGCAATTTTTTTAAGAAAAAAATATCCGCCCTCTGGTTGTTATATGTACACACTCATGTCCATGATTTCTGTGCAGCTTTAAAGTTGAACGAGATCTCTGCACCATTACTTTCGACCAACATATAGAAACGCACATGGGAACTGTAAATCCCCGGCAAAAAGCCAGTTGTCCTCTTTTCCATTGTTATTTGGGCAGCTTTCCCGCAGTCACAATTTTATTGTGGGTTTGGAGAAAGTCCGCCCGTAATCCGTGGTCATGCATCTCACTCAATCTGTCTGCATATAAAAAATATTCGCTTTTCTGCACGTCCGCCCTCGCACGATGATGCCGGAAAAGAGGTTAAAATGACCGGGGTATGAGATATTATTATTATTAATATCATACCGTTCGCTTGCATCCACTTTATATAATAAGCAGAGGGCGGATATGTATGCATTTATTTTCAACTTTTTCATTTTGATGACGACAGACGGTCAAACTTTGTGGGTGTGTTGCTTAACTTTTGTTGCATAAAGCACAAAAAATTCTAAATATTTTCATGTATTGCTACATATTTTTAGGTTTTTGGGCATATAAATATTTGTAAATTTTTCGGCTGTAATTTGAAAAATGCGTAAAACTTTTACAAAAATTGGTCATATTTTTTAAAAATATTTCAACGATGTGAGTGAGGCACTTATAAAAGTATTTATAATTATTTTAGCTATTATTTGAAAAATGAGTAAATCTTTTGCGTATTTTTTCAAAAATTCATATATCTATGTATTTTGCAAATATTTTAGTAATGATATGAGACAAAATTTTTTTGCTTGAATAATTTGGACCACAAAGAATCCATTAAGAAGAGCATTAAATTCTAAAATACAGAAGATTCTTATTTTTATGGTTTTCCTACATATTTTATAAATATTTTGGCGTTCTTTTCATAAATACATGCATATCCGCCCTCTAATAATAACCTTTCACTTTCGGAGGTACTCCCAGTTTCCCATGCAGTCAAATCTGCAAATAATGCGAGACTCGTGACATGTGGTGTAACATTTATGAAAACATGTCTCGCAATCATTTCCCACTCTGTGTACACAATCATATCCGAAAAAAAGTAATGAAGGACGTACTCCTAGGTAATATTGCAAAATGATGAAAAACCGGGAAAACCATTTGATGAGGTCGTTATGCAAATCGTGTATGTGTTCACGGCGACTACGACATTAAGGAAGACCAGTGGCCGCGGAGGCGGTGGGGACATTAACATTGCAGGAGAGGGGAGGGAGGGGTGTTTGCATAAGATGATGGGGACATTGTCTCTCTGTCCCCTCAAACTTCCGCGGCCACTGAGCAAGAAAAAGGTGTGTGTGTCATTTGACTACATCCCGAGAGGTATAGTGCCAAGTGGAAAATATGTTTAAAATAGCGTACAAAAAAATGTAACTCCAAACTTCCTGCATGGAACTTTCCTACTTTATTACTTTTACAGCATCAATATGAAAATGGGAAAGTGTTAAGTAAAGAAAGGTGAGCTTTTGTTAAGGGACTGAGTGAGTGAGTGAGTGCTTGAACCAGTTTAGAATTCATATCTGCATATGCTGAACTCCGATCTAAATTGAGGTCTCAAGATGAAGAAGTTCTTCCTCAAATTTCAACAACTCGTGTCTTTTTTCATGGAAAAGATATTAAATACTTTTATCCAAAAGTGTGTAATATTCAGTTTGTATTTGTTGTCACTGGTAAAGTTTTATGGGTAAAATGATCAGTGTTTCGGGTGAAAGTAATCACTTGCAAGAAATAATGGGGAGAAAGTGGTTTCTTGCAGGCAAATATTTTGACCTGCAAGAAATGGAAGGCGCGAGAAACTACGCCGCGCCGCGATAAATACTTCATACGGCGCGTGGCTAGGTGGCGCATATTTCTTGCACTTTCTCCCAGTTTCTTGCACCTCACATTTCTTGCGTTTCTTGAGTTGTAGTGCAAACAAATGTAGCAAACCCGCAAAAAAAACATTGAGTGCAAGAAAGTGGTTTCTTGCAGCTAAATATTTTGACCTGCAAGAAATGCAAGGCACTTGAAACTACGCCTGGCCGCTATTCTTCACACGACACGTGTCCTGATGGCGCATATTTCTCGCACTTTCTCCCAGTTTCTTGCATTTTGCATTTCTTGCAAGAAATGTAGCAACCCTGAACGAAAGTATTATTTTTTGCAGAAATTTTTACCTGCAAGAAATTCAAGGCGTTAGAAACTTAACTTATCGCCGCTATAGTTCATACGGCGCGAGCCTGGATGGCACATATTTATTTCATGCACTTTCTCCCAGTTTCTTTTATTTCCTCCATTCTTTGCTTCGCAGTGCGAGAAATTCCGCAAAAAACGCAACACTGCTAAAAATATTGCATAATATCGAAATATTTTGCCAGCTCTTCACTGGAATTTGAACTTACGTAAAAGTGAACCCACGCAGGCTGCATTCTATGCATACCAGATTTAATTAATGAAAATATTTAAATATCAGACGACTTTCTCTTCTTACCACAGCATTTAAATGGAGAAAGTGAAAGCCCATTTTGTTATTTAACTCGTTATTATTTGCTAACGGAACGAGATGACAGGCTTGTTCTCAAATTACATGGAAGACCAACATCATGACCCGTTGTTGTGCCTCCGCCTGCATAACTAGGGACGTATCTATTACTGCCAAGTAGTCCCCAACGGTCGTCAATTAGGCTCGGTTGGATGAATCATAATACTTTTTCCACTACTACTTCAAGTTTATGTTTTATGTTTATTTTTTTATGTGCATCCCATCCCATGTTTCGTTCCTTTCATCTTCATCACTCCCATTTACAAACCCACTCGAACGAACGAACGAACGAATACATATTTTGAAGGGTTCAAAGCTCAAACTTCATCGTCAAATTTGGCAGGGTTTCGTTCGGGTGAAAGTAACCACGTGCAAGGAATGAACCGAAATATAGGAATAGAGTGAGAAGTAAGAAGAAGTAAGAAGTAAGAAACAAGTAAGAAGTCCCCAGAAAATTATGTGACCATGCCCCCTGACCTCGAGGGGGGTGGTCGGATTGACCCAAAAAGTTGACATTATCCTCCCCCTGGGGTCATATATATGATGCCAGAAACCGATGTCTAATATCTCGAATCTTAATCCGTTCTCCCGTTATCCTGTTAATAGACGGACGGACGGACGGACAGACAGACACACAAAGACTTCGCTTAATAGGTACGATTTCACCCTATAATAACAGCGTCTCTAATAGATGGCGCATATTTCTTGCAGTTTCATGCATCTTGCGTTTCCTGCTTTGCAGCGCAAGAAATGTTGAAAATCTGCAAGAACCAAAACACTAGAAGTAACGAGAAGAAGGTGATTTTTGCAGGCAAAAAATGCATGACGCAAAAAAACTAGTTTTACTGCATACGGCGCATGGCTAGATGGTACATATTTCTTGCACTTCGCCCAGTTTTTTTTACATTTCTTGCGTCTCTTTCGTTGCAGTTTCAAGAAATGTAGAAAAGCAAACCCGCCCATAATTCTCACGAGCTTTGTAAGAATTTTCATGAATTTTATTATTATTTAACCCGCAAGAAACGGAACACTGCTCCTTTTTCGGAAGAAATGCGAAGGATGGATGACTCCTGCAATGTGCCCCATATTCTTCTTCCATCACACAAATTGTACTACAAGTAGGACAACCCTGTTCCGAAAATTTATTGATGTTCTCAAGTGTTATACTTGTAAAGCAACAGCACAAGCCTCAGCACTTTGACATGAAAAGCAAACTTCAATCTGACAAAGATTTCATTTTATGCTAAGCGAATCCAACCGAGTCCGGCAGCAATTTGTAAAATTCCGCTCCAACTCCGGTTATGGATGGAACGGCAAATGCGAAATAAAATTTCAAGATGACCGGCCAGAAGCTAAACAATAAAGTGAGGAATTTCTTTGTCCACCGACCATCCGTCGTCCCCCTGCGGACATGGTTTCATCACCATCACCATAATTTCGAAGGCTTGGCTTTCTCTCGTCAAGTAGTTTTTTTCTCTCTTCTTTTTTTGGCAGCGAGGAAAGAAAAGTTTGCGTTTTTTGAAAGATTTTTTTATTCATCAATTTTCTAAAATAATGATATAATGAGAAACAAGCAGGTTTTGTGGGATGCATACAAAAGAATCTGGTTAATAAGAGGAGAGGAGAGAAAGTCCTGCTTTCATTCTTTTTTCTTAGTGAGGCAAATACCTAACAACGGAAAAAATTTACTAAGTATGCATTTACCCCACCCAAAAAAAGTGACATAAGTCGATTTCTCGGCCATTTCTCAACCGATTTTGATGAAATTTTGCACAGATCATTGTTACAGGATTTAGAAACGATGTACTAGTTGACTTGGCGAATTTTTGATTTTTACCCGAGTTATGGGCGAAATAGAGCAAAAATTTGCACTCGGAGTCACCTTTCCATCCATTGTTCCAATTCAGAGCATCACATTGTCCTAAATTATTGGAAAAAGTTACGCTGATTCCTTCCGATCATTTTAAGACCAAGTTGACCGAAATCGGTTAAGAAATCACGACGCTATTCAATTTTGAAAATTAAAAATTTAGTAAAATTACTGTGGATGCAAGTATAATGCGGTGCAATAATGTCGTTGACAACCGAATTACAAGTTTTAAATAAACAAGGTCCCAAAAAATGGGAAATCTTAGTGAGGCAGTCTAATCTCAACTAAGAAATAAAATTAGATTGCAGAATTTTTGCATCACCGCTCTGAATATCATTTTCACTGGATGCTTTGCGAATTTAATGCGTTTTTACTAGTGAAAAGGAAATGTGCTAAATTAACTGAGATCAAATATAATGGACCATTATGTTTTAGAAATACACATCCTACTATTAATGGGGTGTATTTCTGAGAGCGGTGATTCAAAAATTCTGCAATTTAATTTTATTTCTGAGTTGAGATTGCACTGCCTCACTAAGATTTCCCATTTTTTGGGACCTTGTTTATTTCACTTTCATTCAATAAAACCTTTTGGGTAAAGTAATAATTTAAAGGGGGAAAGAGAATGGGACAAAAATGGAACTTTACTCTTGGGGGTTGGGTCTAGGGGATCCAAAACCGGTTAAAAATAGGTTTTGAACATTTTATAAAGTCAGTTAAAAACTGGTTTTCGATTTTACTGAAACATATTTAGAAATTTTACATATAACAAAGTCTTTCATTTCCTATAATGAAAATTGTTTTCCAAATTTCTGCATATTTACCAGTTCTTGATTTTCATGTAAGAATTAAATGTTATGAAACATTTTCCCACATTAAAGCAGAAATTTGGTTATATTTATGTTAAATTTTACAAGGCTATATATATTTACAAAACTTTTAAAATTTGGTATTAAACCGGTTTCGAAAAGCGGGTTAAAACCGGTGGAGAAAACCGAAGATCGGTTTAAAAAACATACACAAATTTCTAAAGCCGGAAAAATAAACAAAGCCCGTTTTTGCCAAAACCATTGATAACCCGTTTTTCAAAATGTTTCGTTTTTGAATACCCTGTTTTAGCTGCCTATAAATAAACCGGGTTCATTTTTGCATATCTGCGAAAACAGGAGCGGTCTGGTCGCCCAAGTTTGCAGCAAGGTTGCGTTGTGGTGTGAAGTAGTTTGTTGTTTCTTAAAATAAAGTACAGCACCGTCATCATCATCGCCTTGTTTACTGGGCTGTTGTCTTGCGGAGAAAGTGTTGAAAACGACGACGTAGTGAGAGAGAGAGTGTTTCGTATTATTGCGTAGTGCAGTACGCAGTGGCCGCGGAAGCTGTGGGGACATTTGGGGACATTAATCTTGTAGGATAGGGAAGATCGGGCTTTATATAAGACAGACAGATGATATGCGGACATCGAACAACCGTTGGGACAATGTCCCCACACTTCCGCGGCCACTGCGACGTATCAACGTATGTACACATCAGTGGCCGCGGAAGCCGTGGGGACATTAGCATTGTAGGATATGGGAGGCAGGGGTTTATTATATAACGTGGTTATAGTAGATCATGAGGCTTCAAACAACCGTGGGGACATTGCCCCTCCGTGCCCACACTTCCTTCCGCGGCCACTGGTGCCCTATGCACGTATAGAGAGAGGCCATCATAATAATATATGGCTTACAGATAAGACGGAATATTTATCTTGTGCTCGCCCGAGGATGGTGAAAGCATAGATGCAAAGACCGGAAAGGGATGTTGGACGGATTACCGAAAATCCGTTCCGCGTACTATCAACTAACTCTCCTCTTCTCCTTCTTGGTCCTCTCATTCTTTTCCATGCAACAACAACAACTGCCTATTGGTTTCCATTTCGTCGGGCTTGGCTTGTTTTCCCAAACGGGAATAACTCTCTTGTGCAATACTCGGAAACTTTGAGAACAGAATCAATTTTCAAACGGTTCAAGGTTTTACTTTAGAGAGGCTGGAGAAGAAAAAAAATTGTGACAGAGTGTGGAAAAATGTCAACCTTTCTGAGATTGGTTCTCTCTTTGTTTAGCTTGATTGAATATTGGGAAGCATCATTTTCGAGTAATTAGCATTATCCACCATGCATTTTCGAGCAATTAGCAAACTGTTAAAAATCTGGTCGAGTCACATATCTAGATACTCCGTGCTGGTAGTGATTTGATTATGATTTCCTACCATGGTAGTAAATTGTTCCTGAGTGGTAAGTTTTTCATTACCACAACATTACTGGCCGGTAATACCAATGCCGGTAGAGTCACATATGTACTCCGGTGGGTAATGATTTAATACCAGTTTTCTAAGATTTGCATTATCCACCATGCATTTTCGAGCAATTAGTATTATCCATGTGTGCATAGGCTTCTTCAAACAAACGCGATTGAATGGGTGAAAGTAAGAACTTGCAAAAAATAACGGGGAGAAAGTGGTTTCTTGCAGGTAAATATTTTGACCTGGGAGAAATGTACGGCGAAAGAAACGACGCCCTGCCGCTGTACTTCATAAGGTACGTGGCTAGAAGCCACAGATTTCTTGCACTATCTCCCAGTTTCTTGCACCTCGCATTTCTTTCTTTACACTGCAAAAAATATGGCAAACCTGCAAGAAACACAGCGCAATCTAAACTTTGTGCTCTACCAACGGTGCTTGGCTCAGGTGGATTTATTTCGGATTGCGTTTATTATGAGACATACAAGACGAGAATTGCCATTGCTTTTGCACTAAGTAATCAGTGTCTAGTCCCAAATCCCACCTAAGTGTACACCTGTCTTCCGTACGTACCTATGTATTTCTTATGTGTTACTGTCTACAATATGGTGCAATTTCGGGATAAGTGTCCAAACAATGGGTGTGTATGTATGTACTCCGGTAAACGTGCGTGTGTAACCTGTCCAAGATTTTTTTTTCAATTTCGCATCAGAAACCCAGACAATACGGCTCATTGCTTTCTCCATTCGTACTGTATTTCACCTTTATGGTTCATCACACTGACAATGGAGGTCTCCCAACGTATGCTCACAGATTTGGATCAAACTAGCGTCAATCGATCACAAATATAAGTAGTATGAAATTTACAAATGGAAATATCTGCCAAAGCTCAAATTTAGCGAAGATATTTGCATAAAGATAAGAGAAAACGCGCCCCAAGGCTGCCAAATTTTTCATTTTCCAAACTTGCTGCCCATTTTTCTCGTTTTAGATGCAAATATCTCCACCGAACCTGCGTATTGGCAGATAGTTAAATTTGCAAATTTCATACTAATTATATTTGTGATCGATTGACGCTAGTTTGATCCAAATCTGTGAGCATACGTTGGGACACCTCCATTGTCAATGCAGGACAGGAAATAAGTATGGCACAATACAATCTCGGGGTCAAAGGTCACGTTACACAAGTTTGTTTTCCCTTCTCTCAACCAGCCAAACAGAGCGTGAAAGTTGTACATACACCGCAATATCCTTATTATTATTTGCCAAAATTGACCGTTTTTACTGTCATGAGAGAAATTATTAAGGATTTTTACAATTATCTTGCCACCAAAGTGGACGAGGGAGGCTCAGTGGCCGCGGAAGCCGTGTGGGAACCATACATATTCACATTCATTTAATGATGAATGAATAAATTATTATTGATTCAATATTCAAAATTTAAATGAATATTTTATTCTGATTTTTGAATAAATAAATATTGAGTAAATATCTTCAATTCGTGTGAATGAATAATGAATGAATATTTTTTCAATGAATTAATTTTGAATTAATTTGGAATAAAATAAATAATGAAGGAATGTCGAATAATTAACGAATATCTTTTTTTTACAAATTATGAGTGAATGAATATTTTTTCATGCCTTTGAATGAATGAATTTTGAATGAATAAATAGTTTTTGAACATGTATGGTGGGAACATGTGGGGCGTTAACATTGGAGGAAGAGGTTTATCTAATTAAGAAGATGATGCGGATATGGAATAACCGTGGGGACATTGTCCCTCTTCACTTCCGCGGCCACTGGTGAAGCCATACGTTGAAGTATTTGCACAGTTACCTCATCCACCCACCCACTCATTGTGCTTCACTTGACTGCTTGTTCTTATTAAGTTTCGTTTTCTAGATTTGGTTTCAAGGAGACCTGCTGAAAGAAGAAGAACAAGAAGGCTGCCCAGGAATCTGCTGGAGAATACAATAAGAAAAAAGAAAGAAAGCTAGACACAAAAAGAATATAATAATGGTGGTGCTGCTGGGTCGCTCTTCTTCTTGTTGTTGATGACCAGTGGCCGCGGAAGGGTGGGGACAGAGGAAAAATGTCTGCCCATCTTAGATATATAAACTGCTCTCTCCTCTATCTTATAATGCTAGTGTCCCCACAGCTTCCGCGGCCACTGCTGGTTGTTGACGACGAGGGAAGATGGTCGATGATGTGTGAGAAAGTTGCTGTCTTTGTAGATATGTGCGTACATACACATGTGCTTACCAGACGAAACAGTGGCCGCGGAAGGGTGTGGACAATGTCCGCACGGTTATTCGATGTCCCCATCATCTCCCCATCTTATATAAACCCCTCCCTCCCCTATCCTACAATATTAATGTCCCCACGGCTTCCGCGGCCATTGTTACTACCAATCCACCGTCTGCTATTTTTCTCAGGAAATATGTAGCTTGTCAAATACCAGCCAGCATAGTAATGCTGATGCCGTTCCGAACTAGGCTTTTGGTACGATACAGTTCATTTATACCACTTTTTGGGATAATTATCGACATGGTGGTCATTTTTATGGCGGGGGGAATAAGCTTTACATATAGGGATAAATTGTACAGATCATAGGGGCAAAGTGTTTTCAGGAGGAATACTTCATATGGCTTTATTTTTCACCTCGTTTATCGGCATTTTCTATGTATGTCAAATCGCATGGCAAACCGTATTTAGTGACCGGTTGAGTTGGACAAGGATCCATTGTTATGATGTTACTTGATATTTTTTTATTCATTCATACAATTGAGATTGTCGATATTCTAACTAATTTTTCTAGTGTTTACCTGCTTGCAAAATGTGTGGAGTAGCGAGGAGTATGTGTAAACTGATTAATTGACAATGAGCAGGAAAAAACAGAGAATTTCGCCAACTGAAAGCAGCCAAATCAGTGGTTGAAAGAGTTCAATAGCACTTTTTTGAGGAGCAAGATAGGAAATTAGGGCTTCGTTCATGTAAGTCGGAAATTAAACGGAAAACGAAACTGACAAAGTTCATATATTTACATATTCACCTGAATTTAAATTTCCGAAATATGATTCCTAAAACAAATGTATGCATTGATTTATATTAAAATGAAATGAAGCAATTTCCTATTGCGCATAATAATAAGTCAACTCTCCTGAGTTTTTGAAATTAAATACTTTTTGACTCGGAAATAACCCTGGATTGCATATAAATTGCAAATATTATTTTGTTGCGTATTAGTTTTGCATACATATTTAAATTACTTACATGCATAATAAAAATACTGCTGCATAATATTACCAAATATGTATATATACAGTGGCCGTGGAAGCGTGGGGACAGAGCGAAAATGTTGCCAAGATTGTTCACTGTCCCCATGTTTTATAAATCCAGACTTTCCCTATCCTACAATATTAATTAATGTCCCCCGATGCTCCCATAGCTTCCGCGGCCACTGGAAATATGCACAATACAATGTCTACTCAATATTCGATTAAAAAATGGGGCAACTTTTTTTGCGTAAAAGTTGATTCATGGCTACGGATTAAGGGTTACTGAACTCGTCTGTTTGGGTTGTAAGTGGATACTCCGAGGCGTATCAGGTTGTTAAATTAATCGCAAAACGTGGAACGGAATCTATTGAATTTGGTCCTGCTTGGCAAGAAAAATGATGAATGTGTATTGTACGTAGGACTATATGTTCGAGATATGTATGTACATGCACACACATAGTTCTCATCTCAAGTTTCAAATTTATGAGAAATTCGCAAAAAGATTTACAAGCGGGCTGCCCTATATCTGGTCTAATCACAGGTCCGGCAGGGCAGCCTTGGAAGGGAGGTCTTCCAGCGGATGCTCTCAGATTTTGGGCAAATTAGTGTGAATCGAAGGCAATTTTAATTAGTATGAAATTTGCAAAAGACATGATCTCCCAATGGGCACGTTTGGCATAGATATTTGCATCCGAAGAGGAGAAAAACGCAACTTAAATTCAACAAATTTTACACTTTCCAAATTAACTGCGCGTTTTCTCCTCTTCGGATGCAAATATCTCAGCCAAACGTGCCCATTGGGAGATCGTGTCTTTCGCAAATTTCATACTAATTAAATTTGCCATCGATTCACTAACACTAATTTGCCCAAAATCAGAGAGCACCCGCTGGGCCACCTCCCTTGTTCGCCGCGTTGCTGGCTTTGATTCGAAATAAATTGTAAATCATCTCTTCTCATGAATAAAACTAATCAAAATGGTATTCAAACTTTGAGATTAAATGAAGCATGCAGGTCAAACCGAAAGAGTGATGGTGTCTGTGCGTGTGCAATACGTATAGCTCAATCTCCCCTCTTGGTTTTTACTTTAGCCTCCATTAATTTTGAAGGGGGAACACTAATGTCGGTTCAATCCAGACTTGTGTAATATGCAGTGGCCGCGGAACCGTGGGGACGCAGGCGGACAATGTCCCCACGGTTGTTCGATGTCCGCATCATCTGCCCATCTTATATTAAACCCGGCCTCCCCTATCCTACAATTTTAATGTCCCCACAGCTTCCGCGGCCACTGGGAGAATTCAGGCTACTCAAATGTATGTGCATGATGCAGTGGCCGCGTAAGGGTGTGGACAGAGGGACAATGTCCCCACGGTTATTTGATGTCCCCCTTCTAATATAAACCCGTACCTCTCTCCCTTATCCTACAATGTTAATGTCCCCACATGTCCCCACATGAGCTTCCGCGGCCACTGCATGTACAGGGCAGACATCGATACGATAGCCGATGGTTGGTGGTGAAAGTCGGTGAAAGTTGGTTGTTGGATATGAAATTCATTTCATGGCCCAGATTTCCTGTGGAAACTACAATCCGCATATTTTCTCTTTTACTTTCACCCTTTTACGAACAAGGAAGCAGTGTTGACTTGACTGGTGATTTATTGAGGCATGAAAATACACGTGGGTTGATTGCTGCTTTATTATGATGCACGTTGCAGGTTGTGTAAAATCCGGCTTTAAATCGAGATTCAATGTAACGTATGATTTTTGAGCGATTGAAAGAATGGGAGAGTGCAGATTATTATTTTACCAGAAATGCAGAAAGGCAGCTGAGTGGAATATTTTTTCTTTATTTTGGACATTTATCAAAGAATTTTATACACTCTTAGAAAAGTGGTAATAAATTATTACTGACTGGAGTACATCCATGTATGTATGACTCTGTCGGCACTGGTAATAACGGGCAATGAAAAATTTACAACTAAGAAACAAACTACTACCAATCGGGAAGAAGCTATTACCGAATCGATACACTTTATATAAGAAAACTGGTATTAAATTTTTAATGACGACTGACTAGAGTATGTTTATGGCTTCTACCGGCACGGTAATAACGGGCATTACCGTTGAGTAATGTCTTGGTAATGACAAATTCAACTACTACCAATCCGGTAGAAGTTATTTCCAAACCAATACGGAGTAAATACATGCCAAATTTTTAAGAGTGTATAATTGCACAAACAAATTTTGAGCATAACTCTTCAGCTCGAACAAATATGCATTTATTTAATTAAAATACGCACATATTGGTTCGATAACCAAGCATCACGTAGTTTATGTAACCTTCAACTTTCCAATTTTCTCTCAACAATTCCCCCTTATATAAATTTATATTGTTTTTATTAGTCTCAACAAATTTTAACCATAACTAACCAGTGGCCGCAGAAGAGTGTGGACAGGGGGTCAATGTCAATGTCCCCACGGTTATTCGATGTCCCCATCATCTCCCCATCTTATATAAACCCCTCCCTCCCCCATCCCACACTGCTAACGTCCCCACGGCTTCCGCGGCCACTGTAATTAACTAACGTTTGGGCATCCATTAGTAGTAAAATGTAGCATATGGAACGGATTAAATCTGCCTTTTACTAATACGCAGCAACATCTTAGCCGCACCAACCAATAAATCAAAAGCCTAGGTTTTGAGAGGAGAAAGCTATTTAAAGACGAGGGAAGAGATGTATGTCCGTGTAATCGGGAGAGCAGTAAAGTGTTTCCGATGCAAAGTTTCTTCTTGCATAATGAGCATTAGTCAAAGTCGGTTAGTTGGTCTGGTCTGGTTTGGCCTCCTTTTGTTGTATTTAGTAGAGGCAGAACCCACATTTGTTGTAGATTTTCATCCGGAGAAGAAGGTCAGTGTAGATCAAAGTTAAAATGTGTACGAATAAGTGGCCGATGATGAAACAGTGTCCGCGGAAGGGGTGGGGACATGTGGGGGCATTAACATTGTTGGATAGGGGAGGAAAGGGTTTATATAAGATGGGGAGATGATGGGGATATCGAATAACCGTGGGGACATTGTCCCTCTGTCCCCATTCTTCCGCGGTCACTGGTCTTATGTACTATTGCTTATGGATACATGTATGTATGCACACTGCACCAGTGGCCGCGGAAGCTGTGGGGACATGAGGGGACGTTAACATTGTAGGATAGGGGAGGAAGGGGCTTGTATAATATGATAAGGATATCCACTAACCGTGTGGACATTGCCCCTCTGTCCCCTCCAGCTTCTGCGGCCACTGAATGAAAATCAAGGGTTTCTGCTTACTAATTGTGCTGGAGAAAAGTGGAAATCGATTATCATCAAGTGAAAGCGATCAGATGGAGATGTAATGTATTTAAAATGTGCAATTTGCTTGTGGGATTTTGCCGGGATGAATTTGACGCTATAATTAACGATCAAAGGGTACGTGTGAGGGACGAAGATGAGCGGCGGCCGTCGTCTGATTAGAAGAAGAGAGAAAACTGCTTCCCCAAAATCACTTTGATCTCTCATTTCTGACGGTTGATGGATGCTAAAGTATTTCATTAAGGGAGAAAGTATCTGTATCCGTGTAATCAGTGATGGTAGATTGTAAATTAAGCTATAGCATGTGTCTATGTATGTAAATGTGAATATGCAAATCGTGAAATTTAGCACGATGCCCTACTTATAATGTGCTCTCTCAATAAATGTGTTACCGGCGGCGGTGCTAATTCTACCACCGAGTTACAAGTTGTCTTCTGAAGGTAAGAAATCGACTCTGGTAGCGGCAATACTTTTATTACCGGCGGAGGTACTACCACCTAGTAATAGTGTAGTAAGTTGTATGACTTCCTCTGTCGGTAGTATTTTTATTACCAGAGCGTTGTCACTGGGGACTGGATAGGATTTGGTCTCCGCATATAAATAGGTTACACTTCGGTGATAAATTACTACCAAAGCGGTAGCACCACCGCCGGTAACATAAAATTATTGAGAGTATTCCCAACATATTGTAATGTAACATTTCAGATTTTGGGGGCAAGGAGAAAGCTGTAGAGATTTCTCTGGAATAAAAAGATTTGTTCTCCAATTCGCTTCGTTTTGTTCGCTTTCCAAATTTTTAAGACATTTTTTTCTCCATCCTTAGTTCAAATTCCAATTTTCTTATATGGAAAAAGAGAAAGTCTAGGAGAAAGAATAAGAGGAAACCGCCAACCATCTACTCGTATGTAAGTAGTTCGATCGGACTGCTCACTCCTGCAGAATGGGACTTGTTTTGCATGAACCTGAACATATATCTAGGGTATATATTTTCCAGTGTTTCGGGTGAAATAAATGCAAGAAATAAGGGCAAGAAAGTGGTTTCCTGCAGGTAAATATTTTGACCTGCAAGAAATTCAAGGCGCAAGAAACTCCGCTCCGCAGGGTATTCATACGGCGTGTGGTTAGATGGCGCATATTTCTTGCACTTTATCCCAGTTTCTTGCACCTCGCATTTCTCGCATTTCTTGCTTTCCAGTGCAAGAAATGTAGCAAACCCGCAAGATACGAAACCCTGCTATTTTTCTGTCAGTCTCAAACTCAATTCTTGATTTTGATGCGTTTTTTCTCTCTTCCGTACTTTCTCCTCCGAGCGAGTCAAGCCAAATCAAGTTGAGGCAAGGTAAACGCCGAGAACTGGTGGGATGTGAAAAGCAAGAAGGATAATGAATAATGCACACACCACACACAAAAGGTGTTTTGTTTCTTCAGACAATAAAACAGAATTACGGACAGACCGCGCTTTCGGAAGGAAGAAGCTACGTAGGTTTGAGAGGATCGAGTGCACAATTTATTGACTGGCCCAAAACAACAACACATTCGAGTAAAAAATCACGTAAAGGTAGGCAAGTTACATTTCCACGAATTCTACACAGAACGAGATTGCACGTCAACTTCATCTATTTTTGATTTGGACGAGTTCATACGGGAAAAAGGAAGGGAAGAGAAAGTAGAAATATTTGAAATGCATGCAACAACATTTTCAAAAAAAAATGTGTGCTAGATAGAGCGCACAGAAAAATGATGGGGTTTTACACACCACTGGCTAAAATTTTACTGGAGTTTTTTATATGCATAAGAAAGAAAGAAAAAAGGGACTCATGCGAATATTTTAGATATTTAGTAAAAAAAAAACTTGCAAATGCATATAAAGAAGTAGCGTCAAAGCGATTTAAATTTCCTTTAAAAGGGCATGAGGATTATATAATTTTGGCATTTGGACTCGTCCTCACGGTCAGAGATTGGTCAGAGGTCAGAAATATGTACAAAAATATTCAAAAATATTTTCCTGTTGAAATTTCCTTTAAAATGACACCGCATATGAAAATTAAGGTCCAATTGGGCGTTTAACCTCACGCCACGGTTACCTTGACTTTGACCGCAGGAACCCCAATTTCGAAGTCTACCTAGGGTAAAAATTTAGAAGCAGAATGGAGAAAATGGGGTTAGACTATGTTGACGCGTTCTGGAGATATTCTGCCCACAGCCGGATAGACAGACGGACGGACAAACCAATCACAGAAACGGCTGACGCTACTTCATAGTAGATATCAAAAAATGTCAGTCAGTAATAAGCCCCTCATCCTTCTCAAGGTATTTAGCCCTTTTACTAACGTTAATCCATCCACTTGCCAAAAAACAAGGGTATTTCCCCCTCTATTTAATTCAGTTTTTCTCAAATTATTTACATATTCCAACTTTTTCTTTTTTTGTTCGAATTAACGAGGCCTCGTTTTTCATTCCTCCCTCAAAAAATAAAAAAATAAAGTCTGCCCAGTGAATTTTGAGCCGTTCCACTTGACTGTATATCAACAGGCGGGGCACAAATGTGGTCGATTTGGACAGCGAGTTGGACACATCCAATTCACTTAACTCACTTCCAGCCGGCGTAAGTGCACACACATTGCATAATGGGCCGAATGTGGAGGAGAAGTTGCGACAGGTTGTTTTACACACAAGACTGCTTTCACCCTGCTTTCACCCACCACCCGCGACGACGACCAGCGACCAGAAGACATATCATACACCACCAGCTGGAATAATATCGGATACGCATCCCAGAGTGAAACTGAGGAGGGGAGCTTGCGAGGTTGATAATAACAGATATTGATGCCCTTTGCATATGTGGTAGTGTCCCATGAGTGTACTAAACCCAGGAAGTGGTTTGACTCCATGGCCACATTTACGCCCGCCACACCCACACAAGAATGCCCAAAAAACGCTTTCACTCCAGTTTTCACTCACTCAAATCCACGCCAAAAATCCAATTTTGCTCGGATTTTGAAATTTCTTTCACCATTATACTCTCAGATAGTTGTTTTCTTCAATCCAATATCAAACTCAATTTTTTCGAAATTTTTTGTATTTTTAAAATTTAAAATTCTGAATGAGCATTGTTGTAGTAATCAATAACGCAAATTATGCCTGCGAAAAAATCATCAGCAAAATTGAGTTTGATATTGGATTGAAGAAAGCAACTATCTGAGAGTATAATGGTGAAAGAAATTTCAAAATCCGAGTAAAATTGGTTTTTTGGCGTGGATTTGAGTGAGTGAAAACTGGAGTGAAAGCGTTTTTTGGGCATTTTTGAGTGGGTGTGGCGGGCGCAAATGTGGCCATGGAGTCAAACCACTTCAGGGTTTTAGTACACTCATGGGTCCCTACCACATATCCAAAGGGCATCAAGATATGTTATTATCAACCTCACAAGCTCCCCTCCTGAGTGGGTGCATCCAACCAGCCAACCAACTTTTTTATGGGGAGAAAGTCAGTGGCCGCGGATAGGGTGGGGACAGAGGGGCAACGTCCCCCACGCATGGTTATTCAATGTCGCCATCATCCATACCTGTTCACTTTCACTCATTTGACTGATTATGATAATGAATGAAAATGAGTTTCCTGTCATCTGAATGAAAATGACTGAAGGATTCCGTTATTTTAGATGAATGACTGTGAATGAAAGGATTTATCACTCATATCATTTTTCACCATATGCTTAATACATGGGGGGAAATAAGAAATGAAGTCGGATGAAGTGAAATAAAATGAATTTGAGCGAAAATAATTGAATGTGAATGAAAGACTTTAGTCATAAATCGGGATGACTGAATTTTGAATGAAAACTAAATTTTTGAACAGGTATGCAATCATCTCCCCAGGTTATATAAACCCGTCCCTCCCCCCTCCAACAATATTAATGTCCCCCGATGTCCCCACAGCTTCCGCGGCCACTGTATGTACATGCCCCACGGTTATAATAATGCAAAAGAAACAGTGGCCGCGGAAACGTAAGAACAGAGGGACAATGTCCCCACCGTTGTTCGATGTCCATGTTATTTAAACCCGTGTCCCTATCCTGCAATATTTATGTCCCCACTATTTTGGCCTCTCCTAACCCGCGAGACCATTTCCATTCTTCCACTTTTCTGCTCCCCTCTGGCCATGCGAGATTTGAGCGGATTCCATTCAAAATTCCGGGGTCGTTGGCTTACTCTCGGGGAACAATGGGGAGCAGTTGAATACTTGTCCCGAGTGGATGAAAGGTGCTATTCTGACAACAATGCAATTAACTTTATAGCCAAGCCACCCGACATACGTACTCACGCTGGGAGAAAGTCGAGGGTTTTCATGGCTTTATAAGCGCATATAAATGGGTGTACAATAGTTTATATGTAGCAAGTGGACGGAGAAAGTGGAATGCAGCAATACATATTTAGCAAATTTTACCTAAAATTTTACTTGGGTGATTTAATAATAACATCAAATGGTAACAATTAGGCAGGAACAAAGGTGGAATTTGTTGTTGGCCAGAGTCAGGGCTTATGGTAGTGTCATGTCCGTCTGTCTGTCGCGATAAGTCGCGCTAAAAACGTTATATCGACTTGAAATTTGGTATTTACACGCTATTAGAAATCTGGTATAGTCACGCCGATATTGATTTCTCGTTATTAAATAAAGTTGTTACCGCTTGGTAATAAAGTTACACCGGTCTGTAAAAATTTGCTGCCGATACGGTAACATTTTGATACCGAATTACTATATGGTATTACTTATGACATCATTTTAACAAAATCATATATTAATACCGGTTGGTAATTGATTTTGATTTAATCCGGTATTAGTTTAATACCGGATTTCTAAAGTGGACTCTGATCCTGACTCGGGCTAAAGAAAGACAGCACACTGTAGGTTATTTTCACTCTGAAATGCTTTCATAATTGTATAAATTGCATGAAGTATGCAGAGGCGGAGAAATACGTAATGTGAAAACTTTTGCATTGTTACATGGCTAATTAGTAATCCGTTTCGTGAGCCAGCGTGCAATTTCTGTCAAGATCAGAGACATTCTGGAAACAGCGTGTATAGCATTTTATGTCTATTTATGACTTTCACTTACATGTTTTGTAGATATTGAGTATTACGTACGTAGTTGAATTACAGGATGGAATTAATATCGTCCCACGTATTAATTACAATTAAACACAGTGTAATGTGAACGTTTCGCAATTCTGGGCACCTTTGATCAGTTAAATATATTCTCTATTTGCATATCCTTTGTGTGTCTCGATGTGGAGTAACAATGGAGGCGTCACAGCGTATGCTCTCAGATTTTGAGCAAACTAGTGTGAATCGATGTCAAATTTGGTTAGGATGAAATTTGCGAAAGACACGATCTCCCATTGGGCACATTTGGCAGAGATATTTGCATCCCAAGAGGAGAAAACGCCCAGTAAATTTGGAAACTGCAAAATTTGTCAACTTTTGTTCGCGTTTTCTCCTCTTCGGATGCAAATAGCTCTGCCAAACGTGTCCATTGGGAGATCTTGTCTTTCGCAAATTTCATAATAATGAAATTTGTGGCAAATTGACACTAATTTGCTCAAAATCTTAGAGCATACGCTGGGACACCTCCGTTGTTAGTCATCATACATACGATAATTTGATAAAGAAAGAGGACAAAAACCAAAAAAAGTGTAAAATAAGTCAACTTTATGGCTCGCTTTCTCCTCTTCGGATGCTGCCAAACGTGCCCATTGGGAAATCGTGTCTTTTACAAATGTCATAATAACCTAATTTATGTTCTATTCACACTAATTCGCTCAAAATCTGAGAGCACCCGCTGGGAGACCTCCCTTGTCCATACCTAAGTTGAAACCGATATGTACCCACCTGTTCCAAAAGACCATCACTTTCATCCCACCCAAAAACCCAGACCCATACACCTGTCGCTGTATCCTCCCGGATTTTGGCCAATCCCTCGATAATGCAGCCGTACCTACATACGTACTGTCAGACCAGAAAGAGAAAGTACAGATGGAGAGGAAACAAGCAGGTGAATTTGAACTAATCCCCAGACGTGCATTATGAAGAAATGGACATGATGTTCACTTCTGCTCAATTCACTTGTTAATAAATAACGGACGGAGGGGAAAACAGCTCCTCCTCCGGCCGCAGATGGTGGAAGGAAAATTGCTCGAAAAACAAAATGTTTTGCTTGAATTGAAACACCAAAGCGTGTAATTCTTAGAGGAGCAGCTAAGTGGAGAGGATTTGACAGATTCAACATGGATGGAACGAATGACAAAATGATTCCATCCCCGCTGCAGAGACTTTTCCCTGACGTATATGCATACACTCTAAGGAATTTTACTACCGGATTACTTATTACCGACCGGGTAGTAAGTATATATATATGTGACTTTACTGGATGGTGATAATATGACACTGTTCTGTTACGACGGAATCAACACATGGGAACAGCCACTAGTTTGTCCCACTAAAATTTGGCCCAATTTTATACCAGAAAAACATTACGTAGAGCGAATTGTGCAGAAAACTATTTTGCGATTTGTGCAGAATTATGTAGGGTACATACCGTTATGCAGCAAATGAAAACGGATAGAAATTTTCTGCAAAATTATATATCAAAATATCTGCAAAATACAATATGCCTCGAGCTTTTATCGATAACTGCAGAACGATAAAGTATTTCTACTAGGGTGGTCACTTTGTATCATCAAGCGGTAACATATTACAACCTAAATGGTGGTTGCTTTTACCACGTGATTTTTTAGTGTAGTTCTTGTGTCGTGTATGTACATATGTATATATATTTGTTTGCACCCATGCATGGGAATTTCCGAAAATTAAATAAGCCTTGCCTGCCAATACAAAACACCCACCACGGTCGAAAATGTGGACTGGGTAAGTAAGTACGAGTGGGAGATAAAGTAGAGGAGCTGCTCGTCCTCGTGAATAGAAACTTTGAGGCTGAAAGGATTTCGATCTGTCGTATTTTGACAAAGAGGATCCAATCGACCTCATCTTATCCGCTCTCTCGTCCCATCCAATGTCCATCTCCAACAGACTTTCAATTTACTCTACTTTACTTTCGACTTGTGTGTGCCAGGCCCCGTTCTCAAGAAGAAAAAGAAGAAGAAGCCTTATCGCCCAGCGTATGCTTTTTGGTTGGTTTAGTTTAGTCGTCAAGACACAGTGGCCGCGGAAGCCGGGGGGGGACATGGGGGGGACATTAATATTGTAGGATGGGGGAGGGAGGGGTTTGTATATGATGAGCAGATGATGGGGACAACGAACAACCGTGGGGAATTTTGTCCCCACCCTTCCGCGGTCACTGGTCGTCCTCCTCTTTTTTAAGTAGGGACGTACATAGCTCTGCACTGGACGGGAGGAAGTTGCCATTGAATGAATGGTAAACGGAGTGGATGGAGGATGGCTGCGTGTTATGTAATCGTTGCTCACTCAGAGTTGCTTTGCGGAGATGGGTAATTTCAACTACTCGAGAATTCAATGGACAGACAAGATAAGAACATGTTCGATGACCATTCTTTCTTTTTTTGAGGAGAAATGTGTGATGTGAAGCAACTCTACTTGCCTTCTTTTGTCCGCTGGTGGTGCTGCGCGATTGTTATCTTTGGTGCGATCGGGTTGGTCAAGAGGCAACCGGGTTCTTTATTTCGGATCAATTTGGAAAATTTGAAGAAAAAAGTAGGGATTCGTTTGGTTTGCTATTTTTTGCACTGCAAAGGAAGAAATGTAAGAAATGTGAGGTGCAAGAAACTGTGAGAAAGGGTGTGAAATATGCGCCATCTTGCGAGATGGTGAATGAACTAGGATGTAGTTTTTTGCGTCTTGCATTTCTTGCAGGTCAAAATAGCTGCAAGAAACCACTTCTCTGCTGTTATTTCATGCAAGCAATATTTTGTTCCGGGTGTGCCACATTTCTTGCACTAGAAAGCAAAAAATGCAAGAAATGCGAGGTGCAAGAAACTGGGAGAAAGTGCAAGAAATATGCGCCATCTAGCCACCCGCCGTATGAAGTATAGTGGCGGGGCGTCGTTTCTGCGCCTTGCATTTCTTGCAGATCAAAATATTTCCCTGCAAAAAAAAACACTTTCTCCCCGTTATTTCTTCCAAGTCGTTACTTTCACCCGAAACTCTGTGAAAAATGAATTTTCCGTTAACCACAGTATTCATAAAACGTAATGAATATGCACTTCATTCGTACTATGAGAATCTTTCAACATCAATAAGATTTATTCCAATATTGACAAATAGAAAGTGTGTACTTTACAATCGAAAATATTTGAGGTGATTTGATTTTCCGTGAGAAATTTCCAGTCGTACGAAAATACGAATACATCCATCCATCCGTTCGTTTATTATCCTCGTTACAACCCACTCACCAAACATAATGAAACGTAATGGAATGTAAATGTGTGTATAAAGTTGAACTTTCACCAGAAACTCGCTCAAGTTGATCAATCGGTTTCATGAAAGGAGAAGTGAAGTGAAAGTGCACATAAATAAAATTCATGACCTCTTCTACACAACCCCGGCCCCATTCTTCCTCACTTCGAGTAGAGGTAAGCAACAATAGAAACGATAAGTGGAGAGTGAAGGATGATAAGATATTATGTGTGATAAAGATGCATGGTGATGATCTTATCTCAAATTCATGCACTTGTCAGCTTTCCATTGTACGATGCATGTCTTCGACAGATTCAATGTGTCAGTAACATGAAGAAAAATATGTCGTGGTAAGAGGATTTGGGGGATGAAGCGATTTGTAAAACTGACTTTCACTTTGAGATGAGAAATTGGTTAAGTTGTGATTCATTTGTCTGGCATTTTATTAAATGTTACAGTTTGATGAGTGTTTCGGGTGAAAGTAACGATTTGTAAGAAATAATAAGGGAAAGAAAGTGGTTTCTTGCAGGGATTTATTTTGACCTGAAAGAAATTCAAGGCGCAAGAAACTACGTCCCGCCGCGCGTAGTTCATACGGCGCGTGGCTAGATGGCGCATATTTTTTGCACTTTCTCCCAGTTTCTTGCACCCCGCTTTTCTTGCGTTTTATTACTTTTCAGTGCAAGAAATGAAGCAAACCGACAAGAAACGAAACCCTGAATTTGAGTTTGATATTTTGTAACGCATCGTGTCAAACATTTGCGCATGTTTTGGTTAAGATAAAATGTCAAGGTGTCCCGTATTGTGTGAACCTTTTCAGCCAGACAGGATCTAGTTAAGTAGCTGTAGCGATCGATTAAAATCGAGTTAATTACTCCCTTAATACACCTACATGCCTGCACACCTCTCCAATAAAGCCTCCAACTTCTTCTCCTCTATGCCTACCAGCTAGTTAACTAACACTCACCTTTCCCTCAACTTTAATACCTTCCTACGTACATACGTAGGAGTCAAACTGGTGGTAAAAGTTTCTCAAGTGACGACCCTTTCCAGCTAATCGGAGAAACACAGTCGCCTCTCGCTGCTATCCTGCTCTTCTTGGCAAAATCAACTCCTTCTCATCCACTTCCAATGTCTTTAGTTCATTCTTGGGCAACTTTTTTCCTTCTTTTCGAACTTAAGAAGAGTCTCCTCCTGCTGTATGGTGAGTACTGCGAAGTATGTGTGTACAAGCAGTGTTTCGTTTCTTGCGAATTTGCAGGATTTTTTTTTCACTGGAAAGCAAGAAATGCGGGGTGCAAGAAACTGGGAGAAAGTGCAAGAAATATGCGCCATCTAGCCACGCGCCGTATGAAGTATTGCGGCTGGGCGTAGCTTCTTGCTCCTTGAATTTCTTGCCGATTGAAATATTTACCTGCTAAAAACCACTTTCTCCCCATTATTTCTTGCAAGTGGTTACTACTTTCACCCGAAACACTGTGCACAACCTTTAGAAAAAGGTGGCGGTATAGAAAGGCGAGAGATCGCACTTAATGAGTAGGATGAGCGCGGATGATGATCCGAGAAGAAAGGGAACGCTGGAGAAATGTTTAAATCGATGCGGGATAAAAGGTGAAAGCTATTTACCAAGGTGTGACTTTGCCCTTCGTTTTGGAAGGAAATGGAATGAAAATATTATTCCTGCAGATTATTAGTCGTGTCATTACTACCACTCACTGTTTTTCCCTGTGAGGGGCAGGATTCTCCATAAAATGTGTGATAAGTCACTTATCAAGCTAGACTTATCATGGTGGTAAATCATTTTAACAAGGGCTGCTGCAAGTGCATAGTAAAAAACTAAACAGAATGCAGGAGTGTGAGAATACACGTGCTAAAAATAATACCGGATTTATGTCACGTAATTCCTTAAACTTTCTTTGACCTCCGGGTTTGCCCCATAAATCACTGGAATTGCCCATTAGCTTCATCTATTGCCTGATTTCAGATATAGATTTCTTAACTCGACGCGATGATTCCGTAGCTTCTTCACATCGTCATCTTCCCTGGCTGTGGAAGTGGTGGGGACATCGGGGGACATTAATATTGTAGGATAGGGGAGGGAAGGGTTTGTATAGCACTTGTAAACGAGGGGGACATTGAATACCCGTGGGGGCATTGAATATCCGTAGGGACATTGAATAACTTTGGGGACATTGAATACCCGTGGGGACATTGAATACCCGTGGGGACAATGAATACCCGTGGGGACATTGAATACCCGTGGGGACATTGAATACCCGTGGGGACATTGATTACCCATGGGGACATTGTCCCTCTGCCCCTTCTGCTCCCGCGGCCACTGTATCTCTTCACAATTGAAAATCTCTTAAGTGGCCTCGGAAGCCGTGGGGACATTAATATTGTAGGATAGAGGAGAAAGGATGGGTTTATATAAGATGGGGAGATGATGCGTACATCGAACAACCGTGGGGACATGGTCCCTCTCTCTTCCGCGGCCAATGGTCCCCTCTTCTTCCAACTTTCTCCTTTTATGATGTGCAGGCAGGCCTTGTGCAAGCGGGGCGAATCTGATGATGTCATTAAGTCCCTGTCCAAGTGAAAAGTGGGTCTTTGCTTGCACTTCCATCAATGGAATTGGCTATTAGAGAATATTACTTTGCTGCATTATGTGATGATACGTACGTACGTATTATATTAAGCAATCTAATAATAAATGTGCAGCCGTGGGGGGTGGTTTTTCAGGACGACGTGACACGGGCAAAATTATTGTGCATGTATTGTGTATGTATGCTTTTGTTATGCTTCCTACGCATGTATGTATTTATGTGCATATGTTTATGTAAAAAACAGCATGTCAAGTCAGGAAAAAGGCCTTTGTAAAGTTTTACATATTACGTAATATGAATCTAAAAATGAAAAGAGAGTAAATACATAATAGTGAGATTCATGAGAGGCTTCGTATATTTTGTAAACGTCGCATCTCTGCAGAAGCTTACGAAGTTTGTGAAAATTACGAATTTTTTAGGGGAAAATGCAATCTCGATGGAATCGAATCGAAACAACAATTTAATATCATTGGAAATAAGAATGCAGATTTTAAAAGAGATGAAAAGAATGCAAAATTTGTCCTTAATTTGAAATTAAGTAGGTCGCTCACAAGGACAATTTTACCTAAATTAACGAATTAGAGTTGCAAAGTAACGAAGGTCATGAATTTCTCGGATGCATATATTTATAAATATTTGTCGTTTTTTTTCACCTGCGTAAAATGTAAAACAATCAAAATTCGCTTTTGCACCATCATAGTTTATTGTTCCTTTGATGTACATACATATATAATTAATATTTGCTTACAGATAATATACATACATATAGATTTAAATATTGAATGATAAGCTAAATAATTGTTTCCCTGCTTTACAAAGAAGAAGAACCTGCATGTAGTTGGTTATAACCTGTAACGACATTTCTCAAGACTTCAGGGGGTGGATTACGTACGTAAGTAAGTGTTATTCTATAATTAACTGTGAAGGTATGTACATATGTATATCTTATATGTATTAATGCAGTGGCCGCGGAAGGGTGGGGACAGAGGGACAATGCCCCCACGGTTATTCGATGTCCCCATCATCTGTCCATCTTATATAAACCCCGGCCTCCCCTATCCTACAGTGTTAATGTCCCCAAATGTCCCCACGGCTTCCGCGGCCACTGCATTAATGTAGTATTTAATATAACCATTTGACGTTATAGGCTTAACTTTACTTCAAAGGTACGTACATTTCAGCAGTGGTGGTGAACTAAAGGGGTAAGTAATTACTTAATTAACTGCAAATGCCCGCCAGGCTGTTCTACATGCTAGACAAATTCAATTCAATTCACTGAGAGACAGACAATGGTTTCAAAAACCCCGACTTGGAAATAATATTATAGGTTAAATCACATTCGTATTAATTTAAGTCATTTAACTGCACATTAAGTAACATTTAATAATCTATGTTCAACTTGTTAGTTATGTAGCAATATTTAAAAGAATATTGTCTTCATCACGGCGACCACGAGCACACTAGGTAAATAGATTTAAAGGGGCGAAGTTTATTAACTAGCAGAGCTGGGCAAAATACTGAGTCAAAATAGAATATTTTGAGCTAAAGTTTTCCCAGGGTTTGTGTTTCCGGGGGTGTTACACCTAAAAAAAAGATGAGAATCTGCATGGAGAAAGTAACAATCTTACGAAAATACAGGTTTTGTGAAGAAATTAAAGTTTTTATCGCTGTGAAAATACATTGTTTTCACGATTTTTTAAAAATAAAGTATTTTGACACGGATAAAAAGTTAATTTCTTCACAAAACCCTGTATTTTCATAAAAATATTGCTTTCTCCACGTATATTTTCGTCTTTTTTGTGGGTATAACACCCCCAGAAATCCAAACCCTGGGAAAAACAGAGCTCAAAATACCCTATTTTCACCCAGTATTTTGCCCACCCCTGGAAATTAGTATTCTATATTTACACATTTATTTACATATACAAGAAACTACACAACCTTTTGCTCATCCTCTTTCAGGGCACTCAAAGACACACAAATTAATACACTTCTAACGCAGAGTGACGGCTAAATATCGGCTCAAATTGAATGTTAAATTGGGAACAAAGAAACCCGGCTGGAAATGAAGGAAGAAGAAAGAGATGCATGCATCTGATAAGGGGGAAAGCGGAGAGGTGTCAAAAGACGGGCTAAAAATAAAATGGACGAGAATAACCAAACCAAACCACACCCTTCTCAGAGTGAAAATGAAAACCTCAACAAAATAGTGCAGAAGAAGAAGATTTCTGAAAGTGAGTGTGCTGCGGTTATGTCAAAAACCTTGGGGAATATATATACACATACAATGTGGTGTTTAAAGTAGATTCAAAGTTCATTTTGAACGGTGGTGGAAATAGACTAGGAATAAGGAGGTGGTCCAGTGTATGCTTGAAGATTTTTGGGAAAAATCATGTGAATCGATGGCAAAATTAATTAGTATGAAATTTGGAAAAGACACGATCTCCCAATGGGCTTTCTCCTCTTAGGATGCAAATATCTCTGCCAAACGTGCCCATTGGGAGATCGTGTCTTTTCTAAGTTTCATACTAATTTATGACCGATTTTGGCTAAACTAATGTCAATCAACCATAAATTTAATTAGTATGAAATTTGCAAAAGACAAAAATGTGCAGGCTTCGCAAATATTTGCATCCAAATGGACGAAAACCCTCCTGAAATTTGGCAAATTTTACTCTTCCCATTGACACTAATTTTCCAAAATCTAAGAGCATACTACGCTGGGACACCTCCTCCATTCTGAGTTTGGTGGTTCAGTTCAGTTGTTGAGAAGACGAGGAAAAAGGAGGACTCGCCACCACACCACACCACAAACGCAGACAAAGAGATGAACATAAATCAGATGTGGGGAGAAAGCAAATGAAAGAAAGAAGACCCCTCGTGGCATCATCGCATCGCACTTTCACCACTTTCTCTCTCTCTCTCTCTGCTCAACCCTGCTTTATGTCTTTTTAGCTGACAGAGCAACATGCACTTCTGCGGATGCAAAGGAGAAGAAGAAGATGCCTTCACGTCCTCACTTTCACATTATTCACCTGTTTTCAATGTGCTCTGTGCTGGGAGGAATGTCTCTCCCCGCGAGGAAAGAAGGGTATCCATCCTCGGTCGGGTGGCGGACACCCTGCCTGAGCAACAATGTCAATTTATCCTCCAAGTAAGTAAGTAAATGACATGACTTGGAGATAGCTTCTCTTTTTTTTGGAATTCAATAAGGACATGACTGCATTTTTTACTGCATCGGTTCGTTCGGAATTATAAAGTGTTTCGAGGTGAAAGTAAGTAACCATTTACAAGAAATAACGGGAAGAAAGTGGTTTCTTGAAGATAGATATTTTGACGTGCAAGAAATGCAAGGCGCAAGAAAGTTCGCCCAGTCGCTATAATTCATACGGCGCGTGGCTAGATGGCGCATATTTCTTGCACTTTCTCCCAGTTTCTTGCACCTCGCATTTCCTGCGTTGCTTGCTTTGCAGTGCAAGAAATGTGCAAGAAACTAAACACTGGGTGCAAGAAACTGGTTACTTCAGCGACTTTGACCTGCGCGAAATGCAAGACGCAAAAAAATACTTTCCGTTCATACGGCGCGTTGGCTAGATGGCGCATATTTCTTGCACTTTCTCCCAGTTTCTTGCACCTTAATTTTCTCGCATTTCCTGCTTTGCGTTGCAAGAAATGTAGCAAACCGGTAAGAAACGAAACACTTATTATATAAATTTCTACTTGAATTATGTCACAAGAAGAAAAAAAGTTTGAAATTATTACAGTAAAGTAAACAAGATGGTGGGGCACACCGGAAATTACAAACTACCGCCGCAGTCGTACAGAAGATATCCATCTTACTTGACGAAAAGTACAGGTACGGCCATTTCGCTAAGCTTGTGCATGTCAAATTAAGCCATGCGATTTAGACCGGGGAGGAACTTTTACTTTTACTCAGGACTTGGTTAGTTTGCAGGAGGGAGTGAAGTGCGAGACAGGAAATGCGAAATGAAAATGAATATGCAAGAGAAACAGAGGAGACGCTGGGACAAAAAAAAGTAATTTTCACTTCGAAAACTAAACTTTTGCTCTTTTCACCCACTTTTCACCATTTTTATTTGCTCATCCCACGAAGAATATTCTGTTCTCTTCTTTTAAAGGCAAAATGCGGGCAGAATGGAGGTTTCTTAGTGGATGCTCTCCGATTTTGGGAAAACTAGTGTCAATATATTGCAAATTTGATTAGTTTGAAATTTGCAAAAGGCACAATCTACCAATGGGCACGTTTGGTTAAGATATTTGCATCCAAAGAGGAGAAAGTTGGCAAATAAAGTAATAAGTTCGCACTAAAGTTGGCAAATTTCATACTTTCTAAATTTACTGGGTGCTTTCTCCTCTTCGGATGCAAATATCTCTGCTAAACCTACCCATTGGGAAATCGTGTCTTTCGCAAATTTCATACTAATCAAATTTGCCACCGATTGACACAAGTTTCCTCAAAATCGGATAGCATCCACTAGAAGACCTCCCTTGTACCCGAAATTTTACCCATTTTTACATCATGTTGTTAATGTTGGGCACGAAGCCGAGTCATAATGTGTGTTTGCCACAGGGAAATATTGTTAAGACTCAGGAAAAAAAACTGGTAAAACATATGCAGAGAAAGTGAGAGACCCAGAGAGAAAGTGCAAGTAGGTAGGTAAACCCACGTAAACCGTGCTGCTGGGATTTATCCATGCACAGAACGTGGATTAAGGACGACGTGCATTGTTTGCTGTTTTGGCCCGTGTCTCAAAAAATGCAAAGTGCTGTCGTTATATGTACATTCCTGTTAGAGATGAGACGAACAGACAAGTTCGTGCCTTGCATAAGGAAAAAAGAGTGAAGTTTAAAAATAAATGTGCCACAGGGGACGTGGAAAACCATTAATTTTACGAGAAATAAGGTGCAAATTAATCAACTCTCTAAAGCCGTGTGTGTCTTATCTGGTTTTGTGCCTTATCAAAATCATCAAACTTTCTCCAAAAATTCGGGTCACCAACTGACACCTTTTTTTTAAAATTCTAAACAGTTATAAAGTATTTCCCTACGGATCGTATACTGCATGCACATCCATTCATGACTACAAAAAACCCTTTAAAAATTTCGATTTAGAAAATTTAAAATTTGTTTTCTGTCAGCTAAAAGTTTTTTTTTTACACTGCATGATTAGTTTTACATATAAACATTTACTTAATTACATATTCGCCATCACCTTTCCCCTTGCTTTCTGAGAGTTGAGAGATAAGCTTATCACACAGTCTCGACCGGGGCGAAAGGCTGACCCTTGTCCCCACTTTGGTAATACTTTCTCTGGGGTGGGGTCATAATAATGTGAGTGGCGGGATGATCCTGCCGGGGAGCTGGCGGGTGCTGGGATTTGCTGACCGGCGTGGGATTTACGGGGTGATGCATCGGTGACGGGTTGGCCGTCGGGGAAGGGTCATGTTCCCCCATTTCGAGGTCTTCATAAGGGCACCCGCTGCAAGGATTTTGTTGGAATTCTGCCTCCCGGCTTTCTTCATGGTCTCGGATCAGGTGGTGGTGGTGGTGGTGACAGTAGTGCGGGTGTGAATATGAAGCCTGGCCGGTACAGGGTTCACGACTGGATTCGACAACAAGGGCACTTTCAAGGTCGATATCCTCATCCATATTGGTCAGAGAGGAGGACCGCGTCGGGGGCACGAGGGGGAGGTAGTACAGAAGGCAGGAGACGGAGACCAGGAAGAGAAAGAATATGAAAATAGCGTCGAAGAGGAGAAGCGCGTTTAACGCGAGGAGTTGCATTTTGTGGAGAAAGTGGAGAAAGAGAAAAAGAGTATTCAAATTGGGGGATAAGTCCACCAACAAATTTTATAACGATAAATTTGTAGGTCAAACTTTACTTTCTCCAGAGGTGAAAGTATATTTGGGTCACTGCTAAAAATACGCCGCGTCAATAATGAGGAGAAGAGACCTCGAATGAATCGTGTAAATGTCAAAAGTTGGAAATCCACACAAATCCTGAGTGAGTAGGTGGGAAAATAGCGCAGAATTAAAAATGGAGTGAAGAGTGAAAGTCTTCTTCCTTGAGATTACACTTGAATGTGGCTGTCTGCAGATATGTAGCTCCTCCTCGTCGTCTTCTTGTGCAGACGGAGAAAGTGGATTGTTACACAGTTCTTCGTCTGATATTCAGCAATTGGAGACCGATTTCCCGTTAACTTTCACTCTATTATTCTCTCCAAACATCAAATTCACATCAAACCACTTCACTTTCTCTTGACTGTTAAATTAAATATCCGCTTTTATGAGATCCCCCACTCACTTCCTCTCGGCTCCTATCTTCAACTTTGAGTTCCGTCGGCCCGGCGCAAAACTGCAGTTTTATATTTCACTTAGCTCCGTCTTCTTCTTAACGAGTGGATAGAAAATTTCGAAAAATATCTCGGAGAAAGTACGGGTTTATCTCGAATTTATTTATACAGCGTAAAAAAACTGCAAGTGTCAATTATTCCGCGTTCGAAAGAGAAAATCAAACAGTTTCAGGCCTGATCCACCTTCTTCTTTACTGTATTTTTTTTCAAGTAGAGAGGACGAATAGTTATGAAACCTAGTACTTTTATCCCGGCTGAAAGTGTCTCTTTCCCGTCCCCAGAAGGGAATCAGTCAATTAAAGTATGCACGAATTCCATTGAAGAGTAAAGAGCAGAGCAGAGCACTAAGCAAACACTTTTTTCCCTTGCTTTCTCCTCCTTTCTGGTGAAAGTTCGTCGTTCTATATCAGAGCTCAAGCAAACTTGGCCGCTGCTATGAATGTGATGTGAGTGAGTTTGCTTTACTGATGCTGCCCGCCTGTATGTATCGAGTTTTTTTTTCTCTTTTTTCAGCTAAGAATCCGACGGTGACAAATTTTGAAATTGAATTGCGAACTGGTGAGTGCTGCTGAATTTGGTTGTGCCGACGTCCTCTCGTAGAAGATAGAAGATTGCACAATCAATACGCTTGGTGGCTGTATGGATGAGATGCGATCTGATGGAATGGATTGGGAGAGAGAGAGAGAAAGCTGAATTGTGATTTTGGTATCTGACTTTCTCCTCTGACTTGGCTTCCACTAAATGTTAATGCTAACACGGTTTGGTTGAATGAATTGGTTTGACTCTTGGTTGACAGCTTTGACTACTCTTTCCCCCCGGACTCTGAGGAGAAGGAGGGTCCTCCTTTCATTAATGAGCAGAGAGTGAAAGTACCTTAAGTAAGAGTAACGAACTGAACGTTTCACTTCACTAAACTGTCGCTTGGGATTTAATTCCAAATTTGAATTCAATTCTGCTCCTCTGAGTTAAACACTTAAATCAAGATGAAGATTCTGACTTGGGTAAGATTCTTCCAAGAAGTGAAAGTTTGAGAAAGTTGGGGTTAATTGATGGGTTAAATTAGTTCGATGAAGATCAATTGAAAGTCGGGGGAGGCAATTAGATGGGGAAAGTTGCTTGTTGTTGGAATTTTGACGAAATGACAGTACTCAGAGTCACAGTTAAATTTGTGGCGAGTGAAATTCCGGTGAGATCGAATTAGTGGTTTGTGTTGGTTCGTATCGACTGTTCACTCACGAACGAAACGTGGAATGCGGGTGGTGGGTGAATCGTTGCAAATGAAATTATGGGTAAGATGCAGGCTTGGGAATATTTCGTGTTATGTGGATATCTAAATTAATTGCGGACGAGTGGATGGCTGGCTGGTTTTCGGGGAAAGTTGATAATTGCTGGGGTGCAGTTGAGAAGATAATGAGGATCACGGAGTTAATGTCACGTCTTCGGCTGGAAAGGTAAATTATGCCGGTATGAGTTTAACTGTTATTTCATTACGTGTGAGGAAAGTTGAATTATTATTAGTAACAAAGTTATGCAACAAAAGGTTAATTAGGTAAGTTTGGATATGTAATAAATGGCCAATTATTACCTGAACGTGTCACTAGGTTGGCCAAAGTTATGTAAGGATTCGGACTTGAAGTCGTTACGAAATTCTGAAATGGAATAAGCAAACCAGACTGATTAGTGACAGTGTTATTAATGGCATAATGTGGACAAACCGATATATCGATGACGCAACACATGACACAAATATGGACAAATAAATATATTTTTGATACAAAATGGACAAAAATATGGACAAATAAATATATTTCTGATACAAAATGGACAAAAATATGGACAAATAAATATATTGTTGATACAAAATGGACAAAAATATGGACAAACAAATATATTGTTGATACAACATGGACAAATAAATATATTTCTGATACAAAATGGACAAAAATATGGACAAACAAATATATTGTTGATACAAAATGGACAAAAATATGGACACATTAATTTATTTTTGATATAAAATGGACAAAAATATGGACATAAATATATTTTTCAGACAAACTAAATCCTTTTTGTCCGTATTTTACCTAGTGGCCCAGGAACTAAGTAATTTCGCACATTTCAACGTCAATAAACGGGCAGGAAAAAGACAATGGACGGAAAAGTCACATGAAATTATTCGCTATTAAAGAAAGGCAAATATCACAACAATAGAAATTCCCAAGTAACAAATAACTTCCATTTGCGAAATGAATCTATGCATGTACATAACAAACTTGACGTTGGAGTTTACCACACTATTCGTCTAAAACGGTGGCTGTTCCATATCTCTCTTTCTCTCTTTAGTAGATATTTTCTTAGCTGCAAAATTCCTCATTGTGGTTGAAGAAAGCATAACTCGAGATATTTGAAATATTCTGTCTGTCGCGTTTCAAAGAGAGAGATGGAGATAGCGAGTTAGACAGCAACTAATTGCGGGTTTCGAGAATACAGAGACCTGCTCCACTTTACTTTGTTCTTTGTACGTACACCAGTGGCCGCGGAAACTGTGAGGACAAGGGGGCACATTAACATTGTAGGATAGGAGAGGGACGGGTTTGTATCAGATGGGGAGATGATGTGGACATGGAATAACTGTGGGGACATTGTCCCTCTATCTTGTCCCCACGCTTCCGCCGCCAGTGTTCTTTTAGTATTATAGTCACTATGGGGTATGTACATACAGTGGCCGCGGAAGCTGTGGGGACATTAGCATTGTAGGATAGGGGAGGGAGGGGTTTATATAAGATGGGGAGATAATGTGGACATCGAATAACCGTGGGGACATTGTCCCTCTCCCTTGTCCCCACGCTTCCGCGGCCACTGTTCTTTTCGTATTATCATCACTATGGGCCATGTACATACAGTGGCCGCGGAAGCTGTGGTGACATCTGGGGACATTGCAATTGTAGGATGGGGAAGTTACACAACATGGACAAATGATTGGGACATATCGAATAACCGTGGGACATTGTCCCTCTGTCCCCACCCTTCCGCGGCCACTGGTGCGTAGGTTATGCTATGCTATGCTCCCAGCTTTCCCTTGTTGTTTGAATTCATTTCCGTCAGAAGACCCATTTCCATTCAACACTTGTTTCTCGTGCAGTGTGGATGGAAGGCTAATTCCGACAACCACTTGTAAATTTGCTACGCCATGCAATCAGTTAATGAATTGCAGCGCAGCTCTCCGACTTTGTACGTACAATGATTTCAATCAGCTTTCGGACTTGTTATCATGTTCCATTTGAGAATGAATAAATATTTCGCCACAGAGAGGAACTCATCTGCATGTATGATTAGAAGACTTGCAGTTGTAAGTTGCAGTTGTGCTAATTTCGCAAAACATTTGGCGAAATTCTGTCTAACAGAGAGTTTTGGAGGGTGTGCAAATTTTGGTCTTGAATTTTATTGTTGTAGAAAATGGGATATATTAATTTTGTAGATTTTTTTTGCGAAAATTTGGCCAAACCTTATCAAACAAAAAACAATGTTCTTTAGGTTGCACATTGTGCAAATTTTGGCCTTTAATTTTACTGGACTGTAAAATATGGGGTGTTTTAATTTTGTAGATTTTTTTTGCGAAAATTTGGCGAAACCTTGCCAAACAATGTTCTTTAGGTTGCACATTGTGCAGATTTTGACCTTGAATTTTCCTGGATTGCACAAAAATGGGGTTTAATTTTGTAGAATTTGTAACGTTATTTAATATGCAATTCGAGTATGTAAAATGTGTCTCAACAAGTCTCCAGGTTAAGATAAAATCATGAGCTGCTGCAATTTTAGCAACAATTTGAACAAACCCTACGTACCATAAAGTTCTTGAGGGTACACAATGTGCAACTTTTTACTGGATTGCACAAAAATGGTATTCTTTAATTTTGTCAAATTTTGTTTAGCGCAGTTAATAAAATATATGTGCAATTCAAGTAAAATCCGTCTCCAGGTTGGGATAAAATCCAGATCCATTGCAATTTTTTTGGCACTTAAAAAAATTCACGAATTCAATCCATTACGTAATGTAGCTCTCAAAGCAAGCTTTGAATTTCTCCAGGGTACATTTTTTCAATGAAAAATGCCAATTTCTCGAAAAGCGCAAATTACTTTAAAATTACACGAAAGTAAACTTGTCAATTAGCATATTGGCAATTCATTCTGATACAGAGGCGGACTTGCTAAAAGTTGAAAACGGATCGACGACCAGTGGCCGCGGAAGCCGTGGGGACATTAACATTGTGGGATAAGGGAGGAGGGGTTTATATAAGATGGGGAGATGATGAGGACATCGTATAACCGTGGGGACATTGTCCCTCTGTCCGCACCCTTCCGCGGCCACTGAGCTCAAGTCTCAAAACCAATACAACACAACGGAAAGTTTATTTTGTTCAGATTCTCGAGTTTCATTTCATTTCACCGAATTTCACATAAAGATCGTGGTTTCCAGTGTTTCGGGTGAAAGTAAGTAACCACTTGCAAGAAATAACGGGAAGAAAGTGGTTTCTTGCAGGTGAATATTGTGACCTGGGAGAAATGCAAGGTGCAAGAAACTACACCCAACTGCCAGACGGCGTGTGGCTGGATGACGAATATTTCTTGCAAGACGTAAGAAACACCTTCCCGCTGCTAGACTTCGGCTAGATTTAGCATATTTCTTGCACTTTCTCCCAGTTTCTTGCACCTCGCATTTCTTGCGTTTCTTGAGTTTTAGTGCAAAAAAATGTAGCAAACCCGCAAAAAAGAAACATTGAGTGCAAGAAAGTGGTTTCTTGGTGGTCAGATGGCGTTTATTACTTGCACTTTCTCCCAGTTTCTTGCACCTCCCACTTCTAATCCTGCATCTCAAGAAATGTAACAAACCCGCCCGAAACGAAACACTACAGATCGCGGTTTGACATCTTCTGCTTCTTGCTTTCTTCGCAATACGTGCCAGATTTACTCCGCGGTGAGGCTTTTATTGAGCTGGCTGGCAAGCAGACGGCTCTTTCTTCCCCGGTCGGGTGGATTCCTACCTTTGCTAACTTATCATTCCCTGAGATTGACAACTCTGTCACAGACTGTCAAACACAGGAAACCAGACGTAAGTAGATGGCTGGGTGGGTGTTGAACAAGACTTATTACATGGGGAAATAGAATACAGATATATTTGCGGCGGTGAAGTTGACATACTATTTACACAAAGTTCGTAACATAATAATCAGACCGAATTAAATTTTGTTGTTATTGTCGTAGCAAGTCAAGTTTATCAACAAATTGGGTAATTCCATCTGAGAAATGTCGGCGTGATAAAGAAAAACTTAACAAATCGGTTTTTAAAACTGCAACATGTCAGGATTTTGAGAGACTTTCACCAACTACATATACCGACATATATCTCTTAGAAAACTGGTACTAAATCATTACTGACCTGTGTGCATATATGACTCTACCTACCAGTACTGGTAGTAACGGGAATTACCGTTTAGTAATGATGTAATACTTAAAAATTTAATACCAATTGGGTAGGAATTTTTTTACCAAACCGATACCAGTACGGGGTGTACATGTGAATCTACCAGATCTTTAATAATGCATAGGAGAACAGAAGTGATGGTGAAGTTGACAAACTAAGTTCATAAAGTACGCATAACATAATAATCAGACTGAATTTAATTTTGTTATTGTTGTAGCAAGTCAACCTCGTCAACAAATTGGATAATTCCATCTACTACACAAAGAAAAACAAATCGCTGTTTACGCGTGAAATGTGTCCCGATTTTGTGAGATGCGACCAACTTTCACCAACTATTTTTGACAATATACTCAAAAAACGTTACCAGTTTCACAAGCACAATTTCTTTCCATGGCTGACTTTAAGTGGACGGAAGGGCACGTAGAAAGACACCGCGACATCGTTACAGAATGTTTGTAACATTTGTAATTTTATTACCTCAGGGAAATTCAGACAATGAGTTGTACATAGTAAAAAAAACAGGAAATACGTAAATGGAATTGAGAAGACGACTTTATTAAGTAGCTTCAGCTACTTTATGCGAAGACTTTCTGTCTGTCTGTCTGTCTGTCTGTCTGTCAGCAGGATAACGGGAGAACGGATCGAGATAATCCAAATCGGTTTTCGCCATCATACATAGGACCCCAGGGGGAGGATCCTATCAACTTTTGGGGTCAACCGGACCACCCCCCTGGCGCCAGGGGGTGTGGTCGGGGCAAAATGAGATTTTTAGTGCAATTTGGTCTATAGATGAAATAGAGTGAAATTAAGTTGTCCCGAATTGTGCCACACCTCCTCGTCGCCAGTGGGTGTGGTTGGGGCAAAATGAGATTTTTACAAAAATTGAATGTATAGATGAAATACAGCGAAATCGAGTGTTCCCGAGATGTCGTGGGAGTGGTTGGGGTGAAGTAGTCTGAAGCTACTTCCTTATGTGCGTTACCCACGGTTTATTTTCGATCTTCTCGTCCGAACCTTGTTCTTTTGTACGAAAGACAAGTGTACTATTTTAAATTATAATTGTTTCCGTCCAAAACAGGTTAATCTGATTGAGAGCGAGAGGGAGAGAGGGTTCAATCCCTAGAGCACCGTTTGTGCAGAGGTATGATGACCCCTGAATGTTGCAGGTGTAGTTTAGCTATAGAATTTGACTTGCATATTTGCTCATCAAAATTCCTCCGTCTTCTTGCGAGGGACGACTCGCCCATGCTGGAAAAAGTCTGACATAAATCTCTACAAACTTTGGGAAACGGAAGAAAGACCAAAATTTTATACGAATATTTACAAGTTGCTGGTTTCAAGTTGGAGTTGGATGGATGGATAGGCTTTGAACTTGTAAACGATGAAAATATTAAAGTGTCAGTCATTCCAGGATCCCAATTCTTGTTTGTTGTTGGACAGTTTTGAGTGGGAGGAGAAACAGTGGCCGCGGAAGGAGAGGAGTAATGTTCCCACGGTTATTCGATGTTAATATCATCTTCCCATCTTATATATACCCCTCCTTTCCCTATCTTTATGCAATGTTAATGTCCTCAGATGTCCCAACAGCTTCCGCGGCCACTGTAATGGAAGGGGAGACCTTGTAGCTTGTAAGTCACAAGGCTATTGTTGTGCAGGGATATTAGTCTGGTTTAAATTACTTTCTCCAAAATCGCAGCTGATGCAAGAAGACAACGCAGGAGGGGAAGACCAGTGGCCGCGGAAGGAGGGGCAATGTCCCCACGGTTGTTCGATTTCTGTATCATCTCCCCATCTAATATAAACCCCTCCCTCCCCTATCCTACAACGTTAATGCCCCCACAGCTTTTGTTTGATGTCCCCATCATCTCCTCATGTTACGTAAATCCCCCTCCCCTATCCCATAATGTTAATGTCCCCACATGCCCCCGCGGCCACTGTGGAGGAACGTACCGCACGAAATTAGTACGCAGCATTCAATCAACCTCAAACTTTTCACCGGATTGAAACCAAAGTCAACTTTTCCACCATTTCAAGTTGTTGATGACGACGCTAGACGGCTGGTTTTACATGGACACAATTTTAAGGACAAATGCATACCCGATTTATTTGTGGTGGAATGGAAACGAGACGAGTGTCGTGCCCAACTTTCACCCTGCTAAAGAGCAGTTTAACCCCGGTAGTTCTGTATCATGGCAGGCGAACTTCGTGACGGGAAACATACAATAAAACGAGGAAAGTTTCCCGAATACATAGACTTTGAAAAGTCTACAAATGAGATACATACAACTGTTTCCTTCCTCCTCGTTTGGCAAATCAATTGATCCGGTGACAAAAAGATTCCCTGAGGACACGTGACGACATTTAGATAATTTTATACCTTGCTTTTTCAGTTACACCACGTGACATACAAATGGTGCATGATTCAACCACGTGTACGCACTCATATGTAGAGACGAAATGGAATTTATGTAAATTAGGACATACCAAATACTATCATTTTCCTGGTTCAGTTTTAGAATTTGATACATAAATTATGTATGAATGCGGGTATTTCGGAGGATGAGATTGATGATAAAGCGGGTTAAATTAGCTGGTCACGGAAAACCCTCATCGTTCTCATCATATCGGAAAGCAAAATAGTTTTAAACTTAGTAATTCGTCTTTTGTAAAGTTACAATTGGGGAACAAATCTGAAATGGGATCTGCAACGGTATCCGATCCGCTCGCCAAACCCGCATCCAACGACCGCGGAGGTGTGGGGACGGAGGGACAATGTCCCCAGGGTTTTTCGATGTCCGCATCATCTTCCCATGTCATATAAAGCCCTCTCCTTAAATGTTAATGTCCCCCGAGGTCCCCACAGCTTCCGCGGCCACTGCCCGCATCTATATTTGTTTGGGAACCAAGTTAAATAAGTTTTTCTCTTTGCTTCTCTTCCTTTCACCTCGCAGAAAACTTTCTCTTTTTCCCAGTTTGGTCAGACTTTTGCTAATAAATCCTTTCCAGGAGCCGAACAAACACAGATTTTTATTCCTTGACTTTTCAAATCTGGACGGACCACCATCTGAATCTCGCTATTGTGTTGGATTCTCTGTGTTACTGGTTGGTCAAAAAAGTGGGGAGAAAGTGTCTCAACTTTTCTGAATAAACAAACCAGGGCGATTAATTGAATTGAATTGAATTGGGTGGGCATTTTTATCGGGGGAAGTTTATCCGCTAAAAAGTACGGGTATGAGGAGAACTAGTGTTTCGAACTTTTTTCTTGTTGATTGCCATCATCAAAATAAATTTCTATTGAAATAGTGCTGACTTATATACAGGGTGGTTTAAATGTCACGCAACAATGGAAAATTTTTCAATGGGAAAAATCCCTAAATCCCCATTTGTTACAAGATTTTGGATTAAGATTTTTATAATGATTATCAAAACTGATGACGAAATTCTTAAAACATTAAATTTTAGAGACAAAATTTCGATAACTAATGGAAATTTACAAATTTTTCCCATCGAAAAATTTTCCATTGTAGCGTGACATTTTAACCACCCTGTACATATGTAGTTTTGGTCGAAATCTGACAAGCGTTTGTGAGCAAATGTTTTGTAAAATGCAGGTCTGTTTCATTTCTAATTAGTTACAAAGTCAGGAAACTTAAAATATTGATCAAATTGGGAGTACTTTTACCTAATTATAGTAAACGTTAGATTTCCCTTAGTCAGATTTTCATAAAGTAAAACTTCCTTAGTTATTAGTACGTATTATGATCAGGGACGCATCTCAACTAGTTTTCTTTGACATTAACTTTATAACGATTCTCATTCATCACACAGTTGACCGAGCACCTAGTAACTTCCTGAAGAATGTCCAGTGTTTCGGGTGAAAGTAACGACTTGCAAGAAATAACGGGGAGAAAGTGGTTTCTTGCAGGTACTTATTTTGACCTGCAAAAAATGCAAGGCGCAAGAAGCGACGACCTGCCGCTGTATTTCATTTTATGGGTGGCTAAACGGCGCATATTTCTTGCACCTTCTCCCAGTTTCTTGCACCTCGAGTTTCTTCCTTTGCAGTGCAAGAAATGTACCAAACGTAAATGAAACACTGAGTGCAAAAAAATGGTTTTTACAGCTATTTTCACCTGTGAGAAATATGTATGAGGCGCTTGAAACTACATTTCATACGGCGCTCGGCTAAATGGCGCATATTTCTTTCACTTTCTCCCAGTTTCTTGCACATCGAACTTCTCTCTTTATACTGCAAGAAATGTGACAAACCCGAAAACCCACCTGCAAGAAATTACGGGAAGAAAGTGGTTTCTTGCACATATTTTAAACGAAACACTGGACTTTCTTCGTCAGTAGAGAGACAATAGATAAATTTCCTTCGTCCCCCTCATTGGAGAGAAAGTTTTCATAATTATGTCATTCTGACTCGACTCCTCAAAACTTAGCGAATGAACTTATTGTTTTTATTTCTTACAAAGAATAAATCTTAATTTGGCCAAATCCTTAGTTTGTTTGCTGGTGGGTGTCGGATATCATGAAATGAAAGAAGAAGAAGAAGAAGGACCACTCTCTCAAAAAGTAGTCATCCCTCCAATCCAAACCCAACTCTTGCCACTTGTCTTTGTCTCTCTCGTTTAATCAATCAATTTTATCTTGGCTAGCACTTTCCATCTGTGGGGGAAGGAATACGTCCAGTGGCCGCGGAAGGGTGGGGATAGAGGGACAATGTTCCCACGGTTGTTCAATGTCCCCATCATCTGCCCATGTTATATAAAGCTTTACCTTTCCTATGCTACAAAGTTAATGTCCCCACGGCTTCCGCGGCCACTGGGAGAATTCAGGCTACTAAAACGTATGGACATGATTCAGTGCCCGCGGAAACGTGGGACAGAGGGACAATGTCCCCATCATCTACCCATATTCCTCGTCCTCCCCTATCCTACCATGTGTCTGTCCCCACATGTCCCCACGGCTTCCGCGGCCACTGTACAGCCGCCCAGTGAAGAATGGGAAACTCATGGACTGCACTGCACTTGCCAGGCTCATCTCGTCAATTATTTCGTCTGGCGTGAATTTTGTGAAGGCCAGAGAAAGTAAGAATGCAAGACATATCTCAGCACGAGTTAGTGTCAGTGGATGGATCCTGTCGAATCCTTCTTTCGTTTAAGCCGCATACAATATTTAGTTTGGTGGTGGGTGGGTGGCTCGACCGATTGTTTTGCATCTTATGCAAGTGACGATTCGGCAGGGTTGCAGTGGCCGCGGAAGCAGTGGGGACATCTGGGGACATTAACATTGTAGGACGGGTTTGTATAATATGGGCGCATGATGGGGGCATTGCCCCTCTGTCCACACCCTTCCGCGGCAACTGGCTGGTTGTTGGACCTTCATGAGCGGTTATGTAAGAGCTAACAAGACGAGAATGTTCAAGGTTTTAAATTACTTTTAAATTATTTTTAGAAATTGTAGAGAGGAAATGTTCAGTCCTTTAGTTTTGAACTCGTTCCTTTGTATTTTGGGTTATCATTGGATACCCGTTGAAGCGAAAAGTGAAGATTATTATTGTTACGAAGTGAAATATTTGGGTCATACTTCAATAGATTGAAACTAAAATCAGGCAGGATTCTTCACGGAATTTGGGATATGTAATACGCTCCGTTTTTGGGTGAAAGTAAGCACGTGCACGAAATAAAGGGAAGAAATTGGTTTTTCCCAGCTACATATTTTGACCTGCAAGAAACTACGCCGCGCCGGTGTGCTTCATATGGGGCCAAATGACGCGCATTTCTTGCACTTGCTCCCAGTTTCTTGCACTTCTCATTTACTGCGTTTCTTGTATTGCAGTGCAAGAAATGTAACAAACCGGCAAGAAACGCAACATTGGGTGAAAGTGACCACTGCAAGAAATAGCCGCAAGAAACTGTTTTTTGCAGATATTTTGACCTGCTAGAAATGCAAGGCGCAAGAAACTACGCCTGGCCGCTATACTTCATGCGGCGAGTGGCTAAATTGTGCGCATTTCTTGCACTTTCTCCCACTTTCTTGCACCCCACATTTCCCGCGTTTCTTCCTTTCCAGTGCAAGAAATGTATGTACTAAACCAGCAAAAAACGAAACACCGAGTATATTTTGAAGTATTCGGAATAAAATTTGAAAAGTGAAGTTTTGAAGGGATCACTTTCTCCTCACCGTGGAAAATAAATGCACTGATGTGTGTATGTAATATCCAACAGGAGAATAAATTGGAGTGAAAGTGAGCGACGAGAAGGGATGTGTGGCATGAGAAGGAAATGAGTTTCACGTTTTTCTATCTCCGTCTAGGAAATATGCTCAACGCCACGTTGAAAATGGGGAAAAGTGCAAAAATAAGTAGTTTATACGCAGAGGAAAACAGGTTCCTTACTTATTCGCCTGGTTATTTACCCACCACGATCAACAGTGGCCGCGGAAGGGGTGAAGACATTAACATTGTAGGATGGGGGAGGGAGGGGTTTATATAAGATGGGGAGATGATGGTGACATCGAATAACCGGGGGGACATTGTCCACCCTTCCGCGGCCACTGAACACGATCAACATGCATGTCAGTCGGTTGTTGCTCATAATAAATAAGTGACTTTACACATTTATTTATTGATCAATCGATTCAATTCTCTTTTCCATCGCCCACGACATATTTATTTACTAACTTTCTCCAAAAGGAAATTTGCTCTCTCTTTTTTCGATGTACCTTTTCGATTAAGAGTTCAATTTTGATTGTATGTATTTCTTAAAATAAACTTGTTTTCGCAAATTTTGTAATCTGGAATAATCAATCTGCTCTTTTCACCGAGAAGAACAACTTGTTAGGACGCATAGTGGCCGCAGAAGGTGTGGGGACATTTACACTGTAGGATTGGAGGAGAGACGATTTTATGTATATGACAACATGGAATAACTGTGGGGACATTGTCATACTGGGCCCATATTTCCGCGGCCACTGTTATTGCCATCGCTATGAACCATGTAAATACAGCGGCCGCGGAATTCATGGGGACATTGCCATTGTAAGATTGGGGAGGGAAAGGTTTATAAGTTGGGGAGATGCTGAGGACATCGAATAACCGCGGGAAGATTGTCCCCTCAAGCTTCCGCCGCCAATGTGGCCAAAACTAGTTTCGCCTTCATTTTGCGTATTCCGAAAAGTTTGCAATTTAAAGTAATTATCATTGGATCGATGGCAGCCAGCCAGCCAGGCAGGCAGGCACACACCTGCTGTATCACGATGGGAAACGGTCGTCCATTTCTATAATCGAATTTTGGCCAACAATTCAACAAAAGAGGTAACGAAGCTCGACTTAAAATTTGATTTCGATTCGCCACAACCAATACTTTCTCGGGGAAGCAGTGGCCGCGGAAGGGGAGGGAACAGAGGGACAATGTCTTCACAGTTATTCGATGTCCCCATCAACTTATATAAACCCGTCCCTCCCCTATTCTACAATGTAATGTCCCCACGGATTCCGCGGCCACTGCTCGACGAAGGGGTTGATTCGGCGAGAAAAGGGAAAATTGAATTGTATTGTGCAAAAGTAATAAAGAACGGTAACGGGGGCCTGGTCATGACATGTATGGTCACACAACACGGACATTCGTACCCACCGAGGCTGCTGCTGCTCTTTGATATCTAATCAGGATTAAGTTGTTGCTTGATGTGGTACTGATTCGGTTTCCGAATTTCGGGGGTGGCGGGGATTTGACCCCGGTGAGGCGGAGTTCAGTTTGGAATTGAAAATTCAAAGGGGTGAAACGAAATCAAAGAATTCGAGATGTTATATAGCAAAGTTGTGGTTGGGTTGATGCTCTGATCTTAACGAATTTTCTGGACGGAAAAGTGTACCAGAAATGATTTTACTTGGGTGGTTCTTGGCTAGACAGGAGGACAAATTTTGGTAAAAATAAAACATACTTTTTTACGGTTACATAAAATAAATAGTGTTTCGTTTCTTGCGGATTTGCTACATTTTTGTACTGGAAAGGAAGAAATACAAGAAATGCGAGGTGCAAGAAACTGGGAGAAAGTGCAAGAAATGCGCGCCATTTAGCCGTATGAAGTATTTACAGTGGCGCGGCGTAGTTTTTTGCCCCTTGAATTTCTTCCATGTCGAAATATTTACCAGCAAGAAACCATTTTCTCCGTTATTTCTTGCAAATGGCTATCCTTTCACCAGAAATACGTTGTCAGCCGTGACTACTTTCACCCAGTTTTTGGCTTCTTGCGGCTTTGCTACATCTGTTGCTCGATAAAGCAAGAAGGTAAAGAATTTCGAGATGCAAGAAACTGGGAGAAAGTGCAAGAAATAGAACAATAGCCGCGCGGCGTAGTTTCTTGCGGCTTAAATTTCTCCCAGGTCAAAATATTCACCTGCAAGAAACCACTTTCTCTCCCCCTTAGTTCTTTCAAGTGGCTACACTTTCACCAGAAACACTGTTAATAAATATATAGTAAAACTCATTCAATTCTTGTCATGGACTGATGACTGTTGTTGATGGAATTTGGTACATATATTATATTCGTTCCAATCCAACCTAAATGATGACATTTTATTGCCTATTGGCTATATATAAATTGAGGGCATGGGTTTGCAGGCGGCAGGATCAGATTTCTAAAAGTCCCTCCGGACCGACAAATAAAAATATGGCCAAGAAACTGTATTGATTTCATTACTTCATCTCCATTTTTCTCCTTTCCTCCCTCCTCGACCCACCAGGCACCCACAGTGGCCGCGGAAGCGTGAGGGGACAGAGGGACATTGTCCCCCACCGTTAATCGATGTCCCCATCATCTCCCTGTGTTATATAAACCCTTCCCTCCCCCATCTTACAATGGCAATGTCCCCCCATGTCCCCACGGCTTCCGCGGCCACTGACCACCCAGCAGACATTGTTGAAGGGAAAGTAAACCGAGGAACGATCATCATTTCATTTCACCAGCAGTTGAGTTGTTGCGGAAGAAAAGTGAAACCAAGCGTATCGCTGTACGAAAGTACATACGACGATCGCAGCACGTACTGAGCATGTAGTCGAGGTGGGGGTGGTTTATTTCAGGTACGACAATAAATTGTATCGTATCACGCAGTCTAAAGTTCCTTCCACGCTTGGTGAAAGCTCCAGCTTTATGGAATGCACTTTGAAATTGGGCTATATTCATGGGTAGGCAGGCCATTCCGGCGAAGGGGCAAGGGCCGCGGAAGCAGTGGGGACATTAACATTGTAGGATAAGGGGGGAGGTGTTTATACAATATGGGAAGATGATGGGGACATTGGATAAGCGTGGAGGCCCCAGATAATCGTGGGGAAATAGGATAAGCGTGAGGACGTGGGATAACCGTGAGGACTTCGGATAATCGTGGGGACATCGGATAACCGTATAGGGTCAGCAGATAATCGCGTGGACAGTGGATAAGCGTGAGGACATCGGATAACCTTGTGGACATTGGATAACTGTTGGGAAATTGGATAACTGTGGGGACATTGGATAACCGTGGAGATGTGGCATAACCGTGGGGACATTGCCCTTCTGTCCCCCCTCAGTTCCGCGGCCACTGTCCTCACTCCCGTCAAAATGCTAAAAGACTGTACTCCACCCAGCCACCGTAGTTGCGATTTATACGCCGTGAGCTACTCACTGCAATACTTCCTCCAGTAGCACCACCACTGATAAGAAATGTTTTTTGTCACGCTCGATAACAGGAACGAGGAAGTGCACTTGCCATTTCTCAGCCTGCTCTGGAGAGATCAATACAACCCGAAAAAGAATTAGAATCAGCGATAAGAATATCCATCCACTCCACCCACGCGTTGTAAACCCTTTGAAATTGTTTAAAACCATTAAGACGAATAAATCGCAGGGAAAGTAAAGTGTCTCCTGGCCGTTGATTTAGTACGATTTTCAATTTTATAATTAAATTTCCCTTCCTCAGTTTTACTTTACTCCCTCCTTGAAAACAAAACTATTCAAATTTAAAACGAGGACGGAGAAAGTCTCGCGGGGCAGGATTGAATTTTCTGAACGGGATGAAATCAACTGGATGGAATTTTCTAAAGTCGGCAGGCAGAGACAATCTGGGAGCAGATATGCTTCATCATTCTCGTCCTCCTGCTGCTGGAGAGAAAGGAATGCGTGTGCTTTCTCTCGGCAGCTTTCTCTCTCCCACTTTTACAAGTCACGTTGTGCTCCCTCCGTAAAACGTGGACGTGGACGGGGACGAGTGAGTGAGTGAAAGTCGCCTCTTTTTAAGCGCTGGGTGAAAGTTGAGGCTGTCTCGCTGGCTGTTTGACGGAAAGGAGACGACAAAAGAAAGAAGGTCCGTTTTAGTCGTGCTGCTTTCACCAGGAAGAAATGTGGCTGGTTGTGTCACGTTGATAAGCAGTGGCCGCGGAAGCGGAAATGTCCCCACGGTTATTGGATGCTTCAATCAATTGGCCATCTTATAAATAAATATAAACCCCTCTCTTCTCTGTCCTACAATTTTAATGTCCCCAGATGTCCCACTGCATCCGCGGCCATTGTTGATAGGACGGACCACTACTAAGATACGTTGAAGTTACGTCACTTTTGTCGTTGCAGCGCCCACGACTTTCTCTTCGTGTCGATTGCATAATAGGGATCGGAATTTGAGGCGACAAGTGCTCTCTCTAAGAATAGATTGAAAAGGAACAAATGAGTGTATTCAGGTACTGTTTGAGTTTCCAGTTTTGCGAAGAAATACAAACTCTTGTTGTTTGAATTTTTTTCGGAATTTCGCTGAATCGCAGGTTTGCGAGAAAATATAAACTTTCTGATCTGATTTTTTTGGAATTTCACTAATTCGTTGGGCGCGTATTTACAAAAAACTAATCAATTACCATATTTACTCACAGTAAATAGTCGCACCTCTGTCGTTGATTACTTCCTGCAAGGTTGATTAACTCGTGGCATGTACGCTATTTAATGCAGATAAATATTGTCTTTTGCCAAAAACCGGGTGCTAAATTAGAATTGGAGAGTTTCCTCCTTTTCCTCCTCATTGATCAGTGGCCGCGGAAGCGGTGAGGACATGTGGGGACATCAGTATTGTAGGATAGGGGAGGGAGGGGTTTATATAAGATGGGCAGATGATGGGGACATCGAACAACCGTGGGGACATTGCCCCTCTGTCCCCTTAAGCTTCCGCGGCCACTGTTCCTACCCCTCCTCCTCCTCTCATGCTGTTATATAAGTTAGTTAGTCGTATAGTTGGAGTAGAATTGAGTCGAGTGTGTCAGCGTGATTGAATTTATGACTCTTTAGTTGTTTTGGTTTGTAATAAAGTTGAGCTAATAAAATCAGCGAATTGGAAGGGACAGATAAAATTCCGTGTCTCCACGTTTCAGCCTCCGCTTCCTCGTCCTCCTCTTCGTGTGTGTAACACTTTGCAAGGTTTTTTTCTATCTGTGTATGCATCGTCGTTTTAGTATAAAATAAATAAAAATTGGCACTCGTGTACTTTTTATGTCTGTCTGAGGACACTTTACGAGTTACAATTTCAAAAAAGAAGGCTTCACTTTATTTTTATTGGGGTTATTTTGCAGAAAAAATATCCTACTGACCTTTAATTGCGGGCAACTACGTAGTGTAGGCAGTGGCCGCGGAGAGAGGGACAATGTCCCCACGGGTGTTCGATGTCTGCATCATCTGCCCATCTTATATAAACCCCTTTCTCCCCCATCCTACAGTGTTAAGGTCCCCTGATGTCCCCACTGCTTCCGCGGCCACTGTCTAGAGTTTGGGTAGCTGTTGTTCAGTCGCCGCGGAAAGATGGGGACAGAGGGACAATGTCCCCACAGTTATTCGATGTCCCCATTATCTGCCCATCTTATATAAACTCCTCCCTTCCCTATCCTACATTGTTAATGTCTCCTGATGCCCCCACAACTTCCGCGGCCACTGACCGTATATTTGTAACTTTCGCCCATTTAAAGCCTCTCTCCCTCTCTGATCTGCAGCAATTGTACTTTTGCACGAAATACGTAATTGCATTGTGAGAATTTAGTTACGTATGTTCATACAGTGAACGACAACCATTTGGGGACACAAGTCCTGATTTAGTTTGGGAATCTGGTTGGTTGGTGATTAATGTCGTGGGATTTTGGTGTGTCCAATTTCCCGTCTTCTTTCCCTTGTCATCAGTGCCCGCGGAGGCCGTGGGGACACCGGGGGTAATTAACAGGATAGGATAGATGAGCGAGGGGTTTATAATATAGGATTGATGCCGACATCGAATAACCGTGGGGATATTGTCCCTATGTCCCCACCCTTCCGCGGCCACTGCTTATTGTCATACGCAGGACAGCAGCAGAGCCTCGTCAACATGACATCATTATCCCTTGTCCACTGCTGCTAATACGGTTGTTACGACCGCGGAGGAATCCTCATCATCGTCACTCGTTAATACATACAAGACCATCAGTGGCCGCGGAAGCTGGAGGGGACATCTGGGGACATTAGCATTGTAGGATAGGGGGAGGGAGGGGTTTATATAAGATGGGCGGATGATTCGGACCTAGAATGAACGTAAGGTCATTGTCCCTCTGTCCCCATGCACGCTTCCGCGGCCACTGAACACCCACTATCACCCAATCCAATCCCCATTTCTGGGGTTGATTCAAACTTTCACTCGCAGAGAAAGCAGATGACAACTGGACATTTGATATCACCACATCAGTCAGATTTAGATTGGTTTGGGGATTTCTTGGAAGGGTGGCGTGGCAATAATACGCGGAAAAGGAAACAAAAGTAAACAGTAAATATTTGACGGAATGTCCACTCTTCTCGGGATGAGGAGGAGGATTATCGGGGTTAAAATTGTGCAATGTCCAACTGGGGAAATTGGTGGTGAGCGACAATAAAAGTGAAAGTTTTCTCGTTAAATGGACTTTCACTTTAACCATCATAATAATATGGGTACTTTGTTGGGCAGTGGGGGTAGTAATAATGATGGCCATTGTTAGTTGGTAATACAAATTAACGACGCATGTATTGTATGTTTTCTACGATGTGAGTCTATACATTGTAAATAAATGCTTTTCATGAAAATGTATTGGGAACAAGGTTTGTGGGAGGCTTTTCATTTACAGTGTTTCGGGTGAAAGTAAGTACTTGTAAGAAAGTGGGCTTTTTGTAGGTATTTTGACCTGCAAGAAATGCAAGGCGCGAGAAACGATGCCGCGCGGCACATACTTCATACGGTGGCTATGTGGCGCATATTTCTTGTACTTTCTCCCAGTTTCGCATATGAATTTCTTGCACTTTCTCCCAGTTTCTTGCACCTCGCATTTCTAGTAAGTTAAAAATATACCTAGAAAACCCGCAACAAATAAAATACTGATGCCCATTATTAAATACATTGGCGGCGGAAGCCAGAGAACAAGGGGACATTGAGAAAAATCGTATATTTTTAAGTTAATCCATAATGCTAATTTTCCACTTGAAGCGTGTGCCGCCACTGACTAAATCCTTTCCATGAAAATGTATCGTACGGAAGCAAGTTTTGTTTCTCTTTCCATTTAAATGAAAATGAAGTGACGAAGATGAACTAATGAAATATCTGGATGCAATTAATTGATTTCCCAGCAGAGCTTAAGCCAACTGTAGCAATGAGCATGGAGCGTTACGCAATTGTGACAAAGTGTGCTGTCACCGTGCCTCCTTTTTAATGGGAGTGCCGTGAATTGAATGCAAAATGTATGCACCACACTGTGTACATTTAGTTAGTAATCGTAATGTGAAATGGGATCATTTCCGGACCTAAATGACACAATCTTTTGGATGTTCAACTTAGTTGGCAATGGCAATCCACTTTCTCTCTGGGTATGAAAGTACGGGAGAAAATTTACTCGTGCCTCGGCCTGCAAAAGTCTGTAACATGAAGTGAAAGTAGTATCTACTCCGAAGCAGGGCTGGGCAAAATACAGTATTTTGAACAGCGTTATTAACAAGGTTTGTATTTTGTGGGCTGTTACACCCGTAAAAGGATGAGAATCTACGTGGAGAAAGCAACAGTCTTACGAAAATACAGGCTTTATGAAGAAATTGAGTTTTTATCACTGTCAAAGTTCTTGATTTTTTAAAAACTATTATAAAATACAGTGTTTTGCACTCTGCCCTTTACAGGATTTGGATTGTTAGGGTTGTCACACACAGGAAAACAGGAAAACAGGAAAATTTGCATCGAGAAGACAACAGTTTTACGAAAGTACAGTTTTTTTAAGAACTTAACTTTCTATCAGTGACCAAACAATTATATAAAAGAAATCGTGAAATAACATATTTTGGCCGCGATAAAAGGTTAATTTCTTGACAAAACCTGTTTTTTCGCACGACTGTTGCTTTCTCCATGTAAATTCTCGTCTTTTTGTGGGTGTGACACCCCTGGAAATCTAAACCCTTGAAAAAACGGAGCTAAAAATACTGTATTTTCACAAATTATTTTGCCCACCCCTGCCCCTCACTTCGTACACATGCAACAGACCGTCGTCATCACGTTGTGCTGCTAGAAGTCATTTGCTTTCTCCTCCTGAGCTGAAACTGGCCGGGTAAAGGCAAGGCTGTGGAAAATGGGATTTTCTATTTGCTTCAAATCACTAACACTAACCCAGCAACGGCAATTCTGCATTCAGGATTTGGACCAGACCATCATGTACGCCACCCTCATCACTGGGCTGCGTGTGCGATTTGCACCAGTGTCCCATTCTATTCAGGACATAATCGTTTCATGATTATTATGGCGTGTCTATCCCGTTTTGTACTTGGAGGATTGGGTGGTGCGCTTGACATCTCTTTTCTCTGATTCTGTGGTTGTGGTCGGCCTGTGGAGATCCTACGTCTTTCTCTCACCAGGCATTCCATCCCATCGCGATACATTTACTGATGCTTAAACTGTTTTATGCACCATTTTATTTCGCGAGAAATCTTTGTTTTGTACGGAATTGTGTGCAGTATGAAGGAGCAGAATTATGCAATTGATAAAGCGTAAAATAAGGAATTTTGCAGGGCGGTTTGATAGATATGTAAGGAAGTAGTGTTTGTTCAGCTAGTAAAGATTTTCGTGTCTGATAGCTTGAAATTTGTGATTTTGTGTACATAAAGATTTCGTCAGAATATTGAGATGGTCTATTTCTAGTTTTCGAGATGATAGCCAAATATGCGAATTTTGGTGTGAATTTTGAGAAGTTTTTTAATACTGTGATTATATTAGTTTCATGATAACAATTGTTAGAAAGTAGCCAAATTGTGCGAATCTTTTGCACCTTTTAAAATAATGTTTAATACTACGATTAGATTAGTTTCATGATAACAATTGTTAGATATGTAATAGCCCAAATGTGCGAATTGCTTGCGAATTTTGATAAATTTTTCAACTAGATTAGTTTCATGATAACGTTCGTTTCAGATATTTACTAGAATTTTCAGAAATTAGTTTTGATTCACTATACGTAAATATGTTCCGGAGGTAAGAGGAATTAAATTGGCGAATGGTAGAAATTTCAAATCCAGAAAAAAACATGTTTTCTCCGAAAAGTAGTCATTACTTCCGGTTTCATCCAGGTAACACAAACACCCCCACATAATTCAAGAGAAAACAAGCCAACATACCATAAATTAATTGTAGTCAGGCAATATTTGCGGTTTTTGTTGCAGGTGGTGGTACTGCCACTACTTCCTGGTCCGTACATATACTTAATTTGGATTCCGATCTATCTATATAGCGTAGCTACTACTGCAGATTTTATTTGTCTGTTTGGTCAGCTCAGCTCTGGTGGCACTATCCGCGAGATAAAATAACGCTCTTGTTCACAGCCTGCCGGATGACACACAGTCGAGCTTTCTCTGTACACACACAATGCAAGTCTTCTACACAATGAAGCCGTTGTTGTTATCGTGAGTCACTTTTCTTTTAAGAATGGCTGCGAGAACGGCACAGAACATTGCGACGAGTACGAGTAATCCCAAAACGACGTGGTCAAAAATCATTAAAACTGTTGGAGGCATTATCTCCTATATCCGAGTCTCTCTTTTCCTCTCGCGTCCACACAATAACAAAGATTTTAGCAGCACAGATTTTATCTAGGTATGAATTTGACTTTCACCACTAGTTTCCTCCTTTATGAACTCGTTACTTTCACCGCAGTCTCATATCAGAGAGATCAAAGCTCCAGAAGAGTCTGGGAATTTGCTGGGTACAACAAAATTCAACAGGAGAGAAAGTTGAGGTTCGTGCTCGGTGACAATTTCTCTCTACTTTCTTTTTGCCCCAATGAGTTATGGCTGTTTCTGATTTCTTGTTAATTGTAGTTTTTTTTGGGAGGGAGAGAATTCTTAGAGAAAGTTTTTGGGTTGCGTGCCGTTTTCTTTCCTCCTCCTCCAATTGTGTCGATAGTAATGATTTCTATTTTTATTTCGGGGGGAAGAGAAAGCTGTGAAAAATGGTCGTTGGAAAATGGAACGATTTCCTGGAGCGGTATGTGTAGTAGAATTTCCTCGAACCACGAACAGGACAGGGTCGCTTTCTCACCGTGCTAATGGTTTGGTTTTTGTGGGAGAGAGAAAGCAGAAGAGCGGTATCGTCTTGTCTTCTGTCAGTATTGTATCTCGTGGTTTAGTCTGACAGGGTGTGAAGTATGTAATGTAATGTAATTCCCGTGATAAAATAATGGGAGAAAGTGTGCCCACTTCTAATTCCAATCCAAAATGAGAAACAACACGCTCACTCACTTGGAGTCCGTGATTTTTCTGAGTTTGATCTTAATTCTCTTCATTAACGGGAAGGAAGGGAGAAAGTCTGAGGATGAAATATGTACTTGGGGGAAACTTTTTGTCGAAATATGGAGGATCAAAGTTTTGTGTATTTTGTGTTCTCAGGGAGGAATTTGTAAAGTAGGAAATGAACCTTATTTCTGGGATTTCCTTTACTTTCGCTTCGGGGGCGTATTTTTATTGGGCCCAGATTTTCTATTTTTGTCTTCTGTTTTAAAAAATTTGTCTCGTTTTGCCTGCCTGATTTTGATGAAGTAGAGGAGAGAGAGACAAGTAGTGAGTGGAGTGGGAGAGGAGAGAAGAAACCGGGTTCTGTAGATTGTGAAAGTTCTCACGAAACTGGGGGAAAGCGGGGAGAAAGCACGTCCCTAAAAGGGAAGAGAAAGTTGTGTTTCGGATTCAGCGAGTGAGTGAGAACATGCGAAACATGGGCAAATATAATACTTTCCATCCCTTATGAAGGAACGGACGGGCGGTGTATTAAACCAGCATACGTTGGTCCACGTCCAACTAGTAAGTAAGTTAGTAGATGGCTAAAGGTGGCTGGTGGTGGTACGGGTTGCTGCTATTATTATTATGATTATTATTGTCAAGGGTATGAATCATACTGCACAATTCGTCGCGTTTCTTGAGTGTCATCATGCAATGCGGGGCTGTTTTGAATAATAAATTTGATTTAGGCGGAGGAATGCGGATTACTGGAAGTTGATGTAACGGTTAAATAGCCACGATGTATGTATGTTTAGGGGGAAATGGGAAATGTGAGACGCGCCGTTAAAATGCAATTTGCTATGTTTTAATTCTATTTAAGTATATTTCGTATGTTACAAATGGGTAGACTTTCACTGCTCAGGGTAGAATTTTTAAGCATCAATTGTGTTATGTTACTGGATGGATTTATTTTTAGAATTGCATAAATTACGGCGCATTGCAGAACTTTAAAGTGTTTTAAATTAATGGTCTGTGAAAAAGGGAAGAAAAACAGTTTATGATAATGTTTTAGGTAAAAAATAAATAGGAAAAGGGCCCTTTTAAGCTAAGCAGGGGCCGCGGAAGGGTGTGGACAATGTCCCCACGGTTATTCGAAGTCCCCATCGTCTTTCCATATTATGCAAACCCTTCCCTCCCCTATCCTACAATGTTAATGTCCCCCCGATGTCCTCACGGCTTCCGCGGCCACTGAAGCTAACGTGGGGACAATGGACAATCGTGGGGACAATGTCCCCACGAATATATGTTCGACGTCGACATCATCATCTGCCAATCTCATATTATAAACCCCTCGCTCTTCTATCCTGTTAATGTCCCCCGATGTCCCCACAGCTTCCGCGGCCACTGAAGCTAATGTACGTATGCATGAGCAGAATAGCATAAAATTTATCGAGGACTTGCCCGTATTAATAAATCCGTCCTGCAGAATCGGTTTATTCAGTTCATATTGTTTCATTAGCTCGAAATCTCTCTGACGCATGTATGGATACGTGTGTAGACTATAATATTTATGAAATTGGTGTCGTAATAAACCTAATAAGCGGAAGTTATTTTAGGATAAATAAGAAAATTGAAAGTTGGGGTTGGCACTAAATTTGATTTTCTCTCTCGAGGAGGAGCGAAGAAGGAAAGGAGTGCAACATGCTCACGGAGAAAGTCTACTTACTAACCCAACCTTGAAACTTTCTATTTTAGCGCTGATCTATTTTCGTCTTGTCGAAGGATTTTAGTAGCCATATTAGACGAGCTTTCTCTCTCCGCTTAGGGCTTGTGGATTCAAAGTGGTGGTGGTGGTACTGGGAAACTTTGTGTAATATTTTCTCCCCTAAATTCTACCATGATAAGTGTCTTCCTCCTTCGTTGGATAGCTGCAGTGTATAAATTTCTGGGGCGAGAGATGATTCTGGTGCAACAATCTTTACCCGGTTGTCTGGTAGTGGTGGTGATGATGATGATCCTTTTTTAAACATTGCAGAACTGGTATTATTACCACAGTGCCACAAATTATGTGAAGTTTTAAAGTTGAGCGTTCCAAAAACGGTGTACGAATAGTCAATTTGCAAAGAGTGTACAAATAGTGAATTTGCAATGCACTATATATAATAAATACAACAAGGGAAGTTAGTTTTTATGTAGTTTGCATATTTACAAGACAATTATTGCAGAAAACTGGTATTCCTCCCGTTCCTGAAAACGTAAAACATTCCCGCAAAATCCATTCCTGACCGGAGTGACCGGCGCGGTAATAATAGTTATTACCGTTTGGTAACGTTGTAGTGCATAATGAGGAACTTAACTCAGTAACAAGCTACGACCAATCCGGGAGGAACTTACCACCAAATCAATACCATGTAGTATAGAGTGTATAGATTACCAGCTATTTTTACATTATACAAAAACTAACTTCCCGTCAAGTACACTATTTTTATCCGTACGGATAAAAACATTTAAATATTTAGCTAATGAAGAGATGGAGAAAGTCAGCCTGAAATTTCAGAAACTATGAGATTGTCGAATCAGGAGCAGAGTGATCAAGGAGTCAGAAAACGGAGAATGCATATTATTTATCTACGTTCTTCTTCTAGCTGTTCTCGTTGGAACAATCATCTTTATTTTATTTGATGGGCATTCCCTCTCCTCTCTGGCATTGATTTCATTTGGTTTTGGAGAAAGTCAATATTAGGCCAGGAAAAGCAGAGATGGATGAAATGTAGTGTAAACCAAGCAAGTGTACGTAAGTACGAACAAGGAAGTGAGTGAGTGGTGGTGGTGATGGTCTGGTGTTGCGTCCTCCTTTGGTGAACGTGAGACCACCATTTTATTATATTCCATTACTTACAGATTCTGTGTCCAGTGGCCGCGAAAGCCGGGGGGACATGTGGGGGCATTAATATTGTAGAAATAGGGGGAGGGAGGGGTTTGCAAGATGGGCAGATGCTTGGGACATCGAATAACCGTGGGGACATTGTCCCCTTCCGCTTCCGCGGGCACTAATTCTGTGTTCACTACGGGAAAGTATTGTAAAATAACTGGCTGGATAGGATAGACTTAAATTCAAAATCTGACTGCTTTTAAGTTTATTACGGGTGATTATGAGATTTTCAGAACAGCGCCGTAGCACACGTTATCACAAATAACATTTATTGCACCATTTAACACTAGTTTATTTTATTTTGGCGTAAAAATCATTCAATTACCTAAATTCTTGACCAGAATTGAATAATTTAAACGCCAAAATAAAATAAACGAGCGTAAAATAATTGGATAATTCGGCACCATTACGGCGCTGGTTTCTCGGCTCTGTCACATGATCAGCAGATTGAGTAGAGCGGAAGATTTTTTATCCTATTCAGCCAGTTATTCTACAATAGCTGGAGCGACGAAGGGCCAAGAAATTATGTGCAGTGGTCGCGGAAGCTGTGGGGACATTATCGGGGGAGGGAGGGGTTATACAAGATAATGAGGACATCGAACAACCCTGGAGACATTGTCCCCCTGCGTCCCCTCAAGCTTCCGCGGCCACTGATTCCATGTTCAATACGGGGAAAGTAGCTTGCGTTAGAGCGACGAAGGGCCAAGAAGGGCGGAATCCTTAACCAACTTTGGAGGCTGAAAAGTACGTTGTGCGAGCGAGCTGCTTCTGGTGAAGGAGAAAGCGAGAGGAAATTGCCAAGTCATAGTTGAGACTGGAGATTCCGAGTCTAAAGACTAAATGCGATTTGTTACCGGGAACTTGTTGGATGCCTGCTTGTTGGTATTCCTCTCTTCTCCTCTCTTCTCTCTCCTCCTCCGTTGGTTTTCAGGACTCGCTATGAATTTCCGAAACGCGTTGGTTTGCGAGTGGAGGATATTTTCCTCTACAAATGATAAATGATAAGCGATTGCCTATACATACTTGGTCGCAAAGTAGTCAATACTTCATCCTCTCTTTTACCGATCAGTTTACATTTTAAATTACCTTCGTTCCACACACATATGTATGTTTCGTGTATGTGTGTAACTTTGTTAGGGCCGCGGAAGGTGTGGGGACATGAGGGGACATTAACCTCTTGGCTAACAAACTACACACATTTGTGTAGCAGATTATTTTGGGTGGAGGGCCAAGTACACAAATGTATTTATACTGCATAAATTACCTTGATGCCAAAATTTCTCAAAAAAGCGAAAATTTATTTGCTATTTTGCGGAAAATTCGATAGTAAAAAGTGGATTTTTGTCGATATTTTTCTTCTGAAATTTTGGGATTTTCCCTATACCGACCAATGTTAAAAAGTGGATTTTTGGTATTTTTCGTCAAAAAAACTCAACAATTGGAAACCAATTGAAATTTTAATTGGTTGCTTTCAGGTATAATTATAAAATCAGTATGGCACTGAAGGGATATTTTATTAAAAAATTAGTAGTTAACATTGCAGGATAGGGGAGGGAGGGGTTTATATAAGATGGGGAGATGATGGGGACATCGAATAAGCGTGGGGACGAAGTCCCATCGCTTCCGCGGCCATTGTTTGTTATGCGGATGATGTTTACGGAGAAAGCAAGCGGCATATGACAAACACTTGTATGCGTACAAAATTTACATAGATAAATTCGAATTTGAATTTCCCTCGTTCTTTTTCAGATTTGAAAATAAGTAAGTAGATTCTTGAAATTAAATCAAATAAATTTGCGATTTTATTGCGAATCTGGGTATCAAAATGAGCCAATAAGTAAGTTTATAACTCGCTGGCACATGATGGAGAAAGAAAGAAAGAATGAAAAATTCAACCCAACTTTTACCTGCGGTTCTCATCAAAAAGCATTTCCGTTTGGACTGAAATATTCCGAATTCTGTCCAAATTCAATACTTTTCCCGTTTCGAACTGCATAATCACGCATTATTTATTCCAACCGGGACAGGAGTGAGTCCGACTTGGGGGAGGTATGTGCATCTAAATATTTAGCTGTATGGTTGAATTGTGTGCTCTTCTTCCTGCTTTTGACTACTGAAATTCCGTTTTACAAGACTTGCACAATATTTGAATGCAGAAAGATGAACTTTTTTTCTCCCTGTAATCTTGCTGCACATGAAATTCTACTTTTTTCCACCGCAGAGTTTTTTTAGTTTATGTAGTGAAGGGAGGAATATTGAGGAGGACGTGGTTATATAATATCCTGGAAAAAGAGGCGGAATACATAAGTTTGCAATACATTTTAAAACGCATTGCATTAGTGTTTCGGGTGAAAGTACATAACCACTGCAAGAAATACGGGAAAGAAAGCGGTTTCTTGCAGCTATTGCAAGAAATGCAAGAAATCACGCTCCTCCGCTATACTTCGTACATATTTATTTTTAGGACTTTCTCCCACTTTCTTGCACCTCGCATTTCTAACACGTTTTTTGGTCTCCAGTGGAAGAAATGTGGTAAACCCGCAAGAAAGTCGTACATATATTGGAGCTATTCTGACGACCTGCAAGGAATGCAAGGCGCTAGAAACAACGTCGCGCCGCTATACTTCATACGACGCGTCGCTAAACAGCGCATATTTCTGGCACTTTCTACCAGTTTTGCGCACCTCTCAATGTCTTGCAATTCTTTTCTTACAGTGCACGAAATGTAGCAAACTAACAAGAAACCAAACCCTGAATAGCACATATGTATATACATATACTTTAGAACGCACATATAAGTCCACGTGGGATATTACATTACCTAACCAGCCCAAATCAAATTTTGGGCTTGATTTATCCACCTTGTGGGAAGATGCTGTCTGACTACTGCCCACAATGGATTAGTTCTTGCTGAATCTGGTTTAAGATTATTTCGGATAAGATTCAACAACTGAAATTTAGCAAGAACTTGAGACTGAGAGGTTGCGTGTGATAAGAAATGCAGGGCTGGATTGGTACTCCCTCTTATTTCATACACTTTGGTTGATCTGTATTTAGAGATTCAATTACATTTAGGATGCTCAGAGCCTTATTTATCCATTAGTTACAATTAAATACATACATGAATTAGTTTTAAGCCTCGAGTTCAATTAAATATGTATTTGCATACGTATAAGATGTGGTACATAGAAAAAAGTAGAGTTTTATTACTAAAGATTATATAATTATGCACAGTCGCCGCGGAAGCCGTGGGGACACGTGGGGACATTAACATTGTAGGATGAGGAACGGAGAGGTTTGAATAAGATGGGCAGAAGATGGGGACATCGAATAACCTTGGGGATATTGTCCCTCTGTCCACACCCTTCCGCGGCCACTGAGCATGCAGCACTACCAAAACTAAAAATAGTTATGTAAGCAGGAAACAAGCGAAGGTATAATACTTACGTAATCATATTCTCCCCATCGTGGCCGTGTTATTCAATTATATTTGAGAACAGTGGCCGCGGAAGGGTTTGGACAATGTCCCCACTGCTATTCGATGTCCGCATCATCTCCCCATCTTATATAAACCCGTCCCTCCCCTATCCTACAATGTTAATGTCCTCAGATGCCCCCACACCTTCCGCGGCCACTGTTTGAGCCAGCTAATGTCTGATATCTTCCGAGATTGAATACTTACTTTATCGGTTTTTTGACGAGCCTCATAAAGTGAAAGCACTCTTTTCATCTTGAAACTGGTGTGTCTTGCTGGGGGCGAAATATGTAGAAAAAAAGAAGAATCTGACTCATTTAAGTAACTAGAATTCCTAAACGACTCAAGTCAAATAGTGAAATCCTTTTTTCATGCAAGATAAGCAATTATTATTCTTCCCCGCTAAACGAGTGGAATGGGAAATTAGGTAAATTTGCATAAGCCTCACTCTCTTTTTTCCCACTTTTCAGTTAAAAAAAGTAAGTAAAGTAAAATGTAAAGAGTAAAAGTAAAAGAAGCTTTTCGTAAAGTTAAGTGGACGAGGGGAAAAAATGTGGAGAGAGGCGGAGTCGAATAGGATACATTTGGCTAGCAGAAAATATTTAAACCAGAAGAAGAGAACAGACATTTACATACATCTTAAAACTTGAGTAAATATCTGGGTGCTGGTGCTTGCTTAAATAGTCAAAGTGTTAGAGGTGAGCCAGATGCTGAGTTGAGCCGAGTTTGGTCAGGCTCGGTTTAAGTGGGCTTGAACGGGGCGAGCTTATTTGAAGCGAGTTTGAGCGAGGCGAGCTTTATGCGATTCGAGCTTGAGTTAGCCGAGATTTTTCGACCTCTTTTTTAGTCGAGCTTGAACATACCTGGCTTTTTGTTATTCGAGCTTGAGTGAGCAAGCTTTTTCGAGCCTTTTTCTAGTCGAGTTTGAGGGTGCCCAGCTCTTTGTGATTCGAGCTTGAGCGATTCTAGCTATTTCGAGCTTTTCACGAACCGAGGTTTAGCGAGTCAAGCTTTTTCGAGCTTTTCGCAAACGAGCTTGAGCGAGTAAAGATTTTTCGAGCTTTTCACGAACGAGCTTGACCGAGTCTAGCTTTTTCGAGCTTTTCGCAAACGAGCTTGAGCGAGTAAAGATTTTTCGAGCTTTTCACGAACGAGCTTGAGCGAGTCTAGCTTTTTCCGAACTTTTCACAAAACGAGCTTTAGCGAGTCTAGCTTTTTCGAGCTTTTCACAAAACGAGCTTTAGCGAGTCTAGCTTTTTCGAGCTTTTCACAAAACGAGCTTTAGCGAGTCTAGCTTTTTCGAGCTTTTTACGAACGTGAACGTTTTTATTTTATCGTAAGCCGAGCATTTTAAACCCGCTGCTCGCCTCACCCCTACCAACTCTCCATCTAAACCTTGATAGCTCTAGCTCTTCTTTGGATAATGAATACGTACAAAATAATTTTACCAACTGGAGCAAATCCCACCCAACCACCACAGACAGAACTTACTTACTCCGAGGATTACATAGCTTTTAGAGCGGCGAGACAATTTGGACTAATTGCGTAAGAAAGGATTTCTTTTGTCTCACATTTCTTCAAGTGTCATCTCATAAATATTTGCCACCCGCTGTAAATAAATATGCATGTATATGATTCATTTTTTGTAGTACATAAATTGCACCACAAAGATCATTTCTCACCATATGTAAGCAGAATTTATTTGTGTACATATCATGCTTACTTCTAATACGCAAAATAGTCGAATTTTGCACGTTTTTCGCGAGAGGAATGCTCTTTGTTAAGTATAAAATGATGGGAATACGAGTCGTAAAAGTAAGCCCTTCCATTTATTTGGAATACATTAACCTTAACCAGTCTACCAGCCAGGTTGGTGGGACAGTGGCCGCGGAAGGGTGGGGATAGAGGGGGACAATGTCCCCACGGTTATTCGGTATCTCCATCTTATATAAACCCCTCTCTCCCCTATCCTACAATGGCAATGTCCCCACAGCTTCCGCGGCCACTGTGGTGTGTCGGAGAAGGAGGAAGAATGGACGGTGGGAAAGAAGGCAGGAAACACAAATGCCTTCAATTTCTCCCAAATCTCTTTATCCTCTACTCTCATTTTACTTACGCATTCCTTTTAACTGTCTTGTTTAGCAGGGCACAGTGGCCGCGGAAGGCGTGGGGACATTGCCATTGTATCGGTAGGATGGTGGAGGGACGAGTTTATATAATTTAGACAGATGATGGGGACATCAAACAAACGGGGGGACATTGTCCCTCTGTCGCCACGTTTCCGCGGCCATTGCCAGTACATGCATATTAGACTTGGGTTATTATGTATGTATATTCGCAGTACGAGACAGGTATTAGGCCAATGTTCAATTGCGAGTGAAAGTGTTTTGTGTGGTTTACTTACTTTTCGGAATTTTGGAATTAAGTAGAATAAAATAGAATCGTCACAAAGTGGGAAACATACCTTACCAACCGATTCGGTTTCTATTTATGGATGTAGTCCACACATTTGAGTATGAAAAGATGAAGCAAAAATTCTTACCAGATGTCCAACAACTACTTAATGCAATGAGTTATGAATCTGCAACATAATTTAGGTTTGGAAGAAGACGGTACATATGTTTTGTAAGGGGTGAAAGCTCTTTACAGGATTGTTGTCGTGTCCGTCTGTCTGTCCGTTTGCGTTAACTTTCACCGTAAACTCAGAATCATAAGGTGGCAAGGCGAGTTCAAAGATGAGCAGTTTAGGTCACCAGGTCATGGCGCCAGGTCACAGGTCACGATTTTCTTAAATTAGACCGACATCATGTAAGGACCAAGATCGATACTATATTTTCAAATCGTTACCCAACTAAATAAGTCGTTTTGACCGGTGACACCACGTGGGCGAGGTAAAAGGTCACAAGTTTCGAAAACATGTCAGATGTGTCAATTTTATTAGCTTTTCGACGTGCAAAAACATCACGATATTAATTTTTCAGTAGTTTCACCCCTTGGTTTCATGCGTTCTAACGATTTATTACGTATACAGACCCAGAGGTGTAGATGCTTTCTCCCTCGATATACGTAGCATGCAAGTATGCACGACGACTATACGTGGTACATGGTTGAAATATTCTTTTATTTTTTTCCAAGAATTTCAACTCCACTTACAAATTGTGTCTGTGAACCGTGAACAAAGCAGGAGCATCACTAGGCCTCATTATTTACCCAGATCATTATTCTTTCTCCCAACTTTCCCGCACGGAAACCATTACCCACCTGTCTCCCCATAAGTCCGCCACCATTCATATTCAAGACAAGAGCAGGCAACTACAAGTACGGAAGGACACAAGACTGCAGATTTTAGGTGTGTACTTCACAAAGCAAATAGGACAGCTCTTAATGATCACTTGTTTTCGGGGAAAATGATGTAGTTCGGTTCGTCAGAGGAGAAACTGTAAAGATTTTAGTTAACTAAGGAGGGATTACATATTTGGGGAAAAAGAATCCAGTGTTTCGGGTCTTCCGGGTGGGCTAAGGTTTTTTGAAGGCGAAGAAAGAAGTGCAGGAATTGTTAGGTGCAAGAAAATGGGAGAAAGTGCAAAAAATATGCGAAATCTAGCCGCGCGTAGTATGAAGTCTAGCAGTGGGAAGGTGTTTTTTGCGGTTTGCAGGTTAAAATAGCTGCAAGAAACCACTTTCTTCCGGGTTTTGACATATTTCTTGCACTGTGAAGAAATAATTGTAAGAAATCCGAGGTGCAAGAAACTGGGAGAAAGTGCAAGAAATTTGTGAAATCTAGCCACGCACAGTATGAAGTTGAGCAGCGAGAAGGTGTTTCTTGCGTCTTGCAGGTGCAAAAAAGCTGCTGGAAACCACTTTCTTGAGGATTTTATATATTTCTTGCACGGTTAAGAAAGTTTCGTAAGAATTGGGAGATGCAAGAAAGTGGGAGAAAGTGCAAAAAATTTGCGTCATTTAGCAACGAGCAGCGTGAACAATGAGCGGCGGGTAGGAGTTTCTTGCGCCTTGCATTTCTTGCAGGTCAAAATATCTGCAAGTAACCACTTTCTCCCCTTTATTTCTTGTTTACTTTCACCCGAAACACGGAAAAAAATCCGAATTTGTTTCATGCTTGTGTGGTTTTTTAGGTTCAAAACGGAATCCTACATATTTACCTAAGCAGCATTCTTCTCCTGGCAGAAAATCCAGCAACAAAGTAAAAATCGAGGAATTTAAGCTATTACTCTCTTTCTTCGCCAGGCCACAAACCAATCGCCTTATGGTAGATTTAAAAGAGACCTTCTCTGCATACAAATGTCACCCAGCTTTCGCCAAAGTTGGGGATGGAAGGATTCTAAAAATAAATTCAACACTTTAAAAACCTTCTATTTGTAAATGATTCTTTGAATACGAGATCAACTAGGAGAAAGCTAACACTCTTGACGACTGGCTTCCGCTTTCTTGAAGCACTCAGAATGGAGGTTTCCCGATGGATGCCCTCGGATTTTGAGCAAATTAGTGTCAATCGATCACAAATTTAATTAGTATGAAATTCAAAAAGGCACGATCTCCCAATGGGCACGTTTGGCAGAGATATTTGCATCCCAAGAGGAGATCACTCCCAGTAAATTTGGAAAGCGTAAGATGTGTCTACTTTAAGGCGCGCTTTCTCCTCTTCGGATGCAAATATCTCTGCCAAATTTGTGCATTTTGAGATCGTGTCTTTTGCAAATTTCATACTAATTAAATTTGTCATCGTTGATACAAGTTTGCTCAAAACCTGATAATCTTTTCCAAACTACGCCGGGATTTTTTGGTGAGTTATATGAAAAAATTAAGCCAAAAATTATGAGTTACACGGCATCTTTCCTTTAAATGACTCCTTTGAAGACCAATATTAGGCGTCAAAGTTCATACGTTTGCCCGGGTTCGTGGTCCTAGCAAATTTGTTGTTTATTAACAACAGTTTGCTCAAAATCGGAGAGCATCCCCTGGAAGACCTCCCCTGTCAGGAGCTGGTATGTAGCACATTCCTATACTCATCCACTACATGGGCGCGAAAAACCCTTTTCACTACAGGTTAGCCCAGCCCAGAAATAGTTGTTGCGACACAAAACGTTGAGAAAGCAGGCTTTCTCCGCTGTGTACACAATCAAATAAAAAAGTCACACAATACTATTACTCGTCTGTTAAGAAGGGTTTTGCCATGACGGAGAATAAATAAGGGGAAACATTTCAAAATAAATGTTTACCGTTTACCCAGATCTGCTATTTATTTTTATTTCGGATTTTTTTTAAACTAAACTCACTTTCACTTTCTTCGGACAAGGTTGAAAAACCGAATTTCAGCCGAGTTCAATTCTAAGTAAATGGCCACGTGATTTTAATGCCAAGAATTCCTTCTTGTGAAGTGCAGTTTAGGCCCGAAATTCCTGATTTTATATCATCTTGGGCGAGTAATGGAGAAAGTTGTGCATCTTAAAATTGTGCAACAGAATTTTATGATATCGCATAAAATCACGTTGCATGAAATAAATTTTGTGCAATTTTATGATAAACCGTAAAATCCCGTTGCATGAAATTTTATTGTGCAATTTTATTACGTGGATGGAAAGCAAATTAAGCGATAATCGTCTCAGAAGAATGCCCCGTCCTGGCCGCGGAAGCTGTGGGGACATTAACATTGTAGGATAGGGAACGGACGGGTTTATACACTCTTAGAAAACTGGTATTAAATCATTACCGACCGGGGTACAAATGTGACTCTACCGGCACTGGTAATAACGGGAATTACCTTTAAGTAATGTTGTGGTAATGAAAAAATCACCATTTAGGAACAGTTTACTACCAATCCGGTAGGAAATTATTACCAAATCACGGAGTATCTATGTGACTCTACCAGATTTTTAAGAGTTTATACAGATGATGGGGACATCGAATAACCGTGGGGACATTGTCATGCACTTTCCGCGGTCACTGGCTCTGTTCTGTGCTTAAGTTTGACTTTCACTGTGTATAAGTGGCACGGGGGAAATTAAGCAGAAAGGTTGATGTCGATAGGATCCGTCGTACTTTCTCAAATTCTTGTTCAACTTTCTCCAATTTGCTTTCTCTCTGGTTTCCTCTCCCCCTCGCTCCGAGTCAGGAGCACTTACTTGGCAAAGGCCGAAACTCGACTCTTGGAAAGTTTTGTATTTGTATTGTAATAAAAGTTGGGAAATAATAAATAGCGACTTTGTTCAGCTGTGTTGGATGTTTTTGAATTTTCAAGCATTTCTTCTTGTTCCTGACAGGACAAATGTAAGGGGGGAAGGAGGTCGCGATTTCTGGATGGGGGAGGTTTCCCAGCGGATGCTCTAAGATTTTGTGCAAATTAGTTTCAATCGATTACAATTTTAATTGGTATGAAATTTGCAAAAGACAGGATCTTCCAATGGGCACGTTTGGCAGAGATATTTGCATCCGAAGAGGAGAAAACGCGCAGAAAGTATAGAATTTGCCGACTTTACTGCACGTTTTCTCCTCTTCGGATGCAAATATCTATGCCAAACGTGCTCATTGGGAGATCGTGTCTTTTCCAAACTTGAAAATAATCAAATTTGTGGCAGATTGAAACGGGTTTGCTCAAAATCGGAGAGCATACGCTGGGAGACCTCCATTGTAAATAAGAGGAGGGAAAGTTGGTGGTGTGGATTGTTTTGTGTTTTCAATATTTCCCAGTCAGATCAGGGCCAACACTTAATTTTCTTTCTGGCAAGTTTCACCCTTCATGAAATGAATATTAAATTGAGCTGAATATTATTTATTTGTGTCTTAATTTTCTAATTAGTTTGGCAAGTTCAAATCCGACATTAATTAATTGCACGGAAAATTCATAACAAGTCAGAGTTGGTTTCTTGCCTGAAATGATATCAAGCCAGGGTCTGCATAGGTCTACATCCCGAGTAGAAATCAGTAATTCTTCAATAATCGACATAAACTCGATGCATATTGTATTCGGCAATTTTTTTGCAGAAAATTGCTATGGGTTTTATTCTACAGAATTGCATGTGCATAATTCTGTATTGTATGATGTACTGCACAAATCGCTCTGCATATAGTTATTTCTGTGGAAAATTTGGCCACATTTCTGCATAACATTGGTCCAAATTTCAAAATTGGTCCACATTTCTGTTTAAAATTGGTCAAAATTTCTTGCAAATTAGCCTAAATTCCAGTATAAAATTGCATAAAATAGTTCAAAATCTCTGCATAAAATTGGGAAAATTTGGGCATAAAATTGGCCTAAATTTCTACACGAAAACCGTTCGAAATTTTAGGCGGGATACAGAGAAAGAAGAAAGTAAATAACTCTCCCCCATGTAGATACATGTATCTTCATGTGCATATATTAGAGGTCCTTCATATATATGCATCACATTATTCATTCCTTAAATTAAACTTCAGTTTTCAACATGTCAAAACTTAACGTGTCCAAAATATTGGAAACACCTACGCACACTTCAGAAAAAAAGGGATTTGGTGAGGAGAAAGTTGTCCCTGTTTGACTTTATTGTGTTGGAATTATCAGTGGCCGCGGAAGCGTGGGGACGGAGGGACAATGTCCCCACGGTTATTCGATGTCCCCATCATCTCCCCATGTTATATAAACCTCTCCCCCCCCCCCCATCCTACACATACCTGTTCAAAAAAATAGTTTTCATTCAAAAGTCAGTTATCCCGATTTCTGACTTAATCTTCATTCACACTCAGTCATTTTCTTTCAAACTCATTTCATTTCACTTCATCTGACTTCATTTCTTACTTCGCCCCATGTATTAAGCATAGGGTGAAAAATGAAATGAGTGAAAAATCATTTCATTCACAGTCACTCGTCTGAAATCACTGAATCTTTCACACATCTTTCTTTCATTCAAATCACAGGAAATTCATTTTCATCCAGTATCATTCTCTATCATAATCAGTCAAATGAATGAAAGTGAACAGGTATGATCCTACAATGTTAATGTCCCCACAGCTTCCGCGGCCACTTGGAATTATGTATGTAGATATGTACACACACATATTTAAAACTATCCGACGGCCACTTTCCCTCCTGACATATTTTCCTCCTACCTACTTTCTCCTCGGTAAAGAAAGTAGTAAAGAAACCTGAAGGATGGTTAGGAATTCCTTTGACATGATGATGGACCATTGTCAACCCTGTTGAAGGAGAGAGATTGAACGTTGCATTAAATTGAAGTTTTTTCCCCTAACTTTGAACATTTATGTACCAACCATCCTCCACTCAACTGAAGCCGAATAACGTTCTGTATAAAGGAATGACAGTACATATGTGTAGTAGCTACTTAGAATAGAGGTCTCCCAGCGGATGCTCTCAGATTTTGGGTAAATTAGTGAAATTTGATCAGATACTTAATTGATATGAAATTTGCGAAAGATATGATCTTCCAATGGGCACGTTTAGCAGAGATATTTGCATCCCAAGAGGAGACGACGCACAGTATATTTGGAAAGTGTAAAATGTGTTTACTTTAAGGCACACTTTCTCCTCTTCGGATGCAAGTATCACCGCAAAACGTGACCATTAGGAGATGAAATCTTTTGCAAATTTCATACTAATTAAATTTACTTGCATCAAAAGAGGAGAAAATGCACAATAAATTTGACAAATTTTGCACTTCCCGAATTTACTCCGCGTCAAGTCAACATTTATTGGATATTAGTTTACAAAACTGGTTTGAGAACCATGACACATACACGCGTTTTCTCCTCTTCGGATGCGAATATTTCTGCCAAACGTGCCCATTGGGAGATCGCGTCTTTCGCAAATTTCATACTAATTAAATTTGTGATTGATTCACACTAATTTGCTTAAAATCGGAGAGCATCCGTTGGGAGACCTCCATTCTGAGTCCCTGTGCTGTCTTTTGATTTGAGATGAATCGAAGAATGAAAGTGACTCTTCTTTTCATCATCAGTCAGTCTCTGGCAAGTCAAGGCCAAGAGGAAGATACGGCCTGGCATGAAAGGAAAAGAGGTAAAATAAGTATTTTTATGACAAGCGGAGCTGCTTTCTCTTTTGTCGAGGCAATGTTGTCTTAAGGATTTTGCGAACGAACGAGCGGCACAGCACATGCACGACTTCTTCTTTCTTTACATTGTGGATTATGGTTACAATAAATTCACCTTATTGGGTAGCAATGATGTCTTTCTTGCATCGTTTAAATTGGGTAAATTGGAATCTTAAGGTTGCATAAGGAGGTTGACGATTTGATGTGGCATAGATTTCTAATCTCACTCTACCCCTGTGCAATCTCTAAATTTCCATAAAATGGCATCAATTTCATGAGGTTTCAGACAAATGCTTCTTTACTCACTTTAATGTAAAGTTAATTTTTTGTACTACTAAACTATAAATACCGATTTGAAAAAATTGTTAATTCACTTCTCATTTTTGCGCAGTAAATTTCTGCAAAAATGAAGTTACAATTTTTACATAGTTTTATAGTGCAACTAAATTAGGTTAAAAATTAAAGTGTGAAAAGTTGCATTTATTGATTAAAAACTCGTGAATTTAGTGTCATTTTATAAATTTTCGTTTATATGCAGAGATTGAAAGGGGGTAGAGTGAGATTAAAAGGCTCTGACGGAATTATTCCACCTTAACTGCTGGATTTTGGTAAGCTGAATAATGCAGCTTATTGGGTGCACATTCTGTGATGAAGTTATGCTCACTTATTATTCTTACCACGTAGTGTGTGCACATTTTTTTGCTGGATGGTCGAATAAGTGATGTTATCGTGCAGATAAATTATGATAAACTTGTATATTTTTGGCTATTTATAGCCGCCCTGCAGTTGAAGTTGTCAGTCGAAATAATCCATCATTGTTCAACTATATTTAGTCAAAGAAAATGTGAGAATAAGTCAAAAAATGATTGTCGGTAGGAATGAAATTGTATAACCATCAATGATTGATTGATGAAACAACAAGACTTTGTGTGTAGCAAAGATTTTTTGTTTTTATTTTGCTACAAGTAAACAGTGTTTTGGGTGAAAGTGACGACGTGCAAGAAATAACGGGGAGAGAAAGTGGTTTCTTGCAGGTAAATATTTTGGCCTGCAAGATACAAGAAACGACGCCCCGCCGCTATACTTCATACTGCACGTGGCTAGATGGCGCTTCTTTCTTGCACTTTCTCCCAGTTTCTTGCACCTCCCATTTCTTGCATTTCTTCCTTTCCAGTGCAAGAAATATAGTAAACCCGCAAGAAACGAAGCCCTACAAATAAAGTATTTCCTACCAAACTATACTATTTGCAGTTAAAAAACTAGCTCGAAAAAAAGAATTAGGAAAACACACAGTGTCCTTTCACCGGTCTCATTTCCGTCGAAAAAACATATTTCCTGTTGTAAATACACGACGTCATGTGAAACGCGGTTGAAATTCTGAACGAACTTTCTCCTTTAACGATACTTTGGTTACCAGTGTCATCGGAAATTGTGTCATTATGACGGTGATCCATCTTCTTCTTCCAACATCTTTCGTGCTAATCGAAAAAATCTGGTTGTTTTCTGAAAGTATTTTTTTTCGTATTTTTACACCGAATGCGAATCTGAACATGATGTTGTTTTGCTTGACTGAAAAATATAAGGGTGTTTTTTATACTAAAGACAAGGACGAGTGGGTCGGTTCAAGTGGTGAAATCCCCGTCTGTCTGTCTGACACCCCAAAAAAAATCCAATCGGGGTTTTTCTATTCTTATCTTGTCTTTCACTTACTGCTTGGTTGGTTGGGATATAGTTTCAATTCTCAATTTTTCACACTCACCTCAAAATCAGGCAAGAAGAAGACGATTAGGACTTTGGTTTTGTGTCATCTTGAGAGGACTGCGGGCGGAGTGTGAAAATCCTTTAAAGCTAGGATTAGTCGTGGTTCATGGTGGCCATGCGGTGAGAAAGCAGGGGCAGAGGAAGGAAGCGTGGGGACAGAGGGACAACAGGCCAACGGGTATTTAATGTTTTTCTCATATGTCCATGTAAAACATGAACCAGAGTTCCAGTTCTGGTCAAACCGGAGGTATTCTGACTTCGACCAAAGTGCCACAAGAATTTTAAAGCTTTGAAAACTGCATATTGGAGTGGACAAACCCGCGTAATGTTTTTATTTAGAACACAATAATTTAATGTAATTTGTGCCTAATTATTTTTTATGAGCATAATTATTGATATAATCTGTGGCGAGGTGAAGAAGTGCGCCCCAGGGAAATGGAGCTGGTAGAGGAGAAAGCACCAAGATGTTTTTTTAATTACTTTAAATTCTGAATAAAGTTTTGTCCCATAAATATATGTGTGCTAGATTTCATACATTTGTAAATCTTAAAAGTTATCTGGCAACTTAAGACTGGAAAAGTCCGACCAGAACTTGAACTCTGGTTTACATCATTTCCCCCTGTTATATAAACCCTTCCATTCCACCATACTAAAGTCCCCAGACGGTTTCCGCTGCACTTGCCAAGAAAGAATGCCACTGCCTGCCGCAATATATAAAAGGGTCGAATCCTTAATATGGCAAAACACCTCATGCTACTTACTTATATCGTGTATGAGTCTCACCGAATTGGAAATTAAATTTTCTCCTCGCCATTATCCACCCACCCACCCGGCCAGTCAGACAGCCAGACGCCCACCACTGCAGGAGCAGCAGCAGGTTCGGGCATTCCGTTATAAATTATAGATGACTTCGCCTCTCTGTTCGTTTTCCCTTCATCACATCCGTCCAGCCAAGCCAGAAGATGATACCGGTTGGTTGGGAGGCTGGATACAAAATATGGACGGATGATTGGGCCTGCCGTCTTGGCTTAGAGGCTTGACCATCAGTGTCATGACTCAAAAAGCCGAGAGTTCGATTCCTCTTGAGTTGTATTATGCAGCAAAAATGTGGAACGAACTGGTATGGAAATACAAATTACTGTTCGGTGCCGGCAGATAATCTGCATAGGATTGTCTGGCCAAATCCTAAGATAGTTTGAATATCTCCTTATTTACATCCTATCCTGTTTCACCGTCCACCCCAATTTTCAATTTCAATAATTACCCCCTTTCCTCTACAGTACCTATCCTAGTAAACCTGACATGCCAGCCCTAACTATACCTTTCCTTGTAGTTGTTGATGTCAGTATCTATCCCTGTCTTGGTATTGGAAACGATGTGGCTCACATATCATATACCGCAGACGTTAAAGATTGAACAGAACAGCACAGATCTATCTCACAATGGAGGCGCAAACCATGTTCAGCCCAGATAATTTTTTGACCTTATTAGTTTGAAAGAGCAAGTCTTTACAAACAACATTTGGTTCGGCACTTGGGCAGACGCAAAATTTCAGCACGTTTTGGGCGCCGCAAGTTCGCAAAAACGCACGATTTTTCGGGCAATGCCCAGCGCAAGCTCAACTTCGTGCGTTTTTGCGAACTTGCGGCGCCCATAACGTGCTGAAATTTGCGCATCTGCCCAAGTGCCGAACCAAATGTTGTTTGTAAAGACTCGCTCTTTCAAACTAATAAAGTCAAAAAATTATCTGGGCTGAACATGGTTTGCGCCTCCATTGTCAGATGGGGCGAAAAACAGTTACCCAGTTTTAATTTGTATTCTAACTAAATTATTTTATCCAATACTTTGAATATATTTAGTTTAGAAAGTGTAAATAAATAAACGTAACTGGATTTTGTATCAGATATTTTCGTTCCATCGAAATTTGAGACTTGCTGCAGCCACGTATTGATATTTGCTTTCACTTAGAAATTGGTTCTTTGAGGTCAAAAAGCGCCAGTGTTTGCAAGGAATAACTGGGAGAAAGTGGTTTTTGCAGGTGTTTTAAGCTGTAAGAAAGGACGCCCCGCTGCTGTCGTACATTTGGCGCGGGACTAGATGGCGCTTATTTTTGGCAGTTTTTCGCAGGCACTTTCTGTTTTTGCTGGTATTTTGACCAAGAAACTTTTTCCCGTCATTAAACTTCACACGGCGTACGCGGCTAATTGGCGAATATTTCTTGCACCTCGCATTTCTTGCAGTTTTTGCTTGCAGTGCAAGAAATGTTGTCGCAAATGTGCAAGAAACTTAACACGATAGGATAGGAACCTCTCTGCGTATGATGATGGTCCTTCACTGCTTTCTCTCTGGATCCCTTTCATGTCGTGGACTTTCCCTGGCTGCACCGGGGGCGTGGGTTCAGCTCAGCGTGCAACATCCAAAGAAAAGCAATGCTTTAGATCCTCCAGAGAAAGTAAATAATAAATGGACCCCTTTGCAAAGTACAATGCTCATCCGTGGCGGTGGTGGTGCTGATGTTGACTCCTGTTTATTTTGCTGTTGTGTTATGGTGCGGTATTTTGGCAATTCGTCACGTGGCAAAATTCACTCACTTAAAGTGGAGGTCTCCCAGCGTATGGTCGAAGATTTTGGGGAAAACTAGAGTCAGTCGGTGGGAAACTTAATTCGTATGAAATTTGCAAAAAAACAGCTCCACATGCGCAGATTTGACAGAGGCATTTGCATCCAAAGAGGAGAAAGTACGCCCTAAAGTAGACAAATTTTACGCTTTCCAAATTTACTGGGCGTTTCTCCTCTTCGGATGCAAATATCTCTGCCAAACTTGAGTATTGGCAGTTCGTAGATTTTGCAAATTGTATACAAATTAAATTTAGGATCGATTGACACAAATTTTCTCAAAATCTTAAAACAAATTTAGTTATATGAAATTTGCAAAAGACAGGATCTCCCAATGGGCACGTTTGGCAGAGATATTTGCATCCGCAGAGGAGAAAATGCGCCTTAAAGTCGACAAATTTTATACTTTCCAAATTTACTGCGCGTTTTCTCCTCTTCGGATGCAAATATCTCTGCCAAACGTGCCCATTGGGAGATCCTGTCGTTTGCAAATTTCATCCTGATCAAATTTGTACTCGAGTGACACTAGTTTTTACCCAAAATCTGATCGCATACGCTGGGAAACCTCCATTTTTAGCTGGATAACACACATACATGAACATATGCATGCAATTGTACAGGGAGGGAAGGTAATTTACCGACACTAATGTCACCATGAAATGTAATGAAGTTGTCGCAACGTCTCTGGAGTAAAATTCAGTTTTCCTTTTGTGCCGAGGTGAGCGCAGTTGATGACGATGTTCCAGTCAGCAGTTGATTACAAAGCGGAATAAGCTTTAATAGATGACACGACGACGACAACACTGGTGGAATCCAGCTCTTTGCTATTCATCCAATAATAAATTGTTGTGAATTCCCAAGCGTCGTCGGGACACAATTTGATGCTTTCATTCTCACATTATTTATGTAATGTTTGTTACGGTCTGATTGCCGGTTGGAAATTGATGACACTTCTGCTCCTTCATTCAATCTCAGATGTAGACGGAGACAATAATTCAACAACGGAATGAAATCAACGACATGACATGAATGGAAAACACAATGAGGTGAAATGAAATGTTACATATTTCTATTGGAAATTAGCAGGGTTTCGGGTGGTTTTTGGGGGATTTATTGCGCTGGAAAGGAAGAAATGCAAGAAATGCGAGGTGCAAGAAACTGTAAGAAGAAAGCGCCAGCTGGCCACGCGTGTTGTTCGTTTGCTACATTTCTTGCACTGCAAAGCAAGAAATTGCAAAAATATGTGCGCTATAGCCACGTGCTCTGTAAGTTTGCTACATTTCTTGCACTGCAAAGCAAGAAATTGCAAGAATATGCGAAAAATATGTGCGCTCTAGCCACGTGCTCTGTAAGTTTGCTATATTTCTTGCACTGTAAAGCAAAAAAACGCACGCCACGCGAAGTGCTAGAAACTGCAAGAAAGAAGCGCCATCTCGCCACGCGCCGTATGAAGTATGCGCGCTGTGGCGTCCTTTCTTGCGCCTTGAATTTCTCGCAGGTGAAAATATTTACCTGCAAGAAACCACTTTCTTTCCCATTATTTCTTGCAAATGGTTTCTTAAATTGGACCCGAAACACTGGAAATTATTATATAGCTTCAAACCAGGAATTTCATTGTATTACTTTGCCCAAGTGATAAACGATTTGCGCTCTCTATGTTGAGTAATGGATTGTGTAATGCAATATAAGGCGGAGACTGGAGGCGTCCAGTAATTGAAGGATGGACAATGGCGTGGAGGTGGAAATGAGTTACGATTAATTAATAATTGTCTGCTCTGTGTTTGATTGGAAGGAAGGTGGCCGAGAGAACTTAAGAGGAGAGAGAGACCCACTTGGTTGGCTTGGGTAATTGTTTTATGATTAATTTATCATTCCTGGGTCGTCGTTGGAGTTAGTACGCTCAAGAAATAACCAAACCACGGACTCGAACGCCACCAGGATTGGAGGTGACGATGCGATGATAGAAGGGTAAATTGGGATAATTGTATTACGGAGAAAGTACCAAATCCTGAAGCAGTACGGTAAATATGGTTGGTTTCTCTACTGTACTTATGAACACCCAGTGGCCGCGGAAGGGTGGGGACAGAGGGGCAATGTCCCCACAGTTATTCAATGTCCCCATCATCTCCCCATGTTAATACCAAGGAATTTTTTCTTTACCCTCCCGCGTTCGTATCCCTACCATACTAATAGTATGGGAAGGATACCGCGCGGGAAGGGAAAAGAAAAAGTTCCTAGATATTATATAGACCCCTCTCTCACCCGCTATCCTACAATGTTACTGTCCCCACGGCTTCCGCGGCCACTCAACAGTACTATAAATATGAAGTCGGCCTCTGTACTGTACTTATGCAGTGGCCGCGGAAGGGTGGGGACAGAGGGACCATGTCCCCACGGTTATTCGATGTCCCCTTCGTCTTCCCATTTTACATAAATCCCTCCCGCCCCCCGTCCTACAATGGCAATGTCCCCACAGATCTCCACGGCTTCCGCGGCCCCTGTGTACACCGTTTCTAAGGGAAGGCTTGAACGCGTTGGTGTTGACTTTACTCTTTAAATTCGTTGGCATGACGTGATTCTGGGAATCAATTTAATTACAAATTATATCATGAAGGGTGAAATTCTAATTCTTGTTCAAATCAGAAACCCAGCTTAAGAAATTTCATCTCTCTCTCGGCTCCTTCGTTATTTACTTGGTGGGACGAAACAATGGGTAATAATGGTATCTGGAGTAATTTAATATACAAAATTAAATATTAAATTAAAGTTAATGACAAAACCCGGAGTGCAAAATTATCTAGCCCGAGTCAGGTTCTTACTAATAATTGAGATGGGTGTGTACCACCACCGACTAGTATTTTGTAAATTTCCCGATCCATTTATTTGCTCATTTTCGAAATTAATTTAGCATATTCTTCCCATTTCGTGCAAAATTTCAAGTAGTCGATTGGATAAGTTTTTCATGCATAATAATCAACAGACAGACAATCATGACGGGTACACAAGCCCTGACTCGGGCTAAAAAAAACTCTTGAAAAATGTTCCTAACAAATTTCCCCGTAATTCCACAGCGGACGATTTCATTGACATGAACGGAGCATTTTTGACGCCCAAAGACTCCGAGTGCATTGGATCTGGGGACGTTGAAAATAATAATGTCACACCAGCAGCAGGAGAAGACCACCACCAACAGCTCCGCAGCGTTTTTACCATCAGGGACAACAGAAGGTCGAATAAACCGCGTATCAAAACGTTTCCGAATGGCGTCCGAGTTCCAGCCTTTGAAGCGTCCGACAGCGAAGATTGCGTCTCTTGTGTGGACCTTACGTCACCAGGAGGAGGACAAACCGGGACACAATTGTGGAATGGAAAGTTTCCTGATTTGAATAGTGCGGAAGTTACGGAATTGATGGAAATGTTTCGATGCCCGATTTGCCAGGATTATCTGATTGAGGTACATATAATTATTGGAAGGTTGTGGTGTAATTTTGTGCTGAAATAATTTGCAATTTACCCGAAAATGTGTTTCGTTTTTTTCTTTTTTTTTGCACTGCAAAGTAAGAAACGCATGAAATGCAAGGTGCAAGAAACTGCCAGAAAGTGCAAGAAATATGCGTCATCTAGCCAAGCTCAGAATGAAATACAATACCAGGGGGTACATAGTTTATTGCGCCGTGCATTTCTTGCAGGTCAAGATACCCGCAATAAACCACTTTCTTCCCGTTATTTCTTGCACGTGGTTCCTTCCACCTGAAAAACTGCCAAAAATCTTACCTTATCAATTTTATTATTCCCTCACAGGCCACCGCTACCTCCTGCGGTCACACTTTTTGCGCGACATGTTTGGAAAGCTGGAAGAAAGTGAAACCAATCTGTCCCCTCTGCTCGAAACAAGTTAAATGCCACATCCGCCTCTTCAACGACGACCTCCTCATCGAGAAAATGATCAACAAATGTGACGACTTTCCTCAAGACATTGCCCGAGGTCTGTATCAAGCCTCAAAATCCCGAATGGATCGCCAGCTCGCGGCACGGCACGAAACCTTCGCCCGGCTTCGCGACCGCTTGGACGAAACCGTGGTCACTCTGAGGTGCAAAGGCGTCTGGGCAACCGTGATGAGCTCTGGACTGTGTCAAATGGTGAAGAAATACTGGACAGCAAAAAAGCGACAGCAACCTCAGAAACCAAAAACGGACAGCTTTGTTCCCCAACAACAAGTAACGCCTAATCCGCACGCAAGACTGTACATTTTCCTAATTTTCTGCGTTGGCATGTCCGTCGGTGCCGTGGGGTCGAGTCTGATCGCGTCGAAGAGTACGTCCAATTTCTTGTACTACATGTATCTCTGCCTTTCTCGGTATGATGGGTCAATTCCGGAGTTTTTGAAGCAGTACAATTCAGCCGGAACGGTTCCTCTCGTGGGGACGAAGGAGGGGGGCTGGTGGTGGTGGTGGAACGATTTGAAAATGTTGTAAAGGAAGGAAGGTGTATGTATCAACGAGTACTAATTAATACGGATAAAGTCAGAGGTGGGCAAAATACTTTGGAAAAATAGAGTATTTTGAGCTCAGTTTTTTAGAGGGTTTTGATTTCCGGGGGTGTTGAATTCGCAAAAAGACGAAAATTTGCATGGAAAAGACAGCAATCTTGCGAAAATCCTGGTTTTGTGAAGAAATTGCTTTTTTATTGCGGTGAAAATTATGTGTTTTCACGATTTTTAAAAATAAAAGGTTAATTTCTTCACAAAACCTGGATTTTTGTCAGACTTCTGTCTTCTCCATGCAAATTTTCGTCTTTTTGCGAATGTAACACCCCCCAGAAATCAAAACCCTCTAAAAAACCAAGCTCAAAATACCCTATTTTTCCAAAGTATTTTCCCCACCCCTGAAAACAATATGCAGAAATTCTCAAAATAATTTGTACAACTAACTAAACGCAACAATAAAGTGAGAAATAAACAAAACTTGTCAAAATCGCACTCCACGATTTTTTGCATGGAACCCAAGCCCATCTAGTATCACAGATTCTCAACTTTAATCCAATCTCTGGATGCATTTTCATGGAGTCCTTCGCAGGGCACAGCACCTAGCTTTGCATAATGTGCCTACACATTTTATATATGCGAATTAATTTTGATACACTCTTTTTTTATGCAGGGTTTTACTTATCAAGTGAAATATGTATCATTAGTAAAAATGAGTACCTACGACTGACATTGAACTTGGCAATGATAAAATAAATAAAATACACGGTATGAAAACTTTGTAAATATTTATACGTTAAGGGCTTTCATATTCATTTCATCGACCGGTGAGAAAATTTGAAGACACTGATTACACAATTTAACGCTCACTGCTGCAATGAAACGTGAGAAATTCCCACGTACAAAGCAACGGTCGTCCCTTCGAATGGAACTTGGAAATTTGAAGAGTGTGGTTAATTTAATCTGTGAAGGTCAGTTAGTTAGTTAGTTATGCTTCCATTTCCAAGTTTGGTTTACTTCTTATTGCATGGAATAATTATTGAAGAGAGAAAATCTTTAATAAAATTAGTTATGAAGATTTTTGAATAGTTATCACAAAGCCTATCTGAAATTTTATAATTTTAAAATCATAAAGCTTTTCAGATTCACGAATGGCGTTAAAGTATACCTTTTTTACAAATATTTACGTAATCGCAGTGCCCTCAAGTTCAAAGCAGGTGTATGTACGAACCCTTTATTATTGATACAGGTGCAATAATGAAGGGCAACCCTCAGTGGCCGCGGAAGCCGTGGGGGGACATCTGGGGACATTAACACTGTATGATAGGGGGAGAGGGGTTTAAATAAGATGTAGAGATGATGGGGAATTGGGGACATCGAATCACCGTAGGGACATCCTTCCGCGGCCACTGGCAGCCCTTACTTCACCTGATTCAGTGCAATATATACTTATGCGATTCTCTCACCAGCAAAACCAAAACCAAACGAGATAATATTACCATCATCGTCATCATCATCCTCTTTAAAGCAAAAGCATCATCCCACGATACGAAACCTATAAGCCGTATTATGGAACATGGGAAAGGTATAGCAGCCACGTTAAGCTGTTAACTGTATGGTTTTGCTTTAATAGGAATATCGCATGGAGAAGAAGAGTGATTTTTTTTGGATCACCCAATTCTTCTTTGCATACGAACGAACCAAGTACCAAACCATAAGTACTATGATTTAAAGATTTAACTCGGATGGGTATTAGTAGGCACTACCACGAGCTGTACAACACTACCTACTAATACTTTCCTGCGAAGGATAAGTATCAGGATAAAAAAGGCTCTCTCACACGTTACATATTCCATGATGCCTCGTGGAACATGAAGTTCGTAATTTGGAATAATGCTGCAAATTAAAAGGGTTTAAATGAGTGGGTTAAAAATGAAAGTGAATATCTTCAATTTTAAAGGTCCCTTGAGGGTTGGGTAAAACCTTTAGAAAGGTCTGTAATTAAGAAGGGTTGGTACCCTTAATGGCTTGGTTAAAGGAGAAAAGTTATGTAAAAGTTGGCCAAATTTGTTGCATTTTTTCGAAAATTTGGATAAGTTTCCAGGTTTTAAGGTAGGTATTCATGGGTTGCATTTTTTACGGTTTCGGCACAGGATTCCTGGGCGTCGCATTGTGTTCGTATGTAATAGGTTCTCAAGAGCGTTGGAGTGAGGAGTACTGGGCCTGTGTTATATTTTCAGCATGGCACTGTGAACTATGGATGGTTTAAGCGGAATATATTCGTACATAAGAAAAATATATGCGAATTTTGCTAGAGTACTATGTCAAAAAGTAGTTTATTTTCAAAGTATGATTCAGAAAATAATTTTTTATGCCGAAGATATTTAAGGTCAAGCTTTCTTCAAGAGTAGATCTTTTTATTTCAGTTTTTCTGAGAAAAAGTTATCTCTAATATTTTATATTCGACATCCGGCGGGAATATGAATTTCGAATGAGCAGATAAGTATAAAATAGATGAAAAGTAACAAGTAAAAATTAAATATTTTCTCATTGAAGAAAACAATCTAAATTCTACCCTCCTAACTTTGTAAACCTTAATAAATTGTTAAACTTTATAAAATCTTCATACTGCAAATAACTGGTTTCAAAATCGCCCTTTAGAAGAAGGGAAAGTTGAGGCACAACAACTCAATCTCAAAACCCGCATACAATTCCACCTTAACAAAGGATTGACTCGTACCATCTACTTAAAATACACGATCTATGAACAGACACTTTCCATGTAATCCTTATGGGCTCCGCTCAAAGCCGTCTGCTAGCCCAGCGTGCGTTCTTCTATCCATGGCTCATGCATGGTGTTTCTGTTTAGCCCTTATTGGAGGAGGGACTAAATATCCTCAAGTCTTCTTCGTACCCATATTTTACTAATGGCTTGCTTTACTCCATCCACTGTGCTCGGCTGCCTGCTGCCCACTCCTTAAATATTCCTCTCCACCACGACCACTCTAGTTAAATTTAATTACCATTAGGACCAACACTCTTCTAAATAACGAGCCTTCCTGGAAATATTTAATCCTACGGTCGATAATTAAAAAAAACAGATTAATACGATAAATAAACCCCCAGTTTTACACGTTCTTTAATATAATATACATACACGGAGCGAGCAACAATTTCGGACTTCAAATAATCATGTAAATTTGTATAATTCTATTATCAAGTGAAGAGACGCTCTTCGTCGTACAGTAAAAGTTAAGTAAATGTGCAATTAAATCGGAACGACAGGAGGACAGGTGTGCTGGACAAGTTATAGTACAATCGCGATCAATTAATCAAGAGCAAGAAACAGAAAGTTTGGTTTGGGAAAGGTTAAAGCGAAAAAAGAAGATATATATTTTGATCGATGAGTGGTTAATTTTGGAGAAAACTTAACTTTTTTTTACTAATTGGTTCAAAATACTTCTAGTCAAGAAAGAAGAGAGAAAATAAAAAATATTTACAAAAATAACAGAACAGACAGATTAACGTCAACTTTCACCGTCGTACTTTCACCGAAGGAAAATTAGGAGGCTGCAAATTTCTATCCAGCAGCAGCAGGAGCGGCAGAACAGTGGCAGCATATTTTTTTACGGGCAGTGGGTAAGTATGCAAATTTTTTAATTGTATGGATCGCATCGCATTTTTTTATGTCGCGGATAAGCATCGGATGCACATAATGGTTTGAAATTAAATTATGGGGAATCTATTATATTTTTGAAGGCTGCAGGAAAAAAATGTAAACAAGTCACTACTCGGAAACCATAAAAGAGAATTGAATTGTTATTCATGACGGCTTTTTTTAACCAGCATCCGGTTACTTGGTTTTGGTTGGTTCATATACATACATATTTTACTGGATAGTGGATAGAATTGAATATTATTTTAGGGTGAAGAGGATTATAATTTACAGAGGATAATTAGTCTTATTCCGTAATTGAGAAGTCTTAACGCTAGCTGGAGGATAAGTGTTGTTAAGATAATGAATTATTTAAGTTTCATGTTTCAACAAGTTGCTTATTATCTAACAAGGGAACATACCGAGGTGTCCAACGAGTTAAGGGTCGACACCTATACCAAAATGACCACAATACATGACTTGTTAAACAAACTAATCGAATTTCCGTGTAAAAGTCACTTTTCGTCAAGTTGTGACGATATTTGTGACGAGCGCATGACCATCGCGTTGCCAGCGGGAGAGGTCGGCCGCTGAACCATCAGGTCGAACACAGAGATGCGTCGTCGTCATCAGAGATTTCAAATTTTGAAAACATCTTGAAATTTTGAAAAAAATTTGAGAAAACTTTGAAATTTTGAGAAAATTTTGAAATTTTGAAGAAAATTTTGAAATTTTGAAGAAATTTTTGAAATTTTGAACAAATTTTTCAAATTTTGAAGAAATTTAAAATGTTTTTCAAAATTTCAAGATGTTTTCAAAATATGAAAGAATTTGAAATATCTGAAGACGACGTGAAGACGACGACGCTTCTCTGGGTTCGACCTGATCGTTCAGCGGCCGACCTCTTCCGCTGGCAACGCCATGGTCATGCGCTCGTCACAAATATCGTCACAACTTGACGAAAAGTGAATTTTACACGGAAATTCGTTCAGTTCGTTTAGCAAGTCATGTATTGTGGTCATTTTGGTATAGGTGTCGACCCTTAACTCGTTGGACACCTCGGTATGTTCCCTTGTAAGTAAGTCGAACAAGCATTAAGAAACTGGTGATGGGCTAATGACTTTGGTGATTATTACCGGTTCGAAATTGAGGAACTTATTTACTAATTGGGATTACCATTAAACTTACCTCGATACCATTTCGTATTTCGATTCTTATCCATAAAGTTGTGTGACAGAATTGATAAGATTGCGCAATTTTAACATACATCTATTGACTCAAAATGTATGTAATACGTTTTCAGGATTGAGACAAAATATGCATGTACGCATGAAATAAGGGCACATTTCCACCATAATTCTGTGGATTCATCATTATTAGTTGAAGGAAAAGTTTATATTACATAAATAATAAAATTGTGTGCTGATAACGTGTTATGATTGCTGCCTGCAAAGTAATGAAAAAAAAACGAACGAAGGTCCATATCATCTCACTCGATTGAATTGATCAGTTTGACTTTGTTTGGAGGAGAGAAGGATCCATCCATGTCTGATCAAGTCCAGCTTTTAAAGTGACATGTTTTATTGATACACTGATAAGTGCTTATGAATCGAATCGATGTATGATAAATAGACTGATCGGCTGCTTTTTTCTCGTTTATTTTATTATTACATCTTATTCGAGACTGGACTGGACGGAGACCAGCTGGTGAATCAGAGTTCTAGGAACCTTTTGATATTCATGGCTTATCTCCATAATATCGTTCGTTTGATGTCGTAATGCATAAGTCCCTCAAACGAAAGAAGCGTTGCCTTGTACATAAGCGATGTATGCATACATACATGAGAGATTACTATATGAGGAGAGAATAAACGAGAATTTCAAGGATTTTCTATACCCAGCGAGTCGTCGTTCTTTAAGATGCATAAAGTACCACCAAGTAAATAGTCGAGTATTATATCATAATCTTGAAAAGGAGAGAGGTACTTATACGTCTTGGTGGTGGTAGGAAGTGGCCGCGGAAACAGAGGGGCAATGTCCCCACGGGTATTCGATGTCCCCATCATCTCCCCATCTTATATGAACCCGGCCCTTCCCTACCCTACAATGGCAATGTCCCTACATGTCCCCACGGCTTCCGCGGCCACTGTCTGTAATATCAACTCAGTTTTTCTTTTCCATCCCGCGCTGGTATCCTTCCCATGCTATTAGTATGGTAGGGATACGAAGCGGGAATCAAATTTTTGGTGAAGTAATTCTGAGTCAGTAGTACTTGAGGTAGTGTGACTTTGCTTGCTTGATGAAATGTTTTTGGATAGCTTTGAGGATGAAGAGTATTGGTATTACAATATCATCATGTAACGAGTGTAAAATTCATGGGCGTGATTATGGTTATTCATGCCATGCGACGTAAGAAGAGTGAAGAGTGAGTTTGAGAAATTAAAAAGCTCCAGTTCACCTCAAATAAAAGGATTTATTGTAACTTGTGGTGGTGACTGCACTACTTCTTCACGAGGAGGAAGAATGTGATAAGTATGCAAGTTGGGTTGTTAGGTTGTAAGAACAACCTTATTAAACCAAGAAGAAACATTTCAATTTAAGATTTTCGGATACATATGTCGCATATTAGACGCAAAGGCCACGTTTTTACACCTTGATTATTGCACGTATTAAATATTTTATGGTGGTTTGGTTTTTGAGCCGAGTAAAAAATTTGAATTTGAATACAATGCAGGTTTGTTATACAAATTTATGTATGCTTGTCGTCCTGGCGTATAAATCTTTACATTCGTATTATGGTTTGACTCAATTTTGAATTTTGCACGTGTTTCTTACCATGAAAGAATGGGTCTCGGTTAAATATACGGACCATACATACGTAATCAATACAAGAACTGCGTTCTAGTTTTAGAATAGCATTGATAGAATTGCACGTATTTATCAAGAAAGGGTCCTCGTTTTCTTTAATGTGACAATGCAAAAGGAAAGTTTGTTTGGTAGAAGAAATTGATAAACAATAATTGAACCTGGAGGACCAATAAAAGGTTTGTTTAATTGGTTGTGGGTCTGCTCCATTTACTTATTTGTGTAGTCAATGCAATGGTGCATAATTTATAGTGAGCAGATAAACGATGCAACAATAGAATAGGGCATCTTATCAGAGGAGAAATTAAGGTGTCTCGGAAAAAAATGGTTATAAATATAATGCTTATAAATCCATGTATATTTTTGTGACTTGAACATTGATACCACGGTCATCCGATAATTCTTCCCATTTCTAATTTGCCCTGTATTTGTTGTTCAAGTGAGCTTCGCTTATCTCAAGAAAGACACAACACACATGACCGATACTTGGTTTGGTTTACAGTGTAAAGACGTCGTTCGTGGATATATTTTGAGGTGACGAGAACAGTAAAACACAAGCTTCTCAAAGGCTTATAAATGCATATGTATATCCTGCATGCAATCTGTCTGTACTTTAGTTATCTTACGTTACGTTATGTTACGGACTATGTAATACGTATAAGCCGATGAATGTGCAGAGGAGATGACTCGGTTTGGCCCTGGCTGGCAGCTCTTTGGTACTTTACTCTCCTCTTGGATTTATTTTTAGTCCTTTGGTGCCCTTCTTTCCTGTCGTGTGTGCCCTGCTAACTACGGCACACGGCTTTAACCTATTTCTGCCTGCCCACACGACTTACCAACCTAGCAACACAAGAGATCCTCTCTTTGGGAGGAGAGATTTCCATTTCTTTCTTTATGCAGCCTTATGTATGCCTTATCCATGTCGGTCGGTGTAAGTAAAATACATAGATTTAGATTACAGCAAATCTTTACATAAAAACATGCAAAGTCGATCGATGCGAAGTAGCAGCAGAAGCAGAGTCACTTATCTTTTAAAATTGTGTTTAATTTAATATCTTTACTTGAGTTTTGCATGTGATGGAAAAGGTGTACAGGACGCAGTGGCCGCGGAAGCCATGGGGACATCTGGGGACATTAACAAGGGAGGGAGGGGTTTGTATAACTTTGGAGGGACATCGAATACCCCTGGGGACATTCTGAGTCCCCACCCTTCCGCGGCCCCTGACTCTACATTATCTTCTCACAGGGACAGATTGTTTTTGATATACACGCAAGCCAGCTAGGCATGAATATATGTATGCATTTAATTTCGGCCGGGTTGGATTAAGGTACACAGTAGTACAAACATTAAATAATCCAAAATGGTTGCTTGTTGAATTTGAATATTATGGGAATTTTTATTTGGTCGTCAATTCATTTCATGTACAAGTACAACATAACACGCTGAAGTGAAGTAGTAGCTCCTCTACTCTAAAGTAATAATAATCTATTCACAAGCAGCAGATTTTTCGACGTGACTTAAGTCTGACTGACGGAACCAGCGATGGTTTGGTTAGGTTTGAGAGTCTGGAATAGGAGGATGAAGTGGAGGTTGGCTTTTTTGAAGGTGAATTATTACATTAAGTAAGCAAACTTTTTAGCCCAGCCTGCGAAACAAGGAATGAAGGTTTGATTTAATACTTATGAACAGATGAGGATGGAGGATGGACGGATAAAAGTACTACCACACTTAAAACTTTGCCATTATATATTGCACCAACCAACTAACTACGACTTTGCAATAAGTATAAGTACCAAGCATCATCATTTCATGAGTATGACTGACTATACAACATTCATTCTTTCTATTTTACACAAAGTCATGTGCTGAACGTGGTGAAGTCATCTCTCTCCCGTACTTTTTGCATGCATGCATTTCACCATACTCTGTGTATTTAATATGTTCTTAAGGCCTTCAGTTAGTGGAGGATATATATAATGTCATGATTTGATACGACGTGATACCATGAAGCCTGTTTTGTAAGTCAGGATTGGTGCTGGTGGCATTTACCCATCCTTGAAGGAGCTTTTAGCAGGGTTTCACATTTCTTTGGAGTTGGCTTGCTGAGAAATCTTGAGTATGTTTAAAAGTAAAATTCGTCTTCTGGTGGTGCTTATCGTACGTAGCATTATTTGTATGTATGGATGGAGAAACGGATCCAATTGAAACTCAGCAATCCACCTTAACGTGGATGCATGCATGCATACGTAAAAAAAAACTGTTTTACTATTGTCTACTATTCCAGCTGTAGTATTTATGTATTTACGTGGATAGAAAGAAGCAGTTTAAGTCGGTATTAAATACTATTGTGTGGCTGGTGTAGTGTTGGATGGATGGAATTGCATTAAAATGTATGCATGTGTTTGGTCACAGTGGCGGCGGAAGCTTGAGGGGACAGAGGGACAATGTCCCCATGGTTATTCGATGTCCCCACCATCTCCCATCTTATATAAACCACTCCCTCCCCCCATCCTACAATGTTAATGTCCCCACATGTCCCCACACCTTCCGCGGCCACTGTTTATACATGATTTGGCTTGCTTGCGAAATATTTCCTGCTACCGACGGTGCATATTCTTTACCATGTTTTAACTCACCCTGAACCTGGACTGGACATTGTTTTAGTTAAATTCCACCTCTTGTGTAATTAGGGTTTAAATGCGCAAAGTCAAATATTGCATGCAAGCAAGGCAACTAAAAGCAAACCCGCTGTCCAGGTAGAGGTCTTCTTTTTTTTCTCAAGTACAGGTACGTGCTTCATCTCGACGAGGCATGTATGTAGGAATTAAGTATTTTGCTTGCACGAAAGGAGGCTATATGTTGAGTATAGATTCTTATTGGTTGACCGATATGCCCAATTTTTATTCGCTATTGTTACATTTTTTTATTACCCTTGGTGGAATGGAGCCTTGAAACATGAGAAAATTCGGTAGCTCAGAGGGCGGCTCTGGAAATAAATGGGAGCAAAGTTTTAGTAGTAATTTCAAAGTCGCATGTATGTACATAACTTTTGAGTGAAATGAGATCGTATGTACATCACATTCTAGCTCGAATTACGGTTTGAATTGAAAATTATAAACAAAGCTGGTCTGGTCGGAATGCCAAGTTTTTCTTCGATCTTCTTGCCATATTATTTAGCTGTCCAGACGGCAAGAAAGAAATAGTAAGGATTTTTCCACCATAAAATATCAAATTTCTGTTATTAAATTCGAGACGAATGTGAAATGAAATGTCTGCAAGGAATGATGATGAATCGATCAGTTAAAGTTTTTTTTAACTTGCAAGAATCTCTGGTCAGATAAGGTGTTAGATATAAGTAGATGTGTGATATGGAGTGTATAGAAATAAGATAAGATCTTATAAGGACTTGTCAAATAAATGCATGCATGCACACACATCTCAAGCACCCTTAGGGCCAGGGAGGAAGAAATAAAGTTAAGGTCATTATACCACGATTTTTTTTTGTGAACACAATGCTACCATCAAATCCCAGCATATAGCGTTTTTGAAACCTTACAAGAGAAGCGAATTCCTTTACGCAACCAAAGCAAACCACCACCAAAAAGTTCAACAGGTGGATTATGCAAGGTATCCAAAGAAGAGCTGCAAAAGCAAAAGTGCTTGGATGAATTGGACCATCCCTTTTCCTACGATGCGACGATACCTATGCCATGCCTACGCTATACATACCTTATTGCATTTCGTAATATAAAACTGAATCACATGCATCATTAAGGATACATCTTGACCATGATTGTAGGCAGATAGACGACGAGCAAAAAGTCTCAGATTTGTGTAGAGCGCAAGGATGATGATGATCATGAAATGATGGCGAAGCTGGCTGGACTGCGGGCGTAGGACTGAAATTGTTATAAAAACGTGTATGAATTTTCTATTGTGTTGGTTACTTGCCTTTGAAATGTGTTTGTGGTGGACTTTGTATTGAATGCCGGCCGAGAGTTGGTGGATGGAATGGAGGATGAACAAGGCCCTCATCACACCAGCAGACCACCACTTTACGTACTATGTAATGTAATGTAAGCAATTGTGGGTTGTAATAAAAAGTATGAAGCTGAGAGCTGCTGCTGTAAATATCGTGCATGCACAAATCATTCATTTTCAGCAGCCTTTGGCATTGTCCAGTCCAGCGAAATATCTGTAGTCCCTTCCACATTTTGGCAGGTTGGTGGGTTGGCTAAAGTTTGAGTGCTGCTGTCCAACGTAATTTTATTTTTTGTATTATTACATTACATTGAATGCATTAATGTATTCTGTGAAATAATGACGACTAGTTGGGCCACGTTGTCTGCGTGAGATCGTGGTGGTCATCATATCGACCAAGTTTTTGGTGGTGGTGGTGGTGCAAATTTCTGGCCCTGGCCTTAGCCTTTTAGCCCCTATATTTTATTCAAGTATAGTAATGATGATGAAATGCAGTGGCCGCGGAAGGGTGGGGACTCAGAGGGACAATGTATGTCCCCACGGTTATTCGATGTCCGAGTCATCTACCCATCTTGTATAAACCCCTACCTCCCCATCCTACAATATTAATGTCCCCACAGCTTCCGCAGCCACTGTCAGGGATGCACCTTAGCCTTTTAGCCCCTATATTTTATTCAAGTATAGTAATGATCATGAAATGCAGTGGCCGCGGAAGGGTGGGGACAGAGGAGGGACAATTTATGTCCCCACGGTTATTCGATGTCCGCATCATCTCTCCATCTTATGCAAACCCCTCCCTCCCCCATCCTACAATGGCAATGTCCCCAGATGTCCCCACGGCATCCGCGGCCACTGATCAAATGTATCAGGGATGGAGCATACTTATTAGAATTTTTCTTCATTCCTTAATCCATGCATGGCCAGTTAAATTCTAAGTTTGGGAATAATCATCAGGTGCGAGAAACGTGCAGTAAAATACGAAAAGTCTGGTGGAAATTAATCAAGTACGGATTGAAGCCTTGGCAAATATTGGAGTGCAAGTGGTACTACTCGTTAGTTTAGATTTGGAGTGAAGTGAATGGTGTTCGGATAAAAGGACGGATGTTGTATGTTGAATTAAGCAGGAGGAAAGGTACATTCTCGTATGAACAATAAGGACTTTGCTGTGACATGGACTAAATATATGTGCGATGATAGGGGTAAAGATAACATAAATATGGTGTGCCTGCCTGCCATACAAACAATTAATATTAGGCCCACTATTAAGGTGCATGTGTGTAGGTACACAGAGAGAGGTTTTCAGAATCCAAGTCATAACAATATAACACAAGTGCACAAGCAGGTCTCCTCTCTTCACCACATAATCAGTCAAAACCTATGCCAGGCAGGCTGGTTAAACTGGATTGTATAATAAAAGCTCATCACAATGCGGTGATAATATAAAATCCGCCAGAATCCCACCGAATGAATGCTACATAAGCATGTTGCATTATCCTGTTTGGAACAACTTGCAGGGCCGCCAGGACCAGGCAGGCAGGCAGATTTGCTTCACGATATTAATTTAATTTAGTGGGTATGGTCTCTTTTAAAAACACCTTTCGCATTTCATTTCACAGTTGTTGGAAGGATTGAGTAGTTACTTGGGATGTATGTATGTAGACTTGAAATGAAACTAAATAAGTACGTAAGGATTGAATTTCATCCATCCATCCATTTTTCTTAGCAAGCCTTTGTCCGTCTGTATCCTTAAATTATAATCTGTTCACCAAGTCTGTTTATATAAATTGCACAGTCTGCAAGTTACCAGCCAGATATCGCTTCGCCAGCAGACCAGGCAGGCCAGCTTTATTATTATTAAATAAGCAACCAGTGACAAAACTTGATGGCATCATCAAGAACATGGCAAGACTTTTTTTTAACAGGCCAAGGAACGGAAGAAGGCGAAGATAGATTCAAGTCGAGTCTCTGTATGTGCACTTTTTATTCACAGCAAGTGCATACTTTAGAATGGGAGGAATCCAGTGGCCGCGGAAGGCTTGAGGACATGTGGGGTCATTAAGATTGTAGGAAAGGGGAGGTAGGGGTTTGTATAGGATGAGGACATCGAACAACCATGGGGACATTGTCCCTCTGTCCGCGGCGACTGGGAGGCATCGAGAGGAAACGACTTGAAGACTTGAGGATGCCGAGAGGAGAGCAACAGGATTTGGAAGTCGTGGGATGGACTTGCATCGCGTTTATCGCAGAGATTTGAGGGTTTTAACTTTTAAAGGTTTAAAACTTGGCATGATGACTGCGAACGAAGGTGCATTGACTTCAGTGCTCGCCTCGTGCGCTGGAATTCCGGCGAGGATTGAGAGAGATAGCTGAACTGAAAGAGATGGCATATGTAGGATGGATGTAATGGGTGAGAGACTTGATTTTTGTAAAACTGTTGTGCTGCATAATCTATACGTACAGCTATTTATTCACTGTTTTTGTGCCAACTTCCCTTGAGAGAGGGAAAGCGAAGCCTTCTTGTTTTCGGTGATATTTTCGTGTATGTATTATTATTATGCGTATACTGTTCGAAATCTGGTATAGTCGGGAATGAGGTATGGATTTCTCGGTATTAAACTTGCTACCGTTTGGTGTTAAAGGTATCCCAGTCCGTAAAAATTTGCTACAGATACGGTAAAACTTTAATACCGAGCCATTACTGCTGGTTGTCGCTCATTAATACCACTTTGATACATAGAGTCATATATATTAATACCGCTTGGTATTAGTTTAATCCTGAATTTCTAAGAGTACCGATATTCTTCAGGAATGAGTATCAGCAACGTACACAAGGGTGGATAGTGGGTGGGTGGTGGCGAAGGGAGGAAGATAAATATGGATGATGTGCATGCAATGACTGAAACTGATTACAATTCTTCTTGTCCTCTTTTGGAGGAATGAGTGGTCCTATTGTGTACATCGGGGTATGTACGCATGTGGTCGGTCGGTGGTACTGTATTTTAACGAGATGGATGAGAGCATTTTGCATGCTCTATTATTATTCTTATGAAGAACAGAACAGAGAGCCCTGCTATTACGTTCTCCATATAGCTTCTTCACCCCCGCCGTCCTTTTAAAGTACTCGGATATATATATACATATTATCAAATGGATATCTTTGTATATGATGCACAAGTATTTTACAAACCCTGCAACTTTGCTCTGCTTCTGCTCCCTTTATTTCTGGTTGGCATTTAATAAGCACGAAATGAGTTTGAGATGAGATGACTTTGGAGGGGAAAGCCCCTTCATGAATGACTGCGTATGTACGTACATGGACGAGGGAATGCACTCCTAGGACCAGGATGTGATCGGCTCAATACATATTTTACTTGCAGCCCTGCTTCCTGCTTGCTGCTGCCCTTGTCTGACTTGGCTTTTGGTGGGGGAATTGTACGCAATATCGGCTCGATCTGTCCTCAGGTTGACCAGTGGCCGCGGAAGCCGTGGGGACATTAACATTGTAGGGATGGGGACGCAGGGTGTACATAATATGATGGGGACATCATTGTCCCCACCCTTCCGCGGCCACTCTGATGCTGTGGGTGGGTGGGTGAATGAATGAGCCCTGGATAGAAATATTATGGAGATTTTCCTCCATACGAGGCTACAATTTATCGAAATTGACTCGATATTTTGGCTGCTATATAGATCTTCCTCCTGCCCAACTGTGTTTGTTCATCGTGTGTGTGTTAAACGTGCAACTATTTGGACAAGTAATCTCCTCTATCCTGTAGCTAGCTTCTCTAAGGGTTGACGCACTCATCTGGTTGACATAAAGGATGAATAGACGCGTTTGACATGGTAATGCAGTCGTCGTTGTCACTGCGCTGCTATTTAACTGTGGTCTGGTCTCCTCTCATTGAATTCAAGTGAGGATGAGAGATGAAGAGCTTGACGTGAGTGCACTGCAGGGTATGAGAGAAGAAGGATTTCAGTCTGCATGCTGATCTCTGATACGACTCGGACTTGGCGATGCGAATCTCTGCTAAGAATCTGTTGCCCTTGAATTTTATCTTGGTTTTGGTTTGACAACTCCTATTTTGGGTAGGACGACGAGCCATCCGTCCGTCCAACAAGTGAGGCAAAATCAAGGCATCTTTTACAACATGTATATAGTCACTTTTTCTTCTTATTTCTCCTTTTCCGAGCCAAAAGTCACGAGTAACTTGCTTCACGGATGGCAAGTGCCATCGCCATCGCGCCATACTTGGTAGGAAGTGACGGCGGCAGAGTCGTGATAAAATGTTTAAAGGATTCCATTCCATAATTTAAGGTACGAACGAACGAACCTGGAGTGTTTGCCACGTTGGTGGATAGATTATTATTTGGCACTTATTACATATCAGGCGAGATTCAACAGTCTGGAATTCCTCCTCCTCCGACTTGAGAAAAAGGCTCTATTCTTCTCCGTCTTCTTGTAATACGATTCGTCTCGCTACTTGTACAATGCATGCATACTCACACATCAGCGTCTTCTTCTTCTTTAGGGACGACATGGTTTTTAGTGGTACAAAGACATTTAGCGAGAGTAGAACAGAAGCCGTAAAGAAATTATTATTAGGTAAACAATGGATGGAACGCTAGATGCGAGATATTGCACTTTTCTGAAGCATGCCATGGACCGTGTCCTTCTTCTCTTTCTTCTCCTCGCTCCAGCCAGATTTTGGGGAGATTGGAGTCCAAAAGGCGATGTATGGACTATGCTGAGCACACACATAAACATAAAACGTGTGTAATCGGATATTTCCAGCTTTGGAAGGACGTAGAAGGTATCACGTACTTGAGGGATGGGTGAGGTTAGCTTGGTAATAATATATCCAGTTTTTTAGCAGGAAAGGAAAAGGGCTGGGTAGGTTAAACACATAACGAACGTAGAATGAATGCAGTCATCGAGCCATGTAAAATGTGAATCGTTCGTAAAGGGCAGCGTATGAAATGAAGGATTTGTTCTCGAGTTGGAAAGTTTATGTTGTTGAGGGCTGGGTTCCCTACTACTTTTCCTTTTTCGTGCTTTTCTCCTCTCCTCCATCCATTATATTATATTCTGCTGATAAGACTTGGTCTTTCTGCATAGTACCACCGGCGGCGGCGGCAGTGCACTACTTACCAGATTGGTCTAGAGGATGGATGGACATATGAAATTGAAGCAAAGTCCTCTCCTATCCACGGACAGATTTGGTATTCTAACCTAAAATAACAAGGAATAGATTACGTAGTAGCACTACCACTACCGGGCTGTGGAGATAGTGCAGTGCAGGACGAAGTGGCTTTCAGAACAGGGAAACTATGTATGAAGGGAGAGAAAGGCGAGTGTTTTTTATCGATTTTTGTTCGGGAGGGCTCTCTCCTTCTTTCTTTCTACCCAGTGGCCGCGGACAGAGGGACAATGTCCCCACGGTTGTTCGATGTCCGTATCATCTTATATAAACCTATCCTATATACAATGTTATCGTCCCGACACCTTCCGCGGCCCCTGTTTCTCTCGTCGTAACTTACCAAAGGAGACATCACATGCATGCATGAGAAAGTGTATAAACACGCTCTTCTTTTCTCGTGCATGAGAGAGATTGGTGGTGGTGGTGGTGAGGGGAGAAAGCGAGTGAAAGGCGGCCTTAAATGAAGTCACCCTTTCCTCCTTCCCTTTTCACCCGGGAGTCGGATCGATCGCATACTAATGTAACCTTACCTACCGTGCCGTGAGTCGTCCTCCTCCTCCTGTGATGTGATGGTGGTGGCCTGAGCAACGAAACGGAGAGAGCCTAGCCAAGGCCTTTCCTCGTCTGTTTTCTTGAGTCGATATTTTTCATGTCGATATTCAGTAGTGGAAGTGAGCTGCACTGCATGGTCTCGTTCCCTTCCCTGTGTTTTCTTTCAGTTGTTGCCCGTTTCGGTCCCTAGGCACTTATACTACCCGCTTGCTCGTTATATAGGCTCGTTCTATGAATGCAGTTTCGAAATCTGTTTCACTTGAGTTATATTCTTAGCTGGAGGAGGAGGAGCAGTCTCCCTCCCTCGGACTGAGTCACTCTTCTGCTGCCCAAGGCAGGCAGGGAGGAGGAGAAGAAGGGAAAGGGAAGAAGGGGAGTTTGGTGGAAATGTAAAAATAGGAGGAAGCCCTTTTTCTTCATCTTCAAATTCGAGAGTTGTCTCTCTCTCTTGCTCTCTTCGGCTGCAGATTATTCAGTGCGATCTGGGGAAAAGGCAAGGGTGGTGTGTGGTTCGAGAAGTGTGCAGATTTCGAGAAATTTGTGGATTTCTTTTTCCGGTAAGTTGCATTGGTGAGGAAAAAGGAATCCTTGGGGGGAAATATTATATGGTGTCTGGCTGTTTGTCTGTCTGTCTGTCGGTCAGCAGGAGAAGTTTTATTGGTTCATAAACAAATCCTTTAGTATAGCAACGTTATTAAGGCATAATCGAGATCGGCATCATATACATGACCCCGGGGGACGGGGTCAATCGGACCCCCCATCAGGGAGCGTGGTCGCATAATTTTTGGGGGAATTATGCACTTGTTTCACTCCATTGCTACAGTTTATTTTAGGATTGCCTTAAAAGATTACAAAATCTATCCACCTTTGCATTGTTGTGCTGGCCATGAAAGTACCAGCGGCGTCACACATTAATGTGATAATTGATATTTAAATATTCTTAGTTCCAACTGAATGTAGATATCTACGAACAGGTCGCGCAGTTTGGTGAGGCAGACAATATATTAAGTTTTGAGTAATAGTCTGCTGCGTTAATTATTTGCTCACTGATTACAAATAGCTACTTAAGGCTTAAGTGGGGGTTGAGTTTGCATTATTGTACGTATTATGCTAATTGTTAAATCTTATGGGTGGTGGATATATGTAATAAGTAATCATGTTGGCTGGACTGGACGCTCTGACGAACGGAGTTGACTGTCAAGGATTTTGCTATCCAAGGACTCTTTCATTAGTGATTAGCATTGGTTATTTCATACTAAAAGTACATACATACTACTCGGGGTTTAGGTTGGTAGATATGCATGCATGAATGTATCATCATTATTACCGTCGCATAATTTCTGTAATGCCGATGTTGTCATCTTTACCTTAGGTTTAAGTCTCCACGAAGCATATGCATGAATTTATTTAACATGAATGAATGCACAGAGTACTCTTGTTTCATACGTCTTTTTTCTCCTTTTGTTTTCCATAGAACGCCATAATTCGTCAAAGTGAGGAGGAAAAGTGAAGCCAGTAGACTGAGGTCCAATTTCGTCAAAATGGGCGGAATGGGGGGTAAGGAAAATATAAATTGTTTGGAGGTCTCCCCATGTATGCTTTCCGATTTTGGCGAACCTAGTGCCAATCGATCACAGATTTAATTAGTATGAAATTTGCGAAAGACACGATCTCCCAATGGGCACATTTGGCCGAGATATTTGCATCTGAAGAGGAGAAAATGCGCCTTAAAGTTGACAAATTTTGCATCTTTCCTAACTTACTGCGCGTTTTCTCCTCTCGGATGCAAATATCTCTGCAAAACGTGCCCATTGGGAGATCGTGCCTTTCGCAAATTTCATACTAACTAAATTTACCATCGATTGACACTAGTTTGGTCAAAATTGGAAAGCATACATTACGAGACCTCCATCGTAAATTTTAATTAGTTGATGTATTAATTATCTTTATTAACTTATAGACCAACACTTTTGTCTCCGTTGGAATAATCACGGTAAGTTGAATATTTGTTGAATTATGATTATTCCGGTTACAATGATTATTTTCTGTCTCTTTTAGGAAGCAATTTGACCGAAGTTTTAGAGCGGCTGTTGCAACAGGACAATTTGACAGACGTGACACTCGCCTGCGATGGACAGAGTTTTAAGGCACATCAAACCGTTCTGTCGGCTTGCAGCCCCTTTTTTGAAACCCTCCTCGTGAAGAATACACATCCTCACCCCATCATTTACATGAAGGTGAGGTTTTCATACTGCGTACAAATAAGCCTGCTACACATATGGCTTCCTAATAAGCTTGTCCTAATATATTTATGAATGTTTACAGGATATCAAGTCTTCTGAAATGAAAGCACTACTAAACTTTATGTACAAGGGAGAAGTCAATGTGTCCCAGTCATCGTTGTCAGGTTAGATCATACCTTTTGTGTGTTTGGTTGGTTGGGGTTTTGTCTGGAGAAAAAGAACCCGATATTGACGTAAATAAGCGAAAGAATTCAATACAAATGGTTGATAAAGCAATATATGTATCAATTTACGGTAAATTGATGATGTTGATTTCGAAAATCATAACTATTTTTCTTGGAAAAATCAAATTTCTATGTTTTACGGGTCAGAAAGAGTGAAGGACATAAAATTCCGGAAAAGAATTGCAGGAGTATTTGCGTATTTCTGGTTGTATCATAGGTTTAATTTACAAATTATTTGTATCCATTCGCAATTTTGTGTCCTTCATTCTTTCCCAGCCGTTAAACCAAGAAATTTGATTTCTGCAAGAAAAATGGTTACGATTTTCGAAACCTGCATTAAATTTAGTGTAGATTGACGTATTACATTGTCAAATATTTGTTGATATAAGTGGGAAATAAGCAAGTTACACTGAGATTGTCCACTAAATACTCCTCCAATTATTTTGCTTACTGTATAATATGATTGTTGAATTTTTGAATTGACACCATTTTTATCAACAGAGTTTCTGAAAACTGCGGAAGCCCTCAAGATCCGAGGGCTGACTGAAGGGAGCGACAGCAATGGGGAGGCAAGTACTAGTACGACGACGACGGGTAAAGATAACGTCATGTCATCTTCAACAACTTCGTTCAAAAATTCACACTCGCATTCTCACGTTGTGTCTTCCAACAATGTTGACTCTTCTGATGGGATATTAATGACGACGTCAAGAAAGCGGAGGAGGGTTTCTACCAGTAGCAATGATGACAGCATGGATCCCATATCTTTGGCAATCAACACGAACCACCACCATCATCATCATCATCAGGTATTTATGAATTAATTAGAATCCACTATGTATAGCCAGTTTCCTAGTTTATGTAAATTATTGCGAAAGCAAGTTGTTAACATGCAAATTTTTTTGCAGGACTTGTCCAAATCGGATGGAAGATCTTTGGATGTCGTTTCAGTCGGATCATCCTCAGCAGCAAGCAGACCATCGCCTCCAGTAATTGTTTCAGAATATCTTAAAATATAAAATTATGATTTATAAAAAGAGCAATATTTCAAAGTTAAATATGTCCGATTATAGTATTACAAATAAAATTGTGATTGACTTTTCAGGCACTAATTGCAATTGGAAAGCAATCCGGGGGCGGTGGTGGTGGTGGTGGCGGCGGCGGGGGTGGTCGTGTCTCCTCCCAGCCTAGTCCCATGGTTGCGTGTGAATCAAGTTCTTCTATTGATCCCTCCAGTTTTCTGATGCCGGTTATGGACAGCAAGGATGATGACGAACAGGACTACGACTTGGATTCTGGCTTGAACGTGAAAGTTGAGGATGAGGATGATGACGATGACGATGATGGAATTGATGACGGTCGATATATCGGATACTACCCGCATGCCTCTTTACTGGTACATACATTAATTAATTCGTCACATTACACAAGATGGTTGACCATTATTTTACTAATTTTTCCAGGAAAAATCAAGCGATGACGACAAAGGTGACGCTGGCGACTCGGATCAACAGGGATCAAACCTGGACGGACTGGAAATGGCTGACGGTAAGGGCTTTTTTTTTACAGAACTTATCTTTTTTTAAATCTAATCCCCATCTACATCTTATCTTTGCAATGTTTTTATTTTATTATAACTTTTGATACTATATAGAGCACACAGTTAGGGTGACATTTATCATGTATATATATATACATATCGATACAATTTATTATTAGCTACTAATACCTGCATAGAAGATGATGCGCTGTGTACCCCGTGTGTTTCATTCATAGCATTTCTTTCCTACTAACTCGTACATTTCACATTTTTTGCATTTAGATTGGCAGCGAAAAAAGAATTGTTATACGTTTAGCAAATAGAATAATAGATAAATAGCGACGCTTCTGTTATAAATTGTTCTGCTTAAGTGTTCTGGGCTAGAAAAATAAATACTGGATTTGTCAGGATGATGATGATGATGATTTTGAAAGTAATTTACTTACTGGTGTTGGTGAGCTTTTTATGTTTCTCGTGCTGACTTCTTAGGTGTGTTAGAAAAAAAGTGGGCTTGTCATTTATTAAAATTACTATAAAAGAAAAGAGTACTCCTCCTCCTGGTCAGAGAGCTAGGTTGTTGGGCAAATATGAGAGTTTACATAGATATTTAAGAAAAAAAACAAAAATGAACTCGACCGTAGGGCCAGTCTTTATGGAATTTTTTACTTACTTGGTTGCAGTTGCGGTCCCACGGCAAAAATCAAAGTTGACCATGCACTCGCAATCTTTCTCGAGCTCGAACACTTCGAAAGGGAAAAGTTTAACATGGAATAATAAGTGCCATGCGATTACGGTAAACCCCGTTTCACACAGCGAGAATGAAGACCGGCCTGAAAAAGATTCGAATTGCAAGCGTTGCATGCACCACCAGCAGTCCGTCATAACGAAAAATTCCTTCGTTCCACAAGACCCGGATGATAATAATGCCCCCTCAGCGGCGGAAGATGGAGAACCACCACCCCGCCTGGTGGGGCCGCCTCGTCGAAAAATCCAGCTCAGCTTGTACCGTCATTCCGACAAATTGAGCCACGTTATCCATCACGTCCCCCGATTTACGATTTGTAGTAGCACAACCTGCACTAGTATTAATTCAGGGTCTAGTTCGGATGCATTTAATAAGGCGAGGACGAAGAAGTCCGGTAGTAGTTCTTCTTTGGGAGGAATTGGGGGGAATAAAAGTTCCAGCGATAATGCTGCTGCTGGAAGTAGCAGTGGTGGAAATAGTCAGTTTAAATTTGTCTGTTTCCTCTGTCGACACGAGTACTGTCGTGAATCTACGTTGAACAATCATCTCAAAGTGTATCATAAAATAGATCCTCCAGACGTTTCATATCAGCGGAAGTGAGAGAGAGACGGTGGTATTTATTTAGTAGTTGATAAGTAGGATAGGATAGGTTTAGGTTTTGTTGGTTAAGGGAAGAAATTCTAAGATGCTGTATAAATTTTTTGAATGTAAATGAAAAATTATCATTTTCATTTTTATCGGAAAAATTTTTTTGACTTGGTTAACGTCTATGGATTGTATATTTCCATTGTATATTCCAGGACGAATCTACGGATCTATCTTCGAGAAGGTGCAAGGAAGCCCCCATCTTAAAAGGTGCAAATTGTGTGGAAAGCTGGTTAGGTAAGAAAGAATTCGAAGATAATTAGGTAGTTAGCACGACTTAATGTACAAGTCGATGTTTACGATTTTACTCGTGGTGAAGGTGTCATCATACATATCGCTTAGTTTTTTTTTCTTTTTTATTTTTCCAGAGGGCGGAAGCACAGATTTGTTCACATGCCTGGTTCGTTCAAATTCAAATTCGATTCTAGTTTCTTTTTTAATATTCAATTGTTAAAAATATATATCTTGTTTATTCCACACCGATTTAGGTACATACAGTTGTCCCTACTGCCCCTGTGTACGTAAAGAATCATATAATATGCAGCATGTTGGAATTATATAGATCATTAATTTATTCCTCTAAACGTATATAGGTTTACACCCGTAGCGATAATCTAAATGCCCATGTCCGCGTGAAACATGGGAAACCTAAATTGGAACCAAACAGCAACTCTACAAGTCCAAATAGTAGCGCTTTGGTTAATCTCATCACGGCGTCGTCAGATTACAAGTAGTATAAAAAATCTCGTAATGCTACTACTACTACTACTTTCACCATTATTCACTTGGTCAACTCCTCCTCATACATAAATATATTCAAAATGTACCCCATATTCTTGACGTCTTCGCTGCGTTTGTGTCTTACTAACTGTCCTTTCTACAAACTGTGGCCATCCTGTTGTTGTATTTTCGATAATTGCAGTACAGACCAAAGAAAGAGGAAAGAGAGAAAAATATTATTATTAGCTTGATAAGTATATTTATGGCTAATAATAAGTGTTATTATCTATATATACGTTGTTTCATTTCTATGTTATACGTACGTACGTAGTAATCTGGTTTTTAATGAGAAAAGATGTCGAGTGTGCTGTATGATGACCAAATATTTTGTCGAGTTCTCGTAGTCAGAAAAAACATACACCAGTTATAAAAATAGAAATTAATTGCATAAGAAAAATGTAACATTCAAGTTCAGGCTTTAATGATCTAGTGAAAATCATCGTTGTTTTCACGCTAATAAGTTATTATTATTTGGAATGCTTTCGTGCTAGTGAATTGAATACTATGTTATGATTATCAACCAAAAGTATTGCGTATACAGTGCTGGAGAGTCTCTTCTAGTGTGGTTCAGAATGATTGAGGGATTTGTTGTAAATATTTTTGCGTTCGTAAATAATCCTAAAAATTTCTGGGTTTTGAAAATTGTGCGTGCAATGTCTAAAGACTTTGTCATTTATGTATTGAGTTTGGAATTGAGGGGTATGTAGCAATCAATTTAAAAAAGTGTTCTATAATTCAGTCAATTGTTGAATTGAATTTTTTTAAGATTATGATTTTCGTTTTTTTTAGTTTATAGACGATATTTTGGTTAGTAGTTTGAAGTCGGGTTCAAAGTGTGCTTTTTTCAATGTAATGACAAATATTAGTTAGTTAGGGTAGGGTAGCGTGTAATAATTAATTTTAGTTGCAGACACATATTAATTATGTAAATTAATATATTAATATTATATTATCATTGTCGTACCTTATTTTATTTTTCCTTGCCGAGAAAACAATCGTCGCATAGATAATTGCCACTTTAATTAATTAATAATTGCTTTATTACTGACACAACGTTAACTTTGTTGAACAATCAATCAGTTAGTAATAATGAGTATTATTATTTACTTCCGCAATATTCGACCATCACCCAAGGGTTATAACAATCGGTTAATTTCTCACAATCAGTTGAAACAATTAGTTAATTTGTTAGTAAATGTTAGTAAAGTTTAGTTTTCGTTTTTAACTATAGACAAAATTATTAAATATTATAATTGCATTAAAATTATAGGATAAGAAGGATACGTATTTGGTAGGTGGATTGGATGAGTCCATCAACGTGCCTAATCAAAAAGAAACAGAATTAAACCAAAGTAAAAAATGTAACACAGTCGTAAAACGTAATTTTTGGGTCCAGGAGATGTCGAGTCTATGAATTAGTTTACATGACACTCTATTGTTTCTATCTGCACTTTCTCTAATTAGGCAGTGCTCCAGAGATAGGGAATGATTGAGTATAAAATTACATGATAATGACCAGACCACTATTTTCCATAATAATTGATGAACCATTATACTGAAAAAAAGAAACTGTATCCAAAATCTAAGAATGACTTTGCCTTGAACTCTATAGAAAAAAAGTAACTTTCTACTACACACAAAGAAAACTATAATATATAAATTATGTATAATAATGATGGATAATTATTATATAGATTTATCTAATATATCATTTTATTCTGTGTTTCTTGATGTAAGTTGTAAAAAGTTGGCGTTATTATTGTTAACATTATTATTAAAATATGTAATAATAGTAGATGACAGGGTCGCCCAGCGTATGCGATTCTGATTTTGGGGAAATTAGTGTCAATCGATCAGAAATTTAGGTAGTATGAAATTTGCGAAAGACATGATCTTCCAATGGGCACGTTTGGCAGAGATATTTGCATCCGAAGAGGAGAAAACAATGCCCAGTAAATCTTGGAAGGTCGAAAAATCAACTTTAGGGCTTTATTATGCAAATATCTTTGCCAGACCTGAGAATTGGCGGATAGTCGCTTTTGCAAATTTCATACTAACTAAATTTGTCATAAATTGGCACAAATTTGTTCAAAATCTATGCTCATACGCTGGGGGCGACCTCCATCTGTAGTTTTAAGACACTGTTCATGGTGCAGAACTTGTTTTGTCCGGTTTGACGATACCAAAAATTTACCATTATGATGATATGAATTTTGTGTGTGCTAGTTTGAATATTTGTCTCAGTCCGTATAAGTACATGTAATCTTATGATCTTCAAAAAAAAGTTAATTTCTTCAAAAAAGGAGATACGAGACTCTTTACTAACTTAAGAAATGAAAATGAATATCTTAAAGAAAACAAGATAAATACATAAATACGTAACTAAATTTCAAATGAAGTATAAAATAAATAAATAAATAACTGACTAAAAAAATATGTATTTAAAAAAAAAGTGAGCAAAGAAAAGAGCGACAAAAAGTGTTTGAAAAATTGTTTAGCCTTGTAGTCATTCGATAATAATAATGTTGCATTAAGTAATTCATGCACATTAAAAAATGTCGCGCTGCCTTTAAAAGGAGTGTTAAATCGTTATATTGATTGAGTTTTTCCTTCAATATTATTGTTGTCAACTTTAACTTTATCACTTTGACTTGTCAATCAAATGTAATAATTTAAATATATTTTGAAAATCAAATAAAAATCAAATGTGCTGTCCTTAAAAAATATGGAAAAGTTGACGGAATAATGGTTGATTTTGGATGTTATCATCATGCTAAAAGTGTCATAAGCTAGGCGACGTAGGTCATTTGTTACAGTCCTTTGACATAGGTAATAATTTTCATACATTTTTTGCACATTTTTGCACTTTGGTGACGGGTGGCTTTCATTTTTCGGTTTATTGGCAAATTCGTGTAAAATGGTGTCGGTTGTTTCCGCTCTGGTGAATTTTGTTGCATAAAATTGGTGGTGTTTTTGGTACAAAAAAAGTAGATAATGCACATATTAACCCACACACATAGCTTGCTTATTTAAAATTACACACATTTTTCTAGAAACTTTCCCTTTTTTAAAGAAACTTTGATAATTTTATAGTTGGCTTTAAATCAGTTTACTCGGGCTTCTCTCGGATTAATTTTTAATAGCGTAGAATTAATTAAATGGGATATTTATTTATTTATTTAGTAGCTACATGACTTCCTTCCGCAGGTTCGGGTGGTTTTCCGCCACGCCCGTGTTTCATCTTTGAAGCCGTGGAGCCTGGATCGGTCGGGAGCGGGGGCGGGGGTCCAAGTGCGGAGAGGAAGCGATGCCTCCTCTGTGGAAAAGTAGTCTCCAATGACTATCAGCATTACAGGGTTCATTTTCCTGGAAATTATCCTTGCAAAATTTGCCACAGCCTCTTCAAGCGGAAAGATTATTGGAAAACTCACGTAATTTTGGAAATTATAACATTTCCGGAAGAATAAAAATAATTTGTACCTGTGTTAACGTAGGAATCGATGACAATCGGCACATTTTCAATCATTTCTCAAAGCTGGGAATTTATTTTAAAATTCTGAACAACAAATTTGTCGTTTTTTATGAAATATGCAGTCCAGATTTTGACAGTTTTTGAAGAAAGAGATCCCAAATTTCCCTTCTTTGAAGGGTATCTGTTATGGTGATCGTTTTGGGCTAAATTTCGATGAGTTTTGAATTATTTTGATAAGAAATTAAGGTGATTTTTTGGGCTAATATATCTAATCAAAATTCGGTTGGTTGTCAATGGTTTTTGATTAGTAAATGGCGCTCAATGATTCTTACCCCGATTTAAGGCTTGGGGAACCGTTTTGCCAGTCTGTCTGTTCGTATGTCTGTTCATTTTCAACTTTGTCAAATGAACCCCGATTTACTTCAAACTTGGCGCGTTGGCAAATTATACTATCAAACAATTATTCAGCATGTCTACTATAACTCCAAGGGTCCTATTTGAGTCACTTCCAACCCATGAATGTAACTAATGTTTTTTTTCTTGTCGGGCTGTGGTTTATAAACATTGGAAATGTTATGCAAAATTGTAGCAACGCGCAACATGGTTACCATTTTATTAATACCTGTGGTAATTTTGCATGGTTTCCATTTCATTCCATGTTTTTTGATACATTTGAATTAATTTCTCGAAACCTAGAAATGTACCATCTTCAATTCTTTGATGAAAAATCACCAATAGTATGACCATCAACATATGCAAATATTTGCAAAATCGTTCGTGGTCTTCATATTTTTATCTGCGCTTTTGTTTTTGGCCTATCTAACTACGTGTTAAACATAGCCCAGGGGAATATTTCTTTCTCCACTTGTGGGCATGTACCATTCCTGAAATTTTCAGGAATGGTAGTTTGAAAGTTGTTTGATATAAAAAAATCAGAAAAATCGTTCGTGGGCTTCATCGTTTTATAATTCATCGAAATTTAGCCCAATACGATCGTCTCAATAGATACCAAGCTTTGAAACTCATCGTAACTAGATTTTAAAAAAATCATAATCAACTCCCTGCATACAAATTTGTCGTCCAGAATTTTAAAATAAATTTCTGGAGGAGAGACATGATTAAAAATGTGTTGATTTTGACGATGAGTCCTGAGTTAAGTTTCTTTTTAAATGTCGATTTCAGATGAAAAAGCAGCATGGCGAATCCTTTCCGACGGCTTCGGAGAAAGCAAAGGACAAAAGCAAGGAGGACGGCCAGTCGATCAGTTCGAGTAGTAAAGACGTGAAAAGAGAACGGACTTGATTTTAAGAAGATATTCAAGTAATTGTAATACGTGCAATTTTTAAATGACAGATTTTTTGCCCTCTTCAACAGAAACAATCAATTATACAAGTTAAAAGTGCCTTTTTCTAAAATGCAACCTTTGTCGTCGTCGTTTGTCTTGAATTTGTGCAAAAGAATGCCTAGTCTTCCTTCCTGATTCAAGTCATCACATCAAAATCCTAAATATCTACAAACCAAAAAAAAAACAAAGGGCAATCAATGCAATGAGCTTATAGCAAACTATTTAGTAGTCATCGATGATAACCTATATATCCTGTGTCAAAATGTAACTTATACAATAATACGTAGTCATTTATAATGCGTGTGTAACTAGTTATTATGTAGTCATTTTCATTTTAGTAATACGTAATTTATGAGTTTTAGATTTTAAACGTTATTCAAGTATTGTGCCAAATATTGAAGAATGTGAAGTTACCACACTATTGCTGCAGGAGAGATCTCTATTTTTGCAATGGTCTTATTTTCTTGTCAAGTTTGGAGAAAAAGTACCAAATTATTCATCATTCAAAGTTCCTAAGTAAATCTAGTGACCGCGGAAGCGTGGGCATTGTCCCCATCATGTTATACAAACCCCTCCCCTCCCTCCCCTAAATCCTGTAATGTTAATGTCCCCACGGCTTCCGCGTAAATATTTATACAACATTTAGTTATACGAATTGTACAAATGTTATGTAATCTTCTTGCCATTTATGTTCAACCAACTAATCCATGTCAATATTTCAGTCACGTGACGTCAATGAAATTCGAGTTTTATTAATTAATTTATTGTGTTCTTGCTTGGTTTTTGAAAATAGTGTTATTATGAATGAAAAAAGAAAACAATCAACGGTTAATATTTTATTATGTATGTAGCTCTTTTAATTAGTGTTTTAAGACTTGCTGGGATTTTATTTAGAGACAAATATTTGTATGGAAATGAGTAGAGTAGGATTCATTTAAACGTTGACTGATCGTATTTACAGGGATTTTTTTTGAGAATGTAATTAATATAATGAATTATCAAAAAGACATTTTATGTATGACCTTTATAATGCATGAACTATTTACAAAGTGCCAATATTGTTCTACCATATTTAAATTGTGAAATATAAATAAGTCGACGCGTTATTAATAAAATTCGAGGTATTAATCAAAATTGAACATATGTGCATGCACATGATAATTTGAATTGACCTTGCCTTTGGGAGAATAGTGTCCCCACATTTCCGCGGTCAGTGGGACATTCATATCAACTTGATATCGTCGATTACTAATACAATAAAACCACGCTTATTAAATAATTATATCACAATTGCAAAAGTGAAGACAAGCGCATTGTTTTCTCCAAGTTCACTTTTCAAAATCATTTTTCTCATTCCATATATACTTTCATTCATGAGGACCAACGGCAATCGGCCTCGTATTCACAAGAATTTTAAACAAACGAGAACTTCGTCACCATCGGCTGACGTAATGATGTTGGAATGTGAGCCTGGAACACAAATGGTCTCCATTTTTATGAAACTATAAAAAATGTTATAAATTCATGGGATTTGGGGTGTAAGAAGTATGCGTCATCTGGTCATCTGTGCAAAAAACGGTGAAGCGTCAGATTGATCCGTGATAAATGGCCCCAGCAATATTGACCCATACAAGATTGACCTGCCTCATATTGACCCCATGCAAAATATACCCATGCCATTTCATGTAAACAACAATATTAACGCTAAATAAAAAATGTCTTCCCAAACCGTGCAAAATAGGATATTAACGCTTTCTTGCAATTGGTTATTTTATTTGCACCCGAAACACTGCACATTGGTAAAATCTTTACTTTGTGGCTGGCAATGAAGATGACGAGTTGATGTCCTTGTTAGTGGAGAGTTGTTTTCTTTCCTATGTACATACATACATATGCATTTCTGTATTATACATACATACTGCAGACAAAGTGCCATATAATAAAGTGTCACATGTTCCATATTAGGTTTTTGTTGGTTAAGTTAGTTTTAAAAAATTCAGAATGTCACTATTTACTAGAAAATACCTTTGGAGATACTCGAAACTCTCGAGTATCAGTAAAGCGTTCAGCACAGCGGATACCGTAAAGATCCCATTCTTAACTGGATTATCCCTTGAATTTCATACGATTTGGCTCAGACATCATTGTCCGTAAGGATATATACGGAATATATATATAAGCAGTGGCCGCGGAAGCGTGGGGACGCAGAGGGACAATGTCCCCAGGGTTGTTCGATGTCCCCATCATCTGCCCATCTTGTATAAACCCATCCCTCCCCTACCCTACAATGCTAACGTCCCCACAGCTTCCGCGGCCACTGAATACATAAGTAATCAATTTTATGAAAATTTTAGGAAATTTTGTAATATTTTTCAGCTGTGAAAATTGTTTCAATCCAAAAACATTTCAAAAAATGGTGATCCCATCGAAGCTCCCAGATTTGTCGGTGATTAAAGACGTGGAAACGAATTCGTCACTGAATTCCGTTCAAATCACGTGGATGGATGATCACAAATCCACTTTTGACATGAATTGGCTGCAGAAAGTGAATACAAAATGGTTAAAAATACCAGAAAACTATTTCCTCAAGGAGGACGATGACCAATATAAGTACAACTTTACTAATATTCATCCGTTTCCATCTGACCCTTTGCAAAATGCTGTAAACTATGACGATTTCATGTCATCGGACCACAGTTTGGCGGAATTACTGGGAAATATTGTGAAACATGGGTTCGGAATTGTGCAAAATGCTCCTCCAGATTTCAACTCTACGAAAGAAGTCGTCTTGAGAATTTCGCATCCGCAGAACACCATTTACGGAGACTTTAGTCAATGGACGTCGAATTTGGCACATGCAGATACTGCTTACACGTCGGAGTATGTCCACCTTCACACGGATACGAGCTATTTTTCGGAACCGATGGGGTACTTAAATTAAAGCAGGACTTGGTGACTTATCGCCCAAATGAGCAGATTTTTAATCATTTGTCGGCTCCGGGAATTTATTTTAAAATTGTGGACAACAAATTTGTAGAGCAGGGATGATTTGCCAATTTTAAAGAAATATACACTCCAGATTTTAGCATTTTTTAAAGGAGGAGACCTCAAATTTAAGACGCCTCAGAAAAATTGGAACTCGTCAAAACTGGCTTAAAAAACTCACCGACATTCCATTAATCAACTTACTGACTTCCAATTTTGTCGTCCAGAATTTTAAAATAAATTCCCAGATGCGAGAAATGATTAAAAATGTGTTGATTTTGGTGATGAATCATCGAGTCATGGGTTAATTTCTTTTCTTAAAATTAAAACGACAATTGTTACAATAATGATTCCTTATAAATTGTTTAGACTACAAATGTTCCACTGTCTCAAGCATGAAGGAACTGGTGGAATGAACTCTCTCGTGGATGGGTTTGCCATTGTGAAGAAATTCCATGAAAATTTTCCAGGGGAACATTCCCTCTTGAAGAAAGTATTTATCCCCAGCCAATTCTTGGATGTTGGGAAGCATCATTTTTATACGGCGGATGTCACCTTTAAATACAGCCTTCTGACACGATCAATTGAACGCTTCCGGTAGGTCGGTCTCTCTAAGAGAAAAAATTATCAGTGTTTCGTTCGGATGCAAGTGATTTGCAAGAAAAGGGTTTCTTGTCACTATTTTGACCTGCAAGAAATGCCAGGCGCAAGAAACTACGCCCCCGGCGCGTGGCGAGATGGTGCATATTTCTTGCACTTTCTCCCAGTTTCTTGCACCTCGTATTTCTTCCTTTACACTGCAAAAAATGTAGCAAACCTGCTAAAAATTAAAAACTATATACAATTTGCAGTATTATTTGCAGTCTGAAAGGAACCACTTGCAAGAAATAATGGCAATAAAGTGTTTTTTTGCAACCTGCAAGAGTTTCTTGCACCTCACATTTCTTGCATTTATTGCTTTGCAGTGCAACAAATGTAGCATCCCGCAAGAAAAGAAACTTTGCAAAAAATTATTGCATATTACGAGGTCATAAAGGTGATGGCTCCTACTTAATTTCAGATATAATCCCCACGATATGGCGACCCTTGACACAATACCGTTCAACCTGATTGCCCCATTTTATACGAGCTTGGTGAGATTGTCGGATGAAGTGGAAAGTTCCCCGGTGTGGGTGAAGCTTTCACCTGGCGTCGTAATCTTCCTGGATAACTGGAGAGTTCTCCATGGGCGGAGCGAATTCACGGGGTTTCGTCACCTTTGTGGCGCATACATTGGGAGATCTGACTGGTTATCGAAGGCCAGAGTTTTGGGTGTCGTAAAATAAGATAAATTTATTCTTGTATTGTAAAGTAAATAATAATAAACTGTCTCAAACGGACAAAAAAGCGGTGTCATACAGTAAAATGTAAAATGAAAATTACGCGATTTAACCTCATCCACGCACGGTTATGGGTTGGTCGGAGGTCAAAAATATGTATTGACGGTGTTACTTTCGTGGTGAAATTTCCTTTAAAATTATTACACTGCATGTGGAAATTAAGGTTCAATTTAGTATTTGACGCCAGGGTCCCTTTGACCTCGATGGGAGGGACTCATCCTTTTTCAAAATTCGACCGAGAACTAAAATTATATACATGCCCAATGGCACAAATAGTGTTTGATTATGGTGTAAAAATTAACTTTATGTAAAGTCAATTTTTATAGGTAACTGTGTCATGCACGAAATAATCTTGTGGTAGCATAGTGCACGATTTTTTTGCAGGTTTTCATTTCAAAGCGATTGAAATGAAACGTACAAATCTTGCCGAGAGCTCTGGACTAATACACCGTTGGCTGAGGATGAAAGTGTTATCGCTTGAAACAATGAAAATCCTTTATAGGAAAGTTGATGAAAGGAGAAAATCCAATTCCGGGTTCGGTTCAGATGAAGAGCGAGACGAGAGAAAGGAGAGAGACGAGGTGGTATTACTTATTATCGAGGGAAACCCTTTAAGCGATACTTTGTCCGTCCGTCTGTCTGTCCGTCAGCCATCGAGATAATCGAGATCGGTTTCCGGGATCATACATATGACCCCAGGGGGAGGATCCTATCAACTTTTGGGGTCAATCTGACCACCCCCTCGAGGTCAGTGGGTGTGATCACATAATTCTTTGGGGAATTACTGGTTTCACCCTATTGTTACATTTGGTTTGCTACGGTTTATTATTACGTAATGGACAAGGAAACGAATGAGACTGAGATGGGTCGTTGGTCCGGTGTGATAGGGTTAACGTATATTGGAACGGGTTAGAAAAAATTTGAAAATTTTTTGAAATTAAAATAGTTTCAAAAAACGAATTGCCATATTACACTGAAGAGTTGTCAAGATGAAATAAAACCACGTGGCGTTTGCACAACCTCGCGAACGGAGATGCTCATGGTTCCCAAGATTTGAGATCCTTCATGGGGCTTCGAAATGTCGAAATGGATCCGTGGGACACATAAATTTTTGCGGTAAAGCGATTACACTGACAGCAATCTATTTATCTTGATCTCTCCACACAAATGGGTTCCAAATCGCAAACTCTGTCCCACTCCGCCTGTGTTCTTTCCCCATCGACTAAACGGCTCATTTGCAGCTTTCTTTCACACGAAAATTGCCTAAAAACTTGATGGGTGGATACATATGCTTTATTTTTTGCGTAAACTAAGAATTGCGGTCTCCCTGCGTATGGTATGCTGTCCGATTTTGAGCAAATTAGTATAAATTGGTCAGAAATTTAGTTATAGTGTGAAATTTGCAAAAGACATGATCTCCAAATATTTGCAGAGATATAAGAGGAGAAAATGCCCGTTAAAGTTGACCAATTTGACACTTTCCAAATTTACTCCGCGTTTTCTCCTCTTTGGATGCAAATATCTCTGCCAAACGTGCCCATTGGGAGATCGTGTCTTTTCCAAATTTCATACTAATTAAATTTCTGATCTATTGACACTAATTGGGTCAAAATCTGGGAGCATACGCTGGGAGACCTCCATTGTAATCAGTAATTCGTAAATATTTACTTAAATATACGTAAATATAAACTGTAATTTTACAAATTTAAGGTGTACTGCTGAGAACTAGGCCGGGTGGTGGGACATCAAGGGCAGGATTTTCCAGGAAAAAATTGCACGGTTTAAACCAAAATCCTGTGCTTCTGAAATTTCGAAGGAATATTTTATCATAATTTGGCTTACATGTTATTTATGATACATTTTTTGAAATTTATTACTCTGTGCTCAAAATCGGGAAATCTTCCACCCTGGGAATATGCGTGAGTCCAAAATTGTGCCAAATTACGACATCTACATTCTCAATACTTGCCGTTGGGGTGTTTGCCACCCATGCCGGGAGTCCAGACTCGTTCAAGTAAAACCCTCCCGGAAATAGTTGGTCGTCTTGATAAGTGGTTACCCAAACGTCGTAGTTCAAATAGGCTGCCGTCCTCCTGGTCGGGCTGTCCTCATGCATTAGGAGCGGAGGCGAATTTGCCGGCATCAACTTCCATCCGATGGGTTTATTCGTAAATTCGTGCAATTTGGTGGGGTTCGTGACCATCCAGAGGCGTCCCGTGGCCGGAGAAAGTTTAGTCCGAGCGTCGGTCGGGGTTCGGAGCAGTTTGTGGTTGACTTGATAACCTTGAATAATTTAGAGTTAAAGCTATTAGTTTAAAGTTATACGCAATCTAACTTATGCTAAATTTATCCAGCAGTGCTTCCAGCAACAGTGGACGTGGAAGCTGTGGGGTCATTAACATTGTAGGATAAGGAAGGGAGGGGTTTACATATATAACATGGGGAGATGATGGGGACATTGTCCCTACGCCACTGTTTAGCAAGAAATAAGAATTATTACATATATTATTGCCTAGTTGATAATTATGTGGATTAGTGGCTTTTAAATTATTTATAGCATTTCTGTCATGAATTAGAACCCAGTTTGTATTACCTGATATTTGTTGACAGTTGAATAAAAGTTTTTATTTTTGCGTGTCATCTCATTTGCGTATTTTGACCAATTCGCGACAGAAAGACATGGAAAGCCCGTGTGGCCGAATATGGGCATAATAGTAGTGAGAAGATTTATGCAAATAAGGTGACAAGCCTAAGTAAGAGCAAATTATACATTTACATACATACCTTGCCCGTACCGATTATTCGGGGAACCAGTCTCATCCGGAACTGGTTCGATGTCCACGACCGAGACCGAGTTGGTATTCCCAGCAACATCCACGTCCAACCGGGCCGTGAAGAAGTGCTGGTGGTACTGCGCGTTGACTTGTGGGGCAACAATCGTCCCATAACTGGCAGAGGTGGAGAAGATGTTTTATCAAAATACAGTATCTTATGAGCTCCGTTCTTCCCAGGGTTTGGATTTCTAGGGTTGTTACACCCACAAAAAGACGAAAATCATCGTGGGGAATATAACAGTCCGGGTAAAATTACAGTTTTTTTTAACTTTTTATCGCTGTCAAAATACTTTATTTTGCAAAAATCTTGAAAACAAAGTATTTTGACTGATAAAAGTTTCACTCATCTCACAAAACCTGTACTTTTGTAAGATTGTTGTATTCTCCATGTAGATTTCCGCCTTTTTGTGGGTGTAACACCCCCTGAAAATCCAAAGCTTGGGAAGAAATAAGCTCAAAATACTGTATTTTGCCCACCTGGTCGGACGGGCACCCGCCGTCATCATGTTGGTGCTTATCAGTCCCGTCATTTGGGTCGCACATTGGATCGACCCGTCCTGATAGAACATCCAGTTGAAGATGTATTCGTAATTGCCGAATGTCGCAATGGTGGAAAATACGAGGCGGTGTGAACGCGCGATTGATCCCTTGCCGGTCCGATAGTCGACGTGTTTCCATAAAATTCCGGCATCCTCTTCCCTGATGCTGATGGCGTTTTTATGAACGACAGGATATCCGGAAGCGTTATGGAGGACAACGTCCATGAAACTGACGGCTCCAAGGGCGTCGAGATCTAAAGTTTGCGAGTCCAGGTTGTAGCCGGTGCCAAATTGGCCAGAGTCAAAGGCCTGAATATGATGCATACATAAATACAAAACTTATGAAAGAATTTACACTACTACATATATGTAAATAATTTATCTACCCAGTATTTCGGGCGCAAGTAAAGTAACCAATTGCAAGAAATAACGGCAAGAAAGTGGTTTTTTGCAGATATTTTGACCTGCAAGAAATGCAAGGTGCAAGAAACGACGCCCCGCCGCTATATTTCATACGGCGCGTGGCTATAAGGCGCTTGTACTTTCTCCCAGTTTCTTGCACCTCGCATTTCGTGCATTTCTTGCTTTGCAGTGCAAGAAATGTAGCAAATTGGACCTCGCTTTTTCCCGAATTTTGATCAGTGTTTCGGGTGCAAGTAGCCACTTTACACTTGCAAGAAATGTAGCAAACCAGCAAGATACGAGACACCTTATCTACCAATCGACTAGAAAATTACATAAAAGAAATTGGCACCAACCGCTTTGCGATGGAAGGGTGGGCGTGGGTCGCCATAAGTTGTGAACGATTCGGCCAGCGAGGCACGATAAATAATCGGTTTTTTCTTCCCATTATCGTTATAGCTTATCGTGTAAAGAACAAGTCCTTCCCGTCCGTTGTATCTACATTCATACATCAAACCAGCTCAGAGATTTTGAGCAAACTAGCGTTAACCGATCACGGATGTAATTAGTATGAAATTTGCGAAAGACACGATCTCCCAATGGGCACGTTTGGCCGAGATATTTGGATCCCAAGAGGAGAAAACGCACAGTAAATTTGCAAAATGTAAAATTTGTCGACATTATGACGCGTTTTCTCCTCTTCGGATGCAAATATCTCAGCCAAACGTGCCCATTGGGAGCTCGTGCTATATGCAAATTTCATTCCAATTAAATTTGTAATCGATTAACGCTAGTTTGCTTAAAATCTCTGAGCATATGCTGCGAAACTTTTATTGTAAGTTAATTAACTATTCTTTCGAACGCAAGACTTTCGTACCCCACGCGCATCGTCCATTTCTGCCACTGCACTTCATTTCCTTTAATCGTGAATGAAACCCCTTCCGGCGAGTCGGTGGTTATTGGTTTGTCATCTTTTCGAAGAAACTCGACCCCACCGCGCAATTCAGGGTCATAATTCCTCTCCCCTTTTGGGGCTGAATTTCCCGAATTTTCTTGACTAAAGTCATCGTGCGTGGGTAAATCTTCAATTGCGAAGACAGTTCTGCTGTCCAGGTCGAAAACGACGACGAAATCTAAGGGATGCGCGTAATGGTTGTCGGACGGGAATTTTTTTCCGTACTGTGGAATTTTTTAATTAAATTTTACTTTTAACATCCGACTGGATGACCTATCGTCAAAATCAGCATATTATTAATCATTTCTCGACTCTAGAAATTAATTTAAAAATTCTGAACGACAAATCTGTGGAGCAGGAAGTTGTCAATTTTTTAAAAATATGCACTCCAGATTATAAGATATAAGATTATAAGATAACACTTTTTGAAGGAGCAGTTCTCAAGGTTAAAAACCCTCCAGAAAAATTGGAACGCATCGAGACTGGCTAAAAAAACTCACGATGATTCAATTAATCAATTCTTGGATTATAAATTTATCGTTCAGAATTTTAAAATAAATTCCCAGAGCGGAGAAATGATGCACGTAAATACCAAGAAATATTGGACCAATCTTCTCCCCATGTATTCCGTCCGGTCAGCCACAAAGCTCATGTCCCATGGCCCCGCAGTGACCAAGTCCGTATCCGGAAAGCCAACAGCTGCACAGCGCTGCTTAACTTTTTCATCCGCCCGAATAATATCCTTAATGAATTGAGGTCAACATATTCTTAGATCAATACATTTGTCTTGTTATTTCCTAAATACTTAATTCTGCGGCTTTTCGTATGTACATACAATATCAGAATTTAACCAGTCTTCCGGACTCAATGGGGCACGGACGTTGTAAATCTGGACGAAACTTTCTCTCTCGTTCGTCCTGAGATTTACCACGGCTTCGAACACGGCTCCACTTCCTTTGTCCGAAAGACAAAGGAAGACTTTGCGGGGATGGAGTTCCATTGACGCCATCGAGTCGACGAGGAAGAATGGGAGCAGGAGCGATTTGGGAGGCTCAGAAAGTGCGATGTAGTGATAGATGAATGCCATGTTTAGCTTGTCTCGAGATTTCTCTATGATTTCCACGGCTGCTTTGATTTCTTCGGAGGTGAGAGGGTCCAAGGGGTGACTGGCTGAAATTTAAAAAAAAATGCAACATTCGATCTAAATTTTGATGAGATTATTATTCAGTGTTTCGTTTCTTGCGGGTTTGCAGCATTTATTGGGCTGAAATGCAAGAAACGCAAGAAATACAGATGCAAGAAACTGGGAGAAAGTGCAGGAAAATGTGACCATGTGTCGTATGAAGTACAGCGACGGGCGCAGTTTTTTGTGCGTTGCATTTCTTGCAGGTGAAAATATTTACCTGCAAGAAACCACTTTCTTCCCGTTATTTCTTGCACGTGACTACTTTCGCCCGAAACACTGTCCACTATTTATTACCCACTTTTGTTTTCTGGAACGATATCTTTAGCAGTTTCAGGCTGAAACATTTCCAGCGAACAAAATACATTTCTTGTTATTGCGAATAATAGAAAGACCAATTTAAGCATGGTTAATAATTAAGTTGTAAATTAGCTTAAAGTTTTTGTGCAAGTATGACGCTGTGCAGAATGCATCCCGTGAAATGAATGAAGACGACAAGTATTTTACACATTTTTTACGGTTGACTTCCTTTCATTGTTTGAGTATAATTACTTTTTAAAATTTCATCAGTCTTCCCATTGTTTCATAATTTTGAATGGACGAATAAATTGGATGTATGTATTTTACTGCATGACCGGGGGCACATCTATGGCAGGATTTTCCAGAAATAATAAAAAATATTTGACGATTCAAGCTAATAATAAATCCAGAAATAAGTTGTAACGTTTTAGCCAAAACCCGGTCAACATGTAATCATAAAATCTTAAGCTTTGTCCAACTATCTATTTACATATTGGATTAATTATATGCATCATCTCTCTCGCAATGGAGGTATCCCATGCAGCGTATGCTCTCCGATTTTGAGCAAATTAGTGTCAATCGATGGCAAATTTAATTAGCATGAAATTTGCGAAAGAAACGATCTCTCAATGGGCACGTCAAGATTATTCGACACCTTTATCATAGGGAGACTAACGTTACCTAGATACTCAATTTCAATCAATCGTAAATAACATTTGCTAAGGGCTGACTTTTATTTTATCACGAAACCATTTCATGTCTCGCGAATCCAATCTTTGTACCAACAATACGAAACAATCGAAACGGATAGTAAGCGGTTCAACTGAGCATCCATCTCGTCAAACGAATACTTTTACGGAGGATTCACGATGGATGTAAAAAAAATGTCATAAATTATTAATTTCCACCGGAATGTATATAAATAATATTTTGCATTAATTATGTGGTATATTTGCATGCAGGGGGAGGAAGAGATTTCTATCATCGAATTTATTATATTCAATACAAACTGGCTACGGAAATTCGTGTGGCGTCTCGTGGCATTGTGTAAGTCATTGTTAAAGTTAGATGGCGGTGGTGGTGAAGGCATGTATGTATTTAGTTTTTTTGCCGGTGTATTATTTCTTGCACTGCAAGGCACGAAATGCGAGGTGCAAGAAAGTGGGAGAAATATTCGCCATCTAGCCACGCGCCCTATGAAGGACAGCGGCGAGGCGTCGTTTCTTGCGGCTTGCATTTCTCCCAGGTCGAAATACCTCCAAGAAACCACTTTCTTCCGGTTATTTCTTGCAAGTGGTTACTTTCACCCGAAACATCGGTCAGAAGTGACTATTTTCACCCAGTTTTTCATTTCTGACGGGTTTGCTGCGTACATTTCTTGCACTGCAAATCAAGAAATGCAAGAAATATCTAGCAACGCGCCGCATGAACTATAGCGGCTGGGCGTAGGTTCTTGTGCAGTACTTTTCTCGCAAGTCAAAATAGCTGCATATTTCTTTCATGCTTGAGACAGTGGAACATTTGTAATCTAAATAATTCATCAGAAATTATATCTCGCCACATTTTTTCATGTGGGATCAGTTATTTTACCATTTCTCCCCTCTGGGAGTCTATTTTAAAATTCTGGACGACATATTTAAAGTATTTTAAAGTCAGTAAATTGATTAATAGAATGAGGGCGAGTCTTTTAATCCAGTTTTTCGATGAGTTACAATTTTTCTGAAGGCTTCTTAACTTAAAATATCCTTCAAAAACGGTCGAAATCTGGAGTGTATATTTATAACAATTAGCAACGACCTCTCCCCTACAAATTTTGTTTTAAATGGTGTTTTCTGCTTAAATTATGCCAATTGAGGATGAGTTCCAGGAGAAAAAAATGGAATTTGAATTAGTTGCGACGGACATTGTGGGTTGATGTTTTTAAAAATAATGAAAGTAAATAAATAAATAAATAAAATGTGTTTTTAATCTAGGCTTCGGAGCCCCCGAGGTCTTAATTGTCACCCTCATTTTCGTAGTGATTTTCTTGCCGTGGAAACTTTATAAAAACAAGGTAGAACTTACAATAATTTTTTAAAATTATCAATTTTTAATAATTTAATTATGTTGTTTTAGAAAATACGAAAGGAAGATCAATTATTGGTTGAGCGGAGAACGTATTTACGAATAATTAGCCACCTTAAAAAAGAAAATGAGAGTGTAAGTCATAAATTTATTAAAAGGCGCAAAAATTTTCTCTTTCGACTTGATCTTGGTTCTCATTATCATAATTTCACGAATTTTTCGAATTAGTATTTTCATCTAAAATATTTTGACAAATCCCAACCATCGCACAAAGTGCCTCAAGAAACGTTAGTTGCAATGACTTGAACCTCCCAATTTTAAAATTTTAACAAAATCGGACAGTTGCACTGCACACCATTGCATTGTTAATTCGGTTTTTAAATTAATAGAATTGAATATTTATTTCTAGACAACTGTGAGATAAGGGAGGTTCGAGGCAGTTTGTACAACCCGATCCTTAACGTGTGGCACTGGAACGATTTATTTATCCCTGTTGCGTATGCGGTGCATGCTGTAAAATCTAATTAGCATTTCAATCTCCTTTTTGATGATGACACAGAAGAAATGAGGTCGTTGGTGACAATACCGTCGGTAGGAGAGCTGGAATATGTATATTTTGTCGCGTAGGAAGCCGACACGTAATATAATTGAAAATAATATTTTCAACACTGATTTACACGTATGAAATTTAAAGAAAATCTTTATTACACGCTTGCAGCTTCTAAATAAGAGAGAAAATAACCTTAGCACACCTTGAATTTGCACAGCGAGTGAATTTTGGCTCACTCTTGCTTAACGTGTACATATGGAATCAATTCAATAAATAAGTATTTTATTTTATACAGATTCTAGAATAAAGAACACATTATATTTGTTAGGGGAAAATAGTTCTCACCTGTTGTTTTTAGTAATTCTACCAAAAAAACTGGGGCTTTTGTAGAAAAACATTTCACCCATTCTAAGGAATTTGTGTCCCCCAGTTTCCACCCTTGATTCGATTTATGAATACATGGATCATCACGTAGTGGTAATAGATACATGGGGCAACCATATAACTATATATGGGCAACCATGGACATATAACTTATAACTTAAAATTATGACTTATAACTTAACTTATAATTATAAGTATACGTCAACAGATGGCGTTTCTATGACTTATAACGTATAAATTACGTCATTCGTCATAATTTTAAGTTATAAGTTATATGTCCATGGTTGCCCCATGTATCTATTGAATTATATTGGCATATTATATATATTTTTGCAATTATTCTCAAAATTCGCTGTTGTTTGTAATATTTTACTGGAATCATAAAAATGATTCGATGTTTCATTACAGATATACATGCTTGCATTGCCACATGTCGAGAAATGCAAATTTTTCTAACTTAAACTAGGACTGAAGCTGCGAAAGTTCGCAAATTATTTTTTAGAGTAGTTATTTTTAGGGATAAGTCAGTCAAAAAAATCGTATCTGTTTCAATGGGGTTTTAGCCAAATACACGCAGTAGCGTGCATATCAGTTAATCTAATCTTTTGGAATAAGTCTTTATTACAAAATAACTAATTTTTATAGAGTATTTTACGCCTTGGGTTAAATTAAAATATGTATCTATTTAAGCTTATTTATTATATATATTCTAAATGAACTGCATAAGTATTAGTGGGTATCGACTATTCCCCAGCTTTTTCAAATTTTTCCCTTGATGGACTAGAAATCCGGAGGAATAACAAAGTATCTGCAAATGTAAAAATTGTAATTATTTAGAAGTAACAATGTCACCGGGAAGATTACCAAAAAATCTGTAATTTATTACCTACGCTCCTCGTACCAAAACTCCATCAGCAACCCTTCCATGAAATACGAGAGGATGAATAGTGTCATGAAAACTATAATATTTATGCACGCACCATCCAAAAAATTCATCTCGCGTGTTACGGTTAAATTTGTTAGTGTAAGATAATTTTGTTTTCAATAAGTTTAAATAAAATCGAACAAATTTCTCTACAACGGTAAATATGCGCATAGGATTTTACGCTGTAGGTGTGAACAAATGCAAGAAAAGGAATTTTATATGTGAGATTAAATTGGTAACCTAAAATGGTAACCTAACTTCACCCGAAATTCGTGGTTTTTCCTGATATCGGAATCAGAATAGTTTTGATATTGAGAAATGCAGCTTGTAATTTGCTAAAATTAGCGTTCCATCGATGATTCATCGATCAAAACTAGTGACATTGTTTGGTCTAAACAGAATTTTTGAATTACCAACGGTGTCCCCCTGTCGATGAAATTAGACCCGAATTTAATTTTTAGAACTGTGCAAGCCTTAGCTCCTTTAATCAAGGCTGATCTCCTCCCACCCCACCCACAGCGTACCATTGCGTTCACTTGTTCCCGCATGATTTTAGTGGAAACATTATGCACCCAGGATGCCATCGTGAAGACGAAAACATTGTTAATGGAGGAATTCCCCCCGACCAGACGGAAAATCAGAAAGGCTGGCATTGGTATATCATTATGCAACATGACGGACACGTACTGTGCAAGAATCTGCAAAGTCGGCATCATGAGCATGAAGACGGGAATGAGACGAACCATGAGAAATCCATTGAACATTTTCTCAAGAATTTGTATACTTTGGTAAAGCTTGATACATGCTTTGAACCTGGAAATCGTATCAGCTTCTCTAATATTTCTGACAAACCAAAAAATCGCAAATTTGTGTACTTTGTTTTACAAGTTTTTTTAAATAGAGGCAAACATGATGTACATGATTTCTAGTACTTCGCCCATCGTGATTTGCGTAATCATCCACGTTTCACAGAAGATGTTCCAACTGCAAATTTGGATAGGTGTTCAACTCCAACGGACCAGGTAATGGAGCTGCAATCATCTCTTACCGAAAGGAGAAACGGTGGTAGGCAAGGGTCCAGTAATATTAGTCCAGGAATGGGCATAATAAACGCAATAATGGTGTAGAAGGTGGCATGGATGAACAGCTTCAACAATTTTGTCTCTCTATTCGCATCCATAGCAGGTTTGCCTGGGAAATTGTTTTATAAGTACTCACACGGAACACTTATGGTTATGTTTTCAGTTCGAAATTAAATTTGTATGTCAGGTACTTACCTTTAAAAATGTTTGCCTCAAATGTAATTACTGAGTAGATTATCTGCACGGCGGCTGAGTCTAACTCATAGTTCCAATGCCCACACAAAATAATTACGAATATACATAAGAAAATAAAACCTTGGAACTGTTTGGTTGTTGTCAAGTGGCTAAAGCAGAGGTGGCCCACGATAAGAATGCAGTACGCTGAATGCGAAAGGGTTTGGAGACGAAACATTTGTATTCGAAAGGGTTTCTAGGTCATGACATGGTTTCCAAATTTGCAGTCGAAATCAAACAGAACGGAGTTTAGTTTTTGGCATATTTTTAAATGCCAAACTGCGGCGAAATTGGATTTCTGGCCAAAGTAAGACTACGACGAACGGACAGATTCAAGAGGAAATTCCAACAAAGTGAAGGACAGGACAATGCGATCTATTCATTTACATTATGGCTACAACAAAGTCGAAGCAAATAAAATGGCAGCGTCGGTTACTATAGGTTATAACTTATAAGTAAGTACGTGTATTTATTAATTCTACCCCAGGGTTTTACTGCGCCTTACTCAGGTTTTGTTTGATTCAAGCTAAAATTCAGGTAGGTAAATCAATACAGGAAGTTTGTAAGTGCTTATCTAACTAATCATTCGGTTCCTGGCCTCTATTTAGTTTAGGCATTTTTTATGATCTACAAAATCGTAACGGCTGCAGTTTAATCATATATTAGTAGAACTCTGTGTCTTCGTATCTTTCGCATTTAAGTTTCATAGTAATCCTTGAGAGAAGGTCTAGACTTAAAAACTTAATGAAATACCTTGTAAAATACGAAGTAGTAGTTTTGACGGTATCTAGCATCTAGTTTTTTCGATTATTACAATAACTTTCGACAGAAGTGTATAACATATTTTTATTTTTTTCCAATTGGGAAGAATATGCTGGTGTTTACACTTATTTTGATTGATACCACGCTATTGGAAATCTTGTATGGTCAGGCAGGTTGCTCGGTGTTAACCTTGCTACAGCTTGATATTAAAATTATTCCGGACCTTAATTATTTCAAGTATAGAAAAACTTTAATACCCGACAAAAATTATTTATTAGACGCTATTACTTAACAATTCCACTTATTTAAGTAGAGCCACATATGAAAATAATTAGTATAATACCTGGTATTAGTATAATACTGGATTCCTAAGAGTGCACATATGTCAATAACTGGTTTTGCTAAGGTTAATTCATTTGAGATAATTATCGGAGATTGATGTTTTCAGCGAGTAAATAATTAATCCTTTACCCATGGTCCTAATTGTAAATTCGCATGGGTTTATTAACTATAACCTATTAAGGAACAAGCTAAGGTAGAAGGGCGGTTGTGCGGGTTGATATGACGGATATTAGAGTTCACGTGTTTTTGATTAGGGATTACTTAACTTATTTATATTGTTGTCGTTCATGTGATTAATTTCTTTGTTATTATTCTCCAATATGTGGTAATGCTAGTGACGCATAACTCGGGCTGAATCGTTTTCAGGTTTTCCTTACATTGTGTTTATGTAGCACACTTAATTTCAAATTAAGGCGAAATTAGCAATTTTACTAGTTTAAGTTATTTGTGATCATGAATACAGTCACAATCGGATTTTTTGTGTTAAACAAAATGGTAAAAAATTTTAACGAATAGTAATAACGAAGTTTGAACTAAAGAAGCAATTTCCTGGATAATTCTCGTTCGGGGCAGACGTTTTTCAATATTTCACTTTTCAGATTTAATTTACGTTCTTATTTTTTAAATGTTGTTAAGAAATTTCAAGATTTCTAAAGAAATTTTGTAGGGTTGCTACTCATAATGATACTCCTAATTATGATCCTAATGATAATTATAATCACAATAATAACCATATTATTCAAAAAACTTACCCGTGACGTGATTGGCAGCACCATTAAGCTGGCAGCCAGTCAGGAAGTTCCTAACAGGAACGTCACGGGAATTTTCAAATTATAACGTACAAAATAAGATTTTTATGTAATACTATTAACAAAGAAAAATTCCTAGAAAAAGCGAGATATTGAAGGTTGTCACATTTTCCAATTAAATGTAGCAATTTGATGTTATCACACGGCGGGTCGTGTTAAATGGTTGGACTGTTTTCCCAATTAACGCTCAAATCTGTGAGACCTGTTTAATTAAATGAAATATATACATACTATATTTAATTTATAATAAGGTCATCCTTAAAAGCTTGTTGCACTCGTATAAATGCTTTAGGAATAACAAAATTAGGAATAACAAAATTCGCAGTGTTCACAAAGACAATTAGTCTCAAAAATCATAACCCCTTGTCATTGGCTTACATGTTCTAATGTCTGTGAAACCTTGGCAGGCTAACGGGAGAAAATGTCTGTTCGTATTTATGATTAATTGTGATTTCTGTGCTAAAATTTTGAAAAATAGGTTGGCATAAAATTAATAATAAAATTATTCCTCAAATTAAATGACTGGCTAAGTTTCAATACAGACGTTTGCTAATTCAACTCACGTATTCCGGATATGTTAAAGTTTTCGGAAACGTTGCCACATCCAGTTTTACCTGAAAGCAAATAAATTCCAATACACAAAACCCATTAACACTAACTAACAATGGAGGTCTCCCAACGTATGCTCGCAGATTTGGACGAAACTGGTGTCAATTGATCACAAACTAAATTAGTGTGAAATTTGCAAATGCAACTATCTGCAAATGCGCAGGTTTGGCGGAGATATTTGCATAAAAAGAGGCGAAAACGCGCCCAAAATGCCATCAATTTTACACTTTTCGAATTTTGCTTTACAAATTTGCGAGTTTTCACCTCTTTTTATTCAAATATCTCCGCCAAACCTGCGCATTTGCAGATAGTTGCATTTGCAAATTTCACACTAATTTAGTTTGTGATCAATTTACACCAGTTTCGTCCAAATCTCAGAGCATACGTTGGGAGACCTCCATTGTAAGATCGGCGGGTTGTTATCTTTTGATTAAAACTTTAGATTTTTCCGGACCCTGCTTTCTTATCATCCCAGGAATAAGCTAGCCATGTCTGCCTCGCTCCTAAGAAATTGGAAAATTGATACGGAGTAAATCTAACGGGATCGAGCATTTGCAAAATGCAGTATTCTTTGTACCTTAGATAAGCATAGTCAATTTGAATAAATTCTTACTAACAATGCGGAAGCAAACCATGTTGAACCCGGATCAATTTTTTAGAACCTCAGTTTGTAATACCAACTTTTAGAAACGACATTTAGTGCGGTAGATGTGCAAAATTCAGAGCGTTGTGAGTACCGTAAGTTCGCGAAAACGCTCACTTTTCGGTAAGGTGAAGCCTGTACTGGACAATCGAGCTTGTAACTTGCTGAATTTTTCGCATCTGTATCACATCCCAATTCACAAAATGCTGCTTCTAAAAATTGGTGTTCTCAACCAACCTAAAATGCTCAAAAATTAATCGGGCTTGAACAAGGTCGGTTGTAATTCGATTACAATTCCCGAAAGTTAGGAATCCTGCAGACGTTTTCTTAAATATACATAATTTTTATTGTTAAATGCAGGGTTTAATAAAAATTGGAAAATTATACTTAAGAAAAATGAAATCTACCTAACTCCATGTCCAATTTCACTCCTATTAGATTTCCAATCAAACATAAATCGAAATTACGAAGACCTGCAAATTTTACCTGGAATTGTGAAAATTGTGGAAAGGTGTTTAGTTTGAAGGTGTTAATGAACAACTGACCTGGAATAATTCTTCTTCGGAGATTAAACTGCAAGTTTTCTTTAGTTGAAATTAAGTACGACGCAGAACTCTGATTTATAATGAAGATTAATAAACTGCTTTTAAATAAATTTTTGCTAAATCTACTTCCATACTTGCATATTAATTAATGATCACACCAATTATGTGCATAATCTGGAATTGTAATATTTTTTACAGAACTACCTGAATAAGAGTATTTTCATATACATAGATCCAACTTTACTTAAACAATAAATAAATACAAAGTGTGTATAAACCTTTATTTGAGCTCCACATCTGATTGTATGTAAACTTTGTGTCGAATTACTCAACCGATTATTATTACATCCTGTGCCAGGTCTTTATCGCTTATCGACAAGGCACTTCTTCGCTTAATTATCAAACTACCCGAATTGCCGGAAATTTCTTTATTTTCTGCTCGTGCCGTACGAGTCGTAAATAAATATGTATGCACGTACCCTATTAACCTCATAATTTAAGAGGATTTGATCCACATTTGAGGGTACGTCAGGTCTTTCGCATGTAAACCTCGGACTTTTGTATAATCCGCCAACCTAAATTTGTTTCTAAAAATAAATAAAGTGCGGCAAAGCATGATACATAAGTAGCGCAAAAATGCTGAGAATGCTGGGTCGTGACCTTAGTCGCCATATTGGAGCATGTCGACAACACCAAAAAACATGTTTTGCCCAAATTGTGACACCGCGACCACACCCCCTGACGCCGAGGGGGTGTGGTCCAAAAGTTTACGGGATCCTCCCCCTGGGGTCATGTGTATGATGCCGTAAACCGATTTCGATTATCTTGATGCGTTCTCGAGTTTTAGTGCTCACGGACAGACAGACAGACGGACAGACTAACTAACCGATCGCATAAAGTAGCTTGCGCTACTTAATAAGCATATTAGTATAAAGATACTTGCTATTTTTCAGATTAGAACGGCAGCGTCAATTTTAAACCGTTTCCCTTCCATACTTTTGGTCAACGACATTCTACAACGCCAAATTTGGGACGAAATCAAAAATTTGTTACATAAATCCGATTTATTATAAATCTAATAATTTAGAAATTTGAGTTGGTCATTTTTTGAAATATATAAAAATGATGAACTGTTTCGATTTACAAAAACCATTCTCTGTCGGTTTTGTATAAATCAGGTAAAGCATTTTGCTTAAACTTGTGTCAGAATATTTGAATGCGTTCGAACAGTTCCGGAATTTTTAAAACATATTGATATGCTTATTTTTTGTAGTGAACAAAATTAAACTGGCCCCTTGTACATAAATCTGAGTTTTACACCCGATAGACCCGCATTGTTTGGAACTAAATCCATTTCAATCCACAAACTAAAAAAATATGAATTTTTACTTTATCAGATTTAGTTATACAAGTGCGAACAAGAATGATCAACTAATGACCAAGCCTTGCCATGATATGAATGCACTTCACGTAACCTTGGCGACCAGGAAAAAACCAAGAAATGAAATGCATTCGTCAAATTCGGGGTAGGTACAGAGGTGACTTTTCGAGATGCGATGAGTGGGATAAAAAACAAACAGGATATAATAATAATCGGTTGAGTAATTCGACATGTAGTTTGTAATCTAGTGCAGCAAATCAAGGTTTATACATTGTTTACTCAAATTTAACCCAGATCCATGATCTACATACATACCCACATGTTTCATGATTCAGGTAGTTTTAAATATAAAATCTTCAGTTGTAAGAAATATTACATTTTTTTGTGCAACCTTGGGTATGACAATTAATAAGCAAGTAAATAGTCTGCCAAGCAAACAACTTTTCATTTATCACAATCATAAATCATGTCTTGAGTCGTACACTCTTAAAAATAATTCAAATGATAACTTATTATTAATATAGCAAACTATATTTTATATCAAGTTAATGTTCCTCTGGATTTAGTATAGTTTACTTAATGTGAAATTCATAGTGCGTTCTTTTGAAAAGGGCAACATTATTTTTGAGAGTGTATTTTAAACTGAATGATGCATACTTAATCTCCAGAGGATTATTATTATAGGTCAGTCGTTAATTAACAACTTCAAAGTAAACATATTTTGAGAATTTGCTTCAAGAAAAAATTTGTGGGTTTGTGAAATTTTTAACGTTTCCTGGAAATCTAAATACTACTTTGCGTCTTTGAAATGGGTGGAGATATAGGTGAGTTGTTGGTGGTTAAGATTCGATTATTTCCATTTACTTTGTATAATTTTATTATTTTTGTGAATAAAAAAATTTTAAAATGAGATTAATCAGGGATGTATTTTTTTAACAAAAATTTCATTTCACAAATTATTCCTAGTATGTATTCGGTTTGACTGGGCTGACATTTCTTGAAATTAAATTAGATATTAGAGAAATTATAAAACAATAAAAATTAAATTAGACTAAAAACACGATTTATAAATAATAATTAATTGTTTAGGAATCATTAATTATAATTAACTCGAAAATTATTGCTCGAATTTATTCTTCTAGATGGCTCTTAATTTTCTTCAAATTAAAAATAGAAAAGATTATCAGTAGTTTAGCATTTACGAATAATAATTCATCATCATTTATCATTTAGGAATATCTGATTGTGATCAGGTCATGATTTGTTCTTAGTATTTGAATATTCCACTTGTCTAATTAAATCATAAAGTATTTATCATTTTTATTGAAATTTTGTATGTTGCGAAACTTGATAGTTGTTAACTTTTCCATTATTGCTTTGTAGGGAGTCAGATGTGGGTCACGTATGCCGGGGACGACACCGAGGCCATGAAGTGTATCGGCCTGGGACGCTCGCTCAAGCAAACTCTGACCACGAGATCGCTTGGGGTAATTGTGTCTGACCGTGTTTCGAAGGCGATGGGGTAAGTTGTTATCCGATATTACGAATTTGTGTAGATTTTTAGAAATGCTTGTATTAGTTGTGAATATCTATATATTAAACTCTTGCTACTGATATGTCAAGGTTTATTGTCTTACAATAAACTAGGGATTGATTTCCATGTCGGCTATTATTAGTTGAAAAATGTTGCCTTAAAGACAAATTTACAATTATTGTGAGTTACTCCCCGAGTAGAAAACACTGTCGAGTTCTGCAGAAATCTCTATGCATATTGCATTTGCGCACTTTTTGGTACATAATCCTGCAGGAAATTTCTGTCGTTTTTTCTGCAGAATCGCACCAATGTGCATAATTCGGCACAGTTTTGCAGGAGTCGTTCTGCATAAACTTTTCCCGCAGAGAGTTTGGCAAATTTTCTGCAGGATATGGGGTAAATTCTCTGCAGGAATATCGTTGAAATTTTTGTTTGGATGGTACGCCTTATGAAGATTAGAACCCTAAAATGTATGGAACAACTAATCCCAAAAATCTAAATATAACGATTACGCAAAGTTATAACAAAGTTAAACTGAAAAAGATTTTCGACTTTTCTTATGCACTTTTTTGTTATTAAGTAAAATTAATTTATAAATCAATAAATGTGCAAATACTTATTAGCAAGAGCAATATTTATTTGAATTTAGGGAGTTATTGGAATCCGAATTTCAATGTTGCCGTCGTATCAGCTCAGAAAGGAGAAGTGAGGATGGAAAAAATTTGGAATTCCGCTCGTTAGCAAAACTTCACGCTCAACAAATTCCTCAACTGAAATGCAGCGTGTTTCTGGACTGCAACTGTCTTGTGTTGAAAAACTGTGACTCCATATTCCGACAGAATGGGGTCCAGTGGGTCAATGCTAATCGCGCTCCGTATGCGGCTATAGTTATCGACTCAAAATTTGGCAACAAGACTGGTCATGGCAATATGACGAACATGATAGTTGAGATTGAAAATGATAAAAACTTTGCAAAAAAATCTATTATTGAACTGGAGGAAATTTACGGGAGACTTATCTACTGCATTGAGTCTGATGTTTCTAGGTTTGTATTTTAAACATATTACAGCGTGTTTAACAAAATGATGTATTCAATAAAATGTATTTCATAAGATACATTTCTTGTATTTTATACGCTCAGCGCATATCCGCAACCTTGTGGTGGCGACGATGTAAAGATGGCATGGTTTCCAAATTCTGGCCACCCAATGGGGACAACGTGCAAGACAAAGGAAAGTTTCCAAAGCGAGCTAACCGAATACTGGAATTCACTCGTACTTTCTTCCACTTCTTATGGCACACTTGTAAGTGAATCATTTTATATCTGCACCTCATGAACAAAACCTAGTAAATATAATTTTTCGTTACCAGCGAGAACCTCTTTCAAACAAAAACCATCAGTTGTCGACGTCATTGTTGAATGACTCTATTGCAATCGTAGGCATGGCGGGTCGATACCCGGGAGCGAATAATATGGACGAGTTTTGGTCGCTACTTGAAAATGGGAGGGACGGAATGTCGCGTGTTCCAGAGTGGAGATGGACAAATGAAAATGCCGTCATCATGATGGATGATGTCCGTAAAACGGAAGCTGGATTCCTTTCCTGCCCGGTTGATAAATTTGACGCAAAATTCTTCACCACAAATCAATCCGACTTGGGATACCTTGACCCTCAGCAACGTCTGGCACTCAAAGTTGTATGGGAGGCATTGGAGAATGCTTGCATTGATCCAGCTAAGTTAAGGAACACACTCACGGGAGTATTTGGAGGGTGGTGGAGAACAGATTTTAAGGAAATGTTACATTTTCAAGGAATTAATGGCACCGATTTTTTGCGTGTGTACATGGGTAACGCTCTCGGACCATTGACTGCAAGGATTTCACACTTTTTTGATCTGATTGGCCCCGCCCTTTCGACTGAGAGTGCCTGTTCTACCTCAATTGCTGGTGTTGATATGGCTTGCGATAGTTTGAAAAACGAGAATTGTGATTATGCAATTGCGGTGGGAGTGAATCTACTCCTCCACCCATTCCCTCCAGCTGATGGAGCTATGGAAGGAATTCTTTCTCCGGATGGAAGATGCAAAACATTTGATTCCACGGCAAACGGATTCGGACGTTCGGAAGGAGTAGGGGCTCTAATCCTGAAAAGATTTCCTGACGCAATTTCTGCTGGCGATCGGATTTGGGGACTGATTCGTGGATCCGCAATTGTACAAGAGGGATCATCACGAAGCATGGGGAGGCCTACAGTCGCGGTTGAGGCCAAAGCCATGCAGCTTGCTCTCGACAGGGCTGGAGTAGACCCAAATGATATCAAATTTGTAGAAACTCATGGCACCGGTACCCCCGTTGGTGATCCGATAGAGGTTGCTGCAATTGCTCAAGTATATGGTGGAAGGAATGTGGATGACCCACTAATCATAGGATCCGTTAAAACAAATATCGGGCATACTGAATCTGTGTGCGGTATAGCCAGCATTCAGAAAACCGTGTTGTCAATGAAATACAATCTCATACCAAAGCACCTACACCTTAAAGATCTTCATCCCGATATTGATATTGCATCCATTCCGGCAATTATCCCGATCGAAAACGTTCCGTGGCCTAGTGGGGGTAACTCAACCCCGCGCATTGCTGGTGTTAACTCCTTTGGATTCACAGGAGCTCAGGCACACGTCATTGTTCAGGAACCACCTGAAATACATTGCAACGATTTCCAGGATCTAAGGGACACCAGAGAGCTTAGGATGCTAACCTTTTCAGCAAAAACGGAGACCTCGTTGACAGAGCAGATACGTGCATATTCAACATACCTTAATGACTGCAATTCTAATCTGAATGATATCGAATATTCCATGCACATTGGCCGATCACATTTTCCCTTACGACAAGTGGCCTTAGGATCTACCAAAGCAGAACTTATTGATGCCATGAAAAGTTTTAAAGCTGCAAGTCCTTCTTCGAAAGTTATCAAAAAGTGCTTCCTATTCACTGGGCAGGGCTCGCAATACATTTTAATGGGGAGACAGCTATATGACACCAGCGTCATATTCAGGTCAAACTTTGACAGTGTCGAAGCTATTCTTATCCATAAATATGGATTCTCGATCAAGCAAAGCTTATGGAATTCAGACGGTGACGATTTCAATTTGAAATCAACTACGGCAAGTCAGACTTCAATATTCTGCATAGAAATTTGTCTCCTTCGGGTTTGGCAGTCTTGGGGTATTACACCTGATGCTGTCCTTGGCCACAGCTTAGGCGAGTTTGCTGCCATGGTGGCTGCCGGAATGCTTACTGTGGAAGATGCCTTGAAATTGGTTGTAACAAGATCCAAGCTTATCGATGTCCTACCATCGTCGTCAATGTTGGTTGTTGCGACTAGCTTGCACAGTGTTTTGTCATATCTTGAAAAGGCAGGAATGCAGAAGGATGGAACTCACTGTCTGGATATTGCTGCTGTAAACTCAATCGGCCAAACTGTTGTTGCTGGAGACACCAAACTCATTGATGGCTTCAGAGAATTTTGTGTTAATAACGGGGTAGTGACCCACAAATTAGATTCACAACACGCATTCCACTCTAGGCACATGGATGGAATGTTGAAAAAATACGAGGAGGTTGCTGCGGGAGTGGAATTTCAGCCATCCCAAATTACCTACATTTCCGCGGTCGAAGGAAAACCCATTTCTATTATTGATGTCAACTACTTATTGAGGCACACGAGGGAACGAGTTAATTTCCTAGACGCCACACAACACGCCATAAACGAGGGTTACAATTTATTCCTTGAACTTGGACCACACCCTGTGCTATGTCCACTTGTTCTGATTAACGGAGACGAGGTAAATTTCAATTTAATGTCGATATCACCAAAAATGTAAGCACACTTATAAAAGTAATGAGATTTTGAAATTGCCATAGTTAACAAGTGAACTGAGGGTCCTACCATCAATTCGCAAGAATGCACCTGATTGGTCCACAATCCTATCATCCTTTGCCCAACTTTATTCCTTAGGCACATGGGTAAATTGGGAGAATTTTCACCGTTTTTCTGCGGCAAAAAAGATAGACTTGCCGGGGTATGTATTCGAGGAGAAATCGCATTGGATGACACTCCAAGATAAAGGGTCCTATCCCTTCCATCCTCTCCTTGGGTCATACTTTCCAAACCCCTCAGAAAATACGATTTTTGAATCTAATGTGAACGTCCAACGCTTGCCATTTTTGAGGGACCATGTGATTATAGACAAGATTATCTTTCCATGTGCGGGATATGTCGACATGTGCATGACTGCAGGCTTCGCGGACGTTAAATGTGAAGAAGGGGCGTACATAAGGCCAACCTGTCCCATTGCAGTTACTAATTTTGAGATATCGACTCCAGTTTGCTTAAGTGAATCACAAGGAACAGATTTTCAGGTATGCATGACAGCAAGTGATGATCAATACTTTAACCCTGCGATAGCAAGGATTAGACAATCACTAATTTTTTAATTTATTTATTTTATTAGGTCGTTGTTTCTAAGAATAACGAAGGTGATGTTGTATCTACGATTTATTCTCGTCTGCATTTAGAAAAATCAAAATTCAAATGGGTTAAAAACGCCTCGGCCAGATTTGATGCAAATCCATCACCAGCAGATCCAAACATATTAAATTTCGCCGAGATTCGGTCCATGATTTCCGAGCCAGTAAAACTATATTATGACTACAAAGAACTATTTGAAGCTAGCGAGCTGAGACTAGGCCCCTCGTGTCAAACTGTTTCAAGTGAAGGATGGAAACATCCTGAAAATGATTCTGAATATCTATTTCCATTCAAATGTTACGAAACTCAAGACGACTTGGACCGCTTTATAATTCATCCATGGATTATTGATGCCTTGATTCAAGCAAAATCTTATATATTAGCTTATCGGCGAAGAAATGAAATGACCAAGACGAAACTATTGGTTCCCGTTCAGATAGAGAAGTTTGTTTGGTGGAATCACTCTGCATCGTCGGGATATATATTGATAAAACTCAACAATAATAATAACGAAGCTCATATGTACGACGATACGGGTAGACTCATGGCTTCTTTAATTGGCCTAGAAATTGTACAGGCTTCGCTACAGAGCATAATGGCTTTGATCGACTCTCATCGAAGTTTGTATCCAATGATGGCAGAGTGTGTTTGGAATGAAACTATGGGACCAGCGGATAGGCGAATCTCAGATATAGAACGGGGGACAATTTCACTTCGCAGAATTGTTGAATCAGTGCCGGTGTGCACTAAATTTACGGAAGCCGAAGAATCCTTCTGTAACAGTTTGAAAGAATCGACATGTCTCTACATGTTGAAGGCCTTGATTGATCTTGGAATAAACGATTATACGTCCTTTAGCTGGCCTAATATTACAGAAAAACTTAAAGTTGTTAAAAACTTTAGTAATTTTCTCCGTTATATTTTATTGGAATTGGTCCATGATGGGTATTTTGAATTACAAGTTGGACAACGATCTGGTGATCAAGTGGTTTGTTTTATACCGCAACAATGCCATCAAGCTCAACAATTGGAATACATTTGTACACGAATTTCAAAACTGGAAGACACGGTTCTCGCTACACATCCCGAACTGGCCAATGGAGATATTAAGAATGCCAAGAAGGTATGGGCCAATCTGGCCAAAATCTTAACCGGTGAAATTTCGTTGCTCGATCTACTGGATGATATGCCTGAGGATAAACCGGGGGAAGGTCTAGAAGAAATTAGCAATACAAGGTCTTTGCTTACCACCAAACGAGAAACCCTAAATCCATTAACTTTCGCACTGTTAGGAAATCTTTCGCAACTTGGAACAAAACCAGTCGTCCGAATTCTAGAAGTAGGAAGTGGAGAAGGTGGGGTCGGCAGTGGAACAATTCAATTAATTAAAAACGTTACTGACATTGGAGTAGCATGTTTTGATTACACCTATACAGATCTGTCTTCCGTGTGTTTGAACAAAGGTAAAGAATTATTCGAAGGTACCGAAATCTCACCCAATTTTGCAGTCTTGGATATAAACGAGGACCCATCATCCCAGGGATTTATTCCACAACAATACGATGTCATCTTGGCGTCATGGGTCCTTCGTGCTAGCAAGGATCTACAGAAATCACTGAATAATCTAATACTTCTTCTCAAGCCTCATGGTTACTTAATCTTGGACGAACTTGTAAAACCGTGCAGAGAAGTTAATCTAACATATGGTGGCTTGGATAGATTTTGGATTTTTGAGGACTTAGCACGTCGCCCTTGGAATTGTGAACTTGCGCTTGAAGGATGGCGGGACCTTTTACAAACTTCAGGATTTTCAGAGATTGTTGAAGTTGAAACTTATGGAGGTTTTAACGCATTGATTATGGCAAAATTGGGAAGCAAAACTGCTTGCTCCGTTATAAATTCCGGACCAATTATAGCGTCTTTAGGCCCAACTTGGCTCTTATTTGGCGATCATGAAGAAGGCTCGCTTACCTTAAAAATTAAGCAACGGCTTCTAAATATTGGACAGAATTGCGTTATCATAGTTCGTGATGACGTTACACCAGACACAAACTCCAATATCTGCAAATATATAGCAGCCCACACAGATAGTATTGTTGGAATAATTTTTATGTGGGGAATGGAACCTGGTTTAAGCTACCGGCAGATATGCGAACCCTTCCTCTACATATGCAAGCACTTAGCCGAAACTTCAATCCCAAATCCTCCAAAATTGATTACAGTCACTTGCGGATGCATGTGTACTAGTTCAAATGATTGCATGACTAGCATACCTGACTCCTCCCCAATTGTTACGATGGTACAAGTTCTAGGAAATGAAAACAACGACTACAGATGCAAAGCCGTGGATGTTGATTATAGTGAAAATGTTGAGGATGAAATATTCTCTGAGCTGTTTCACTGGGATTCCGAAACAATGGTTGCCTACAGGAGAGGAAAACGTTGCGTTCCTCGCTTAGTTAACTACAAAGTGAAAAATACGTCAATCGAGATACCTCGTACAGATAAAACTAAGCTAGTTATTCCACCAACATTTGACATAGCCGACCTTCATTTTGCTGCATTAAAAACTGAACCACTTACTGAAGGACAGGTCGAAGTGGAAATCAAATCCTACTCAATTAACTTCTTGGATGTCTTAATGGTAACAAAACCAGATCCTGCTTTCGATTCAATTAACCAGTTGGGTATAGATATTGCTGGAGTTATTACAAAAGTGGGGCCTGGGTGCAAAACCTCAAAGGTTGGAGACCGTGTTACTGTGCTTCGCCGAACAGGAGATCCCCTTCCAAGCCATTTTAACGCCCTGGAAGAGTTTGTCCTCCCAATACCAGATTTTATGACCTATAATGATGCATCAACTTTCCCATTGTCAGCACTAACTGTTTTATATGCACTCTCATATCTGTACAAGACGTCGAAAGAAGATATTTTACTTATCCATACAGCATCAGGCGGGGTGGGCCTCATTGCTATTCAGCTGGCCCAGCAGATAGGGTGCACGATTATTGTGACTGCTGGAAGTGAAAGAAAACGAAACTACCTAAAAACATTAGGACTGAAATATGTGTTTAATTCAAGAACGACTGAATATCAGTATGACATCAGAGCTTCACTTCATGGACGAGGGGTTAGCGTTGTTCTTAATTCATTGACTGGAACTGGATTTAAAGAAGCCACGTTATCTGTTTGCGACCATGGTGCCACATTTATTGAAATGAGCAAAATAAATATCTGGAGCAAGCGAGAAGTTCAAGAACTAAGAGAAGACATAAGATATGAAATTATCGATGTTTCTGCACTTCCCTTGAGCGATCTAAGACCCATTACAGATGATTTAAGAACACAGTTCACTGGTGGACTCGGAGACAAGCGGTGCCCATTACCACTTCCCTATACTTGCTTCGAATCATCTCGTATTAAAGAGGCTTTGGAATACGTTGAGAACGTGAAACATGTTGGAAAGGTTGTAATAACTATGCCAGAACTGAACAAGAACGGTATACCATCGTACAAGATGTTTTACGACGAGGCCACTTATCTAATTACTGGTGGATTGGGGGGAATTGGGCTGGAAGTAGCGAAATGGATGCTAAATTCCGGGGCTAAAAAACTTATTCTGATTGGCCGCAGTTCGCCTACCCCGGAAGTAAGCCACTCCCTAAACAACTTACGTCAAGATGGAATAACCATTACCGTCCGACAATGTGATGTCAGTGATTTTGAGCAACTGCAAGTGCTAATAAGGGAAGTACCCGGAAATTATCCAATCCGGGGAATAATTCATGCTGCTGGGGTCTTGGATGATGGACTATTAGAGAGTCAAACTTGGGAAACATTCGAGAACGTGTACAAAGCAAAAGTTAGAGGTGGCTGGAATCTACATATGGCAAGCTTGCAACTGAAATTCCCTTTGGAACACTTTGTAGTTTTTTCTTCAATAACTGCAACCCTAGCTGCGCCGGGACAATGCAACTATGCATCAGCCAATTACTATCTAGATTCACTGATCAATTATAGAAATTGTCTGGGATTACCAGGCTTGACCATCAACTGGGGACAATGGGGTACTGTTGGAATGGCTGCAGATACAAAACATGCGTTCATCAAACCATTTACAGTTCATCAAGGGATCGCAGCATTGGAGGATGCAATGAAATCTCACAAAACTCAAATTATCCCATACGAGGGAGATATGGGTTCCGCTAAAAAGGTTTTGGCTTCTGCCAGAGGTTTATTGTCAAATATTATGGACTCATCAGAAGCATCCGTTCTTCAAATTGACGGTGAACAATTTTGGATAGAGTATGATTTAGCAACTGGGGTGGCTGAACGCATGGACATTTTGTCAAAATATATCAAACAGATTATACGGATTACATTAAAATTGAACGAAAGCGAAAAAATTGATGATCACGCAAACTTCCAAGATCTCGGTTTGGATTCTTTGATGATGATTGAGATGAAGAACGGATTGCAATCATCGGTGGGAAAACGAGTCAAAATCTCAATTAGTTCCGTGAAAGACTGTAAAACGGTTGCAGAATTATCCACTCGTTTAGTTGATCTTATCTCTGGAAATAAACCTATGGATATCTTGACACGAGATCAGCTAAAAGACTTGGTGTATAATGATGCAACGTTGCCAGACAATATTCAAGTAGATAGCGATCTTGCATTGACACTGTGCCCAATAACCAAAGTCGCCACGGTTTTGATAACTGGCGCAACAGGAACCCTTGGCCCCTACATATTACGCGACTTACGGCATCAGTATCCATCGATTCAAAAAGTCTATTGTCTGATGAGACCCAACTCTCTACTCTCGACTGATGATCGCTTCTATCGATATTTAGAAGAGAAAAATCTACTTTCTCGCCAAGAGCTGGAAAACTGGGTAGAAACAATACCTGGCGACGTTGGAAAAGAATTAATGGGCATGAATCCCACCACATATTCAAAAATCTCGAGTGAAGTTGAAGCTGTGTTTAATTTAGCAGTTAGTCCGGCGCAACCAGAAACATACAATGACACTAAAAGCCTGCATAGCAGTAGAATGGTCAACGTGCAGGGCTTCAAATTCGTGCTCGAATTTGCTGTGTCGAATAGGCTGAAATATATCTACCAGGGCTCAACCATAGCAACGGAGCAAGAACTGGATAAAGACGAAATTTATAAGGAAACTTGGCCTAGTTTGAATCAAATTGACCAATTTCCCGACTCTGCCTACATAATTTCTAAATTGATTGCCGACAACCTAGCTGAACAAGCGGTTAATCGTGGTGTTCCTTGTAAAGTGTTTAGGATGCCCAATATTGGAGGGGACAGTCAAATCGGTGGAAATGTACCACTTGAAAGCTTTCAAATTATGCGCTTCTTAACCTATATGCAACTAGAAGTTATGGCTGCCGTTAACGTCCCGCTATGCATGATGCCGGTCGATCTTTGCGCAGAATACTCGCTAAGGTTGTTCTTTATGGAGGACGCACCGTATGAAATGTACAACGTAATTAACCCAGAGTTAGGTAAGTAGGTATAATATTTCGTATAATTGCGACGTACGATTTAATTTATAAGTCACAGGTTTTAGTTTTTAGCTAAACAATTTAAAGGAGTCATGCATTTAACTTTTCTATGTGTAGGTGATGAACGTGAATTTGACGAATTAGCCAAAGAACTAGGAGTGAATGTTGATGTGCTGGAACCAGATGAATTTCTCAGACGGGCGGTACACTTGAAGGACAATTCCCCAATGAAGGAAGTTATCAACCAAGTGATTGAGTATGAGAGAGACCATGTAACCGTTGTCGAAGAACCACCAGCTTCCTATGTAGCCTTCCTTTCGGGAAAGAAAGATGTTGCATGGAGCAAAAAGTTGGCCAGATTTATTCCTGACATCTACCCGTCCAAGATAATGCCCTCGTGGGACATACTCCGTAACGACTTGACCATGGCAAAGAAGACAGGCATTTTTGATAAATATGGGATTAATTATGTGAAATAATGTTTTTATCTCACGTGCTTTTTCGATTTTAATTGTCTAAGGTACCAAAATAATGCACGATATAGGTAAGTAGCACCTCCATTATAAACATTTAAGAGTTTTAAGCATTACTTATTAAATACTTGCCTAAAGGGAGAATATTTCTTTTTCAATCGTTTGTCATTAAAAATTTGCTTGTATAAATACGTTAATAAATAAATCATGCGCGTTTAATTGATTCGCTTAATTAAATTTTATTAAACAAGTCTTCCCGCGCAGATATATTGATGATATTTCACAAAATTTGGATATTTCTAGAATCGCTTTCTGACCATCTGGAGGTCCAAGGTTCACATGACCACTATTTTAACCACCAGCTGCGTTCATATATAACTCCACCAAAATGGTATTCATAAATAATACCGTATAGAAATAGCTCAGAACTAAAGTTCTGCCATATCAACAGCAAGTTTTTACGAACCCGTATAATTTTAGTACGAAACGGTGCCAATTTTAATACCAAGCCGGGCTAATTTTAATATTGAGAATTCAATACCCAGATGGCCATACCAGATTTCTAACAGAGTTTAATGACGTATTTATCTTTCACGCAAATGTCATTTTAATGCATTATCTTAAAGACGGTAACATTATTTGTAAGAGTATGTACATATATTAATAAATTTCGTATTTGTTGATTATATCTCAACTCGAATATTCAGTGCTATTTTAGTGCTAAAATTTTATTTACGCCTGCTTAAAGCATTGATTTTCGTGTTTCGAAAATATATGGGTTTTAGCGCCATCAAAATTTCCAGCCAATTACCTAACTGCAATTTTGGTGGCAAGTGTACTCCGCTCCTTGACGTTTTAAATTCATCCTTTGTATTTATTACGGATATATTTAAGCTCAGGCTACGAATTCCTAAAACCTAACCTCCCAGAAATAACGTTGGTATACATTTGGTAATACGTACTTTACCAGAAATCTGTTACAGACATGCAAGTGCTGATTTTTTGGTAATAAAGTTTCGATCGGTTTGGTATTAAGTAAAATTATACCGGACAGCAAACAGTGTATTACGTACATATACGTAAATACCACTTTGATAGTGTCGTGTATTAATACCGTTAGGTGTTATTTTAATATTGGACTTCAAAGAGTGAAAATGCGCAGGTGCAACGCAAGAAATATGTATTCATATCTTAGATATTCGACAGAAAAGGAGATTGTAAACAATTTTAGTTTATTTTACAAAAATAATTGAATATTATTCATTTATTTATATGCTGAGAGAGATTATTATTCACTATTATTATTCATATGCTGGCTGTGGGCTACAGAGTTAATTTGAAAATGTTTGTGTCAACCTGGCCTAAATCTTATGAAACCCAAAAAATTACAAAAACCTCGGTTGGATTTTTCTCTATCAAAGCCCCCCCCCCCCCCGTTTCCGCTTCCGCAGCCGGCCTATTTATTTCCAACATCCCAACTTTTTTGCAAACCCACCAATGGCGAACCTCCTCAATGAGTAAAAACCCAATACAGCCAAAGATCAAAATACTCCCCGTCCCCGTCACGCAAAGGCTACTTTTCGTATTCCCAGAACCTCATAGTTGATAGCTAAGAAGACCGCCTTTTTCAAAATTGGCCGCGTCAGTGTTTCCCTCTCATGGGAATCATACCACAATGCGCTCAACCCATGTTCCAACATTTGATTTGTCTTCTTCCTCATAAATCCGCCGGCCCGATCCCGCTTAGAAGTCCAAATGCTAGGTTCATTCTGTACAATGGGTTCCTTGACAAGGAGACAATTTTTCTGGATCCCTCTCTTTCTGTAAAATATTGTTCGTTCAATCCTGTCCTGTATACAACCTTGCTTCGTTTTAACGATGGCGACATCAAAAAGTTGAAAAGCGTCTAAATCCAAAGATGAACAGAAAATTTATGAACGAGTCATCTGGATTCGACACTGCTACACTTTTGAAAAGTAATCAAACTTTCAATTCTAAATTGAGTAGACTAAATCCATAGTAACGTTATCTTGATCCAGAGCAAAGTTTACCCAGGATTTAATAGATAGTTTACTTACAATGCGAGGGTGTGAAGTGCAACTCTCCGATTTGGTTGAAATTTTAAAATTAAGTGGTCCAAGTCAATACAACCAACGTATATTGAGGCAGTTTGTGCGATGGCTGGGATTTATCAAAACATTTGAGGTCAAAGTTTACAAAATGGAAGATTCTTACCAAGCGGACGAAGCAAACTCCATTTCCATTAAGCTCGAAGGGAAAAATTGTCAATTTTTCAACTTTGACCTTTGAACATATTTTTACACAATTAATTGTCCCTCTGAGAGATTAATTTTGCCGTGAGTGCGCAACAAAAAGGTGTAACAAGGAGGCCAATCCACGTCGAAGAGGTAAACGCGCGGAATAACATGACCGAAAAGGCCGACGGAGTGGAAGGATCGGGGTCGTTTTCACAATATAAAGTATGTAAGGCTTCCTCCCTAATTTTTAGGTAGGTGGTAATTAAGGGATTCATATAATATGAATCATATTACTGGTTCGGGTGGCCAGTCCAAACCGTAGGAGAACATTTTTGGTGTGTAAATCGTGGTGTAGAAAATAGGGCGACTGTATGTGTGTGTGTTTGTGTGATGTAACTGGTGGCGTAATGTGACCGTCGTGTAATAATGTGGCGTGGTGGTCACAAAATACAAAAGGCGATTGGACATTATATGAGCAGATTGCCCCGCCCAGTATTCGAAAACCGCGGTTCTGAGCATTTTGAATTTTTGAGCACACGTTACTAAACGTTTCAGCTTGACAAATTAAAAATTTCAAAAAATTATGTCCAACCATGGGTCCTAAAATAAATCCAGAAGTGGAGAGGTCAGTTTTAGTACTTTCCAAGAGTGGTTCCTCTGAACGAGACATCCAAAAACGTTTACAATGCAGTGAAATAAAGTTATCGACGGGTGCAATTCATAACATAATACATGGCGTAGGAATTAGAAGAGAAGCAAAGAACGCTGGACTTCCCATACCTCCAAATAACTATCCTCCAGTAAAAGCCTCAAAAACGGTAATCAAGAAGATTGATCGCTTAACCTCTAAAGAGAACCCACCCGGCCAACGAACTATTGCAAAAGCCGTCAACTTGTCACAAGGACATATCAGCCACATAATAAAAACAAAGTTGCACAAAAAAATCCACCGGAAGCGGTCTATTCATGTCCTCGAAGACTCCCACAAGGCAAATCGGACCACCAACTCTAGGCGCCTGTATGAGGACCACTTGGCAGGTGGAAAATCCGAATTTGTTGTCACATTGGATGAGGCATGGTTTTATCTCCAAGACTGTAAAGGGGATAGGAAAATCTGCTACACAGAACATCGGGAAGATGTTGAGAAGTATGTATGCCCAAAGAGAGAAAAGTTTGGTGACAAGATTATGGTGGTGGGCGCTATAACAGGTCGTGGGGTCCTCGACTTAATCAAAGTCCCCCCAAACCCAAAGATAAATTCTGCCAGATATGTGAGCGATGTCCTAAAACCACTGTTGGAAAAAGAATTGCCAAAACTGTATCCCACAGATTACGATAAAGTTTTTGTTCATCACGACAAAGCGTCATCGCATACCGCCACCTTTACACAACAATACGCAGAAGACCTTGAGGCCAGAAGAGGCACAAAAATCATCAAAAATACCCTAATCCCGGTCAAGTCACCCGATATATCTCCTATGGACTTTTTCGGATTTGGTCATCTGAAACAAAAAATGTTTAGCAAGCGGCCAACCACAATGGATGGGTTCTGGGAACTTCTGAAGGCGGAGTGGAGGAAAATCACCCCTGAAATGTGTCAAGGGGTATTTTCGGCGTGGAAAAAACGTTGTCGGACTGTTGCTCAGGTGCATGGAGAACACATCGAACAAATTAAGGATATCCACAGTCATCGTATTTAAGGTAATACTTTAGGTGCTCATATAATCTCCAATCGCCTTTAGTAGTTACTTGTGATGGTTCATTTATTGTCACACAATTAATTTCTACAAAACTTAGAGAGAGAGGTACAAAAGGTAAATGAGTGAGTGACGAGGGACTTAGAGGGTACGTGTTCCTCCTCTGGCTTGATGAGTCGCACTGATTAATTTTCACAAAGGTTCACAAATATATTTGGCAAAATCACTGCCACTAAATTACATACACTTCATCCACGACCAATGGATGTCAAACTTTACCCACGCGGAAGGAGGGCAATCACTATCTTCGACAAATGAGAGGAGAGGTGACGAAGGTTCACAAAATTCAGAAAAAGGTTCAAGGGAGGACAAGAAATAGAGATAAGTCGTGGTCAAACTTCAATTAATCCAGTCTGACTGGCACCCAACTTAAATTTCCCTACTCGAGTCCAGTCTCACACAATACAAAATCATCATTTTCATATCATGACAAATACATACAAATATTTTTATATTATCATGAGTCAATATTCATAAAATTACGAGGTCAAATATTAATAAAATCAATTATTTAAATCGACGACACGTGGGAAGCTTGACACCTCCACCGGCCTAATTTTCCTTCTTGGCGAGCTCATAAACTAATACGAATAGGGCGTAAAGTTAAGATGCTATTGGAGGTGGAGGACAAGAAGGAATCGTGGAACGATTAAGGTCAATAAGGCGTAGAGTTTTGGGAGTTTTGAGGGATAAATCCGGTCCGTGAGGTATTGTTTACGGGGTCCCAAGTCCGGCTCAAAAACCCAAACGGGGGAGAGTTTAAAATCTCAGTAGGGTTGACGAAATCCTGTGAAAAAAATTTCAAGAAAAAAGAAATTTGAGAGCATGCACTATTAGATATGTTTTAAGCAGATAAGATAAGTAGATAAGCAGATAAGATATCAGATTAGCAGAGTCGATCCAGCACAAATTTGATTAAGATGACATTTGTCAAAGATAAGGACGATCTCTCAATGAAAAATTTGCATCCGAAGTACCGGATACGAGCGGTTTTGGAAAGTTTAAAATTTAAAGCCCGTTTTCTCCTCTCCCGATGCAAAAACTCAAAGGATTGGGATGGTAAAATTTTGTGGTAATGAAGTGTGTTATCTAGTTTAATTAAAATCGCAGAGAATGCGCTGGGACAGCTTAATTTAAAAAAATAATCAAGTCATGATTTACGCACCCTTTGCCGGGTAATATTCCACGACTTGTGTGGGCCGCCGTTGAAACGCTCTTTGCCGCGTTACCTTGTCCATATCGTAGCTAACATATAGCACAAAACTGTCTCGAAAATTATCAAGTAACCAAACACATTCTTGCAGAATTAAACTGGGAATAGGCCAATTATAAGGTACAATGTATACCAATGTTTCGGCATTATCCTCTCCAGATACCCTGGGAAAATAAAGTACAGAAGAATGCTGCACCAGCACAACGTGAACCTTGCATTGATCCGATCGTCCAGAAATTGAGGCCGACATGTCAAGTTCATGTAACGTCGTTCCTTGAAAAGTATAGAGTATGACTGGAAATCTGGGTGTGGCACTGTGAAAAAATAATTCGTCCAGATTAAATCAACCGGAAGTAGGCTCGCTGTGCGTGAAAATGGAATTCATACCTCCAGGTACACCCTATTCTTGGTGAGGTTATGGACAATTTTAAAGCGGAAATGACAGCTATAAAGGCAAATTGAAGAATTTCGATGATACTACGATTTAGCATGTTTGTCCGAGTTGAAAGGTTTTTATTGCTGAGTGCAAAATCTGTTCTGTGTTGCAGGAACTGTTGATTACGATTATGCAGACGTGGAAAACAGGGCTGATAAATTCTAGAATAGAATAAAACATGAGAAAAACTGTATCCGCTCTCGAGCCTGACACTAAACCAGAATTTTCGGTTATCGATTAATTCATGCCACGGGTACACAATTTCCGGACTAGATTAGTTATTTGCCAAGTAAATGTATTCGACCGTTCGTATAAATACGGATGGTCCATTCATTTATTGCCACGAGTTTTCCATGCCTAATTAAACTGATTTGTACTAATATTTAAATATGCAATTATTCTTATCGCCACTGCGAGCTTGGCAATATCGAGAACTAACATGCATTCATTGGTTTGCAATCATGAAAATGGTTTATAGGATATCGTAAATTGTGATTCGTGTTACTTTACTCACAGCATATAAATAAAGAACGGAAATGAACGGAAAAAAAGAAATTTGATAATATCGTGCTCCACACCGGATACACGTGTGAAGTTGATCGACTTCGCATGTCTTTGTAAATCGTTTAAGATCTTTAAACCGTGAAAATCACTGGCTAAATTGGTTGTAGCACATAATAAAAACACAATTCTGTATTCCCTGAGGTGAAAATATACTTGGTAGAAGAATGTCCATCATTTTGCCCAAACCTTGAACAAGTAATCCCGGATTTTTGAACTTTCAGATTTATGTTTCCATATTTATAGACGATAAATTAACGAGGGCATCTTGGAAAAATGACCTATGTTTGCGGTACATAATTTATAAACGTGCCGTCCATACTTTCCCGAACCTTTCCGCAGCCTCTGGATAAGTGCTGAGTGGTCAAACAAAGCATTTGAAAAACCACAAGTTTTCTAACCCACTTTAATTTTCCTCCGGAATTAAGCATAGACTGTTATACTTAAATTGATAATTATCGTTACTATTCGTCAAAAAAATGCCAGTTTTACGGCACTAACAATATGGACAATTATAATAAAAGTGATAAATATTTTGTGACTCGTTTACAATTTGACAATTATAATCGGCAATAAATTAAAATCACTGATTCCCTATTAGGAACCTCCCAATTGCACATTTACAATTCAAATACTTATCATGCACGATTCAGATTTATTTTGCAAATTTTACTATAATTATACACATCACGCATTGATACCAGGATTGAAATTACTAATGCCAATACACAATTAACTAAAATATTTTAGATAGACGCTTATCCATGCTGACTTGTAAATATATGTATATATGTACATAGTTCAATAATATTTTGGCCTACATACAAGTAAGTCAAAATAGTTACGGCCTGTTTTTGGAATTGTTATAGAATTTTGAGATTAGATTTTGACCAAAGGTTTAATGGCGAAAAATCACGGTAAATAATTTTTATTGTAAGCAATTTTGCAAACTATAATGGGAGAATAGGCAACGCGAAGAATTTTAGATTTTGGACAAAATGGTTCGGATTAGAATTTGTTAACGTGGGATGCTTATCTAGAACATATGGATGCGTTGTTAGGTGATTTATAACCCGGTCGGAATGACTTATGATTAGATAATTCGGGACGGCTTGCGAATCTTCATTGCAACTTTTTTTAACGAATAGCCCCTGCCCCTCCAATGGGACCAGAACAGTCCTACCTGAGGTTCCTCCATGGGGCTCGAATTATTATATATAGAATTCAGGTGGGCCTACGCAGAGTAAGAAATAAAATTTAGTAAAGCAATAGCCGCAGGCGTAATAGATACTAACGCAATGACGCACTTGAGTGCAACCCTTATACCACCATCCACCGTGGAACAATGAGGCACAGCCATAGCGTCCGATCGTCTCGAATTGGGCCCCACTATTGTAACTTAATGAATCTCCTGAAAAATACACAAAGCAGGACAGTTTTGAAAATATTGCTGATTTCATTTCAGAGGTGATGAATTTTACGAAGATGGCGCAAAATCCTTGCGTTTAACATTTCACTGGGCACTGCCTTAAGCTAAATTCTGTTGTGTTGTTGCGCAATTCCAAAAATTTAAAGTAATCTGAGCGTTTTAAATTAATCACCTGCATTCCCAGTGTAACCGGCAACTTCTAAGCGGTACTTATTTCCTGCGTCAGCAACTTTGAAGTTGGCGTACATCGCATACCTCTCTTCCCCTTCCCAGTCTTCGAGATCCACCCGTAATTCTTCATATCCATCGTGCGTGAGCTCATGGATCGTTTTCAGGCCTGTACTAGGATTCAAGGGGACTTTTCATAATTTTACACAATGTGCACAGTTGAACTGGTTTAGCAGGTTAACCTAGCCAAAAGTCTGAATCAAGGCTCCCAAAACCGTGTTCATAAGCATGCCAATTTTTGTCGAACTTGATTCTTTCCTCCCCTGCCGGAGTTGGAGTTCCCCTTCGCTGAATTACGATCCATCCCTTGTCACAGATAACCTATTGAAATAGAGGTTTGTTGGCAATCATTGGTTTGTTGGCAATCTCTCACCTTCAATCTAAAGAAGCACCCGATATAGGATCTATGCAATTAATCAATTACTTGCTTATTGCGAAACGTTGAATTAGTAAGGTTGGAGCTATCTCTGCAGACCACTTCCTCATTAGAGCCTCGGGGCGACTAGCATTCATTACAAATAATATTAACTTTACGACTTCAGTAATTAAGTTTACCCTGTTCTTGTTAAGTTACTATCTTGCGTACATTGTCGGTATACTGCTTTAAAGTTTCAACCTCCCTCAGGATGGTGCCAACACCTTGAGATAATTCGGAACTTGCGTTCCTTATCTCCTTCAGGATTTCATGCTGATGTTTCTCTACCGCAGCGACTTGATACGTTAAGTTATTGAACCCATTCTGCGAAAAATTATATAACTTTAATACCAAGCATTATAGTGCCGTAAACCAAATCTTGGCTTTAGAGTTAGACTATAGAATACGATTTGAATTGGAAGACGATTGTGGATTAGCCGGGTATGAAATGCGTTGTGATTTAGTAAATTTTCCCACCTGAAGCCATTGTGTTGTTAGTAGTACCAATCGGTAATCTGACAAGTTTAGGGAGTCCAATTCCTAAAAATACAGCATGGAAGTCAAACAATATAAAGGAAAACAGGCACAGAATTATGTGATCAAATATAAATTTTGCAATGCAAATATTTAAAATTTTAAGTAATTCACAAAAAGATGGCAAAAGGGTTTCGTTGACCAGGGGTCAACGAAAATTTGCCGAAAACGTTAATTATCTCCCGCTCCTATATCTTAAATATCAGTTTTCAATATTATTTTCGTGCCAGTCTTCGGACCTAGCGCATGCAAATAAATCACGCTTATTTTGACAAGCGCATCGATTATTCACTACAGCCAGAAATCGGGCTCAATATCAAGCTCAAAAGACGGCGAATTGAATTTTGTTATCTAAGGTGTACATTGAAAGGTATGATAGGGTTCGTTCAAACCACGCAGGTAGTACGTCGAAACAGGGTAAAGTGAGACGTGGGTAGGTTGCTGTGAATCAATTATGGAAGACAAGGACGAAACGGTGGCAGATGATGCGGATGTACCACAAGAAATTCCATGAAATGCCATGTGGTCTGACCGCTACATGTGGCTTTCCACGGTTTATTCTTAGGAGGGAAACTTACGAGGTTGTCAGTGACCGATCTGCTTGAAATTTTTACCAAAGATAGTTTGACATGAATGAACCTTAACCCTAGAAGGTTTTGACTCCATGGCCACAAACGGGTGAGAAATAAATTTCGAAAGTTTCAAATTTTCTCATCAAGGGATGCCATTCTATCTGAGCTCACTCTAGTTCTATGGGGAGGATGTTGTAATGCTTATAAGCATTGGAATTTTGAAATTGAGCCAGTCTTGCAAATCTTCACCGATCTTCAAAATTCGAAATGTTTTGGAAACTTTGGGTCATGGACTAGAATATATAATTTCAAATTTTTGAAATTTGACCTCATTCGCCTGTTATCAAGGTCACAAGGTCAAAAATAACCACATTTCCATGGTTCGCAAAAATTGATTGTCACCAAATTTTAATGAAAATTTCGAAATTAAAAAACTTGGGGAGTGTCAAAATATGACCAGTGGTGCTTGTAAAAAATTGTGGGTGTGGCTGGGGGTGTGGAAAAAAATAAATCAGGTTAAAATTACTGTGTTTTATCGCTTCGGGGTGTGAAAAATATCAAAGTCCTACCAGGGCCACACCCTCTGACGGCATTTACATTAGCGGATATAATTATTCAATCCCCACCCACAGGGGGTGTGCCCATCAGCGCTTTCGGCGTTAATAACTTCAATTGCCTAGTGCGACACCAATAATTTATCGGGATGGAATGGGGACCCTGATGGTGACGTCCAATCACCAAAAACCACACCCCCAGGTGGGTGTGCCTTAAGGAACTTTGGGTAATACCTTTATAAAGCATGTCACGCGACGCAAATAATTTATCTGAAACTCAAGATAACCCCTATTATCACGTCCAATTACAATTATCCAGAACCACACCCCCAAGTTGGATTGGTTCTCAACGGCTTTTTGACGTTAACGAAGGCACATCATATGATGCACGTAGCGTATCCCGTCACAATGAGGGGGTCTAGACGGCATTTCAAATATATAAAGCCACACCCTCGGTGGGTGTGGTTCGCAGCGAATTTTCCGTCTTATCAGATCCATGTCATGTGACATGTCATTTTTCTCAGCTCGATTAGTCGATCTCAACTAAATAACTTAAACTTACGAACTTAAAATATTCGTAGTATGTATTCATATGCGGGCCAACTAGAACATAAATTTAAAGGGTAATAAACCGTTGTAACGTTATAAGTAGCTCACCCTGTAATAATGAGTTTGACATAATATTGCATTAATGGTGCAGAATAAGCGTGCTAAAGATATACATAATTGTAATATAATTTTGCATCAATGGTGGAAACTAAACGATTTAAATGAATCCACAATTTTGACATAAAATGTTAAAAAACTTGATGTCAAAATTATGGTTATTTCTTCCAGTTCTTCTCCACTTTTGGTGCGTTTTGCATCTATTCCCTGAATTGTGTTGCACCATTTAGAGTCACCGATTGTTCGATATCAGTGGTGCTAATAAGTCGGTTACGAATGCCAATAACTCGCTTTAATGCGTATCAATTGATGCAAAAAAGTCGTTAACACACAGACGGACAAGAGGAATTCAATAGCTCCCGTGCTGCGCAGGGTGAGCTAATAAAGAAATCAACTAAAAAGGTTCCCGAAACAGAGGTCGACGCCGCCGACAAAAGTTCGGAGCCGATTTTATTTTTGCCTTAATACTTAGATTGTGGTCGAATTATAATTTGGATAGTCGATATTTTGTCAATATTTTCTGTTCGAAACCAGACTTTTCATTATATGGTCTCTTGTTCTCTTTTTGATGAATTCATTATGCGTATGCATGACGAAATTTGATTCGCTTTTGTTCAGACGAATTTTGAGTTGTTACTTTTTGGAGATATTTTTGCTGTATGGTACAGCCAAATGTACAGCCTGAACCTTACTTCATTGCGTGTATGCCCTTGAATTTATTAATATTTTAAAAATCACAACTTTCCAAGAAACCGTAGAAAATTTTACCAGAAATTACGGGTGATTCTTAAAACCTTTCCAATAAAAAAATTTTCAATTTATTTCAAAAATTTTTAAAAAATTCCAAAGATTGTTCGATTAAAGATTCTTCGATTCTAACCGTATTACCCACTTATTTGCTCAGAATTTCATGGCGAATACGAATATGAACTTAGATTTTGAAAATGTTGAGCTTTAAGGAAGTTGTTTTGGATCGCCCCAAACCAGTTTTTCCCATTTCTTCCAGTTCCCATTGAGTTTAGATGGTGGTAAAAAGTTCCTTCTTCCCACTTTTTTCCACTGCCCTGGTCAATTTGGCTTTTACCAATCGAAACCCTGTACATATATTTGAAGCTACTAAATCGCCAAGTTATATAAGAAAATAGTGTGTATGGTAAAAGCCAATTTCGTAATTTTCGAATAAATGAATGAATATTTGAATAATTGAATAAACGAATGCATATTTGAATGAATGTTTGAATGAATGAATGTGTGATTGAATGAATGTGTGATTGAATAAACGAATGAATATTTGAATGAATGTTGTTCATACTAGATGCTAATGAATGAATAATTTAATGAATAATTTCTCGTTGAACACGTATTTATATTCTTAATCCTCTTGCCGAGACCTTTCTAACGATACCCCTATCATGGAGCTATGTGAGACTATTAAGTTGTTCGTAAGTTTAAGTTGTTTAGTTGAGATCGACTAATCGAGCTGAGAAAAATGACATGTCACATGACATGGATCTGATAAGACGGAAAATTCGCTGCGAACCACACCCACCGAGGGTGTGGCTTTATATATTTGAAATGCCGTCTAGACCCCCTCATTGTGACGGGATACGCTACGTGCATCATATGATGTGCCTTCGTTAACGTCAAAAAGCCGTTGAGAACCAATCCAACTTGGGGGTGTGGTTCTGGATAATTGTAATTGGACGTGATAATAGGGGTTATCTTGAGTTTCAGATAAATTATTTGCGTCGCGTGACATGCTTTATAAAGGTATTACCCAAAGTTCCTTAAGGCACACCCACCTGGGGGTGTGGTTTTTGGTGATTGGACGTCACCATCAGGGTCCCCATTCCATCCCGATAAATTATTGGTGTCGCACTAGGCAATTGAAGTTATTAACGCCGAAAGCGCTGATGGGCACACCCCCTGTGGGTGGGGATTGAATAATTATATCCGCTAATGTAAATGCCGTCAGAGGGTGTGGCCCTGGTAGGACTTTGATATTTTTCACACCCCGAAGCGATAAAACACAGTAATTTTAACCTGATTTATTTTTTTCCACACCCCCAGCCACACCCACAATTTTTTACAAGCACCACTGGTCATATTTTGACACTCCCCAAGTTTTTTAATTTCGAAATTTTCATTAAAATTTGGTGACAATCAATTTTTGCGAACCATGGAAATGTGGTTATTTTTGACCTTGTGACCTTGATAACAGGCGAATGAGGTCAAATTTCAAAAATTTGAAATTATATATTCTAGTCCATGATCCAAAGTTTCCAAAACATTTCGAATTTTGAAGATCGGTGAAGATTTGCAAGACTGGCTCAATTTCAAAATTCCAATGCTTATAAGCATTACAACATCCTCCCCATAGAACTAGAGTGAGCTCAGATAGAATGGCATCCCTTGATGAGAAAATTTGAAACTTTCGAAATTTATTTCTCACCCGTTTGTGGCCATGGAGTCAAAACCTTCTAGGGTTAAGGTTCATTCATGTCAAACTATCTTTGGTAAAAATTTCAAGCAGATCGGTCACTGACAACCTCGTAAGTTTCCCTCCTATTATGACAATCAGGTAACATATCCTGCCAACTGCCAAGGAGGTTTGCTCTTGCACGAGCTGCTCTAAATTTATTTATTTTATTTTAGTTTAAATTAAATTTAATTGGTTTATAACTTAATTTGTAATTGGCAATGTGCGAAATTTCTTCAGTACCAAGCCGTGAAAGGCTTTTAGTGACAAAGTACATTCCTAAATTTCTTATTTGTATTATTTTAATTTGAATTAACACGTGGCCTTTGCCACTCCACTTGGTTGGTTGGGGAATCAAAATTGGTTTGTATCTCAAAATTTGTGTGGTTTTTTGTGCAATTTTTTCCACTAATATAGTTTAAGGTAATCTAAATTTTAATTGGCTAGTAATTTGGAATAATTATCTGTATTTAAATTTACAAACTTAACCAGACTTGGTATGCAACCAACTTTGTCGCGTTCCTTAGAGCTGCGAGTTGGTTTCGTTTGTTCATCTTGTAAAATTATAATTTGATTGTAGAAGTATTGGCTTAGAGAGGTTGGAAACTGTCGAAACATGGCATTCTGCTTACTGTAGTAGCTTGTGTGTAAGTTAGAGTTACCTTCTTTAGTCTTATACACTATTATTGTATCATTTGTTCATATAAAGCAGTATAATAAAACTTATTATTATTATTATTATCACCAGCGAGCCAACATTTTAACGGTCAATGGTTGTTATTTGCCGTAAGTAATACATGGAGAATCCTGCCTCCGGCCTCACCACCAACACCACCGTGTATTCCATCCAGCAAAGAAAAACCATTGACCGTAAAAATGTTGGCTCGTTGGTGATATGCTACCTGCTTGCCATAATATATAGCTTACCCTTTCCACGATTGTGGTAGGTTGAGCGGGTAGACTTCTTTTTTCTCGTGATTTCTTTTCCAGGTGGGTTTTTTGCTCCTTGTCAACGATAGGCTTCATTATGCCTGGAAAGTTATCAATGGTAGTTCGCAAACCTTCTAATTTCTGATTCACCGCGTAAGAAATAGTTTGTAATTGGTCTTTGAAGTCGTCAGTTTGTCTTCGCTCTAAAATTCTTATTCGTTGCTCGAATTTGGCTTCCAAGGCTGCAAGGTCATCTTTCGTCGGAATTTTGAATAACTGAGTGCTTAACTAAAATAATACATAAATAAGTTTTAAGAATTAATTCTAAAATCAATGATTATGTACATTTGTTTTAGTTTCGCCGACCAAGTTTTTCACTAAAACAACTAATTCCAGCTGGATTTAAATGTCACAAAAAAGTAAAAATGAAAAATCGTACAAACATGCAAATATTTACTTACACGCTCCAAGAGATTATTTTGCCTGGAAATTAGTTCATCGTTAAGATCAGCGGCTTGAACCTGAAAGAAATTAAACTACCACTTTTCTAAAATTTAAGTAATTAACACTTAAAATTATTGAGAACAGTAAAAAAAATACAATCAGGTTTTTAATCAAACTTTTGAAGCAGTTGAGGCTTCAATAAGTTAAACTTGACTACTAATGAATTTTTATAAGTTCAATTGAATAATATGGATAACATACCAAATTAAGATATTGCAAAACCACTCCTCCAAAAAATATCTGGAGATATAAAGAGCGATTGAAATTCCGTGGAGAAATATACATGACTAAATTGCTGTGTTGATCGTCTTGTGTGAAACGAAATGATGTTGGTAGCTCAAAGTTTGCAAGAGTAAATAAAGTAATTGAGATCCTGATACAATTGCTTGGAAATGGTGTGCTACAGACACCGCGGAACCGTGAGGACATTTCTATGAGGGCATTGCACACAGGTTCTGCTTCCCCAGAAATTTCACTCTGCTTGATCAGTGATAAATAAATGCCTATTTATATTCGCAATGGTGTTTACAGCCTTTCATACTTTCTTCACATTGGAACACTTTTTTCACGCGGAACAGTAACATGGCAACTAATGGCATTAATGACTTACTAAAATTATTAAGGCAAACTAAATTCAACCCAGTAAATCTTTCCATTAAAGTAATAATATTAAGTTTGTACCATTTAGTAAAGAGGCCTTCGCTTGGATGGGTTGGATAGTATCCAATGGATACATTCGAATGAGTTTAGAGTAAGAAAATATTGAGAGATTTTTATATTTCGAGAACCTGAACCCATGTAATTATACATAATACGCATAAAATACAAATTACGACAAGAATTACAAAAAATTACTCTTGGGCAAAACCCCTACACATGTGTTGTTTTTCTGCTTGATTTTTCAATTTGCGTGGCCCCCATGTTCCGTGGCGCCTGCGTGAGCACATTGACCTATCTACGCTGCACAAAATTCGTACTAATCAAGCGAATTTGACTCGAATAAATGGCTGTGTAAATATATTTACTGCCTTACTCGACATCTTCGCCTTACTGATAACTTTCTTTGCTAATACGTATAAATAAGTACATATGCAGCTGCGGTACGTATAAATAGTGAGGGACAGATGCCAACATGAAGACTACATTTGTCTATATGGTTACATTAATATGTCACGCGTCATTTATTCATTCATACATCACGTTCATAAAGAACGTCCGGGAATGAATGGGAATGGTCTGAAAATGTGGTCATAAAATCACAATGAGTTATCGGAATTTTAAACTTTTTGCATATGTATAATACCAAATACGTACCTACATAATTTAATTAATAGCTAAGGCCGCCACACCCCCGTTGGCGACTAGTTCGATTTTCTTGCGAAGATTTTTCATTAAATTTTTTCCCGAAGTTTTTGCCACTTCCGAGGTGATTTTCTTCCATCGTCCTTTGAATTTTCGAAAGGTGTCAGGCACATCTTGAAGCCGGGAGTATACTGACTTAGAACGTGCCGAGAATTTTTCGATTGGGCGGAGTTGGGGTACATTAGGTGGGTTGATATCTTTTGGTACGAAATCAATATTTTTCTTTCTGAGGTACTCGGTCACTTTCTTTGCATAGTGACAAGTGGCGAGGTCAGGCCAAAACAAAACTTTATCATTTTTGTGAAACCTATTAATAAATGCTTCCAATCCAGCCTTGACGCAATTTTTCAGATAAATATCTTGATTGATATTCCCTTCGAGAACTACCGGGTCTGATACATGTCCGTGACTGGAGATGCATTGCCAAATGCAATATTTCTTTGGAAATTTGTCTTTTTTTCGTACTTTTTCTTCATAAGCCACTTCAGAGGGATCCGAGCTATGAAAAAAATGACGCCCTGGAAGATTTGAAGGGTCAACCGGAACATACGTTTCGTCATCCAGGATCACTACTTTTCCACGCATTTTCTTCAACAATTTTTGACAGCAATCCTTGATCCGACTTTCTTGCACGGGCTTGTAATTTGGTGCAGGTTTTTTGGTCCTTGCTTTGATTCCTAATTTATGGACCTTAATTTCCCCCAGGTAGCTTTTGGAAATTTTGACTTTCCTGGCAGCTACAGCTACTGACGTTGATGGCTTGGTTTTGAAAATTTTTTCAATTCTATTTTTCACTCGAGTGGTCGCTAGCTTCGCCGGACGACCAGCTGGCTTCTTGAATTGCACATTTTCGGAATCCTTGAACTTTTTTATGTAGGAATACACATTTGAACTTGGAATTCCTTCCTGCTTAAAAAAGTTCCAGGTCACCTTGGAGTCTCGGTTGGCTGTCGTGTTGTAGAACTCCATCACTCGTTTTGCTAACAGCTCCCTTTCAAACAAGCTTCTTCTACCCTTATCCATTTTTGAAATTTAAGAGTGATATACCAAATTGACCCTAATGAAGTGGGCTTTCAGAAATTTAAATTATTATAGTTCGCGGGTTTATTGATTTGTCAATATACTCGCTAGAGCGCGCATTCCCATTCATTCCCGGACGTTCTTTACATACGTCTTAAAAAATAGGTTGGCTTTACCATGAAATACGTAACATATTTAGTATGCTGCAATTAAATAATAATAAGTTTTCCGACATAAAACCCTTCCTTGTACGATAAACCCAAATTGATTTAACCAATGCAAAGTCTTCATCTGCATTATTGTGCAGACAGATCCTTCACATTTCATAGTAATTTGATCAAAAAATGGAATGCCAACTTGGTACCGGTTAAAATAATCTTGTTTTTGTGGATATGTATTTAAATCATACTATCCCACCACCCACCCGCAGGGCAAGCGTAGACCTGCATCCGGAAAAAATTGGAGTTAGACCTGCAAGTCGCCGAAGGCGACCTGCAGCGCATAGCTGGACCTGCAGGTCGCCGAAGGCGACCTGCAGGTCCTAATCATAACAAATTAAAGCGTTTGCTTCAATCAACGAAGACCTGCAGACGGCGGACAGAGCAATTTTCACATTTACATTGGCATACTTTAAAATGTCCTAAAATAAACCGATCAGTTCTCGTCCAGGTATGGTACGAGTATGGTAATTAATGACATTAGTCTAAATACCGACCTTCCTCGTCAAATGCCCAATCTTGTTTCTATACTCTTGCAATTTACAATTTGCAAATGTGAATGAATAATGCAAAGAGAAACTGAATGGAACGGGTTTCGCTGTGTTAGCCACATATCATACAATTTCCACCCAGCTCGCAATCACTCTTTGCTGAGGAAAGTGGGACGTGCATTTAAGTGTGCAAAGATTCGCATTCGCATTCACGCTGTGATGAGGAAAGTGGGACATGCATTTAAGTCTGTAAAAACTTGCAGTCGCATTCTAAACGCCTTAGTTTGTGGAAGGTGGTCTACTGATTATATAACTTTACAAATGTTATACACTTCATCTAATATGGTAAGATTCTGTATTCTTTTGTTCTCATTTCTTAACAAAACCATACTCAAATTTTCAGATTTAGAAAACTCTAATTTAAAAAACCTATCAGTACAGCTTTGCGGAGCCCGACCCAGGGTAATGAAGTATCGGTGTGGGTTACCCCATAGGGTCACTCACGATGAGAATTTTGTCAGTTGCACGTCATATCCTTTCATTTTCCTTTTTTAAAAGCCACTGGCTATCTTTATGCTAATTTGCATCTCCATTGGATGAATTTGAACAATCGGTATGGGTCACCCGTTGGGGTCCCTTCGTATGAAAAATTTTCACATTTCACCTCATATTTGTTCATTAGAAGCAATTAGCTACCTCCATGCCAAATTGCATCATTCTACCTCCATTTCGAATATTCTGCATCATGGACCCCCACCACTCAAATAACCCCCACCGGTCAACCACTTGACCGATTTTGCTCATCTTCGAACTTGATTACTAATTTGGCATGTTTTAAATGTGTGCCAAATTTCAAGTCGCTAAGACAAGTTTAAAGAGAGTAATCGATGGACGGACAGACGGACATCTCGGGTACATAAGCCCTGGGTCGGGCTAAAAAGCCTGTTAAATTTTCGAATTTGTATGTTTACTTATATATCCTAAATTAATTTTTAACTGGCTGAAAATAGTGGGGTAGGTTGGCACCTCCATTATGGTAACAGTTCTTAATTTTTGTCAAATTCGTCATTTTTAGGGAAGATAATGGGATTATTTTTGCTAATAATGGCCTGCCACGCTGTTGAAATTGAACCAATTAGCAGACACCGGACCTGTTCACTTCCAATCAATGAAGTGAACATGAAAATGGCCCAACGTTTGGAGAGGAGGAATTTCTGGAATTACGAGTATTTATTTTAAATATCTGTCACTTAAATGATAAATGGGGATTTATTTTATATTTGGTAATTATTAGGCAAAGTGTCGGAAGAATGAGGATGCAGCCAAGTATCATCCTTGGGGCACAAAGGTTCTTTGGCTACAGAAACATCATACAAATCCAAAAGTCCAAATTTATGAAATTTGCAGCCCGCAGAACAATGCAGGTATGAATCGTGACGGGCTGCATACGATCGGCGGAAGACGAATACCAGAAAAAAGTGTCGACTTCAATCAAATTGGGTTCGTAAACCCAATCAAAGATGGGGTGTCATTCTTACCTTGGGTGACACCCAAAGCAACAAAATCTTGTTATGCTGTGTTCATTCTGGAATCAACGGGGTCACAAACGGATGCCCCGCGATTGCCTACTCTTGGCCGACAATTTTTTAAAATTACGTGGGCGTGTTGGGAGGGGGTGTGGCTTTTATTGAGATCCCACTTTTGCGCCGCAGCTATTGCACCTACAGGGTCAAAATTTAACATGAACATACCTTGGGTCAATCAAAACAAGGACCATTTTCGCTTTTTTCGAAACTAGGTCACGGTGACCGTGTGTGGGTCAAAATGCAAAATCCGTCAAATAGGTCGTAACCGGGTCATGTGGGGTATCGTCGGATGAGAGGATTCGGAATATGTATACTTTGTAGGGAGTATGACCACTCCCTGATGTTACAGAGGCAGAATTTTCAATTTTCCAGAATTTAACACGGCAGTAGATTGAGAGCTAACATAGCAACAGATGGGAACAAACTCAAAAATTCATTGGTCCCTGGATCATAAGTGAGATGCTATACACCCCACAAAGTATATATATTCTGAATCTCCTCATCAATACACTTCTCACTATACCCCGTATATGGGGTTATGTGAGACTTTATGTCCCAATTTGTCCCACTGACCTCTGAAACAAGGTCAGGTAGGTCGATTTCGACTTTGAGGTAATTTAACTATACCGGCTTACTAAGGGCCAATAATATACCAAAATTTGAAACAAATCGAACAAGTGGTCATTACGGAAATTAGCATTAAGGGTACTTTGTACCAATTTCGAGATGTTCCAATAAAGTACCCTTAATACGTGACCTAGGAGGTTAGGTTCTACCCAACGGCATTCTAAGTAGAATATAGGGTTTCTGCAGAGATTTGAAAGGCTAGAAACCAGAAAGACACCATTTCATAAACGTGGAAGTTATGGCTAAAAATCGAAAAAATGGGTCGAAAATTTCAGCTTAAAATCATTATAAGTCCACAACCGCAAATTATGCTTAGTGGTGGCAGGGGGTGGGGCAATTTGAAAGTCGGGGAAAAAATGTATTATTATTTTTCCAAACTGAATCCATTGATGACATTTAGTTTCCTATCCAAGAGACTGTGAAAAATCGCTTGTACAGTTCGTCATTAGAACTCAAGTCGCCCAGAGCTAGACCGACTGGGGGTCCAGTTTCAGAAATTTCATAATTCAGTTGAGATCCCATCATTCGGCTGAGAAAAAGGACATATCACATGACAGGGTTTGGATTAAACCGGGAAAACGCCAATAACCACACCCACTGGGGGTGTGGTTTCGGAATTTTACTTCCTCTGTCGGAATCTCCTCGTCGAGCTGAGAAAAATGATATGTCACACCCATGTTTTGGGTGAAATCGAAAAGACGCCCAGAGCCACACCCACTGGGGGGTGGGCATGTGACCAATTGAAAATTTTTAAATGTGACCTGTGTATCGGGGTATGTTGTCGACAAGCGATTCGATTTTTATACTTTGAAATTCCGCTGCAGGAATTATTTTTATTTTACGTGTTTTTTGAACTTGTGACCTTAATTGCAAGGGGGTGTGGTCGAATTTAAAAAATCTGGGATTAAATGTTTCGCCGTTTGACTTGAAGTTTCCAAAACAGGGGGAATTTTGAAAATCGGTCAACAATTGGAAAAGTAATTCGAGTTTCAAATTTGCAATGCTGACAAGCATTACGAGATCGGCCAATAAGCCTCTTAGCAAGATATAATATAAAATGTGCTTAATTATTATGCCTCAACCATAGTCGTTGCACGGTTGTCACACAAGGATTCGTCCCAGGGACATTTAGGATAACCAAGGCCACGCCTAATTCCAATAACGATTGCGAGAATGGTGTTTTTATTGATATTCAACAACAGGAGCAGATTGAAAGGGAATGTGAAAGTGAGCAGCCAGCCGTGCCACCTCCAGACAATGACAGAGAACAGGCGGTTTGCAGGCGATCCCAACTCGTCCAAACGTTTATGAGCTTTGGTGACACTCATTCTTCTAAACCTGAATTCCTGCATCCAGACTTACAAGGAGACGTCTTAGATGCTTACTCCATATCGTACCCAGCACTTAGGGTGCACTTGCCTGAAATAGTACAAGCTCGACAAAATGAAGAAAGCATACTGGAAGTCAACTGGAGAAATCTACAAGCTGCCGTAAAAAAACTTCGTCCCTCTATTGAACCATGGTTGGAGGAAAGGAACCCAAAGTTTTGGGAATGGTTGCAGTTCCAGGAAAGAATGGGAAGAGCGACCAGTGCCGACCCTGCAATTTCTGCACAGAATACTGATGAAGGAACTGGTATTACAGTTGCCTTCACATGTTCGTTATGCTCTAAATATCATGGGAAAGGGGTTCTTCATGAGCGATATGAAAACGCAATGGCTAGGCCTGAGGGATATACAACTATGAACGACAAAACTCTCAAGGATGTACTTATCGGGCACCACAGAAAGGATTGGCACAAAGAAGCTCTTCGATTAGAGGAAGAGAAAAAAGAATTTTCACTAAAGCGTTTCTTGGAAATAATGCAAGATCAGTCACTACAAAAGTTAGGACAGAAGGAACAGGCAACAGCGTTAATGCTGATGACAGTATATGGAGAAGTAAGAATGGATGTGGCTACCAATAAACATTCCACGAGGTGTGATTTGCTCGAATTTCGTGGAGTCAACATAGGTTACCATCATAAAGACAAGAACGCATGGCTCAGGATGGCTACACACATGTCTGATCAAATACAAACAAAATATTTGATGCGGTTGACAAAACGGCAACGACCCATAGCATTTATCACAGATACTACAACAGACTCAATGGGGGTCGAGGTTTTGGTAGTGCTTATTCAATCTGTGGAAGAAGGAGCACCTGTTGTATTATTTCTCGGGTCATAGAATCCGAATTAACACAACTGGCAAGGGGTACCTTCGAGAAATTATAAAGATGATAAAAGGAATATCTGACAAAGTTAAGAAAAACATGCCTTCTTTGAATCTGCAAAAGTACCTTGAAGACAATCTAGTTGCATTCATAGCCGATTGAGCGGCAGTTATGCAAGCAGAAGGGAAAGGACTTGGAGTTAGACTTTCGAGGGAATTCAAGAAGGACCCTAAGAAACTCATTCGGGTACACTGTGCACCCCACAAGCTAAATCTTGCAGCCAAACACACAGTCAGACCCAACTCACATATCAAAAAATTCGAAGCACACCAAAAGGAAATTGCTAATTTTTATAATGCCCAAAATGGTAAAACATCCGAAATTTTATCAAATCAATAGCAGGTGACTTCCGAAGCGAAGTCATGTCCTACTTCCTTGATGGTCAGTTCTGCAAGTTTAACGTGCTCGATCCGCAAAGCATGAAGGAAGACGAGATGCGTGAACGACGATTTCAAATTTCCGCGATGCGAGCCATAGCTATGGTGCAGGAATTAAAATTAAAGACAATTCTTGCTGAAAGGTGAAATGGCCGAACCTGTAATTGAAATAACATTGAAAACTGCAATTTGAATTACTTTTCAATTGTCGACCCATTTTCAAAATACCGCCCGTTTTGGAAACCTTAGGTCAATTGGCCAAATATATATTCCCAGATTTTTCAAATTCGACCACACCCCCTTGCAATTAAGGTCATAAGTTCAAAAAACACATAAAATAAAATAAATTCTTGAAGCGGAATTTCAATATATAAAAATCGAATTGCATGTCGAATAAATACCCCGACACCCAGGTCACCGACAAAAATTTCAAATGGTCACATGGCCAACCCCCAGGGGGTGTGGTTCTCGGCGCCTTTCCGATTGTACTCAAAACATGGGTTGTGACATATCGTTTTTCTCAGCTCGACGAGAAGATTACGACTGAGTAAGTAAAATTTTGAAACCACACCCCCAGGGGGTGTGGTTCTCGGCACCTTTTCGATGTACATGAAACCAGGTCATGTGATATATCATTTTCATCAGCTCGACGAGGAGATTGAGTCTGCATTACTGAAATTTAGAAACCACACCCCCAGTGGTGCGGCCATTGGCGCTTTTTCAATTTAATCGAAACCATGTCATGTGATGTATAATTTTTGTCAGGAGGATGGGGGGATCTCAACGGAATTATAAAATTAGGAACCACACCCCCCAGTGGGGGTGGCCATTGGGGCTTTTTCGAATTTATCGAAACCATTTCATGTGACATATCATTTTTGTCCGGAGGATGAGGGGATCTCAACGGAATTATAAAAATTGGAAACCACACCCCCAGTGGGTGCGGCCATTGGCGCTTTTTCAAATTAATCGAAACCATGTCATGTGATACAGTGTCGGACAGATGTCTACGTCCACATAGTCGCGTCAATTTCATTTTCAAATTGTCACTGAACTACTGAACCAATTTTCATCATTGATATATCAAATTCTCACAAATTTAACGTAATTTCATAAAACATATGAGTTATTTCTGAAAATTCTGGGAAAACTGAGAATCATAGTGCAGAGCGAGAGAGGATGAAATTTGAGCGGACAAAAGTCTACGTCCACTTCACTTTAATTGTCAACAACAAAAATCTCTCCAATTTATAAAATCAGGTAACTTAATAAATCTATCAATAACATATGCCGCATTAATTTTTAAATAATTTTCTTCCAGAAAAATATGATGGCGTCGACACGCAAGGAAATTCCTATCGCTATTCGAGATCTTGTCATTCAGGACTGGAAGGGTGGACAAAAAGGGGGCTGTCGCAGAGACAAATATGGACCAAGTATAAATTAGCAAGGACAACCATCCAGACAATCATTAAGAACTTTAAGAATCATTAAGAACTCATTAAGCTAATGGTTCAGTCCAAAACAAGGTCAGAAGTGGTCGAAAACCCATTTTGGCTCACCGAGAAGTACGCCACGTGCTCAACAAAGTCAACGTTACACCCTCACTTAGTGCTCCAAAGCTATCTACCGAGATCAAGGAGATGTTCGGCAAACAGGTTAGTCCTATGACCATCCAAAGAACACTGAATAAGGGAAATTTGAAATCCCACAGAGCAGTCCGGAAGCCTCTTATTGTACCGAGGAATGCAACCAAACGAGTGAAGTTTGCCAGAGACCACATTTCCAAGACACAAACATTCTGGGACATATTTTATGGACTGACGAGTCAAAGTTCAATGTCTGTGGGTCAGATGGGCGTCGTAGAGTGTGGAGGTATCCAAAAGAAGCTTTGAATCCAAAAAATCTCAACCCCACAGTTAAGCACGGCGGCGGGTCGGTAATGGTGTGGGGATGCATGGCTTCAAGTGGGGCAGGAAAAATGGAATTTATTGACGGAATTATGGACCAATACAAGTACCAGGGAATACTTGACCGTAATATCCAGGAATCTGTTCGAAAACTTGGACTTGGACGACGATTTGCCTTCCAACAAGACAACGATCCGAAACACTCTGCCAAGTCCACCATGGAATACTTCAAGAAAAAAAAATTCCGAAGCTAGAATGGCCTCCCCAATCTCCAGACTTGAATCCCATTGAGCATCTGTGCGACCACATTGAAAGAGAAATAAGAAAACAATCTTTTTCAGGAATTCCGGGCCTTAAATCCAGAATTCGTGAAGTTTGGGAAACCATTTCTGAAGATGTGACCAAGAATTTGGCAAACTCAATGACTCGACGCCTTGAAGCCGTCCTTAAAGCGAACGGAGGCCCAACCAAATATTAAAAATTAATTGTTATAACATTCCTTATAAATTACAGTTTTTTTTGTATGTTTTCTCTGACTGGACGTTGACTTTTGTCCATCCAATTGTTTTCATTTTGAATTAAAATACATCTCTGGCCTAAAATAAATTTTTTAGCGGAAAACTAATAATGTGCTATGAAATTACGTTAAATTTGTGAGAATTTGATATATCAATGATGAAAATTGGTTCAGTAGTTCAGTGACAATTTGAAAATGAAATTGACGCGACTATGTGGACGTAGACATCTGTCCGACACTGTATATCATTTTTCGCAACCGGATGAGGGGATCTCACGGGAATATAAAAATTGGAAACCAAACCCCCAATGGGTGTGGTTCATATCTACTTTTCGGCTGAAACCAAACCACGTAAAGTTGTATATCATTTTTCTTGCTCGAATAAGGATGTCTAAATCCAGCAATATTCAAAATATAAGAGAACCATATTTGCTAATCTTTCCGAAAGTTCGCATTTTAAGCTCTGGTGAATTGTGTAACACATTTGAACATCAAATGAGATTTGTTCAAAATATTCTAACCATTTTTAAGTTCCCCTGATTTAAAAAATTCAGCGACATGTTTGCTAAGAATTATTTCCCTGAGATTAGATATAAAAATACAATTTCAAAAAATATAAAAATCAGACAGTTTTGCTTTACATTTTAATTTCGAAAACTTACAAAATATTCTGGAGTAATTTTTTTTAATTGACCAACAACTAAGAACTATAAGGTATTTTGATACGTTGAGTTCGATAAATGAAGACGAGTTGCGGATTGAGATTAGGGAATATTTTGGCAACAAAGTAACGTGTGGGTTAAAAGACTGTGATGTCTTCAAATTGCAAAGGAATATGAAAATTTGAAGACGTTATTTAGAAATAATAAGAAGTAAAGGCTCGTTGACCGCATTGTACAGGAATTTGGGAACAAATAGTATGCGGTACTTAGCCAGCTGCTAAACACCATATCAAATTAGGAATATCTTAAACGCTAAACCCTTTGTTTCCTGCTTCAAATCCGCAAGATATCGTATTGTGGTTTTAGAGACATGATATGACCTATTTTGCACACCGGAGAAATTTTGAATATTTTACTCACCCTAATTTCTAATGGGTGTTGTATCTAAATTTTATAATTCAGTCGAGATCCCCTCATCCTCCTGAGAAAAATGATATATCACATGAAATGGTTTCGATAAATTCGAAAAACCGACAATGGCCACACCCACTGGGGGGTGTGGTTCCTAATTTTATAATTCCGTTGAGATCCCCTCATCCTCGTGAGAAAAACGATATGTCACATGAAATGGTATCGATAAATTCGAAAAGCGCCAATGGCCACACCCACTGGGAGTGTGGTTTCAAAATTTTACGTCGAGTTGAGAAAAATGATGTCACAACCCATGTTTTGAATACAATCGGAAAGGCGCCGAGAACCACACCCCCTGGGGGGTGGCCATGTGACCATTTGAAATTTTTATCGGTGACCTGGGTGTCGGGATATTTATTCGACATGCAATTCGATTTTTATATTTTGAAATTCCGCTTCAAGAATTAATTTTATTTTATGTGTTTTTTGAACTTGTGACCTTAATTGCAAGGGGGTGTGGTCGAATTTGAAAAATCTGGGAATATATATTTCGCCAATTGACCTAAGGTTTCCAAAACAGGCGGTATTTTGAAAATCGGTCCGCAATTGAAAAAGCAATTCGAATTTCAAATTTCAATGTTGTTAAGCATTACAAGATCGGCCAACAGGCCTCTTAGCAAGATACAGACTAAATTGTCTTTAATTTAAATGCCTCGACCATAGTAAAGTTGTTATTTCGGTCGCGTCTCTACCAGATATCACAAATGAATGGAATACTTTATGCTACGCCATCGCAACGAGCCCTGAATTTGAGGAATATAAAGCAAAAGGTGTTATTCCGTTTTGGCATAATATTCTAACCAAACCTAAGGAATACTCGATGGGAAAATCAATACAGTTTGTGCTAGAAGCGTCACTTGTGGTGTCACCGTCCTCAGCAGATGCATAAAGAATGTTCAGCATCTATAAGTTCAAATTCCCAAGCAGAACACGATTTTTGCCGGAAACAATGGACGCGCTGATGAGACTCCATTTCAACGGTCCCTAGATTTTCGGCACATACCGGGAGCAGAGTTTACAAACACATGGGGTGTACTTCACCATCATACAGGAGATTCAAGAAATTTTGGAGGAGGCTTGCAGCCATCCCATTTAAACAAACCTGTGGCGACTATTGATTCATTTGATGCTGCCATACTCGCCAAGAAAAGACAGAAACTTTGTGTCGATGCAGGATCGGATAGCAATAGTCTTCCTGTCACATCCCCTGACAGCGCAATTGCAAGTGACAATGTAGAAATCCCACATTTGCAAGTTTATTTCGAAGAGGATCAACCGTACGATTTAGACGACATGGATAGCGATATGGAAATGCCAGTTCTTTTCCCGCAGACGTATCCCAACAGAGATCCAGGTTTTCTGCTTGTTTAAACACAGAAATGCATGACAAACTCTGTAAAATAACAAATAGTAACAATAATGAACCAACACAATTAACCAAGTAATACCTTAATTAGCGGAGCATAAAATATCGACTAACAGTAATGGATTAATTTGTTTCATTTACCTGTTCACCAACCAACTAACATAACATAACATCTAACATAACATCTAACAACGGAAATAATTCCGACCGTGGGCTACGGCCTAAGAAAGGGGCATGGGCAGGGCCTAGTGGGGAAGTTCCCTAGGTGCTCAACCATGACTAATTTCTAATACTATGCGATAGTAGGACGCTTTTCGCCTTATCAACTAAATATTTGTATTTTATAATTAACCATTTTCTTATGAAATGCATACAAAAAGGAAGAAGAGGAAGAAGAAGGTGTCGGAGAGGTGGCCGTGGTAGCAGAAGGGAATATTATGACAATTTTTAAACGAAATAAAAGTAAAACATCCTCTATAAAAACGTCCCCAAGTGTCCAAGCCGCAGGGGACGGAGCGCATGTGCGCGAAAGCGCACATGCGCTCGGCTTGGCTTGACCTGCATATCAGGTCGGCGTTAGACCTACCTGGCCTCTGGGGAGGTGGGAAAGTATGATTTAAATATTTATAATCTTCGCAACTCTTTCAGCAAGCTAGTGACGATGCAATTTTGACGAATAAATAAAGATAAGATTTTACCCAGACGATAGTTAGAGCATGAACTTGACATATGTAGGTAGGCATAACTTAATGATCACTTTTCTGCGCATTTTGTTATCGATAACAATCCCTCACACAATCAGGTTATGAACAGACGGCGGATATGTATGTATTTCTAACTTTTTCATAACAAACCCGATCGTACTAAAACTTCGTAAACTAACGTCCCACATAAGCATGATTTCAAAAATTCAAACATAGTTTTCAATATTTTACATATTTCGTGGTTTTCGTACGTATACATATTTTCATACATATTTTGAGGTTTTTCGGAAATATAAATATTTTTATACATATTTCAAAGTTTCTTTAAAAATATAATTCTTTTAATACATATTTCGAGGTTTTTTGTATAGCAATATTTTTCTTCATTTGTAATTTAAGACTTGTTCGAAATTATATTTTCATGATGAAGGTGCTTAATTCGTGCGAACGAGTGGCAAATCCAATGTGCTTCATTTTATAAGTTTCCCAGGCCAAAAAATTGCTTGAAATGGAACCAGTGTTGCAATATGAGTCATTAAATGAAGATTAAAACTTAAGGTTGAAATAATCCGCGTGTCGGATTGTTAAAAAGTTGAATGTTCTTTAAGATGCGATATAAAGCAAGTAAGAAATTATAAATAAATAATTATAGATTATTATTATATTAACATTATATGTTATATTATATTATAGTATTATATTATATTATTATTATATTATTATTATATTATTATTATAAATAATTATAAATAATTAAAAACATTTTTGATGTGCATATTTTCGAGGTTTTTAAGCACATATTACATGCATATTTTGAGGAATTTATGTACATACATATCCGCCCTATGGTTATGAATCATGAATTTAGGGTTTCCCCGCGTCTCTTGACAGCCTAGACTTCACCAAACATGCTAATGCCACTTTGGAATTAGCATGGTGGTGATTTTTTATTATGATAGAAAATCGAAAAATAAGACTTTTTTGTTCTTTCATATTTTTCTGATATAGTACTTCAAACTTGCAACTTCCCTCAAGACGGTGTCAACACCTTGAGACACGCCGGAACTTGTGTTCCTTATCTCCTTCAAGATTTCATGCTGGTGTCTCTCCACGGTTGCGAGCTGATCCGTAAAGTTGTTGAATCCTTTCTGCGAAACATAATGCAACCGTAATACCAAGTGTTATGCTTAATCCTGAACTTATAGTGCATGTCAGAGTCCAGATAAGAAGAAGTGCCAGTTGAGTGGAAATACGCTTCGAATGAATAACTTTACCAACCTGCAGCCATTGTGTTGTTAATAGAACCAGGCGATAATCTGACAAATTCCGGAAATCCAATTCCTAGAAAAATGTAGCATTTATGAAATCGGCTTCAAAGCAGAAAACAAACGAAGGCATGTAAAATTACATCCACATTATGTGATATAAGCCAAATATTTTACAAGGAAACAAAACAAGGTTTTATAAACTGTGTTAGATGCCGAATTTCCACAAAACGCTAATTACCCTGTCCTGGAATTAATTGCATGTAAGTTTTCTCAAACCATATTTTCTGAAACCAATGACACAAATAATTTTGGATAACTTACCGTTTTTACTGCATTCGGAAGGTTGGGGGTACTCCGTTTACTTCGTGGTTTGTTTTCCAGGCAGCTATTTATACACTCTTCAACCATAAATTTCACAAGTCCTCGAAAGTTGTCAATGGTATTTTGTAAACCATCCAATTTTTTAGTCATTGCGTTCGACATGATTTGCAATTTGGTTTTCAAGTCGCCGTTTTGTCTTCGCTCTCGTTCTATTCCTCGCTCGAATTTGGCTTCCAAGGAGGCAAGATCATCTTTGGTCGGAATGTTGGATAACTGCGTGCTCAACTACAATAAATATGTTTAAGAATTAAACCCCTTTTGCTTATTGGTGACTTGGTTTCGGTGACAGAATATATTTTCGAAACAACAGCAGGTAATTTCGTGATAAAAAGTCGAAATAAAAAATATTAAAATATTAACTCACTCGTTCCAAGAGATTATTTTGCCTCAGAATTAGTTCATCATTTAGATCAACCGCTTGTATCTTAAAGAAATAATGACAATATTTGAAACATGGTTTGGTTTCGCATTCAGTTTAGTAAGATTTGAACAAAATGATTTAAGAAAAATGTAAAATAAAATTCGAAGTCTGTACTCCTCAGAATGATGAGGCCAAGTCACTTTTATTGCTAAGTGGTAAAATTTTTGAAGTAATTCAGTTAAACTTAATCCTAACGTGTCAAATTAAGGAGGACAACATACCAAATTAATATATTCTAACACCACTCCTCCCAAAAATATTTGGAGACAAAGAGGACGAACAAAAATCGCTGGAGAACTGGACATGGTTAAAATTAAGATGTGGCTTGACTCGTTGTTTTGGACGAACTGCGGCTGGTGACTCAAAGTTGGCAAAGTTATGTATGAAGTAACCGAGATTGTGCTTTCTTTACTTGGAAAAATTATCTCACCGGGGCTGCGTAACTGTGTGGACAGCGTGGCGACCGTAATATTGGGGAACACGGAACAGGAGGATTTGAATAATAATATTTGAATAATTTATATCCTATTAATAGAATATATTGTCAAAAAGTGAATTTACACTTTGTTCGATTAGTAATAAATGCATACGTATTTTATTAACAATTTTGTCGAAAACCGGAACTAAATTTCCCGATTTTGTACTTTGGCAACTAATTCCGGTTTAAATTATTGTCTCCCATTTCTATTCACAATCAAAAGTACACACTCTCGCCAAACGCAACCTCTATGGTTTTTCTAGTTGATTGCAATTATTTATCATGTCCCCCCTGTGCCCTGAGTTCCGTGACCCCTGCGTCTGTACATTGATCCGTCAATGCATCACAATGTTCGTACTTAAGCAAATTTGACCCAAATAAATGCTTGTGCATACATTTATGTGTTTAATACCAACCTCGACATCTTCGCGTCAGCAGTAGCTCTACATATTTGGCATAAGTATGCAGATGCGGTACATACATACGTACTTATGTACAAGCATTTGTTAGTATGGGACAGACGCCAATATGAAGAACATTGCATCTTTGTATATAGTTGCTTACGTAAATTTTGTCAATCGTCAATTCCATCACGTGTTTACGTCTTAATCTCTTGGCTTTACCACGAAATTGAGCCATGAATGCAAGTTGTCTGTAAATATTATATTGCGAATTTGGCGACATATAATAATTTTCATCGAACGATGAACCCAAGGCAGAATCTTGGCCTTACCAAATAAATCCCCGACATTTCCAAGTAATTTGATAAGATAGGTTAATACATTTTTGATAGTGGTTAGAATCATGGTAGCTTTTACATACGTATGAAAAGAAATTGGGCATTTCGGATTATTCGAGATACGTAAACGGGATGAATTCGGTTTGGTGTAGTTAGAATAAAATAAAATACAATTAAAATTAATTCGAAAATTATGCAATGAAGTTGCTTCTGGTGGGATCTTTTGTTGAGTTTAGGATAATTTTCATATTATTTTATTTTTATATTTTATTTTTATGCGAATATAACTTGTAGAGTTTATTTAGCTATTTAATTTTTAAAATGTTCCTATAATATTTACAATTTGATAGATTTGATAGATTTGATAGATCCATTCCATAAATTGGTCGTGTCGACATAATTTGTATTCTAATTTTATCCCGCATCGATACATCAAATTTTATTATTATGATGGCTTACTATTCTGTTCTCAAGGTCTGCAAGACATTTATCACGATGTAGGTCTGATGAGAAGGTCTAATGAAAAATTCAAACCGGTTGCTCATTTTGAAAAGAAATCATAAAAATTTAATAAAGTGGTTAAAAAATATCTTAAATAATTGAATGCATTTTAAATATTGGCGTTTTAAACAAATAGAAATGAACGAGGAAAAAATTTCAGCTTTTCGGGTATTCAGGGCTGTAAACTCTAATCAAAAGCATTGCATGAAGCTTTTGGTATGTCGAAATATTGTTTTTGGTAATTTGGTATTACCAAATTACCAAATTAAACTTGGTAATTGCTTGGGTACTCCGAGTAGGTGATTTTGCTAAAAGATTTTACTGATTTGTATTTAATAAATTTCTATTAAATAAATTTCTATTAACTAAATTTAAGGAATCATTCCTTAAAATTCCATAAAACCGATAAGTCTTATTAAGCCATGAAGAATTGTAAATCAAAAGTAAAAGCTAAGAACGAGTGTGATGGGAATGACTTATTTTACATCGTATACTGTCAAATATCCAAATTTTAATGATTTAACGATATTGCACAAATCGCTCAAATTAGAAATTTGATATTAAGCATATGACAGGAAACCAACGTTACGCAACAATAAAACCTGTACGCAATTAAAGATTTTCGCCCAAGTACAACTTCAGATGTGACCTTCGCAATTAAAGTGTGTATTAGATAATAATATTTCATAAATTAATTATCGCAGGGACCAGAACATATTTTAATTAATCCCTGATCAAAAACAAGCAGAGACCCATAAATTTGTATTTGCCATAATTTTAATAATCTGCTGTCTGCCTTCGAAGGCAGAGTAAGTTTCATGGTAGAGTAGAGGGCCTTCTACTCTACCATGAAACTTTATTTCCCCCTTACAAATTTCTAAGCTGGACTGTGGACGAACTATTAGATAATTATTTCCTCGCTGACAATATCAATTTAATCCACTTTCTAAAATTAACTATTTTCATATGTACTTCAACATAAAATAGATAAGATAAGATTTATTCAATCCTTATAGAGGCCGCTTCGGGCCCATGAAGGTACAGTTATTAGTTTGAATTATAGTATTGATAATAATGAGTTCCTAACTAATAGTTGTAGGGAAATTAGCAGAAATAAATTACAGTAAGATAATATTGCACGTTTGTTGGACTACTGTGGGGTAAAGAGTAATTGAGGTGTGTTTGATTGTCAATTTACCGTCATTTTATATAATTTCATGTTAATTAAATTTGTGATCGATTGAGCCTAGTACTTCAACATAAAATATGTATGTAACACCCGGGGGATTTACAGGCGTCCGCAGGTGTTTGTGTCTGGCCTAAATATTTCCATCAAAAGAGGAAAAAGGACATCATAAAGTTTGCAAATTGTTCACCTTCCCAATTTACCGTCATATTATATAATGCAATGTTAATTAAATTTGTGATCGATTGAGCCTAGTACGGTATTTATCTGTGAAAATTATGTGTCCGTAGAATGTGTCCGTAGTGACATTCATAGCAGAAACATAAAGTAATCAGCACTACTTCTTTGCGTAATTCGTCTTTACTCTCGCAAAGATAAATCAGGCCATCAGTCTAGTGTATTTTTGTTATTAATTTTCTGTTCTGGGTTGGAATGTCCTCTTGAACCTGATTGATTCGCAAGTTTGGCCCATAATTTGATTTTATCAGAAAATGTATACTACTCACTTTCTCCCCTTTCTTCTCCGTCATTTAAAAATATGTCAAAGTCTAAATTCCGTTCTGTTCGATTTTGACCGCAAATCTGGAAAAATTGCTATGAATAAAAAACCCGGGCGGATTCAGATGTTTCGTCTACAAATCGTTTCTCAATTAGCTTACTGCATTCTAATCGTGGCCCATCTCTGCTTCAGCGCTTTACCGAAGACTAAACAGTTCCAAGGTTTTGTCTTACTATGCATCTACATTATCGTTTTGTGTGGGCGTTGGAACTATGATTTGGACGTTTCCGCTGTGCAGATAATCAATTCAGCGATGACATTCGAGGCACAAATATTGAAAGGTACATACGTGAAATAAGCGAATTTCTACCAGAGATCAGAGACCAATCTATACTAATATCGATTACTTAGGGACGCACGCACTGCAGCCAAATATAGAGACAAAACTAATGAAATTGTTCCTCCAAGTCACCTTCCATAGCATCATTGCGGTGATTCTAGCCATTCCAGGCCTAATATTGTTGGATCCTTGCTCACCACCGTTTCTACTCTCAATGACAGAGTATTGCGCCTCCGTTACCTGGACGGGGTCTATCGGATTTCAACATTTTGCTTTCCTCTTTGATACATGGATGATTATTCACGTCACAATGGGCGGATCAATGGAAATCATCTACATCCTGTTTGCCGGAATTGTTAGCATGTTGAACTATTTTGCTGAACTGAAACGGTAAATCCAACATCCATCCCTAGACCTTCTACGTGTGTAATAAAACATGCATAAAATGAAGTTATTTGTTTGCTCGTCAGAAACATTCGAGTAGCCGAAACAGCCACCGAGTTCAAAACATGTGTCAAACTTTATCGAAGTATACAGATTCTGGAAAAAATGTTCAACGGATTTCTCATGGTTCGTCTCATTCCCGTTTATATGCTCCTAATGCCGACGTTGCAGATTCTTACCCAGTACGTATCCATCATGATGCATGGCGAAATACCGATGCCAGCTTTTCTGATTTTCCCGCTTGTTTGGGCGAATGTCCTCGTTAACAACATATTCGTCTTCACCCTCGCTTCCTGGGTGAATAACATTTCCACCAAATTATTGAGAGAACAGGCGAACTCTATGATACGCTGTGGGCGGGCTGGGAGGAGGTCTCCATTGATCAAAGAGGCTAAGGCTTGCACTGTTCTAAAAATTAAATTTGGCGCCAATTTCATCGACAGTGGGACCCCGTTGGTAATTCAAAATTTTTGCTTGGCTCAAACAATGTCCCTCATTCTCATCAGTGGATCCCGGAGGGGCGATAATATTTCAGCGGTAGTGAAAAAAGCTGGGTTTCTCAATATGTGTCGATAAATTTGACTTGTGGAAGGTATCAATTTCATCATATTCCTTGATGTCCAAATATGAAAGCAAGGAGAAGAGTTAAAAAATAATTGGTGATAAGCACTAAATCAAGGAAAAGCTGTTTGCATTTAGTAATGTACTGTATTGTACTGTACTGTGCTGTAGGTAGTTGCATAATAATTAACGTAGTGTAACATAATAAACCGTTGCAAACGAAATGTAGCAAAGGGGTGAAATCACACGTAAATGTCCTTGTGGCACACCCACATCGTCTTCCAATACTTTCCCGTCATTTTCCCCAATTGTCTCACATTACCCCACGTCTCATCTCGCTCCGTTTCGACATAACTCCCGCGTCCTTTGAACGTACACGACTATACCTTTCGATAGACACCCCACATGGCATAATTCAAGTGGCGTCGTCGACACGGTCACACGGTTATCGTACGTCAAAATGATGTCGATTTTTGAAATTCCCGCCCCCAAATTCCTCTAAAACAGTCGAAACAAAAAATTCGACACCTATTCGACACGGCGTCATAACCGTGACCTTAATACCTAAAACGCCCATCTTCGAACTCATCCATACTTCAAAAATTAGAAATACTTTGGAGAAAACCGCATTTCGAAATTCGCATCCGTTCTAAAGTTATCGTGGATACGGACAGACGGACGGACGGACGGACAGACAGACAGACAGACAAGACATTCCCATAGAGGGGTTTTTACCCCTTAATAATTCACATATAAACAATTATTAAGTAGCGCAAGCTACTTTATGCGATCGGTTAGTTAGTCTGTCTGTCTGTCCGTCTGTCCGTCCGTCCGTCTGTCAACACTATAACTCAAGAACGCATCAAGATAATCGAAATCGGTTTGCGGCATCATACATACGACCCCAGGGGGAGGATCCTGTAAACTTTTGGACCACACCCCCTCGGCGCAAGGGGGTGTGGTCGCAGTGTGATCGGGGCAAAATGAGATTTGTAGCGCAAATTAATCTATGGATGAAATCCAGTTGAATGACGTGTACCTGAGTTGTGCCACACCCCCTCGGCGCCAGTGGGTGTGGTCGCAGTGTGATCAATTAATTAATTCTAATGAATTAATGAATCAATCATTAATTAATGAATCAATGAATCAATGAATTAATTCAATTAATTAATTGCGCAAATTAATACTCAGCATTCTCAGCATTATTGCGCTACTTATGTATCGTGCTTTGCCGCACTTTATTTACGTGTAAAATAATTTAACACATAATTCCATCCTTCAGCCATGTGCATAGAGATTTTTCAGCAATAAATGAAATATGTCAAAATTGATTAATAGTTTATTTTGGGTCCTACATCCTTAATCTAGGAATTCCTTCTGTTTAGATAAATCGGTAATCAAATTGCGTCTTTCTTCTTGTGACATCTGATTTGCCTTGTTTTTAAAACAGTTGTACAAATTCGTTTAGCCCTTCCCGCTAACGTTGCCCCATTATATTTCCCGTATTCGAAAACATCGAATTCACGAGATTGTAGCAAGTGAGCCGACTTTTATGCTACTTTATGACAAAATCGATAACCGTATGTTATCTTTCTCATGTTTTGATACCGATATTGGATTCTGGATGTCAATGCGTGGGTATGAATGAAGGGAAAGAAAGTGCAAAAAATTGAGTGAGAAGGACATCATCTAAATCTTATCAAAGAGCTGTCCGATTCCATTTTGCATATACATATGTATCTGATTCGTGAACAGGCTTTCTACAAATTTTCCACCGTTTGAATCCCCATGTCAAAAGTCGTAACGTATGTATGTATGTCATCCATTTTGTAATCCTAATCCATACAGGCTGCATGATACTTTGCACCAATTATTATTTATTGGTGGAAATATGACGGACGTGCATGCATATGTTCAAAGTGTTTCGGGTGCAACCACGTGCAAGAAATAACTGCAAAAAAGTGAGTTTTTGCAGGTATTTTGACCTGCAAGGTGTGAGAAACCACGCCCCGTCGCTGTACTTCATACGGCGCGTGTTTCTTGCGCTTTCTCCCAGTTTTTTGCACCTCCCATTTCTTGCATTTCTTCCTTTGCAGTGCAAGAAATGTAGCAAATCTTCAAGAAACAAAACACTGCACACTCACAAATACTTCATGAGTACATATGTACATACTTATATACATACGATTGTAAAAGTCCAAATTCAGCTGTCGTGGGTTGAGTGAATTACCCCGACAACGTGTTATCATTATTTCATGTCTAAATATGTATGTCTGTAAATTTTACAATGTCTGAGAATTTTGAGTAATTGGTGTCATTTTTTTAGAGTCTGAATCAGAGAGTCAGTAGGGTCATTATTTCATGTACGTATGTCAAGTTAGTACTTATGCATGATTACTGATGCCCGATGTATGTACTCTAAAGTAATAAAGCCAAGTTTATAAGTTGATCAACACAAGTCGTTGTTCAAAAGTATATTTCGGAAGACATAAGTCGTCGCCCGAAACATCAGCTATGAAGGTAAAAAATGCCTTGAAATGAGTATGAAATAAGAATTTAGAATTTCAAACGTTTCATAAAAGCGAGACCCAGTGGTCAAAGGGAAGGGTTTGATAAAACAATTTTAAAAAAGCTTGCTTAGGTGAGGCGCTGTTAAAAGTGAAAAACAAGACCTCTGGGGATCTCTTTTAAATATCTCATCCCCTCATCATTGTAACAGGAATTGGTGCTTTGCATCACCGCGAGGCCAAACATTTTTACCATATAACATTAACATGCCACCCCGTTTATTACACACAACGACGAAAACACAAATTACATTTGCTGCTAAGAGTATACAAATTTTAGATATTTATTACAAATTAAAATTGTGCCAATATATGTACGTATGGATTAATACTTAAACAAACGATTATTGCTTCGGACGGCTTGTAAGTAAACCTTAGTTGAGTTTGCTAAAACTTGCGGAGGATGAAAATGATTCATAATTTACCAAGTAGCAAAATATCTTTATATAGCTACCAATTTAATTCAATGGTTAACCAGTACTTCAGCCAGCTAATAAAATTTGAAGGACGTGTACAATTTTCCGCACGTCTTATGCACTTCACTTCAACCACGTTTGACGAATTTCAGAAATGTTGTCTCGGTTCGTTAATTTAAGAATAGTATTTCCGTCTTGACCCATGGCTGCATTAACAATTACAGTTTTGTCAACGGTAGTAGATATGTATTGAAATATTAGCTATTCAAAATAACTAAATACAATAACCGTTTGTATCAAGACTGGTGTAACTATTAGATATTTCTTAATTTTATGGGAAGATGTAAGGTTCAATAATGTACCATACCTATGTGGCATGCGCTGTGCGTCATTATTTATGTGGGTTTGTATTTTAAGAAATGAAAATGCCGACGAATATATTTGGAGGACACCACAGAGGATATTTTCAAATTGTGTTTAATAGTACAACTAGTTTTCAATACGAATGAGAATGTGATAAATGATAATTTTGATAAGTTCGTAAACCCAGATTTTGCTCTAACGAATTATTTTGACTGTTAGAAGCTTAGCGTAAAATGTTTGGCCTCGCGGTGATGCAAAGCACCAATTCCTGTTACAATGATGAGGGGATGAGATATTTAAAAGAGATCCCCAGAGGTCTAGTTTTTCACTTTTAACAGCGCCTCACCTAAGCAAGCTTTTTTAAAATTGTTTTATTTTATTGATTTTAAGGGTTATGCATTTTCAGACAATTCATTACACTGGTCGAAATTGTTCATTTCAAATATTGTCAGCTTTTTTAAACTGAAGACAAAATACAAAATTAGTTGAAAATACCCATAGGAGGTTGACAAACTAATTTACCACGCGTTTCAGAAACTCTAATTTAATATTTCACATCACTGGTCGAAATCGGTTAAATAATTTGGTGATTGCTTTCGCTGACAGAGCTGGCTGAGAGTGGAATTGCTTTTCTTCTCGGCTTATGGATTAATGATAATCGTCAATCCCGATTAATAATCAGGATTTACCACAACTTCAACCAGCAAGTATGCCTTCAATTGTTTTCTAAACTCTGTTTCATTTCTGGTGATATCAGCAGGAAAGTCACGTGCTCATGTTAAGTAAATGGGCACATGACTTTCCCGCTGATATCACCAGAAATGAAACAGAGTTTAAGCGGTCATTCGGTTGGTTATATTGAAACAGTTTATATAAGGTACACATGTACCAGTGTTGCAACATTTCATAACATAACTACTCCTGTTTTTTACGATACGATCTTCGACGTCATCACTCTCATTACTAATAGCATTGCAGTGGTGACTTGGAGGGTCATATCGTAAACGGACTGTAGCTCTATTTATAGAAAATTTTTATACTGGTTGTTAAGAACAACCAGCTAAGAATATCGTAATTCTGATGAAGAATGCTTAGCAACATGAGTAGTGTCAGATGCCTCCATCAAAACTTTTTCAGTTTTAAACCGATCTCCATCGGATTTGCTTTAAATGATGTACAACCGATTTCTGCATGATAAAATCAGGTTTTATGCATATAGTCATTTGGTGCAAGTGTCTCAAATTTCGATTCTAAAGTTTCAATTAGAGAGCCCACGATACAACTTTTCTACCGAGAAAGCTGTAAAACATCATCTCCTCGTTCTCCTCTGCACGATTGCCTTTTAAACTTTTTGGCTATCTTTAACCGTTTAGGCTCTACCCCTCTTGACATTTTCAAAGGGTGTATACGAAAGCATACTTAGGCTTCGCCGTAACCATGGTGACACTTTTTTTCGGGCACCCACGTTTACTTTTGCCTCACCTAAGAAAAATATACTTCATAAATTAGGTGCCAAATAATAGAAAATAGTTAACACATATTCCATCATATCTACTTGGTTGGTAATTAATAGTTTGGTCTTTATCATCGCACAAAAATTTAGAAACGATCATGACTCCGACGAAATATGTCAAGTCTTCAATGCAGTTTTTTAATTTAAAATTGTCTCTTGTTTTATTATTAGGTCGCGGCTCGTGAAACGGGGACGGGATTAAGTATTTACTTGATATTAAAGTACTTAATTGGAGCTGCGTTTACTTTAGTGAAGGCAGCTCTTTGGCTGTTTCGGTTTTTGGCTGGTTTGCTACTTGCTGTTTTGAGAAGAGATCCATACGAGGATGCAGACATTGCCCACTATGATTCTTTAGTCAGAAGAGGTACAAACTAGAAAAAATTGAAATTGAGTGCAAAATTAGCAGATTTTATTGATTTTATTTTTTTAGAAATTGAATTGAGCATGGAAGAAGAATTACGGAAATTACGGGAAGCGACCGAATGCAAAATTTGTATGGATGCCAAAGTTGAAGTTGTTTTCTTGCCATGTGGACACCTCGTGGCGTGCACGCGTTGTGCAAGGGCATTATCGAACTGTGTAGTTTGTCGTCAGCGTATAGAAAGTTCCGTCAAAACTTACCTGTCTTAAAATAATTATAACTACAGATTTTCAAATGTATGCATGTGCCACCACCGTCGACCAGTTTTAATATATATGTTGGATAAATGATCGTGATTAAATAAAATCATGTTGTGCCACTGTAATGATAACAAGTTATAATAGTTATAAATTGATTTGATTCAAATGGATCTAATTGAGAATGCGATTATAAAAAAATTCAAAATCATAAATTAGGAATTAGCAATTCAACAAGTGCTGAAAGAGCAATTTAAGCATGGTTAATAAATAATTAGGTGGTAAATTAATTAGTCTAAAGTTTTTGTGCAAGTGTGACGCTGTGCAGAATGCATCCAGTGAAATGAACGAAGAGGACAAACAAGTATTTTAGTATTTTACACATTTTTTTACGGTTGACTATATTGCAGACTTCCTTTCATTGTATGAGTATAATTACTTTTTAAAATTTCATAAGTTTTCCCATTGTTTCATAATTTTGAGTAGATTGCATGTAGATATTTTACTGCATGGCTGGGGGCACATCTATGGCAGGATTTTCCAGAAAGAAGTTGTAAGGTTTTAGCCAAAACCCGGTCAACCTGTAATCATAAAATCTTAAACTTTGTTCTATTACGTAGTAGATTAATTATCTGCGTCATCTCTCTCAGAAAATGGAGGTCTCCCAGCGTATGCTCTCAGAATTTGAGAAAACTAGTGTGAATCGATGGCAAATTTGATTAGTATGAAATTTGCGAAAGACACGATCTCCCAATGGGCACGTTTGGCAGAGATATTTGTATCTGAAGAGGAGAAAACGCGCCTTAAAGTTGACAAATTTTACACTTTCCAAATTTACTGCACGATTACTCCTCTTTGGATGCAAATATCTCTGCCAAATATGTGAATTTGGAGACCGCGTTTTTTCCAAATTTTATGCTAATGAAATTTGTCTTTGGTTGACATTAGCTTGGTCAAAATCTCTGAGCATGCGTTAGCAGGAGACCTCCATTGTCAATGGCCGCGGAAGATGTGGGGACGTCTGGGGCATTAACATTGTAGGATAGTTGAAGGGGTGTATATAAATAACCGTGGGGTCATTGTCCCTCTGCGTCCTCACCCTTCCGCGGCCACTGATCTCTCTCTCTCTCTCTTACTCAACGCTCATCAACGGGTAGTCCTCAACTCTTGGGATGTGACACGTCCCAAAATTATGCCAAACTACGACATCCTCCTTCTCAACATTAGCATCCGGCTGGCTCCCCACCCAAACCGGAAGTCCACTATTATTCAGGTAAAATCCCCCCGGAAAAAGCTCATCCTCCTTGAACTGGGTGACCCACACGTCCCAATTCAAAAAACCCGCTCTTGTCCGTAACTTACTGTCCTCCCTCATCAAAAGTGGGGGCGAGTTTACCGGTATCAACTTCCAGGCGACCGGTTTCCCCGTATAATTATGCAGCACGGAGGGATTCATGATCGTCCAGGTGCGCCCGGTCAGCGGCGAAATCTTTGTCCGCGCCTCCCCCGCGGTTCTTAATAACGTTTCGTTTACCGTAAAACCTTGTCCGTACGGATTTTGGGCGTCATTTTTCAGGGGGACGACGTCCATCGTGGCGACGGAGTTGTACGTCCCGTCAATTTCCGTGTCTAATCGGACCGTAAAGAAGTGCTGATGGTGCTGAGCGTTGACCTTGACCGCGGTCGGGGTTCCGAACCCGGATCGCGTCGCCCACGCGGCAATCATGCTCGTGCTGACGCTTCCGGTTAATCCTGCCACGAATTGGATGGACCCATCCTGGTAAAACTGCCAGGAAAAGGTGTAGTCGTAATTGCCCAGGGTGAACCACGTGGAGAGCACGAGGCGGTGGGAGCGTGCGATTAATCCCTGGCCGGTCCGATAGTCGGCGTGTTGCCAGGAAATCCCGGCGTCTTCTTCTCTCAAGGAGATGGCGTTTTTGTATGGGACGGGGCCGCCGGTCGTGTTGTGAAGGACGGCGGAGAAGAAATGGACGGTTCCGAGGACGTCTTCGTGCAGGGTTTGTTGATCCGTGTGGTAACCGAGGCCGTATTCGCCCATGTCGTAAACCTAAAGGGGGGAAAAGTAGGGTGAGATGGTGAGGTTTTGGGGGATATTGATGATTTGTTAACTTGCAGATTTCCGGTGGAAAGGTGGTCTTCATAGGAGAAACGTTAATAAATTTGAGTAAAAATTGTGATAAATGTTGTTAGCATTGGATTCGATTACTAATCAGAAAAATCATCAAGATTAGCATGTTTTTAATTAGTTCTCGTCTGTAAATTCTGGACGACAAATATGTAGAGTAAGTCGTGACCAATGTTTTCAAAGTATGCGCTCCAGATTTTGACACTTTTTGGTAGAGGAGATTTCAAGTTTAGGAAGCCTTCAGAAAAATTGAACCTCGTGGAAACTGGATTAAAAAACACGCCGCCATTCCATTAATCAACTCACTGACTACGAATTTGTCGTTCAGAATTTTAAAATAAATTCCCAGAGCGGAGAAATTATTAAAAAGGTGTTAATTTTGACAATGTTCGTTATCGAACTCTAATTAATTAATTAGTGTAATAAATAATTACCTTGGGTCACCATACGGAACAAAAATCTCAGTTACGGAGGCACGATAAAGGATTGGGCGCCTTCGTCCGTCATCATTGTAACTCACCATGTACACCACCATACCTTCACGACCGTTAAATCCCACCCGCATTTTCCACTTTTGCCACTGAATTTCATTCCCAAGGATGGAATATGGTCCCAGAGGGGATGAGGTTGTTATTGGGTTGTCATCTTGCCGAAAAAAGCTATCTCCACCTCGATAATGATAGTCGTAATTTGCCTCAATCTACACAAATATGTAGGAAATTATTTGCAAATAAGTATGAAAATTTCAATTTCTTTCTTGCAGAAAATTGGGCGGATTTTCTGCACAAATTTGGATGATTTTTGTGCAAAAAAGCTTTATGCAGAGCGACATGTGCATAAATTATGCAGATTTTGCAGAATTTTGCATAAAATAGACCGTTGTGCAGAATAGAACAGAAATTTTCTGCAGAATCATGCAAACTTTTCCTGATCTTAAAGGCGATTTCGATACATACATACAGGAGTTGCTTACCTTTGGGGCAGAGTTAGCAGTATTGTTCGTACTAAAATTATTATGCGTTGGTAAATCTTCTATTGCAATTACTTGACGCAGATCCAAATCCACGATGACAACAAAATCGAGTGGATGGGCTACAAATGTATGTATGCAAATATTAGTGAATACACTGTTCATTACTAATTACTACATACATACTTCAGCCCCTCTTTGTGTTACACCTGACTAACCGTAATAATTGTCACCGGCAAAGTTCTTCCCAAACATAAAATATTGAACGATACGTTTTCCTCGATATTCTGGTCTGTCCTCAACATATCCCATAGTCCAGGGAGCACCTACGACCAAGTTCATATTCGGATACCCCAGCGAGGCACACCTTTCCTGTACCAGTTCATTCGTCAACACGATTTCCTGTGCATAATAAATAAATGTACAAATCTATAATGCGGACTTATTTTTTAAAAAAAATGGTAAGACTCGATAACTCATCGCCAAAACCTTCAAAATCGTCAAAATTACCACATTTTTAACCATTTCTTTCTTTGTTTCTTTGTTTATCTTTGTTTTCTTTGGGAATTTATTTTAAAATTATGGACGGTAAGTTTGAAGTCTGAATAGAAGGGTGGATTTTTTAAATTAATGTCAATCAGTTTCGAATATTTTTTAAACTTTGAATCTCCTCCTACAAAATGTGTTAAAATCTGGAGTGTATATTTTTTATAAAATTGGCAACGACGCTCTCTACAAATTTGTGGTCCAGAATTTTAAAATAAATTCCCAGAGCCGAGAAATGATTTAAAATGTGCAGATTTTGACCATGAGTCATCTTGTCCTGGTTCAATTTGTCCGTACAATTTCGGGTTTCAGTAAGTCCACCGGAGTGAAGGGGGCTTGAACGTTGTAAATCCTGATGTAACTTTCTTTCTGTTTCGTACCCAAGTTTACGACGGCTTCGTACACGAATTTGGTCGCCCATTCGATAAGGACGAGGAAAGCTTTGCGGGGGTAGATATTCTCCGGGGGGATCGAGTCTTGGAGAAAGAAGGGCAAAAGGACGGACTTTGGGGGTTCGAATAGCGCAATATAGTTGTAAATGTATCGAGTAGCGTTGTCTCCTTTATTCGTCTCGATTATCTGGACCGCACTCTGAATTTCGTCATGTGTCAAAGGGTCCAAAGGGTGTTTGGCTTCAGCTGTGCATCAATTCATTATCAGAGGGCGGATATGTATTTACTTTAAACTTTTTGATTTGATGACGGTCAAACTTTGTGGGAGCATAACTCACATAAATCACTAAAATTTCAATATATTTTTACATGTTGTTGCAAATTTCTAAAATTTCGGAAATACATATTTCAAAATATTTCCGCTATTATTTGTAAAATATGCAAATCTAGTAGTAGATATTTTGATTCAAAAATATATTTTATTTTATAAATATTTCAACGATGTGAGACGATATTTTTTTTCTTAAAAGAAATTCACAAAACAGAGCATTGAATCAACAAACTACACATTTCGCGAGAATTCTAATTTTTATGCATTTGTTTTTCGTACATATTTTGTAAATATTTTTACATTTATTGCATACATAAATATTAAATTCATATTTCAGCGATTTTTCGTAAATACATATCCGCCCTCTGTTTATATTTATGCCGGTCAATGATAGTTGTTAAACGAACCTTGATTTCTGCATGTTTCCTCCGGGAATGGCGTATGCTTGAAGTCAGCCTGATGCATTTCCAGGGACGCTAAACAACCACGAATTGCAAAGGCAAGAAATACTAGCCTCTGCATTTTAAAGTAATTAATTGATGATCCCGAGTAAAGGAAGAGGAATCAAAGCTTGGAAAATAATGACTCCTTCATTCACGTAGACAACTAATTAATCAATACTTAAATAACAAGCTAACCTATATTCATCTTAATTGAGGCTATATGTGCATTATCTAATAATCTCATTAATTAGACCCAGCATGATCCAAAGGTAAGCATAAAATTACTTACGCATTATAATGGTTACATCACGATGCAGAAGTATGTAGACTGCCTGCGTAGGCGGAATACAACTACCTAACAATTACGCTGCTACCAGTGGCCGCGGAAGCCGTGGGGACATCTGGGGACATTGTCATTGTAGGATAGGGGAGGGGTTTATATAAGATGGGCAGATGATGGGGACATCGAATATAGGTGGGGACATTGTTCTTCTGTCTGCGGCCACTGATTGTACCATTAAATCTGCGACCTGGAGAAGCAGAGGCGACCTTTGTATATTTTTAGATTATTTATGGCATGTAAATAGTAAGTAAGTACCTGAAATTAGAGATTTTTTGTATTTTTTTCTGCATGTATACATATGCAAATGGACCAATTGTTATGGATTGACGTTGAGTACGACAACTCTGGATCTGTAGTCTTTTAACAGTGACCGCGGAAGCTGTGGGGACATCTGGGGACATTAACATTGTAGGATGGGGGAGGAAGGGGTTTATATAAGATGGGGAGATGATGTGGACATCAAATAACCGTGGGGACATTGTCCCTCTGCGTCCCCACCCTTCCGCGGCCACACGTCGTTTACGACAGTATTTATGCACCACGCATTATAAACGGGGCATGTCTGATCTGACCGACAAACTGCTCTAATAAGGGGAACTTATGAACCGAAGGAGAAATAAGGGGTCCCACTGAGACATTTAATCTTTGCAAAGTTTTCCTGAGGTGGAAGGCTCGTTAGGGGCCGTCCGTAAATTACGTAGCGCAAAAAGTGCGAATTTTAAGACCCCCTCCGCCCTCCTTCAGCACGTGTAACATAGGCAAAATTTCATTGAAGCCTAAGACCCCCCCCCCTTCCCCCCTCTCGCGTTCCGCAATTTATGGACCGGCCCTTCCGCTATTACGCAAACTTTTTTTATACCCCAGTTCACCTCAACTTTTAAACTTTGGTGTTATTATGCTGACACATTTGTTCTTGGCCGACATGATTTTCACTTTAAGGCGACATATTAGTATTCACTTGGAGCTTGTTTCGCTTCACGGTGATTGCATGATCGGTTCAGTTTTGTAAGTGGTGGTGGTGGAGCCTTATTATTTTATGCACCAGATAAGTTTTTAAATCCTGTCAATTTTGTCGCTTATTTTCCAACCCAAAATAAATCGAAGAAAGGAATAAAAAAGGGGGAAAGTGATTGGTCTGATAAATCGGGCCTTCCTTCCTAGCTACCCGGCTTAACTATATATCACTAACCACCACAATCTAGCAGTGGCCGCGGAAAGGTGGGGACAGAGGGGTAATGTTTCTACAGTTATTATTGTCCCCACAGTTGTTTGATCGGTCCATGCTATAAACCCCTCTCTCCCTATCCTACAATGGTAATGTCCCCACGACTTCCACTGCCCCTGCAACTCATCAGTGGCCGCGGAAGCGTGGGGACAGAGGGACAATGTCCCCACAGTTGTTCGATGTCCCCGTCATCTGTCCATGTTGTATAAACCCCTCCCTCCCTTATCTATATACAATGTTATTGTTCCCCTATGTCCCCACGGCTTCCGCGGCCACTGAGAAAGATTACACATACTTAATCTATACACATTAAGACATGGTTTAAGATTTTATGACCACAAATTGACAGAGTTTACAACTTTACAACTTCTTTCTGCAAAATGTCCCCACAATTCCTCACAGCTTCCGCGGGCACTGTCACCCCCATACTTTTACATCTACCTGGACCTCTAGATGAGATTCAGAATCACATAAAAAGTTATTACCCGACTTCTTCTTTTGGATGGAAAAGAGAAACCTGTTCTTTATTATTGGAGTGGAGAAATTCCACTTTCTTCTCCTCACACAAATTCCCATTCGGGGAGGAAACCAAGTGAAAGGAGGATGAAGACATTTCTGACAATGCGATGGTGTGAAGTGTAACCCTCCGATTTGGCTGAAATTTTAAAATTAGGTGGTCCAAGCCAATACAACTAACGTTTCTTCAGGCAGTTTGTGCGATGGTGAGAGTTACTCAAAATATTTGAGGTCAAAGTTCAAAAAACGGCCGACTTTTTTCAGGCGGAGTGAGAAAACTCCACTTCCATTCTCTTCCCCTCGCTTTGATTTTCACTCCGAAAAATAATTCATTTCAACAATTTTAAATTTAATTTTTTATAGAAAAATATTAATTATTCATTCCACATGTGACTATATGATTATTTTCATAAAAGTTCACAAAACAATACGATAAACTGCACCAGCTGAATTTGATGAATGTGGGATTGCCACAATTCAGGTCGCAACTAATATTTTTTTCTCTAAAACAAACTTCGCTTACATTTTTAAACTCGGGCTTTTCGTCATCACCCCATGATCCGCTTGAGTACCAACAATATCGAATCACAGGAGCATTTAAAATATTAATATATAATTGGATATTAGAATAACCAACGCTTTCGAAGTGGAAAGCAAGTTAAGTTTTTCCATGTTTATTTGCCGTTGGCGAATTTATAAATTAACTTTTATGTAAATTTGTACTAGAAATAAGTAAAAATCTCACTTATTTAATTATAAATTAAATTAAGTATGTATAATGCGTATTAATTGCTCTTTAAGCTATAATTAATAATGTTTATTTTTTATTATTTTGCATCAAAGCTTGTGCTTGAGCATGAAGGCGTATGCATGAGCGAGACGCCTGAATAAAATCAAAGCGAGGGGAAGAGAATGGAAGTGGAGTTTTCTCACTCCGCCTGAAAAAAGTCGGCCGTTTTTTGAACTTTGACCTCAAATATTTTGAGTAACTCTCACCATCGCACAAACTGCCTGAAGAAACGTTAGTTGTATTGGCTTGGACCACCTAATTTTAAAATTTCAGCCAAATCGGAGGGTTACACTTCACACCATCGCATTGTGAGTTCCGAGCAAAAAAGACTGGAAAACGGAACACATTCGTTTGAACTCTCATCTTTTAAAATTTTGTCATCATCATTTAAACCTGGCCCTGGATTTCTCCGGATCGGTGACCGTTTCTTGGCTTTCATCTCATTCTCTGTGCTGGGAAAATGAATGAGGTCTCTAATGTAACGTTGGCTCAACCAGTGGCCGCGGAAGCGGGGGGACAGGGGGACATTTACCCACAAGAAATTCAGAAAAAAATCACATCGTTCCCATTTTAATGAGCCCTTCCTCCTCATTCTATCTTAAATTTACTAATGTCCCCACATGTCCTCCTGACTTCCGCCGCCATTGGCCTTAACAGCCAACTGACCGGGAAATGAATGAGGCCTCTAATATAACATTGCCTCAACGAGTGGCCGCGGAAGCAGGGGAACAGAGGAACATTTTCCCCCGGAAATTCAGGAAAAATCTTATCTTCCCCGTGTTAGTAAGCTTCTATCTTACAATGTTAATGTCCCCACATGTCCCCCCCCACTTCCGCAGCCACTGACACCATCAACAAGGAACTACTGACCGAGTTGGAACGGAACGGAAAGGAACACGGATTCAGTTTTTTTTTCTTTTTGCAGCCGGTATTTACAATGTTTTGAGATGGCTGGATGATGATAAGGGAAAGACTTTGGGAGATAAATTGCTCAAGATTTTGTCCTTATTTCTCCTCTTTTCGGGTTGTGTTATTAACGAGCGGAACGAAGTGAGGGGTACTTATTGTGATCTATTTGTCTGTCTGTCTGTCTGTCAGTGCGTCTGTAAGTACGATAATTCTAAAACGAATCAACCTTTTTGAGTTCTGCTTTCGGAGATCGACATCTAATTTTAAAATTGAGAAGGAGTTCGTTAAGTGACCTTGTAGGTCGAAAGGTCACAGTGATGAGGCAAAGGTCAAATATGTCGAATTTTTTGTTTTGACTATTTTAGACTTAGTTTGGGGTGAAGGTATTTCAGAAATCGGCCAAATTTCGACCTATGGTGATACTATAAATTGGGATACTATATGGTGATACTATAATATCATTGGTCATGAAATGACAAATGATGCCCCTCGTTTCCGCTAGTTTATTATATCCATTGCTAGAGTTTATTTATTTACTTGCAAAATGTGAAACTGGGTTTAAAGAGAAAGCAGAATAAGCGTATCAGCGTACCCACAACGAGTTTGTCCCTTCCTTTTATTCGCAATCTATTAAATGCGCACAATTTGTTCTTTTTATTACCATGATAATCTCAACCGGGTCTTAAAGTTTGACCTCGTCTGCATACATGGAAACTTTGGAGGAAAGGGTTAGTAAAATGGGAACGTGTCTTCTACATACGTTCGTTGTGAAATTTTAGCACTTACCCAATTTTGCAAAAAAATGCAAAAATCCTGTGTCTGTGTGTGGGTAGTACCTATTGGAATTTGGCTTCATACATAATTGCATTGGCACGAGGACTAATAAAACCCACAAGTTTCTACTCACCACGCCACGCGGAGTATTCAATAATGTCACATGAAATTGACAAAGTGTGGAGAAAAGTGATTTTCATTTGGTCACTTTCCCCCATAAAATTCCATTGTAGTGTTGGTTGCGTAAGTAAATGATGAGTTTGTTCATCCCTATTGAGCCTTTAAACTGGGGGGATGTACAAATATTACGTCATCGAAAGGTGGGTGGGTGGGTAGTTTTGGGTCGGTTATCTTACTCGTGTTAAGCTTAACAATGGAAAGATAGGGAAGTGGTGGGTTGTTTGTTATTAAAAAATTGAATTTCTCAAAATTAGCAAAAAAATTCGCACATTTTGGCTTAAAACTGAATAAGCGCCCCCAATTCTTCTAAAGATTCTTCTAAAGATTTCGCAAATTTTAAGCCATTCATACATCAAAATCGTTAGAGAGCGAAAAAAAGCTATTTCATTGTATGAAACGCTATTGTAAGTTATACGAAAAATGCAATTATTTTGCAGAATTCAATAAATTTCAAAATTTGGGTGGCCAAATTCTAGTCCAAAATAATTTTTTGAATTATTTCCAATGAAATTTGACCAAATTTAGAAGATTTTGCGACCAGAATTAAATTGAGCAAAAAATTCATACATTTTGGACCGTAGCGCAAAAACTGGCTAAGCGCCCCCCAACATGTGTGTTTATACTAAATTGTAAAAACCTGCGTTTTTTATGACATAATATACGGACGTTCCCCCGTGGGGTCCCTTGTGCACTAGATAATCGGAGGACGTTGGGTGTGCAGGCTTCTCGTGAAAATCCATTTGTCTCTTCAGTTTCAGCCTAGCGAGCACTTTTCTCTCGTCAAAGTGATGCAAACATTGGACCTGATGTGCATTCAAATTGACTTCAAGTTCCGCTGGTCGCGTTGAGTTTGTTCGTGGTTTGTGTGTGTGGCTGGATGAAGGGTTTCATTTGGGGACGCAAAACTATCCACGTGAAGGAATGTCTTTGCAACATGGAAAGAAGTGGAAGTGGGCTGGGCGATAATTGGAAATGTGTTTGTGGGCGAGACGACGTGATGAAATGCGATGCAATGCAATACTTGCGAGTAGGCCTTAATTCGAAATTCTGAAATTGAACGTGGTACACTTTTTGAAAACTAGTTGCACACTTTGTAACATAGTTGAGGAGTGATCTGTGCTCGAGAGATTCATTATCATATGCTATTGTACGGACGTACTTATAATGGAGGTTTCTCAGCGTATGGTCTCAGATTTTGAACAATTTAGTGTCAGTCGATCATAGATTTGATTTATATGAAATTTGTAAAAGAAACTATCTCCAAATTCTCAGGTTTGGCAGAGATATTTGCATCTAAAGAGGAGAAAATGCGCCTCAAAGTTGACAAATTTTACACTTTCTAAATTTACTCCGCATATGCTCTCAGATTTTTGGACAAATTAGTGTCAATCGAGCATAAATTAAATTAGTATGAAATTTGCAAAAGACACGATCTCCCAATGGGCACGTTTTGCAGAGATATTTGCATCCAAAGAGGAGAAAACGCACAGTAAATTTTGAAAGCGTAAAATTTGTCAACTTCATGACGCGCTTTCTCCTCTTCGGATGCAAATATCTCTGCCAAACGTGCCTTGTTCTAGCCTATAAGCCCGTCTTAACGACGGGCGACATTTCAAATTTTACACGAACATATCGAAATTCCTTGGCACCAAAACTAACTTATGTAAGCAATGAAATACACAAGGAGTTTTTTAACGTTTCTAAATTTGAATAGATTTAGTCTAAATTTACCGCGCATTTTCTCCTCTTCGGATGCAAATATCTCTGCCAAACGTGCCCATTGGGAGATCGCGTATTTTGCAAATTTCGTACTAAATAAATTTGTGATCAATTGACACTAATTTGCTCGAAAATCGGAGAGCATCCGCTGGGAGACTTCCATTCTTAGTTGAGCCATGGGTATAAGTAAAACCGGGTTTGAAATGTTGCTTGAGGGATCCGCCCTTAAACGGTTAAGTTACACTGTGTAAAGTCATAAAATCACACTTTTCCCATTAAATTCCACCAACCAAAGGACGGAATGGACATTATGAAATTACAATAACAGAACACAATACAAAATTGAATCTCATCCAAAACCCATTTGGGCCACGGCTCGGGAATCTTTTATCTCCAGCACACTCTGAATTTCAAAGTGTTTACTGCGAGGAATGAATGTGACAATTGCCAACTTTTACAATCAACGCCACCCTCGCGCATCATCCGACTGAATTCATTCCGATATTATTTCGACCATTTCAAGAAAGAAGAAGATAGATTCGCAATTTGGGGGAGATGAAGAATAACGTTGTGCAATAAGTAGAACAGTGGCCGCGGAAGGGTGGGGACAGTGGGATAATGTCCCCACGGTTGTTAGATGTCGGCATCATCTTTTCATCTTATTTAAACTCAGTTCCTCCCTTATCCTACAAAGTTAATGTCCCCAGATGTCCCCCCCCACGGCTTCCGCGGCCACTGCCTGTACATGCTACAATGATACCAAAGGAACAGTGGCCGCGGAAGGGTGACGACAGAGGGATAATGTCCCCATGGTTATTGGATTCCAGCATCATCTGCCCATCTTATATATCTAAACCCCTTTTTCCCCTATTCTACAAATTTAATGTCCCCAGGTGTCCACACGACTTCCGCGGCCACTGATAACTAGTGAAGAGTGCCGCCGTCCTTTGTGGATACTGCCTGACCGAGCGCATCTTTATATTTTGACAGGAAAATGAGTGTGGCCAACATCAACTTATCATTTCCTCCCTATTACTTGTGGGACTACTTCACACTCCACTTTCACCACAATAACAACCACACACATTTACTGCTCCTCTGTGATATTCATACATTTATAAATCTAAAACTTTGTCTGTGCAAACTGACTGGGTTACATATTCCTGCAGAAGAATCTATCCACAATGGAGGTCTCCCTACGTGTGCTCTTCGATTTTGAGAGAATTAGTGTCGACCGATGACAAATTGAATTAAATAGTATGAAATTAGGAAAAGACACGATCTCCCAATGGGCGCGTTTGGGAGAGATATTTGCATCCGAAGAGGAGAAAACGCGGAGTAGATTTTGAAAGTGGAGCCTTTGTCAACTTATTGGGGCCCATTTTTTCGGATGCAGACATCTCTGTCAAACCTGCCCTTTCGAAGATCATGTCTTGTGAAAATTTCATACTAATTAAATTTAGGATTGATTGACATTAATTTCTTCAAAATCGGGGAGCATCCGCTGGGAGACCTCCATTACAAGTGCCATCAGAATTTTCAACTGCCTCGAGAAAATGCCCAGTAAAATTTGGAACTTTAAAGCGCACTTTCTCCTCTTCGGATGCAAATATCTCTGCCAAACGTGCCCATTGGGAGATCGTGTCTTTCGCAAATTTCATATTAATTAAATTTACGATCGAAATTTGCTCAAAATGTGAGAGCATCCGCTGGGAGACCTTCATTGTAAGAGAGAAGATTCAGCCAGCAAGGAGTCTCTTGAACGGAAATTGGCGAAGAAAGTATTTTATTGCATTATATTCGCGTAATGTTGGCGTGGGCATAAAGAAGGTTGCAAAGTAGGGAGAATAAAGTTGAGCTGGTTTAAATCTGAAATCTCTTTTCAGAGATGAGACTCACGCTCCACATTCCAATTCCGGATTGGCCCAAGATTTAGTCCTGAGCTCGGAGTGAGAGCCAAGCTATTTATTATTATATCGTGTGGAAATAATTAATTATTAAACACGTTGTGACAGAAAGAGATTACAAAGTTTGGCTGCCTCACATTTCTCTCCAACTTTTGACTTTCTCATCTCTTTTCAAAATTTCGAGCGGAGTATATGTATTTCGTAATGGTTAATAAGCAGAGGGCGGATATGTATTTATTTTCAACTTTTTCATTTTATGACGACCGACAGTAAAACTTATAGGAGTTGTGTTGTGTGACGACTAGATCACAAAAATTTCAAAATATTTTTACAAATTTCTTGGTTTTCAGAATTTATCAATATTTCTTCAGTTATTTGAACAATACAGAAATGTTTTAGATATTTATTTAAAAAATATATTTTATTTTGTAAATATTTCAAAGATGTGAGACGAATTTTTTTCCGATATTTAGAAATATTTATTTCTGCCTTTATTTGAAAACTGCATAAATATTTTGAAATTTTTTTTCAAAAATACATTTATTTTGTAAACATTTAGGCGATTTGAGACGAAATTTTTGTTGTTCGAAAAAATTGAATCGCAAAAAATCGAGAACTTTATATTAAAAACACAAAAATTACAAAAATTATTTGTTTTTATGTTATGCTTTGAACATATTTCGTAAATATTTCACCAATTTTTCGTAAATACATATCCGCCCTATGTAAATAATAATATTACGCTTTCACTCAACTTTCTCTCACTTGGAGAGAAGAGGTAATCTCATTAGGCTGTTAGGTCTGATGGAGAAAAGTTGTTGGGTGGATAAGCAAGGGGTGAATCATCATCTTCAAAGTCATATTTATTACGCGTTTACCATTGTCTGTAACTAATATTCAACCTTTTGGTTGGTTAGTTTTGGTTGTTATTTCGGATTAACATTTGATAGTTAGGGGAGCGTCGTAATAATAATGATAATCGGGTGGGAAAGTAATCCCGTCATTGCTTATGACATGCTTTTCTTCACGTTTCTCTATTTAGCCGAAACTGCGGAAAGTACCGTTTTCTTGGTAAATGAATGACCTTATAAATATGAATGGTAAATATGTATGTGCATACATAATCAGGTATTTGATAGATGTACAGAAGGCAGGGTTGGAAAGAAGAAAGTTCGAACTGTGTGTATAGTAATACTGACAAGGGAACCTTCTTTCAAGCTACGCCGGGATTTTCTAGCGAGTTATATAAAAAAAATCAGGCCAAAAATTAGGAATCGCGTGGCGCGTATCGTTCCGTTGAATGGCCCCTTTGAAGAAAAATATTGGGGGTCAAAGTTAAATTTTTTAGTAAATTTTCTCTCCTTTTCCCTCCACGAGGCGAAAACCAAGGCGCTCGTGGGTACTTTCCCGGCCAATATCTTTCTTCAAAGGGTCCATTCAACCAGACCTGTTCAAAAAAACTTTCTTCATTCAAAGTTCAGTCATCTCGATTTCTGACAGAAGATTTTCATTCACATTCAGTCATTTTCGTTCAAATTCATTTCATTTCACTTCATCTGACTTCATTTCTTATTTCGCCCCATGTATTGAGCATAGGGTGAAAAATGAAAGGAGTGAGAAATCATTTCATTCACAGTCATTCGTCTGAAATGACGGAATCTTTCACTCATTTTCATTCAAATCACGGGAAATTCATTTTCATTCTCTATTATAATCAGTCACATGCATGAAAGTGAACATGTTTGCATTCAATGGAATGATAAGCGCCACGTGATTCCTAATTTTTGGCCTGATTTTTTTTTATATAACTCGCTCCACAATCCCGGTTTAGCTTGAAAAAAGGTTCCCTTCTGAGCAAAAATATGTGTATGTAGTATTTCGCATGAAAAATAAACAGGTTGCATATCCCGTTCCATGACCCATTTTGAGATTGAGATTTATGAGGAAGACGTACATAGATTTGCATATACCACGAAATTATGGCCAGGATGATCTCTCGTATAATGACGTAAATAAAATAATATGCGGGGTCTTATTTACGATGCGATGGTTAAACTGGTCCTGAGCTCTTTTCATGGGAAATCCTGTTATTTGATATTTATTACACACGCGTGCAGCTTCTTCCTGTCGGCCTACATGCGTACCACCAACGCAGAAAATTAAATTACGGAGAAATTTAAACAATTATTTTTGTGAAATAAAAACCCAACCGCGGAAGCCAGTGAAAAGCATGAATCGAATTTTATTTTCATGCATGTATACTTATAAATGTGTTTACAGTGGCGGCGGAAGCGTGTGGACAATGTCCCCACAGTTATTCTATTTCTGAAGTATCTACCCAATTTAGTGCCTCCGTTCCCTTATCGTAGAATGTTAATGTCCCCACGGCTTCCGCGGCCGTTGTATATTTAAACATAGTGCTAGTAAACTTTTACTGCGGTTACATGGTAAATAGTTAGCATATGACATTTAATATTCTTTCAGTAACCAATACTTGCTCCTCTTTCCCATTAAGATTTGAGATTGCTTTGCAATATTCCCCATGCACTGAAAGAGTAGGCAACACTTATCCAGTGGCCGCGGAAGTGTGCGAACAAAGGGACAATGTCCCCACGGTTGTTCTATGTCCCCATCGTCTGACTATGTTATACAAACCCGTCCCTTCCCTATTCTACAATGACAATGTCCCCACACCTTCCGCGGCCACTTCCCCTCTCTATCGTAACCCTTTAATATTGTGCTTACCTTGCAGAAAGTGAAAGTAGATTTTTTTTTGCAGTGCGGTAATATAATGTCAAACTACTGGGTCTTCCAATAACAATGGGATGACCATGTGGCGTACTTTTGCGGTCGGTCGCCGTGTAATAATGCGTGGTTGGTGCTGAAAGTAAGCCAAAGTAAAAGTTATACTGGAAGAACTTGGTTGTGGAGATATTGGAATATTTCATATTTAATGATCTCCATTCAACCTTGTACACATGAGATTCGAGACCTTTCATACTTTCCATTAAGCTGATATGCGAGAAATAGAGGAGGAAATGTGAAGTGAAAGCTTCATATTTCTTTCTTGACCACAGCCGATTTTTGCAATTTGGCACGACCTTGTTTCTTTCATGGTTAATAATAATACTATCTTTACTTGGGGTGGTTGGTTGTGGTTGAATGGATGGATTGACAGTGCCCGCGGAAGGGTGAACACAGGGATAATGTCCCCATCATTATTTGATGTTGGAATGATCTATCCGTGTTATATAAACCCCGGTCTCCCCTATCCGACAATAATACCTGTTCACTTTCATTCATTTGACTAATTATGATAGTGAATGAAAATGAAGTTCCCCTCATTTGATTGAAAATGACTGAATGATTCCGTCATTTCAGAGGAGTGACTGTGAATTACAAGATTTTTTACTCATTTAATTTTTCACCCTATGCGGCGAAGTGATAAATGAAGTTTCATGAAGAAATGAGTTTGAAAAAAAAATGAATGAATGTGAATAAAAATCTTCAATCAGAAATCGGGATGACTGATATTTGAATGAAAATTAAATTTTTGATCATATGCCTACAATGTTAATGTCCTCACTTGTCCCCACGGTTTCCGCGGCCACTGGTGGAAGGACGGAGTCAAGATTTGGGGTGGGACCAGATTCGAAAATGTAAATGACTCGAATAACTATCTATTTTTCGGTGCACCAATTTTATTTTATTTTATTTCCTGACATGTATCGATATTAAAATTAACATATGTACACATCCATGTTTTGCACAAGATAAGCAACCAAGCAGCAAATAGTTGGTCCCACTAAAGTGGCCATTATCCCGCTGCCAAATTTGTGAGGTTGTTAGGTAATACGTTATGCATGCATGCCAAATAGTCCCAACCAACACAGCGGGCAGGGCACTCTTATCACTAGCGCCACTAGATATCCATCCACCCACCCATCCACCATCTCCAATCCACCACCCACAGTCATTCGCAATCTCGACAGAAGAAGTAAAAACGGAAATAAAAAAGAAAGTGAAACTGAGCTGTAGCCAAAACCGAGTGTTGTTGGTTATAAACGCTGCTGCTGTCGGGGTGGGTTTACTCTAGTTAGCAGAACCAAACGCTCTCGTCTTTGGGAGGACTCGACTCCAATGAAAGAATCCGTTTGTGGAGGAGGGGGGAAGGGTTTCGGGGGGAAGGAACAATGTGCAAGAAATAGGGGGGAGAGAAAGTGGTTTCTTGCAGGAAGATAGGTTGGCCTGCGAGAAATGCATGGCTCAAGAAAGAACGCCCCATCGTTATGAATACTTCACACTGCACGTGGCTGGATGGCGCATATTTCTTGCACATTCTCCCAGTTTCTTGCACTTTGCATTTCTTGCCTTTCTTGCTTTCCAGTGCAAGAAATGTAGCAATCCCGGCAATAACAAAACAATGGGTGAAAGTTGTCGCTGCTGACCAAGTGCTTCGGGTGAAAGTGACAGGCAGTGGTGGCCGAGTGGTCATCACACTGTGCTTCAAGCCGAATGGAGGTTCTGGGTTCAATTCCCAGTACTGGCAGAGAGTTTTTTCCCTTGTGGTTTTCCTCTTTGACTTGTTGCACAGGTCTGTGCGGTGTCCATTGCACTACGGGCACCATAGTTAGGAACCTGTGACCATCTATTTCTCACTTATGTGAGGTTTGGTTCACTTGTAATTCAAATGTAATGGCTAAAATTGGGAATCAATAAAGACGACCTTTTTTTTAAAAAAAAGTAACCACGTGCAAGAAATAACGGAGAGAAAGTGATTTCTTGCAGGGAAATATTTTGACCTGCAAGAAATGCAAGGCTCGAGGAACTACGCCCCCACCGCTATACTTCATACGGCGCGTGGCTAGATGGCGCATATTTCTTGCACTTTCTCCCAGTTTCTTGCACCTCGCATTTCTTCCTTCGCACTGCAAGAAATGTGTCAAACCCGGAAGAACTGAAACCCTGGAGGAGATAGTCGCAGTGATCTATGAGTACGTTTTCGTGGTACTACATATAATACGGAATGGGGAAAAAAATCAGAGTAACTTTCACGGCTGTCACTTTACTTTCCCCACACACGCGAGGAGAGAGAGGAGTGATCTCATGGTCTCATATTATTGTGTTTCTTTTACTTTTTGTCACTCCAACATGAGACATTTTTCATAGCATTCGCTTTATTTCAGGGTTGGAAATAGGATCTGATATATTAGTAAATAGTGGGCTTGGGGAAGATGAGATGTAAGATTTTTGGGTACTTGAAATGGAGATCTTTCAGCGTATGCTCTCCGATTTTGGGCAAATTAGTGCAGGTCGATGACAAATTTAATTTGTGTGAAATTTGCGAAAGACACGATCTTCCAATGGGCACGTTTGGCAGAGATATTTGCATCCGAAGAGGAGAAAACGCGTCTTAAATTTGACAAATTGTACGTTTTCCAAATTTACTGCACGATTTCTCCTCTTCGGATGCAAATATCTCTGCCAAACGTGCCCATTGGTAGATCGTGTCTTTCACAAATTTCATACTAATTAAATTTGCCATCGATTTATACTGATTTTTACCAAAATCGGAGAGCATCCGCTGGGAGAACTCCATTGTTAAATTAGCAGATTTTTTCATAAGGAGTGTAAAAATGTAATCTTTCTCTTTTGAATAACTTAGACTTTGTACATTTGTTGAGCATACATATTTATTTTAGCATGAATTTCATCTCCAGTAGATCTACCATTTAAACTGGCTCGTTTCACTCATGTTTAGACAACAATTACACAAATTGAAAGAGAATTGATGCCAAAGTAGTGGGACCAAGCAACCACCAAACAATCAAAAAGTGGGTTTGAACCACATCTCCCAACTCATCTCGCGTCCATTACGGACGGAGTGGATGAGTTTGAAGAGAATTGTGGTGAAAGCGGAAGTGATGAGGCTGCTAATGATGGCTCTTATCTCCCTCTCGAAACACTTTCTCCCTCTCAACGTCTCAAGCACTTGAAGACAACTCCCAAAACTCGGCATTTTTTCACTTTCACTCTTTCCTGGAAATGTTTGCTTGGACATTTTTACACAAAAATAAAAGGAAATCGGTCTGATTTTTAGGGGACTGACGGATTTCTGGGGGAGAATACGTACACTGTTAAAAATGTGGTAGAGTTAGATACTGGAATTCATTTGGTAATAACCTGCTACCCGATTGGTAGTAGTTTGTCGCTGAGTGGCAAATTTGTCATTAACACGACATTACTAAATGGTAAAGCCTGTTATTACCGGGCCGGTAGAGGCATAAAATGTATGTACTCCGGTCAGTAAAGATTTAATACCGGTTTTCTAAGAGTATAAATATGTACATATTTAATGTATGCAGTGGCCGCGGAAACTGTGGGGACATTAACATTACAAGGGGGGAGGGGTTTGGTTTATATAAGATGGACAGATGATGGGGACATTGTCACTCCGTCCCCACGCTTCCGCGGCCACTGAATATATGCACCCACTAACCTTGCACCTTTATTTTTCACGTGCGCAATCTAATCACAAGGGCATGATAAGTAGTAAATACACTATAATCTGTCTGGTATTGATACCAAGTTTAGATTAGTGCAGATAAGTACATATCTGTTGGTTGATAACCTGTCTAAAATTGTGCGCGATTTAAATACTAATATATTTACATATGTAGTTAAATAAATATTTAAATTTTAAGTTGAAGGATAAAATGTATCATTAATGGGGACCCTCGTCCCTTTTAGTCGGCGGTCACGGGTGGAGCAGGTAATATTTTTAAGGGAGGTTCACCTGCGGAAAGCTAGGCTTCATTCTGCGACAGATTTGTCCGTCCTCTTCGCCTTGTTTGCTATGGTATGGGCATATTTACATATTTATTAAGCATATGATAAGGCGTAAGTTATTAAGTTATCTAGATTTTTTGGTTAATTTGTTTAAGCTGGGCGCAGTCGATCTCAACATTAACACTGATAATGACACCGTCTTTGTTTTTGCGTACGTAATCACAACGGCTCTTCTTGTATCAAACACCGTTCTGGTGAAGGTCGGGCTCTTATGGATGGTTCCTGGTAAGTAAATACATGTGCAAATATTGCTAAAATTTGACATTAATCTGTAAAAAAAATGGTTGAGTCAGATATATACCCCGTATTGGGATTGATTTGGTAATAACTTTCTACCAGATTGGTTGTAGTTTGTTAGGCAAATTTTGTATCACCACAAAACTGGTAGATGGTAATGCTCGTTATTACCGTGCCGGTAGAGTCATACATATATAAATACTTCGGTCAGTAATGATTTAATACTAGTTAATCTACTTCCTTCCGGATTAGTAGTAGTTTGTTACTCCGTGGTAATTTTTTTTTTTAAATTACCACAACATTACTAAACGGTAATGCCTGTTATTACCAGTCCGGATGGAGTACATACTCCGGTAGGTAATGATTTAATACCAGTTTTCTAAGAGTACAGATACATAAATTTCAGTGTACAATTTTTTCTTTCTTAAATTTTAGGATTGGATAGTGCCCTTTTATTGGGACGATTTGACCCTGATGAGTACGACCACGTCCTTCCGCTCTTCTTGTTGTGGGACTGGCTTTGGATTCTGGCCTCGACGGGTGGATTTTTCTTGTTCGTGATGCAATTCATTTTCATAATTTGGATCAAGTTCCCCACCCATTCCGTCGCACCGACGGTCATAATGTCACCCGTCCTACTAATCGTTCTAGTCTCACTTATCCATTCGGTTAGAAGGCTTGGAAAACCGATCGTAAATGTGGAAAAGGTAGAGAGAGAATTGGACCATTTACATGGGGTTTAAAGTTGTAAAATAAAATAAATTAGCGAGATTTTGTACATTGTTAGATTGAAAATATGGAAAACATTTACAGCGTTAATAAATACGCCTATATATGAAGTATACATGCAGTGGAATTATTTGAGCGGGTCATCTCATTTGCATATTTTGGAGCACTAGCGAGAGAGAGATTTTATTCGATATTGAAACTCCATATTGCCAGAAAAAGGGCATAGTGAGATTTATGCAAATGAGGTGACACGCATAAATAATTCCTCTGTACGTAAAATGTTTCGTTTCTTACGACGGTTTTGTTAATTTCTTTAACTGTAAGGCAAGAAAGGGCAAGAAACTGGGAGAAAGTGCAAGAAATATTCGCCATCCAGCCACGCACTATGTATGAAGTATAGAGGCGGGAACGAGTTTCTAGCGTCTTGCATTTCTTGCAGGTCAAAATAGCCGAAAAAACACTTGATTGCGGGTTTGCTACATTTGTTGCACTGCAAAGCAAGCCACCCAAGAAATGCGAGGTGCAAGAAACTGGGAGAAAGTGCAAGAAATATTCGCCATCTAGCCGCGCGCCGTATGAAGTATAGCGGCGGGGTGTAGTTTCTTGCGCCTTGCATTTCTTGCAGGTCAAATTAACTGCAATAAACCACTTTATTGCTCTTAATTTTTGGAAATCGTTATATACTTTCACCGGGAACATTTCATTTGTACATACGTAACAAGACGCATATTTTCAGAACCTTTTGAATATCTCCGTCGTATATGAGATGTCTTGGTGGGTCGGCAGATTTCATTTCATTTTCATGCAAATTGACGTGCAGGACGGTTACTGGGAGGAAGAAAGTAGACCAAGCAAGACGTTGAAATTACTCTGGGGATAATCGAGCAAATTGGGTTATTTTGCGTTACAGAGTTTAAAGTGGATGGAAACCATAAAACATGAATTCTTCCATCCAGTTATGCGCAATTTCCTTGTTCATTTGCTGCCACACGTGACGCATCGCTTTATCTGAAGAACGAAATGAAATAGTATGCTTATCTATCATTGAGTGAAAGCATGTTGATCTGTGGTTTGGTTGGATGCTGCTGCATGGTCAGTTTTTTTGTTCTGGGCTCTGAAACTAAATTAACTTTCTGGTCAACGGCGCCCGCGACTCGACTTGAGCGAATAAGAGAGATAACTGAAGATGGGAACGCAAACCGTGTTCAACCCCGATTATTTTTTGACCATGTTGGTTTAAAAGAGCAACTCTTTAGAATTAGCAATAAGTGCGAAAACGTAAGCAAATGTGCAAAATTATGAGCCTTCTTGTACGCCCCGCAAAGTTCGCGAAAACGCTCGATTTTCAAGCGCAATCTGTGCCTTGATCGGTGAGGTGATCAGAGTTATTCGGATTGATTCCTCGCGAAATCGAACAGTTTTCGCAAACTTGCAGAATTTTGCGCATCTGCTCAAGTTTGTAAATATTGTTTCTGAAGGGTTATCCTTTTGAATTGACCTGGTCAAAAAATAATCTGGCCTGAACATGGTTTGCGTCCCCACAGCTTGTGAGCATCCATCCTTCCCAAGTTCAGCATATGAATACTAATTAATCTTGTAGAGGGGGAAATGGGGTAACTTATTGCCACATACCAAGCACACTCACTACTAGTTAATCTTCTCCACCAAGGATACGTCCCGGTCGAATGGATGGAGGAGAAAGTGGAGGAACTATCTCAACTAACTTTCTACTAGACACACTTGATTACATTATTACAACTCATACATATCGTGCCAAGCATTTGTGCATGGCTTAGCTTACTCGAGATACAGTGGCCGCGGAAGCCGTGGGGACATTAACATTGTAGGATAGGGGAGGGAGGGGTTTGTATAAGATGGGGAGATGATGGGGACATCGAATAACCGTGGGGACATTGTCCCTCTGTCCACACCCTTCCGCGGCCACTGCTCGAGAAGTTAACCCAGGAGGAGCAACTACTTTATGGAGATGCATAAGTTTACATTATATTTTATATGGACGCGGCGGCGACGTTGATTAGCTTCTTTGGTGGTGCGATATATGGAATATGTACGGGGTAAGTGGGAGGGATCACTTTTCAGGAATCGGATTTTCAAGTGCTACTCGTATAGTAAAGTTTTCTACTATGATTTAAAACTAAGAGGTCTCCCAGCGGATGTGAGTCCGATTTTGGGCAAATAAGGGTTAATCGATGGCAAATTTGATTAGTAAGAAATTTACGAAAAGTAAAATTGGCAAATGGGCACGTTTGGCAACGATATTTGCATCCGAAGAGGAGAAAACGCGCCTTAAAGTTGATTAATTTTACACTTTACCCATTTTATTTTCCCCACGGCTCAACGAACAATGAAGATCTCGCAGATTTTGAGCAAACTAGTGTCAATCGATCACAAATTTGATTAATATGAAATTTGCGAAAGACACGATCTCAAAATGCTCAGATTTGGCAAATATTTGCATCAAAAGAGGAGAAAAGGATGCAGTAAATTTGGAAAGTGTAAAATTTGTAAACTTTACTGCGCGCTTTCTCCTCTTCGGATGCAAACATCTCTGCCAAACGTGCCCATTGGGAGATCGTGTCTTTTGAAAATTTCATATTAACCAAATTTGTGATCGATTAACACCAGATTTGCCCAAAATCGAATTCGCCTCCGCTGTGAGACCTCCATTATTTTCCTTGCGTATAACGGTATGCATGCACGTTATTTCCACTCTGTTTTGGTGCAAATTTCACTTGACTGATTTCCTTCTTCGCGTGGTGTGGAAGTCCCTGGATGAAAATAAACAACTTTGAACTTCTTGGGAGAACCACTTTGAAGTTGAATACGCTGGGTTGTGCTTGCTTGGTGTTGTGTCTTTCATCATCAGGAGCGAGAGAGATATTACAGCGGGGAGAAAATTTGCAACAGTTTCGCCAAGTGAGAGAGCTCTATTCAGTTCAGAGTGGGAAACTTTCTCCAAAATTTGCTATGTACATACCGCAGATAAACTAATCTTTAGAGGCAATTACCCTTTACCACCAAGTTTGAAGAGTGATCCTGACAACGGACGGAGTGGAGAGACAACAACCGACTCGATATATTTACAAACTCCGTGGAATGGAAGTTGTTCAACAAGAAATCAAATCAATGTTTGCAAGTAAGGAGAAAGTGAAAGAAAGTAGACGGGGAATCTTTCAGGTTGTGAAAGAATGTCGGGGTGACAAGACAATGCAAATTATTTGGCGAAATAGTTAGTTACACTTGTTGGCCCACATATTTTGCATGAAGATACACTGTTAGAAATCTGGTAGAGTCACATAGATACTCCGTGCTGGTATTGATTTGGTAATAATTTCCTATCGGATTGGTAGTAAATTGTTCGTTAGTGGTAAATTTTGCATGACCACGACATTACTGAACGGTAATTCCCGTTAATACCAGTGCCGGTAAAGTCACATATGTACTATTTAATACCAGTATTTTAAGAGTGTATAGTCAAGGCAGGTATTGATGTCTCGGTATTAAAGTTGGTACCGTTTGGTATTAAAATTATGTATACTTGGTCCGTACAAAATTGCTGTAGACATGGTAAAACTTTAATACTTAGCTATTACTACACGGTATTACTTATCAATATGTACCACTTTGGTTAAAGTCATATATGAATACAGCCTGGTATTATGGTAATACTGGATTTCTTAAGAGTGTATTGACCCAATTTACGCAGTGCTTGATAACTTCGTAAACAATATCGGTAAAGTTTGTAAAATAATTTTACAAGGTTTAATGTGTACAAAGTTAAGGACGCCCTTGAACTGAGGAGTAAACTTACTTAAAATTTGGAAGCTAATTTTCCTTCAAAATATTTGCAGAAGTTTGTAAGTTTACGGAACGGATATTACAAAGTTACAAATAAATGCGTGAATTGCTTCGAAGAAAGTTGACCCCATTTCACGCCAGCGTTTTTTATAAGAGTAAGTTATGAATTACATTATATACGAATATATTGGATTGTGCGACTATAAAAGTTTGTAAGTTTACAAAGTTACGAAGGACTGCGTGAATTACCTCGTTATTTAATGCGACGTATAGACCAGATGCCTGTTTAGACGTTGATATTCAGTTTGTTCCAAGAAATTTAAACTTATGTATTACGCAATTTGGGAAAATTGCTCTGTTTACTTTTATGTATAAAGAAGAAGAAAAAAAGAGAATACGCAAGTTAATTTGTTCCTGTTCTTGTCAGTCGTTGAGAGATGAAATCAGTGGCCGCGGAAGCCGTGGGGACGTTAAAATTGTAGAATAGGGAAAGGAGGGATTTATAATAGATGATGATGGAGACATCGAACACCCGTAGGAACATTGTCCCTCTGTCCCCACGCTTCCGCGGCTACTGGGTGAAATCACGATGGGACGCAGCAGGACATTAATGCCATCTTGTTTGTCGTGTTCATTCCGTCATTGTGATAATGATAATGGCGACAGTAATAATTTGACAAGAAGACGAGGGTACGCACTAGATGACAAAAAAACTGGCCAAGTTAAACAATATCTGTTTATCTAACAAGTTGTAGGAACAAGTAACAAGTGAAGCTAAAGTGAAAGCACGGAAAAACAGGGTTTTTTTTCACAAACGTGATGTTTTTCTAGTACTTAACTTAACTTACATACATACAAAACTACTTATGTAGGAATAGGATTAGTAGATAGACGAGGATATACTTTCACTTTAAGGGATGAGCAGATATCACGTGTTTGTAAAGTTTTACTAAAAAATTATATAGTTTTTTGTAACGTTTTGCGCAAAGATTTTTGAAAATCGAAATTATACAGTTTTTTATCCCGAATTGTGTAAGGATTTTTGAAAATTCAATTTTTATCCGGATCCTATACGTTTGCTCTGATTTTTGCAGTATTATTTAACAGCGTCGGCTGCTTTTTGTGACCGTTTTGTCCGTCCGTCTGTTAGCAGGATATCTTCAGAACGCCTAAACATAGTCAAACGCCGCGGATTTTGCTATTGTGCCTCTAATTTTTAGTTCTCTGTCGACTTAGAAAATGACGTTTTTGCGGTTAAGGTCAAGGAGGTGACCCTGGCGTGAGGTCAAAGGTCAACTTAGACCTTAATTTTCATATGCGGTGTCATCTGTAAATGAAATTTCACTACGAATTCAACCCAGTCAATATTTATTTTTGACCTCCGACCAACCAATGACCTTGATGACGCGGTCAAAGGTCACCAAATACATAATTTTCATATTGTATGGTGTCATTTTACAGGAAATTTGAATCGCTCTGACGCTACTTTTTTACCTTCGTTTGCCACAATTTTATTTGACCTCTTGCCTCCATATATTTCTCGGTATGTACATTCAGCCAAACATAAGCATCATAAGAAAAGAATGAGCCTGACTTTTCCTCTTCTTTCTCATTCACATTGTGAGTAATAAAACTTGATTGCCCGAAAAATTTCTGGAGAAACGTCAAACTGAGCAACTTTCTCTGCCTGGTCGGACCCTGTGAGTGTGTAACAAAGGAAAGTGGTGGAGGAATTTTTAGCCTACCTTTCCCAACTTTCCCCACAACCAACCAACCTCACCACACACCATCGCCCATCAACCTGACAAGGCCAACTTCAACTGATTGCGGTTGCGATGAACCGAATAAAAAGTTTACACCCTTCCAAAGGAATTCGCCAAGTCGATTCATCGGAAAAGCGAAAGTGTTGTTTGGCTGATTTTCTCTTTTCGGAGAATAATGCGACGCAGGATGGGTAACAGTGTTTCGGGTGAAAGTAAGTAACCAGATGCAAGAAATAACGGGAAGAAAGTTGTTTCTTGCAGGTAAATATTTTGACCGCAAGAAATTCCTTCCCGGCGCTATACTTTATACGACGCATATTTCTTGCACTTTCTCCCAGTTTCTGGCACCTCGCATTTCTTGCGTAGCTTGGTTTCCAGTGCAAGAAATGTATCAAACTAGGAAGAAAGGAAACACTGGGTGAAAGTTGTCACTGCTGACCACGTGTTTCGAGTGAAAGTAACCACGTGCTTCGGGTGAAAGTAACCACGTGCAAGAAACAACGGGACTAACGTTGTTTCTTGCAGGTAAATATTTTGACCTGGGAGAAATGCAAGACGCAAGAAACGACGCCCGGCCGATATACTTCATACGTCGGATGGCTAGACGGCGCACATTTCTTGCACTTTCTCCCAGTCTCTTGCACCTCACATTTCTTTCGTTGTCTGCTTTCCAGTGCATGAAATTTAATTTAGTAAACCCACGTTTAAGAAACGAAACACTGATTATTAAGCACGACAAACAGCCAAAGTAAAAATGCAGATATGTAGCGTTAAATATTTCAGTACATCCCCCCAATAAATTATTACCCAATAAAAACGTTGTAATAAAAAGTATTAAAATTATAGAATCTTGCATAAAAACATGTAAAATATGTATGTAATTCCCATTCAAACTGTTCCAATTCTTGGTCCATGTTTTTATGCATGCCGGGATTGGACAACCTTTTCCCATTAACATGAAGATCCACCATCAGTCTCCACTTTCCTTACGGGCAATTGACTACGGATCGCTCTTTGGGGAATTTTCAATCGGCTCTGTCGTAATCGTTATCGTAATCATGCACTTGCTCAATGCCCAACTTCCATATCCAATCCATAATCATGAAATGGTGCCGCCGTTACGGAGGAGAAAGAGAGAAAGTCTCTCACATCACTATTCAAACTCTTCCGACTACTTTACAGCAGTAAAAAAAGAGTCAAAGTGTAGGGAAATAAGGAAGAAGAAGAGAAATGAAGTTTAGACACGGTGGCCGCGGAAGGTGTGAGGGGACATTTGGGGACGTTAGGGGAGGAATTGGTTTATATAACATGCTTCTGCAGCCACTAAGGGCTTGCAGTGGCCGCGGAAGCGGTGGGATGTTAAGGGGGCGTTGTATGCGGGTTATGAATTTAAATTTTTGCGTCTCAACTTTCCCTTCAATGTATGTATTCAATTGGCGATTTTGAAAGTTGTTCCTGGCAGGAAAAAATTCAAAATTCTTACCTCATATTTAAGTTTGTATGTGTAAACCTAAAAATTACGAATTTTCAGATACAATAAAATCTTCGTTTTTGAAATGAAGAAGTTTCAAAATTACCATTTGAATCTAGGGGGCACAAAAATTTTAATTCAAAACCCGCGTACAATGGAACCTTAACATTGTAGGATAGGAGAAAGGAGGGGTTTATTTAACATGGGTGAATGTTGGGGACATCAAATATCGTTGGGGACATTGTCCCTTTGTCCCCACGCTTCCGCGGCCACTGAGCCATAGCTATGCAAACATCCATTAAAAAAGTATGGAAGCATTGTAAAAGTTGGCTGTGGAAAAATTTAAGCCGCTTACAATAAAAATGTTTAAGTCGTGTAAAATTGCCTTTCTCCGTGCAGATTTGCCATGCTACATACTGATTCAATTATGCTAAAATTATGTTCAATTCCATCCCATGGATTATATTTGCTTGGAAAAAATGCAAGTGTGTCCAATGAACGTGGCCAGTGGCCGCGGAAGCTGTGGGGACATTAACCTTGTAGGATAGGGGAGGGAGGGGTTTACATAAGATGGGGAGATGATACGGACATCGAATAAACTGTGGGGACATTTTCCCTGTTCCGTGGCCACTGTACGTGGCATAACGTATTTTTTAAGAAACATTCAACTCAACTAGTGCCTTCATCGATCATACATATTCGTTTTTTTTCAATTACTCAGCGTAGTGGGATATCAAAGGAGACAGTTTCATGTATGTAATATTCAACCCACGCCCAAATACGAAGCGTCGTAAATTTGGATTATTTTTTAAATTACGAAAGCATAACGGGGGATGGGACACCTTAATTATGAAGCGTGTACTTATCAATTTTTAATTAGTGAAATGAGAGGCTTTTAGCTGACTGCAGTGTATTATTATGAGTAAATATGGATGAAAAGCGACTACACTGTAGTCACTACAGCAATTCAATAGAGGTGGTGTTTGCTTCCTTCCTGCTCATTTTATGCAATGGAATAATGTTTTAGACACAGGGTTTCGGATTGATTTTAATCACTGTGCAGAACCAGTTTTAACCAGTTTTAGGCAGCGAAATTTGGACGACCAAAATGTTCAAAAGTGACCAAAATGAAGATGCTACACATTTGTCATTCTTGAATATTTCGATAATCCATTGACGTATATGTAATCTCTTAAATTTGAGTATTTTGCTATGTAATACGGCATGGTTTAGAAAATTTCGTAATTTCTCACAAGAAAGCATGTTAATACAAAAGTTTTTCCAAGTTTCAGTGGTATTACAGGTAAAAAAAATGCTCAAAATTACTGGGAGATTGTATATCTGTGCATAGATTTGCAAAAAAGTTGTTTGTTAATAAATAATTTGTAACATTTTGCCCCATTTTCCAATGTTGAATATTTTTGCACGCTTGTAAACATTTTTGCACGCTTTCGGACAGACTTTCCAGTCCAACAGTAGTTTTTTGAACGTCCACCACCACGAAACCCTTTCGTTTTAGACGCAAGTGAACACAGGCGGAAATGACAGATTGCTGCCTGGAAAATACATAAGTACATAAGCAGGAAAGAAATAAGTACCGACATTCTTTTTTTTGCAAACTATTGGAATCCCGAGGGAATCGTGCGCGGAAATAAGAAAACCGCAACCATATCAAACTTCAATAGGGTTGAAAGAGAGGATAAACAAGTCGTCAAATCTAATTACACAAAGTCGATAGATTGGTCCTAGGGAATAATAAAACCATTTGCGCTTTTTGCAAAAGTAGGTTATATGCAAATCCCCGGCATTTTGTGTCTCGCCAACTTTCACCAAAATGTGCTGCAGCATTCGTTCACTCGTCGTTATTTTGTGGCTTATCCGATATCTCGCAGGGATGCGAAGTGGCCGCGGAAGCCGTGGGGACGTTAAAATTGTAGGAAAGGGGAGGGAGGGAGGGGTTTGTATAAGATGGGGAGATGGTGGGACATCGAACAACCGTGGGGACATTGTCCCTCTGTCCCCATGCTTGCTTCCGCGGCCACTGGCGATGCTAATGTTCTAGGTGCAGGTTGTGTGATGCGATTTAAAAGCAGTGGAAAATTCTGCGGCTGCTACTGTTTTGCTTGGGGACAGATTGGTGTTGTCAGTCAGGAAGTGAAAAAAGGAGCGAGTAGAGCATGGCTGGATATGTATGCTAAAAATTTAAATATCTATCAGTCTCATGTTCTAATATGTTGGAAGACAAGAAGAATTCGATTTTTTGAAAGTCATTTTTCAAATTTGAACACATTTTAAGCTTTGCTTTACATGGTAAAATTGTTGTGTTGTAAGATGCCAAGTGCTAAATTTTCTTGTGTGTGTGCCATTATTTCTCTAGAACAGTGGCCGCGGAAGAGTGGAAACGGTTAATTCGATATCTGTCCATCTTATATAAACCCCTCTCTCCTGTGTCCAACAGTGTTAATGTCCCCCGATGTCCCCACGGCTTCTGGGGCCACTGTGTTCTAATATTTTAAGCGTACACAAGAGGAATTCGATTTTTGAAAGTCATTTTTCAAATTTGAGCAGTCTTTTGAATTTACATTGTAAAGTTGTTGCGTTGTATAATATCAAGTATTAAATTTTCTTATGTATGCACTATTATTCCGGTAGAACAGTGTCCGCGGAAGGGTTGGGAGTTGGGACGCAGAGGGACAATGTCCCCACGGTTATTCGATGTCCCCATCATCTCCCCATGCTATATAAACCCCTCCTTCCCCCATCCTACAATGTTAATGCCCCCACACCTTCCGCGGCCCCTGCTCTGGAACATATTTACCAGGAGAAAGCACTCGTACGCCGCGTATCATGGAAACTTTCTCCTCAAAAATCCCACAACGCGCAACCTTGTTTTTGTGTGCCTACCAATTTTACTGGGATTTGTTTGCCTGGTTGTGTTTCATTTCCACTTGTGTCAATACCACTTATTTATCCCATCATTCTGCGAAATTGAAGATGTATGTGCTACAGAAGTATGTGCGCTGAACTGAATAAGAATGAGTGTGTGTGACCCTGAATGGGTTTGGATAGATACAAGATGAAGAATCCTGTAAAAATCAGCGGTGGATATTTCATAAAAAAATTGAGACGGGATCGATTCAATCTAAAAATATATATGTTTCAAGGTTTATCTATGGAATTTAATTTGGTTTTGACCAGAACTCAAAATTTTTTGTCATTAGATTGCTTTTCATTGGATTCAGTATTTTGGGTGAATAACAACTTGAAAGAAATAACGGGAAGAAAGTGGTGGTATTTTGATCTGCGAGAAGTGCAAAGCGCGATAAAAACTACGTCGCGCCGCTATATTTCATAAAGCACGTGGCTAAATGGCGCATATTTCTTGCACTTTCTCCCAGTTTCTTGCACGCCGCATTTCTTGCGTGGCTTGCTTTCCAGTGCAAGAAACGTAGCAAACGCGTAAGAAACGAACGAAACACACATTGAATTGAGTAGCTGGGAGCAATACATTTTGTGAAACTCCACCGAAAAATAGGGAAGGGAATGACAAATTGAAATTTGGCATGGGAAATTAATGACCCCCGACTAACAAACAATAATAATCCCCACACCGCCAACTCTCTCTCTCAACAACATGTCACTCCAAACCAAACCAATAAACCAAACCCAAAGTAAAAGGAGCAGGAAAGTTGACCGTCGTCGGCTACATTGTCCCCTCGCTCGTCTGCTGCTGCCTTACGTACGTATTTATTTTTAGGCCAGAAATGAGTCAAAAGTCGAACGGAAGTGAATTATCATTCATCCGCAGTGGCCGCGGAAGGGTGGGACAATGTCCCCACGGTTATTCGATGTCCGCATCATCTCCCCATCTTATACAAACCTCTCCCTCCCCTATCCTACAATGTTAATGTCCCCACAGCTTCCGCGGCCACTGTTCCTCTGCACTACTCCACGAGCACATTGACATGTTGATGTATTGCGTCAACATTTATTTTCTTGGGGACAACAATTGTTCCTTGTCGGGCTGAAGCTGAAACCGAAACTTTGCGGTGGAGTGGAGAGAGAGACTTTGGATTGAGCGAAGGAGTAGATTAATTCGGGTGGGATTGCATTGTTGCATTGTTTTTGCATTATTTTAACGAAATGAGACCCTACCACGAACTAACGAAGTAATGTCGCGAATGTGACAAAAGCTAACAACACAGTGTATCAATTAAAATGTCACAATAGGCCAAAACTTGAGAAGAGAGAGGAATTGGAACATGGAAAACTTGGTGAGGCACAGTGGCCGCGGAAGGGTGTGGGGACAGGGGATAATCTCCCTGTGATTGTTCAATGTCCCCATCATCTGCCCATCCTATACAAACCCCTCCCTTCCCTATCCTACAATGACAATGTCCCCACATGTCCCCACAGCTTCCGCGGCCACTGTCTTCAGTTTGCATAGCTATTGCTCAGTGGCCGCGTAAGCGTGTGGACAGAAGGACAATGTCCCCACGGTTGTTCGAAGTCCACATCATCTCCCCATCTTATATAAACCTATTACTCCCTTAATCCTACACTGTTAAAGTCCCCAGATGTCCCCCACACCTTCCGCGGCCACTGGTCGTGTGCACATATTTACTCGTATAATTTTCCCCTGTTTGAGACTCTAGGAAGTCTAATAATAAGAAGTTCCTATTTACGTAAAGACAAAAAGAATTCTTTGGCAGGATTCTTTTCTGAATGGTTTCTACGTTGCTTGGTTGATGTACGGAATTGACGGAGGGAGTGAAAAGGGCATGAAATTTCCATGTTATTTGGTCCCAGGTCGAGTGCGTCCAGCTCCAGCTCCAGCCAGGAGGAGGCGAAGGCATAAATCAAGCAGACAAAAGATAGAAGACAATAAATTACGAGAAGTTGAAGTGAATGAACAAAGACAAGGATTGTCAACGGAGGAAGAACTGGAGCATTGGGTACGAGAGACGACCATGTCCGTGTGCCTCAGTTTAGGAGGGGTCGTTCGGCTTGATTGCGAGTTCCTTCTCGGTAAATGCCAATTGCCAAATGGTCCAATCTGAGGAGGATACGACACATAATAATAATAAGCAATAGGAAGTAACGAAATGTAGGAATAGGGTGAAACCAGGATTTCTCCCATAGAATATTCCCCTGACCTCGAGGGGGGTGGTCCGATTGACCTCAAAAGTTGGTAGGGTCCTCCCCCTGGGGTCGTTTGTAAATATGATACGGATCTCGATTATCTTGATGAGTTCTCCCGGTATCCTGCAGACGGACAAAGTATTCGCTTAATAGGGTTTCATCTTATAATAAACCGTAGCTAACGAAATGTAGCAATAGAGTGAAACCGATAATTCCCCCCAAAAAATGTGTAATCACACCCCCTGACCTCGAAAGGGGAGGGGTCCTATTGACCCCAAAAGTTGATAAGATCCTCCCCCCCTGGGGTCGTATATGCATGATGCCGTAAACTGACCCCTATTATCTCAATCATTCGTTCTCCCGTTATCCTGCTGACAGACAGACAGACGGACAAAGTCTTCCCATATAGGGTTTCGCCATATATATAATAAGCAATATTATCATTATTGGGTTCCTCGTCGCAGAATAGTTCATTTTTTTGGGTATGCGTTCCTCCACTGGACTGGACAACACGACTCCTGCGGAGATTCTTACCTCATTTGTATTGTGATTTGTGTACAAACAAGATACGAACGAAAGGGGTCGAAGGAAGATTTATTATTGGTGAGGCACATGGCTCTTCACATGTTTAATGGATGTTGTGTGTTGTGCTCTACTGTCCACGCCACGGCCACAGATCGATAGGTGTACACCTTTTACGTACATAAATACATATTTTTATGATGTGCAATATGCGTACACGGAGTATTTAGTGGAATTTTGGAAGAAAAAGTTTTGATTTAATTTCTCGAGATTTCGGGTGGCAAATATATTACAATAATTTGATTATACAAAGTTTTAGTGGAAAAAGTAGGATAAAGTTTATTTTTCAATATTTCGAATGCTATCTGCCATTCATTATCAAGACATGCGTAGAACAAAATGAGAAACGTGTCACAAAGATTTAAAAATTTGAAATATTTTATGATTTTCAGACATTTCTGCAGTTTTTGGGGATTATTACTTGATTTTATTTATGAAAATTGCTACCTTTCAATTAAGGAACCACTGTCATCTTCACCAAGCAAAAATACAAAGATTTCAGAGATTAAGGCCTAAATAATTCATGCGTTTGACAACTTATGTTTTTTGAAAAGGGGAAATACCTAAGATGAATATTTTATATTTTTGATGTGGCGAAAAACATGAGTTACATGTAGCCTTCGATTAAATTAAACCAAGGGATTGTCTAGAAGCGCAACATTTTAATGTAAATATGCATATGCAAAACAAACTGAAAATATTTTCATAATTTTGAAAACCACAGGAAAACTGGAAGTATGTAAAATTTATGTATGTACATATGGTACGGATGGTTACATAATTCTCTCAATATTGACCTTTACATTAGCCTAATGAGACCATGCACTCAAAGTACAATACTCACATCCATACGTTCATACAGGACGACGCAGCAGGAATAAGCAAATATTTCGAGATTCAACATTAGTGGAAATGAGAAAAGACCGGAAGGAAAGGTCGGGCTCGGGCTGTCTGGAAAGGTTGAAGGTTCAAAAAGAAACAGGAAATTTGCCTCGGCTTTTGTCCATTTAAAGTAGAGTACCATCAGCACGGCAGCTCCTTCGGGGTGTACAATGTTCATGTAGGTACATGTACATACGTAGGTAGCTACGTATTTAAAGTCAATTTCTCCCTTCTTATTAGAAGAATGCAACTTTTTGGTAATTGTGTTACGTAGTAGAAGACAGGACAACTAATCAATATAAAAGTTCTGAATAGTTACAATGGAGGTCTCCCAGCGGATGCTCTCAGATTTTGGGCAAGTTAGTGTCAATCGGTGACAAATTTAGTTAATATGAAATTTGCGAAAGACACGATCTCCCAATGGTCACGTTATTTGCATCCGGGGATATTTGGGATATTTGCATCCGAAGAGGAGAAAACGCGGAGTAAAATTGAAAAGTGTAAAATTTTTGAAATTTATGACGCATTTTCTCCTCTTCTGATGCAAATATCTCTGCCAAACGTGCCCATTGGGAGATCGCGTCTTTCGCAAATTTCATACTAATTAAATTTGTCATCGATTGACACTAATTTGCTCAAAATCGGAGAGCATACGCTGGGAGACCTCCATTGTAACTACCTACTTGAAGTTATGCTTATTAAGTGTGTCATTTGCAAAAAGTAAGTGACAAAAGTTTGGAGACTTTTGACGAAATCTAATCACTTTTGAGTAGGTAGTAGTGAAATTCGTCCTTTTTGATGATACATTCAAATTGAGAATGCATTTGAGCAAGTAAATTTGTTTTCGAAAAAGTCTGTCTTCTCCTTCGACTTTCTCCATGCTGACTTCTTATCAAGATGCGCTGTGGAGAATGAGCAGTGGCCGCGGAAGGGTGTGGGGACACCAATGTCCCCACGGTTATTTGATGTTCCTATCATCTCCCCATCTTATACAAACCCCTCCCTCCCCCATCCTACAATGTTAATTCCCCCCGATGTCCCCATAGCTTCCGCGGCCCCTGAGAATGAGAAAGTCTGCTGTCTGCTGCACGTAGTTAACTCGACGCGAGTGAGATTGCTACAACAATCTTGAAAGAAGAGAGAAGGAAAAGGAGAGCAAAAACAGATAAGGAAATGAACCCGGCTGGATCTAATTTCCATTTCCGCAAGTATTCCACTCATCTCGAGGTGGATCAGGTTAGATTAAACAGGACCATCCTGCCTAGTTTAAAAATATAGGCTGGATTTTACATATATATATATATATTTTGAGTATATTTTGCATATGTAAATTTCTATATGGCAATTTTTTTGCCATACAACTTTCCAGGGTCGACGAAGCCGACGAATTTTGAGGCGATGGCGGTGGTAATTTTGACGATTTATCTGCGGCAGCGGCGCGTAAAATGCTGCCGGCGCATAAAATGTTATCGGCGTCTGGCGGCGTACGATCGGAGGCGCGTAAAATTCTACCTGCGCACGACCCGCGGCGCGTAAAATTCTATCGGCGCACGATCGGCGGCGCATAAAATTCTATCGGCGGCGCGTAAAATTCTTCCGGCACATGATTAGCAGCGCATAAAATTCTACCCGCGCACGATCGGCGGCGTGTAAAATTCTACCGGCGCACGATCGGCTGTGAATAAAATTCTACCGGCGCACGATCGGCTGTGAATAAAATTCTACCGGCGCACGATCGGCGGCGCGTAAAATTCTACCGGCGCCTTGCCGCGTACGTTCGTTGGCGTCAACCTCTGCAAATTTGTTAGTAGTAACTGCAAACAATAAGTAATAGAATATTTAGGATCATCTATCGTACGTACCTTTGCACAGGAAGAAGTCCTCCACAAATTAATGTTGTAGGCGGAGAACAGGTAAATCAGATTTGAAATTGCGACGAGGAAATGAATTTTCTAAGGTATGAATATTTTCTTTGAAGCCATGTCACTCATAAAATGTTTTACTTGCTGACACCCACCCGTCTTGGCTAAAATTAGAGAGAAGAGAACACGTGTATCTAGAAAGATTTTGCTGTGGGGCATTTTATATTTTGAAAGATGTAACATTTCTTATTTACTTTGTGCCCAGTAAAACTGTGAGAACGTTACATAATTTAATTTTGAAGTGAGTACAAACTTGTACTCTTCCCAGAAGAATTACGTGTACGTACAAATATTTTTTTGAAATTTTTTATTGAAATTTTGTCTTCAAATTTTATCTTCAAATTTTATCTTCAAATTTTATCTTCAAATTTTATCTTCAAATTTTGTCTTGAAATTGTGTCTTGAAAATTTCAACACATAATTTCACTTGATGTCATTTTAAAAAAAAAGAAGGAGTGAAAGTAGATGTAAAATGATGTCCGAAAGAAATTACTTACTTTATAGGCTACGAATTTGAGACAAAATTTCAAGACACAATTTCAAGTTGAAATTTTGTCTTGAAATTCGTACCCTACAAAGTAAGTAATTTCTTTTTGGCATCATTTTACATCTGCTTTCACTCCTTCTTTTTTTGCAAATGGCATCAAGTGAAAATGAAATCTGAGTGAAATTCAAGATCCCGAAGAGTCAAGTGGGACGTTACATTATTTGGTGGACTTTACTTTGAGAGGATTGTCCACCCCAGAATTTCTCATGGCGTATTATTTCAAACGTTATAAATGATTATTTTCTCGGCACTTTTACGTAATTGGAGTGGTTTTCTCTGCACAGTGTAAAAATATCTCTCTTGTCGTGTCATTCGACGCTTTAATCTCTATTTCTTCATATATTTGCTATAAAAGTTCATGAGTCTACATGAATACACATCTGTGCACACTGTTAAAAATGTGGGAAAGTCAAATATAGTATACTCGGTACTGGTATTAATTTGGTAATAAGTTTGTACCGGATTGGTAGTAGTTTATTTCTGAGTGGTAATTTTTTTCATTACCACAACATCACAACATTACGGTAATGCTCTTTATTACCAGTGCCGGTAGAGTCATAATATACGTACATATTCCGATCAGTAATGATTTAATACCAGTTTTCTAGTTTTTTAAGAGTGTATATACTCCGTACTGGTATTTATTTGGTAATATTTTCCTACCGAATTGGTGGTAGATTGATTCTGGTAATTTTTTGTCATTACCACAAAATTACTGAACGGTAATAGTCTTTATTACTGTGCCGGTATGGTCATATAAATGCGTAATCCCGTCAGTAATGATTTAATACCAGGTTTCTAAGAGTGTGTACATTTGGTGACAACTTCCTACCTATTGGTAATAGTTTGTTCCTGAGTGGTAAATTTTTCCATTACCACAACATTACCAAACGGTAATCCTCATTATTACCAGTGCCTGTAGAGTCATCTATATAAATATTTACTCCGCTCAGTAATGATTTAATACCTCTTTTCTAAGAGTGTCCTACATTTTACAGAAGAAAGGATCGTCATAAAATCTCTCTCTCTTTCTCCTTTTTCTGAGCCTTTTAGTCTCAGGGCAGATCCCGTTCGAGATTCAGTGGTTTAAGAGATTGGACTTTCTTCTTCTTGGTTTTTATTTTTAGGAAATCTTGACTTGAGTGCCCCCGAGGCCGTCCGTGTGGGTAGAAGGAGAAAGGAGTCAAGTGAAAGTAGTAGTTGAGCCCGAGGAGAAACTCAATATTACGTCTCATTGCACCCTTATTTCCAATCACACGGATGAAACTTGCCAACCAACCGTTATGTTTCCCACGATTTTCTTATCTTTTTGTCCTGGTGACATTTGAGTCAGTAAGCCAAACTTCTTCGTAAAGCATATCGAGGTCCGCTATCATCATCATCCTTTTTCCTTATCGTATCATCTCATCGGTCGAAATGATTAAACGTGTAAAGAAGATACTTTTCAAAAAAGTTGTCGACAGCTTGTCGTCTCTTGAACGAAGGAAAAGAACCAATCAATTTTTAGACAGTGTTAATACATACGTACGGCGAAACAAAAGTAGTCTATATATTTCGATATTGGTATGTATGATAAGCGAATATGGAATAATAAAAACAGAGGGCGGATATGGATTTATTTATTTTCAAGTTTTTTTTATTTAATGACGACCGACGTTTTTTAGACGGTGGTAATACATTCTGAGAAATAAAACTATTCTATGTCTTGGTATTGGTGTGATAAGTGCATATGGAATAATATAAATAGAGGGCGGATATGTATTTATTTTCAACTGTTACATTTTATGGTCAAACTTTGGGGGTTGTGGATCATAAAAATTTCAAAATATTTTTGTGTATTGTTACATATTTTTTTTAGGTTTTTAGACATATGTATAAATATTTCAGCTAATATTTGAAATATATATATGGACATTTTTTAGATTTTTTTTTTAATGTACAAATTTTGTAAACCTTTAAACGATGTGAGAAGACGAAATTTTTTGGTCGAAGAAAAATCAGGGAATTTGTAGTCAAAAATACATTTATTAAAAGTTTTTGATGTTTTTTTTTGTATTTCGTAAATATTTTTGCCTTTTTTTTCATACGTATTTCAGCGTTTTTTTCTACATATCCGCCCCCTGAATATTACTATTGGCAAAGCAAGCTGATTTGACCAACTTTATTTTGAAGACACTTGACATGGTCGTAAAAACTAAAAACCATCAGCATGAACTGGACGCTGGGAGCGTGTTTCGCAGTATTTTTCAAGTCTGCAGGCAATCTGCCAAGTACTGAATAAAACACTGAAAATCGTTTCCACTTTGTTCCACGTGCGCGAAAATGGGCGAAATATTTTGTTATTGCACTTCTCCTTCATATTCACATACGTACGTGGAAAAAAAGTATAGTTTTTCGCCCATTGTACATGATAAAATAAAATGTGAAAATCACGACCATGGAGAAAGCGGAGGAGGCCGTACAAGATATGGGCACTCTTAAAAAACTGGTATTAAATATGACTACCGGCACGGTAATAACGAGCATCACCATTTCAGACATATGTATAAATATCCATAAATATTTCAGCTGTTATTTGGAAAATACGTAAATTTTTTTTCGGAAATGTATATATTTTTGTAAATATTTCAATAATATGAGCTTTTGCTCAAAGAAAGTGGGCAATAAAAAATCTACAGCATTATTTTTTTTAAATACCAATTAGTAATGTTGTGGTATGTACATATTTAATGAAAAATTTACCACGAATAAACAAATTATTACCAATCCGGTAGTAAGTTATTACCGAATCCAGATAATATTATTGCACGGAGCATATACAGGGTGGTTTAAATGTCTCGATACAATGTACAATTTTTCAATGTGAAAAATTCCTAAATTTCCATTAGTTATCGAAATTATATCTCTGAACTTCAACATTTTACCAATTTTGTCATCATTGTTCCTCAATAATTAATAAAAATCTCAACCCCAAATCTTATAAATGAAGACTTTTCTCCCTTTGCAAAATTGTATAGTTATTTAAACCACCCTGTACATATTCCACCCTGCCAGATTTTTACCAGTGTATGTAGGAGCCAGATCCATATCTAGTTGCGAGGTGACACGCTACTCGTTCGAAAATATTCTTTTGGTTTTGGCCCTAAATAAACGGACAGATGGGATGAAAGGATGTCTGTATAGGAGCGAGAGAGAGGAAATCTTGCCATGCAATCTCCTCCACAGAGAAAAACCGGAGAAAGCAGCCTTTCACTCAAATAAAAGACAATTTCATCCCGTTCTCCTCCTCCTCCGGAACGAGAGAAGAAGATGACGTTACGAGACGTACATTGCTGGATGGATGGAATGCATCCGTTACAAAGTAGCAGTCTGATTTCAGTGCGTATGAACGTATGAACGAACAACCTAATGGACTCTGAGATAGAATGAAGTTGGGAGAAATTCTTGCCTTTTTAATTAAATATTTAACAGAGGTTTAGTGAAAATAAAACCCTCCGCTTGGCTTCCGCTATTTCGGATTTGTTTCGGATTTCAGAGAAAGACCGCAAGGAATAAAAGTATGTAGTTTAGTTAGGTTAGTGATGGTGGGATTATTGTATCTGAACAGTGGCCGCGGAAGTGTGGGGACAGAGGGACAATGTCCTCACCCATGGTTATTCGATGTCTCCATCATCTCCCAGGTTATGTCAACCCCTCTTTCTCTAATTCTACAATGTTAATGTCCCCCGATGTCCCCACGGCTTCCGCAGCCACTGTGCGACGATGTTTATCCCGTGGCTGTGGCCAAGACCAATGAGTCGGATGACTGTGATGGGATGTGTACGGAGAAAGCAGAGTGGAATGACAACCGAGCTTTATTACACGACGTTTTGATGGATGTGTTGAGCCTTGGCTGCACTTGTTCGGGCTTCTTGTTCCTACCAAAAAAATTGTTGTGTGCAAGTAGAAAGTACAATGGAACAAGTATTATTATTTTCTTGGTGGTGTGGTGTAAATAGTTGCATCGGAGAAAGTGTGGCTGCTAATTTCGGTATTAAACATGATGAGAATTCAATGTAACGAGTTCGTATGGGCGGGTCAAGCAAGCTGCATTCGCATTTATTAATTTAATAGAAAAGGCAGTGTTTCGGGAGAAAGCAATGACTTGCAAGAAATAACGGGGAGAAAGTAGTTTCTTGCAGGTGGATATTTTGACCTGGGAGAAATGCAAGGTGCAAGAAACTGCGCCCCGCCGCTGTAAATACTTCATACGGCGCATGGCTAGATGGCGCATATTTCTCCCACTTTCTCCCAGTTTCTTGTACCTCGCATTTCTTACGTTTCTTGCTTTCCAGTGCAAGAAATGTAGCAAGCTGGACCTCGGTTTTCCCCGAATTTTGATCGTTTTTACCCGTGTCTCGGGTGAAAGTAACTACATTACAGTTAATAAGCGCAAATTGAAAGTGGGTTTTGCAGGTATTTTGACTAGAAAAAAATGCAAGGCGTAGGAAACCACGTATATTCCTTGCGCTTTCTGCCAGTTTCTTGCACCCCCCATTTCTCGCCCTTCTTGATTTACAGTGCAAGTAATGTATGTATCAAACCCGCAAGAAACGAAACACCGACTAAAACCATATACACAAAATAGCGAAAATTTCCCATAAGAAATTGGTCTCCAGAATAATTATAAAATACAATTATAAACCTACACGAATGCAAATTTCGAATTTGTCACGGCAGGCAGGCATTGTACTGCTTAGCATCTTCCTCTTTCATGATTTATTACCAACTAAATGCACTATTTCTTCGTTAAGCAGCTTTGCGTGTTTAGTAAAAAGAAGGAGAAGAGTAACTTTTCCGTAAAGAAAACTTAAGAAGAAGAAGAAGAATGCATAAGCATCGCGGCCGAATTGAATCAATAGAGCTTTGTGGCTTATACCGTTTCATGGCCAAGATTAATATTAATAAAACCCGAGGGTGGATTGGTTGGTGGACGGATGGGAACGGAAGTCGTGGGGGCTTAACGGCTTCCCCATATTTTTATGCCCTCCGTCCTCCCCATTGCTACATTAAAGCGTCGTTCAGCCCGTGATTGTAATAATGCAATCCACGGGTGGTTTGCTTGTGGTCGCTCTGGTTGGGAAGATATGTACATACATTTGAGTAGCTAGAATTCTCCCAGGGGCCGCGGAAGGGTGGGATGATGTCCCCAAGGTTGTTCGATGACCCCATCATCTGCCCATCTTATATAAACCCCTCCAGCCCTTATCTTATAATGTTAGTGCCCCCAGATGTCCCCACAGCTTCCGCGGCCACTGTTTGTACATGTTCAATAGTTATGATAATGCCAAAAGACCGGTGGCCGCGGAAGGGAGGGGACAGGGAGACAATGTCCCTACGATAGTTTCATGTCCCCTTAATCTGCCCGTGGTACATAAACTCCTCCCTCCCCTATCCTACAATATTAATGTCCCCACAGCTTCCGCGGCCACTGGGAGAATTCTAGCTACTCAAATGTATGTACATGATGCAGTGGCCGCGGAAGCATGTACACAGAGCAGCAATGTCCCCACGGTTGGCGCTATCATCTTTCCATGTTTTATAAACCCCTCTTTCCTACAATATTAATGTCCCCACAGGTTCCGCGGCCACTGATAGCTTTACGTAATGGCCGTCCCGCTATACTACACGCGCTCCTGTTAATGTTATGAAATGACATCAAACACAATTTCATTGTGGTGGTTGGGCTGCTCACTTTCACTTCATTGAAGGAGGCAATAATGAAATGAAGGCCTTAATCCAAAATGGGATAAGGAGACTCGGTTATACGCGTTTCCCACAAGTTTCACGAGTTCAGAAGAAGGTGTCATAATCGTTGGAATAGGCCATTAGAAAAACTGTTTTTTTAGAGCGGTGTGTGCTAATTGTGTACAATTTCAGGATATGAGAATTTTTTAGTGTTGTAATTCCTATGAGAGCTAAAAGTCAGATACGAAATAATACGCAAAGTTTTAAGATTTATTAGTGTTGTACGCTTAGAAAAGCTTAAGCTGGCAGTATCATGTGACCCCTTCGCAATAAGTCGGCTTTCTCGACTTATTTTAAGAATTTCAAACCCAATTATTTATCTTTGTCGATATGACATAAAATTGAGCAGTTTTTGGTTGTTTGAAGGCCAAATTCATTTATTTACAAGGCTATACGACATTTATGATTCATTTGAACCACTTTTTGAATGAGATAATTGTATGAAAAATGGTAAATTTTAATGTTTTCCATAGGTTAATCCATTACAGAAGTAAACAAGTACCACCTTAAGGTGGCACTGTATGACGTGACCCCCTCCGAATAAGTCGACTTTCTCCACTCATATAGAAAGCGTGCAAAAATTTCAGATCCAACCACCTTTTTCTCTATTGCATGAAATCGAGTATTATTGGGTTTTCGAAATCCACATTTATTTATTTACACAGGTAGGACATTAAGGATTCATTTTAACCCTTTTTTGAATTAGATTATTTACTAAATTGTATGAAAAATAGTAAATTTTAACGTTTTTCACATGTTACAACAGCGAATACAAGTAGTATTATACAACTTGAACACGTGTACGTGTATCTTTACCAAGCATTTTTTTACTGTATTTCCTCCCTACCAGAGTTTAATCCTCTTTTTGACAATCATCCCGCTGATAGTGCTGCTATTCTCCTACGACGCGCCGAGCGTCCCTCCTTCCGGCACAATTCCATGCCAATTAGTTCGATCCAAATAAAATAAGAAATTGAACCGCGCGATAGAAATACGTCCGTCCGTTCGCACGCGAGAAAGGAAAAGAATGAACAACCCGAGGCATTCAATTGTCTTGTTCTTCTTCATCACATTACGTGCGAGTTGCTGCTTTTCTTCATTTCTTCCCCACCCAAGCGACCAGCGGGATTAAATGAAATGTGGTGTGATAAGGCGTGCTTATTATTGGAGAAGATACGGTCAAACTGAAAACTACTGACTCTTCTGCATTATTGCTTTCACCCAGCAAGCAACACACAATGATTTTTGCAATGGCCGCGGAAGGGTGGGTGGGGACAGAGGGACAATGCCCCCACGATTATGCGATGTCCACATCATCCTATATAAACCCCTCGCTTCCCTATCATACAATGCTAATGCCCCCAGATGTCCCCACGGCTTCCGCGGCCACTGCTTGTACATGCTCCAATGATTATGCCAAAAGAACGGTGGCCGCGGAAGTTTGGGGACAGAGGGACAATGCCCTCGTCATTTACCCATCTTATATAAACCCGTCCCTAATCCTACACTGTTAATGTCCCCAGATGTCCCCACACCTTCCGCGGCCACTGATTTTCTCCTCCTTTACAAAGTAATTCCTCCTGTCTTGTAAAGTTGTAGTTGGTCGGTGGGTCGGTTGGTTGTTGGCAGCCACCCGCAGGTCACCGTTTGAGCGGAGGATGCCCGCAGCGAGGACAGCATGACAGAGTGACGACGACGATGATGAGAGGATGCCCCAAACATCTTGCGAGTGAGGGACGTGTCATGCAATTTTTTCCATGGAGAAAGGCAAGGGAGAAGGAGCTCGATTAAAAAGTGGGAGGATTGAAGAGATCAACGCTCCCCATGTTCCATATCGCAGATTGGATGTGATTATGAAACCATCCCAGTCTCAACCTCCCGGTGGGGACACTTTCTTCATTTTCTCTCATCTTTCTTCATCTCGCTGGCTCCGTTAGCTCGTGGCGTGGGCTTCTTGTTAATAACAAAAGGAGAGAGAGAGAAGAGAGCAGTGTTTCGGGGGGAAGTAACCACGTGCAAGAATTAAGGGGAGAAAGTGTTTTTTTTGGCAGTGAGGAAGTAACCACGTGCAAGAAATAACTGGGAAAAAGTGATTGTTTTGCATGTGAATATTTTGACCTGGGAGAAATGCAAGGGGCGCGAAACTAGGCCGCGCCGGAGTAAGCAGTTCATGGCTGGATGGTGCATATTTCTTGCGCTTTCTCCCAGGTCGCATTTCTTGCATTTCTTGCTTTTTCAGTGCAAAAAAATGTAGCAAACCGGCAGGAAAAGAAAAACTGCAAGTATCCACGTGCAAGAAATAACGCCTATAAATTGGTTTCTTGCAGATATTTTGACCTGGAAGAAATGCAAGGCACAAGAAACTGTGCGTCCCCTCGCAAAACTTCATACTTCATAATGCATATTTCTGGCACTTTCTCCCAGTTTCTTGCATCTCGCATTTCTTGCGTGGCTTGCTTTGCAGTACAAGAAATGTAGCAAACCCGCAAGAAACGAAGCACTGAGCGAGAGGACGATGTAAGGAAGCCCTACCAGGAAAAAGACGATGACGCCTTGGTCGTCATCACGATGATCGTGTCGCTTTTCAACCTAAGCGATATAATGTTTCGGATAAAATGCGATCGTTATACGGCTTCGTGACCATTGTTGTTTGTATGGCGAGTGGTTTGGTTACGGTGGATGAACAGTGGCCGCGGAAGCCGTGGGGACATTAACATTGTTGGATGGGGGAGGGAGGGGTTTATATAAAATGGGCAGATGATGGGGACATCGAACAACCGCGGGGATATTGCCCCTCCGTCCACACACCCTTCCGCGGCCACTGTGGATGAATGGATACGCCGAGAGAGAGAGAGAGAATTAATTGTAATATTTACCGAGAGAGGAGAAGAACCGCCCTGAAAAAGCAGCAGATGAGTTTCGGAATTGAATTGTAGCCCAAATAATTTTATTTTTTGCTGCGTATAGCAAAAGTTCTTGTTTGAATAACAAATTAAATGCTCGATCCTCTGTTTCGTTTCCGAGGACTGGGGGGAATTCCGGTTTTTGGATTCGAGCACTGCTACAGCTTCGGAATGATGATCTGGCAAGTTAGACTAAACAAATTACTACATATGTAAAGTGATCCCATAGTTTCGTTGCGAGGAAGAAAGTTGGAGACCTTGACACATTTTTTTATGGAGATAAGTGCTTTCACCACATATGCGGGATTACAGTGGCCGCGGAAGGGGTGGGGGACATTTGCATTGAATAGGATAAGGGAGGGGTTTATATAACGTGGGTAGACGATGTACTTTCATGATCCGATTGTTACCTGCGGAGGTACTCCGCAATCGGAAATAATTTATCACCGATGGTAACATATATACGGAGGCTAAATCCTGCCCAGCTCCCAATGTCACAGTTTTGGTAATAAAAATATTACCGACACGGAAGACAACTTCTTACCCTCAGAAGACTACGATATTGTTACCACCAGGGTCCTTTAACTGTTTCCTTGGAGGATTTCTAGACAGGGTCATGTCAGTTCAAAAATTCTCCAAAATTTTTTTTGGAGATTTTAATGTTTGAGAATATGGACTATTTTTGCTGGGAGAACTTGGTTGTCAAGAAAAATAAAATATTCTATAAAACGTCATAAATGCATGCGAAAAATTTTTACGTACCGTTTTTGATAATTTATAATTATGTGATTATAATTAATTATTATTATTATTATTATTATAATTAATTATTATAATTATTTTTGATAATTTATAATTATTTATAATTATATTCTAAATTATATGTCTAGAAATCCTCCAAGGAAACAGTCAAAGGACCCTGGTTACCACGTGGTAGAATTGTTTAGTACCTCCACCGGTAACAATGGTATCAGAAAATTATTGAGAATATATGGGGACATCGAATTACTGTATGGACATTGTCCCCACCGTTCCGCGGCCACTGTGCAGGGAATATATGTATATTATGACTCGTAATCCTATATTTTTTCAAATATGGAAAACATGACGTAAATACTCTTCAAACCACGAGGTTTCAAAATATGGCGGAGTTACGTAGCTTTATTAACTTTTATGGCTGGAAGCACAATTTGATTATTTAAACGTTAAATATTTAAGGATCAAATATTCACGAATTTTGATAGGCAGTGGATTAGATAAGGATTTGAGGAGGACGACCGGAGGCCATACAGAGACGAACAATAATCCAAAATCCTTATACTACATACGTGCATAAATACATGTTGGTGTAATATGGGATCTGTTGCATGTACTTACATACATGCAACAGAAGTATGTTAGCAAGTATGCATAAGCGTTATGTTACGTATAACATTGTTAATCCAAGTGTGGACTGTGAAAATATTGACATTTGTTTGTAGTAGATGATGCGAAAATGGAGAAATTAACTTCCACATGATTTCCTTGAACGGACATGTTTTTTGCGGAAACTGGAATGAAATGACCATGAAAATACACTGTTAAAAATCGGGTAGAGTCGTCACATATATGTAAATTTGTAGTCCGTAAGTACTGGGATTGATTTGGTAATAAATTTCTCTACCCGAATGGTAGTAGTTTGCTTGTGAGGAGTAAATTTTTTTAGTACGATAACATTACTAACATTATGGGAATGTCCGTTATTACCAGTGCGGGTAGAGTATTTACTCCGGTCAGTAAACTGATAACGATTTAACGATCTGGTAACGATTTAATACCAGATTTTTAAGAGTATATATTTTACGTAATGAAGTGTTGCGCCATACAGAATTTCATAATGTCAAAAAACTGTTAGCCAGAAATGCAAGATTACCCGAATTTTGAGAGAATTTGTGAGAATAAAATTTCTGAAAATTATATAAGTGTATTTATTTCGGATATTACGTAACATCGAATACTTACATGCCAAAGTTTGGTAGACATACATAAAGATAAAATATTCAGGTTGAAATCCTTACATAACTAACACACGGAAAAATCTCCTTTATCTTCGAGATTTATAAGAACAATCCAATATTTCATGGATGGATGTAACACTACACTAAATAAGTACAAAAAAATGTGTGTTTGCCACCAGTGGCCGCGGAAGCCGGGGGGACATCTGGGGACATTTCCATTGTAGGATGGGGGAGGGAGGGGTTTGTATAAGATGATGGGGACCTCGAACAACCGTGGGGACATTGTCCGTACACTTCCGCGGCCACTGCACTTCCATCCGTTCCTGTGCCCACTCCAGTCAAAACACAATTTCGCATTTCACGTCCGATTTGAACCTAAAAAAACCCACATTCACATCCGTCATTTCTCAATAAGAAGGGAGAAAATATTGAATAAATTGAATCTCCGAACATTTTTTTACTGCTCCGAAGAATTTTCTCCAGATTTTGTGTGTCTCTCTCTCATCGCATTTATTATGCATTTCTTTGGCAAGATGACGATCCGACAGAGCACCACCACCACGACTATCACTGGAGAAAGTGGCCGCGGAAGGGTGCGGAAAATGTCCCCATCTTATATAAACCCCTCCCTTCCCTCCCCTATCCTACAATGTTAACGTCCCCCCGGCTTCCGCGGCCACTGCACCGGAGGGAGAAAGTGGAGAAGAGAAATATTATTTAGTTTCGCGTTTGGAGGCAATATTTCACCACTTTTCCGTCAGTCATGTTCACCTTCAGCCCACTTGAGCCAATTTAAGACTAGAAAATCCTTTTAAAATGAGCTGAGAATTCATTCCTGGAAATCCTTTGCACGGCGGAAATTTATCTTTATTATTTTTTCTATCTGTCTCTCCTCTCTTCACGTAAGAGAAAGTTGGCTGGCTTTCTTTTTCCTCGTTGCAAATTTTGTTGGTGAGTTTGACTTTCTTTCTTTCTTTTTTAAAGTTGGGAGAGATTTCAGCAGGCAGTTGAAATGGTGCTGAATTCATTACAAGAAGTTAGATATTTCTTGAGGGAGAGAAAACGGGTCAAGTTTTTTTGCACATGTTGGAACTGTAACTTGCAAAAGAGGACGAGATGACGAGGAAATGATGCCAAAAGTGTGTAATGTGTCGTGTTTATGAAGTTCTTAACGTAATGTTTGTCATAACACTTAAGTCCGCTTTTGAGTGGGAAGATTTGTGCAAATTTTTGATGGCGTCAGATACGTATTCTTCTCGGGAGGATGGATATTAATACGCCAAAAGTTTGCAGTGTTTCATGAATGAGCGTGATGGGGCGTTTATTGAGCCTCATTTGCACATACTGTTTTTTTTATTAGTAAACATTTGCAAACTTTCACTAAACACGTGACACGTAAAAAGTTGTTTGTATTCCAGTTGGAAACTTGGGGTACACATGTAATTTGCACTTTTAGTGTTAATGCGAATATCGGAATAATGTCGTGATTGCAAGTGTTAAAAGAGTAGTTTTCAGAGTACAGGAGGAGTAGAATTTGATGGGGGTTGCACCTAAAATTAGAGGTTTTATTCAGGTCAGTACTTCCGTTGCAGTTTTGAGTATATACGTGGAATATTGAGAAGTGAGGTTTTTCAGTGGATGCTCTCAGATTTTGAGGAAATTAGTGGCAATCGAGGATAAATTTGATTAGGATGAAATTTGCGAAAGACACGGTCTCCCAATGGGCACGTTTGGCGGGGATATTTGCATCCGAAGAGGAGAAAACGCGTAGAAAAGTTGACAAATTTTACCGTTTTCAAATTTACTGCGTGTTTTCTACTCTTCGGATGAAAATATCTCTGTCAAACGTGCCCATTGGGAGATCGTGTCTTTTGCAAATTTCATACTAATCATATTTGTCATCTATTGTTTGCCCAAAATCCGAGAGCATCCGCTGGGAAACCTCCCTTCTCAGTAATAACAATGCAAAATGCTAAGAAAACTGAAAGCACGCCTCAATTACCAGAAAGAAGCGGTCTATTATTTGGAATTGAAGGCTGTGCATTTGGAAATTTCGCTTCTGAAATGTTGATTCTCTTAAGTCGGTAACTATTTCCAATTGTTGCGGTACATTTTAGCTCCAAACTGCCATGTTTAAAGTGGCGAGGTTCCACGAGGAAGTGCAGCCCCAGGATGGACGTCTCCAACCCGTTGGGCTCAGAAATTGGGACGAATTCGCGAATCTCGCCAGCCTCCGCCTATTTACATTTCAGACGATCATTAATAATAATATTTGATGTGATTTGACTATTCCTAGAATTTTTGTGGGATGAAATCCTGTTAAATTAGTCATGGTCCGCAGTCATCAGTGGCCGCGGAAGGTGTGGGGACATGTGGGGACATTAACACTGTAGGATAGGGGAGAAAGGGGTTTGTATAAGATGGGGAGATGATGGGACATCAAATCACCGTGGGGACATTGTTCCTCTGTCCCCACACTTCCGCGGTCACTGTCACCTCTGACTTTATCATTGGAGCATGTTCAAGCAGTGGCTGCGGAAGCTGTGGGACATGGGGGGACATTAAGATTGTAGGATAGGGGAGGGAGGGGAGTTTACATAACATGGGGAGATGATGGGGGCATTGTCCCTCTGCCCCCACGCTTCCGCGGCCACTGTTCCTTTGGCATTATCATTGGAGCATGTACAGGCAGTGGCCGCGGAAGCTGTGGGGACATTAACATTGTAGGATGGGGGAGGGAGAAATTTGCATAAGATGGGGAGATGATGGGATCATCTAACAACCCTGGGGACATTGCCCCTCTGTTCCGCGGCCACTGTTGGTCATAAGGCGACACCATAACCCTGAATTGCTAACCTTTTCTTCGTTGATATAAAACATGAGGGATGCGGCGGGTTGGCTGTGGAAGGAGGTGCAGTTGGCGTTGATAGTCTCGCCCACGCTGACGGCTGGATGGATTCCAGTAATCTCCGGGTCAGCTGCGGGAGGGGCTGATAAGTGACAAAATAAACTCGATAAGGCTAAATTGAGTTGCTGGACATGTACATGATGTCATTGAGATGAAATGAGCATATATAAATTTGCACGATTCTACCGCAATCATAAAATTTTTGCTGCAAACAATAAAAGTTATTTATACCAATCACAATCATGTCCCCGGTCCCTTGTAACGTTCGGAAAGAAGGACGGTCTGCGGAAACTTCGCATTTGTAGCTGTTAAAAAACAGAATTATTAAGTTTTATTTAGAGAAAAGGAAAGATTCTTGGTTTAATTATGTACTTTACCTGCCACCCGATTGCAAAGAGATATTTCGTAGCATGACGTGATTCAATCCTGATTGGGAAACCTAAAAGTTCCGGAAACTTATTAAGTAATTGGTCTAATTACTGTTTCGATGAGGTTACATGATTTACATAGTGGAATATCGAGTGTGGTTGATTTTATGTGGGAATCTGTTTTTTGCTTTTGTTGGAAATTTCGAAAATTGACTAGAAATTTATGCATGTTGTTGTGACACGTGTCAAATTCCACGTGAATACATTTTCCTGATACGTTTCTCTCGGTATATGCGTAAATTGCACTCAAGGCTTGATCTGCTTCCAGCTTTTATTCTAATTAGTTAAGCGATACGCTATGTTGTAAATGGGGTGCCTGTTTTTCCACTCTCATCAATGTTAACCTAACCTAAACAGCCCGTCACGGTCATACCAGCAGTGGCCGCGGAAGGGTGTCGACAAAGGGACAATGTCCCCACGGGTATTTGATGTCCCCACCAGCTGCCCAACTTATATAAACCCCTCCCTCCTATACTACAATGCTAATGTCCCCACGGCTTCCGCGGCCACTGCACAATAGACCAGCAGGAAAACGGCAGAGCTTCATCACAACGTTTTGGCCCTGCTGGTAATAAAACAGCTCGTGGGGCTTTTGTGAAATATGTGGAGCAAATCGTGAGAATTTAATTTAATTAAAGCAGCAGCAAACGGTAGTGCAGTACATGCCGAGCCTCAGAAATCAGTGGCCGCGGAAGGTGTGGGACATTGCCATTGTAGGATGGGGGAGGGAGGGGTTTATCTAAGATAACCGTGGGGACATGGTCCCTCTGTCCTCACCTCGTTTCCGCCGCCACTGCCCAGAAATGATGAGAAAATATGAGGATTTCATTTACGTTCCGCATATGCGAAATGATGAAGGGCTCCCAAGCTTTCAGTCTGGACGAGAAGAGCAAGCTTCATAAATGGAGAAAACTGAGTGGGTGGTACTACTCACAAAAAAATGCACTACTTTCAAAACTAAGTTTGTCTGTAGTACAGAGTTTCGTCCAGATTTCTCCAAACGGTTGTGCGGGCTCGTGTCATAATGCATCATTCTCTCGACACGAGCACAAATGTGAAAAGTGAAAGGTAGGTCAAAAACTAAATATGAAATGGCACAGTTCGCAGACAGACCAGACCAGAAGTGCTTATTATTGTTGTTGTACATTATTACAAAACCTCATCTTCGTCTCAAAAACTTTGCGAGGGCGAGAGGATAACAGTGCCCATGAGAAGATCCAGAATAAAGATAAACGGAAGAGGTAGTAGGAGGGAGGAGGGTGAGAAAACATGGGCTGCTCGAGTTCATAAAGAACTTTACTAAATATTTTATCTCTTTCTCCTAACCAACTCACCGAGACAAACGGGAGCTTGTTTGTTGCCGTGAAATCTGTGCCGTAATTATGAGGAGTAATATTTCGTTTTGATAGCCCGAGTCAGGGCTTACGTACCCGTCATGGCTGTCTGTCTGTCTGTCTGTCTGTCTATTTATATTTCTATCGGGTACGCTCGTAAAACTTATCCAATCGAGTTGAAATTTTGCAAAAATGTATAATATGCAAAATTAAAAATCAAATTCTAAGATGAGGAAAATCTATCGAAAAATTATAACGTTGTCGTAGTCGTATCATACCGTTTTCAATGATTGATAATAACCTGACTCGGGCCGTGCACTGTGGGTTTTTACTATTATATGAACTACTTAGCCCATGAATTAATTGTCTTTCCGTAAAGAAATTAAACAATGCAATATTTAGAAGAGAGGGAAAGTAATTATGCATTTGGAGCGGAAATAAGATACAAATATCAAATATCGTGGCAAAAATGATGATGCATGTATACATGCATAAGTAGGTAGGTCTACCTCATGGAATATATATGATATGTAATGGAGAACACGTTTCCACACTTCACTCTGCCCGATATCACGTCAATCTCTGAATATGTATCCGTCCGTCTAGCTCCTTTCACTTTTTCCCCTTTGAAATGTCTCGAATTGGGTGTTTGTGTGTGTGAGCCAAGAAATGTAGTGAACAGGATTCAATGACTTATACTACGTATCAGGTATATTACACCAACACCAGTGGCCGCGGAAGCGTGGGGACAGAGGGGCTGACAATGTCCCCACGGTTGTTTGATGTCCCCATCATCTCCCCATCTTATATAAACCCTTCCCTGCCCCATCCTTCAATGGAAATGTCCCCACCCTTCTGCGGCCACTGCACCACCACCACCACGAATCCCATATTACACTAACACAGTGGCCGCGGAAGTCGTGGGGACAGAGGGGCTGACAATGCCCCCACCGTTATTCGATGTGATGTCCCATCATCTCCCCATCTTATATAAACCCCTCCCTCCCCCATCCTACAATGGCAATGTCCCCACGGCTTCCGCGGCCACTGCACCACCACCACCACGGATCCCATATTACACCAACACAGTGGCCGCGGAAGCGTGGGGACAGAGGGGCTGACAATGTCCCCAGTAGTCCCCACGGTTATTTAATGTTCCCATCTTATACAAAACCCTCCCTCCCCCCATCCTACAATGGCAATGTCCTCAGATGTCCCCCCCGGCTTCCGCGGCCACTGACCACCACCACGAATCCCGTCAACAACCAAGCAACTCTCCAAAGGGGAAAGAGTGGCGAATGTTTCTTTCTTGTCATATCCATTTTTCTATGAAGTCTTCCAGACGAGGCGAACGTAACAAAGGAGAAGCTTTACAAACTGGAGAGAGAGAGAGAGCGGAAATGGCCGTGAATGCCCTGGTCACACGGAGAGGACTTTGGAGTGCGAGGAAATGGGCAAGGAAGGAAAATGGTGTCACTTTCTATTTCTTTCTACTTATAACCAGGGCCATACCATACAAAGAAATGTCTCGCAAGAGTAAGAGCCCTCGTCAATATAAATAAATGTCGGACACTCATTCTTAGATTAGATATATGTATCTAGGTACGTCTACAATCGGTTGGTGGTGACAAGTAAGGAAGAAAAAAAAACTGAACACGGGGGCCAGTGACGGCGGAAGCGTGGGGGCAGAGGGTGTTCTCAAGGTTATGAAATGTTCCGATCAGGGTTCCAGTTCTGGTCGTGCTATTGCTATCACGTTATCTTAGATTGCTGGAAAATTTTTAAGATTTAGAAATGAATGGAATGGGACACGCACATATTTTTGGTAGTTGGTTTTGAATTTATATTTTTGTGTCGCAAAGTCGCAACTTTCCATTCTTTGCAAGTTACAATTTTGAAAAGTGCTCATATCTGTGCGTTTTTTTTATCTAAAAATCGATGATTTGTAAGATAGGAGGTTAGAATTTTAATTTTTTTTTGTTCCTTGAGAAAATATGTAATCCTTACTTATTATTTTTTTAATTGAATTTATTTCTATTTTAAAAATCTGCATGCAAATGTCTTATGGCAGTTTGGTCGCATTCGAAATATGGTGGTGCGACCAGAACTATAACTCTGGTCCCCTGCCCATATAAAAAACCCTTCCTTCCCTATCCTACAATGTTAAAGTCCCCCGATGTCCCCACGGCTTCCGCGCCCACTGACGACATGGACAAAGAGAAAGCTCCCCTACCACACCACCAAGGCAAGATCATCATGAAACCATGACTTTGCATATTCCTCAGGGAAAATTGGCTTCATTTCAAAGCAAAGAAAAACGAGACAAATGTGAATTTTTAGAAAGAGGAGATCAAAACGTTACATTGACGTGGACGCCGGCCGTTGGAAAGTCCAGGATGTTGGGCTGGATGTTCGGCGAGTATCGAAAAAACTCGTGGCCATCTTTATACCATTTGAGAACGAGGAGAGGCTCATCGGCATCCATGACGAAATCACAGTAAAGCTTGACCCACCCGTGGAGAGACCCATATTTTGGGACCGTCACATTCTCCAGTTTTAACCCGAGTGCTGAAAGAAACAAAAACGGAAAATGGGTTAGTACATATCAATGTGAGGTTAAGATCGAAATGAATGTGAGGCAATGAAAGAGAGTCAAGTCGCAGTGTTTCGTGGCTTGTTAGGAGTTTGCATTTCTTGCATTGCAAATCAAGCAATGCAAGAAATGTGAGGTGCAAGAAAGTGCAAGAAATATGCGCCATCTAGCCACGCGCCATACAAACTATTTATAGCGCTGGGAAGGAGTTTCTCCCACCTTGCATTTCTTGCAGGTCAAAATAAATACCTGCAAGAAACCACGTTCTTATTGCCCTTATTTCTTGCACGTGGTTCCTTCCTTCCACCGGAACCACTGCTACATAAGTCTGTTTGTATACGGGGAAGAAAGTGACAATTGACTGGACTCAACTGGACAGAGGGTTCTATTTTTTTGGGCGTTTTTCCTTTGCTCGAAGAAAAGAGAAGCTAATTTTGAGTCGAGTCACTCCCCAGTTTGGCAGTGGTTTACTCGAGATGAATTTTAAACTGGGGGAATAATGGAATATCTCATTGCCATGCGGTCCGCCCATGTGGAGGCGAAAAGGATCCATTGTGTTTTCATGACAGAATCTTTGATTATTGTCATTGTCAATTTTGTTACTCTTTCACCCTCTGATTCCAAGCTTATTGTTTGTACTTGACAATTGGACTATTTCACCACGAGCACAAGAAAGAAGGAAGAAAATGAGAAAAATAAATTGAATTTTGTGTCACAAATCCAGTGCAGACACTTTGTAGACAGAATCCTAAAATATATTTTTTCTTTTTGTGGTTTGACACCACGATTTTTGCTACGTGTGGATTTGATTTTTATAATTTGGTACAGAAAAGGGTTTATTATTAAAGGCTGTATTATCAGAGGGCGGCTATGTATTTGGGAAAAATCGGTGAAATATGTGTTTTATTTATGAAAAGGTGGCAAAATATTTACGAAATATGTACATAAAAATTAGAATTTTCACAAAATTTATATTCTTGAAATTATTAAGTATTTAGTATTTACGAAAACAAAATGTCAAAATATTTACGAAATATGTACATAAAAATAAGAATTTTCGCAAAATTTGTATTCTTTAATTTAAGATGTATTTAATATTTGCGAAAACAAAATGCTAAAATATTTGCGAAATATGTACAAAAAATCGTAAAATTATGTAAGAATTTTCAAAAATATTCTTGAAATGTCTTCGTCTCAAATCATTGAAATATTTACAAAATTATAATATATATATATTTTTTTAATCCAAAATAGTTTCAAATAATGGAAGAAATATTTTCAAATTTTTATATGTCGAAAAACCTAGAAATGTGTAAAACTATTTTTGGGATCAATAAGAGTTTACAAAGTTTGACAGTTTGTTGTCATAAAATGGAAAAGTTGAAAATAAATAGATATCCTCCCTCTGTTTATTATTAATGTTGAGACCAAGTGTATCTTTGTAAAAATTTATTTTTGAAGCGTTCTTTTCTCCTATTATTTCCGAGTAAAACATAGCGTACATTATTTATAAATAAATAAATAGCCTACTTTTTTGCATGGTCGGGAAAATGAGATGCGATGAAATAAAACCCGTAACATTTAGATGACACACTTGCCCAGCAGCGACGCGATGCAGAGCCGTTTCACCACAAGGACTGTAACTCTGACCGGAAAAGAAGCAGTAAATCAACAGCTTTTATTTACGAGTTTATTCATCCTGAGAAGAAAGTAGGGACGGAAAGAGGATGTAAAAGGCAGTGCAAATAAATGTTGTAATTCAGCAGCAGCAGCAGCACTTTCATCCAGTCGCCGCGGAAGGTGTGAGGGCATCTGGGGACATTAACAGGGGAGGGAGGGGTTTGTATAAGATGGGGAGATGATGGGGACATCGAATAACCGTGGGGACATTGTCGACACCCTTCCGCGGCCACTGGTTTCTCCCAATCGAACACGGCTCTCGGCCACCAAATCCCTTTTCACTTTTAGTCTTCTCTTGTATGGATTGTTTAATGGGCTCTTTCACTCAGGAGAGAGACCGAGTAAATTACGAAGCTCATCTATAAGCACTGACTGACTTTTACCAGCCGAGGGTAAAAGTGGGCTTTTAGTAGTACAATTATTGCTATAATTTGTCAAAATGTGGTGATTAGAGGGACACGAAAATTGAAATTATTTGAATTTTATTTTTATATCGCTGGTGAAAACTGGGAACATTAAAATTTACTTATGTTTAGCATATGATTCAATTAATTATCACCAAAATCGTCAAACTGAACACATATTTAAGAAGCCTTCAGAAAAATTGAAACTGATCGAAAAACTCGACGCCATTCCATTAATTAACTCACTGATGGCAAATTTGTCGTTCAGAATTTTAAATTAAATTTCCTGAGGGGAGAAATGATCAAAAATGTGTTGATTTTGAAGATTTTGGCGATGAGTCATCAAGCCCTTACATATTTCCAATTCAAAATTCATTAGAAAAATTTGAAATTTTTTTTTTTTGCATTTTGACAAGGTCACTTATTTTTTATTTGAAAATGAAAAATTTCCATGGTTTGAGACGAGTATAAATTTTTCCAAAGTATGCAACCCCAGTAATTTCCAAATTTACATGTGTGTATATATCCTTCCAGGATGAATCAATTCGTTTCCTCTTAGGGTGCGGCCGTAACTCAGTCAACGAATTAATTTTGAATTATTTGCTAATTTGGTGGATTTTGCCAATCACTGACCATGAAGCCCGAGTCAGGGGAGTAGTAGTTAACGATAAATTCGATATCAAGTGCATTACACATTTTATTGTATTCTGATTATTCTGAGGACGAATTGGACCATTTACTCTCGACGAAAATTTTTTTAAATTATTTTCCTATTTTTAATTGATGAGTAATTGCTCTATTTATATTTTTACGTACACATTTTTATTTATTATTCTTCCGAGATTCGAGGCATGTCATACAACGTGTTAACATTAAGAAAAAATTGTATGTGCTTCAGTTTTAGGCCTTTTAAGGCCGTGAGCGAGAATTTCCATTTTTGCGTGACATTTTTCTCGCGAGGGGGGAGATAAATACAGATTCTCGCTTACGGATTCCATCAGAATTTTGCTTAAACTTAAAATGCGTGGGCATGAACTGGTTTTTTCCGATTTTGATCGGACCAATTTTAAATTTTTCACACAAGGAAATTAACAGAAGTCTTCGGTTGTACCAAAATCAGCCAAAGTTAAGATTTTTTAAATGATATAAATTTTTCCAATTTTGACCCGACTTCAAAAATGAAAGAACCTTTTTGCACACACTTACATTGTGCAAAAGAAAAATAAACTTTTCAAAACCTTTTAATTTTTCAAAAATTTCTGGTTTGTTACATTTGTCAAAATTTTCAAAATTTATCATAATTTAAAAATTTGTGCGAGGGTAAAAATCACGTCACGCCCACGAATTTTAACAAAATTATATATGATGGAATCTGAGAATCTGTACTTTCCTCCCTCGCGAGAAAAATTTCACGGTAAAAATGAAAATTCTAGCTCACTGATTTCGTCATAATTTCGTTTAAATTGAGCATTATGAAAAATCCTGAAACACGTGTTTAATGATTTATCTAATGCTACATAATTTTAGTGGTTTCGTCAAAATCTGAGCGAGACCGCTAGGGTTATCGCATTGTTAAATGACCCCCACCGACAACCACTTGACCAATCATGCCCAATGTAGAATGGATATTTAGCATTGGAATACTGATTTTTTTAAATCGTCATATCCAGCTGAAATGTTGCTTACATGTCTTAATGGAAGAATATGGAATGAAATTGGTAAAATTTTTATCTGTAGCGACTCTATGGGGTGCCGGTGACCCATCCAGATTTTTATAAATTGCTTTAAAAACATTAAATCCGGCATGGTAATACTTAATGGCTTCTTATAAATGAATATGAAGTTAAAAGTGAGCAAAGTGCAAGCAGAGTGACCCTGGAGGCTGACCCATACCGTTTTGAAACGTTATTATTTCATCTGAAATTTGATATGGGGATAAAAACCACTTCTGGATAGCACACCCAGCTTTGGAAGTTCAAGATGTTAAAGATTTTTATGCCAAATAATAGAAAATCTAACAAACATTTAGCTATCCACAACAAGGAGTTTGGTAATATTATGTCGGTCAATTCAGAGAAAAATTTAGAACTCTAACCCAAAGGACTCTGTCCCTGACTCGACTATATGGAGTCTGCCTGCACTGTAGGTTTTTATTGTGTATTTTAATTTATTATTTAATTTCTACGTTAGTAAAATTGTAACGCACAAGCAGTTTACGTAAAAGTATGAATTTGTGGAATTTATGAACAGACAGACAGACACATGGATACACAAGGCTGGATATTATAATATCCAGCTTTTCAAAAAATGAAATTTTCCATTTTTTCCGAGTTACGGCCGAACCCAGAAACACCGGCGTAGCCGTTAGTGATTGAAGAATCCTGATATCCTTCCTACCACATTTACCACAATTACCACAATTACCAAAAAAATGGATGACCAGCCCGCGACCGAGATGACAGATATGGATCCTCGCCAACGAGAAAAGGAATTTCTTGCCACTTGTCACCAGGAGTACCCGATCCCCATGAACAACATCTTCCAGGAGATTAAAGACATCGCAAAAATTGGGGAGGGGATTTTTGGCGAAGTTTATCAAGGTAATGTTCCCCTTCTGGGGGAAGGAGGTCACGGGGACACGTGCAACGTGGCCAGTGTCGTCTTCAAAATTGTACCCATCGAAGGGGAGGAATTTGTTAATGGAGAGCGACAAAAGAAATTCGAAGAAGTTGCACCGGAAGTCGTAATCACGGAGTAAGCATAAATAAAAGTTTCTTTTATGGAACAGTGTTTCGGGTGGAAGTGACCACATGAAAAAAATAACGGGAAGAAAGTGGTTTCTTGCAGCTAAATATTTTGACCTGCAAGAAATGCAAGGCGCGAGAAACTACCGCTTCCTACCGTAATAATTCATACTGCGCGTCGCTAGATTGCACTTTCTCACAGTTTCTTGCACTTCACATTTCTTGCACTTCATGCTTTACAGTGCAATAAATAACAGGAATAAAGTGGTTTCTTGCACCTATTCTGACCCTCCAAGAAATGCACGGCGCGACAAACTTCTTCCCGCCGCTGTACTTCATACGGCGCGTGGCTAGATGGCGCTTATTTCTGCAAAATTTTTCGCAGTTTCTTGCACCTCGAATTTCTTGCATTTCCCACTTTCCTGTGCAAGAAATATGTATAGCAAACCCGCAAGAAACCAAACACTGATCTCGTTTCATACACAATCGTGATTTTTTTGCTAATATTCAACAGAAAACTGGGCAAGCTTGGAGAAAACATGAGCGAACCTAATGTTACGGGAGGATATGCGAAAATGTACTATTCGTACTTGGCCTGTGGTGAATATCCAGCTAATTTGGTGACGGCTTGGAATAAGTGGCATGAGGTTAATGGTGCGGTCTCATTATGCATATTTATTATTCTACATCAAATTTTGCAACGTTTATCGTCACGATTTTTCTTATTCAGATTCTGACAATGATGCCCCCATGTTTTCCGTGGATCAAAAGTTTGTAGTTTTTCTGTTCGAACATGGTGGCGAGGATGCTGGTTGCTACCAGTTCAAAGACGCGAAACAGACGTTCTTCATGATTATGCAGGTTTGTTTGCGAAATATATAAATTATTCGCAATAAATATTCAAATTGCATGCATTTGTTCGATAGATTATTCACATGCTTGCCGTAGCAGAAATCGCGTTGGAGTTTGAACACAGGGATTTACACGGTCGGTTGTAAACTAGGAAGATACGTAAATATTTCAGAAGCGAATATTTTATTTATTTTTTTTTTTGAAATAGGAAATAATATTTTGATAAAGAAAACTCATCAAGACTTCAGTACGTTCAAAGTGAACGGGAAAGTGATGAATGTCCCGACTTGCGGTATAATCCCGACAATTATTGACTTTACGTTTTCGAGAATTAAAGATCCTGGGACGAACGCTGAGATTTTTTTGGACATGGCGGATGACGAAGAAATGTTTATGAGTTAGTATTTGTAAATTAGTTGGTCAGCGGCATGCGTACGAGTCTAAAATGGAGATCTCCCTGCGTATACTATTCGATTTTGAGCAAACTAGTGTCAATCGATGACAAATTTAATTAGGATGAAATTTGCAAAAGAAACGATCTCCCAATGGGCACGTTTGGCAGAGATATTTGCATCCGAAGAGGAGAAAACGCGCCTTAAAGTTGACAAATTTTACACTTTCCAAATTTACTGCGCGTTTTCTCCTCTTCGGATGCAAATATCTCTGCCAAACGCGCCCATTGGGAGATCGTTTCTTCCGCAAATTTCATACTAATTAAATTTGTGATCAATTGAAACTAGTTTGCTCAAAATCGGATACGCATCCGCTGTGAGACCTCCCTTGTTCCTGAGTAAAGGTCACTACATTCTATTTTTAACAGGCACCGGAAACTATCAATTTGATATTTACCGAATGATGCGTGACGCCAATAGGTAACTTTTTTTATTATTAATATCTTTCGCTCCCTCGCCCTCTTCACCTATAACCTTTACGTTATTAAAGAATTGTTTTTATTACATTCCATACACAGGAACAGATGGGGGCCTTTCAACCCAAAAAGCAACATCATGTGGCTGCATTACCTCGTTGACAAACTCTTGTCGAAAAAACATTGGACGGAGACGGCCACTTTTGACCATCGCGTCTTTCTCGGCCAGATGCATCACCTCAAATCCCGTCTTCTTTCATTCACATCGTGTCACGATTTCGTGTGCAGTCCACTTTTAGGAAAGTATTTGACCATGCCGGACCCCAAGGAGTATGAAGCCGCAAGCCGTGGGCGGAGAATAAGCGTGAAAAGAGATGTCAAAAAGTGATGATTTCGACGTGTTGCACATTATTCAATTACAAGATGTATAATTAAATATTGTTATTTTTCAATCAGCTCATAACTAAAATTTGCAAATTAAAAAATTATAGTTGATAAAATTATCAAGTTTACTAAAGATTGCTTGAGTGATTAAATTTTTAAGTGTCCGTCCAGCGTCAGTACAAAAGTGCGGTTTTTTCAGCTCTGGGCAAGTATTGGAATATAGAAAAATTTAAATAACAAGATAAACGTAAATAGTAATTAAATAATTGATTAAATTCAATAAGAAGTAATTATTAAATGGAAGAAAAGTGAAACCTAGTAGGAAATTGTGCTCACAATTGGGACGCAAACCAAATTCAACCCAGATTATCTTTTTACCATCTCAGTTTGAAAGAGAAACTCTTTAGAAGCAACATTTAGTGCGGCACTTGCGCAAAATGCAGCAAGTTTTTGGCACCGCAAGTTCGCGAAAGCGCGCAACTGCTGGCAAGAAACACAAATTCAGCTGGAAAACCGAACGTTTTCGCGAACTTGCGACGCTCAAAACTTGCTGCATTTTGCGCAAGTGCCGCACTAAATGTTGCTTCTAAAGAGTTTCTCTTTCAAACTGAGATGATCAAAAAATAATCTGGGTTGAATATAGTTTGCGTCCCCATTGTTAAAGTTAGGATACACGGTTAAACCCTCGATTTATGCTGTGCGTAGGCAGATAATAATGTCGAAAACGATGATGGCGATCAAGCAAAGGCAGAAATCCAAACCACAAACAACTAACTGCCCGCATCATCCAGTCGAAATGAGCCGAAATGCAGACATATTTAATATTTCGTAGCTTATATCAAGTAATTATTTATATCTTCGACCCACGCATACATACATCGACCAACCAGTTGAAAATGTGTGTCAGCATATTTAATGACTGACCAGAGAAAGGAGATCCTGCAACATTAAATTTAGCCGCTGCCCTGAACCCGCTTTTGGTATTTGGTGGACTTGGACTGGATAAAATATTTCGTTTATGAGCCCGTTTTTCGGACCGTGCTCTCGAATTAATTGATTTTCACTAAACACTCGACTCGTTCAAATGAGTTATCTACACATTCCACTTTTCATCCGGGCACGATTTATCAATTTATTTGCATGCATGCATGGATTTACAGAATGTATGGGTGTGTGCAGTGGCCGCGGAAGGGTGGGGGGAGACAGAGGGACAATATCCCCACGGTTGTTCGATGTCCATATTATCTCCCCATGTTATATGAACCCCTCGCTCCTCCCTATCCTACAATGTTAATGTCCCCACGGCTTCCGCGGTCTCTGGTCCCCACCGTTGTTCGATGACCCCGTCATCTGTCCATGTTATGCAAACTCCTCCTACAATGCCAATGTCCCCACAGCTTCCGCGGCTACTGCAACACCTTAGCGTGGAGACAGAGGGACAATGTCCCCACAGTTTGATGTCCCCATCATCTGCCCATCGTATACAAACCCCTCCCTCCCCCATCCTACAATGGCAACGTCCCCCATGTCCCCACACCTTCCGCGGCCACTGTACATCCATATGGTAAATACGTATTTCGACCATTAATACAAGACAAGAAGCTTATTGTGCACGAGGCCATTGTTAAATGAACACATTGTACAAATGGAGTTTTTACATTGATCTCATCTCACCCAGCGACCGGTTGGTCGGATCTTTTATTGCTCAGGATGCAGGAAAGAAAACAGGCTGCTTTTGGGGCTGTGTATAGATCAACAAAATTCAGCGGAGGAGAGGAAAGAGGGAAATAATAATGGGGCGATACACGATAAATTACAGGACATTTGCTAAGGGCTGACTTTTATCACGGAACCATTTCCTCTCTCGCTTTCACTCAGCGTCTCGCAGCCCAAACAGGATTTCTGCCACCACGAGGATAATACCACCACCAGCGTCATCAATTCAGCGATGGTCTGGTCTCCAGTTTCCTCTCCATTTAATAAATTCAGGCATTTGCATCTTTGCGAAAAAAAATAAATTGTAGATTAGAAACGGAACGATGAAATAGGAAGGCGTTAGGTGCGTATTTGCAGACGTGGGCAAAATACGTTGGAAAAATGTGCAGTATTTTGAGCTCCGGTATTTTTCAGGGTTTGGATTTCCGGGGGTGTTACACCCACAAAAAGACGAGAATTTGTATCGAGGAGGCAACAGTCTCACCAAAATATTTACAGGTTTTGTGAAGAAACTAACGTTTTATCGGTGTCAAAATACTTTATTTTTAAAAAATCCTGAGAACAATGTATTTTGAAGTTAATTTCTTAAAAAAAACATGTATTTTCATAAGACTGTTGTCTTCTCGATGCAAATTTGTGTCTTTTTGTGGGTGAAATCTACCCTTTTTCGCTGTTAAAATACATTGCTTTCACGATTTTTTAAAAATCAAATATTTTGACACCGATAAAAAGTTTATTTCTTCAGAAATTTTCGACTTACTGTTGCTTTCTCCACGTGAATTTTCGTCTTATTTTTGTGGGTGTAACACCCCTCAAAATCCAAACCCTGGGAACTACCGAGCTCAAAATACTGTACATTTTGACAAAGTACTTTCCCCACCACTGGTACGTACATACATAGATTAATCAAATTTATACCATTACAATGCACGCAGTGATCAAAGTTGGTAAAGCGGAAGGAGGCCATTTGTCATGCAGCCGACATCCACTACTGAACTGATATTATCCTCCTTGTATTAAGTGAAAGTGAAACGCATGTCCATCGTCATAAAAAAGGAGTCGATTTAAGTAAGGAACGAACGAACGCGTTATAAATGGGGAAAGATGAGAAAGATGACGCTTTCTCCGACAAGGAATTTGAATACGAAGAAGAAGATATGATCCATCCTCCTTTGGTAGCAATAATATTTCTGAAATTTGAAAATCCTCCTTCGAACCTGACACCCAACATATTTCGCATGTTGGGATTACTAAGCCGTCTCACTTTTAGTTAGATACACATGTAACGTGATAAATGTTCAAAGTCGATTCGGTGAAGGACTTTATCCAATATTCTAGTATGAATGTCTGATAAGACGTAATCCAATACATAATGTCACATCAACTCAACTGAGGAGGAGGAGATCGTATCAGATAGCAGCAATATTTCACGATTTTCTTGGCGGACTGGAGAGCTACATAAAGAAGGAAATATCACACCTGCCTAAATATGTATGTGTGCATGAGTATCTGTATGCAGATAAGTATGTACATGCATGTCTGCCTGTTAGTATATGTGTTTGTACAGTGTCTTGTTTCTTGAAGGTTTGCTACATTTCTTAAATGAAGTGCAAGAAATGCGAGGTGCAAAAAACTGGGAGAAAGTGCAAGAAATATGCGTCATCTAGCCAAGCGCCATATGAAGTATAGCGGCTGGAGAGAGTTTCTTGCGCCTTGCATTTCTTGCAGGTCAAAATGGCTGCAGGAAACTACTTTATTGTGGTAAGTTCTTGCAAGTCTTGGTTCCGAAACACGGGGTCAGCAGTGACTACTTTCACACAGTGTTTCGTTTATTGCGGGTTTGCTACATTTCTTGCACTGCAAAGGAAGAAATGCGAGGAGACTAGGAGAAAGTGCAAGAAATATGCGCTATACGAACTATAACGGCGGAGCGTAGTTTCTTGCAGGTCTAAATATGTAGCTGCAAGAAACCACTTTCTTCCCGTTATTTCTTGCAAGTGGTTACTTTCGCTCGAAACACTGGTTTGCATGCATGCAGATCTGTCATATTTCCACCAATAAATAATAATTGGTGCAAAGTATCATGCAGCCCGTATGGATTACAAAGTGGATGACATACATAGACACGTTACGACTTTTGACATGAGGATTCAAACGGTGGAAAATTTGTAGAAAAAAACCTTGTCATGAATCAGATATGTACATATGTATGCAAAATGGAATCGGACAGCTCTTTGGTACATAAGATTTAGATGATGTCCTTCTCACTCAATTTTTTGCACTTTCTTCCCCTTCATTCATACCCACGCATTGACATCCAGAATCCAATATCGGTATCAAAACATGAGAAAGATAACATAGGGTTATCGATTTTGTCATAAAGTAGCATAAAAGTCGGCTCACTTGCTACGATCTCGGGCAAGATTATGATAAATGAGCCCGACCCAAGATCAAGTTTGGGTAATGTGCTCGAAAGATATTAACCTCGTCGCTCTATTTCTTTCTCCAGTGGCCGCGGAGGCTGTGGGGACATCTGGGGACATTAACATTGTAGGATGAGGGGAGCGAGGGGTTTATATAAGACGATAGGGACATCGAATACCCTTGGGGACATTGTCCCTCTCCCTGTCCCCCCGCCCGCTTCCGCGGCCACTGCTCTCTCTCCCCTCCAAAAGTGATAAAGGAGAAAGCCGGAGAGTAAATAAGTTTGGCGTTTTATAGAAATTATTATTTTTAATTCATACCAAAGTTTATGAGCAGCGTGGTAAAAGTGAGACGATTCATGGTGACGAAATCCTTGTTCCTGTGACGTTGGTTCGTTCCCCTTTTCAAGTAGCTTATCTTTCCTCACTCGGCTCGATGGGGACTTGCTGTTCAAAGTTATTTGTTTGTTTAATTAAGCAACCAGTTCTGTACTTCCGTAAGTAAACTTCACATCGCAATGTTTCCAAAGGGGGCACCCCGGAAAATAAAGCAAACCAAACCACAAAACTCTTTGATGCGTCAGTTCGATGTGTGTGTAGTTAGTTGTTCACTCGTTGACACAAAACCGAACCCGTGTGTCTCAAATTATTGGTAGGTTTCATTCATGTAAAATTTTAAAGCTGTCTGTTTGTGTCAGAATTTGAAAATAGTTCATCCTACACGACACGACATTATTGGCTTTCATTAGTCGCCAGCCACGCAAGCAAGATACGTTTAAGAGGAAAGTTGTGTAGTGTTGTTTGAGTTACTTATTACTTATCTGATTGGATATGGATTGAGCTTTATGGATGATGAAAGTGGTTACGGAAATGTTTCACTTTTCCTTCAAACTGGGTGTCAGAATTGAGGCATTTTAGACTTATCGGTAATTGAATTACTGCCGTGCGTATTATTGAGGAGTGATCGATAAGTGCTGGTGGAAAAATGGATGGATGGATGGATGGGAAGCTTCTTGAAGAATTGGATTGGATTAGTGATATATTACGTAAGTAAGTAAGTAAATCGTTAATTTTGTGCTCAAGTAATTCGTAATGGTTGAGAGAGGAGGATGCGATTATGGAAATCCAGTTATAGACTCTTTTCTTTGTTTTCTTTCTTCTTCTTCTTCACGGGGAAACTTTGTCATTTAAAAGTTGGCGTAGAGTTGATTCACTTTTTTTCATATTATTTTTTTATTCATTATGCAAACAAATAGTTGAAGAAAGTTGGGGTCTCTTCATTAGTGCGTGATTAGAGATGAGATGAGATGAAGGAAGTAGTGGAGTGATGAAAGTGATGACTTTCACTCGATTCAGCTCTCAGTTTGTGGGACGCTGAATTTTTGGTCTTTTGTTAGCAGAGAAAGTAGCTTTTTTTAAGGTGGTGATGCACTTAAGGGGACAGAGAGGAGCCTTGGATATTTCTTGGGTGAGAAATGTGACGTTATTTGCAGTAGCGGGGATTTTTAATTTTGGAGGTTATCTTGAGTTGGTTATGTTAATTTTTTAAATGATAAATTGAGTGGGGGGGGATAAGATGTTAATTTTTTGTGGAGTGGTTTTGAAGGGACGAGAAGAAGCCTTGGTTTTAGGTAGGATTTTTAGAGCGAGGAGAGGACAAGAGGATGTGGCGTGGACTAGGTCGTGGAACGAACTGGGAGAGAAAATGCCCAAGACGGAAATGTATTTCAGTTTCACCAGTTGCCCAATAACCCTCCCACCAACTTTTCTCAGGAGCATGTTCCAGTCCCGCTTTGTAAATATTCCCGTACGTATTCATACGTACGGGAAAGTATGTATGTAGCGTCACAAAGGAAATCGAGTTTTTAACTTAATATATCGAAAGTTGGTAAGAAATTATTGTTCAAAATTTTGTGCGAGGTATATTCTTGTTTAGTTTTAATTTAGTACATATGAGCTTCATAAATTATTTGGCAGAATGAAGATAATTTTATTAGGAACGATTTTCTGGAAATTTTGATGGTTCGATTTAGCAAAACGTTAATGTTTATCGAGTAGAAGAAAAATGCAATATTCATGGGCGGAGAAAATCTCTACTTGATTCGGATAAGCGTCCAAGATCGCGATTCGACCCCGTGCAAAAGTTGTGTACATAAATTGACATGTGTCATAAAATAATTCCTGTAATCTTCATGTGTATGTATATTTAGAACAGTTTCCAGGATTGAAGTCCCACTCCCACGCTAAATTCATGTCCAAACTGATCCTTTGAATAAGAAATGATGTTGACGTTGGTCCAGTGACATCCTTCATCCTCCGCACCGATGACAATCAACCTTTCTGATTTTAAATTCTTCTGTGGCTGCAGTCAAGTGAATGCATCCAACCCACCCACGATTACTTGACATTTAGCAGTGTTTCGGATGCAAGAAATCATTTTCAAGAAATATTTGAAATAGCAAGAAAGAGGATTTTGGAGATATTTTGATCTGCAAGAAATGCAAGGCGTGAGAAATGACGCCCCGACGCTATAATTCGTACGGCTCGTGGCTAGATGGCCTATTTCTTGCAGTTTCTTGCACCTCGCATTTCTTGCGTTTTTTGCTTCGAAGTGCAAGAAATGTACTGACCACCCGGGAGAAACGAAACACTGCAAGCAACCACTTGCAAGAAATCATGGGAAGAAAGTGGTTTTTTTGCATGTAAATATTTTGACCTGCGAGAAATGTAAGGCGCAAGAAACCACGCCACGCCGCTATAGTTCATACGGCGCGTGGCTGGGTGGCGCATACTTTCTCTCAGTTTCTTGCACCTCGTATTTCTTGCATTTTTTGCTGTGGATTGAAAAAAATTTAGCAAATCCACAAAAAAAAAGAAACACTGCAAGAAACAACCGCAAGAAAATGCAGGTATTTTGCCCTGCAAGAAATGCAAGGCGCTAGAAACTACACCGCGCCGCTATACGGCACGTGGCTAGATTAGGCTTATTTCTTGCACTTTCTCCCAGTTTCTTGCACCTCACATTTCTTACTTCACAGTGCAAGAAATGCATCCCAAACCCTCAACAAACGAAGCACTCACATTTCGTAGCTAAGGGCTGCTCGAACTATGTAACTAGGCACTAAATGTCAAGCCATCGTGAATGTCAAATTCTGTTTGTCCAACAATTTTTGAACAATGTTGAATAACTTTTCTGATTCGGTGGTTTCGAAATTTCGAAAAAGTTTTGAACCCAAAACTTTACAATGGGGCTGATACAATCCATCCTCCTCGGACTTTGTGGGGGCCTCGTGAACACGATTCGGAACGATTACCACTCCTTCGTCCAGTGCATGTTTTCCTGCGACTCGTGGATGCTCAAGGTGGAGAAGTGCTTGTCCTACGTGGGCTTCATTATGGGGGCTTCCGGACCGGGTGAAGTCGTCTTTCTCTGGGCGGATGCGCTTATCAATCAGATTTCGATAACCCATTTTGGAGTAACGTTTCAAAACAATCCCGTCCTCGTGAATGGAGTGGCGTTCATCATGGCAAATTTTGGGCAGACGCAACTCAACGAGATTTGGGGGACGGTTCGACAGCAGAGTTTATGCTTGATGTTTGATAACTGTCATGTTTCGAGTTTGAAGAAATTGTCGGGTTGGAAGAAATGGGTGAGTTTCTGTGCATGCTGCTGAGGTCAAAAGGATACAAATGAATTATTATTGACGTAGTACTTAATGACTTATCGCCAAAATTGCCAAAATTAATCATCACATTTTTAATCATTTCTCAGGTCTGGGAATTTATTTTAAAATTCTGGACGGCAAATTTGTAGTGCAGGTCGTTGTCATTTATATAAAAATTTGCATCCCAGATTTTGACGATTTTTGAAGAAGATCTCAAGTTTAAGAAGGCTTCAGAAAAATTGGTACTCATCAAAACCAGCTTAAAAATGCACCGCTATTCTATCAATCAACTTACTGACTATAAATTTGACGCCCAGAATTTTAAAATAAATTTCCAAAGTGGAGAAATGACTAAATTTTTTACTTTTGGCGATTTTTGTGATGAGTCATCGAGTCGCGCGTTAAATTGCAATGCAAAAAGATTGTTATTTTAGCTAAAATTAAAAAAAAAATAAATACGATTAACTTTCTGCAGTACTGCAACGTGACGGAGGAGCGGGGATATTTCTACGTGGCAAGGAAGCAGTCTACGTGCGAAAAAGTGTTTAACGAAGTTCCCTTGATGGTCCTTTGTCTCGGAATGTGTGCATTGTTCATCATTGCAAAGTTTATGGTGCGTGGAATAGATATTTTAGTTTCATTTTTATAATCTAAAGAAATAATAGTTGTTTTTCAAAATTTATAGAAACCGTATGTACAAGCTCGAAGGGATGGAATGCGAGTAATTGATCGTGAGAATTATAACGACACAGCGTTAAACTTGGCAAATTCCGATGACGTCGGGTACCCAGGGGACAATTCTTCGGATCCGCCAATTTCCCCGGAAATCAATGATGATCTCCCGAATGTGCCAAATGATGCCGACAACTCTGAACCAGAGGGTCCTGCAGTACCACCGCCGACACCTCCGCCCCCTGACCCATTTCCATCTGATCTTCCAAGTCCAACAACCCCCCCACAAAGGGGCTCGGATGGCGGGGGGGATGGTGGTGGTGGTGGCGACACCCAACCCGTCAACACAATTTGCACCATTTGCAAGGAATTGACCACCATTCATGTCATCAATCCGACCCCGGTCTTCTGCTGTCCAGGTTGCAAAGAAGGTGGTTCCGCGGCGGGGTGTAAGACTTGCGAAAAAATGGTTGCAGAAGCCGTGACGAAATATTTGTCCGAAGTGATGGTGGAAATGCAGAAATGCCTTTGTGACCAGTGCGTGGAACGAATTTCGAAGTGTTTAGAAGGTATTGGTTGGAGTGGGGATTGTGGCGATTGTGGGTTTAGACATCCTCCTGATTAACTAAACGATTGTATTTGAGTAATATTCTTGGCTCATATTTAGTTTACTTATGTATGTATGTAAATATATGGTTTTATGTATGGTATCATTGTAATAAATTTAATTGACCATTTTTTGCTAGTGGTAAAAAAGATGATAAATTAAAACCGTAATTTGTATGAAATTTGCAGAAGGTACCATCCTCCAAGAAGGTTGAGGTTTGGCAGAGATATTTGCATCCGAAGAGGAGAAAACGCACCCTAAAGGTGACTAATTTTACACTTTCCGAATTTTCTGTACGTTTTCTACTCTTCGGATGCCAATATCTCTGCCAAACGTGCCCATTGGGAGATCGTGGCTTTCGCAAATTTCATCCTAATTTTTGCGATCGATTGACATTAATTTGAGTAAAATCTGAGAGCATACACTGAGAAACCCCCATTGTGAGTTTTCTTTAAAATGTCTTTCATTATAGACAAGCAGAACTAATCCTTGACATGTATCGAAGTAAATAAGTACGCAATTTCCCTCTGATAAGTTATGTTAGATAAGTAGGTATCCGATCTAATTTATTACAATGTTTACACCATATCATTTTTGCACAAAATCTAGTACAAGTACAATCCATAAGAAAAATAAACATTTGAGATTATTGGGAATACAAATACATAAATTTGTCTGCTAAATAAACTAACTATGAAAAAAGTGTCCCCCTCAAAAAGTGTCCCCTGGGAATTTACCCCGATTCATTTCATTTCCTTCCCACGGATAAAATTCCATTCCTTCAAGTACAAGGTCAGTGAGTCAAGTTTTTTGTTTGACGCATAATAATTTATATTTAAGCTGGGGAGAAAAAAAATAATTTTTGAAAGTTGGCCAAGAAAGATGTGGATGAAAAATTGCTGATGAATAAGATGACAGGTGGATTGACATTGACAAGATTAATGATAGTTTTTCTCCCCCCCAAAAAAAGTCCTCTTTTTTCACACCACCACGTTAAATTAGTTGGTAGTAGTACAAATACATACGCATGAAATTATCTATGAGACCATTCACGAATCTTTTATACAAAATTAAAATTGGTTCCCACAATGTTTCCGGAATTAAAAAAAAGTAGTTGAGGGTTTGAGAAGAACCGGAATTTAGATGCGTTTCATGATACTTCTTTCATGTCCAGTATCTTCTGTCCTGTAATTTGCATAATAAGAGTAAAATCATGTATTTTCATATGTACATATGTAAATATTTCTGTTAGAAAAATTACGTTTTTAAAATTTCCATATGTTTCGCTATCTCTTGAATTGAGTCAAAATTTCCGAAATTTTGAACATTTTTTTATATTGCCTCCGTAAATTCAAGAGATATAGAAATTTTGAGAAATTTTAGAAACTTAGGTTTGCTAATTGCTTCCTAAGAACTTACCAATTTAAAAAACATTCACTCCCTCCAGATATTCCACGATGATCACATTTACGCCCGCATTCTCGACACGACTTTAGGACTCCACGCTCTGCATGGGGGTTGCGATGGTCAGGAGGTAGAAGAGGATGACCAACCCCAGGACTACGATCCCCTTGATGTGGTCACTGATTCATAAGTAAAATATTTATACAGATAATATTCCCCACTGAACACAAATGCAAACTAAATTAAACCATGTACGCAGTTCTATCTTAAAATGGAGGTCTCCCAGCGTATGCTCTCTGATTTTGGGCAAGCTAGTGTCAATCGATCACGAATTTAGTTAGTATGAAATTTGTGAAAGATACGACCTCCCAATGGGCACGTTTGACCGAGAGATTTGCATCCGAAGAGGAGAAAATTGCGCAGTAAATTTGGAAGATGTCAAAATTGTCAACTTTACTGTGCGTATCTCCTCTTCGGATGCAAATATTTCTGCAAAACGTGCCCATTGGGAGATCGTATCTTTAGCAAATTTCATACTAATTAAATTTGTACTCGATTGACACTAGTTTGCTCAAAATCGGAAAGCATTCGTTTGGAGACCTCCACTGTGACTTGATGGTCTATGTACCTTGACAGCATTTTGATAACGTGTGGGACGACGACTTTGTCTGCGAAAGAACTCTTTAATAATGAGAAGATGAATTCACTCCGGAAGCGAACCAAGCACTGATGACCGAACGAATTGGAAATCGCATTAAGTAGTGTCAAGAAGGTCTGGTTACGTAAATATGTATGCAAATCCCGGAGTGGGACCAAAAAGTCGGGAAGAATTTCTAGAAACAAGGTCAGCATAGCTGAAGCGAAGTGGTTATGACATGATAACCGATATATCCGACCCACGTATTTAAATACATACAACGCATTTATTTATATTTTCCGTGCTGCGCCACTTCTCTTGTCATTTCACTTCTTTTATCGATAATGTCACTTACAAACTGAGAAAACATGTTATTTCACCACATTTGTGCATTACGGAAGTTTAGAGAAATGGCTATAAATACATGGATGCGAGAGAGAGAGAGGATAAAAAATTGTGGAAATGGAGAATTTCATATTCCTTGCTAAATGCAGATGCAAATCAGCCCGGTATTTAAGCGAATTTCGTTATCTTATCAGTCAGGGGCTGCGGAAGGGGGGGGGCAGAGGGACAATATGTCCCCACGGGTATTAAATGTCCCCACGATTATTCAATGTCCCCACGGGTATTAAATGTCCCCACGATTATTCAATGTCCCCACGGGTATTAAATGTCCCCACGATTATTCAATGTCCCCACGGGTATTAAATGTCCCCACGATTATTCAATGTCCCCACGGGTATTAAATGTCCCCACGATTATTCAATGTCCCCACGGGTATTAAATGTCCCCACGATTATTCAATGTCCCCACGGGTATTAAATGTCCCCACGGGTATTAAATGTCCCCACGGGTATTAAATGTCCCCACAGGTATTAAATGTCCCCACGGGTATTCAATGTCCCCACGATTATTCAATGTCCCCATCATCTCCCCATCTCATACAAACCCCTCCCTCCCCCCATCCTACAATGTTAACGTCCCCACATGTCCCCACGGCTTCCGCGGCCACCCTCTTATCTCACAATTTAACCCTGGCATGTGAAAAAAGTGGGAATGAATCCCGTCTGAAGACCTTCTTGTCATTGTCGAGTCACATTTCAGTTTCGTTTCGTTTCCTAAATCCAGCACGTTTTTTTTGCAAATCTGCACCACCACCAGTCCATTAGACAAATGTCTAAAGTTAACTTTTCGGCTACGTGCACCTTCTTCTTGTGCATATCTGAGGAGAATACGTCAGAAAATTATAATGGGGTTCGTTAGTAAAAAGTATGTACAGACAGACAGGCATAAATGTTCGAGATGTGATGTGTTGTATATTTGTGATGTAATCTTATCCGCTAAAAGTATTGCGAATTCTCTCTCCGTTCCATTTTGGCTAATGGTGGTTTTAAAAGTTTGAAAGTACGATTAACGATGATTGATTTGCATTTTTAAATAGATCTGCATGCATTTGTCTTCGGGGGCAAGGTCGGCATCAGTACATGCATAATTTTTATGTATGCAGATATGAATAGAGAGAGAGAGGAATGATTTACGTCAAGGTTTAAAAGCAGAGGCGTCATCATTACACGAGGCAGAGAAGTGCATTTTGTTAATATTTATTTAAAAACCTTCAAAAGTAAGGAATGATTCGAATTTTGCAGAGTTTTGAACCGAATTAAGTATGAACAAAGGTGATCTCATTCATAATTTACATATGTGCATGTACATAAATATGCAAGTAATTTGCATAATTTCCAATAGCTTGGCGGATGATAAGAGTGACGGACATCTTAATTAATTACAACTATTACAGTTACATTTGCTCGGGTTGACAGTCGGTTTGACTTCCGGTGGAGGCGGTTTCGGTTTGCTGGGGCGAGACCAGGCCCAAATGGCTATGCCAGCCGTGACAGCGTAGGTCATCTTGGCCACCTGGGATTTGTATCAGGGAAAATTAAGGTTAATGTTAAGATCATGATTGCGGTTTGCAAAAAAAGTCGCAAAAAGTATGCACTTACGTTGGCCCGACCGTTGATCGTGACGGAATTGAAATATTTGGAAAGTCCTTTCAATTGTGCTTCTTCGCTTCCACCCATCGTGCGAATTATGAATAGTTCGTGGGATGAGATGCAAGAAGTCGGTCTGAAATTGGAGGAATTAATTTAATGCTGCAGTTTGTTAATTACGCACTGTAATAATTAAATAGCTAAATACCTATTATTTAACAAAGGACGAATAGACTTGATAAATCGCAGTGTGGAAATTATTGGTCGGCTGACTTTGCATCACGATTACTTGACTTTTAGTACGTATCTAGGCAACGCTTGGGTCCCTTAAAATGCTTCATCCCCACGGAAATCACTGCGCTGATGCTTTATTTGCATACATACGGACAATCCTGCATATTTATAAGAGGTCATCCATAAATTACGTAACACAAAAATCGCGGTTTTCTAGACCCCCCTTCGCCTTTAGTATGTGTAACATTGGCACGATATCATTGGAGCTTTATTAGCACACCTCTCGCGTTACGTAATTTTTGGACGGCCCCAAACTTCAAGTTTATGGACTTCATTCACTTAAAAAAATTGAAACCAGTATGAAATGTCCTGCCCCAGTAAAACCGACGTCTTCGCCACCCCTCCCCCCCAACCCCCACCCACAGCCACACTCGAAGCGCCTGAAACGAACGAGATTTCCGCCCAGATTGCCGAGATCAAGGAGAAGATATCATTAAACGCGAAATCGGATGAAGTATTTGACTGTGCGCATAACGAGGAGATCAGAGCTCAATATCAGCCCACGTTGGGAAGTGTCAAATGCGTCATAATCTCGTTGGAAGGGACGCTGTTCACGATCCGATGTCACGACGCGATCCCCACACCTGGAGCGGTGGAAGCGTTTGCCAAGTCAGGATTGGTTTATGAATTTTGTTCATGAAATTAAATTCGCAAGCTGCACCCTTAAAAATCCGGTGTTATTAATCGTGCATACATATTTTACTTCACCAAATGGTAATAAATTTTCACGGGCTGGTACTAATTTTATCACCGTTAGGTGAGAAACATTATTACCGTGTGGTGAAGTCACATAACTGTCACTCCTTCATTGACGATTAACACCTAGGGGCCGCGGAAGCCGTGGGGACATTTGGGGACATTGCCATTGTAGGATGTGGGAGGGAGGGGTTTGTATAAGATGGGGAGATGATAACCGTAGGGGAATTGTCCCCTCTGTCCACACCCTTCCGCGGCCACTGTTAACACCGGATTATTAATAAGAGTGTAAAGAAACTGATTATCTTTAATGCATCTTTTTCAGGCTGCGAAGATCCGGTCTAAAAATCCTGCTCGTCACGAATACTTGGCTAAAACCGAACCAGCGCATTTTAAAAATTTTGAACAAATTGGGCTTCCCCGTGGATGAAAGTGAACTCTACACTTCGTCCGATTGTTGTAAAATGTTCATGAATAAGCATGGTATGAAATTTTGGTGAAAATAGATATGCAGAATAAGATATGCAGAAAAATTTGAACATTTTCATCATTATTACAAATTTTATTTTTTTTGTAGAGCTGAAGCATCCATTTTTGCTGGTGTCGGACGACGTGCTCAAAGATTTCAATGAAATGGAGACATTGAACCCTTTTCAGTATGACAGTATCGTCCTCGGACTTCCGTCCACGATGGTGGACTATCGCCTAATGACGAAGGCTTTGAGGTAAATTATACGCTTTTTTAATAATACATTTTCAAAGTTGTTTAAAAACAGATTTGATGGCTCATCAGCAAAATTGTCAAAATCAACTACCTAATTCTTGCTCCGGGAATTTATTTTAAAATTCTGAACGACGAATTTATAGCAAGTTGGTTGATGGAATGGGGGTGATTTTTTTAAGCCAGGTTTGAAGAGTTCTAATTTTTCTGAAGGCTTCTTAAACTTGAGATCTCCTCCTTCAAAAAAGTGTCAAAATCTGGAGTACATATTTTTAAAAATTGGCAACGACAATTGTGCCGTCCAGAATTTTTAAATAAATTCCTAGGACCAAGAAATGATAAAAAATTTGCTGATTTTGACGGTTGACGGTGGGTCATCGAGTCCTATATTAATTGCTACATTATATTCATATTATTTGTTCAACTATATTCAGCATTCTTCACAACGGGCACCCTTTACTCGTTTTGCATCCTGCAAGAACTGAGAAAGCGAAAGGATCCTGTCAAATCATTGCGCCTGGTCTGTACGCCAAGACGCTGGAATTCGCCACGGACGCAAAGCTCGTCATCCCGTCCAAGCCGAGTGTCGGATTTTATGTCGAGGCTTGCAAATATGTCGGGTTTCCGCCAGAACAATGTGTCATGATTGGCGATGTAAGCTAATTCGATATCTCAATTATCAGAAATATATATCCAGTGTTTCGGGTGGAAGTAGCAACGTGCAAGAAATAACGGGAAGAAACTGGTTTCTTGCAGGGAAATATTTTGACCTGCAAGAAATGCAAGGTGCAAGAAACTACGACGCGCCTGCGCGTGGCTGGATGGCGCATATTTCTTGCACTTTCTCTTTCTCCCAGTTTCTTGCACCTCGCATTTCCTGCGTTTCTTGCTTTGCATTGCAAAAAATGTAGCAACCCACAAGAAACAAAACACTGATTTTTCAGTGGATTTCCCAAATTTTAAAAAAGTCTAAAAAAAAACGCGAATTTTTACTCAAACGTAAAAATTCGCAAAATTCATTCATTCATTCATTCGCAATTCACAAAGTTATCCGTTATATTTAGTGCATTTCTGACGATGTCCGTAACCCCCACGAAATCTGCATGAAAGCAATTCTCGTCAAGACGGGAAAATACAAAAACCAAGACGAGTTCAAGTACTGTCAAGTGCGGCCGGAATTGGTGGTGGACAATTTCTACAAGGCGATCAGATACGTCCTCTCCGCCACGGATACCGACCCCGACAAAGCGTCCGATCTGAGTGCGGAAGCTGCTAAGCGAGAACAGTGGAAAAAGGAACACGACGACTTCTTCTTGAGGCTCTCTTCTTACGCGAATGATGACAAATGTGTCAAAAGTAGGTCCATTTGCCCGCAAAAAATTGGCTCTTTTATTTGGTAAAATTTTGTACGATCTTGCATAAAAAATTCGCAATTAAAAATAAATCAAATCGATAAACTGCCATCTGCCCGGAAAAAATTGGCTCTTTTATTTGGTAAAATTTTGTACAATCTTGCATAAAAAATTTGCAATTAAAAATAAATCAAATCGATAAACTGTCACTTGATTTAAAAGAAAGTTAAGAAGGCAGATTTGAGTTACAGATTAGATTATGTTATAATTTATACACGCCGAATGTGCTGGTTAGTTCAGTGGCCGCGGAAGCTGTTGTGGGGACATGGGGGACATTTACATTGTAGGATAAGGGGAGGGAGGGGTTTATATTTATAAGATGGATGAGGAGATAGATGATGGGGACATCGAACAACAGGGGGGACATTTTCCTACACTTCCGCGGCCACTGTTGGTTGGTTGGTTGGTGGCGTCAGTCAACACTTATTTTTATCCTTTTCCACCGTATCTTCCAACGGTTGTTTCAAAGTTTCTCGAATGAACCACGACGAAATGGAGGATGAGCTGCATAAAACGCACAAGATGATGTATGGCAGGGACGTTGCGACTGTTAAAATTAATTGGGAGGCTTATTAAAATTCGAGTTTTTGTTGATATGCATATGCATAAAAGAGTGCATGAGTTATTACAAAGTACGTACTTGATCTCAGTAAAAACAATTGTGGAGCCAATATTCCTCCAAAATAGCCTAAAAATGCGGCGAATCCTAAGCAGGTGGAGCGCAAATTTGTTGGAGCAGTTTCCAAAATTAGGCAGGTTAAGGCTGAAACACAAAATAATAGTTACTCATTTAAACTGGTTAGGCACTTTTTATATGAAAATACTCCGTCAAAAAGCATCAGCAATTCTGTTCTTCCCAGGTTTTAGATTTCCAGGGATGTTACACTCACATAAAGACCAGAATTTGCATGAAGAAGACAACAGTCATAAGAAAGTATTGGTTTTGTGAAGAAATTAACTTTCAATCACTGTCAAAATACTTTATTTTAACAAATCGCGCGAATAATGCATTTTGGCAGTGATAAAAAGTTAATTTCTTAGCAAAACCTGTATTTTCCAACGATTTTTGTCTTCTCCAAGCAGATTTTCGTCTTTTTGTTAACACCCCTGGAAATTAAAACCCTGGGAAGAACGGGGCTAAAAATCATCTTTTCTGACAAGTATTTTGCCCACCCTTGAATTAAATACGTACATATTTATTTATATACCTCCCCAAGCTGCAACTATCCCAAACCGACCGGAAAGACTGAGGACATTGACCAGCATGGGGGATGAGGCGTCAATCCCCACCGAAAATTCGATCACCAGCAACGCCACGATAAACGCCGTGCCCAGTGTCATGAACATAATAAATCTACAAAAAAATAAATTTCTGAAGATTGCGTTCCCAATCAAAAAATATTTTTATAACCCACGTTTTCCTCCTTCCAATCCAATTTGTAAACAGAATTGGAGCCGGTGACGCGATCAAGTCAAAAATTCCCATATAAAACATGTTCCAATAGGCGTTTCCGCTGAGATTTTTCGCGTTAAAGGTCACCCCGTAGTACACGACGGCGCAGGTGATGTTACACAGGACGAGGATCGACATGTGCAAGCGTAACCTGCTGTTCGAAGCGATCATTCGAATCGCTTTGATGCCATGAATTGAGGAGGACTCCTCCGCGACAATTTCTTCTTGAAGGTCCGCCACCATTTTGAGAGAGGGGGCTTCCTTCCCGTTCCACTTGGCGATGGTGGAAAACACGTCATGGGCTTCGGTCGTTTTTTTCCGGATGAGCAGCCACCTCGGACTTTCTTGGACGATGCTGTAATTTTTTAACGATTTAAATAGTAGCTTCGGCAGTGTTTCGGGTACAATTGCAAGAAATAACGGGTAGTGCAGATTTTGACCTGCAAGAAATGCAAAGCGCTAGGAACCACGTCCCGCCGCTAAACTTCATACGGCGCGTGGCTAGATAGCACATATATTTCTTGCACTTTCTCCCAGTTTCTTGCACCTCGCATATCCTGTGCTGCTTGCTTTGCACTGAAAAAATAGCAAACTCGCAAGAAACGAGACACTGCCGTGGGTTCTATTTGTGGTGCGAACGTGGCAACGCGATTGCGGGGGGCGGGGGGCGAAAACCGGGAGAAGCGGGTAACTTTAAAAAATCTCGTATGAGGGACCGTTGCGTTCAGAGGACATTTTTCAGCCCCAATTTTTCGGGATTTTTTTCCCCATATTTTTCTGGGACATACATAGACAGAAATCGATCCCACGCATTGCTTATTTTTCCAATGCTGCATCGGTATGTCCTGTCCTTTTTAATTGTATAAAGCAGATCAATGCGTAAAATATATTTACCAATAACATGGCACAAGCAGCAAGGCAGGAAGGGCAGTGGCGAAAGTGAGCCATCTCCAACTCCCGATAAGATATGCCAACAGTCCCAAAAACATTTCTCCCAGTGGCCAAAAACTGATGGTTCCGCAGATTGTTCGCCACGACGGGGTCAAGAATTCCATCAGATGAGAAAGATACACGACGAAACAGGCTAAAAGGAGAAAAAATGATGTAAAAATAGTGTGACACATTGATGCCTGATAAACGTGACTCTTTGTACAGTACATTTACACAGTGGTCGCGGAAGCGTGTGGGGACAAAAGGGACAATGTCCCCAGGGTTATTTGATGATCGCCTCATTGTCTACCAAAGTTATACCAACCCGTCTTTTCTCTATCCTACAATATTAGCGTCTCCAGATGTCCCCACGGCTTCCGCGGCCACTGCATGTACAGCACATACCTCCCACACCAAGTCCAGCTAGGAATCTAAAGATCGCATAGCTCCAAGCGTTGAAGGCGAGGGCTGGCAACATTCCTAAAATTCCCATGCTCAAAGTTTGCAGGAGAAAACACTTTCTTCGTCCGTACCTACAAAATACAACGTAAATATTTTGTTGGTTGGTTCATTGTTACTCTTGACACGTGAAAAAAATTGTTGAAATTTTGTGGCTATGTTTCAACCAGTGTTTCGGGTGGAAGTGTACACTTGACGGGGAATTTTTTTGCATATTTTTTGCACTTTCTTGCACCTGTATTGCTTACGTTTCTTGCTTTGCAGACTGCAAATTGCAGTGCAAGAATTGTAGGAATAACCCGCAAGAAACGAAGCAGTGTTGTCTTATTAAAGCATAATTTTTTGGCTATGTTGCTTAATTTCTGAACGGGAACATACAAAATTGTCCGTGTTTCGGGTGAAAGTAACCACATGCATGAAATATTGGTTTCTTACAGGTACTTTGACCTGCAAGAAATGCAAGGCGCAAGAAACACGCCCCCGTCACGCATACTTCATACAGCGCGTGGCTAAATGGCGCATATTTCTTGCACTTTCTCCCAGTCACCTCGAATTTCTTGCGTTGCTTGCTTTCCACTGCAAGAAATGTAGCAAACCCGCAAGAAACGAAACACTGGTTTCAACCACAATACAAAACTCACTGATCCGAAATGATTGAAGAACCTATGGCTCCAAGCGTCATCCCAGCCATTTGAAAACTTGTGACCATGTCAGCCACCCAACTCTGACTGCAAACCAGGTTCCACTGTTGAAAAGAGGAAATGATTCCCAATATGAATGAATGATCAATAATTACAGAACGAAATTAATTCACCTCTTGAACAACGCTTGTAAAAATGACGTGATCGTCTTCATGGAGCGGGATGCAGGTAACGTTGCACAGTCCATCGGAATAAATGGAGTCTTCGTCCTTCTGGCAGTACAACGGAACTTTGTTCGACCCCGTAAAGTTGGACGACAGGACGATCATGGCGGTCGAAAATTGGGGAAAAATTAGGATAAAAGTCATCCATTTTTGATACGTTGAGTATCCACCTGATTGGATAATTGATACTTATTAGCAAATATTATTTTAACACGATTTCTTTAACCAGTGGCCGCGGAAGCGGAGGGACAGAGGGACAATGTCCCCACGGTTGTTTGATGTCCCCATCTTATTTAAACCACACCCTCCCCTACCCCAAAATGTTAATGTGCCCACAGGTTCTGCGGCCACTGATTTTTACACTAAAAACTTGCCCACTGATTCCAGAATTGTTTCAACTTTGTTGGAAGTTGTTTTTTCTGGACTTCCATTCGTAACGTGTTTTTCATCCATCGCGTTCTTCGGTTGAAATAATTTAAGTAATTTTTAAAGTTGGAGTCACTCAGGATATGTTTTCGAAAATAATTAAATAATTCCTTCTGTTTAAACTAGTATTTTCTCACGCATTAAAAAATATAATGAAATGCTTGCTGTCATTACCAAATTGACGCGTGTCCTTTCCAGCTACACGATAATGCTTTTATCAACCACCAATGTTAATTTTGCATTTATCTTTACTTTCCTGTATAAAACCAGGATACAAGAAATCTCAGGTCGACTAACTTCACAAACGCTAACGAATTATCTTAATGGCTCATTATAATGTAGACCCAACAAAATTTTGTCATGTCGTCTGATGAGACATGACAAAAGTCTACTGTTGACTGTGTGCTGTGCTTTGCATGCAATGAAACTCAGGTCATTAAATAATTACATTACATTATCTTCGGATAGACGAAACTTGCTGCATTTTAAATAATGCAGGGCAGTCAGTGAGACAATTATATTAACTACTTTAATAACTATTGTGCTATTGAGCTATGGAACACCAGGGGCCGCGGAAGCTGTGGGGACATCTGGGGACATTAACATTGTAGGATGGGGAGCGAGGGATTTATATAAGATGGAGAGATGATGTGGACATTGAACAACGGTGGGGAAATTGTCCCTCTGTCCACACCCTTCCGCGGCCACTGTATGTATTATGCATGACCGGTAATAACGAATGAGTATAGCAGTGAACTGTGCAGCATTATTTTTAATGCTAAATTGAACTTCAAAGTCAATTTACTACTTAACAGCAATTGCTGTACAACGTGTGACAATGGATTTTTAAATGATCAATAGACTTTTAAATGGATGTGACAGACAAATTGATAATAATTTACGTGACGAAGGTCGATTGACACTTGGCTTAAAAAGTTATTCAGGGCTGTATCAACTGATGGAAATCTGCATCTGCTTAAAATTGGGTCACTATATAATCTGATCTGTATATGTTACATAATGAACACTGCAATTGTCGCACAGTGGAGATTTCCTGTTCAATTTATTTCTACTGCAATTAATGTATGTACATTGAGAATTGAGAGGCACTGCACCCTTTCACTTTATTTTTTATCAAAGGATTGGCCACCAGATCAGACAATAAAATGATACTGATCTGTAAATAGGTCCAACCCATCCACAAGTCATTAATAGTTAACAATAGTTAATTTAAATGTAGTTAAGTTTCAACAAGTAAATCCTCCTCATAGTCTCCCAGAAGCGTGAGAATGTTCTCTTCTGGTCCGATTAGAAGGACATCGGACAGGAAAGAGTTCCACGTGGAGTTGATCGTTGGTCCGACAAGGTTCGAAATGGGGACGAGGGTCGCGTTGAGAGTACCAACGACGTCGGGAAATGTGCCGTTGGAAAGGTAATAAGTACCGATGCCAGCCCCCAGACTTCCTCCGGCGAGACCACCTATCGCTGCGCCAGGGGCTCCGAGAATCCCACCGATACCGCCACCAACGCCGCCTCCGAGCGCTGTGATTTTTTGGGGACATGCAAATTATTTCAGGGCTATTTGTCTGGTTATTATTAGAGTTTTAAAATTACCTCCACCAATTGCTCCACCTTGTCCTCCGGCGAGCGCACCCCCAACGCCTCCTCCTATTTATCAGCGTGTTTTATATATTTTTAAAAATTACGCGTATTACATTACATTTGAATTGGTGTTTCGTTTTTTTCGGGTTTGCTAAATTTCTTGCAGTGCAAAAGCAAGCCACGCAAGAAATGCGAGGTGCAAGAAACTGTGAGAAAGTGCAAGAAATATGCGCCATCTAAAGGCACGCGCCATATGAAGTATAGCGGCGGGGCATAGTTTCTCGCGCCTTGCATTTCTTGCAGGTCAAAATACTTGCAAGAAACCACTTTCTTGCCCTTATTTCTTGCAAGTGGTTACTTATTTGCACCCGAAACACTAATTTGAATATCTAGATTCAATTAGGACCCTGACCTAGCGCGGCAGTTGAGGCTCCAACTATTGACCCGGCGAAAGGAACAAAAGATAAGGATCCTATTCCACCTCCGACAGCGCCACCCAACGCGGCGCCAATCCCACCTCCTGCGTCGCACAGATAAACATAAAAAGAGATTTATTTCACATCATGTAACGACTTTCTGTTGTTCATTTACCAATCGCAGCGGCAACAACGTCACGCGTGGGTTGACTAATTTGCCTCCATTTTTCCGAGTTTACGGTATTATTAAGACAAGAAGACGAGTCATTCTGAGGACACCAAACCAGAATGACGAGTGGTCTCTTATTGGATATCTTCTCAATTTCTGGGGTTGGTACGGGCGTTGTTGTTGTGACGTTTAAAATTGGCACTGATACGGTACACACAATCAGACAGGATAACGCGACGAGTAAAATGTACAAAAAAATTGTGGATATTTTCATTTTTATTGGAGTGTATGTACTGATTGCTGTATGGATTTCGAGACAAAGTTATCTTAACTATGTATGCAATTAAAAGGTACTGCAGACCATCAAGTAATAAAAGAAGAGTAGAAATATTTGTGAGAGGTTCATGGCCCAAAAATTTATTCCACATCTGTCGGTAAATTATTTCAGAGCTACATATCAATATTATAGATGAATTGCTCGTAAATACAGGAATAACTAGCTGGGACATACTTAGGATTAGTTTGGAACTGCCTAAAGAAAATTGCCAAAGCCATCAAAATAATATGGAGAATTATTATTTACGGACATTATGGATGTACAAATGAGAAAAACTTTATAGTTTTCTAAATAGTGTCAAGCTTTCGATTTCGATTGCGATCGTCATCAGGACGGAAAATATTACAAATCAATTTTTATTATTCCCAGAGACTTCACTGATAATAACATGTAATGGATGCCTTTTATATAAACAATTTGGGAATAAGCATAATTATAAATTCGGAGGCATGACTCGGAATAGATTTTGTAGATTAATTTCCATCATCCAAAATGCCAAACATACAACAAAATTGTATTAATTAAGACATATGCCTACGTATCATCATCATGAGTAAATATTTGGTTTATTCAGCAGGTTATTTGACTTGCGACTTATCATCCATTCAATCCTGTAACCGAATAACACTCACCTATAAATCCATAACCCACAATTTCACGTAATCATCCTTATCACTGACACGACGAAAATACGATAAGAGAGCATGGGATCGAGCTTAGGTAATTTTACGACAGTAAATCAGCCAAGTATTTGACAGGTCCAAGTTCGGTTTAATAGGCAGTGCGTCGTCTGAACATTTTTCATATTGTTTCCAGAAATTTTGACTCGCCTCAAGAAGAGATAGTTTCGGAAATTTAAAGCCGTAGGTCTGCTAACTGATTACAAGTAATCTTACTCGATACAAAATGAAAACTTATTCAAGTCTTTATCGTCAACGCGAAATACACAACTTTCGCTTTCATCAGTGGATCCGTCCCCTTCTTCTGGAAATCGTTCGGTTTCTTCAATTCGGGTCAACATTTCTTATGCATCATTAATTCGACTTCAGAAATTTAGACCCAACTCGACAGATAGAGAGAGATACGGTTAAAAACCTAGTTTTGCCAACACCTTAATATTTGTGCATTAGTCCTACATATGCAAATTAGCAGTAATACACAACCTACGATGGACACGGAAGAAGAAAGTTTATCAGCAGAGGAAAGAGAAAGTTTCGCCTCTTCTGCGGAAGGACCTCCGCTTAAAGAATTGATAACCGAAGAGTTCGAATTGGGAGATCGCTCCGACCTGGAAATTTCCCACTGGTGGAAGACACTGACTTTGATCAGCTACTTTGTCACGGGTGTGAGCGGATTAGCCACCAGCATCGCGTTGGGAGATGTGCTAGCCGCGTTTCAAAACAGGTGCATCTTATACGCTAAAATCGGTCTGATTAATATGGACGACTTCGACGGGTACAAGCTGACGGAACAAAATATCGCCGGCGATAAGTGGGGTGACACGTATGACTGTGAATTTTGTGAGTTTGCGTCGCTATTTTCCGTGATTTTTTCGGGGATGCTGTTCGCCATGTTTTTACAGTGTGGGAGAGGAGGAATTACTTCGAAGGGGTATGTCAAAAATAATTGCGTGGGTTAACTATGATAAGTATTACGGGTCTTAACGTAGGAAGAGATAACTCATGGTCAAAATCAGCACATTTTTAATCGTTTCTCAGATCTGGGAATTTATTTGAGGACGTGAATCGAAAAACAACTTGTAAACAAATTTAAATTAATTTAAATTAGTATAGTCATGCAATTTGCACCATGGATATCAAAAAAGGTACAGAAATTTGTAATATTCAATATTAAAAAAACTCGTTTTTCATTATTTTTTGCACTTTATCGCTTATCGCTTATCAAACTTAAAATGGCCGTAAATCAAACTCTGATAATCTCCATATCCGAAAAAAAAGTTATCAATATTAACCAGAACAGAAAACGTCAATTTCGTCCAGAGACTTGGAAAGATAATGTAGCAAAACGTCGCCGTAATCGAGGTGAACCTTACGTGTCTCGCAATAACATTCCCAGGGCTGGCAAAAATGCGCCGACAATGGTATGAACTCAAGTGTTGTTTAAAGTGACATATTAATAATAAGTGCACTGTTCAGGTTAAAGTTTGCTCTGCTCGATGCCCACATAATGGTTGCGTCCTTCTCACCCTGCCAGAAAAATTGCAGCTATTCCAAGAGTATTATAATATGGGGACTTACGAATTGCAGAGAACCTATCTCTTAGGTTTGATGGATAACCTAGGCCACAACGGGAATGGGAACATATTCGAGTGAGCATGCATATAAACTGCACAATTTCATAACGAAAGACAATAATGTAACTGTTACACAGATATCACATAAAGATTGGTGGAATACGGCGAACGGTTTGCAAGAGGACGTGGCAAGATACTTTCCAAATTTCAGAGGCAGTTGTAAAATCAATGCAGGAAAAATGTGAGCGTGGTCACAACAGTGTGTTCGATGGAAGGGGACGCCATACAAACCACACAGTTAATCCAGCCGCCCTTAATGTCGCAATTATGGCGCACATTAACACATACCCAAGATATGAGCATCACTATTGCACTGCAAAGCTTGGACAATTCTACTTGTCGCCGGACCTAACTTTGGATGCTATGTTTGCCGATTTTGTTATCAAGCATCCTATGATTGCCGACGCCCACAGAAAGGAACAAGTCTATAGAAGATGTTTTCGGGATAGTAACTTGACCATTGGACACACGTACACTGATACTTGCCGAAAATGTGACATTCTTGATCTGGAACTTAAAATAGCTCGGAGAAATAATAACGTGCGTCAGATTGATGTGGCGGTGGACGCAAGGCGTGTACATCTCGATTTCGCTGCTATTGCCAGAAATCAGCTTATTCAGGACGAATTGCGAAGCCAGAATGACCCTTAATTTGTCATGATATGTGGTGATATGCAGAAGGTAACATGCCCTGTTATATCCGAAACTATGTAACATTTACTAGTTTTTGAAACATGCATACTATTGCCACAGGTTTTATTTTGCCCGACGTTGACCCACAGTGAAGTTTTCTATAAGCGACAGTTAAGCACATACAACTACTGCTTGTATCTTGGAAGAACAGGTCATGGAACAATGGCAGTTTGGAACGAATCTGTGGGAAATCGGGGAGTTGATGAGGTTTGTTCTGTTCTACTGGAGTATATAGCCACAAATTTTATTCGGCTGCAGCCTGGTCAGGAAAGGACACTTATCTTCTGGTGTGACCGATGTCGTGGCCAAACAAACAATTACCAGATACTATGTTTTTTCAAATTTCTCATTCAAGAAGGATATTTCACTGCGGCTGAACAGAAACTCGCTCCCACGGGCCACTCGTACATGCCAGCAGACCGGTTATTTGGCTTGATAGAGCAGAAAAAGAAGAACGCTTCCGTTATGGTCCCAGACGAATGGATTAATATTATCCGTTCAACCTGTCCATTTAATATACAACGAGTGACACAAATGAACATTTACAATTTCAAGGGGATGGAGGAGTTTATTCCAAGGCCAGCCAGTTTAAAAGTCAGTGAAAGTTGCTGGTTTCGGGTGACAGCAGCAAGTCCTTCATTGATTCTTACAAGAGAACATTTCGCCCCTGGATTTTGGACGGAGCACATAATAAGACAACCTCATATCAGTGGACCAATTGGTCGTCGCCCGCATTGGAACGGTCAATGTTTAGCTCCCTTTGTTCTTGTAGTTAAATACAATCATCCTATTCCTATTTCAAGAGAAAAACATGACGACCTCATGTCTATGCTCCCATTACTTATGCCAGAGTATCGCCAATTTTACAGGAATTTGCCTCGCGCATGAGGAAGTTCAAGTATTTATATTTTTTAAGCTTGTCCTTGCGTTACATACATCATTTCCACCTGTTACCTCGTAAATGTATGATTATTTAAAAAGATGCGAGTAAACTTTAAACCATGTTAAAGAAAAGTTATAATAATTTAGAGTTTCTGTACCGTATTTGATATCCATGGTGCAAATTGCATGACTACACTAAATTTAAATTTGTTTACAAGTTGTTTTTCGATTCACGTCCTCATTTTAAAATTCTGAAGGACTAATTTGTAGAGCAGGTCGTCACCAATTTGGTTAAAATGTACTCTATTTTGGAGTTTTTGAAGGAGATCTTAAGTTTAAGAAACTTTCGGAAAAATTGGAACTTATCGAAACTGCCTTAAAAAACTCTATGCTATTCTACTAATAACCCACTGACTACAAATTTGTCGTCCAGAATTTTAAAATAAATTCCCAGGCGAGAAATGATTAAAAATGTGCTCATTTTTCTTAGTGAGGAAAATACCTAACAACGAAAAAATTACTAAGTATGCAGTTACTATCGTTAAAAAAGTGTAATTTTACGATATCTTAGCCATTTCTCAACCGATTTGGATAAAATTTTGCACAGATCATTTTGAGCCAATTTAAAAAAGTTTATCGATTCGACTTAGCGAATTTTTGATTTTTACCCGAGTTATGAACAAAAATGTACCCTTAGAAACACATTTATATCTATAATTAATTACTGGCATATCGCAGCAAGAAACCAATTGCACAAAGTTTAGAGTAAATTTTTCTGCAAATTTTAAGGGTAGTATGATTAAAATCGGTTGATAAATGACAAAGTTTTTCCTATGAGAGGTGCAAAAAATGGATGAAATTTATATAATAGAAGCACCATTGACAACAAAACCTTCAAAAAACTACTAATTACAAGTATTAAATAAACAAGGTCCCAAAAAGATGGAAATCTTAGTGAGGCTTGGTGCAACTACAGATATTAAATGAATTTTCCGGAACAGCATTTGCATCACCAATCTGCAAACTTTCTATTCGGAGATTTAGTTTTATAAAATTATCAGAATATTTCTAAGAGACAAGAGAGCTATGAATAAGGAGATGTAGGAAACGTATTATCTTTGATACCAAAGATAAACTTAATTCCATCCTTTTACAGTTCCTTGGTGTATAAGCTGCTGTTGATTTCATATTTCAATCTACAATAATTTGTAAATCGTCTAGAATAAGATAGTTTGGAGAGTGGTGATGCAAATGCTGTTCCGGAAAATTCATTTAATATCTGTAGTTGCACCAAGCCTCACTAAGATTTCCATCTTTTTGGGACCTTGTTTATGATGATAAGTCATCGAGTCCTATATACGCTAATGCAAAAACTTGTCTAATTTATCAGGCTCCGGCGATCTTGGGAATTTGTCCCTCTGGCTTTACTGATAACTGCAATTTTCTTTATCATTGGGACTGTAATATTTGCCAAAACAATTGGAGGATTTGCATATTTTTGTGACTATATAGTGCGAGACTCGAACTCGCCGGGGAACATTACCAAGTTCGTTTTTAAGAATATTTGAAAATTATTAAATAATAATTTCCATAATATTATGAAAATTGATTTGAACAACATTGTTAGTTGCCCACAAGTCCTCGGATATCATTTTCCATGGGATGACCACGGAACAAATTTGTACACGGAGTACGTTTTGGCACATGTAAATATTTATAGTATTATTCTAATTAAGATCAGTGACCGTGGAAGCCGTGGGGACATATGGGGACATTGCCATTGTTGGATAGGGGAGGGAGGGGTTTGTACAAGATGTGCAGATGATGGGGACATGGAATAATAGCGAGGACATCGTCCCTCTGTCCCCCCCACGCTTCCGCGGTCACTGATTAAGACTACAATTAAAAATAAGGATGTAGTTAAACCCGACATGCAGTTAGTTAATCATTTTTTTTTACTTACTTAGGTCGGAGCAACATTAACCTTCGCAGGATGGTTTGCATCTCTCATCATTCTCATTTTCCGATGCTTACTCGGCATTGATTTTGTAGTGTATCGAAAACGTGTGTATGCAAATGTGAACAGAGTTGCAGTTTCATCATCAAAATCTCAAAGAAAAACCAAGAAAAGTGTGCGATTTCTCGTAGACTCGCAGAATAAGAAAGCATCATCATCTTCATCCCATCAACACAAAAAATCACGTCGCGATAAGAATCTTATTCGTCATGATGATGGCGACGAGTCGGATGAAACGTCTTTCACCACCTTTGATGTCACGGTTGAGACAAAAAAACTAATTTGAATGAAATACATATGGAAATTTTCAAGTTTTCAAATATTTATATTTGCAATTTGTGTATCAAAAACGTTGTGGTTTGCAATTTCGTCCCATGGTCTTCGTGGTGTGATATGTATGTATGTATAACAGATTTTGGCAGTGGCCGCGGAAGGGTGTGGACAGAGGGGCAATGTCCTCACTGTTATTCGATGTCCCCATCATCTCCCCATCTTATATAAACCCCTCCCTCCCCCATCCTACAATGGCAATGTCCCCACGGCTTCCGCGGCCACTGGATTTTGGCACATGCCATTCTACGTAAGCTGCTGCTGCTAAAATCTTTGGAAATGGAAATGTATGGGATCTGTTCCACTCCGAGATGAGACTTTTTCTACACAGTTCTAAATATATCTAACCTTATTTCAGTCAGAGTGAGATTTGCAGAACAGAATATGTAGTTCGTTTTACATAATTTTGATCAACTTTCTCATAGTTTTATAAAATTTTAATTGTGCAAGATCTTCTACAAGTGATGAGGATTTAGTTAAGTAAAGTTTTTTTTAAAAATAGACGTGATATTTTTATAAGAAAAAAAATGAAACCGTGCTGTGATCGACGAACAACGGTCGCAATGATCGCAATGATTGATATGGTAAGTTCAAAAATAATCATTAAGAACAACAACGGGAACTTATTAAAAATGAATTCTGAAAGTAGTAAAATATTGGTAAACTGAATGTTTTTTTCATTTTTTATTTAGACCTTTGGAGTCATTTTATTCGTTCTGTGCTTCCAGTCACTATTTTTCGTCCCGATTCCTGCACAATTTTCGCATATGCCTTGGAGTATGTATATGCAAATATTTGAAAATTTAAACATGCAAATATTTAAAATTATGCAAATGTGCATATACTTTCAGCTCGATTGCTACTTCTATTTCCCATAATTGTGAACACGTTTCAAATTTTGATTTCTTTCAACTTGTTGATGTCCATACGACAGGTAAGGAACGGTGGATTTTTTTGTGCTAATAGTTACCTCATTTGCATATTTTGACGCATTCTCGAGAGACATAAACTTTGAACGCCCGTATCGCCAAAAATTGGCGGAGTGAAATTTATGCAAATGAGCTGACAAGACACGCACAAAAAATTGCGCTGTACTTCTGTGGATCTTCAAATCCAGTGGCCGCGGAAGCCGTGGGGACATGTGGGGACATTAACATTGTAGAATGGGGGAGGGAGGGGTTTGCATAACATGGGGAGATGATGGGGACATCGAACAACCGTGGGGACATTGCCCCTCAGTTCCGCGGCCACTGCTTGTGATTACCGATAGTATGGATTCGAACAGTGGCCGCGGAGGACAAAGGAACAATGTCCCCACGGTTATTCGATGTCTTCATCATCTCCCCATCTTATATAAACCCCTCCATCCCCTATCCTGCAATGTTAATGTCCCCCCGTGACCCCACGACTTCCGCGGCCAATGATCACAAGTAATATTAATGTTTCAGATCGATCTGTTGATATCACTGGCCAAGACGTCGATCTGGTTGCACGGAGCATTCATAACTTTCACCTGTCTCGTGCTCAAGTTTATATTCCTGTTCTTCAATTTGTGGACAATGAGCCCTTCCGTTTTTAAAAGTGGAGACTCGAGCACCAATTTTCTCATGACTTTGACCCTGTGGGAAATGCTGACCAAGATCGTGAGCATATATTTGATTCGAAGTTATCTGGAAGAACTTAAATTGGAAGCTTATCCGCCACCGAATGTCCAATTTTATTCGGTATACATTCCTCCATCAGAGATAAGCCCGTCACCTTCGTCCCCCTTAATTTGGACGACGACCACCCCCACACCCACCAATTGTGCGCCACAAAATGAATACAAATGTTGACCAATAAACAGTGGCCGCGGAAGCTGTGGGGACATCTGGGGACATATTGACATTGTAGGATAGGGGAGGGAGGGGTTTGTATAATATGGGGAGATGATGCGGACATCGAATAACCCTGGGGACATTGTCCCTCTGTCCACACCCTTCCGCGGCCACTGATTATATAAATGGATATTTACTTAATTTAATGTGATCTGTGATTTGAAATGTAAATTATTTTAAATTTTTGTATGGCAAACTAAATTTTATGACGAGACTGGAAATCATAATTCTATTCACTCTTGTGTATTATTTAATAATGAAATGGTTTATTTAATATTATTACTGTCATAATTATTGATAACAATAATAATTAAATAATTTTTGTCATTAATTACTGCTGTACGTTACATAAATAAAAACAGATTACAAGAAGCGTTAAAAATGTTAAATTATAATATTATTAGCACTTTGATTGAACAAGTGGATGAAATCAGTCTTTTAAAAATATTTAGTCATCTTAATTTTAAAATCAGTTCACAATTAAGCCCGATGTTGATTTCAGGGAGGAATTTTCGTCACTCTCTTCGTCCATAGGAATTGTTGGGGGAGTGGGTCTTGTTTGAGCGTGGGGGTGACATATCACTGTAGTTGTGGTAGCGGTACTGGGAGGAGAATCGTCGTCTTCATCGTCATCATCGTCGTCGTCGTCATTTTCTTCTGGAATCATTAGCGCATTTTGTCGACCAGATTCTTCATCCTCGTTCGTGTTTGCCGGAACGTATACAACGTCGCGACGTTCGTAAAGGTCAAAATCTGGTCCGGTGCAACATCGCAGAATGATAATTAGGAAACCGAGGAGACATCCGATGAATTGGACGTTAGCTCCGACCTGGAACAATTTTAGGAAACGAAATTTTAAAATTTTTGCAACATGAAACTGTGTGACATTTAAAATCATGTAAAATGCATTTAATTTAGCATGTAAAATCCAGTGGCCGCGGAGGCGTGTGAACAGATGGGACAATGCTCCCCACGGTTGTTCGATGTCCCCATCATCTCCCCATCTTATATAAACCCCTCCCTCCCCCTATCCTACAATGGTAATGTCCCCACATGTCCCCACAGCTTCCGCGGACACTGCATGTATTTAAATTTCATACCAACGCAGTCCTAAATTCTTTTAAGAGATCTGTATGCTCAATATACGTCCGTAACTTGACATCCTTCGGCTTATAGGTGAAACTCAGGACGTCATTGCAACTATTTATTAATTATTCATTCATTAAATGCCATTGAAAGAAGTGTGTGTTTTTTGTAACGCTTAAAATCACCTCAAATTAGTGTCCCCAAGCTTCTCATATTTGCCATCAATTGAAAGCAACGAGTTCTCACAGAATGATTCCCATCCCGTCGACACATTGCTGAGGATGAAACATGACACGATAAAAAGTACCGTGTTTCCCAAACATGTCGGGGGCACGATTCGCCACGCGTCCGGCAAGCGAAAACTGGGTTCAATCAAAGAAATTAATTAATTCATGAGAAATATTTATCCATTACACTCAGAATGGAGATCTCCCAGCGTATGCTCTGCGATTTTGGACCAAACCAGTGTCAACCAATCACAAATTTAATTAGTATGAAATTTGCAAAAGACACGATCTCCCAATGGGCACGTTTGGCCGAGATATTTGCATCCGAAGAGGAGAAAACGCGCAGTAAATTTGGAAAGTGTAGTAAAATCTGTCAACTTTAAGGCGCGTTTTCTCCTCTTCGGATGCAAATATCTCGGCCAAACGTGCCCATTGGGAGATCGTGTCTTTTGCAAATTTCATACTAACTAAATTTGTCATCGATTGACACTAATTTGCCCAAAATCGGAGAACATACGCTGCAAAACCTCTCTTGTCGTGTACTTTGCATCAATAATTTGTCCTTACCCCCTCCTTGACGCGCCTCCCCTCCCACACTGCAAAACCATGACGATCCACACCCCACTAAAGAGAGCCAAGGCGACCGACCCATATTCCGCAAACAAACAATCATTCTTATTCCCCCACGAATTGAGCTTAAAATCCTCCAAGCTCCAGCGCCCATTATGTCCCGTGTTAATTATCAGGGTAAAATTTGCATTGAAAATACAATAGTAATCAAACGCTGCGAAGACATTTCCCACCCCGATCGAAGTCATTATACCGCCAACGAGCACGCTAAAGTAGAAAATCACTGGAAGATATACCCACCCGTGCGAAATGGACCGCGAAGTTATCGCCCTCAACTCAAAGTTGCGTCGAATCACTTTTTTCTCCCCGAATAACTCGGGGTCCTTAGATTTTACGAAGGACGACTCTCCCCCACCCCCCTTTTTTGATAAGGGAGAGGAACCCCTTGATTTTTTTGACGTCGAAGGAGTACTATCCATCTCGATGTATTCTTTCATAGGGGATAATCTGTCAAGGGATTGAGGACGACGGGGTCGTAAAAATTATGTAAAAAAGACACACATGACTTGATTAAAAAAGTGGCAAAAGGTTGTAATTAAGACTTCATTCTTTCTCTGGAGTTTGAATGACTGCTTCGTTATTAAGGTGACCTTACGAACGAATGTTTATTAAATATGGGGATGTATAGCACTACAGTTGTGGGGTTGTTATTTAAGGAGATATGTAAATGACTTGTGGGTATGTATTTTGGTACTAAATCCATCCATATGACTGGTCTGGTTAGTCGAATTATTACCAGATATGACTTAACTCTTCCCTAACTACTACGTCTCCCATAGGCAACTACTAAACAAGCTTTTTTTATGAATGTTCAACACGTAATGGAATGAACGCTGGGTCATACATGCATATATTTCGTGTCTGGATGCATATGTATACTAGGTATGGTAAATATTAGAAGAAGAGTTAAGTCAAGGCTAATAATAATGCTCATTGGTAAATGTAACGTGGATGTGTAATGGATATGAAAATGCTGGACTTTTTTTCATGGCTTGGCTTCACCACAAATGTCTCGAACCCACGAACTCAAAGTATAATTTACACGTTGGAGATTTGCCAGACATCCGTGAACGAATAGAGAGTTGGAGATTCCTTGTACTCTGACTGTAGACTGTACTGTGGACTCTAGATGATGACGTCATCAGCTTTTTGTACTAATTCTACAGTCTACAGTAGACAAATTGAAACACGGGCTCAATTTGTACTACTGTGGAAAAATCAAGGGTTGGCAACTAGGATATCTCTAGAACGCCTCAATGTAATCAGACGCCGTTTTCGCCATTTTGCTTCTAATTTTTGACCCTAGGTCGAGTTCGAAGATGGGCTCCCTGTGGTCAAGGTCAAGGTCACCCTGGCGTGAAGTAAACGCAAAATTGTACCTTAATTTTCATATGCGGTATCATTTTAAAGGAAATTTCACCAAGAATTTATAGTCGTCAATACTTTTGACCTACGACCAACCAATGACCGAAAGGACGAGGTCAAAGGTCGCAATTTAAGTGTCGACTGTTTTAGACGTGTATTAAGGCGAGAATTTAAGAAATCTGCATAGCTTTAACGTATGAAGACCCCGTGACCATGTTCACGAGGTCAAAGGTCAAAAATGTTAATATTTTATTTCAACCGTTGCAGACGTAGTTCACTTTGAAGCGAGGAGTTCAGAAATTACTATCATTTCGGCTTATATCAGCCTGGTGACCGTTTTAATCGAGGTCAAGGGTAAAAAATTTCGACTTTTTGGTTTGATCGTTTTAAACGCACATGTTGGAGGGATTCTCATTTTGTATATCATGAGTTGATTTGTCTCAATTTTTGACTCATCTATTTCGCGGAGTTTTACAATACAATTTTTTCAGAGTACAAAATAATGAAATTCTCCATGTCTTTTGATTTTTGTACTAATTTTTGTATTGTACTGTAGTCACAGTACAGTACAAGTAAAAGTACAAAAAATCTCCAACTCTCTAATGATGAATTAGAGTATTCTGTATCTGAATTGTAGAAAATTTCCACTAGAAATATTGTTAACTTTTGGGCAACATTTTCAAAATAATTTACTCAATTAAAATTAAGTGAAGTATGTATGATAAATATGTAAATGAGTGTGCATTGACATGGTGGAGAAATAAATTGAAACTTTAAAATGAAGGGCACGCTCAATCTCGGAGGGATAACAGTTTGCCAAAATTTTCCATGCAGGTTTTCAGACGGGACAAATTTTGCTGAAATTCTTCACAATTAGCTACCAGAATTTTAGAAATTCTTATGTAGCACTATGAAAATAATTTATTAAATTAAAATTAATTATGATAAATATGCAATGAACCTGCATTGTAAGGGAGGGGGGGGGGAAATAGATCGAAGTTTTTTTATAAATCAAGACATCATTGGTACGCTTAATCTCAATCTCGGTGGGATAACATTTTGCCTAAATTTTCCATGCAGATTTCCAGACGGGAAAAAATTTTGCGATAAATATGCTGAAATTCCCCACATTTGCGAATTATGAATTGTTATCAGAATTTTAGAAATTCTTATGTAGCACTCTCAAAATAATTTATTAAATTAAAATTAGTATGCAATGAACCTGCATTGACATGGGGTACAAAGAAAATCAAAATTTTTAAATCAAGCCATCATAGGCACGCTTAATCTCGGAGGGATCACATTCTGCCTAAATTTTCCATGCAGGTTTCCAGATGGGACAAATTTTGCAATAACGACGCTGAAATTCCCCACCGTGGCGGCACCGATTCCCACCCCGGTCGACGACTTCCAAACGAGCTGGGTGAAATTCAAGCAGCTCGTGTCATAGTGGGGGTGGGTGTAGTCGTACGAAGCGGATTCGTTGTACCACCGCTGAACGACCAAGTTTGCGGAGGGTCGTCCCCCCTTGATGCCGAAGTAGTTGACACCTTCCATGTCTTCAGGGTCTGGTTCACTCACGTCACGAGCCATTTGAAGGGCCAAGGTTTCCGCGATGTCGTTCAACTACATAAAATGGAAATAAAGATATTATTTTTTAATGGATTTATGTAAATAAATAAATAAATGGATATGTATTACTAATAGAGGGCGGATATGTATTTATTTTCTACTTTTTCATTTGATGACGACAGAGGGTCAGAGAACATTCCCTAACTCGCATAGATAACTAAAATTTCGAAATATTTTTGCATATACATATCTAGGTTTTCAGACATGTGTATAAATATTTCAGCTATTATTTGAAAAATACGTAAATATTTTAGATATTTTTTTCCAAAATACATATATTTGGAAAATATTTCAACGATAGGTTTCAACGAAACTTTTTGCTCAAAGAAACTCGACCACCAAAAATACAACGCATTATATTCAGAAATTGCGAAAATTTTATATTTTGATGGTTTCCGTAAATATTTTGGCGTTTTTCTTGAAAATACAAACACAAATTTAAGAAATTTTTCGTATATAAATATCCACCCTTTGATTATTAAATAATAAGACGTTAGATTAAAGTTTGGTAAAATAAAATTTGCATACCGTTCTATTCCACTTGAGCGAAGGTGAGACATGTTTCGACCGAAAATTGTTAATAACATTATACACTTTTAAGTAGTAACCGGTATCCCCTACGGCTACGGTGGGTGGATTAGCGGTTATCCGTCCAGCGGAAATTAGCACAAGGAAGGTGAAAATGCATAGAAGTGGGATGAATATAGTGGAAGGTCTGAGATTCATTTTCCAAGTTTGAACAGTTATTTTATGCACAAGTTAATTTAATTTAATTTGTTTTCTGTTCAATGACGCTCTTTTGCAAAATGACGACGTGAAGCGTTCCAGTTAAAAGTGCAATATTGATTACTTAATATCTGCAAAATCAACAGATTACAATGCTGTTTCCTTGAATTCTTAAAAATAAGTGATTCACCAAGATGCATGGTTGGTTAACTAAAAAATTGGTGTGTCAGTTCACAAGATCATCTATTTTTAGAGTGATAAATATATAACTGTATGTATACGTGCCCCGTATATTTATGAATGTTGAATTGATTCCAGTCCAACCAAACCACGACCATGGATTCATGCTGGACAATCTTCGCCTTCTTCTTATTCCTTCCTATTCTTCATGAAATGAAGAGGTTTTTCATACCCGGTGTGATCCGGTTAATGAGATAATTTACTGGAGATCACATTCTCATGCATGAGAAAGAAGGGTGCAAAGCACTAATTTTATTCGGGTACATACATATTTATTAAAGCTAATTATAATAAACTGCGACTTCTCCACCAATTCCACACGGACTAAATTACGGACGGAATTAATTTTACTGCAATTTAATACAATTTAACAATGCCATCCAATTTGCAATCAAGTTCAAGTCTGCTTAACTGTCCAATTGGCCAATAAGTGGTGTGTTGTATAATTTATTAATTGTATGCAAGCTCAAGTCCCATTTTGACATTGAGCACCTATTTAAGGATGAAATTAAAGCGTTGTTTTTTGTGACGCTTTAATTTGACTCTGTAAGCCCGAGATTTGGTTCATCCAACTAGATTAAACTTGCGTATACTAATTATTTCTAAGAATGGAGGTCTCCCAGCGTATGCTCTCGGATTTTGGGCAAATTAGTGTCAATCGATGGTAAATGTAATTAGGATGAAATTTGCGAAAGACACGATCTCCCAATGGGCACGTTTGGCAGAGATATTTGCATCCGAAGAGGAGTTGTAAGTACTGGATTTTTACATGTATGTAAATAATTAATTAATCTTTGGGCTCGTGTTCTTCATTCGTCACGGATTCCGTATCGGATGGGTTCTTTGATGAGATGTTGTTATCCAGTAATTTTCCTCGCATGCTAAAATATTCCAGAGGACTTGGCTCTTCTTCCACGATTGAACTCATAGCGTCACCTCTGTAAATAACGATTTTTTGTTAATTTTTAGTGGTAGCATATATGTACACATGTAATTACTATTCAGCCAATAAAAATTGTCTCAATTCTTTGGACAATTATCTGCGACGCTGTTTGGTTTTAATCTGGTATTGATTTAATAAAATCAAAATAAAAAAAATCCTCTAAATGGCGTGGAAGTTATTAAGAAAATAATTTGCCAGGAAACCTTTCAGAGTTTTTTGAGACTATTAATATTGGCTGAGCATGTTAATCAGTGCCCGTGGAAGCCGTGGGGACATCTGGATACATTGTAGGATAGGGAAAGGTGTTTGTATAACATGGACAAATGATGGGGACGGACATCAAATAACCGTGGGGACATTGTCCCTCTGTCCCCTCAAGCTTCCGCGGCCACTGATATTAATCATAAAAAATTTACATACTCAGAATTGTCCTCATTGATGGAGATGGTCTGTCCCGAAATAATAATTCGAGGATGTCCAACCACCGTGGCACCAGCAGCAGCAGCGGAAACAGATTTAATCTGAGGTCGTGGACTTTTCGGCGTTCCGCGACCACTCGCTACACCGCGACGCATGGACGAAAATATTTCCGAGATGCGGCTCTCCAATATGTTCAAGTACAGGACAGAATTCTGAGAGGATACTTCTTGCTGGTTGCCTGTGTTTATTTATGGACAAATTTAGTTAAGGTACAAAAAATGAGTCTGGATTGGATATGCATGATTAAGCACCAATCAGTTCGAGGACAGGTTTTGCGTCTTCAAAATCCGTAATGTAGAACATTCTTTCAATCAGTTTTAGAATTTCGTCCATGAATTCTTTATACGAAGTGACGAGCATTTCAATGGAATCGTATTCATCTTTTAGTAGTTCCAGTTCTTCCTGTCAAGAAGAATGTCAATGTCGTGTGAAAGACGTTTTTGTACGTGCTTAGGATGGAGGTCTCCCAGCGGGTGCGCTCCGATTTTGACAAAATTAGTGTGAATCGATGACAAATTTATTTAGTATGGAATTTGCAAAAGACACGATCTCCCAAATGGGAACGTTTGGCAGAGATATTTGCATCCGAAAAGGAGAAAATGGCCCGCAAAGTTGACAAATTTTACACTTTACTGCGCGTTTTCTCCTCTTCGGATGCAAATATCTCGGCGAAACGTGCCCATTGGGAGATCTTTCGGAAATGTCATACTAATAAATTTGTCACCGATTGACACTAATTTTGTCAAAATCGGAGAGCAACCGCTGAGAGACCTCCATCATAAGTATTCTACTATTTTTACACGCATTACTACCTGCTTTTTATTGATTTCTGCTGTTTTTTCATGATTTCTTTCCACCGTTTCAACAGCACTTTGTTTTATCTCATCCCTCAAATTCTCCACATCCGCTTGCAGTACTTCAAGCTAGAATGAAAACATATCTATGTAACAGTGTCCTCTCAATATTAATTCTTCTATGTTTTTACATACATCATTATTCAGTTCGTTAATGTAGTTGAACCGATTAATATTATTGTTCCAGAGTGTCGAGTACTCTTCAACTAACGCCATTAATCTGGGCGACTCTTTTGTGAGAAGTTTGTTCAAATTCTCCTGATATGATTCCATCGCATCGTCGATCGTTTGTTCTTTGGCGGATTCAAGCCGACCTAAAATAAGATCAGAAGGACATTTTAAATAGTTCCATGCAAAGTTTAGGTATGCAGCGTCAGCGGAAGCTGGGAGGGGGACACGTGGGGACATTAGCATTGTGGGGTTGGAGAAGAAGGGACTTCTTAACATTGGAACATACCTGTTCACCTTCATTCATTTGACTGATTATGATGGTGAATGATGGTGAATGAAAATGAATTTCCTGCTATTTGAATGAAAATGACTATGAATGAAAGGTTTTTTTTCACTCATTTCATTTTTCACCCTATGCTTAATACATGTGACGAAGTAATAAGAACTGAAGTCAGATGAAGTGAAATGAAATGAATTTGAACGAAAATGGTGAATGAAAATCTTCAGTCAGAAATCTGGATGACTTTTGAATAAAAACTAAATTTTTGAACAGGTATGCATGGGAAAGATACGATTTTGCTCAATTTCTGGGTGCCGTCCCCATGTCCCCCTGCTTCCGCCGCCACTGAACGTATGCATTTAATACTCAAGCGCTCATCATCCGTTTCCAGAAAGATTCTGTCTTGGTTTTTTGTCGACATGAAATCCAGCAATTTCTCCTCGTGACGAATCAATCGTTTCAGTTCACCGATTTCGAGGACGTATTGTTTCTTTTCTTTTTCGTTGCGTTCAAATAAAACATTTGCTTTTGCAACGGCTTCCTCCCTAGAAAATAGAACGCCAGTAAAGAAAAAAAACATTTTATGGAGTAAACCTCAATTTATTTGTATATGTACCTTTGGTCATACGCACTGGTAGCTTGGTCAACTAAATCGTCTATCGTGGCCTTATTTTTGTTGGAAATCTCTTCAATTTCTTTGTTACGTTTCATCACTCGGACATTCTCTTTTAAAATTTGGTCAATATGCGTCCTCAGCTCGGCGTTTTCTGCTACGATGGAGTCAAATTGGCTCGTAACCTTGATAAATGATGCTTATAATTTATACTTAACATAATTTTAACGTAGGACTCATCTCCAAAATTGTTACATTTTTAATTATTTTTCGGCTCTGGGAATTTATTTTAAAATTCTGGACGACAAATCTGCAGTCAGTGAGTTGATTAATGAAATCGTGGTGTGTTTTTTGAGCCAGTTTCTACGAGTTCCAATTTTTCTGTAGGCTTCTTAAACTTGAGATCTCCTCCTTCAAAAAGTGTCAAAATCTGGAGTATATATTTTTAAAAAATTGGTAACGACCTGCTCTACAAATTTGTCGTTCAGAATTTTAAAATAAATTTCCAGAGCCGAGAAATGCTTAAAAATGTGGTGATTCATCGATTCCTAAGTTAACCTTAATTTTTTAGGATTTCTGTTTACCGTCTCTAATTTCTTTTTGGCGTTAAACTCTTTAGTTTCAACTTCCTTGTTGGAAAACTCCATACTTTTTCCAGCAGCTAAATTAGCAGCTTCAACTTTGGAGTGAAGTTTGGCTAAACGAGCTGAAGCGAAGGATAATTGTTTGTCGACTTCATGAACTGTTTTTGTGCCGGTTCTAACTTCCTTATCCAAAGTTAAATATTGGTCGACCAAGGTGAGAATTTTGGTGAGATTGTCACCTTCAATTGTCTCATTTCGCTTGATTTTTTGAGCCTCGATCTCTGCCTCAATTTTGCGATTTTCCTCTTCCAGAGCTCGGATAGTTTTCCTGGGGGGGAAAAATATTATTAAAGGAGTCATGCGCATTATCTGCTATGAAAAGTGGCCGCGGATCCTGTGGGGACATCGGGGGACATCAACATTGTAGAATGGGGGAGAGAAGAGTTTATGTAACATATGAAGACGATGCGAACATCCGTGGGGACACTGTTCTTCTGTCCCCAGGGGCTTCCGCGGCCACAGATTACAAAGATATCGTTGTGCAAACAGTGGCCGCGGAAGCGTGGGGACAGGACAATGTCTCCACGGGTATTTGATGTCCCCATGTCATATAAACCCGTCCCCTACAATGTTAATGTCCCCAGATGTATGTCCCTACGGTTTCCGCGGCCACTGTTTGCTTGCGTTGCGTACCGCTGCTGATTAATGGCCGCGTTGGATTCTTCCAAGTACGCCTTTTTATCATTTTCCATTAAACGAAGTTGTCTGGAAAGTCGATTTAACTCATCGCGAGCCAATTGCTCTGTATTATCTTCAACCTCGGTGGTTGTCGTTTCCGGTTTTTTGTTAACCATAATTATGAACGAGTGCTGCGTAACTTTTTGATTAAGGTTTAATCAAGTTCTCTCAACTATTTTTGACGTGACTTGTGTTGACACTAGTGTAATCGATAAAAGTGTGTATCTGACTATTGCCTGGATCAACAAATTAGGCTTTGCTGAGGTGATGATATGATACAATATTGATCAAACATGTTTAGAAATGAATTTTTAGCCGGAGTCAGGGTTTATGTACCCGTCGTGGATGTCTGTCTGTCTGTCGATTACGGTCGTATATATGTATGTAAAACTTGCCCAATCGGGTTACAATTTTGCACGCACGTACATAATTGCAAAAAATATGCAATATGCAAAATTGAGAATAAAGTTGGAAGATGTGATTGAGATAGTTTCGTATTGTACATTTACTGTTTTGTTTTTCATGCAATTAAAAGTTACAATTGTAAAGATTTGTAAATTTAGATTTAGGCCGTTCTCTCTCTCTCCCATTCTTACGGACCTTTTCTGCGATTTTCTGCGTTTCTTTAAGTTAGGGACCTTTCTTGTGCGACTCTTGCGTAGTCAGCTTTTTGCGATACTTTGTGATTATTTTCGTACCAACTCTGCGAACACAGCTTATACTCTGATCAATAAAAACAAAAAATCCCTTCAAGTATTTCAAAAAAAGTAATCAATAAAGAAGTTGTAAATTTAATTTTGGTTCGAAATTTCCGGACAAAATTCAGCAAGTTCCAGCCCTTGTCATGGTCAAAGCTGTAAATTTTTGCGTGAATCAGTTAGTAAACCCTTACAGATTACATAGTAATATAGCAAAATTTCTTAAATAAGGGATGATTATCTTACTTGGATCAAGAATTTGAGCATTTTCAAATTCGCACTGATTGCTATAGGTTTGACCATTGCTGGAACAAACAGGTTTGTATTCACGCGTGCAATCCTTGGGTTTCATGGCGTCCATCTGCAAGCAATTAAGACGTCATCATCATCAACATTATGTGAACAACAGGAAGTTATGTAGTTACACAACTGTGATTAATGGAATGATTGTTTACAGTGGCCGCGGAAGCTGTGGGGACATCTGGGGACATTGCCATTGTAGGATGGGGGAGGGAAGGGTTTGCATAAGATGGGGAGATGATGCGAACATCGAATAATCGTGGGGGGCACATTGTTCCTCTGTCCCCACACTTCCACGGCCACTGATTATGTATATAATTATATATGTACTTACGGATGGACATGGTGCAGGGATTTTCTCCCCAGTTTGGACTCCAGGACCTGTGACGGGAGTGGATTGTTGGGCAGTAGTTGAACTTGGTCCGCCGAGCGGTGGGGTTGGCGTTGATGACGCAGATTTATTTGCTAACTTATCTTGAGTATTTTCGTTCGCCTGCACGGCCGCGATGATTCCCACGATCAACAAGATTTGTGCACACTTCATTTTTTGTTTGTTTTTTAAAGGAATTTTAAATAATTTGAAGTTCTAATGCGAAATGATGCATGTACTGGATTAATGGCGACGGCAGGCAGAAAGCTTTTATACCAATTTTTCACTAAATGGTGAATTATGTATGCAGCATGTCTCAAAATATTGTGTATCCTGGATAATCAAATTATCTCATTCCTGCTAATTGAAATGTCCTCTGTGGATGATATTTCTCACAGATTTTGGCACCGCATTGTCAGTTCTCTTGAACATTCCATGTTTGATTTAGTTTACGCATTGATTTTTAGCTGATGAGTCATTTTTTCATTCACATTTAAAAAAATTAGACGTTATGTTCCTTTTACTGCATAATTTTAACATTTAATATTAATTAGATAGATACATACTTGTTTTTTCCATTTGCGCCCCCACTATCTTGCAAATCAGGAATAAACCAAGACGGTGGATGATTGTGTAATGCAAATCTTGTTCTCTGCGTGATAAATACGGCATACGCAGTGGCCGCGGAAGCCGTGGGGACCTATGGGGACATTAATACTGTAGGATTAGGGGAGCGAGGGGTTCATACAACATGGGGAGATGACGGGGACATCGAATAATGGTGGGGACATTGTCCCTCTGTTCCCACGCTTCCGTGGCCACTGTACATAGATACGTACTCAGAAAAACTTGAGATTGTGCACGTAAATATTTGCCTGGAAGTAGTGCACTCGTTACATATAACACTTTTGTCTGACAAAACATGACGTTATTCGCAAATAAGTAACCTCCAGGTATCATCATTCCTCACAGGAAAAATGGTTCTCATACCTGTGCATGTACATAAGTGAACAGTGGCCGCGGAAGGGTGTGGACAGAGGGACACTGTCCCCACGGTTATTCGATGTCCCCATCATCCACCCATCTTATATAAACCCCTCTTTCCCCTATTCTACAATGTTAATGTCCCCACAGCTTCCGCGGCCACTGCATGAGCGAAGGATGTTCAATCTCATATTCTCTAGTGTCGAGTCAGTTTCTTCTCTGCCTGCGCTGCCAACCTGAACAATTATAATACTTGCAAAAGTTCCGAGAAGAGATGGGATCTTGCTAATGGAAACTGAAGCTGTATGGACATTGAATGAATAAATAGCAGCACACAGGACAGGACTGAGCACATCATTTGCTTGACTCGACGACGCGTTGAATTTTGAAAACATTTTAGCAGAGAGCGAAGTAGAACTAATACTTATTTACGACTACTGGTGCACTTTTTGCGTCGTTATCCTCGCCTGTATTTCATTATCGTTGAAACAGCAAGGTCGCAAAAATGAAGATGGCTTCGCACAGAGATTTGACAGTTTTAGCAGCAATTACCACCTTGGCTGTGCTCGCAGTGGTGACAAAAGGTAATGATTAAGTGGTTAATAATAGAAAGATTGATTTGGTAATTAATTATTATATAAGTTAGGAAACTTTGCTAATTAATCAAGTATTTTTTTTGTGTGTGAAATGAAGCCGAGACAAATTTTGCAAGTTCGTCCATCGCCTCGGATGGAAGTGGGACACGGTCGTCTCAATTTGTTGGGACGATTCCGAACGGTGGTGGGGGCATTGGGACGAGGATTTCAAGTCCAGGGGGTGGGGGAAGTGGGATCACTGTAGTCTCGGGGTCAGGACCAGGTCAGTTGTCACATCCCGGGTAGAAATCACTGCGTCGAATTCTGCAGTGATCAACAAAAGCTGGATGCATATTGCATCTCGTATATTTGTGTACGTAATCCTACAGAAAAGTTGGATAGGTTTTATTCTGCAGAATTTGCAAAAATTTGCAAAAAATTACAGTTTTTTCCACAAATCGCTCTGTACAAATTTTTTTTTAATCGGGGCTTTCTCCACAAATCACTCTGCATTAAGTTTTTCTGCAGAAAATCGAGCAAAAATTCTACCGAAAATTAAACCATTCAAATTTTTTGGCAAAATTGTTCCTTCAAAATGAATTTATTTATCACAGGTAACGGTCAAGGGGGCGCAGTTTTCACCGGAAGTTCGAGCAATGGAGGCGGCGGGGGCGGAGGAGGAGGAACCGTGGGCATTTTCAGCCGGACAGGACCTTCCGGAACTCAACATACCGTGATTGGTCCTTCCGGAACGCGCGTCTATAACCAACCCCCCACCGGAAGATTCGGTGGTAGTGGTTCTTCCTCTTCTTCTTCTTCCGGCCCCGACTACACGTACCCAATGCGACAAGGTTATTACAATGACTTTTATGACTACTACAATAGCGATGGTGGGAACGGTGGCTACTACAATTATCCTCCTCCCGCCGTCGCGGTTGCAGGACCCTTTGGCGCGGGGGCGAGTGCCGGTGGCGTGGGGACCTTTGCAGGGACTGGGTCACGTGGTGGTGGTTCGGGAGCATTTGCGGGTGCGGGGTCTCCAGATTATTTTGGGTAGATTAGTACTTATCTCCTCGTCTTGTTATGTACACAACATTTTAAAGATTTTGAAAACGAAATAAAATTTTACTGACAAAAGATCTAAAAGGAAATTATCACTTTGTTTTTTTATAAGATAAGAAACAGAAAATAACAAATAAATAACTGATGATTAGTGTTAATTAAATGCAGTGTGTAAATAACTTGTATAACATGGATATGAACTTGTATGTGTCATAAGTCCTTCACATTGACCATGGGTTTTCCGAAGGTCCTAACAAATTAAATGCCTTGACCATCACCATGAGCGGATATTTAGGTACTACCTACATATGTAGCTGTTACTACCGACTTATTTATTACCAATTTGGTGACACAGCGTTGCGTGAAGCTTTACCTATGTACACGTGCATACTTATTAAAATTTTGTAGGAATTCTGATGACTCCAAAATTTTAAAGGGTCACCTGCCAATTATTCTTAATAATTACATTACCGGTATCATATCGTTTTAATGGAAAGTGATTATTTTACATACACGCGTGAAATTACCAAGAACTCTAACAAACCAAAAAAGAGAAACAATGCAACAAGTATTTTGGACCCTGCACAAAAAAATATCTAGTTCATATCTAGTTCAAAAAAATATCATGAAAGGTGATTCACTTTTCGCACATGCATTGTCATGTGTGCCTTCTGCACTTATTTGCGAATTATTTACTAAATATAATGGTATTCCAGGAATATAAAATTTTACCTAAATTTAAAGTGAATCATGTTTCAGGACAATTAATGATGATGTCATAAAGTCAGGATGGGATGGTTCTTGGTTTTGTTATACAAAATGTTGTTGGGTACAAAAGCTAGTTTCAGATATTTATTGTTATGAGGTACCGCGTATCCAATAATAATCATTGTACTAATTAGTTTCGCTTGCTAATTTAAAGTGTAAAGCTGCACCAACACCCAGTACCCAGACCGAAAAGACAAAGAAATTCCTTATGCCCAGAGAGACCAACAATCTGCTGCTCCTGACGTAAGAGAAGAAGCTTCTTGTGAATACCCAGAACTTCTTGAGAAGCAACATGCGATTGTATTTGCCGTACTCCATTATGCAAATGACCATTGATGGATGTGTCATTAGAGTTTGAGAGATCGGATAATTCGCATATAAAAATGGTTATAAAGGTGCATAATGAGATGTACTTTGCTCACTCGCAGATCTGCAGATTTCTGAGCATTATCATTTTAGCGAACAATTATAAGAATTGGGAGAGAGTGATTGGCATTCCTGGATAAGTCTTGTTTGGACAAGGTTGAGAAAAATGTTCTCCAAAGGAGGTGCGGTGGTTTTGACCGTTCTGGTTATTAGTTTAACGGTCTCTCTAACACAAGGTAAAAATATTTACATGAAATTTTAATAATTCGGTGAAATAGAAATTTTAGTGGAAAAAAATATGGGAAAAGTTTATGTAATTTTCAATATATTGAATGATATTTGGCATTCAAGGCGTGCATAGAAAAAACGAAAAAATTTCTATGAAATTGTATACCCAGTTATTCAGAGTAAATTTATATTCCAATTTTTAAATAATTACAGGAGCTCCAAAGCCTCAAAGTTCATCTTCCGCGGCTGCTGCAGCCGCCTCCGGTGGCGGTGGTGGGGGCAGTTCATCGGCCAGTTCTTCCGCGGCAGCTTCCGGAGGTGGGGGTGGTTCTTCATCTGCCGCGGCATCCGCTGCAGCTGCGTCGAATGGTGGTGGTGGCGGATTTGGAGGAGGTAGGCGTCCCGGAGGCGGTGGTGGAGGGCCGTGGGGTGGACGACCAGGGGGTGGATTTGGACAGAGTGGACCAGGATTTGGAGGCAGTGGATTTGGGGGAGGTCCGTACGGAGGCTTTTATGGGGGACGAGGAGGTGGATTTGGTGGAGGATTTGGGGGAGGTCCATGGGGTTAAATTATGCATAATTAGATGCATGGCTCTCTCTGATGAGCTGTAAATAAATCTGAGACTGTTCACAAAGAATTTCGTGGTTTGCTTATTTTCAGAAATTTATTAAACATTAAATGCAATGCATATCATAAAATTGGGACACATTGTTCGTCAACTAGTACATAAATATTTTCATGGTTTGCTTAATAAATTTGTACTGGCAGAAATTTATTGAATATAAGATGCAATGCACCTACATAACTAAAGATGACAATGGAATAAATTGTTAATCAGCCAGTACATGCATAATTATATTTTGAATTAGTAGCCAGAATTTTGTCCACTGAGAATTGGTGGTGGTCCAAAGTTTTGATTTAAAGTTCCTCCAGCAGATCCAGAATCGATAGCGGCATAACCCGCGCCAAGACTTCCACCACTGTTTGCAGATGATCCATAACCGTAATTACCCGCATTCGGGTAACGATTTCCGGTGTAGCTTCCAGTTCCTGTTCCATATCCACTGCTTCCGGTTCCCACGTATCCACCTTGACCACCACTCGGATACCGGTTTGACCCTGTCTCGGAAGGATATCTTCCTCCTCCTGAACCGGTGCTGCTCCCCACGGGTGGGTAAACTTTGCAGTCAAACACGATTTCTGATAACCTTGAGACCTGACTAAATGCCGCCGGACTCAGTTCCATAACCCTTCCATCGGCCAATGGACCTTCACCAACGATCCGAACGACGACAGATTTGTTGGTGACGTCGTTACGCACCGTGACAAAGCTGCCTTGTGGGAAGGTGCGGTGAAACCCGATCAAGTCGTCGGAATCGTAACTCGAAAAGTATAAGTTGTTCCGGTCCCAATGGGAACATTCACCTTCTGCAAATAATTTATGCAAATAAAAAATTATTAATTTGAATAATATTAGAGGTAGCTCCTAGCGGATGCTCTCCGATTTTGACCAAATTAGTGTCAATTAAGCAGAAATTTGATTAGTATGAACTTTGCAAAAGTCACGATCTCCCAATGGGCACGTTTTGCAGAGATGTTTGCATCCGAAGAGGAGAAAACGCGCAGTAAATTTGGAAAGTTTAAAATTTGTCAACTTTATGACGCGTTTTCTCCTCTTCGGATGCAAATATCTCCACAAGTCGCGTCTTTTGGGAGATCGCGTCTTTCGCAAATTTCATACTAGTTAGATTTGTGATCGATTAAAACTAGCTTGCTCAAAATCGGAGAGCATATGCTGGGAGACCTCCAGTGTTATTTAGTAACTGCGAACATCACCTTCCGGCCGTGGACCACGATTTTGATTGCCACCAAATATGTTCCAAATTGGAATGCTGTAAATTGACGGGACGACGAGGCAAATTAAAATACAAAATTTTGAAAGATGTGACTGATGCATTGTGAAGTTTGGAAAGTCAAGTGACACCGGTAGTAAAGTAACCTTGTCAAACGTTTTGTGATGAATGGAACGATATGGTTATTTGTCACATCTTTTTGAAGGGTACAACAGAGACTGAAGGGTACAACAACGACTTGTCCACTTTATGATATTATTTCTACATTGTTTTCTCTTGTTGAAGGGATTGTGAGACCCGTAATGCATGCAGATCTCATTCTGTATTTAATATGGGTCAGAGAAACCGATCTCAAGTGAAGATCTTGGCCAAGGACTTTTCTCACAATATTCGTAAACCTTTCGTGTCTTATGTCCAGTTGAACTTGGCCAACCCTGACCTACATTCTGCATGCATCATAAACCCACTTTCTCAGGTAACACTACATAAATCTACGAGATTATACAGGAAAAAGGCACGTTCTACAGAATATAGGTATTTCATTTTTTCACGTAATTACACGATTTTATTTAACATTTGGCATATTCTTCCAAGAGAAATATTTAGCAGTAGGATTAAATACAAGATCCCCACTTCCGGAGATATAAACCTGTAAAAGCATACTTAATTTTATTACGTCGTTTTTGAATTAGTTTATAATAAGGAAATTCGCACAGTTCTTTCTTGGTAACTTTGTAAAATCCGTAAATTCTTTAAGCTTACAAACTTTTATAAATGTTTTGTAGGAAAATTAGCTTCTGTAAACTTATTTAGATGAAGGGCGTCCTTTACTTCGTAAAAGTTTGTAAAATTATTAAGTAGCGTCAGCTACTTATTGTGATCACTTTGTCCGTCTGTCCGTCCGTAAGCAGGATATCTCTCGAATGCCTCAACATAATCAAAAGCGGTTTTCGCCATTGTGCTTCTAATTTTTAGTTCTCGGTCGATTTCGAAAATGGGGTCAATCGGACCACCCCCACTGCGTCAGGGGGTGTGGTCCAAAATTAAATTCACGTTAATTTTCATATGGGGTATCATTCTAAAGGAAATTTCGCCACGAATTCAATGACGCCAATATTTTTGACCTTTGACCTCGTCGCCAAGGTCATGAGGTCAAAAAACACTTAATTTTCATATGGGGTGTCATTTTAAAGGAAATTTCACCACGAATTCAATGGCGTCAAAATTTTTGACCTCGTGACCTTAAGGACGAGGTCAAAGGTCAAAAAATTCATAATTGTCATATGGGGTGTCATTTTGAAGGAAATTTGGCTGCGATTTCAAGGAGATCAATATTTTTGACCTCATGATCTTCAGAACGAGGTCAAGTCAAAAATCGGAATTGTCAAAGATGATCTAATTTTAAAGGACATTTCGATCATTCTGACGCTACTTTTTTATATTCGTTTGTAAGGGTTTATTTTAAAAAGCTTACAGATTTTACAAGTTACCAAAAACTGCGTGAATATTTTACTTACGTGGATTCCGTTTCTGAGCACACTCAAAGTAGCAGCCATTATCATAATTTTTATTGTCACTACCGCAATGCGGATCCTTAAGGTGACTTATGCATAAACAGCCTTGTTGTCTCTTGTGCTTCTCTGGGTCTCTCACTTGATGGCCGTAAAACAGTTCGTCGTAGTACTGAAATTTTGAATTTCCAATAAATCGTTGAATATTTAACGTACAAGACTCGATGACTTATCACCAAAATCAATACATATCAAATCATTTCTCCGTTCTGGGGATTTATTTAGAAATTCTGGACAACAAATTTGTAGTCAGTGAGTTGATTAATGGAATGTAGGTGAATTTTTTAAGCGAGTTTCGACGATTCCCAATATTTCTGAAGGCTTCTTAAACTTGAGATCTCCTCCTTCAAAAAGTGTAAATCGGGAGTGTATATTTTCAAAAATTGGCAACGACCTTCTCTACAAATTTGTCGTCCAGAATTTTTAAATAAATTCCCAAAGCTGAGAACTTACAAAAAAATGTGGTTATTTTTACGATTTTAGCGTTGAGCAATCGAGTCCAACGTTAAGGAATATTTAAGTCATAATTATAAACAAGATAATTAATTACATACATCCTCCTGCTGTAAAAAATCTGCGTTATCTTCGTTCCCATTTTTGTCCCCGGTTTTGGGGCTACTACTCGAGTCCCCATCGGAATAGGACAAGTGCTCATCCTCATTTTGGAACACGATTTGAGCCTGCACTGCGGTAGACGTTGAACACACGGAAATGCACACAAAGACAATAACTAGAAGAAACACAAGGTCACTGCTTAAATGAAAGTCTGGCATTATTCAACAATCACTGCTGCAAACCTGCAGCCCGTTGTAAAGATGTTTATTTATTACCCTTCTGGTAATAAGTAGTGTAAAACACTTGGAAGTTATTTCATACAAATTAATAAAAAATATGTAAATGAAATGTCAATCAAACACTTTTAGTATGCGAATCAATTACATTTTTCGTCGATATATGTATGAAAATATATGTACACGTTTGTCTATAGTAATTCACACACTATAAAATGCCACACTGGACCCCCAATATTAAGCAGGTATTAAGGAATAGTGTAATACAGATTCTTGTTCTTGTATAACGTGCCAAATTCGTAAGGTGGTTTAAGTGTCCTCTTAACAATTTTTTGGCCACAGGAGAGGATTAAAAAGATTAAAGTATGTACATTAAGCAGCGGATTTTCCTGTAATAAAGAAATAAATGACCACAAACAAAACATGGTCCATTCAATAAATACATAATCATAATTGCACGTACATTACGTACTTACAAGCATGCATATTATGGCATTAACCAGTTTTATTTTTAAGGATGAGCCACCATTGTGTTTGGTTTGGGATCGAGGATTGCATGGAAATCTTCACACTCAAAGCTGGATGGATTTTAGCACGCAAATTAAAGAAATTAATACCACCAAGATGTACATAAATCCTATCCGTTTAGGGTACTGCACTGGACAAAGTGTGTACTGCTGCTAATGTTTATAAGATGCTAATAAAATACTACGTCAACAACAAATAAATCTTATACTTACGTGCAGTTAATTTGCTAGTAAGATATGTAAATACGTTGTATGGATGGTGGTGATGAGCAATAAAAAACTTTTCGTACATCATCAAATGCAAATCTCTGTTTGAGCCGAGCTTTGCTTTGTTTGGATTGTTTTTTTATGCAGAAATTTCACACAAAAAATGGGGTACAATACATACGATTGGGCATGGCAAATTACTTCGTAAATACGCTATCATGCGCATACCTATAAATAAATTCACGATATTTGCATATATACACCATATATATGTGTGTACATATCTGTTAAGACATAATTTTGTCACAGCGTATCGCTTGTAAGAATTACGTAACTTTTAAACTGCATGACCTTGAACGTGACAAAGAATAAGTGCAAAAAGAAGATCTTGATAATGAATTTGATGAAAGCTGCATACAACACATTGTTGTTACATGAATTAAAATTATGTAAATTCTCGATTCAGCTCTCGTGCCACAACAACAATGTTGTAACAATTATTGTTACAACATTTACATGATCTGTTAAACAAAGGAATGGTTTTAATGGAAAAGTAAGCCCGTCGTATTTACTCTTTATGAATGACACGGACGCGTGGGTACAAATGTGCATACAACGTTAAGACGCTTTAATTGTCAAGATAAGTGATTGACTTGTTGCATAAATGCGGCTCATTGATAAAAATCGATTCTGAAAAATATCACCCATCAATTTACATTGTATTACTTTACGACTCATCTACATATTATGTAATGCTGGATATGTAAATGAACAAGATGAATATTTTATGTATCTATCGACAGAGTCCTGCTGGGTCATTGGAAATGTAGCGTTTTTGTGGCATTAGTCAGGTCGAGATGGGCTGGGCTCTTAATTTGGTACTGCTGACACCCAAAAAACAATTAAACTATGGTTTTTACTGGAATTTTAGCCGTATAAATATAGGGCTTCGACGGTTGTGAATGTATCACAGTTTATAATTTCAATTGTTAATCAACACTAGACTTCTCCTCCTCCGGTAAAATGTTCAAGTTGGTAAGTAAATTCATATTTATATATTTTGAAAATTAGTAATCATTTTTTTAAAATGTTAAATTTTCCAGTTCGCCATCCTCCTCCTCGTCGCCTGCGCCATGGCGGTTGCCAGCGCGCAATACTTGGCATACCCAAGAGCCGCCGTCGTCTCGCCGTACGCTTATCGGTCCGCCTATGCCGCCCCCATTGCGGCTTATCGACCAGCCGTGTACTATGGTTAAAAACTTCTTCGGATAAGACGCCACAGAGCATAATTCAATTCATGACACCCAAAATTTCGGAACACTAAACCAACCCCACGCTTTTTTCTATTGAGAAACATTTATTTTCGACTTGTAAAAAAATACTACGAATATGGAAATTAACTAATAAAAACAATTGGCATTTGAAAATCAGAGTATTAAATAGTCACAGTGTTTCTCCTGCTAAATAACACCTGCACGAAATTAGTGCACGAAAATGTTTTTAAACGTTTAATATCACCCACTAAAAATCCGAAAAAGTGCATGAAGATGCACGAAAATGCACGAAAATAATTTGCATGCAAATAATATTGGAATAATGCAAATTTTTCTAAATATTCGATTAATTGAGTCAGAAAATAATTAGTCGGTAAATAATGCGTCGGTAAGTGGACGCCGGTAAAATAACGTAAACCATGAAATTCCCTGCATAAGTTGCATTTCATGTAATATTATGAATTTTTGTGCATTTTCATGCATTTTTATGCACCATGCATGCATAAAAATAATTTCGTGCTCACAAAAAGAAACACTGATTAGTCGATTAATAAATAAATCCAGCTTCTTTTTGGACTTGCCAGTACGTTCGGAGCCGTTCTGGAGGGTAGCCATGCGCCGCTATCAATCCTTTTCTCGGCTGGTCCCCACTTTCCACCCAAAATTTGAAGCGGTCCGAGTGGATTGGTTCGATCCCCATTTTCTTGGCGCAAATGGCAACATAAATGTCATCAAAGCGAAACGGTTTTACAAAAAATGTGGCATAATAAATATCCAAAAGAGCCGATTTGGACATCAGGATGTTGCCGGCGGTGACATATTTGGGAAAATAAGCGAATGGATATTCGTCCAAGTCGATGAACCATTTGTTTCCTGAAATAATTTTCATATTTAGGATAGGACTCGATGAATCATTACGAAAATCGTAAAAATCAACACATTTTTGAGGCATGGCTCGGCTGTGGGAATTTATTTTAAAATTCTGGACGATAAATTTGTAGTCAGTGAGTTGATTAATAGAATGGGGGCGAGTTTTTTAAGCCAGTTTTTCTGAAGGCTTCTTAAACTTGAGATCTCCTACTCGAAAACTTTCAAAATCTGGAGTGTATATTTTCAAAAATTGGCAACGACCTGCTCTACGAATTTGTCGTCCAGAATGTTAAAATAAATTCCCAGAGCTGAGAAATTATAAAAACATGTTGATTTTGGCAATGAGTCGTCGAGTCCCTCGTTAAATCAAATTGAAAGTATAATGCAATTTGCATATTTCACATATTACATGAATTTTAGTATTAACATGCAACTCACTAAATCGATGTCGCAACGGTTTCGAAAAGAATGTAAATCCTGCATAAAGTCTTTCCACTTTGGGATACTCTTCTTCCGTGAATTGACGCAGGTCTCGGACCGATAAGTAGTAGTCATCATCAATTAAAATGACATATTCAAAGTTGGGACAAAGTTCTGCCGCAAATCGCATCTCGGCCACCGTTTTGATCGTATTGTTGTAGTACGTGTCTGCATATTGGATTCTAACGATGTCGTTTTGTTGCTTCTCTTCTTCAAGCAGGGAAGCATGATGGACTTCATTGTCTGTGTTACCGATGAAAAATACAGTTTTTGTAGAGATTCCTGGCACAGGTTTTTTCCAAGTTTGTCGAATGGCGTTTCGATTTTCAAACTTATGAGGGGCCGATTTTACCAAGATGAGCTACATAAAATAAATTTCGCATTGATTGATTGATTAATTATAATTGTGATTCCACTTGGACGGGAATTACTCGTAATCATTAATTTCTGAACTTATGAAGGTCTCGCAGCGTATGCTCTCCGATTTTGACTAAATTAGTCTCAATCGATGGCAATTTCAATTAGTATGAAATTTGGAAAAGACACGATCTCCCAATGGACACATTTGGCAGAGATATTTGCATCCGAAGAGGAGAAAACGTGCCAAAAATTGACAAATTTCTTTGAACCATGTAATTTCCTTTTCACTTTCCAAATTTATTACGCGTTTTCTCCTCTTCGGATGCAAATATCTCTGCCAAACGTGCCCATTCGGATATCGTCTTTTATAATTTTACATTAATTAAATTTTGTACACGATTGACACTAATTTGGTCAAAATTAGAGAGCACCTCCATTGTCAGTGATACTAAAACCCGTGGAATCTTACAAGATAGTGGTCATTTTCGCATCCAGCCGTAGCCTTGCTTGGCAGCGTGGTCACACTCGAGTAATATTCATTCAATGGAGTCAAAGCTGAGGGGGTTTTCTCTCTGAAAATGTGTCCAAATTTTAACATTTTAATTTTAACCAAATTTTTAATTTAAGTAAGGCATAATTTGAAATAAAACCCTTACCGAAAATTGGTCACGATATCATAGAATTCATCATTGGTGAGAGCCAAGGGGTACGCAAATTGCGAATATGACGTTTCTCGTACCATCAAATCTAGACCAGCCTCCCAAACTATAAAGATGATAAGCAACACTGCGACAAGCAACGTTTTTGGTCGTCTCCTGTTCAGAAAACGTAAATATTGGACATTTGCATTTATTACTTGATGAAATGTGAATATGTAAATTTAATACCGAAACTTTGTAGTGAGATATAGACCCAACATGTTATCTTATTCCGCGAGGGTGAGAAGTTGTCAAATTTTATTTTTATTATGTAAAATCCAAGGACTAAATAAATAAATTTTAAAAAACAAACTTAGGTGAAGGACGCGCTTAAAATATTAAAACAAGAAGCATTACAAAATGTCATAAATCGTTTAATATTTACTAACTTTTACTTCACCGGGGGCCCAACTAACACAGGAAAAAAGGTATACTTTCAAGGATTTGGAACAATTATACGAAATGCGTAATATGTATTTGTATATTAAACTTGCAAGATTTGAATGATTATCTTTCAATAAATCGCGACACCTCTTATAGAGGAAATTTGCTCATGTTCTGGCGTATTTTTAATAACTTCTGTAATGCTGCCCTTCATATTTAATCAAGTCGTTGGTTTAGCTACATTTATTATTGACTATCATTGCTTTGAAAATTTAACAGTTGGGCCCCCGGTGAAGTAAAAGTTAATAAATATTAAACGATTTATGACATTTTTTAATGCTTCTTGTTTTAATATTTTAAGCGCGTCCTTCACCTAAGTTTGTTTTTTAAAATTTATTTATTTAATTATTTTTAGTGATTTGTGAACTTATATGCATAAAATCATATGCAATTATAAAATCTTAAACGTTGTTAATTCTCCTGTTTGTGGACGCTTGGCATACCAATTTAATTCCGCAGTGGGTGTGGATGCGTGGCATGCCAATTTAATCCCCCAGTTTCAAAATTTTAAGGATTGTTCTGTTCTGTCAAGGATGCCTTGACACTTAGCGATCTAATAATAACGTAATTCGATTGTCTAGCAACATTGGATATGTTGAGTATTGAATAGCGATGCTGAATAAACTATCCCCGCACGTTAGCAACCAGTAACTTAACACGTAAATAGGTTGCCTAATGCGAATATTTCAAAAAGCTCTAATTCCGTCAGTTTTGATCCGATTAAGTCGAACAAAGGCTTACAATTTGCGTATTATCCTGGAGAATAATAAAAATGGCAAGCCCCCGGTCGGAAACACTTCCTTGATGCCAAGAAATGGATTTGAAATTTTAGGCATCGGACTTTCTACCTGAAGGAATTAGAATTTTTGAAAAAATAAAAAAAACGTATCTGTAAAACAGAATTCTCTGGTTTTTTTGTTTCAGCATGTTTTCCATGCAACGAACGGTTTGGGCGAAATCTCAGTGCGACCTTTTCAAAGTTGCAGCTGATTGCATACCTAGGCTTCGCCGTAACCATGGTGATCTTTTAACATGATCACCTTATGGTTACTTTTCCTTCACCTAAGAAAAAGATCCAAAAAGTCAAGCACAAAATGATCACCGTTAAATCGCGGGGTATTATTTTTATTAAAATAATAACGTATTTTTGACATTGGGCGTTTTAATTGCACAATTTTCATTATTCCTTCAATCCTGATTTGGAATGGGACGAAAATTGTTGCGGTTTTCATGGAAAAAATCAGGAATTCGGAAACGATTTTTAGGAACGAACTTTTTTTCCGTCCTACTCGCGAGATGGATAAGTAATATTAAGATATGCACATATGTAAAATGTAGATTAATACACTTTTACGCACGTGTTGAGACAACCTTCTCCAAAAAATTTTTTAAAGATTTTCTTCTATTGACTTATTTTTTCTGCACCGGATGGATGATATCTACGTAAATATGTACGTACGTACTGGTGATGAATGATATGTGCACACATAAGTTCTGCTTATCATTGTTCAAACAGTGTTCTCGGTCTCGGTTACATGCAACACAACTGTCAAGCAAGATGACAACTTGGCCTCTTATTACATGCACGATTAATAATCTAGATATCTCAACTTACAATTAGTTTAATCCTTTTAAAGTTCTGACATGGCACTCCTAAAAAAAGATGATCTTTTTATTATTTTAATCATTTAAATTGACGTTGGAGGACATGTTACTTGAGACATTTTTCTATTTTTGCAAGCTTTCTGCATTCCTACAGAATTCCATCATCAAGCAAATGCAGACTTTGTATCATAAACTTTTTTAGTTTTTCTCGTGTACGTTTACAATTCTAAAGATGACTAAAAGGAAATGAGGACGAATGTCGGTATCGGTTAAGTTGGGATGATATGCACATATCCTGCCTGTATATGATATGAACATATCTTGTCCCCCTGCTCTGAATAACGCTTTGTTTGAATTGCTTATCTAGTGCGGTAAAACAAATGGAGATGTTCTCATATCCTGGCTGCTTCAAACTGTTGTGAATATGTATGGGTGCTAGTGAGCAGTGGCCGCGGAAGCCGTGGGGACATGAGGGGACATTATCATTGTAGGATAGGGGAGGGACGGGTTTATGTAACATGGGCAGATGACGGGGACCTCGAATAACCGTGGGGACATTGTCCCTCTGTGTCCCCATCCACGCTTCCGCGGCCACTGGGTATAGTTGATGATATCCACCGAAATTGTATCCAACCCATGGCACGTACATATTTACTTTATGATGCATCGTATCTAGAACCATGTAATCTCTGTTTTATGATCAATTTTCTACACGATTCCGAGGTTTTGTTGTATTTATTTATGTACTGTCATTCATCAAACATTGTAAAATAAATATACCCGACGACAAAAGGCAGAAAATTTAGCGAGAAAATATACACAATTTGACTCAATTGTGGTTAAAAGTTTTATAAAAGTGGTAGTTTTGCGGTACATGATTCCATTTTCTTTTAAATTTTTTGGTGGTCAGGCGCATACAAAACATGGAATTCGATAGAATGATCTTTGTCCTGGTGGTCGTACTGGCCGTTTTTTCGTCCGTTTGCGAGGCAAGTGCGGTTGGAAATGCGCAGTACAACAGTACTCAGCATAACCATGACCATAATAATCACGACCATTATGAGCGTAAGTTTGGAAATAATTTTGAAAATGTGAGTAAAATTAGATGAGTGATTTGTATGTTTTTGAATTAGCACTCCAATGCTACTCGTGTATTTCGATTGAAAAATTCCCCAACATGTCGGCGGAAGGGTGTGCAAAGAGGAGTCCACCGTCCAACTACTTAACCAAGGATTGTTTTGGGTACAACAGCCCCATAGCGTTGGGTGAGTTATCAGCAGTGTGGTTGGGTGCAAGTAGATAACCGCTTGGAAGAAATTTTTGCAGGTATTTTGACCTGCATGGCGCAAGAAACGACGCCCTGCTGCGCATACTTCATACGGCGCGTGGCGAGATGGCGCATATTTCTTACACTTTCTCCCAGTTTCTTTCACCTCCCATTTCTTGCATGTCTTGCTTTGCAGTGCAAGAAATGTATTAATAAACCCACAAGAAACGAAACACTGGCAAGTTACCACTTGCAAGAAAGTGGTTTTTTTGTATGTATTTTGACATGCAAGAAATGCAAGGCGCGAGAAACGACGCCGCGCCGCTTATCTTTATTCGTCGCATATTGCGCGTATTTTTTGCACCTTCTCCCAGTTTCCTTCGCCTCACATTTCTTGCACTTTCTTGCTTTGCAGTGCAGAAAAAGGTAGCAAACCCGCAAAAAAAAACGAAACACAGTTATCAAGCAACCTCAATACTTCATACCCTAAATTAATTATATGCAATTGCATTTCAGCTGCTATTCGACACCAAGTGACCTCCGGGAAATTTGGGCATGGTCCAGAAGACCCCATGAACGTGCACTGTGTCCACATCAAAGGAACAAGCGACGCTGGTGGCCAAATCAACATTCGAGGATGTGCCACGCTTCCAAAAGAAGAAATCTACCAGGGAAAGACTTGCATACCTGGAAACGACCTCATGCTAATCCCCGTTGGCATGGTCAAAGAGGTCGAGTACTGTTACTGCAAGGGGACCGGGTGCAATACTTCGCCTAAATTCGGGCCTACCAATATTTTTGCTGGCTTGCTCCTTACAGTGATTGCGATTACAAATAAATTAACTAATAGCTTGTGAAACTACCCAGTATTCAAGAAGATAATGACCAATTAATAAATGTGGATAATGTGTAATCAGTATCACTCCAATTTAATGGCCTTCACCTTTTTGCTGTAAAATTGCATATGTAAAACTGAATTGTATATAACCACGCCTAAAATGTAAACGATAGCACGTGCATGCAAATGACTAAATCATGTTTTCACTGATAATTCCCAATGTCTGTTTGTTTTAGGAGAATGAAACGCATGCAATTCTGACATCTGCTGCAAGGGAAGATTGCAAATTGCTGAGAAAGTGATAAAATGAGACTTCATTCATGCAAAGTGGAACATTTTTCTGTGAGCAGGAAACGGTGAAAGTCGCATCTTCAAAAATCGGCATAATGACTTATTTCATCGTGTTTCTACTTTTTGCATACAGCGTTACATTCACGGAGGGTAAGTAGTAGTTCTCAGAGTGGCTGCGGAAGCTGTGGGGACATTAATATTGTGGGATAGGAGAGGGAGGGGTTTATATAAGATGGGGGAGATGATGGGGACATCGAATACCCGTGGGGACATGGTCCCTCTGTCCACACGCTTCCGCGGCCACAGAATTCTCCGTATTTGGTTTATACGTGTATTAATTAATTAATTACTCGTATCATCTTTCCGAATAAGCTCTCAATTGCTACCATTGCACATCGATAGCGATAAATAGTACTTTCTACCGTCCTGACTGTAACGCCACAAAAGTACCTGACGCGTATTTGATGGAATGTGGACAGTGGCCGTGGCCCATACAGGGTAACAAAATTTTGGTGCATGTACATATAAATGCTTACTCTCAATTTTCCTTAATTGTGCAAAATAGAATTGTTACAAATCGATGATGGGAATGATGTGAAGGCAAACGGGAACGTAATTCTAGACGACGGAATGACGCTTTATAATCCGTCCCGAATCGGCAGCAATGGAACGGTAGCGACCCCACAAGGATACACGTTAGACTTGATATGTGCAAAGTTGGATGCTGATATGCAAAATGTGCACCATGTTATCAGGTAGTAAATAAGGAATATATATATTTATGTGCATGCAAATATTTATACTGAGAATGAGAATGGAGGTCTTCCAGCGTGTGCTCTCCGATTTGAGCAAACAGGTATTAATCTGGCACAAATTCAATTAGCCTGAAATTTGCAAAAGTTACGGTTTCCCAATGCGCACGTTTTTGGGGAGATATTTGCATCCCAAGAAGAGATAATGCGACAAAAGTTGACAAATTATTGATTTTACTTTGCTGTGCGTTTTCTCCTCTTCGGATGCAAATATCTCTGCCAAACGAGCCCGTTGGGAGATATTGTCTTTCGCAAATTTCCTACTAATTAAATTTGTTCTCAATTGACACTAGTTTGCTCAAAAGCTGAGAGCATACGCAGGGGCAGGAGACCTCCATTGTAAGTATGCAATTAACCTTTTGCATTACATGTACGACATCCACAGGGGCTGTGTCTTCGCCCTTTTGAAGGACATGGTCAACAAATGCGAAAACTTGGATTACGACTATGAAACTATAGACGGAGTCACCCTAAAAAATATGAAAGTATGTTTCTGCAATCAGGAGGCTTGTAATTCAGGAAACACTTTGAACCCATTATGGTTAATCGCAGTTTTTCTGGTCACACCACTTTTAGTAAAATCCATCCGTATACTATAATATATTTTCAGTTTAGGTAACATTTATTATGATTTCACTTCATTATAGAAATTGTTATCAGTGTTATTATAATAATATAGCTTCAATAATTGACACTTGAGTTTGAGCATGACCAATGAAATTGAAATCATTAGTTGTCATCCAAAATACTAAGCACAACAATAAAAAAAGGTTGCAAAATGTCAGAGAATTGTCATAAAAAATATAAAAACTATCGCCGATAAGTGATGTGACTTGCACAAACATCCATCTGAGTCATATACGCGTACAGGTAAGTACATAAGTTTAAAAATTATAATAATATATAAATAAAGTTATAGTAAATAAGACGAAAACAATTATTAATACATAATATGCGATTTTTATATAAATATGTATGTAGTCATCACACGTGTCCGAATTGCACCAGCAAGAAGAAATTGCTTATTGCATTTGGCGATTATTCTTATCATCTAGAATGATCTCAATTTCTGAGGAGGCATCCGGCACGACCATAATGTTGGTTATGAGGTCGTTAAATTGATTAATTTCAGAAAGTTGTAAAACATCATCAATTGATTTTGGTAACGTTGTTTCAACACTTGGTGCTACTTCCCGTGTCGTCGTGGTCGTGAACGTGCCGACAGAATCGATAACTTGGGAGGTGGTAGAAAATACGGCATTGTTTGATGAATGGTTGAAATCGCCGCGATTTATGGCAAGAAGTAATGCAGCATCTTCTTCGGATATCAGACTGTGATGGGGCAAGAAACTAACTGATTGTTTGGGGGTTGTGGGGGTTGTGGGATGTTGCGAAATAATTACTGAAGGTTGTTGCAGCAAAGATGAAGCAGGCGTGGTGGATTCATTATTATCAATTTCCATCGGCTCGGATTCTGTAGAAATGTGAGAATTTGTAAATACGGAAGTTGACTGCGAGGAGTCATTGTTTAATAATTTCTCGTCTTGATGTTGTTTTTGTTCCGTTGTTTCTCTTTCCTTTAAAATGGGAGAGTTGTGATTCGAAGTTCTCTGATCTTTTCGAGAATAAACACGGACAACGGCAGGTTTGTTGGAGATAATTTCATTTTCTAGAGAAGAACATGGCGATGGGGATAGAATGGATTGAGTTTCTTCTTCGTCTTCCTCCTCATCTTCTTCTTCCCAATCATTGTCCAACTCTTCATCCTCGGTAATGATGGAATTAACCAAATTGATAGAATTTAATTGGGGGGAATATATTGAAATTCGATTTCCAGAATCATGATGCTTAGGATTTGGGGAGGACAGAGGGGTATCAAGAAGATTGTCGGATTTATCAAGACTTTTAGACTGAGATCTCTTCCTCAATGGTTTCAATACAGGTCTATCGGAAGGGGGCTTGAGATGAATTTGAACTATGGAAGAAAATATGACAAATAATTAATACATTTCAAATTCTAGAACTTCTTATTATCTATTTACATACCATGTTTTTTGAGATCAGACGATAAAATAAAGGCTCTCCCGCACGTATCACCTAAACAAATTGTAATGTTGATATTAGTACTATTTTAAAATATCAAGTGAAAAATAATTGACAAACTCTCTTTCTCACATTTATGGGGACGTTCTCCTGTGTGAACCTTTTTCCTGTAATTGTGATTAAATGGTTATACTTACTGTTGCAAGCATTTACATAATCACATAACTCAGTTACTCATTTGCATAATCACATAAATGAATTACCTGTGATAATGAAGAGATACCAGCTCGTGGAATAACATTCCGCATGATTCGCAGGAATATGGCTGAAATTATAGTTTATTATTATAATGCTAATCTTAAGTCAGGATATTTTTAAATCTAAAGTTACTCACCATTTCCCCAGTGTGAATCTGAAAAATAAATTAAATGATTCATTAATTAATTTACAAATTTATTTTGAAACTCGTCTAAAAGTCTAAAAGTTTATAAAAATTTACCCGCATATGCCTTTTCAGCAAGGAAGCATAATTGTAAGCTCTATCACAGATCGCACACCTAAATTTCCTATCCTGTGCATGCGCTCGTTGATGAAGAATTAGGGATGCCTCCTTGATAAATTGTTTGCCACAAGTCCCACATCTGTACAAAAAAAGTTAATTGAAACGAATGATTATTGGAGGAGGAGTAAGGATCACTGGACATACTGTAGCGAGGTTTGTTGATGAGTTTGCATATGCTTTTTCAAATTACTGCTCTGAATAAATGAGCGTTGACATATTGGGCAAACGTAAGGCTTCTCGCCAGTATGGGTCCTTTCATGCTCCTAATTTTCATAAAATATAGGTGTAAAGTTAGTACAAACGATATAAAATACGCTGTTTTGCATGGAATCAAAAATATATAAGCTTGCCTTTTTATGACTATGAGTTTTGAAAACTCTGCCACAATATTGACATGCCAAGTTAGCCTTGGAAGGATTTCCGTGACATCTGGCATGGCGTTTAAGGTCGAATTCATTGTCATACGACTTGGTGCACTGATCACATGCAAAAGGAAGCCGAACTCCTGAATTGTCATCATCCAACGAGACAGAAAAAGAACTTTCGGTATTGCTCAAATCTGAAGCGGCATCTTCTTTCTGGTCGTTTGCTTGACCTTCCAGTACAACTGTGACGTCGTCGTCATTAAATTCTACGTGTCGCTCAATGAAGTCTGAAAAAATGAATTAAAAGAAACGTTAATTAATTTCAAAATTTAATTTCCAAGTCTTAAAGTGAGTATAAAATTACCCTCTTCATACACTTTGACCGCATCAGCACAGGGTAAGGCGTAGTTATGAAAGTATGCAACGTTGGACTGGATAACTTCGTATTTTATACTTTCTTCACACTGCCAATGTTCCCACAGACCCCAAGCACCTCCAACATAGTTTTCCGTTATAGAATAGTGACCATGAATTTCTTGTTCGTGTTGAATCAATGATTTCGCATTTGACAAACACATCCCACAAAGCCCACACACTTGCATAGCGTGAACTCGGTCGTAGTGATCTTGAACGTAATCACTCGAGGAGAATTCCGTACCACATTCGAAACAAGTAAACGGAATGTCGCTGACTAGATTGCACACTTTTCTGATATGTGACTCATACCATGGCGAAAATGGTGCTGGCCTAAAATAATTAAAAACATAATTATATAGTTAGTTATCCTGTTTATTCAAGTGTCAAAAATTGAGATTTACCTAAAACGTTTTCTAAAATGTTTTTTCAGTTCGGGGTGTCGAAGGTATCTAGAATTAAATAAGATCTAATGTAATTCATAATTTTGGCTTTGAATATGGGAAAAATATCTGAAATTTACTTTACTTACACAATACTACGATGTTTTAAGTCGTATTTATGCAATTTTTCATGTCTCAATTTTAATATACGAGCAACAAATCTTGCCCCACAAATTTTACAGGAATGAAGACAGTTTTTCTCAGCGTGGTCCTTTTTTAAATGTTTTTTAAGGTCTCGGGTACTGTAAAACCATCTGTAGCAAAAATGGCAAATGTCCGTGTCTGAAAGTGAAATAAATTCAATATTTATCCTTTTCTTGGATTATAAAATTTAAAATATAATTAAAACTGCATCCTCTTACGCATGGGGTCGGCTCTATTTTTAAAGGCAAGAAGCAGCTCATCATCGTCGTCGACATATCCAAACAACCATTTTGGAGTCTTGGCAGGCCGTGAATTTGTATCAGGAACCAAATGTTTTAATTTTCTCAGTTCTTTCACAAAATGACACGCGTCTTTCACTGGCATTGAAGTTGATTGAGGGTCGTTAGCAGATTCAATTTCGCTTGATTTGACATCAATTTTATCATTTTCCACCCTTTCATCGCTACCCGCTGGACTGTCATCGACTGGACTATCTTCATTACTATCTTTCCTCTCATCGCATACAGCAGGCCTGGTTTCATCAATTGATTCAGTCTTGTTTAAATTTTGAGATGCTGATTGGGACAAGGAATAGCAGGAAACTATTTTGAGGTCAAAATTATCCACTACTTGGTGTTTGACAGGGTCTGAAGAAGAAGCTGTTTTTATAGATAAATCTGCGCTAGTGGTCGTAATTGGTACATTAACGGATTCTGAATTTGTACAGGACTCCACTTTCTCTTGAATCAACGCTGTTGTACTTTCCTTTACTGGTTTTTCGATGTTTGCATGAACACTTTCTTGCAAGGATTTATTACTAATAACACTGCTAGCAATCTCATGAGCAGGTATACAACCTTCTTGTCTGGATAAGTGATCACTAACACCCTCATTAGTCCTAGTAATTTCTTGCATTACGGGAGTAAACGTTGCTGTTGTACCACTGTTGGTCGACATTACGCTCTGAGAACTCGCTGTTGGTACAAGTTCAACATTTTGCATGGTGTAATATGACGTCTGATGTTCTGACGAGGGTTCCGTTGACGTCGTCGAAATTGAATATTCACGCTGATCCGGTGGAAACTGAATTGTCGTCATGTTATTATTACCCACGGAAAGATATTGCTGTTGAGGAAGTGAAGAAGACGCCACCGACACGGTTGACGTATCAAGCAAAATACTACCAGTTGAGGATGAAGACATTGGTACAAAATCCACCCAGGTCGCCATACTATTATCAGACACGGATTGCGAGGATGTCTGAACAGTTTGGAATTGATACCCCGACGAAGAAATGGAAGTAGTTGGGACTACCGTTTGTATCTGTGTGGAAGTTGGATTTGATGTCTGATTTGTTGGAAGAGGAATTTGAATAATTTGTCCAGATGGGTCATAAATTATCAAATTATTATCCACCTGCACGGCTGTAGCACCTGGGGATATGAAACTAGAAACTATTGACATAATTGTCCCTGAAACTTGTCCACTTCCTCCAACGACATCGAGACTACTGGTAGTTACAGGCTGCTGCTGCTGCTGTTGAACTTGATAACTCTCAAGACCAAGCGGCATCGATAATCCGCCAACTTCTTCAAGCGCATAATTGATCTGGGGTTGATGTTGGGAAGGCTGTATTTGCAGTTGGGCCTGAATTGGATGGGTTTGAAGGTTATGATGATGAGGGGTTACTGCTAACTGATGATTTTCTAATTGTTGAACAAACTGTATATTTTGTACAGGAAGTTGTATTTGCTGTTGTTGCATTTGATCGGGTTGCGTTTGAATCACATTTCTGGAAAAAAGGTCTCCCACATCCATCACTGGATCGATGTCGATCGTTGGAAATCTCTGATCTCCAGTGAGGGGTCTGATATAAAAGTCTTCGTCGTCCCTGATTTTATAAACGGCTTCGTCATTTTCGCCACACACGGTGGTCAGACCAGTCAGTTCTACGGTCCGAGTGGACGAGGGTACGGTGACGAGAGAACTGTCAATTATTTCAAAATGGCCAGAATTTGGATCCAACTGCACGACATAATTGGAGGTGGCTTGATGACCCGATATATTCGAAATTCCAGACGTATTCTGCAACGGAGGAATATGACTTGTTTGGTGATATGGATCCATCTAAAGAGAGAAATATGAAAAAGAATTTGGTACATTAGAGGGATTCATAGCTTTTCAAATTATACATTTTTTAGGTTAAAATTTCATAATGATCATGACGGATATTAACAACGTCAATTGTCATGACCAGCACTATTTCCAGATTGATGATGAAACATTATACATAATACGTGGCGTTACGCCACAAACTCTTTCAGATTTTATTGTATAACATCATCTTATCATAAGATTCTTATGTAATTATTAAGTACTACCAATTAAATCTATCGATAACCACAACCTGCTCCAATACATGAACAATTTTGAATTCATTCATTCATGTTCCGTATTCAGATCAGATTCAGGTCAGACAAAAAATCTAGGTGGGTGAAAGTTCCGTAAATTTTGGAACCTTCCCCAACTTCAGTTATCATCATACTATCCATCCATTACTTAATGACTCATTAAACAAACTTTTACTAATTAAATATCACCCTCATTAATCTTAACCATCTATTATAAGCAACTTACTGGTTCCGTTATTACTTAAAAATCCGTCCCAAACCGGGGAATGAAAGTGGAAATCTTTTCCTTTCACTGCATGTCTCATCCCACAAAATCATGAAGGATCAATTTTTAACTGTTTACTTTAATTATAACGACAATATGATTCCTACCACAATTTGCTAACTTATTTATTTTCGCCTTCATTCAATTCTATAATAACAACAACTCTTCTGCTTCTCATGCAATACATTTCATTAAAATGTTTCCTGCGCCAGCTGGAGATGCCTGAACAAACCATTTATTCGTCCAAGCCAAAAAAGACTTTTGTAGGAATTTAATATCTGCATAAAAATGTAAGTTTGCGAATTTTGCCAATTTTTTAACCCACCTTGCGATTTCACCGGCTGCCCGGAAGGTCACCCTCCACTCAGGTGCTATCCTTTTGGAGGGAGGGGTGCGTTTTCGGGGCAATTTTTAATTTTTATTTCGACTATGATTTTTCCCCAGTGAACGAATCCGTTGTATATTATTTGGTGAATCTGGTTGTGTTAGTTTTGTTGGGTAGGCTTTGTTGCTTGCAGACGCATCCTCAATGAAAAATGAAACGATTTAAACGTTGGCACGCTGTGAACTTGAGATGGCAAAGGAGTTGGGCTGGGATTGTGGTAGGTGGCAGATGGACGGGGGGGATAATCCATATATTTTGTGGTTGGTGAGTGGTTTTGCATGGAAATGAAATGTGTGTTCAAAGGGTTGAAGGAAGAGTTCAGAATTTCGAAATTTTGTGCTTGGATGCTGTTAGAAAGTGGAAAGTTGGCTTTGTTTGGGATAGACGCCGCAACTGGTAACTTGGTTGGAAGGGATGAATGGAATGGATCGGAAATTTTATGAGGAGAGGAGGGGTTTTAATGGAATTTGGATTTTTAGTTAAGTAGACTGGAAGGGGAGGGGGGATTTAAGTAGAAGTAGACTTGAGTGGGGGGAGGGGGGTCATTAAAATGTAAAAAATTGACAAGTAGAAAAGTCTTGTGCGACAGACTTTTTTATGCAGCAATCATGCCATGTATGTCGGTCTATGATGAGTGATTTACACACAGAATAATATTAAGGACAAACATGAAACAATTCAATTCAAAAGCTGTAATTTAACAAGAAAAAGATTAGTATATTTCTTTGTCTTACTAAGCTTGGAGGAAATCAGTAAAAACAGAGGAATATTTTGTTTTTCTTATATAATGCCAATCTTGTTGGCAACATCGAGCGCATCGAAATCCGCAGCCAGTCGAACGTACGCCTTCTTCTTGCCGTCAGGTCTGACCAGAGTATTGACCTTTGCTACTTCCACTTCGTACAACTTTTTAACGGCGGCCTTTACGTGAAATTTGTTAGATTTCAGGTGAACGATGAAGACGAGGGTGTTGTTATCTTCAATCTTCTTCATTGCGGATTCGGTTGTGAGAGGGTATTGAATCACGTTGTAGGCGTCCATACGACAACGACGGGGGGCGGCCTTCTTTGGAAACTTGGGCTTCCTTGGGGGGCGGAACGTCCTGGGTCGCTTGAACTGGATGGTGGGTCGGATCTTGCGGACTCGTTTTCTTTCGCCATCAGCGACTTTGATTACCTGGATATACGAATAATAATAAATTGTAAATAGTGATTAATTATTTTTACAGTTTTAACTAATTACATCATTTACATATAACACAAATCGACATCGAATGAACAATCTTATTAAATTCGTTTAAATCAGGAATGTGATGTTGTAATCACTCATTTCATCGAGATTCCCACATTATTATCATCCTTTTTATAACCAATATTAAATGATACTCGTTTAATACTGATAATTAATAATCAATTAGCATACCTTCTTCTGGATTTTGAGCGCCTTATTGATTGCTAGCTGTCTCCTTTTCTGCCTACTTTTCAACCGCTTCTGCAGCGCCGTCAAATTGACCTTGACCTTCTTGACCTTTGGTTTCTTCTCCTTCGGGGTTTTAGGCGCACTCGTGGTCGCGGCGGCTGGCTTCTTCTCCTTCTTAGCAGCAGCCCCTGCGGCCTTGGTGGGCTTCTTCTCTGTAAGGACAACAACAATTTTAGAAATATAGGGACAAAAATGATAAATTGTGATGGGTGGGGGTTAATTTGAGGGGGTGTGGGGGGAAATAATTACCTTCTTTTTTGGGAGCCATGTGGCCGAATATTTCTTCAATGGTGACGGCGAGAGGAGAGTGCGGCTGGTCGTTTGAGAGCACGTTGTCCCACCGCCAAGCAAACTCGATGGTTGCGCAGCTGACAGGCTGATTATGCAAATGCATGGAAAATGGAGGGGACGGGTTTTTTAGTGGGATGATCTTTCGACATCATGGCGACAACGACAACGACCGTGACCAAGATCAAGAGTCGTCAAGTCACCGAGTTTCCCATCGCGTGGGACGAGGCCACCACGCCGTATGCCCTCAACACGTTCACTCCTTCGGCCAGGACACTTTCGGATGTTGCTAGTTCTCATCAGGTAATTAATTAATTAATTAGTTTTAATTTTTGATAGTTGTATGATATTTAGTGTCCCTGTTTTGCAGTTGGACCGTCTTTCATCTTCCAGTTCTTCGTCGGGAGGACGTTCCAGTATTCCTGTACGACTTGCCAAAGCCGTTTTCGTGGGGGATGTGGGTGAGTAGAGTTTTTTTGGGGGGTTATATGACCTGTGATTGATTTATTTATCTTGAAATAGGAGTGGGGAAGACGTCTATTATCAATCGGTTTTGTCGCGATATTTTCCAGTCCCATTATAACGCTACGATTGGAGTTGATTATGAAATGGAACGCTTTTGGATACTCAACATTCCATTTAACCTACAAATGTAAGGATTTAAGGGAGAAAGTCTGGACGGGATAAATTGATAACGTTAATTTTCGGGTTAAATTTCAGATGGGACACAGCCGGACAAGAACGATTCAAATGCATTGCTGCAGCATATTACAGAGGGGCCAACATTGTCGTTACTGTGTTCGATTCAAGTAATTTAGAAAGCTTGTCGACTTGCCAGAGGTGGATGGACGATGCAGGTAAGAATAATTAATTAATTTGTGAAATTATTTGTAATTATTATTAGCATTGTATTCTTTCATACAGTCGGTGCCAACCGTGTAGTGCCTTTAAAATTCTTGGTCGGCACGAAAATTGATCTCGTGGTGAGGAAAAGAATTTAAATAAATTTAGATAAATATTGTGCATGCGTGTTGTAACTATTCAAAATTCATTTTAGAATGAAACACACCGAGACAAAATTCATCAAATGGGTATACGAATGGCAAACCTTATGGAAGCCGAGGTAATACAAAATTTCATGATAACACTCTTGCGGTATTATATTATGATACTCGCGAGATTGGAGTTGTTTCAAACTATAATTTAAAGATAAATAAATTAAAATTATCCTTGTTTCTCTCCAGTACTGGTCAGTGTCATCAAAGTCTGGAGAAAATGTGGAGCTATTTTTCCGACGGATTGCCACTTTAGCTTTGGAGACCAATCTGGCTAATGAAGCTACCGAAAATATTTCTCACTCAAGGCCACTAATGCAAATGCATAATCAATCATCATGTAAGTGTAGTTAACTAATTATTTGCAGAAAAAAAGATAAATTATGAATTTATTTCATTTTACAGCTCTATTACGCCCATCAATGTCTCAACAGCAAATGTGGGAGAATAGTCGTGGATCAAGAAAGTGTTCATCATGCAAAAACTTTTGATTTTAGATGATTGAATAGTTAAAGTATCAATTACTTTCCGTATTACTTTATTGCTAGTCAGTGACCCAAAGTCGATGCAAGCAACTTTTCGTGATTTATTGTTATTATTTGATCTCATAATTGCATTCCGGATGATTTATCTTAATCTTATGTATGTATCTGTTAGGACTTATTTCAATAAAAATATTTCTTCTAATGTATCTCAACATTGCATTGATATTGTAAAATTTATTTTGTTTGCAATTTTTTCAGCGTATTTTTCATTCATTTAATGCATAATTCATAAAATAGATAGATTATAACATTTATATGGCTTAATGTACTTATTTATATATCAAACAATTACTTTAGTAAGTCGCGAAAAGAGAATTCTCAAAATTTCTAAAAATAATAATTAATAATATGATCCACATATTTATTTTATTCATGGCGTCTTTGTTAAACATTTTTTTAACCAGTCTCATCTTGCCTCACGCTACAAATTGTACTTTCTAGTATTAATAAAATGCAAAATTATGACGTAAATGTTATATTTCGATTTTGAATGTTATATAGCTGCATAATAATTAAGATTGGTCAGTTTACAAATACAAAGAGTAAAAATACAACATCAACTAGTGACTAGAAAAGACTCTAGTGTCAAAATAAAAAAAACTTATGAAAACATTGGAATATTTTTCCTCAATATTCCTGAGAATAGTGTGTTCTAGAAGTTCTGGAAATATTACTCCTAATTTACCAAGAAATTTCCCTTTTGAAAAACAATGGAATATTTTTCCTCCGATATTCCTCAGAATGCACGTTCTGGAAGGAAATATTAATCCCACCCAATTTAACAATAAACATATTTCGGTACCGGCCACGAAGAAAACCCTTCCCTTCATAACCTTTCCTCAGGTACACCGCGGCTACCCAACTTCCCGACCCTTCACTTTGCAAATTTTACATTGAAACAGTTGCATGTATTTAGTAGTTTTTTAATAGATACGTACAATTAATTATTCACATCATATCATAATGTCGATACTTTTGGTTGTATTTAAACCCACTAGAGACAAGTTTTATCATATTTTCCACAATAGTTCGAAGAATAAATCCGTTAGCATTTTATATTCATAGATATTTGTGAACAATATCCTCCAGGAATTAGAAACGTGACAACTTCCAGAAATGTGCGGTTTGGTATCAACGATCGGTCAAAAATATTGAGTTACACCTTGCGCCTTATGAAAGCATTGGAATATTTTTCCTCCAATATTTTTCAGAATAGTATGTGCTGGAAGGTCTGGAAATATTAATCCCACCCAATTTACCAAGAAACCTATATCAGTACCTGCAAACTAACCCTTCCTCAGGTATCGCGCTACCCGACTTCCCGACCAAGTGACCCTTCACTTTGCTATGCATTTGCCTGCTTACTTGCTTCCTACCACATTTAACTTATCCTTAACTCCTTAACTGCCTCCAGTAAATAAAAAGCCCAGCATTCGACAATCAGTTCTCATTCGCAATTTCGTCCTCGTCCAGTAAGCAAGCTTCAAAATCAATCCACATCCCAACCAAGACGTAAAACATCCCCACTGCCCCCCATTAAACAGAAGAAGTCATTATGGAGATCGGTTACGACCTTGTCCCGAGACACAGCATCCACGCCAAGAAGACCAACCAGGCAACCAGTTTCAACGAATACTATCGGGAGTCCTCGGCTCAAAGGATGGAGAAGATTTCGCCACAAATCCTGCAAGGATTTGAGGACAAACCCTTCGTCGTAGACGCCAAAGAGGAGACGACAAGCTGGCGACAAACAAATCCACTCCTGATTGCGAATGTGAGTAATTTAATCTGGGTTTCATATTGAATTTGCAATTATTCGTAATTAATTTGTATGCGTACACAGTTGAGATTTTATCGCACAAAAAATATTTCATGAGATTATTTACGCCGTCCTGATAATAATTGCTGAAAATGAGTCGGATTTGTTTGCGACATTTGTCAGTACATATATTTTTAAAATTATCAAATTAGAATGGTTGGCTTGTTCTGTACGTATGCAGTGCATACAGAACAGACCAACCACATGCATACTATGCACGTGGTGTGTCCATATTTAACAAAGTAATGACTCATGAATCCTATAGGTATTCCATGCAACGGTTAATTGTTTCGCTGGGCTATCAACTACCAGCACAATATTAGATTACAGTTGTTATATATTTACATGCTTTGTTTATGTTGGATTATAAAATTTGATAATTGAATTGAAATGGTTGTCTAAAAAATACGAGATTTTGATGGAATTATTCAACTTAAAGTTTCATGAGTATTTGGTTGGTTGTATATGTAAGAAGTCGTTTACCATTTGTTGATAGTTGAGTTATTTGTGAGTTTAGGGAGATGATACCTCGTTGTAATGGTATGAGTAAATACGAGGCAAATTGAGACATTGAATGATAATTTCCATAAAACATCATCCAGTGATTGCTCGCTGTAAAATGTAAATACGAGGCGTATTGAGACAACTACTTATATACACAGTTAAATTATAACAATTAAGCTTTCTAATATTTAATTTTACTCTAATGCAATCACTTTATCCATATTTTTACAAAATATTCGTGCTCACAATATTATGCGAATTTTATGAATAATTAGGTAATAATAATGTAATTATGAAGTAACTAATATCCCCCAATTTATATCTTCCCAGGTCCTTGAAGTTATTTTCCCCCACCTGGACCACGCCTCCCTGAAAGCCTGCAGCCAAGTATCCACCCTCTGGTCCGTCATGGCCACCCCCCTGCTCCGATCTCGCTCCCAGATCCACCTCGAAGGCTCCCTCCACGACGACCGGAGTGACGCTTTCCTCTCAACGCTCACCCCCACCGACACCCTTCCCATGGCCAGTCTGACCTACAACCTCCACCACACCTCGTCCCCCTTCCTGTCCGAAAGAGCGTCCAATTTCTTCTCCACCTTCGGTCATTCCCTCACCTCCCTCACCCTACAAGCCTTCGCCCTCCAAGACCCGGCCAATTCCCTCGGCACGAACCATTTCTTCTCTGTCGTGTCCCAACTTGTGAGTCGCGACTGTCCCTCTTTGACCCACTTGACCTTGTCCCACCTCCAACAACTCGACTACGAAGACTCCCTCGACCCTGAGATCGAATCCCGACTAAGCTTCACCTCTCCTTCGATCCGTCACTTAACCATTTCCTTCGAAGGGAAGTCCTCCCTCGTCCGACCGAGACGCGCCTTGAACTGCACGGCCGTTTTGAAACGCCTCCTCGCCATCGCCCCCAACGCGATCACATTGGACACCGACTTCTCCCTCTGCGGGGAAGAAACTTTCACCTACTTCCTCATGACGCTGAGAGACGCGAAGATTTCGGGCCACCTGACCAGCTTCTCCCTCACCGGGGGCCCACTCGACAAGGTGGCGATAAGCGTGCAAAACTCAATGACCTTCTCCAAACTCACCTCGCTCAAGATCAACGCCCAAATCACGGCCCAAGTGCAGACCGAATTTGTCCAGTTTTTAGAAAAGTTGAGCCCAACGCTGCAAAAGTTTGAAATGGTTGGCGACAAATGGGGCAGATTTGGGTTGCAGGGGAGAATGGCGAGGTATGAAGAGGGGTTCACGATGGATTTCCCCCTCATGCCGAAACTCAAGGTGTTTCAGTTTCAGAATTATGAGGGCTTGCGACTAGGGAGTGAAGATTTTTTGCAAAGATTGCCAAATTTGGGGGAGCTGGTGATTTGCGACTTTCAACCCTCGTTGGGAGATATGATGCTGTGTCCACAGCGCACCGTGTTTGGGACAATGTTCGGTCCAAGACGTTACAGAATGGGGGACATCACGGCAAAAAATCCTAACGTCCATGTCAAGAAGGTCGTTCTTGATGTGGTCTTTGTCCCCTCGTTTGAGAATCAGGGCTCGATGGACAAACTATTAAAAATGTTTCCAAACGTGCAAGAGTTGGAGCTTACTGTTAGCTTCGCTTATCAAAACGTGTACGTGGGTCAAGTTTTGGACACTTTGGCCAGATCGAAGATTAAGAAGCTCAAGATCAAGTTTTTGCAGTGTGCTGAACTCAGATCTGAGAGGGTTGCGGCGTCATTTCATTCCGCCTTGGTGAATTGTTTGCCCAGATTTTCTCGTAAGTTAATTTCCATTATTTACAAATATGTATTAAAATTGTTGAATTGAATTGAAAAATCTAAAAAAAAATACTATTTTGAATGGAAACTTTATTTATTTGTCTGAATTACAGAACTGCAACGGGTCGACTTTATCTTGGACGACATGCCACCAATGTCCAGATTCACCTTGCCACTTTACATAGTCAAAGGGATATTATGCACCAGGTCATTGAGCGTCCTTAACCTGACCGGATTTTGCATTGGGGTGAGTATTTATTTATTTATTTCGATTTCTGAGATTATTTCTTATCAGCGAAGAAGTTTGTGACGAGTATAAATAAATCTAAATTTGTATATATTTTTATCTGACTGATTTCAGGAGGATTTTGAAGAAACGGAAACGTGTCGCCAACTCTTAGATAACAAATTGGCCCACTGGAAACTTAGCGAGAGTTTGATGCCTTATTCAGATTTTAGTCATTTCGAGTATTAATTAATTGGTTATAAGATTCTTTGTCATGATTTTAGATGGAGACTTTGAGTAGGTTTTGATAATTGAGGAGTTTTTTGGTTGAGATAAGTAGTCTGAGGTTTATGAGAATTACGTATTTCGTGTTTGTTTTTACATTATTTTTTACTTCAGCTATAATTGAATTATTACATACGTTAGCTTCATATGTTAGTTAGGAATTTTGCACATATTTTGAATATCTGACAGATATGCAAATTATGTACACAATTCCTATCCAAAATTCTAAAGATGTCAAAACAGATACATACTATCTGGTTTGGCATCTTTGGCATATACATTTCGTGAAAATCTTATTTATTTTTTCGTATTTATTTATATTTTTTAACTTAATTATTATTAAACATTATTTTCATAGGTTAGGAATTTTGTACTTATTTTATATATCTTGACATTGTAAATATTTAGTGACAATCTCTGAAGAATAAACTTGTAAGTTTTCAAAGTATTAAACAACTTTTACATTCGAGGAGGCGGATTGCATACGCATAATTTCCATTATATTTCCTTAAAAAATATGTAAATGTCATACATTAACTACTCAAAGGCATAAAATTACTAAAATATAAAGTATACATACAAGTACAAATCTGATTTAAATATAAAAACACCATTACACCTGCAACTGCATATTACCTACATACTTAGTAGGGGCAGGCTAAGTGTTAATAGCTAAAAACTTTAAAACCGCTGGAGATAATGATAATCTGATAAGTGCATTGGATTCCTCGTGCGATTTTACATAAATAGCATATATCACTTTTTAACTGCTTGCAAAGAATGCTAGCAGGGAAAATACTGAAAGGACGAGGGTGGCAATAATTTTTCACTAAAAAAATGGAAAAAGAAATGGCGAACTTTAAAAGTGTAACAGCAATCGAACGTGCACTTTAATTTAATCCAGCGGGCTATAAAAACGTTCATGGGGACCGGATCGACCAAGAACAGTCGAAGACAAATTTTTGGAAAACCTACAGGGACCACGCCCATCGTGAAGGCGCTGAAGGACAGAATCCGAAGAAATCTACGAAATTCCAACGGAAAATAGCCTCACAGCTGACATTGTTGACGCAGATTATCCAATGAGTACTCAAACTGAACCTTAGGCTTAAGGCTTTGAAATGTGGTACTTGCCAGCTCTTGATGATACCCGGAAAGAAAGCCGTAATAAGGAAATGAAGGGTCTTCCTCAAGCGGTACGCGCCAAAAAAGTGAACAGGATTCTTTTTACAGATAAGAAGATTTGCACATCGGAAGAATTTTTTGACAAACAAACTGCCATAATCTACGCAAAATCGGTCCAGCTCATCCCCCAGTATAGACAAAGGGTCATAAAGTCATATTATCCAGGTTTTGTGATGGTTTTGGCAGGTGGGAGCGAATTGTGGGCAATTCCTCTACATTTTCTCGAAAATGGGGGGAAGGTGGGGGAATCAAATTTCTTAAAATATGTTTTCGAGTCCGTGGAACATCCCCTAAGTGAGATCCAATTCACCTGAATCGTTTGGACCTCTCAGAAAGGCTCGGCACGAGGTTATAGTGCAAAAAATGACCCTAGCGTGGGTAAAAAAAGAAGTTCCGGACTTAACCTCCTCTTTAAAATGGGCATCATCCCTGCTGAATTTGAATCCCCAGAATATGAAATGTGGTCAAACTTAGTGACAAAGGTGTGTTCTAAGCCCCATAGAAGTGTGGAGGCCTGAAAAAAATGTTTGACCACGGAATGGAACACTTTGTCCAGGAATCAGTGCGTGCTTCTGCGAAGGACTGCAGGCGGTTTCTTCAGCGCTGCATTTATGCAGGCGGGGGAAATTTCGAAAACTAAAAATTGTTTTCTACTCAGAAATTAACTGGCTTTCCAATAAAACTAACTAGAACCTTGTAGGACAAAAACTGTTGAAGCTATGACGTTTCATTCTATTAACACTTAGCCTGCCCCCACTAAGTATAACATTATTCCATTATAAATATTTCAAATTTATTTCAATTTTAGTGCATGAGAAAATATTTATTTTAAATATGTAAATCTTGGCTAAGGGTGATCTACAGAAGGAACGACCAACTAACACATTAGCAAACACGGGTTTCCAATCTCATGCAATTTGTTCCTCGTCGTCTGACGTTTCGGAGAGATAATCGGATAAGGCAAGTCAAGAAACCATCACCATCATCATGAGCAACTGTTCCAACTCTAATACGTCCAAGTGCTGTGAGCCCCCCAAGAAGGCGTGTCCACCTCCGGCCCCACCACCATGTACCAACTTCCCAGCTACCTTGACCTTCGCCTGTCTTGCAGAGGAGTGCAAACCGGTCCCGAAGCCACCCTGCCCTGAAAAACCGAAGGATGACTGCACATGCGTTGGCGCGGCCTCGGCCTACGAAGAACCAAAACCAAAGAACAACAACTCAGATGATCAACGTTGCCCAATATCCACATGCCCTGGAGCTAGCAACACAGATGATGACAATTGGATACTTTGCGACCATTGTCAGACATGGTACCACACAGCTTGTGTTGCTGTTGTCGTCATACCGGAAAATGAGTGGCTTTGTCCAGATTGTTTCTCTTCACAAGCAATCTCATCTTCACAGAACTCAACTACTACAAGGAAAAAACACACCATCGCGTCAACACAACATTGGCTTAAATTAAACATTATGGAGGATCCCTCTGGCCAAATTCCAAAATCCGAGGTCGTCACCCGTTACGCCCACCATATTGAAACCTCTGGAGAAGGAAAAGTTCATGATGTCACAGTTGCAAAATATATCAATCAGCTCTTCCCAAACGCAACGCTTCTTCGTCCACGAGCTCGAGGTGCTACAAACGCTTATGTTGGAATTAGATGGGCAGACCAACCACCACTTCAACAACTTCCTCCAAACCAAGCTGACTTCTTGGGTTCCTCTTTAGCCAAGTTGAAGGGGACCGTCCCAACTTTGAGAAGAGTCCCGCGTGGTGCAAGGAGTATCGTCGCTCAATCTCTGACCAAAATTCTCAAGGAAATTGCTTCTGGGAATAGCGAGGAAAGTTGGAGAAAGCTCCTGTTCTTCCCGTATGCTACGCTTCCAGTTCCACAAAAATCGGACCAAGTAAAAAATCTGACCACATGGGTGAAGACCCGCACTTCTGAATGAATGGGAAAATAACTTCTCCATCCCGCTACCACATCCACCACGCCAGTTCTCGCAACGGAGCCCCCAAATTGATTCAACTGTCAAGAAAGTGGAGGCCAAACTCGCAGATGGCGACATTCGAGGAGCAATTCGTCTTGCCTGCTCTGATGACACCATAGCCCCAAACGACGATGACACTCTAAGCGTCCTCCGTACGAAGCACCCGGTACACCCAGAGCCCACAAACTATCCACAACCACTAGCGGATGACTCCGTGATTGAAGCAGTACACGTTCCTGAAGTAGCTAAGGCCGTATCCACTTTCCCCCCAGGTTCGGCAGGAGGACTCGATGGTTTGAGACCCCAAATTCTAAAGGACCTACTCAGCTGCAATCAGGGGGAGACAGGAGAACACCTCGCCCAAGCAATCACAGATTTCCTCAACCATGTGATTGCTGGAAAAGTCCCTGCAAAGCTGTGCCCACTATTATACGGAGCATCTCTCACGGCGCTGAGGAAGAAGACTGGGGGTATCAGACCCATCGCGGTGGGAAATACGTGGCGCCGACTCGCCGCCAAGGTCATCCTCGCTAAGATTACCCCCCAACTTATCGACCACTTTTCACCTCATCAGTTAGGCGTTGGAATAAAAGGTGGCGCTGAGACCGGTGCCCATGCCGCCCGTGTATACTACAACTACCCTCACCACACCCCCAAAGCATTCCTTAAAATTGATTTTAGGAACGCATTTAATGAAGTGAGAAGAGACACTCTACTGCACACTGTTCGTGATAATTTTCCATCAATCTTCCCGTTCGTGTCCCAATGCTACGCTAACCCGTCATCACTTTTCTTCGGGACAACATCTCTCCCTTCGCTTCTGGGTTGTCATCAGGGCGACCCTTTGGGCCCTTCTCTGTTTTCTTTGGTCATCCACCCCATAATCAAGACTTTGGACACAGAGCTAAACGCATGGTATCTCGACGACGGGACTATCGCAGACACCCCGGAAACGGTACTAGCAGCCCTTGAGAAAGTTTCCAGAATGGGTGAAGAAGTGGGGCTTTATCTCAACCACAACAAGTGTGAGGTTGGAGTATTGGGGGCGGACGACGACACCATCACCCAGATTTTTCAAGAATTTCAAAATTTTGCCCCAGGAATCCAACTGATAACTAGAGAAAATGCAACATTATTAGGTTCTCCTCTTACCAACGAAGCCATGGAGGCGGTTTTGGCTGCCAAAACGGAGCAATTGGCAACTTTCTCCAAACGTCTCAAGAAAATATCTGCCCACCAGAGCTGGGTGATTATTGGTTTTTGAGGGTGGATTATGGATTATGGATTAACCACAAAATAATGTGGATTGTGATTAAATTATTTTCGTGAGATTAATTTATGTCAGGATTAATCCGGATTAATCCATACATTCTGGAAATTTCAGGATTATGGATTATGGATTAATAATCCTGATTAATTTGGTGATTAATGATTTTTACACTATATCTAGCGCAACAAATTTCAACTATGTGGGTTCACATAAAATATTTAAAAAGCAGTTTCAATTGATATATATAGTGCAAGGCAGCGAGAACATGTTGACTCTTCAAATGGTAGCTGACAGAAGAAAGTTGTGAGAACTTGAGACTTCAAGCTACACAGAGTGGGATGAAATAGAACTATGGGAATTGAACTGAGTAATCCAGATTGAGAATTAATCATGAATACGTAATCATGATTAATCATGATTGGGATTAATCTGGATTAATAATCAGGATTAGTAATCATGATTGGGATTAATCGGGATTAGTAATCCATAATCGTGATTATGGATTAAAGACACCTGACGGGATTATTCCAGGATTAATTCTCATTCCTAAAAAATCGGGATTATGGATTAGGATTAATTCTAACAAACTACCGTTGCCGGATTATAGATTATGGATTAATAATCCTTAATCCGGGATTAAAATCCATAATCCTTAATCAGGATTGTCCCAGCTCTGCTGCCCACTCAGCTTTCTTCCTCCTCCGAGCTTCTATCTCCATACCTCGTTTAATATACTTTCTCCGATGCTCACCGTCGTGGAGAAAAATGGAGGCCCTCGCTCTCTATGACGCTACACTCAAGGACGCCCTGGAGGGGATCCTTAACTGCTCACTCTCGGAGGCTGCATGGATGCAGTCCTCTCTACCCGTGAAAGAAGGTGGCCTTGGGGTCAGACATGCTGAAGATGTAGCGATACCGTGCTTTCTTTCGTCAGTCTACAGCACCCAACCCCTAATGGAACAAATTCTTCCGGTTTACCTACATGGTTCCGATGCCGCCATTGCGGAAGGAGAGGAACGATGGACTTCTCTTGGCCCAACTAATCTTCCTCCCAACACAGTGAGAGGATTACAGACAGCATGGGAGCGCCCCATCATCGACATCACAGTGTCCCACTTAGTCGTCGCCGCAGCCACGTCTGAAGATACGGCTCGCCTATGTGCTCTTCGCGACAAATATGCAGGAATATGGCTCAACGCTCTCCCATCTCCTCAAATCGGCACCCTTCTCTCGAACGAGGCATTTCGCATCGCAATTTCCCTCCGTTTAGGTTGTGATGTTTGTCAACCCCACACTTGCCCGTGTGGAGCGCAAGTCAGTTCACGAGGATATCATGGTTTATCCTGCCGACGAAGTGCTGGTCGGTGGTCTCGCCACGCAGCCGCTAACGACGTAATCGCGAGGGCGCTTCGATCAGCCGATGTTCCCTGCATCCTTGAACCACCCGGATGTTCACACCAAGACGGAAAGCATCCAGACGGGATGACTCTCGTTCCGTGGGCAAGAGGAAGATCCCTTGTGTGGGATTTTACCTGCGCTGACACCTTCGCACCTAGTTATCTCCCCGAGACAGTCCGCCACCAAGGAGCAGCAGCAACAAAGGCAGAAGATAGAAAGAAAAAATTGTACGCCTTTCTCCTGGACCGATTCATCTTTATGCCCGTTGCAATTGAGACGACAGGTACATGGGGTCAGGAGGGGTTATCCTTCATTAAAGAGATTGGACAACGGATCGCTACCGCGACTGGAGAACCACGCTCCACAACTTTTCTCCTCCAGCGACTCGGCATTACAGTTCAACGTGGAAATGTAGCTTCAATCCTGGGGACACTTCCACCAGGAAAAAAGTTTAATGAAGTTTATTATATCTAAAACTACCATGTATTTTACAGACATTGTTACTCTGTACAGAAATAAGTGTATTTTATTAACAAATTATAAATATTTCAAATAATCACGCTTTACATCATTGTCATCCAAGATTTTCCGAATTTCACTGAATTCCACATTTTTATCACAATCATGAGTCGTTATAAGGGCGTCGATGGGAGCGAAAATAATAAATCTGCGCGTAACATGACCCCAACGTCGTGCTCGGCAAGTTGGTGGGCGCAATGTGCTAACAATTGCCCTCCCTGTTCCCCTAATTGTGTCGAATTTTGACTACTTTTATCAGCACTTCAGCAGTCAATTGACGAACAGCAATTCAACTTTGCAAAGTTGAACCATGCCGAAAATTGTCCGTATCGTCCGGCCGGAGGGGCCGGGGTGCTACCAGGGTCACGAGATGAGGAAGAGGACGAGATTGACTGGCAACCGGAAGTGGGGGTGGAAAGTGATGAAGATACACAGACTATTTTCGATTAGAATTACGAAATTATGAGATGAGAGTAATAATTTTAGACAAAATGAGAATTTGTTAATGATTTACGTGATTTGGCCAAGAAATCGTAGTGAATTGACATCGTTTCTATGGCGTGGTGCCCCGTGTAGAATGATAACACGATTGCTTGACATTTAGTATCTAGGTAACTCTTGTGTCTTTTAACGGTTGCGACAAATGGTGGAGTTACAAATAAAATAATTATTTTTTAAATCGTTGGTACACGTCCCCTGGGCCTGTGTACCAACGACTTTGACCTTTAATAACTTTTGAATGGGCAGACATAGAGACTTCATTCTTAAAGATGAAATCATCGTAATTTTTAGCTTGATTTTTTAAGATCAAAATCTCGAGGGTACTATTTCGAGAAGTAAACTTGAAATATCCAGTGTGCAGCCTTTACTTAGCCCGAGTCAGGGTCAGTGTCAGCTTCTAACTTTTAGTCAGACGACCTGCACCAACTACTATACGTAATCGGCAAAAATGTTCCCATAATCCAGCATGCAAAATTTCAGCTCCTTGACCAATTTTAAAACCATTACGGGTCTCAGTCTTCTGGGCTGGGCCCACAAAAATATTCATATTCAATGAATATGAATATTATTCATGTTCTTTAGTCCGATGTGCATCATTTTTATTCTACCAATATAAAAAGCAGTGTGTCACCTTGTTAAATCTCTGTGGAAAAATCTTAATATTTACTTCATATTTTTCAATCTAGTCTACCCCACGGGGTCATGCCAAATTTCAGTCTTCTACGAGTGTCAGGAGCGAATTTCATCTTTTTAATACAATTTTTAAAAATCGATGTGAGTCACCCCCTTAAAGGTGTCTCCACATAAAAATGTTACCAATTTCAATTCGCATATTCTTTCATCAGGGGCCATTAGCAATCTCTGCACTAATTTCAGCTCGATTGGATAATTTCCAAAAATCGGTATGGTATCGGGTCCCTCCAGTCGAAAATTTTCCCAATTTAAATTCATATTCTTCAATTAGACACCATTAGCAATCTCGATGCCAAATTACAACTTTCAACGAGGATTTTGAAATACTCCACCCACCCAGATGACCACCACCGGTCAACCACTTAATCGATTTCGCCCATCTTCAAACTTAACTCCTCATTTGTCACATACTACATGTATACCAAATTTAAAGTCGCTAGGACGAGTTTAAGGAAAGTTATCGTAAAATGATCGGACGGACAGACAGACGGACATGACGGTTTCATAAGCACTTTGACTAAAAATCACATTTCCAAATTTCCCATTGTAACCAATGACATATTTTCAAAAAATTTTAGTTTTCTAAAAATGAAAATTTATTTTGTAACTCGGCCATTTGTCGTAACCTTATAGATTGATAAAGTGTCAAATAATCTTGGAATGATAAAATGTCAAATAATCTTGGTCACTGACTTATCATCACCAAAATTTGCATACTTATCGTGAACGGTGCATCCAAAAATTGAGATTTCTCGCAAAATGTCAGCTAAAAGTCAAACTGAAGTGCACGATCATAACGGTGACGAATCGGAAAACGATGCAGGTGGTGGTGCTTCTGCTAGCATCGCCAGCCAGAAAAAATCCGAAAATGTGAGACGATCCCCCTCCAAAACGCACAACATTCCAGTCCTCGAAGCATCTCATGTCAATTTCCACTCCACCTCCAACCAAGAATCTGACACCGATCCGAACACCGACGATCCCGAAGTATTGCCAACCTCTGCCGGACTACTCGCGAACCCCATCGTCCTCCATGAAACGATCACCATCCACCGAACCAGAGTCATCGATGCGACCGGAACTGCTGCGAGGAATCACGGCTCAGACTCCGATATTCCCAGCACCTCGTCTGAAATTCCGCAAAATTTCTGCTATGCCCGACAACCCCCGACAAATCATGGCACGTATGCCTTCTCCTACTACCCGTACAGCAACCTTTCTCCGTACCAGGCACCACCAACATACCACCAAAACTACAGTTACGGATACCCCTATTCCCCCCACTACAATTGTGGCGACAACAATCACCACCACGATAATAATCACCCCGATAACACCCTCATCAGCAACGAATCCGACTCAAATTCCAACCTCTACGGATACTTTTCATGTCCTGCCACAAGCACTCAACCGGCGCAAAGTGGGCTCGTGAATATTGGCAGTTTCGACTACGACGAGGACTATGGCGTCGGGCAGCATGCTCGCTGTAACGAGAGCTACTACGAACCTCCCCCACGGCTACCAGACGACGACGAGGAGGAGGACGAGTACTTCGAAGACGATGTTGAATATGGGGGTCAAGCGTACACCTTTTACTCGTCTGCTGGTTCATTTCCGGCGTCTATTTCGTCCTGCCAATGTATCAATTGCGGTAACGGAAGTGGTCAGCATTCGGACGACTACGAGTCACATTGTTGCGGTTGTGATTGTGAGTCATCGAATAACCAAGGTGTCTTCGATGTCTCGGGTTCATACCAGTATGAAAATGGAAACTCGTCGGATCAGACCGGCGGTGGTGGGACTGAGAATACTTTCACTGCAGAATATCACGGAACTTTCAACAATTTTAATCCAGCCAGAGACGATGGGGACGAATCTGACCCTGATTTCGAAGATTTTCTCAACACGTTTCACACCATGGGGTTGTCCAGTCCGGTAAATCCGAGTGGTGGTGGTGGTGCTGGAGGAAGTGACAATAATGCAAGTGAATTCGTGGCTTAATAAATTTATTGTAAAGAAAAATACTATTCCAAATTTAAAATTGATTCGATATATGGAACAATAAATTATTTGGGTGAATGTTTAAGAATATAAAACTGTTCTGTTTTAGTCGTATCATAATTTGGGGAGGATTTTATTAAGAACTGGTGAAAGTCATAAAGTGAAAGTAAATCACAAAAATGCTTAAATATTTACATAATTGTTCGGCATTTTAAATTATTTGTATTTGGGTAAACGGTTAAGACAAGAAAACGATTATGTTTCATAATTTCAGGGAGATTTTAATGTAACAGATAACAGATAATTTCTGGTGAAAGTCAGAAAGTGAAAGCAAATTTTCAATTATTTTGCCATAATTTTTTCCGTCTTCATGGTGAAAGGCAATTAGGATAAGTTCCCAGATTTGAAATTTTGATATTTAGTTCTTGAAAACTTTGACAAAATCGATTCGTATCAATTAATCCAAGAACCATGCAAAATTATTGTGCTTACCCAACTCCATTCCCTACTTATTACGGAGGCTGTTATCGGGGCACCCCGTACCAAACAAGGTTCGAAAACTGTACCATAATTCCCGGCGTAAATCGACAAGCTTCCCCGAGCAACGAGTTACGAAATGATGCCGACCTTTTGGCCCGAGACGCGCATCGCGGAATGGACAAGTGCGCCGCGTCCCTGCAGAATTCCCGCAGCGCTTCGATCAACGCTCGCGCCTTGGGCCACAGCTTCACCGAATTTTCCACCGACTTTTGCTCCTTTGCCGATAACGCTACCAAGTTCTTAGGATCCATCACTTATCCCGATTTCAGGCTGGCGACCCATCCCAAACCCACTTTTAATGAGGTTGGCGTATGGAAAAGCATGGATGAAGATTTTTCAAGACAGATGGACTCGTTCTCCGTGATGAAATACTTTAAGGACGATGACGCCAAAGAGGTCAGGAGGAGGAGACCTTGTTGTGAAGAAAATGTAGATCCAGCCGAGTACAGGAAACCATCAAGATGGTTTTGGAAGACGCAGTATACGGGTCAAAATCTAGATCGGCACCCTCAGCGAAGGCATGACCAGTGTCAACTTTCCCCCAAGGATGGATGTGGTTGTCCTTAAATGATAGAAATCGCCATCGTCAATAGGAATTGGCTTATCTTTCTCTTGACTTGAAATTATTAAACTGCTTGAGACTCTGTAACACAGGTGACAAAAATGAATTCATACATTTGACAGATTTATTAATAAATTTCGCGTAAAAATTGAAAATCCCGTTTTAATTATACATTTATTTGCAAAATTACTGAGTGATGTAACTACGCTGCTGTTAGATCCACTCAAAAAATGAACTTTCACCCCGTAAAAACCACCACTTTCACCCCAACTGTCACGCATTTATGTCCATACATAAACTGTCAGTGTCACTTTTACCTGCACGAAATCATCAAAATTTTAAAGGACAGCTTATTATTCGACAATTTGTATCGTGCAGAATGGTCACGCCATTTCACTTTCCCCGTATAACAATAATAATCCATGAAATGCAAGTCGGTATTTCAACCCCTACAAGATTTCTCTGTATTTACGGTATGAATACGAAAAAGGGTTGAGCAAATCCGGGTATCCGTCCTTATTTCTCGGGAAGACCACCCACCACCCGCAACCCGGCATTAGCGTAACGTATGTATGCTAAGCTAATACCGTGAAACTGCGACTGCTTTCTTTCTTCGTCTCACCTTGCCTTCCATGAAAATGAAATGCAACTCACTTCACTAAAGCAACTTTACTACCCACAAAACGAAGGTGTTTCGTCATACTACGTTTGATTTAGAATTTCTTGACATGGTGACCTACACGACTATTTGTACGAGTGATTTACAGGTGGTGGTGGTGGTGCTACTGTAGGCTGACACTTTTTGTTAGTCGTATTTGAACGGTTGTGGGGGACTGAGCGTTCAGTTTTCTCGGAATTTCCATACATTTTCATAGAAATATATGCATCTCGGCGTGGGGTCGTATTAAACTTCAAAATTAGTCTGTTCATCACCAAAAGGATGGGTAAGCGAGTACTATTTTTTAAAATGAAATATGTGAAATGAAAAAGCATTATTTTGATTACATTATGTAATTTTCCAGGCCGGACACTTCCTGTTCCCGTCCCTTGCAAAGTCTGCGGAGATAAATCGTTCGGAAAGCATTACGGAGTTTATTGCTGTGATGGGTGTAGCTGCTTCTTTAAACGGTCAATTCGAAGGAACATCAGCTATAGCTGCATTGGTTTGGGAAATTTTGACTTTTTTTTCGATTTTTTATAAAATTGTGCATGGTCCTACTTATCGGATTGGATAACTAGTCCGTAATCGGTTGGACAGATTGAGTTAAAATTTCAAAGGGTGAAAGTGCAGGTTGTAATTACATATATCAAATCGAAGAAATATGAGACGAATGTATGATTTGAAAGTAAAACTGGGGTGGGTCGTTCAGTTCATAGTGATTTTAAAAAAATGAAATTTAATTGGAGAGGAAGAGTTTTAAATAGAATCAAACTTCATAAATTTGTTTATTGTAATTGGGTTCATACATAAGCGCTGTTTTTAATTTTGACAGTTGATTATTCAGTCAAATTAGAAATGCATGAATTCCATTCTGTCCATAAGACAAAAATATAGAGCTAGCAGATTCTTAGATAATCGAGATAATCTGAAGTATCTTATCGGATAGGATAAAGAAAGACGACAACCCTGCATATTATTACATATTTAAATACATGCCAAAAATTTTCAGCAGGAAGTGGTTCATGCGAAATTGACAAGAACCGAAGAAATTGGTGTCCTGGATGTCGACTGAAGAAGTGCATTGAAGCAAACATGAATAAAAACGGTGAGAAAAATACAAAATCTCGAAATAATCTTAAAATAAGAAATCACAAAAATAATCAGGCTGCATTTTTACTTGGCGTATTTTTTCTGCATGTCGCTTATCTTACTTTGTCATCGTGCATCATGCTACAGAAAATGGGCACATTTTGGCCGAGATATTTGCATCCGAAGAGAAGAAAACGCGCAGTAGAAAGTGTAAAATTTGTCGACTTTTCTGCGCGTTTTCTCCTTTTCGGATGCAAATATCTCTGCCAAACGTGCCCATTGGGAGATCGTGTCGGTTGCAAATTTCATATAAATTAATCTTAAAGTAAGAAATCACAAAAATAATCAAGGTGCATTTTTATGTCGCTTATCTTGCTTTGTCATCATGTTATAAATACATATGGTACATTTATTAGACCCACTCCGCTCCCCCAAGGCCCATCATCTACATATGTATGTACATACATACCTCTTATCAACCCACTTTTATCAAGTGTATTATACGTACATATTCTCGACTCGGATTGATATGAAGTGTGTGTCCATCCCTCGCATATTGTTGTCCAATGGAAGCCAGAAAGAAAGAAAGGAGAGTTAAAAGGCACAAGTATAGCTTTGAATAATTAATGTCCAGAAAATTGACCGCGTGTCAAAAGAGCATGTAATTTCACCTTTTCCCTTGTCCTCATTATTCCATTCGAAACCATTTATTCCTACTTATCTATTCTTCTCATACTTATCTTAGATATACCCTTGCAACAAATACGTACGTACATGCAACAAAATAGTGAGCAAATTATAAGTTGTTGGAGTAAAAATGAAAATAATTTGAGCCACAAAAAAAGTATTGGTATCATCATTCTCTGCATTAGAAGACATTGGCCGCGGAAGAGTGGGACAAGGGGACAAAGTCCCAAGGTTATTTGGTGTCCCCATGTTATATAAACTCCGGCCGCCCCTATCCCACAATGTTAATGTCCCCACAGCTTCCGCGGCCACTGTTAGAACATAATGTATCGACTGGATCGAGCCCCCATATAATTTTTCTTGTCCTTATCCATCAGCTTAAGAAGCTTAAGAAAAACACAAAAGTTTGGCAAAGAGTTGAAAGTTGGACAACTTTCAACTCGACATTTCACCAGAGTGAAAGGTAAGAAGAAAAAGAAGGCGAAATAATAAAATGAGCGAACTTGAATGATAATAATGGAACAAAGGGGAACGTCGATCGCATATAGCGTGATGTTGATTATATGATTGTGTCTGCATCAGTGGCCGCGGAAGCTGTGGGGACATTTACATTGAAGGGTTTATATGACGGGTAGATGATGCAGACATCGAATAACCGTGGGGATCTTGTCACGCTTCCGCGGCCACTGGTGTGCATGCAGGTAGTGTAATCACACCTTTCTCTTGCGTACTTATTCTTCTCTCAAAATCCAACAGGAAGGACAATAAATAATGATGAATAAAGTGGGGGGCACGAATATGCAACTCTTGCTCTGCTGCTGCTCTTGGTGTATGAAATCTCATCTGAATTAGTTATGATTTGTGCACACGCTTGACACGCTTCGCTTTTTATACGTACATACATACGCAATGTTATTTTGCACCCTATGACAAATTTTGTCTGTACAAACAACCCTTGGTTGGAACTATTTAAGCATGGAGGTCTCCAACAGTATGCTCTCCGATTTTGGGGAAATGATAGTGCGAATCAATCACAAATTTAATTTGCAAAAGATTGATCTCCCAATTTGCACGTTTGACAGAGATATTTGCATCCCAAGAGGAGAAAACGAACCTTAAAGTTGACAAATTTCACACTTTCCAAATGTACTGCGCGTTTTCTCCTCTTCGGATGCAAATATCTCTGCCAAACGTGCCCATTGGGAAATCGTCTCTTTCGCAAATTTCATACCAATTAAACTTGTCATCGATTAACGCTAATTTGCTCAAAATCGGATCACATACGCTGGGAGACCTCCATCCCAAGTAAGAAGAGAAAGTCCTATGTTTACCATTTCTCCATCAAGTCGTTTCAAGTACTTTCATAATTCTGTTGTAATAATGCAAATCAAGCGAGTGACAAAGAAAAAGCGATGTGATGTGGAAAACTTCATCGTCATATTATTGAATATGACCGAGTGTTTATACCCAAGGAGTACGCACCCACCACTTTCTCCCGAGAGAGAGGAATAAAGTGTCACTCGTCATCAGTCAGTCAGCAGAATGAACAATTGAACTATTGAACTGTCCAATGGTTTCCAGTGGCAGGGTTACTTAAGCATTAATCATAACCTGGCTGAACTCACTCCACTTCTGCCTCCAGTTTGCTTTTCGGTTAGGGCACGATTATTTAAAGGAGGAGAGGATGACAATGCACACCTGAGAGTTTGATTGACGGGTGAGAGTACATTTATCTACGTATGTACATAAGTTAGGTATGTATGTATTTACATGGAAAAGGGATAAAGTGCAGGAGGGTACTTTTTTTACATATGTATTTAGACAATGACGACTCGTGTATTGTTTTCTGTTACGTGTTATGTCATTTTCTTGTATGGACAAAACAGTTCTAGAATTATGTAACTTTCCCCCATGCGATTTTGTTCGTAGGAACTTATTTAAGGCAAAATTTCCCCTTAAAATTATGCGCGTTAAATTGTATGTAATTGTATAATCTTTTGTACATATCTTGTATGTGCATAATCGCCTCAATTTTTTAAAAATAAATGTACATAATCGCCTGAGTGTAGGTGAAAGCTAGCAATTTTTTAAAGAATAACACAAGTTATTATCCTCATAACACGGTTAGCAAAATGGTTATTAATAAATTGTACGCATATTTCTTAATACTTTGTAATTGTTCGCTGTCCAGGAAGATCACGGTCCCGGAAAGGGATAAAAAAGCTGTATAAAATTTGCAGGCAAAATTTCCCCCCAAAATTATCTATGTGGGTTAAATTGTAAGTATGTATTTAAAAAAATATATAACACGCAGGTTAAGTAGAAAACGAAATAAAGTTTAACTTTGCTATCGAGTATTAATCTACACTGATTTTCAAGATGGAATATATATTTTTGGAAACTTTTTTTTTCAAATACTCTTTTTTTTAATGTTAGCCGTCCAAGAAGAACGCGGTCCTCGAAAGGGGTCCAAAGGCTACACAAAATTTCGCTACTCTCTGGAAAAGAAGAACAGGAAACGAGGTCGACGGTTCAGACACGAGTCGCCGCCTTCTTCCTCCATGAATGGCGATACAGGAACGGACTCCATGTCGCCACAACCCCCGTCTTCATCCACATCCCAAAGTATTGGCGAAGTACAGAAAGTAAAAAGCGTCGATCCTACTACAAAAATTGAGCAAGATGGACACCACGACTTAATAATTAAATCGTATTCCGAGCCCAACAAAGCACATCATAAAATTCATCATCTTCATCAAAGTCCAAGTCTCGGGGGGTACGGGCGGAAGCATGGACTTTCTCCGTGGCGACCTTCTCCCAGTCAAACCACCCCCTTTATCACGACCATTTCAAATTTGTCGACGACGACAAAATGTGAAAGTAATCATTCCTGGATGTGGCCTATGCTGCTGAACAATTCGACATTTTCTGGAGGAACGCTGACACCTTCGGACCAGTATTTGCAGGCGTTAGTTGCGCTACAAAATTGTCCAACTCGCAGCAATATTCCGTCCACGGCAATACTACCGGCACCACCGCAAACATCGTTGTTTCAAGGTGGATTGATTACTAAGAATATGGAGGTCTCTCAGCGTATGCTCGCAAATTTTGAGCAGATTAGTGTCATTTAGTCACAAATTTAATTAGTATCAAATTTGCAAATAAAACGAGCTGCTAATGGGCACGTTTGGGAGAGATATTTGAATCCGAAGAGGAGAAAGTGCGCAGTAAATTTGGAAAGTGTAAAATTTGGAAACTTTACTGTGAGTTTTCTCCTCTTCGGATGCAAATATCTCCGCCAAACGTCCCCCTTGGGAGAGAATTTCTTTCGCAAATTCCAGATTAATTAAACTTATCATCGAATTATATTTGTTTGCTCAAAATCGGAGAGCTGGGGACCACAATTTTAAGTAGTTTTTTAAATTCAAAACTGACAATTATAATAATGTGTATGTCCGGTTGACACTTTTTTTTCAGGGAACTATATCCTAAACATCTTAACCCTGACGATTCAACATGCTCGGTCTCACCCACCATTTGCCTTTTTTGAAAAACGGCTTCAAGACACGATTTTGCAGACGTGCTGGAATCAGTTGGTAATTCTGCACTTGTCTCTGCTTGGACTTCCTCATTTCTCTTATGAGGCATTATTTTCAATGGAAATGGGACCCACGATTGGGTACGTCGCCCTAATATAAATACATGTGATGTGTAATCAGTGGCCGTGAGGACATCTCGGACATTAACATATAGTGTAGGATAGGAGAAGGAGAGGTTTATATAAGACGGGGAGATGATGGGGACATCGAATAATAGTGGGGACATTGTCCCTTTGTCCCCACGCTTCCGCGACCACTGAATATATATGTAGTGTATAACTAAAATCTGTAATTCTGTCTTTTTTAGTCAATTCATATCATCAATGTCTCAAATCTGTATGAAATTCTGCATGTCGCCAATTGAAATTTCTTTCCTCGAATCTATAATTTTACTCCGAGCTGGTAAATACATTAAAGTCGCAATTGATTACGCACATTCTTATAATAATTATAATGCAAAATGCAAATTATAATAATTTGCATTTTGCAGACATTTCTAAACCCAACGTGCCATCATATCTTCAGCTCGGACAGGAAACCAGGGTCGGACCTGAGACAACGATACTTTCACGAATTGGAGACATCAATCTGGACTCTGATGCCAACAAAATGACAAAATTTGCGTCGTCATTGACCCACGAAATGGAACCACTCTATCAGAAAACGCTGATTGCCCTGAGTCTTTTCCTCTCTCAGAACTACCCCCTGCAGCCTGTCCGATTCGGAAATATCTTGGCGTTTGTGGAACTACTTCGATCCGCAGAAACGAAAGGCTTCTTCGAAAGGTTGATTCCCTTCCCCGTGCTAAAATTTGTTTTGGATCGGTGTTAAATGTATTGGAACCAGGGTTTCACTGCGGTTTTTAATAAGTGTACGGCGAAAATCGGTTTTAACCACTGCCCAAAATCGGTTTTGGGTCCGGAATTTTTGACGTCCAAAATGTCCAAAAGTGTCCAAACTATTTAGAAAATGGAGCAAAATGTTACAAGTTATTCATTATTGAAGCTTTCGATAAGCAGTTGACGTATGTATGTGTAATCTTCTCTTAATTCTTAGCATTTTGGCGTGTAAAATGTGTAAATTATGTACATATTATGTATGTATGAATGCATGTAGTGCTAATGTTAAGATGCGTATCTCAATTCATGCATTAAAATAGTTCACTAATATACACACATACGATACCAGATGAAGGCAATCATAAAAGAGTTCTAATAAAGTGAAATAGCCCCATGCTAATTTCGTATTAGTTTGGATGCAAACAATCAAGTGGTTATCACATAATCTATTCTTTCTTAAAGCTACATACATGAAATGAAGCTTAATTTGAGATTATCGATAACCTTGTTTACTCGAGCATCATCATCTTAAAAGAATCGACCTTGTCTCTTTTCCTAATCTGCACCCAATAACACATGACACGATACAGCACGGTTGATTATGCAAAATAGAGTAAAATATGTATATATAGTGCTTGCATATGTAAATAAGATGAGAATCTCAATTCATAGTTCACTAATGCTATGAATGTATTTATGATACCAGATGAAGGCAATCAATCATACAGGAAATAAATAAGTGTTTATTTATAAATAGTTCACTTTATTTAACAGTTTAATTAGTTAATTATTACTAATTAATTAGTACTTTCCCAGAAAAAATGTTACGGGCTGGACTCGCGAAAATAAAAAATAATCTCGGAAACTTTCCCCATAAATTATGCAGCCTAACATCTCAACGTTTCGTTTCGATGCATGAAGTACCTACAAAATGCGATGTGGTTATCATTGGTAAGAGAGAGAAAAAATGTGGACGGATTTCAAGCCTTAATAACAGACTGCTTTTTCTCCAGGTGGGGGAAGCATTGGGTGCAGCACGTTGTACCACTTGGCCAAGCTCGGGCTGACGGATGTGGTCCTTCTAGAACGCCACAGACTGACGGCAGGGACCACGTGGCACACGGCCGGCCTCGTTTGGAGTTTGCGACCCAATGACACGGAAATTGAACTGCTTCAAATCACGAGGAGCATGTTGGACAGGTTGGAAAGTGAGACTGGGATTGACCCAGGATGGAGCATGGTTGGGGGGCTGTTCTTGGCATCGACAAAAGTAATCATTTATTTTTAAAAAACAAGTAAAAATATGAAATCACAGTGAAGCTTCAATTCATGTTTGAAATTCGGTTAATAAATGTGTAAATAGGAACGACTTGACGAGTATAAACGTCTTCACACAATTGGAAAAGCTTTTGGGATCGAGTCCCATGTTTTGGTGGGTACTTATCCGATATGATGCAAGGATTAAGCAAAATTAAATAAATGCTATCCATTTAAATTTCTCCAGGGACCGGAAGAAAGTCAAAAGATTTACCCACTTTTGGACATCAAAACTGTGTATGGGACATTGTACTCGCCTGCAGATGGTAATTTTCAAAAAATGATTCATACATTAAGAGATGAATCTGCCGAGTAGTCGGATAAAATGTCACTGACGTTGATAACATTTTAAGGACACGTGGAACCCAACGGTCTTTGTCAAGCCTTGACCAAGTTTGCAACCAGGAAGGGAGCAAAGGTTATCGAGAACTGTGAAGTTCAAGAAATCAAGACGGAAAATTCGATCCTCGGATCCCAAACTGTCAAGGGCGTCAAGACCAATCGAGGTTATATCGAGACATCCGTTGTAGTAAACTGTTCTGGTAAATACATACAGAAACTAAAACTTTTAAAAGACATTAATCGCCATTGGGGGCGGAAGCAGGGGGACATTGTCCCTCCAGAAATTCCTAAATGTTAATAGATCCCTCCACCTATCCCATAATGTTAATTCCTCCCCCCCCCCCTATGTCCCCCCAACTTCCGCCGTCACTATTGAAGCTATTAAGATAAATCATGACTGATTAGGTGCCTGGTCTCCATCCGTGTGCAGTATGGTGGGACTTTCCATTCCGCTAATTCCCATGAAACATTCTTACGTCGTCTTCGACACAATCGAGGGAGCTAAAGGCTTGCCCAATATGAGAGATCACGATGGCTCCGTATATTTCCGCGTGCATGGTGACACTTTGGCGATTGGTGGGTATGAACCGGATCCAATTATCCTCGACAAGGTTACTTTCTTCAAATTGTGTGGGTGTAAAAAGTATTTGTAGTACAATTATAAGTTGCATGCAGGTGGAGAATGACTTCAGTTTCGGACTTTACGACCTGGACTGGGACGTTTTTGGGAAACATATTGATTTGGCGAGTACAAGAATCCCAAAGCTGAAAGATGTCGGTATAAAATCTACCATTTGCGGCCCAGAAAGTTTTACTCCGGACCACAAACCAATTATGGGTGAGCTTTGATAGACAGTGGCCGCGGAAGCTGTGGGGACATCTGGGGACGTTAACATTATAGGACATGGAGAGAGGCCGTGGAGACATTGTCCCCCTGCTTCCTCGCCAGGGTGAAAAATTTAAGGGATTTTATGCAGAGAATTGGCTGGATTTTATGCAGAAAAATTTATGCTGAAATTTGTGTACAAAATATGCAGAATTATGCATAATTTTGCAAAACCTAGAATATACCTGTCAGAAGTTTTATGCAGAATCGTTCATACTTTTTCTGCACAAACCATTGTTCCGGGCACTTGTGTAGAATTACGTCAAATTTGACATACGATTTTCATCCGGCCAGAAATATAGCAAGTAAAATAAATTTTTAATGATCCTATTCCAAGGCGAGGACCCCAGCATTCGTGGTTTTTATCACGGGTGTGGTTTTAACTCGGCCGGGATGATGATGGGGGGCGGGTGTGGGAACCAACTGGCCAAGTGGATCTATTCCGGACAACCAGACCTCGACATGTTTGGCTACGACGTGAAACGATTTTCTCCCAAACTCCTCCCCAACAAACTTTGGGCGAAGGAACGAAGTCACGAGGCATACGCGCAGAATTACAATATTGTTTACAAAAATGATGAAAAGCTGGCTGGAAGGAACCAATTTTTAGGCCCGTTGCACGCCACGTTAACGGAACAAGGTTGTTTCTACCAAGAGAGGCAAGGTTGGTAAGTGAGGGATGATAACTTATCATTGATAAGTGCTTGAGGATTGTAAAACATTTTATATCAATTGATTGATGTACGATTTAAGGGAGCGTCCCGGATATTTTGTGGAAAGCCCGTGTCCCGTTCAACCTGTATGACTTTGAATTATTGCAACAATGATCACTTTAAATTCTATTGTATGGTTTGATTAATTGAGCTTTTAATTATTTTTAATCACATATTTAGTACGATTACTACGGTCAGTATGGTCACACGCGGAATTCCGACATCACTTACAAGGAAACCCTTGCAGGGGAATATAGCTTTGGCTTTTCAAAACATCAAGAAATAGTAAAATTACTGACTTACGCACTTTCATATCTTCAAACTTTCTTCATTACGTGATTATGTGTGTAAATACCTGTTTCTCTTAATAGATACGCCAAGAAGCATTAAACTGCAGGAAAAAATGTGCAATTTTCGACATGTAAAAAATTGTTTAGTTATATTGTATGAAAAGCGAAATGCAATTTTTCAATTTTTTTTAAATTATAGGTCATATTTCGGCAAATTTTTCCTGGTGGGTCCCGACGCCACAAAAGCTGCGCAATACATCTTCTCCAATGATATGAACAAACCCCCCGGATCGGTGATTTACACTTGCCTTCTTAACAAGAATGGAGGCATTGAGGCGGATCTTACAGTGACCGTTTTGGACCAGAGGCATCGACTGGAGGAAGGCCCAGATTTCTCGGTACGGCTTAATTTCGCAATGATTTTTAACAAGGGTGGACAAAATATGTTGTCAAAATAGAGTATTTTGAGCTACGTTATTTCCAGGATTTGGATTTCCGGGGTTGTTACACCCACAAAAAGACGAAAATCTACGTGGAGAAGACAGCAGTCATGCGAAAATACAGGTTTTGTGAAGAAATTACCTATTCATCGTTGTCAAAATAAATGATTCTTTGACAAAGTATTTTGATAGTAAGAAAAAGTTTAATTCTTTACAAAACCTGGATTTTGGAATGACTGTTATTTTCTCCATGCAAATTTTCTTCTTGTTGGGGGTATAACAGCCCCTGAGAAAAACAGAGCTTAAAACACTATATTTTCACAAAATATTTTGTTCTACCCTGATTTTAGCCTGGATTTACCTCTATCTATATTTTAGCCTCTATCTAATTAAATTGTGATCTTGCTATGCAGGGTCTGGGATATTATCTCGCCGTCGGGGGAACTACTTCCGCCTACACGTACTCCACCATCATGTCGATCATTCGCTCCAAGAATTTTAAGGTGGACTTGGTCGACCAAAGCGATCATTATGGGATGATGTCGGTCCAAGGTCCAAACAGTCGAGCGATTTTAACTTCCGTCTTCAATGACACGATTTACTTTGATAATGAATCTTTCCCATTTTCGACGCATAAAATTTGCACCTTGGACGGGATCAATGTCAGACTTATGAGGGTCAGTTTTGTGGGTGAACTCGGATGGGAATTGCACGTGCCTAATGATAAATGTTTTAAAATTTATCACCATATTTGCGAAGTTGGTAAGGAGTTTGGACTTGTCAATGCGGGATATCGGGCAATTGATTCGCTGAGCATTGAGAAAGGTATGGTAGTTACTTATCAGGGAGGGTTTACAGTGTATGCTCTCCGATTTTGAGAAAATTAGTGTCAATCGATGACAAATTTAATTAATATGAAATTTGCAAAAGACACGATCTCCCACTGGGCACGTTTTGCCGAGATATTTGCATCCGAAGAGGAGAAACCGTGCAGTAAATTTGGAAAGTGTTGAATTTGTCAACTTTAGGACGCGATTTCTCCTCTCCGGATGCAAATATCTCTGCCAAAAGTGCCCATTGCGAGATCGTGTCGTTTGCAAATTTTATATTAATTAAATTTGTCATCATTGTCATAAATTGACACTAGTTTCGTCAAAATCGGAGAACATCCGCTGGGAGATCTCCATTGTTATTGGTCATTTAAATTATATACATGTAATTATACATAGTTTAACTAATGACCTAGGTTATCGCCATTGGCATGCTGATATCCGATCGGATGACAGCCCTTTGGAAGCTGGGCTGGGATTCACATGTAAATTGAAATCTAATGAAGATTTTCATGGAAGAGATGCCCTCGTGAAGTACAAAAATTCTGGCTCCCTCAAAAAACGCTTATTCTGCTTCACAATTGATTACAAGGACTCACCCCTTTGGGGTTTAGAGACGATTTGGAATGACACCACAAATAAACCAGTCGGATACCTGAGAAGAGCGGATTATGCGTTCACCTTAGATAATGGGATTGGCTACGGCTACCTCTATGAAGACTTGATGGGACAGAAATTAACAAATGCGAAAAATATTGCGAATAATAACAGTTTTTCGATCGAAATTATGGGACAACGTTTACCAGCACAAATTCATTTAAAGAGCCCTTTCGACCCGATGAGTTTAAGAGTTCAAGGTCATTAATCAAACTAATTAAATAATGTATACAGATTATTAATTGTGACAAAATTAATTTAATGAACAACTATTTTTCATATATTTTGCAGGAGTTTATTCTCAAGTCTAATAGTAACAATAAAGGTACGAGGGAAATATTAAGAAAATCACTAGTTTTCAGTTATTACCTACTTGAACTTGATTGAACAATAAATAATTGTAAACTACTAATTAACAAAGACGTAGAAAATGCGTACATACGTGGCTATTTAATTTCACCAGCACCTACTTCCTTGATAATGTTGGCCTTATTCAAAAAGTACTGATGATACCATTCAATCTGGTTTTTCTTCTCTGTGACAGTCAAGTACGGATTTTTCGAAAGTCCGACGCAAACCAATTCCATAAAGTGACGAATTGGTCCTTTGGCTGGGCACCAAGGATCAAGATGTGGTTCCAAGAATATGTGATCGGTAAATGAGACTTTCGCTTCAGCATCAAGGCCTGAATGAGAAAGATCACAACATTATTAAGTAGATAGCAATTTATATTACGAGAGTGTGTAATTAACTAAATAATTTGCCAAAGTCTCACCTTGCTCATTGTCAATAGGAAAATGCCACAATTTTCCTTGTTCAGTCCACAAAATCATTTCTTCCAGCCCGTTAGCTGGTGGATGAGTGACGGATAACTTGAGCTCTTTGGCATGCAATGCGTCCCACGTCTTTAGATAAGAAATTGGTGCAGAGGAAGGTTCGCCTTTACTTTTCGTGAAAATTCCAAGAGGTTTCGCTCCGAATATATCGATTGGTCGATAAGTAAGCTCCGAGACTTCTTGGGCAGATCGTGCCCTTTTGCCAGTTCCACGTTCTGTTCTGCTAGTTCCATGTTCTGTTCGACTTCCACGTTCTGTTCTAATATCGGAACGCTGTTGTTGATAACCAGTTCTTTCTCTCATGTCGTTCCTGACGCGTTCAGCTCTACTAAAATCATTGCTCTGTCCTCGAACCGGTGACGGTCTATCAGACCCTGGAGTCTTGTCTACTTTCATACCCTCGAAGAGATCACTGAGACAGGGGAGAGAATTTCGGGTCAACGGTTATTATTAGTTCAATAAGTGTTATCATTTTACTATCTACTACATTGTCAAACATGACGATTCTCACCCGAGATTAACTTTGCCGTTGGTACTAGTTTTAAGTTTCTTCACCAATTCACTTTCAATAACTTGAGCATCGCCGGGTAAGCTTTTTGCAACATTTTTGGCTGCTGTCAACATTTCTTTCCCTATTAAGTTAACATATGCATATTATGTAAAATAATTAAATTATTAGGAATGCGTTGCATATTAACAGTGCAGTACCAATCGCTTTGATAGTTGTTTTCTCTTGATTTTCAGCATCAATTTCTTCTTCAGTCATTCGAACAGACTCTTTCCTAGCCAATTTGAAATCTATCTGATTAGAATCCGGTTTCCGTTGTGATGTCGTCTTACGCTGTTTCTGATCCTAAAGAAAGAATGGGAATTATTTGTATTTATCTAAATGCTCTCGAAATATATTAATTTTATGACAAGGTTTAATCATTATTATGCCACCTACTTTCACAATGCTTTGCAACAAGTCGTTAAGTTTTGATTTGGCTACAACTCGATCCCCACTTTGCTGATGCCCTGTCGGAGGTCGACTTTTACGACTACGACCAGGTTTCTGACCAGAGGCTGAATCGTCGCCAGTCTTTGAGGCAGGGTCAGATTTGTCATCCTCTTTGTCTCCTCCGTCACTGGATAAATACCGCTGATGCTGCCCGCTAATAAAATCGATAACACATAATTATTAATCAATCTAATATAATCAATTTTCACACAAAATAATTTCACCTGTTCAGAAATAGTCGTCCGGTTCCTTGTAAACTAGATCTGGTTTGTTGGCCAATAATTACTTGGCAAAGCCGTGCACTTTTCCAACTGATAATCATTTTTGATAATATTTCTATGAAACTGCTTTCACAACTACAAACTAATTAAAACCATAACATCGTCCTATTCAAATTCCAAATCTGAATATTTTCTTAAAAAATCTGAGAATTGTGAGCTCGAAAAAAGCAATCCTGTGAGAATCGCGGTGGGCGAAGGGGTGATGAGAATATTGGCAAATACATCATGCCATTTTTCATGCAAACAAAGAAATGCGAATTTCACCAAGAAGTTAATTAAATGGATGAACTAATTTGAGTTTAATTCCAATTAAAATACGATGGAATTACATTTAATTGAATCCAATCTGTGATTGATTTGTTAAGCAGATGAAAGAGTTACATAAAGTTTGCAAATATATAACAACTTTTTTTCAAAATTGCTTAGCATTTCGGCGGCGGAGTGGGAGGACAAGTATTTGACCCTTTCGCCAAGTAGGCATCGTCCAACTTGGGAATAGTGGCGTTCAATTGCACAATTCCAGATGAGAACATGAAGAAGACGGTGAAGACGAAGAAGCCGGCTCCGAGGAACAATTGTCGTCCGTATTTCTGCTGTTTTTTCTTGTGTGCGACGTCCCAACTACCTTCCGGAATTGGAAGTTCGTCATGCGTTGGTTCCTGCCAAGCGACTTGACGGTACGACGCGACACGCATCATGGTCGACCCACCGGCGGTGAAACGGTGCCCTTGTTGGGACAAATTGTAACGTCCACCGTTACGTCCCACGCGAGAAAATAGTTGACATCCAGTCTTTAAGAAACTCATCTTCTGTAACAATAATAGAAGGGAGTTAAAGCTTTGAGAATCAAGTGCAACTAAAAATATACATTTGTTAATTAAGATCTTTATTTATTAAAAAACACATTTAATAAATAAAAACTTTGTTAAAATTGTTTTTACCTCATCAAGTTCTTCAGCAGATAGTTCAATCAATCTCTTCTCAAGTCCTTTCTTATCTTGACCAAGTCGGGTTTAGTCGTCTACAAAAATTAGAAAAGGTAGAAGAATTAGGAACTTTTCGACTTGACCAGCTAATTGTCTCGTCAAAATTTTCTTAAATTGTTCCCGTTGCTTTGCTTACCTGACAAATTAAATCAAACAGATTTTGAAACGGAAACCGTACCGAAATTTTTAGATTTTCTGAAAACTACGTCACTCCGAAGCTCAACGGAACAATGACACAATTTTTCGTGTGCAGCAACACGTGCGAGTTTTCTGTGTCTGTTTTTTACTCGTTGAGTTCTCAGCAGCCAGCCCGCACATCTCAAAGCTTTATCTATTTATCAAATCATCCTCGCACGTTTATTTCCACGCTGTATTAATTCAGGTTATTTTTTTTAGATTACAAATTTGTTAAATAATAATTAGTTAACATTTAAAAAGACATTTGACTCGACAGAGAGAGAAAGAATGTCGTCAACTGATGCGGAAATGGCTGAAGTTCCGGAACGTAAGATTTAGGAAATTAAGATTTTAGTATAATAGGAAATAATAATGATATGGGCTAAGCAATTAATTATTTTATTATGTATTTATTGATAGATTGTCCAGGAACGCAAAGTGAAAAAGCAGGCAAGGCGGAGCCGTGTGATGGATGTCCAAATCAAAAGATTTGTTCTTCTGGGAAAGCATCAATTCCTGACCCTGGTAAATTTTCCAAATTTGCGAATATTATAGTATATCATGGACTAATTGTATTGTTTTCCTGGTAGCAATTTCTGTCATAGCTGGAAAGCTGGCGTCAGTGAAGAGAAAGTACTTGGTGCTTTCAGGGAAGGGTGGCGTCGGCAAATCCACGGTCTCTACACTTCTGGCAAGAGCGTTCGCTGCTAATGCAGATACCAATGTAAGTCGTCTGATTATCGTAGTTATTATACAAGTGAGATTGACATATGCTGTCTTTTGGATAGGTTGGGCTGTTAGATGTCGATATTTGTGGTCCAAGCGTACCCAGAATTATGGGGTGCGAGGGTGAAATTGTAAGTTGTCAGTCTTCAGATTAATCTAATCAATATGCACCAGGAAAGACTTAAAAGTGCTTGTTTTCTGGGGACAGGTTCACCAAAGTGGGTCAGGCTGGAGCCCTGTGGTAAGTGATTGATCGCATAGCATGTTCTAACTTTTTGGCGAATTTAAACAGCAGTGTAATTATTTACAGTATGTCGAAGAGAACCTTAGCGTAATGTCGATCGGGTTTCTACTGGACAGTCCCAAGTCTGCTGTAATCTGGCGTGGACCCCGAAAAAATGGACTTATCAAACAGTTCTTGATGGAAGTGGATTGGGGGACTGGGCTTGACGTACTTGTGATTGACACACCACCCGGTACATCAGATGAACATTTATCAATTGCCACATATTTGTCCAAGGTAATTTAATTAAAGCGAATTTGATGAAATTGCGTAATGCGCTAACTTTATACATTTTTTAGGCCAACATTGACGGCGCAATCCTTGTGACGACACCTCAAGACGTGTCCATCATAGATGTTCGAAAAGAAATTGACTTTTGCAAAAAGACCAATATTCCAATCATTGGAATAATTGAGAATATGAGCGTATTCGTGTGTTGTAACTGTCAGGTATTTTTTTATTAATTCATATTAAATAAGATAATTAAGTAAGATAAATTATCATGAATTATTTGTTTGTTTAGCATTCGAGCGAACTTTTTCCAAAGACCAGCGGGGGTGGAGAAGCTCTGGCCAATGAATTCCAAATTCCATTCCTTGGACGCCTTCCTATGGACCCAAATCTTACTCGGTCATGCGACGAGGGCAAGAATTTCATTACAGACTCCCCAGAATCACCAACCTCAAAGTTTATGTTGAACCTAGTCAACAATTTGAAGTAATCAAGTATAATTGGACATGTCCGTCGACGCAACGGGTTGACTAAGACCTTTCATCATGACATTCTTTAAATATCAAGAAAATTATGCCTAATTATTACTTATTCAGACTCTTCTGATTTATATTCTTTATGATTTCTAAGTCCCCATGCCGACTCAGATTGTTTATCAATACTCTTTTCTTTCCGTAGTCTTTTGTAGAATCAATAAATCAATATATTCAGAAAATAGCATCCTCCTACATACTTTCAGCGTCTCTGTCCGTCCGGCACGAAAGAACAAGTCTCTCGTTCTTATAAATTAATCACAAATTTCACGTATCATCAAAAACCGGGTTAGTTTATCATGAACAGCAAGAGAATTGAAGGATTGCCTTTCCTACCTGGGAACACTTTTATTGACCCGACGGTACTTACAAAATAAAAATAGAACTAACAATTATCTGTAATCGATTTGCATAATGGAATCGCTAATTAATTTATAACTATTATTTGTTTTATATTATGTTTCTGCAGCTTTCCGATTTCAGGAAGAGCCATACTTTTGCCCATAAGAATGGATTCTTCAATTCCAAGGATGACTATTTGGGCGTTGGGAACGTACCGATTCCGGCGAAAGCTATGTCCGTCAAGGATCTTTTCGACATGTACAAGTAAGGATTGCCTATTATTACATGAGTTGGCTCATATGAATGTTTTCTGTAAATTGCAATTGGTTCACACAATTAACATCTAATTGTACATACCCAGCTATGATCCAATCTTGACGTATGGCGTTCCTCGAGGGAGACCGACTAAGCCACTAATTCCAGCGTTTGTTGCACTGGAAAAGAAAGTAATTGGATATGCAGAAAAATTGACGACTAATGGTCAATACACACTAATTCGGATAATAATGAATTACGATTATTTTGTTTATGACAGACTCTGAAATTTGACGGGTACTACAAGGAGACCGTAAATGATTCAGCGTCGGAAATTTATCGCGTACGACAGGTCAAGATATTATACTACTTGGAAGATGACACCATCATGGTGGACGAGCCAAAAGTTGAGGTACATACATGCATGTATTTTATTCGATCAATGTTACGATGCGAACGTATGCTAATGATATCAATTTGACAGAATTCTGGCCTGATGCAAGGAAAACTAATTAAACGCCACCAGATTCCAAAAAATGATTTAGGCGAGTTTTGGCACTGGAAGGATCTCAACATTAAATGTGACATCATGTTTTACGGACGAGTTATTCGCGTTACTGATTGTGACAAGTGGACAAAGGTGCGTTACAGCTATGTACAGAATTTTTAACTAAAAATCATACTCCAAATTTCAATTTCAGGACTTTTACGAAAGTGAGGGCGTGTTGTTGAATGATCCCGAACTAATACCACAGGATCCTTATATCGAAAAACGATTCCAATCTCAGAAGAAAAGGACATTCCATACTCCAGACGTATGTATTTAGTACTCATTAAATGTCTCAATCATTAAGAAATGTTAAGACTTTCTTACTTAATACATATTTTCTACAGATAATGGCTGACGGTCGCAAAAAGTACATGGAATTTGGACAGAAAGTACTTCGTTTCAAGTGCGTCTGGGATGAACGGGAACAGGAATTTGGAACATTGAGACGTTACGACCTATTTTACCATCTGGTAGTAATTTAGACTTATGTAGGACTTACCTAATGGACATAGTAATACAATGACTTTAAATCACAGGTGGATGACATGGTTGAAGTATGTGAACTGCATGGAAATAATGACGGACGCGATCCCTTCAAGCTCCTCTTGCACAAGACTCGCCTTCCGAAAAATTATAAGGATATGCCCCGTAATTACTATTCCTTAATTGTATTTTTGAATCTTGAGGATGAATTTTAATATTATTGTTTATTAAATGCAGTACAATTCCCACTCGTATCAATGGAACCGTCGCGAAAGGAAATTGTCGAGTATTATGAACCAAAAGACTTTAAGATTGGGGAGACCCTAAACGTGTTTGGACGACGATTTTTAATCTTCGACATGGATGCATTCACTAAAGATTTTTACCGACAACACTTTGGCTACACGGACTTTACACCGATTTGTGTAGATGCGCCCAAGGCACCACGCCAACCTGCGGTATAATTTTATTAGTTAGTATGAATAATTATTTTTTAGCTTATTTTTATAAATTGGTATCCCTAATTAATAGCCACTCCCACCATGGAATGGATGGGGTTCTCCGGAAGACTCACTCATGTCGTGTCTAAGAATTGTGCCTCAACGGTAAAGTCATAAAATTAAACTACATTTTTGCTTAAGTACGGATTTGTCCTCTGTAATAACACATTAACTTCGTATAATTATATTTCTGCCTTCCATCCAGGCCCCGTTACGACGCCATGAAACGACTCATCTTTGAATTGAAGGTCCTAAAGTTCGGTGCCACAATCGACTCCACTAGACCTGAAGGTACATAATCTGCATAAAAAATATCTTAAGTAAACGCATTCAAGTTTTGAAGCACCAGCCAAATAGCAACTAATTTATACTGAATTCTATTTGTTTGTGTCTTGAACAGACCAAGGACGTGAATTCACAATTTCCTATCGCTTAGTGGACGATAAGCTCTCCGTGTATGAGCGTGCCGTGCGGAATTCGGGATGGCCAGGAGGCAAATTTTTGGACTACTTGCGAGTAATGAAACCCGGCTCTTCAAAAGATAACCCAGGTAATTTTTTAAATAATTTAAGCAGAATGTAAATTACAACTTTGATAACGACATTTTCCGAAAATCCACAGAATACTATGGACCTCACGACCTCTACATTGGTGCAATGTTGGACATTTTCAATTCAAGATTTTGTCTCAACTCTGCAGATCCGTTTACTCTTGAATTCATCAATGCAAACCCGGCTTGCTTCCCAGAACATGTCAGAGAAAATCTTCAACAGTACTTTGACTGTGAGAAACAACAAAATCCTGCACAATTCAAGGAAAAACCTTGCGATCCAGGTTATTACTTCAACTAAAAATTATAAAAGCAATAGAAATTTAAATACAATTCCTTCTATCACATTCTCTATGTTACAGGAAGAGAAGTTTGCGAAGAGCCGATCGGCGAAGGATTTTTCGAGCATTTGGGTCTCGGTAAGTATTCAGTATTAAGTAAAAATAGTAAACGTAAAACCATATTTAATTATGTTTGTTGCAATATTAGGCACCCAAAAACAAAGTGTTGACCCTTGCGTGGACAATCCAAATCCTGATCCAATGCCTTACGACTGGGACATGTGTCGAAAATTAGGGTACAATTGCGGATATCAACGCCCTACAAATGTTGACGAACCGATTGATCAACTTTGCGATAAGCCTTGTCCAGGAAACCCTGACATGTTTGAAACTAAGGAGCTTGCCGTTTGTCAACCGGAACGCTATGTTGCACCAGGTAGCTTATCATTATATTAATTTTTGAGATGAATTAATACCCTTAAATCAATTATTCACAGATCCACTGCCACCCAATCCAAGACTCACTGAAGACGTGCCTTGCATCCCTCCTGAGAAATATGATTACCTGAAAGAACATCGTTTCGATTGCTACAATCCTCCAGATGCGGACAAGCAATATGAAATCTTTCAGAAACAGAGCAAATTCAACTGCCCATGTCCTCCAGACAATGCAAACGGGGGCCAACAACGATAATTTATTTAATACGTAACAAAAACTTTTCTATAAATAATAATAATGCTGCACATAACTTAAAATGTATGTATTTACATTCATGTAATAATTCAACACAATACAATAGTATCATTTTATATAGAAAACCGTTTTTTCAAAAACTGAGATTGCCATCGGTAAATTTTAATTTAAGAAAGCGTTGCATAGCCGTCCAAAATCTGAGCGTGGGCATGTTCAGCAACTTATCCATGGAATAATGACAATCGGACCCAAAATTTGTTTCGCAACGATTATACCCGTACTCTGACCCTAGATTGGCTGCGCCGTTATAAATTTTGAAGAGACTTTTAGGAGCAGGTTGGTTACTTGAAGAAGAGTCTGAACCATTCCCACTTTTAGGAGTTGTCGTGTTATCCACAATTCTCAACGGCAAGGGAGAATTTTCCAGGTAAATCATAGACGGCAGGTTAGGATTTCGAATTCGGCTCAGAATCATTTCTGACAATGGGTAATACTTGTCGGGGTTTGCGGAGAATTCGCAAATTGCTCGGAGTTGGCAGGAATGTTCGGGTATCTAGAATGAGACTGAAGTTAAAAAGCTTATGTGCATATTAAGCTGTTTTATTAACATACATCCACCAAATTGAAATACGTCGAAATTCTATCCAATTTTGGCTGCACTGCGGGATCATCTTCTGTGAATGGATAAGCGTCACTTTCTCCCGTACTGCGTCGTCTTCTCCACTTATTGAAAATATTTCCCAGTGATGGCAACACGATGGAGAGTGGGACTCCGACGAGCAGTGCGACTGCGACAAAGGTATCAGTGTTCATGTAAATGAAACGCTTCGCTCTGCTCTTGGTTTCCGGTATTGATGCGATTAAATCGTTCTCAAAGGCTTCATACTCGTCTTCGTATGAAACGGCATGATTTGTGTGGTCGGGATAAAATCCGTTGGCAGAAACGCCTAAATCAGGGGCTAAAAAACTAGCCAACAAGATAATTAAGAAGATTTGGGAACACATAATTTTAGGGGAAATATATAATTTCCTAAAATATTTGGACAGTGACTCTCAATTTATGAACTGGCAGTGGAGGAACCACGGCCAAAAGAAGTGTCAAATCTTAAAGAGAGTAAAATTAGTAATAATTAGCAATTCAAACTGCCCATTTAAGAAGTGGCTCAGCACAAATGCTTCAGGAAGTGCGAAATATAGACACGTACCCAACTTGTTTGAAATTTTGTATGTATTCCGTTATTAATTTCTCACACAACAAGACTGACCGTTAGCTCTACGTTACGTTACATTTACACTAAATTTTTATCTCTAGTACTAAATAGTTTCACCCATCTCGACATTTGGGATGTTAGTATTGCATCTCGAAACAACTAAGTCATGTGTTATGTTTGTCGTCTTAAATGCTATTTTGATCGTGATAATACAGCGAATCTAGTTTTATCTACATATTATTTGGATCTATTTACTAGAGAGAAGTGAGGTTTAACAAACTACTACAACAACAAAATTTTAGAGTTGTACAATGCAATACTATAGCGTTAAAAATCAGGGACAAAAAAAAATCCGAACGTCACATTATTAGCGATTGTTAGTAATATATTAGCGAGTTAGACTTATCTTGACCTAATAAGCACAATATGATGACTCTTAATCACAGGATATTTGCACCATCATCCAGCCAGCCGATCGTCACTATTTTAAATTGATTGAGGAAATATTGAGTCAACGCTTTAGAGTTAGCATCTTCTTATTATATAAGTGCGAACAATACAATTTACAATGCATTCAAAACAATAAAGTATCCATACATGTTTAAAAGCACCATCAAAATAATTTGTTTTTCAGGCAAAATAAATTTCACATTTTATGAAAATGTGTTTTAGAAAGTGAAAAAAAACAAGATAATTAAACAATAACACAGGTGTAAGCACAAAGTACATGTACACATAATTTTCCAGTTTGTTTTGAGTAAGGAATGGCCTTACCATCAATTTAGAATACTTCTCATTAATTGACCCGTATACGATAATAACAAAATAAACAATGCGTAACACAAGGAGGGGCAGGAGGGGTCTTCAAAAATAAATAAAATTTAACTAATCTATACTTATTCGGAAACAATACTTTGTTGAAAGAGAGAAAGTTCATGATTTCAGGAGTTTTTTTAGCCAGTTTCTTTTATGACTGGAGCTGAAGTATTCCACGATCTGATAATGAATCTCTTAACGAGTTGTAGAGTTCCAGTTGCTGCTCTGGTTTCAATGCCATCACCTGTAAACCAAGGAAAGAAAGAAGTACTTTGAATGTTCAAATGATATGTAAAGATGTAATAATAGGGAGTCTTACAATCTGTAATATTTTTTGAGGAGATGCGATACGAATGAAACTGGTAATGTACACATTCACAAAAGTAGCCATCAAAATTTGACAATCAAATCGGTCCAAAAATCCTCCATGTCCAGGAATGACATCTCCAAAATCCTTAAAGAAAATTAACCCAAACGATTATTGTTAAATCAAAATTATGAGCTAAACATGGCACAATCTTATTTAAAATTAGCAATTCCATTCAATCGAGTCGCCGTCTAATCTACATGCCTTCCTCAAATTGAACAAACTCGTCTGTAAAATCGAGTTATACATTAAAATCCAAAATAACGTTCAAATGAGAAAAGGTGTAAATAATTTTCCGCAAACTCCCACATCTTCAAGTAGTAAAAGATCTAGATGTAATGACCAATTAAATTCTTCGTTCGAATCCTCACCTTCGCCACAACCAAAAATAGCCAAAAAGCCTAAAGTTATTCAACCCACAACCAATATGGGCGATAGTGACCTAAAAGACTACATTCTAAAAGTAGTCACAGACAGTGAAAATAAGGTCATAACCCGACTACAAAATTTGGAAAAGCTAACAAGTCCTCTGAAAGAAAATATTAACCAACTGAAAATAAGGATCGACAAATTACAGACAGCAGATCGAAAGAAAAATGTTGTTATTAACGGAATAGTAGAGAAAGTCGGTGAGAAATGGTCAGACCGTGAAAAACATATTAAAGAGCTAGCTAAAAAACTGGGACTCGCACAAATCGATTATGATTGTTGCTACCGAATGGGTACTTTTAACCCAGATATGACCAGACCTCGACCCCTCTTGCTTAAAATGGTGAGACAACGCGACGCAGCACAAATCCTGTCTCTTCGCATGAAGCTGAGCGGAACCAATATTTTCATTGATGAAGATCTGGCCCCCGAGGAAAGAAAGGTGCGTTCCCAACTGAGAGAATTTGCGAAAAACATGAAGAAACAGAAACCGGACCTGCTGTTCCGATGTTACAAGAAATCGGTGAAAATCACAACGGAAGGAGCTACAACCTGGTACACATTAAACGCCTCGAATCAAATTGTGGAGGATGGAAAACAAACGACGTGACGATATGGCAGGCCTCTACAATTAACACAACAATCAAGAATCAGTAACTTTAATATAATTTCCTGGAATATAGAAGGTATAAGGTCTAAAAATATCTTATTCTATAATGAATTAATCGAGTTTAACCCAACGATATTCTTCCTTTGTGAAACATGGCACGTTGATGACTATATATTAAACAGTAAAATTACAGATAGATATAAAATTTTCGATATGAAAGCTGTGAAATCAAAAATCAAAGGAAGAGCTTCGATGGGTTACTACATTGGTATAAAAAATAGCACAGTTAATTTTAGTAAAGTTATATGTATGAAGAATGAATATAGCGTCATACAGTTAAACGATAATTTTAGGAAAGTAATTATTATTTTTAGCTATTTACCCCCTAATAGCAACATCGAAATAGAAGAGATATTTCAGGCAGTAGATTCAGCACAGATTTCTTGCATATACATGGGTGATTTTAATTCGAGAACAGGAAATCATACAAGTAAATCCAAGGACAAAGTCACTAATATACGTGGCACCAAGCTTATTAAAATAATACAGGAAAATAATCTTAGTTTACTGAATGGTAACGGAGAGCATGGTACAGACGGAGACTTCACCTTTGTTAATAAGAATGGTTCAAGAGTTGTAGATTTGTGTATCATCTCTCAATCAATAACTGATAAGAAAGAATTCAAGGTTTTGTCCAGCGATCAGTCTTGTCATTTCCCTATCATGTTAAAATTAAATGCAATACCACATTATGAGACTTTCACAAAAATAGTCAAGGTAGAATGGGATGTACACAAAATTGGAAAATTTCAAGACAATTTCGACAACATCCTGGAAAACTGCGATAGTAGCAACATCACAATTGACAAATTTCAACAGGGCATGCTTAAAGGATTAGATTCATGTGAAATGTTGAAGAGAAGACTATTAGGAGTAAAAAACATAACGTATGGACCAAGATGGTTCGATCAAAAATGCTTGTTAGAGAAGAAGCTTTTCAATAGTAGTCTTCGTAATTTCCGAAAAGCTGGGAACGAATTAGAAAAAGACCAATTAAAATTGATTTTCTTACAAAAGAAGAGAACTTATATCAATCTTAAGAAGGCGAAGAAATTACAATTTTTTAATGCAATCCAAAGTTCACTTTCTAACGCTAAAAATTCGTCGGATTTTTGGAAAGCGATTAATTACTATAGGTCAAAGCGGAACTGTAATGGTAATGACAATGATCAAACAATTACTCCTGTAACATTTCATGACCATTTTTCTAAAATTTTCGACACATATGAACAAAATGACACACTACCAAATGACGAACTCAGTATAATTAATGACGATACGGACGGAGCTTTCACATCTGCAGAACTAAACGCAGTTATCAAGAAATTAAGTACTGGAAAAGCGCCCGGACCGGATAGTATCCCAAATGAAGCATGGAAAGGACTTAATGACATGCAAAGACTTATATTACTAGATAGCATAAACTTATTATGGGACAGTCAACAAATCCCGGATGGATGGGCGGATATTATTATCTCACCCATATACAAAAAAGGCGATAAACTTGATCCAAAAAATTATCGACCTATTTCCTTAATAAACACAGGTTTAAAATTGTATACTATGCTTTTGACAAATCGTTTAAATGAGTGGTGTGAGAAACATGAAAAAATATCACAATTTCAGGCTGCAAACAGAAAGGGAATGGGTTGTGAAGATCATATTTTCATGTTAAACTCAATTTTGCAACATATTATCAGGAATAAAAGGGGAAAGGTATATGCATTACTGGTGGACCTTAGTTCAGCTTTTGACCGAGTCAAGCATGATCAGCTCTGGAAAAAGTTAAAATTAGCAGGAATAAGTGACAAAATGCTGAATACTATCAAGAATATTTATGCCAAAGCGAAGGCAAAAGTCCGTACGCGCCACGGAGAAAGCAATTTCTTTCCCTTTAAAAAAGCTGTACTTCAGGGAGAAACGCTCAGTCCAAAATTGTATACTTTGCATACAAATGACCTGTTTGACCTCATGCATAGTAATGTAGAGCTGTCTATTTTAAGAATTGGAACCGCTGAAATTCATTTGCTATGCTATGCGGACGATATCATTTTGTTGGCAACAAACGCCATTCACTTGCAAGAAAAAATAAATATTTTGCGAGATTATTTAATAGGAAATGATATGCAAATTAATCTCTCAAAAACTAATTTCATGATTTTTAGAAATAGCAAGCCTATAATAATACAGATGTACTATTATGCTAATATTTAATATTTAAACTAGGCTTAGCCAGTATCTAAATAGTAATATCTATATATATATATATTTAAATAAATTTATAAAACTTCTTTTATATATGATTGTAAAAGCCGCGGCCACATCAATCGAGCATTAATAAATTTACCTACCTACCTATATAAAATTAGCATACCTTGATTTTAAACGCTCTCTTGAATCCAGATGCGAAAAATCCACCAAACGGTCCAATTACACTGCTAAATACTGACAACGACAGTGAGTGGAGCATAAATGGATAGATGTGAATAATTGGTTTCATGCCAAACACTTTGCACACATTGACTAGAAATGATGGAAGATTATACTCTTGTAATTGAAAGAGGTAAGATGGCTGAAAATAAATGAAACATGTTAGAAATTTAGCAACTATAAATCTGGTATCGCAATTTGCAAACCTCGCATTCAAGACCAAGTGTCATCTGATCCACCGTCTCGTTGTACTCGACTTGACAGACAAAGTATGGGAATTGGCAGAGAAAGTACGAGAACTGCAACAAAGTGTATTCAAATGTTAACTCGGGGACATATTTACAGGATTTGATAACTCAATTGGCCAATTAAATTACCGCAAGCCCAAAAACAACTGTTGACAGTCCGCCTCCAATGAATCCTTAAAATGACATCAAGTTTTAAAATTAAGAATCAAGTTTAATTAGCAATTAGATAAACATTGATAATTGAAGTACCTTCCCAAGTTTTCTTGGGGGACAATTTAATCAGTGGGGTCTTTCCAAAGAAAAATCCAAACATGTACGCCATCACGTCATTGCAAACGATCATCATCACTGGAACAATGAACCTATACAATAGTAATCAGTGTGGTGTCAAAACCAATTGCTTACGATACTTGAGTAACGTGACAGCTACGTATAATAGTTTGGGTACCATATCATTCCTTCAAAGATATTCTGAATGATGAGGTAAGATTGCGCCACGACGATGAGCAGAGCAACATGAGTCCATGCAAAGAGACTGAATTGTCGCATGTAATATTTTTTGACAAGGGATAGCACGAACCAGACGAATCCCACGATATACATGGAAAAGCTTATGAATCGATGGTACGTAATTAACCAACGAAGTGGCTCCTGTGAATGAATCATATCTTTCAGTCCGAAATTCTGCACTTTTAGTTATTTTGCTCATACCGTTCGTCTCACGAAAACGCCAAAGTAGTCGACCATACTCTCTCCGTAAAAAAAGTAATTGGAGGAGATGAGAAAGTACCATGACAGAGAGCGGAACCAGGGCAGATTGTGTACTCGATACACGGAATACCCAATATTAATAATTTCCGCAAAACATTTAACTTGAACCACCAAGGTCTGCATAAATTACAAAATATAGGAAATGCATCAGATACTTGACTAAAATTTTGACATAATTTATGAACACGTACCGTAACCATCAAAGCAAGTGGGCCCAAGTAAATGATGACGCAAAAGAGTCCAATCATTAACCAAGTGAAAATTCCACGAATCACCCAATTCTTCCACCTAACAAAATCGAAATAAAGTATTACTTAAGAAGACTAAATCAAACTGTGCACTTTTTAAGCGGATTTATGTCCATTTTATAAATGCTACCTATCAGACAACCCGTGTAAAGCTGTGGATAGAACTTCCGGGGTTTTATCAGTCCCTTGTGGAATCCCTTTCGACAATTTCTCCAAGTATTTTTCCTCCGGAAGTCTCTCTTCATCAGAATCAGCACTATCGGCAGCAGCAGCCGCAGCAGCAGCAGCTTTCAAAGCGTCTGCATCCCCATCTCCATCCTTCTTTAATTTAAGATGATAAAACATCAATTATTACCGAAACGTTAAAAACAATTTGTCCACTAAATAAATAATAACCTGCTGCTGCGACGACCCACTCGCCTCAGCAACCTCCTCTTCTCCAACCTTTCTTCGCCTTATCGTCGACGAATCGCCATTTTCGGATGTGTCGCCTCGATCCATTTTTAACGACTTCGTTTAATAGAAATTGACTTCCTCTCTATCAACTGAAGATGGAATGGTGGTGATTAAGTTAAGCCCACTGCACTATTAAATGCAAATGAACACACTGGCTTAAATTCTGCATTCACGTATAGTTGGCACACGAAGTAAGTACTAAAAAGAAGGTCACAACAAAGAATAATTAAACATTACACATTATTAAGTAGTTCCTCAAGTATGAGAAGCAGCGTGAGAGTTCTCTACTCTGGAGTTGATTTTAGTAAATAAACTTAATTAATTAACAAACTTACCTCATTAAATACAATTTCGGACAAACCACACCCACTTTTACCCTTGTTTAGCCCAACAGCAATTAAAATCCTGGCAAATTTTCGCGTAAAACATAAACAGCAAACTCACTCCGAGTTTGGAGTTTAGCGAATGTTTACACAGTAGGTGAGATATACACAACAAAAGCTGTGGGGGCCGTACGTAAAGCAGGTCATCAATTTTTAAAGAATTTTGAACCCTACTATTTGGTGTAACGCATGTTTATGCATCATGTTATAATTAACATGAGGAGGATAAGATGCTTGACCTCTTACCCCCACAAATCGATGACATGCTTTTTGCACAGTCCCCTTTGGATCTGTATCCAGCCCGAGTTGTGCGACGTGTATATATTTACTTTCACTCTCGACTTTCACTATTATTTTTGCACTTGAATTGAATCTCAAACTTGGCCAGTGTTTCAAACTTTGTTCAAATAATGACACAAAATTAGGGTTACTTCTTCTCGAGCTAAATCATAATTAATAGGTGCAATTCACTGTAATGACTATTTTGGGTTAACCAAATTGTTTGTATCATAAATTTGTCTGATAGGTGAAATTTGAGATTCAGCTGGAGAAAGTAACACATAGATTACTATTTTACAGAGCAAGGTATAGATTTTTTTATCGCTTCCAGCGGATGGGTTAAATAAAGCACATTTAGTAAAATACTATCAGAAAAAGTTGCACTTATTCCTATTATAAATAATCTAATCTATCAAAAAAGATAAAATCATGGAGCTGCAACCAGCCGTACAACGTTATGATTGGGGAAAGGTATGTATTCATATCTGATTCTGTGTGAGATTCGTATGCAAATTTAAAATCATTTAGGTAGGCAACTCCAGCCTGGTGGCGAAATTCGCTGCTGTAGCGTCACCGGTCACTGCAAATGCTTTCACTATAGATCCGGATGAAAAATATGCCGAACTTTGGATGGGGTTGGTTTGCATACAAAATTAATATTGAATAATCTGTTAACAGAATTATGATAATAAGAATACTATGTATGTTTTTGGAACAGGTCGCACCCGAGTGGTCCAGCCAAAATTAAAGAGTCCGGTGAAGAATTGGCGAAACTTATTCTAGCGGATCCTAGCCTTCTTGGGGAGAAAGTTCGAGAAAAATTTGGAAATGATATTCCCTTCTTGTTTAAGGTGTTATCCGTCCAGAAAGCGTTATCCATCCAGGCTCATCCGGATAAAGAGGGAGCTAAAGTGTTACATTCTGCTCGACCAGATTTGTATAAGGATCCGGTATTTACAAGCATTTTTAATTGTATACAGCTTAAATATTATTTTAAATCTCATGCTCTGTATTTAGAACCACAAACCGGAAATGGCCATTGCATTGACTCCTTTCGAAATGATGTGTGGCTTTAGAAGGATGGAGGACATTGTAAACTTTCTCCAGTGTAATAAATAATGTAAATTATCATTTAGCCAAAATTACACATTTTGGCATGTAACTTATACAATTTATAATGCTATGATTCTTACTTCCAGTGGTACCTGAACTTGCAAGCCTTATCGGAGATGATCTGACCTCTTCATTTTCTGAGAAGAAAGACAAAGAAAATCTCAAAGCAGTTTTTAACAGATTGATGGAAAGCCCTGATGACATTATTGCTGCAAAACTTGACCAACTTCTTAGGAGATTAAATACTTTAAGTATGTGCATGCTTACGTTTCCACTTCCGGTTACATAATCTTCCAATTTTAATTATTTTTTGATGGTAATACTTTTCAGGCGAAGACGAACAAAAAGCAATTGAAGGAGATTTGATAAAACGGTTGGCCAACCAATTTCCTAACGATGTTGGGATCTGGTGCGTATTTTTCTTGCAACATTTTACTCTAGATCCTGGTCAGGCTGTGTTTTTACCTGCAAATGAGCCTCACGCTTACATATTCGGAGGTAATTACTTTCGTATTTTGTAATATTTTTAAAATCGTGCGTATATTATTTGAATATTACAGACTGCATCGAATGTATGGCTTCTTCTGACAATGTCGTCAGGGCTGGGTTGACTCCAAAATTCAAAGACGTCAAGACCCTGTGTTCCATGCTGACGTATGAAACCGGGCGTGACTGGTAAGTTAGAAACCCTGATTGAAATAGGATTGGCTGAGAAACTTCGATTGCAATTTATTTCCTTACTTATTTAATTTAATAATAACCATTTACATAACTAAGGATTATAAATGGGTCACCATTTGCAAATGGGACTGGACTTTTGTACGATCCACCCGTCGAAGAATTTGCAGTGATTCGCTATCAGGTTCTATTGTCATAAAAATTTCTTTCTTTGTACTCTGCTTGATATGACATTTATTATTTATTTTGACAGAGTGATGGAGCCTTTTCTTTGAAGCCTCACTTTGATTCATGCTCAATTCTAATTTGCGTTGAAGGTCAAGGAAAAGCAGTCCCACAGTCGGGCAAGATTGAAGCAGCTCGCGAGCTTTCTCCTGGAACGGTACTTTTTGTCCCGTGCAAATCAGAGCTTTCCGGAATGCAAATCGTCCCAGCGCCTAAAGCAGGACCTATTTTAATATATGAGGCCTTTGCAACTCCTTCATAAGTAATATAAATTGTTCTAAAATGATATTATTTTCGAAGCGATAATCAAAATTAAATGGGACAATAATTAATAAAATGGTGCAGAATTCTAGTAAAATTGTGGTTAGAAAAGATTAAAAATATGTATTTTACACTCACACTTTTCTGAAAATGTATGCCCACATGTCCACATTTCATTCTATTCTTGTTGCTCAATGGATGAATGAATTTGATCAATAGTCCAGCGAGTAAAAGAATCTAATCGAATTACAAACCATTGTATTTCCACCAACAAACAAGTAAGTATTGATCAAACTCCCTGTCAGTCACTGGGTAAGACACGAGTAATTGCTCCTTCTTGTGTCTTGAGTAATAATTTGCCCAAAAAATGTTCAAGTTCTTTATTGATACTTGCGGTTGGCGTCTGCTGACAGAAAAACTTGGTACATAAATTAAACCAATCAGTGTACGTGTAAGGACCTACATCGTTCGTATAGTGTTATTTTCCTATCAAACTAAATGTCTCAGACCAAAGAAGAACAAGTTTCCTCGTTGGAGGACCCAACTCCTCCAAAACCAGGTCCAATTTCTGGTTCAGTCGTTTCAGAACCACGACCCGAACAGGATCCTCCGGAAGCATTTTACTTCACAAAAGAGGGAAGAACGCTGATCCACTCGCAACCTCCGACCGCCTACGCGTGGGGTTATCCTTGGTAATAATTTATTTCATGTATTGTAACAAATGAACCATGAATTTACATAATTATTATTAATTACAGGCCCCCGTGCCCCACCAATTTGGCCAAGAACAAAGTATTTCGTCCGAAGGAGGCCGCCCTTCCAGAAAAAGTGGTGCAAGAAGTCGTCCAGGAGTTTAGGAAGGAATCAAAACCGTTAAGTGTTACAGAAATCGATGGGAAACCGTTAGATCGAAGTATGATTCCTGAAATTGAATTGGCACTGTATTGGGATCGACATCCATTCGAATTTAGACCGACGACGGGATCTCAGGATGATAAAAACTGTAAAAGGTCACAATCTGACCAAAATCTGTCTCAAGTGGGGGGACTGATAGTGAATAATTGTGGTGGTTCGGGTAGCCCGAGATCTTCGAGATGTTCATCGAAAGACAATAATATTGTTCATAATCCGAGAAGATCGTCATCCGCGTGTTGCAGTACGGTGACCAGAAGCTCGAGAGGCTCTGATTCAAAGGGAACACACAATAAGGACCAATTTCATAATAATAATAATAATCATGACGAGACTGTCAAAAAAATCCATAATAATAAAATTCCCCACATTTTGCAAGTCCTGAACACGACGGAAAAACGAAAATTTAACGATATTCAGCCCCCAGGATCTAACCATTTTAATTACAAGCCTCCAAATGTGGTGCGTCAGATAAGTGATCATCATCGTAACCATAATGGCACGCTTAAAAATCAGCAGAACAAATCCATCGGGGTGCAAGTGACCTTGGACGGTGTCATAGCAGAAGCGATGAAATCCACGTATTTGTGTCCACTTCACGGCCAGTATAAACGAGGGGTGGATCGCCGATCGAAAAGTGGCTTTCGAACAGACATGGCCACTGCGGGGAGTGAAAATCCGCATGCCCACTGCTCCCGAGGATTAAGGTCCAGATCGAGGACCAAATTAGTCAAAACGGCGGAATGTCAGACTGATCAGAGTGACGGAGAAAGGGAAAGCAGAAAGTTGGTGAGGTCAAAAACTGCTCCAGCAATGCGAAGAAATATTAATCCGAACATGATTTCGGAACAAAGTGCAAATTTTAGAAATCCTGGACACATTTCGGCCGCTGAAAATAGGAAGTTAAGAAATAAAATTCTTTCGTATTGTTTCACGAAACATTCGATATTTTGAGTGAACATAGACGCCCAGGATTTTTCATGCAAATTTCATATTTGTGTGTAAAAATATCCATGAATTTAGAGACAAATATGCAACGTGAACAATTTTGCTATAAAAACGTAAATCTGTGCACAATCATTAATTCGTCATCATAAACTTGGCAATCAGCAATAATTATGTACTTTTGAAATCAGCAATGCATTTATTAAATAGATAACACAAAATAATAACAAGAAGTATTTAACTGACAAAATAAATTCGCCCGTAACGGTCATCATCATTGATAAACAAGAACAAGAAACAATAAAAATTGAGAACTCTGATAAAGTTATTTAACTAAAAAACAAAACAATCCGTTAATGACAAAATTCTTCAACTAAGAACAATTATAACAGAATATAAGCAACTTACAGGATGTCGATGGAAGATTCAAAATTCAACTAACAATTTGATTGACCATGTAAAAGTGACAAGACAAAGGTCTAAATCTAATATTTAAACTATATAAACTTATCTTTGGGTGAGATCAACTACATTTACATAGTTATGTCATTTCATTTCATTCATTATCGTTTTTCAAAAGTGTCGTTAATTATGTCAAGTCCAGTCCAAGTACTTATAAATCGTCTCACGCGTGTCCAGAGAGTCCAGATTTTATGTACTTAAATTGATTCATCACTTGATCAAGGAGTCTTCACGTCGTCCAATAGGAGAAATTCATTAAAAGTCCAACAATAGCGTCATTATAGAAAATTTCAGGTTAAATTTCCAATTGTTGAACTTCAAGTCAAAGCCAAACGCCTGATTTTTTCAATCCAAGTAATTCGTGTCCAGAATGTCCAGATTCTAAATATGTACTTAAATTGATAGTAGTCTTCATGTCGTCTAAAAGAATTACAAATCCAATAGCAGTGCTACTGCTATCATTGAAAATGTCAGGTTAACGCATAAAAATCAAAATCGCAGTGTTGAACTTCAAGTCAAAGTCATTGCCAACTGCGTGACATTGCCATTTTTCAAGAACCGCACAGCACTAAATCTCACCGTGGTATTGGATTCGCTGGGGTGATTGTTGGTTGGTGGCATTATATTACTTCTTATCAGTATAAATAATATATGCTGTGGCGTTAATATAGAAAGTCATGATGATCATAATGACTTCGACGACGACCAAGAAGGGATGAGTTCAGTCAGTGAGTGAGTGAGTAGTACGTATTTAGTAATAATAATGGGCTTGAAGAGCCTCAGAACATGTAGACCACATCCAAATAACTTTCTCTGCCCTACTGTCCTACCTTTTCGAAACTTGAATATCCATCTCTGCCTCGTGTGATGCGGTTTGGTTACTTTTTTAACGTGGTGGTAGTACTGGTGGCAATGAAATGAATGGGTCTTCTTCTACCCACTGAATATTCTTATACCCAAGCTGTATTTTGCTTTGATTTTCTAAAGAACAAAACATTCTGCATAGTCTCATGCATCTTGCAGAAAAAAGAAGAAGCGAATCTTGTGAGAAGAGAATTTGAATTCAAAGTCATTTGTAAAATACAAATTGTGAGCTATGTACAACTCACACGTAGAACATGGGAAAAAACTGAAATGTGTTGTGTATGCTATGCATTTTGAAAAAAATACCTATCTTGAAGTGAAATAAGTCGCATACATAAATGAATAGTATAGTTTTGCCTAGAATTAGAAATTGTGCATAGGATATTTATATGGGTCGTCGTACATCTCGTTGAAGCAAGTAAGCAACAAACCAGATTTGATGTGAAAAAAGACGCAGAGACCGAATCAAAAGTCATGAGTTCGTCCCATTTAAGACAAAAAAATCCAAGATCACGACAAGGCTGCGGGGGACGCTGATTTTGGATGGACAGTGCAAAACAATGCTGAATTATGTACTTACTTCCCTTAATTCGAAACTGCCAGGCTAACATTTCAAAGTCAATGTCATCAGGTCAAATTTGCCGAGAGAAGGTATTGTATTAGTCTGTAATTAGGTCAATTTGTCATTTTAAGCAAACCTGTCTGCTGTCCGTCGTTGGCAAGTCAATCATCATTTAATTTGCGAGATTACTTTTGATTTTCAATTTACTGTGCCTTCTTTTACTCGCCATCATCATCAAAACCGCAAAACTAGCTGGTCTACCTACTTATTTGCAAGGATAATCTACTGGTTTACTGCTACAAATGTCCATCAATAAGCAATCATAAATTAGTAAATATGTATGCGTGAGATTTATGGCTTTCTGTAAACAATTATTTGACAACGTGAATGATAGCGATGACTTTCTTATACTAATTAATATTTAATAATATAAGCTGCAAATGTATGTATGTATGTATTTGTAAGTAATGAATAAAAAATAGTTTGTCGGTGGATTGGATTATATAGTAATTATTATGTATGTATAGTTCAGTAAATGTGTAAACTGTTAAAAATCTGGTAGAGTCACATCACATATATACTCCGTTTGGTAATAACTTCTTACCGGATTGGTATTATATTTAGTAGTTTGTTCCTGAGTGGTAAATTTTTCAGCACCACACAGTAACGCCCGCTATTACCAAGTCGTACATGTACTTCCGGTCAGTAATGATTTACTACCAGATTTCTAAGATGTAAAATATGTACAAAACTGTGGTATCAAGTATTGTCGTCCAGCAGAGTTTCCAGTCCAAAACTGAATTTAATACATATTTAAATTGCTTTGTAATTAAACGACAGAGTACAACAACAAATAAGAAACAAAGAAAACAGGGAAATTGTATAACGATATACATAAATAACATTTTCGATTTAGACAGGTTCAAGTTTAAAATAAATTACTAATTTTAAGTAGCCTAATTTGCCGTAAATTGTACAATCACACATAAGACGACAACGTTTCTTCATAGAATGTAGACAATTTTTATATAAAAACGGTACAACAATAAATAGGTACGATTGACAATATCGACAAGAATTAAACTGTTTTTTGAGGTACTGAATAGTTCACTTTTTTCGCCATCGATAACTACTTATCGGTCCGATTGTCGTCGCATGTTCATCAACTATTTTTTTTACAAAACACTTCAACAGAATGAATCAAGTACTATTTTAAGCTTCATAATTTACGGAATATTTAAAACTTAAATATGAAATTTTACAGGTTTTCTTTCTCTCTAAAGGGAAGATTAATTAATTCAAGAATGGTATGCAACATTGAGAAGATTATTTAAGTACTAAAAGAGGACAGAATTTTGGTTAAAGTATAAAAATATTTATCTAGTTCTTTTTTACTCGATTATCACTTTTCAGAAATTAGTTATTATTTGAAAATTATGTAATGAAACGGACAGAAATTATGGAAAATATGGGAAATATGTTTCCTAAATATATATATTTCTGACTAATAATTCTACTGTTACATATCTACTTATCGTGTTAAAGAAGGAGACTGAAGGCATGGAGGGATTCAACTAAAATATCCTGAGATGTGAGACTTATCATTATTTAAGAGTTCATGGGGATGAATAATCGATTGTTACCAGCATATGTAAGTATTTAAAATATACAAAATCTGGAGACGGACTGCGCTATAAATTTATCTACTTAATTAATTAATTAACCAATTATTCGGTCACAACAATAAGTAAAATACTAAATAATAGTATATCCACCCGTCTCTTAACACGCAAAACTTTAACAAAACTCAACGGAATGAATAATGAGACAAGATATGCATTTTCTACATACATTTTCTACTTCTGAGATAGAGGAAATAACAAAAAGGAAGCGGTTTTAAGGTGTATAAATAGTTATGATTGGATGGTTAATTAAAAAAATCGGGTTCGTTTAGATTTTGTTTTTACATTAAAATTACTTAGTCCCTCGTAATCCGTTTATGAATTTGGACGTGTTTGAGTAGGTGCGCCTTTTGTCTAAACGCCTTTCCGCAGACTTCACATTTGAAGGGCTTCTCGCCTGTGTGGGTCCTCAAGTGGACCTTGATATTCGATTTGTTGAGAAATCCCTGCAAGAAATGGGGGCAAGAAAAAATGGTCTGAGTTTTTCGAGTTTTCTAAATATATCGACTTCGTGGCGAACAAATGACCAATTCCGAAAAATGTTATCAAGAGCTTAAATATTTCCAGTTTTCTAAATATTTTTATGGACTTCGTAACGATTTTCCAATAGAAATTACAAGTGGAAATTTCAACAAAAATGAGACACTCGAAAAAAATGGCTAGCTGAATATTGGGTTCGATTAGGATTACTTCAATTATGCAGAGGAAACAATATGCTCATATTCCGGAATACCGGAAATTTTGTAGCGCTTTGCAGTGGCCGCGGAAGCGTGGGGACAGAGGGGCAATGTCCCCACAATTATTCATGTCCCAATCATTTGTCCATCTTATATAAACCCCTCCCTCACCTATCCTACAGTGATATGTCCCCACATGTCCCCACACCTTCCGCGGCCACTGGCTTAAAGTACTTGAAATCCTTACCCGATTACAAATTCCACATCGATGAATTGGCTTCTCCTTTCCGAGCGGGTCCAGCTCGATCGTATGCGCCGAGCTGGGCAGCTTGGACGACTTTCTCTTGGTCTTGATCCCCATTTTAGATTGCTTTTTGGAAAATGGTACAGACAAGTTGAACCAAGGGAAGGGAGGTCGGCGACGGTCATAGAAAGGGAAATAAGACAGAAAAATCGCGACCTTTAGCGAAATGTTTTTCCACTCCTACTCACTCGTCGTATACAAAATTCTTAAGTTGGATTTCAAAGCTCTCAAAAGCGTAAAAGAGGTCAGTTTCACAAGAACACAGAGTTGGGACAGGAAGGAGAAGATAGCACATGCAAAATCAGTCTGGTTTATAATTTCGTATGTTATGCGGCGTCAATAATAAAACTCCGGTGGGTTAGTTGGTCCTGTTATGATCAGTTTTTTTTCGGGTGCAAGTAGATAACCACTTGCGATAAGAAATAACGGCAAAAAAGTGTTTTTTAGGTATTTTGACCTGCAAGAAATTCGAGGCACAAGAAACTGCAAAAAAGTGCAAAAAATGTAGCAACTTCATAGGCGCATTGCTAGATGGCATATATTTCTTGCAGTTTTTTGCACCTCGCGTTTCTCGCAGGGCAAAATAACTGCAAGAAAGTGATTTCTTACAGGTAAATATTTTGACCTGCAAGAATTGCAAGGCGCAAGAAACTAGGTCCCGCTGCTCATACTTCATACGCGCGCGTGGCTGGATGGCGCACATTTCTTGCACTTTCTCCCAGTTTCTGGCGCCTCGCATTTCTTGCGTGGCTTGCTTTCCCGTGCAAAAAAATATAGCAAACCCGCAAAAAAACGAAACGCTGGTTATTATGACATGTTTAAAACGGGTGGTTATCCTTTTGTATTTATATGTTAACATTGTCTTTAATCCAACTTTGGCCAAAACCCATCGGAGTTTTTAAGCGATATTAATCCGAATAAATAAATCTGTTTGTTTATACGAATAAGAAGAAAAGTTAGAGGCAAGGAAAGTACCTCTCTGCGCCATGAGTGATGAGGTTGATTGTGAGCGTGAGAAGACCAAGGTGGCCCAATGTGGGAGGAGGTGGCATAACTTACCTGGTTCCCGAGCCCGTTGTGGGACGAGTGGTGGTGGTGGTCGTACGAGTTGGGTCCGAACTGTGAGATAAAGTTATTCGACCCGTCGTGGTACGAACCCCCACTCGACGTCGGACTGCTGCCCTTGTTGTTCGAGGACAATTTGTATTGCTTCCGGTACTTGGAGCTCCCATTGCTCATCATGGTGGAGGTGACGACTGGGGGTGAAACGTGCGTGGTGTGGGGGCGTTGCGTGACCTCGCCCGTGATGGGGTCGATGTAGGTGGGAGATCCGGGATGATCCAATGTGTAAGGATCCACTTTGAGGCCGTAGTGATGATGCGTGGTGGACTCGGGCATTTGTGAGGGGGACGTATTCGGACCCCCGGAGATTCGCAGCAGCTGACCAGGAATTGGTTGTTGTAATCTGAAATGGAAACTCAAATAGATTTCATAGACTCGAGACCTTGTTTCCACTGGATTAACGTGTAGATTTAGGTGTTTATTATGGTATCGGGGGTATTTTCAGGGGCCGCGGAAGTGGGGGAGACAAAGGGACAATGTCCCCGCGGTTGTTCGATGTCCCCTTCATTTGCACATGTTATACAAACACTTCCCTCCCCTATCCTACAATGTTAATGTCCCCACGGCTTCCGCAGCCACTGTGTATGTATTTCTACGCAAAATTTACATCTTTTTATGCATACAAACTGACATCCCTTTTGCAAAAAATTGGCAACACCTGGTGTAAAAAACTGTCTGGGGATTCTTGAGTTAAATGCGACTAATTTTGACTAATGGATATCGAGCAATGTTAATGTCCCCACATGTCCCCACGGCTTCCGCGACCACTGTATATGCATTTCTATGCAAATTTCCAATCGTCATTCACATTACATCCTTTTCTGCATACAAAATTCTGCATCCCTTTTGCAAAAAAATTGCAAGAACTAGTACAAAAAAATTGTCTGGGGAAAAATGCAACTAATTTTGCCTAGTTGAGTAATGCATTGCGTTTCTTTATAATTTTTAGGTATTCATTTTAGGCATGAAATTGACTGGCTAATTGTCTAATTATAAAATGAGGAATTCAATTATTCAAAACAAACAAATCGAGTTTGAATTGGAATCAAAGTTTCTAACTGAATAAAGAATAATACACTTTTCAATTAAAGTAGGCCATGGACTGTTTATTTATACATATTCACCAAAGAAGACGGTGAGAGTTGTTGGTGCTCGAATTAAAACGCTAGGTATTTCTGGGGCTTCTTTGGCATGAAATAATATTTTTAATTGTACATTTTTTTAAATAAATGGCCAGCCAGCCAGGTAACTAACTAGCTTTCTCTTTATGTACAACTGGTCATAATGTTTCTCCGTTCTGATTGTCTACACGGAATGAATGGTGGTTTGAAACAAAGTATGTGCGATTTTTTATGACTCGTTTTCAACTGCGGTGAGTGTATTGAATAATGCGTAATAATAATATGCTGCACGAGTCATAATAAAATTGGGTTTGTCCACCGACCGACAAAGGTTAAGACTGGACAAGAATTAGGAGGAAGTGTATGGATTGATAGTTTCAAAATAATTAATTAACAATGGAGGTCTCTCAGCGGTTGCTCTCAGATTTTGAGCAAATTGGTGTCAATCGAAGGCAAATTTAATTAGTGTGAAATTTGCGAAAGACACGATCTCCCAATGGGCACGTTTGGCAGAAATACTTGCACCCGAAGAGGAGAAAACGCGTAGTAAATTTGGTAAGTGTAAAATTTGTCGACCTTAAGGCGCGTTTTCTCCTCTTCGGATGCAAGTATTTCTGCCAAACGTGCCCATTGGGAGATCGTGTCTTTTGCAAATTTCGTACTACTTAAATTTGTCATCGATTGAGACCAATTTGCCAAAATCGGAGAGCAACCGCTGCGAGACCTCCCTTGTTAGAATATAGGCAAAGGGAAAGTTAAACATGTAAATGAACAGAGGCTGGTGTAACCTTGATTGAAGTATCGACGTGGAATGATTATTATTGTGAAACTCCTGTTTCATGTCGGGATGATGGTGATGATAAATATTGTTTCCGCCCGACCCCCCCGAAAAACTGTCCGCTTCCAGTAGCGTCTGCAACGTGGAACTGTTTCCGTCCAGGAAGGCATGGTCCGCCGCGGATGTGTGGATCGTGGCGTCTTGATCTAGTAAAATTCCCGTCGTTTGTCCCCGTCCCCCGGGACCTGGCCCATTTCCGGGAACATTCGTCCCACCCATCTGCGGCTGTCCGGGCGTTTGTTGACATGCACTCTCAATCCAGGCGTCCAATTCGGTCCAGGGGTCAATTGTGGATGAGGTGACGCCATTCGGGTCTAATTCTATGCCTAAATTGGGCACGGTCGAGTCTGCGATAGCGTTTCCGATTAAGGCAGCAATATCGTCGATGTCCGAATTTAAGAGATCTGTAAGAATAAAATTAGGGACACGTGGATTTTTAAATGTGGTCATTAACAGGGTTTCGTTTCTTGCGGGTTTGCTACATATTTTGCAAGAAATGCAAGAAATGCGAGGTGCAAGAAATATGCGCCATCCAGCCACGCGCCGTATGAAGTATTTACAGCGGTGGGGCGTAGTTTCTGCACTTTCTTGCATTTCTCCCAGGTCAAAATATTCACCTGCAAGAAATCACTTTCTCCCCGTTATTTCTTGCATTCCATATTTCGTTTCATGCGTGTTTGCTACATTTATTGCACTACAAGGAAAGAAATGCGAGGTGCATGAAATTGCAAAAATGTGCAAAAAAATATGTATAGCGGTTTCTTGCATCTTGTATTTCTACCACTTTCTTCCCGTTATTTCTTGCAAACGGTTAAGTACTCGCACTCGAAATACTAGTCACGCTATGTAATCAAAATTTTCTCAAAATGCACTTACAATCAGCCAACTCCGACTTAATATTGGGCGTGATCACCGGCGTCGTTGAGCTGGACACCGCATCGAACAAGGAACTCGGCGAACCTCCGACCGAAGAAGATGAAAAGTTTCCCGTCGGCGAACTGACGATACTGCTGCCCCCCGTGGAACCCCCGCTCCCACCGTGTCTCAAATTATTGGGGGCATTATTCCCCCCGGAGGAGTGGGAATGGTTGTTGTGGGCGTGGATGTTACTATTATTATTATTACTACTACTATTATTAGCACTTCTTCCTCCTGTCGACGACTGGCTGGGTGAGGAGCCCGTCGCCGTGGTGGAGCCCATTTGTGGGAGGCGGGGGTCATTGTGCAGGGTGAGTTGCACCGTGGGGTTGGCATACTCGAAGGGGGGCAAGGGTTTAAGTTCCGCAAAACTGTCGCTGCTTTGAACTATCAGAAGTGCGTCTAGCTCCACGCCGTGTCCGGAGGATGGGGGGGACGTCCCACTTTTACAGGACAGACTCGTGCTCCCCCCTGAGCTGGGGGTGGGTGGAAGGATGAGATTGTCTTCCGAGAAGGTGGACGTGGTTGTAGAAATTAGCTCTTGACCGCCAAACGACCCCGTCCCCCAGGCCGGCCCACCCAGAGGGCATCCCGACAAGAGCAAAGGATCTGCCAGATTTGATTCATTTAATTTCATAGTCAATCAACGTCCTGGCAGAGTTGGAGGGATGATTCTGGTCGTTAGTGGAGAAGGGCAGGCATTATTTTGTTCCCAGTTTTTCGAAAAATGAACTAAATTTTGAATTGATTCTTTTGCGACGCCATGCATTACATGCACGGAAGCACCCACCACCACCGTTCTTCGTGGTCCAGGTCGAATTCTTTGGCGTCACTCACACTTTTCGAACTAATTAATTTTTTAAAAACTGGATTTTTAAAATTTCAATTTAGATTCAAGGGAGTATAACTGACACTAATCCTTTTTTCGAGTTCTCATCTCTACCACGAGTAGTTCGGTGGGACAAATTTACATCAATTTCCATGTGGGATTACGTTCCATAAGAAGCATTCATCGTATTTATTTAGCAGTTTTAAGATTGATTACGTTGATGAATACGTGACGTGATGTGATTCATGTTTACGTCGAGTCGAAAGAAGAAGATCCTCCTGCAAAGCAAAATTAGAATTTGGAGATAGATAAAATTCCCGTTATGTTGGATAATTGCGTTGCGTTGCATAGCCACCAGAGAGTAAAAGTTATTGTTGTACATGTGTACTTTCAGTAATATTAGTGTATGTATGGCCTAAAATTAAAGGCTGCAGGAATTCCCATCCTCCTTCTTCGTCAACAAGGCAAGAATTAAGTAGTTCCGTGTCCTATTTTCAGTTTCCTTTAAATCTTCCCAAGTACACGGACAGTGGTCAACTTTATGTACATGATTTCTGTCTATGCAGTCTAAAATGTTGTCCATTTACATACTTTTCTTCAGAAATAGTTACGGAGAAGAGTTAGTTTGCGACCTTTATTTATCCATTTCCTAATAATAATGTCACCCATATTCATGATGGGTCGTTCCTTGCATCTTATTTACTACGAGTACTGTTGTATGGTCGCATTGTTCTCGTTATGAATGCCAAATGTGGGACAGGGTTGGGTTCCAGGGTAGAAATGCAGGTCAATTTATAAGTAAGGAAGGAACGAAGGAGTCAAAAAGGGCGGACAATAAGGATTTCATTGTCTAATCGTGGCATGAAATGGAGCAAAATATGCGCACATAGATCCCGATCCTATCTTAATAAATGTCTCACAGGACTTCGATAAGACGACGCGGACTCAATGATGGTGGAAAAATGTATGTAAAATTCTATAAATACATGGACCTGGAGTACAGTACACAAAATTAGAGCAAATATGTATGTACAAGAATTTTAAACATTTCAACCCAGAATTTAAGCCAAGTGCAGCAAATCAGACACTCGGATTTAAGCAGAGAGGATCTAACCGTCTCAAGAAAACGGATGGAAAAATGTAGTAGGCTGAAGACAAGGACGTCTGATACTCGTAACGGGATTCATTTTTCTTCTTGACGGTGCTGGCTGATCATAATATTGCGTACAACTGAACTACAATAGCATTATTATCATGAGACTGTAGTGTACCTATATTTCTATAGGTTTTTATGATTATTATTCCAATTTGCACAATACAGAGAGTTCCCCCGTGTTATGAAAACGTCAAAGTAATAATTGAGCTCTAAAAATCCTGAAATTTTTATCATTTCTACTTCTTCGTCGAAAGGTTTTTAAGTCGTGTAACTCATAAAACTTTTTATTATTACGGTCCGATACCTGATTTGCATTAAAAATAAATAAATATGCAGCTCGTAGATATGTACAAAATTCGAGATTACACGAAAAAATGGCAGAAATATATCTGCAATTTTTTGATGTGCTAAAAAACTGTACTTTACTTTTCAAATAAAAGTGTTCGTATACCTGATTAACTCGTTCATAGATATGTACAAAATTTGAAATCTATATATATGAAAAAATGATCGAAACATACATATTTATACTTTCGACTTTTTGATGTGCTAAAAAAATTGTATTTTTCATAAAAAAGTGTATGCATTCCTGATTTGCATTATTAAAAAAATGTGCAGTTCGTATATACATACAAAGTTCGAAATCTACACGAAAAAATGACCAAAACATACATACAAATTTATACCTCCAACTTTTTAACGTGCTAAAAAAACTGTATTTTTTCCCTATAAAACCTTGTCGGCAGTATAATCTCATCACCCGCCCTCTTTTCTCACCCTGTCCCTTTTGTTTACTCCACTTAACTATTGATGGAACGAGGACGACGCTGCAATGCAACACGGCCAACAAGAAAAAAAGTGCAGGATGGATGCAATGTTTTTCTTCGTCGACCAACAAACAAAGTCTACCCCATCATTTAAAGCGATTTTATTAGAGAAGACGATAAGTGGTTTGTGATGATGATACGCGAAGCTACGGTTAAGGTTAAAGGTGTTCCCCAGCCGTAATAACTTTTAAAAAAGTAAAACGGGATCAACTCAACTCTTGTAAACTGTGAATTACACGGTTGTAAAATAAACGTTAGCACTGTTTACGGCTGAGATTATATTGTTGCATTGAAGTTTGTATACCTGCTGCTGAGGGAAAAATGAGTTCAAAAACAAGTCCATGATTCGTTTAATTGGGTTGATAATCATCATCATCATCGTTTTCCAATAATGTACCAAAAAGTATGGATGGATGGATGCTCTGGTTTTGCCACCTAATTCGCCAAAACTGAAGCTCGACAAAGTGCACCAAACTAATTAATGAAACGCCTAAACCCGTCATAAATATCGTCAGTTTATGGTATTTATAGTTTGTGTATGCAAACAGTGCCCGCGGAAGGGTGCGGACAGAGGGACAATGTACGCCTAAACCCATCATATTATCATTACTGTATTTATAGTTTATACAGTGGCCGCGGAAGCGTCGGAGGGACAAGTCCCCACGGTTATTCGATGTCCGCATCATCTCCCCATCTTATACAAACCCCTCCCTCCCCTATCCTACAATAACAATGTCCCCAGATGTCCCCACGCCTTCCGCGGCCACTGTATGTGCATTAATTTTTGCGAGTAGGATATATAGCATAACAAAAATGCGTTATGAGCCAGATGAGGACACGGATGTTTTGTCTCTCAACAAAGTAAACGGAACTGCAGACACAATTATTTATTAAAGCAGGACTGCTGCTTGTATTGCATTCCGTTATTAGCATAACCTACCTTAATTACTTTAATGCACACTTTATTTACGTAAACCTAACTGTATAAAATTGTCAGAATTTATTTAGAAACTTTATTAAAATAGTGCATCGTCACAAAACTCATTTTCTTGAAAGAGTTTAAAAGCAAATGTGCATTTTTTTGCGATGCAAAAACGTTCGTGATTTGACAAGCGAGCCGTGTGCATGCATTCACCTGAATAAAATTGCAATTGCAAAGACGTGGTTTGCGTTAATAACGTGAAGATCAAGATCAAGGTGACAGGCGTGTTGAAGTTAAAAGGAACGGGAATCTGTACGTATTTAGCTGATTTGATTCACGTGGGAGTAATTATAATGCGAAATTGAGATTTGAGGGGGAAAAGTGTGCTAATTTTTGTGATAGGTAGATATTTTCGCATTTTTAAAATTTTTAACGAAAATTTTTGAGAATGCTGAGATTTGACTTAATTTGTACCCAAAATTTGAATTACTGTGTGGATCATAATTTGACGTGATATAAGATTTTAAAGGGAAAAGTGTGCTAATTTTCATCACAGTTTTTGTATTTTTAAATTTTTTGACGAAATTTTTGAGAATGCTGATTTGAGGGTTCAATTTATGCCCAAAATTCGTATTAAAATTTGACGTGACAAAAGATTTGAGAAGGAAAAGTGTGCTAATTTTTTATCATGATGATTTTTGGATTTTTTAAAATTATTTAATGAAATTTTAGAAAATGCTGATTCAAATAATTTGACGCGACCCTAAATGAAGTCATATTTTCCAGGATTTTTATTATTTGCATATTCTGTAGTACAACTAATCCCGCATTGAATTCTGTACACCTGACAATTTGTACCCCAATCTGCATTGTGGGTTAAGGTGAAGGAGATTTATTTACTTATTGTGAACCTTTCAATCCTGTCTCTTTGCTCTTTATCTTTTACTTGAAAACTTACTCTGCTGCTGCTCTGGTGACCTGGTCATTATTACAAGCATTTTCATAATATGGATGGATGGAGAATAAGAAAGAGGGCAAGTTAATATTCACATGGAATGGATTATGATGATGAGCAGGGCACCACAACAATTAGGTCAACGGGGTCCGTGAGCAGGTAATGAAATTCAGGTAGGGTAGACCAACGTATGCATGTATGCATTATTGAGCCCTGACCTCGTCAAGAAAAAAAGGGTCCGTCCCTTCTTCTCGTATAACTATTGACACGGAAGTAATATTTGTTTGTTATGGTGCATGTATGCTTGAAAAACAATGATTTTCTGCCTGTGAGATTTCATCTTTTGTGGAAAAAAAGGATTGAAAATGTCATCTTCGAGAGAGCGATTTCCGTTTAAGGATTAATATTTAAAATATTTAAACCATATTTTTTTCGTGTTTAATAAAATGTAAAACATATTTCGCGTACACAAATTTCGAAAACTTAAAATACAATTTTCAAAATACACAAATTTCGAAAAATAATAATAAAATCCATGTGTAAAATCCATGAACGTGCTTTTCATCCTGGCTTAATTATACGCTGGCATATTTTTTTAATCAAATATTTCGCGTACACAAAATTTCGAAAAAAAATACGAAAAACCCATGTGTATCTCTTATATGAACGTGCTTTTCAGTCTGGTTTTTAACTCTACACGATGACAGTTTTGTTTGTTAGACAATTTTTTTTTGTGCTCAGTCAGTTTAAGTCGACCAGGTCAATTCACTTTTGTTTCGGGCATGTAGTCGTCGTCATTGATGATGATGCTGATTCGCGCATTTCTGCTTCTGTATAGTCAAGGTAGTGCAAAAAATAATAAAGCACTGCATGGCTTAAGTAGAGATGAGGATGCATGTTATTCGTTATATTGCCTTATCCCAAATCGGATATATAAGCATCTATCTAGCGGTATCATCATCCCTCCTCATTGCCATCATTCGCAGTTACCAAGTGGTGGAATCAAAGCAATGTTAAAAAGTAGGCCAATGTGCTAGTTGGCTGGTTTGAGTTTTGTTTCATACCTGTCTTGTTGGGTTGGGTGTAGACCAAACTACATCAATCTCATCTCATGAGATGAGACTATCCCAGCACAAGCTAATACCACCTACAGCACCACGTCTTACTTAAAAAAAGTAACGTCTAATTTGGCTAATCCGTCTTCACAATCAAGAAGAAGAAGAAATGCAGATGAAACGAAGGTAGAAGTGCTCCACTAACTAAACAAGACTCACACTCTAATGACCAACAATGCCAAACAATGAAAGGCGAGATGAGACGAATCTCACTCAAATACAATGATTGCATGCAGTTTAAGATCATCTTCTCGGATCAAGCAAATTTATTTACTTACTTGCCCTTTATTTCAACCCTTTTTTTACTTTACGTTTTGTATGTATTTAGTTTGTTTCTTCTTTTTTCGTGAAAAGAATCTGAACAGCAGAAACGGCACACGTTTTCTTCTTCGTGGATCACGGTCTGGTAAGATTATACGTATGGATGCAAAGTAGAGTTGCGAAAAGTGCCAAAGTGTGCATGGGGCAAAATTTGCGGGGATGTCTTTGTTTTGCGAATTGTCGTTGATTATTATTATGCTTGGCTTAAAATAAAATGTATGTTAATAAGTAAGTATTTTTTTTTGTTTTTGGATCTCATTAATGTGCATAATAATAACGGAGGGAAGGAAGGACGTACTTAATAAGTGGAGAGAACACAGATTTGGAGTATACTTACTTAGATACACAGACGGATAGGCCTGCATGTACAAATGTGGAGGCTGTCATGTTCATAGTTATTAAGATTGCAATACTCAAAATGCTTAAAAAGTTCCAGTCACCCTCCAGTCGCTGTATATTACTTGGCGAACGTAGTCTAGATACAGTGACTGGAGGGTGACTGGAACTTTTTAAGCATTTTGAGCTGCAGGTCTATCCGTGTGGGCTAACTTATAACATAATAGACCTGGTGCGCTTGGGAGAGAATGACAGGACAGTAGCCGAATGAATTTGTGGCTTTGGACATATGCAAATTTTCGTTTCGATTAAGACCCATGCAAAAAAAAAGATGGGACGAAAGGCGACACAATTTGCAAAAATTTGATGTCAATTAAATAATAATTTTCGAAGATAGAAACGAAAGGTGACCCAAAATGGGATTTAATTTAATTTTTAAAATTTAATGTGAATTTGACCAATTGAATAATATTATTGAACATGATTTGGTAAATAATGAATTATTTTATTAGTTAATTAAACAGTCTATTAACGTATTTACTGTGCAGCTTGATTGTCTTGCATTAAAAGCTTTCCTGTGAAAATAAGTGCATGTAACCGAGTACAAAACTTTAAAGTCTCAATATTCGCACATTAAAAATATATGTAATTCTCTACTACTACTGTCATTAATAGCTAATTTGCGCTTCATTGATACAATTGGTACTAAAATCCGGTGTGGAACTTGATATGCGTCATTACTTTGGCAGGATTGGTAATAAAAACTGAATTGTGCACGCTTTATTTGTGATTTTTTTTCAGAGTAAAGTGGACAACTATTTTTGTCGCAAGTATGAAAAGGTGCATATATTTTGTTTTCATAAGTACGGGTTGTGTAAATTTAAGCTGCACAAAAATATGTATATGTTTTTTTAAATATAAGCACTTTAAAGACCTGCGTACCCAAATAAAACGTTAACTATTTTCAAAAAGTTGAATTAAATACCATTTGAACTAAAAAAGCGATATCTTTAAAAATACACACATTTTAAATAGATGAGTTTTGGGTGAAAATCTTCACCTGAACGACCTTTTTAATCCTTCTGTCCTGGACAAAATTCGGAAATACACCGACTTATTCCATAAAACGCCATCCTAAACCACTTGGAAGTTGGAGTCCCATTTCTTACACGAGTTTCATACATACACAAATATCTATAAATAGTTGGAACTATTTTTCATATGCATTTTAAAAACCAAAATCTCAGAATAACCAACTTATTCTTGGAATACCTTCAATATTTGGAGTACAAAAACAAATAAAAAATAATTCTAGATTTACTCACCAACTAAAAGATCCATTTAACAAAAAAAATCCAAATCCAAGTAGTCAAACAGAATGAAGAAGAAGATTTCCAAAAAATTCTTTGCCGTAGAAAAAAAGTGTATCACATACGAAATAAAACTTTATGTAGCGTCTTAATTTTTTTTGAAGAGGTTTTTTTGAAGAATAAAAATAAAATACAATCACAGTCACTCGACGCTTATTTAATTATTTTCCAAAATTAATTCAATCACACCCACAAAAAAACAATACCGCCCACTTTAATTAATTAACTCTCCAGTTTGTCTAAACCTACTCGAGCACTATGTTTAAGTGTTAAAAGTGTCCCATGCACTTCCAGAGATCAATTATTTTCGGCCTTTCTTGAGCTACATGAAGAGTAAAAAAAACTTGTTAGCATTTTATTTTCACGGAAGAACTCTTTGTCTCACGGACACGCTCAACGCTAAAAACGGTATCCAAGCCAAGTCATGAAAATCTCAAATTCTCCGGGATAAATTTCCTCCAATTTTTCAAAATTTCAAAATTTCACTGGATCAAATTTTACTCAAAATTTCTGTACTTTAATTAACCATCCGAAATTCTCGAATTTTTCTCACACTAACGCTACCAGATTTTTAATCCGGAATTCTCCACTGCACCAAAACATTTTTTTTAAATCAAAATTTTGAAAATATTCCCGATTTTATTAATCCAACTAAAAAACACCGTTTTATTTAATTGCATTCAATAAATATCTATCTATGAGCTACACACGAGCCACGAGTATTTTGACTGAGATTGGTAAACAGTGGTGGTATTTCGGTAGTGGTGGTGGTTACCAGTGGTATTATGATTAGTTAGTTTACCGACTTTAGCGTTGAGAGTGTCGAGAGAGCGTTGCATTGTTGGGGAACAGACCTGGTTGTGCTGTATGTGAGTGTTCGACAGAAGACCTAGATGAGAACTGACACACAATTGTTGTATTCTACAAATGTCCTACATTCAAAGTGGGACAGGTGAATATCTCAGCTACAGCTAAACCCTCGACAACTTTTAACTTCAAATTTTAAAGCAAGCATTGTGCGTTATATGAAAATGAACGCTCTATCCGTACCCTTGCCCTCTTCGTCGTCTTGGTATTCATGCAAACGGAATGGATGGACTAAACCAAAGAAGTATTTCGATTTAGCAATTGGATATGTATATGCTAGCAATAAGCAGATAACTGCATCGTTCGTGGTGTGATGGGTTGAGTCAATTTCGATTTCGAATATAATCCTCGCGATGATATTGCTACTATCCTGGTCGGTAGCGGACGAAGTGCAGCTTCCAACGACGCTATTACACAAATTAATGATGCACGTGTGGTATACATATGTACTTAGGAGTAGAGGGTGGATATGTATTTAGGAAAAATCACGGAAATATGTATATATTTATCAAAAAAATGCCGAAATATTTTAAGAAAAATGTACGAAATGAAAATAAGAAGGTTCGATTTTTTTTGTATTTCTGAATTTAATGCTTTTGATTTTTTTGGACGAATTTATTTAAGCGAAAAAACTTCGTCTCATATCGTTGAAATATTTACAAAATATGTGTATTTTTGAAAATATATACATATATAAGTATGTAAAAGATTCACGTATTTTTCAAATAATAAGGGAAATGTTTATACATTCTGAAAACCTAGAAATATGGCAATACATATGTAAAAATATTTTGAAATTTTTGTGATCTATGTTAGTTAGGGAATACACCCAAAAAATTTGAAAAATAAAATCAAACGAAAAACTTGAAAATAAATACATATCCACCCTCTGATTAAGATGGCTCTCCTAATTACTAAAAGGTTATGTATGCGATTTATACTAAATTTCCGAAATTTTTGCTAAACATATCGTTAAAAATATAGTTTTGAATTCATGTTGACCTTGGGCAACGAAATAACCGAAAGTGAGTAATAAATGGATAGAAAATTGTTTTTATTTCGTCTACACGATTGAAAAATTCCTTGAAATCTGTACACAAATACGGACCCAACACTAATTGATACTTTTGAAAACATTTTCGATTGTTATTTAGTCTGCCTGCAATACCACACCACGCACAATGTGTGACTCATCAAATACAATTTCTCTATATAAATTCCTCCTTCTACTTCTTAATACGTATACAAATTTTTTTTCGGAAAATTTCGAATCCTATGATAAATTTTGGGAAATGGCACATCCATCCTCAAAAGCGCGTCATATTGCAAAAATCTACGCAGTTTTTCTATAGAGGAAAAAGATTTCACTTTCTTTCCAACGAGAAGAGCCACTTTACGTGCTATTGAGATTCCCATTAAGCTTACTCATTTTCTTACGTCAGTTTACCATGGCGTGGCCTATATTCAACTTCAACATGTACCTGCCTCTTATATTCTGAACTGAAGAGGACAAACGTGCCGATCTCGACGTAAAATGTACAGTTATGCGTATGCACAAGGATCAGTCACCGCGGAGACAGAGGGACAATGTCCCCACTGTTATTCGATGTCCCCATCATCCCCCCATCTTATACAAACCCCTCCCTCCCCTATCATCCTACAACGTTAATGTCCCCACGGCTTCCGCAGCCACTGAGAAACATAGCAATATCACGATGATGCGTAATCCTCTGAAATTGCGTTTTATTCTGTCACACAAACCGAAAATTAGAAATCTCTTAGAAATAAATTGGTGGATGCAAAAAAAAGCGCGTAAGGATTGCGTGCATGTATAATTTGGGTAAGCTGTTATCCAAATGCATGTATGGATTTTTGACGCAATTTTTTGAGCTTCAATCAATCAAGTGTACGACAAAAGTTTCATTTTTATTTATTTATTTATTTATTTCGTTTTTTTTGCTTGTTTTATTGCCCACAAAATAAAACCAAAGATTGCATCCAATTCAGTGCAGATAGTGTTTTAAATGGCACACATAAAGCGGTTTTGTTACGACGAATGTATGTAAAGTAAACTACCCAATCCTGTCTTTATATCAGATAAATCCTTCTAGTGCCAAGTTCTACTACTTCATTCGTATCTTATTCTTTGTATTTGTAAGGATGATAGAATTCACCTTAAGGAAAGCAAAAGTGGAAGTAAATAAGTATCCCACATACGATAAGATAAGCAACAATAAAACAACGGTTAAAAAATATATATAAGATGAGCTAATAATCAAAGTGAAACTCGGCTGGTTTGGCTGGTAAACAAGAAGAATTTTTGCAATTATGTTATGACGCACACCTCGTCCTCAACCAAGCAAGAATATAATCTGCGTTATTATTATTATAGGAACAACAATTGCGTGAATGAATTCCCGTCCAAAGTGGCCGCGGAAGGTGTGGGGACATTAATCTTGTGGAGGGACGGGTTTATATAAGATGGGGAGATGATGGCGAATAACCGTGGGGGGCACATTGTCCCACACGCTTCCGCGGCCACTGCAAAAATGACGGTTACTCACTGTGTATACACGATCATATTACGAGGACAACGACGTGTAGTGAAAATTCTTAGTGGCCGCGGAAGCTGTGGGGACATCTGGGGACATTAACATTGTAGGATGAAGGAGGGAGGGGCTTTTATAAGATGGGGAGATGATGCGGACATCGAACAACCGTGGGGACATTGTCCGCGGCCACTGCAAAAATGACGGTCACTCTCATATTACGACGAGGACAACGACGCGTATTGAAAATTCTTGGAAAATTGTCCAAACAAACAAAATATTGCTATTATCGAGTTCAATCACTCCCTCGATTCATTGAGAGAAGTCATAATAAATAATATTATTATTTTCCCTCGTCCACCGTGTCGATGACCAAATTGTTTTTATTTTGATTATTTCTGGTCAATAAATTCAATCGAGTTCTGAGTAACGGGCTGAAATTAGCTTTTACTTATTGATATGATAGAACTGACCCAGACCTTGACTTTGACTGAAGGGACAATACAAATGCATTCTTGATAGTGAAACATTCTCATGTACATGGTGCACTTTTTGCGAATTTGTAACGTTTGACGTTACACTACGCAACTAATGATGAGGCTGTTGTGAATTGTAGATACGTGCCTGCATGCAACTGAATTAAACAATTCCTTCATCTCAACTTTCTATCTTTTTGTTGCAGACGCACATGCACGCAATTAATACACACACATAAAAAAGAGTGACATAGAATACGCTGCAAATTGCACGTCGTTTAATAAATCGGGGTAAACGAGGATAAAAAAGTAGCGTTATACAAACAGCAAAAATTATTTAAAATGACACAACTACATGAAACTTATGTGATTCATCATCTTTGACCTCGTCCTCACGGTCATGAGGTCAAAAATATTGACGACGTTAATTTCGTGGTGAAATTTCCTGTAAAATGATACCCCATATGAAAATTAAGGTTGCATTCTGGACTATACCCCCTTCGCGTTGTGGGGGGTGGTCCGATTGACCCCATTTTCAAACTCCCGAGACCTAAAAATTAGAAGAACAATGTCAAAGACGGGTTTTGATTATTGCGTCGTTCTGAGGACGGACGGACAGATGGACGGACAGACAAAACGATCACAATAAGCGGCTACTCCATAAAAATGGTAGCGTCGCTGTAGACATTTATATAAATTGTTGTTTATTCATTTATTTATTTTATTTTACTAATTTGATGCGTTTATTGGCGCAAAAAGGATGTAAAAACGAGCCGTTTATTTGCAGGAATAATGGGACGCGTTGGTTGGTTGGTTGGTGCGGAAGATGAAGTCACGAACGACAGAAAGACTACAGATCTATACGTACATACATAATTTGGCTGAAAAGGAATAAGTGCAAGTTGAAGTTTACGAGTAAAGTTGAAGGCCTATTAAGTAAACTGCGAGTGAAATTTGCATGCGCAAGTGAACAACCTCTTCATTTGACCGACTTATCATTGACTGGGATGCATCGAGTCGTGAGGGATTATTTTATTTATGGAATATGACGACGACGAGCACGATGTGTATGTACAATGTTACTTTTTTCCATTTTTTTTATGTCAGCCTACGATCGAGAAACAATAAATATTTAAAAGGAATTTAAATGCACGGGTGTGACAATCATAAAATTTTAGGAGTGGGTTGTCATATTTTTTTATTGGGTGGATAATATAATATCACACCACATTTTTATTAATTTATTTTTTTGAAAATGGTGTTTTATTGAAGTTAGTGAAACTAAAGTTCGATTCGGCTAAAACTTTTAGCCAGAGGCAGGCCTTATGTGAGCGTCATGGTTGTCTGTCTGTCTGTGTATCGATTACGAACTTATCCAATCGAGTTGAAAATTTGCATATGCAAAATTAGGAGACAATTATTACTAAACCGTCGGAAACTAAATTTAACAATATGGTGAAATAAGTAATTTCCCAGACAATTATGACACCACACCCCCTGACCTCGAGGGGGTGGTCCAATTGACCCCAAATTGACCCCCTGGGGTCATATATAAGATGCCGCAAATCAATCTCGATTATCTCGATCCGATCTCCCCTTATCCTGCTGATAGATTGACGGACAGACGGACGGACAAAATCTTCCCTTACTAAGGTTTCGCCCCATAATACCAACCTGACTCGGGCTGCTAAACAAGACTGCCCTGTGGCTTGGATTTATACTACATGACACACATTTATTCGGCATGGCGTGGCGTGGGCGAGGAAAAGGTTTCACGAGATAATTTAAAAGTTAAAGGTCGGATTCGGAAATCGGTCGGTCTAGTTTCCACGTTATCCTTCCTCCTCCTTGAACGTTTAACCTCTCGTGATGACGATGATCATCTCCATTTCATTCGTGAGTGCTGTTGTTTTAATACGGAAAAAGAGGTTCACGTTCAAGTCGCACACTTTGAACAATCGCATCAACAATTGAAACAAAACTGAGTCTGGTTTAGATTTATCCCACATCGTTTCATTATCTGTAATAAATACGAATCTGGGACACTTTTACTGCCATCGAGTTCCGAACGGGTGGCTTTTTTTACATATATAAGAATGTATGTATGTAACCATTATATAGAAATGTACGTAAGGCTGACCCAATTATCGTACCAATTGAATTTTATATACACAGACAATAATAATGAAAGAGGCTCAATTGTTTTATTCTTTTTTTGAATTGTTAATTGTGAAAAATCCGGCGGAAGTGATATAAAATATGTAAACAAATGAAACAATAATTCGTCGTAAAAGTAATTAATTTCTACTTAACTTGACGTAGATAGATAGGTGTGCAAAATATGAAGTAAAGGTTTTGTAAGTATTATTTAGAATTCTATTTTGCAATTTATCAGAATTGCAAATTTTATCTTATGAAACGTCTTCATGATCAAAGGTCACATTTCTCATGATTTAGTTACGTATGTGATCCACACAGGGAATGCCCAAGCGATCAGTTATGTATGTTATTTACTCTATTAAATCTGTACCTAATGCAAAACTTGCAAAATTACAGTACATACATAGATCTTTATGCCAATTTTTTTTTGCAGAGAGACAAACAGTGGCAGTAGTACCACCACCACCACCACCAATTTACCTTACTTTGAATACATTACCATTGCCAATTACTTTTTACTGTGGTGGCTCTGAGCTAAGTTCATCGACACCTTCGCTTTCACTTCCGAAACATGCATGCATCCCATAAGCGAAGTAGGTACCATGGCGTCGTCGTCAACATTCATCCTCTTGCAGCAGCAGTAAATAAATAAATAGCAGTCAGAAGATGATGACAAATAAGCTGCAGGCATGCGTCTTAATGGCACTTGTACAGTTACTTAGGCGTCGTATACGTTTACAGTTTTTAGCATTTTGTGGGAGAAAATTGGCGTTTTTTAAGGGACGCCGATGCGTCTTTTCTGCGAAATTTTGTGACGATATCAAGTAAGAATTTTGAGACGGATTTTTGCTCTCATTTTTTCAGTATTAGTTCCGGTTTGGTTGATCAATACAGAGTAATAATTACGCATTTCTTACGAAATTCGTACACTTATCATGATGATGATAAGAGGAGCGAGTAACCCTTTACATATCAGCAGGATCTCGGATGACATTGCCATCCCGAGGTTACTGACACTCTAAGCTCCTCGGGTGGATGGACTTTAAATGAATGATAACTGCTGCTGCATTTTAATTGAGCATTTTAAACCCTAAATACTTATTCGAAACTCTACTTGGCAACTTAGAATTTAAACTGTATGACGAATATAATTACGGATGGATGACACTACTGACTTAGTGATGCTGTTTTGTTACCTCTCTCTCTCTCGATGTTATTACTGTGTCACATTAGCATTTCGGTGTATTAACACATTAACACCTGAGGGGAACGACCGACCGCCTGAACAGATTCATCAGGTATTGTTGGTTGGTTGTATGTACAGGTATTTATTGTAGACAAGTGCGCTATGAATAGGTTGGTTGGTTGGTTGGTTAAAAAATAGCAGCATGCACGCATGCAGATCACAACAGCAGCAGCGTCCACTAAACCAAGCAATGAAAGGATGAATAGTAGGATGGGAGGATGTGAATTCATATTTTTGCAGCATTTTTAGGTCACAGAAACTGAGAATGTCCTCCACAATGTCGACGCCAGAGAAGGAAATCCCTTCATGAGAGAGAGAGAGAGAGAGAAACCCTGTCTGTTATTTGGGGATGATGATGATGTGACAAATTGTGAAAAATTGTTATTTCTTTAGGGATGGATTTTATAAATATCTCAATCAGGAATGAATAAATTGGGATGATAAAGAAGGAGCAGAGGTGGGGAAAATATTTTGTGGAAGTGGAGGATTTTTGAGTTCTGTTGTTTACAGGGTTTGAATTTTCAAGGGGTGTTACACCCACAAAAAGACGAGAATTTACGTGGAGAAGGCAACGGTCATATGAAAATACGTTTTGGGAAGAAATTAAATTTTAATCGCTGTGAAAATACTTTATTTAAAAAACATCGTGAAAATAATGTATTTTCTTCTGACTTTTGCCTTCTACACGTAGATTCTCATCTTTTTGTGGGTGTAACACCCCTGGATCCAAACCTTGGGAAGAACAGAGGTCATTTTTGACAAAATATTTTGCCCACCCCTGCTTTAAAATCAGTAGGTATAATATAACAATTATGAGATTTGGATGATTTCTTTCTCAGAAATACATTTGTGCTTAAAAAAATGTGCAAATCCTCCAAATCAAGATGATGTTATTGTTTATCGTCCATTTTTATATGCATGCACGATGAATTCATTTATTTATTAGGTAGATTCCCATTTATTGTGTGAAATGCGTACGTATACATATCTGCATATGGGCTCGCGTATTGTATTGTATTGTATCGTATTGTTTGCAATGGAATATAATGGAATGCAAGAAGTAGACCGACAAAATACATACATAATAAAACACCCAGCAATTAGAATGACGAGAAACTAGAGTAGATTAGATGTGTGGATTGGATATAACAACGGCAATAATGTGCATCGAGATAGCAATTACTCACACGAACGAACGAGTGAGGGGGAGGCAAGAAGAGAAAGATTTACGTACTTTAATTACACTTTAATTTCATTTGCGATACGTTTTAAAGAACAAGTTCATGTTCAAGGTTTGTAATTACTAACGACTTTTGCAAGACAAAAAAGTCCTCGGGGGGGGATTGTCACGAGAGTAAAATTCATAGAATTTTTTCATAGTAAATTAGAAAAAAAAGTAAAAATTCTGTGGTAGATATTTGCATGTCCTAAAAATGTCGGCTAGATTTTGACGGATTTTTTAACACTGGTAGAAATGTGTATTGCTTATTTATTTGTATTTATTTTACCTTCGATTCATGCTCATCAGTCATTTTCAGGGGCCGCGGAAGCTGTGGGGACATTAACATTGTAGGATAGGGAGGGCCGGGTTTATATAAGATGGGCAGATGATAGGGACATCGAATAACCGTGGGGACATTGTCCTCCCTCAGTCCACACCCTTCCGCGGCCACTGGTCATTTCTAAAACTTACTTGAGTGAAAGACTGGTTATATTTCAGCCTCATTCAATCAAAAGCAAATAATCGCAAGTGAATTCTACTTACAATTAGTAGTAAAATGAATCAAATGTGGTGCACGACTCGTAAAATAGATAACAACAGTATTTGCATCTTCTTATCGCAGCACACACAGTGGCCGCGGAGGACAGAGGGACAATGTCCCCACGGTTATTCGATGTCCCCATCATCTCACCATCTTATACAAACCCCTCATTTCCTTATCCTACAATGGCAATGTCCCCACTACTTCCGCGGCCACTGGCACCACACATAAATAAATAATACCACAATTAATAGTTTATGATCCTGTAGTGCGATATGTAATGCATGTTTGGTCTCCAAAGCGGAAAATAAGTTTCCGTTTCTTGCTCATCATCTCTCCTTAATCTTTGTTTTGAAGATATGTACATCTTTCGAAAATTAAAAAATTAATGCAGCTTAAAAAACGAGTGTTTTAATTGATAATTTGGGCCTATGAAAAATAATGACAAATCGTAACGTGTACATGTGCTTGCACTTTTGGGAATTTTTTCATGTACGAGTACATAAATAATTTGGCTAAACCATTTAATGCCGTGATGCGTGAAAATGTTAAAAATGTAAGTAATTCGGTAAGTAAAAATTGCATCGAATAAATAGAATCTTAAGCAAAGTAAGCGTAGCGGATGACCTCAATGGTGTCTGTCTAGATTGGATTTTAAACTTGTCTCTCGGTCTGAGTGCAAAGCAGGCAGCGAGCAAATCTTAATTCGCCATCACCATTTTGCACTAACTAAAAGTAATGCCTTTATCATTTCATTGTAGACTTCTTCTCGGTCTCGAAGTACGTACGGTATGAATGTCAGTGGCCGCGGAAGGGTGGGGACAGACAGAGGGACAATGTCCCCACGGGTATACGATGTCCGCATCATCTCCCCATGTTATCCCTCTTCTTTCCAACAATGGCAATGTCCCCACAGCTTCCGCGGCCACTTGTTCTCGGTCTCGAAGTACGTACAGTATGAACGTCAGTGGCCGCGGAAGGGTGAGGGACAATGTCCCCATGGGTGTTCGATGTCCGCATCATCTCCCCATCTTATATAAACCCGTCCCTCCCAATATTAATGTCCCCACGGCTTCCGCGGCCACTGAGTAAACCGAGTGAGTGGCAAAAGCATAGCATGCTAGTGAAGTAGTAGATATGTAGATAATTGTCAAGAAATGAAGTTGAATGTGCACAACATGACCTCTTTTAAAGCACCAGTTTTCCCCTTCATCCAAAATCTACTTACTGCTTGCAACTTCTTTTCAATGTTTTGGTTTCGGTTTTGATTATTCGATTCACTACTTTTCTTGAGGTAGCTCAAGCCAAGCCAAGCCAAGCCACCAGATCACTTTTAGCCAACAAAGAAAAATGCTGCGTAATCAAATCCCATAAAATAACGTGGACGGATGGACGAGGAAAGAGACATGTCAAATCACATTCGTTGGATACTTATGCTGCTGCCGATTGATGGTTGAGAGTGATATGAATTCTCGTTTTGTATGTAGTAGATCTGAGACTGCTAGTTTTTCATGGGCAGAAAATCTTGAATATGTTCAATTTAAAGATCATCGCACATGTTCTCATTTATATTTGCTATTGAGTAGAATAATTTGATACTAATTTTTTTAGGGGAGAAGGTAAAGAAAATGATTGCAAGATTTGATGAATAGACGCTCGTTTTCATTGGTTAATAACGATAAGTTGGGCAAGCATGAAAGGTCAAAAACTGGACCATCAGTGGGGAAAATTTCATGCTTTCTTTCTCGTTTTTTTATCCCGAGTCAGGGCTTATGTATCCATCATGGTAGTCTGTCTGTCTTTCTAGCAATTACTTATCCAATTGACTTGAAGTTTTGAATATACGGCAAAATTAGGAATTCTTAATTTTAAAAAATTATTTCTTGATTAATCTTATTTTACTTTAAGCCGTAAAGAAATTAATTTGCTATTCATCACAAAATTTGGCACCTGTCCCTATGCAAGCGGCGTACCCGATAACGTGTGGAATATAACTTTGCTGATGCACCCCTGTCAACAGGTGGGCAAATGGACCTTTGGCAAAGATTGCTACCTAAAAAAGTATGGAAAACAATCTTATTAATTATGCACATACATAAATTTGCATATTTACATCATCTCCTCCGTGTGATTCAGAGTCAATCATTGGAACAGGAACTGGAGGATTATAATTCAGATCGTCCATGTTATCTTGAGATATGTTGTGTCGCTTGTTGGTCGTTTCGTCCAGCCAATTTCGATTCCCACCGTTTGCATAGCCAAGAGTTGAATAGGGTAAACCATCCAGGGCAAGGTCTGAAGAGTGTTTCCAAATGGGTGTGCCTCGGTCAGGATAGCCTGAAAAATGCAAAATATTTGCAAAAAATTCGCAAAAGAATGATGCCAAACCACAACATCAATGTTTCGGATGCACGAAATAACAGGAAGAAAGTGGTTTCTTGCAGGTAAATATTTTAATGTGCAAGAAATGCAAGGCGCAAGAAAATATGCCGCCGCGCTGTACTTTATATAATAGCGCGTGGGGGGATGGCGCTTATTTCTTGCACCTCCCATTTCCTGCGTTTCTTTGTTTGCAATACAAGAAATACCGTCAATTATTATAAATAGCAAAACCGCAAGAAACGGAACATTGCACAAAATTTTAAGTGTAATTTTCTGAAAATTATTTTCAATAAATATTTAAAAACTAACCAGCAAAATACATCACGTGCGAGTGATCCGCCGTCGTTACGATTAAAGTGTCGTCATCCTCCGTCATATCGTCTCCCTTTTTAATCGCTTTGTCAAACTCAATCGTTTCCCACATCGCTTTTTGAGGAGCATTATTATGATGCGAATGATCTATCCTTCCCCCTTCGACAAAGAGGAAAAATCCGTTAGGATTCTTGCTCAAAATTTTGATCGCAACTTCCGTCATCTCCTCCAAAGTGGGGTCATTGTTGGCCAGTTGTTGGTCATAGTAGGAAACGTGTGAGGGGGCAAAGAGGCCGAGCAGGTAGTCAGTCTCGGCCGGATCCACGGTCAACAATTGATCCCTTCCGGAAACATATCTTCCTCGGGACGAGTTTTTCATGGAAATCCACTCGTCGATCAGATTCACTCCGTCGAGACGGTGACCTTTTTCGTCCGGATATTCGGTGTCGTTTTGCGTGAATGGGGTAAAGTGGCGTCGACCCCCGCCCAAAATGACGTTAATGTTGATGCCAGGTTCTCGTTTGATGAGTTGGGTTGCAATGTCTTCGCAAACTTTGGGGTCGCCAAGACCAAGCCGGACATCGGCGTCACTCTCCCAAGATCGGAAAGCCGCGTGGGCATACGTTCCGGCGGGGGAGGCGTGCGTTACGCCGGTGGTGGTTACGATACCAGTGGATTTTCCTTGCGCCTATGATTCGTAAGGACGGATTGAAGGTTATAGGGCATAAATATGTATGTTAGCTACGGATCCCTTACTTGTGCCCAGGCGAGAACGGAAGACACGTGGTTGGCAGGGTCGGCTTGTTTAGCACATTGAAATATCATTACGTTCGAAGTGACCTGGTGGTAAATAAATTAGAGTTTCTTGTTTGTACTGGGGAAATTGATAAGCATTGTGTTAAAATATGTGCGGATGTGTATCAGAGGTCGACGATGGCGAATTTGCGCGTCGGTAGCGCGGCGTGGCATGGCGTCACAATGTTCAAAGAACAGGAAATCAAATTTATCGGCGGCGGCGGCGAGTAAAAAATGCTACCGGCGGCGTCGACCTCTGATAACGATTTTTACCCCGATTGTTCCAATGCGACCCTTAGTTCCACAGAGGTAAGCGGTCGCCGAGCAGGCTGAGTCAGCCACTTGTGTGTCCATACAAAATGTCTGTGTATGATTACGATTTTTAAATGGTCACCAAAACTTAAAATATTTTTGGTGTTTAATAACTAATTAATTAGAAATTATACTTTAGAAGTTCCGCTAAATGGAAATGTGTCCATGTGAAGTTGGCCCTCCTCTCCAAATGGTAATCCATCAACTTTCTGTCCCTTAAAAATTCTGGCAGCCGTCACGGTAGGGACTACAGATTGGTAAATATTTCAGTATTATATAAGTGCGAATCTATTCTTATATTTCATGAAATTTCTTCCTACTGGACATTCCATCTCCGAGAAATAGGATAACATTTTTGGCTTGGGCTTCAATAGGCTGTTTCAGAAGCTCCTTTGCCAAGTCGTCTTGTGCGTTTTTTCTCCAAAATTCGGCATCTTGTTAAAAATTTGGTTTGGTGTCAATTTCCCGTTATATATTTCCACTCTTTATCAATTCACTTTCCCGTCATAAATTCCCCTCCTCCTCAATTCACACCCGTGTCATGAAATGCCAACAATGCATCAAAACTCCTCACAGCATTTCATGACACGGGTGTGAATTGATGGAAGGGGGGGGGGGAGGATTTAATAAAGAGGGGAAATTGATGCCTTATTTACGTGCATACCTTCGAATGGAGGGTCTTGTTTATTTTGGACGTGCCGTTTGAAATTGGGGTGCATGTAGTGGTCATCTGTATGTTGAATACATTTGCATCGTTACATTTCTCGGTTGCATGCAATTTACAAATAAATTTGTAACCAACCTGAATAAATATTGCCTCCCAAAACGACTTGCGAAATTATGCAAAGTATAAAAACTGTTGCTGTACTACTCATCTTGAAGTTGCAATTTATGGAAGCCTGGAGTACGCTCTCACTCGGTTATGACACTTTTGTTTCGAAACTAATATGCAATTCACTCAGAACGAGTTGAATGAAACAATATCCATGATTTGATTTTGTAGTTTATTTAGTAAACGATTTTGCAATACGAATTGACACATAGATAACGACTTATCAAGTGCATGATTGTTGAGCGTTGACACTTTGTAGATGTATCCCCAACCACCTACAACTGGAATTCTGTTACGTGCTCATCATCCAATAATTGGAATGTCAAGTCTCAATTACGACTTCTTCAATTTAAATGCACTTTTGAATGTCAAGTTTAAAGTTGCCAGATATGACCCGACCACTTGAACTATTTATATTGAGAACAGTTATCGATTTCCAATTTACATATTTATATGTTATCAACGGTTTGATTGGCGTAGAAAAAAAATGCCTGACGAATTGATTACTTTGATGTCGTACAGGAGGACAAGATAATTTAAAGTGCCCACATAATCGGTAAAGGTCAGTAGCACGTTTGAAGTCAACTATTAATAATATATTTTGTCTTCTCGGCGAATAAATTAAATTACAATGGGAAATAATAAGTTGTTAACAGTGTGGCTGATTTTCGCGATTTCTTGCAGTGGTCATGGGCATTCCGCGGAGGAAGAAGAAGGTACGCATTATTATTATGCAAAATTTCGTACGATTTAAATATGATTAATTTTTAACATAATTTAGAAAGAGATAGGCGAATGCATCCAATCCCAAAGTTTAGTGAGCTCCAGAATGAAAAGCTGAACGCGATTGAAGGTATTATCGTATACTGCTGTGTACTTTTACATATGGTTCACACCTGCCTGTTCTGTTACAGATACCAACTTCTGGATAAGCGATGCGCAAGAAAAGCTTAAGAAAAAGTTGGATGTTCCCCGTGTGAATGGGGTGGCGAAAAATGTAATTTTTTATCTTGGAGATGGGATGTCTAGTAAGTTTATAGTGCAATTTTCATGTCCGCGATGGTCCTATATTTCATAATTTTTTTTCTATTAGTCAGCACGGTCACGGCGGCCAGGATTTTTAAAGGTCAAGTCCTGGACCATCTCCAATTCGGAGAAGAAGCTGAGCTGTACATGGAAAGCTTGCCGTTTACGGGCTTTTCCAAGGTAAGTAAAAGAAGGCTTGACATGCAAATCAGATTAGTCTCAGGTTTGTGTAAAATTCCATTCTAAAAATTTCAGACATTTTGTGCAAATTCGCAAGTTGCGGATAGTGCCTGCAGCGCAACGGCTTATCTTTGCGGGATAAAAGCTAATGATGCAACGATCGGGGTTGGTTATCAGTGATTTATGAATATTTATGTAAATTTGAAATGAGATCACACAAATTTTTGACCCAGGTCACGTCCAAGGTGCTTCGAGGATCTTGTGCAGGTATTCTTACTTATTTTTCATACTTTTCCATTAAAAATAGATTAGATTAACTTGAGATTAACACCACGCACTAAATAAATGTATGTACAGGTCAGGCAGACCCCACAAATCAAGTCTCCTCTGTCTTATCTTGGGCTCAAGCAGCCGGAAAATCCACCGGGATAGTTACCACAACCCGAGTCACGCACGCCTCTCCGGCCGGAACGTACAGCCATATCGCCGACCGCGACTGGGAAAACGACGGAAAGGTCAAAGCCGACGGAGAAAATCCCAAAATTTGCGAAGACATTGCAACTCAACTCATCAAACGAGAACCCGGAATCAAAATTAACGTCATTCTTGGCGGGGGACGGCAACAATTTACTCCAAAGTCTGAAAAGGACGCTGAGTTTCCGACCTTATCTGGATATCGGGAGGACGGAGTGAATCTAATTGATGAGTGGATCTCCATGAAAAACTCATCGAGAGGAAGATACGTTTCCGGAAGGGATCAATTGTTGACCGTGGATCCGGCCGAGACTGACTACCTGCTCGGCCTCTTTGACCCCTCACACGTTTCCTACTATGACCAACAACTCGCCAACAATGACCCCACTTTGGAGGAGATGACGGAAGCCGCGATCAAAATTTTGGGCAAGAATCCCAACGGATTTTTCCTCTTTGTCGAAGGGGGACGAATAGATCATGCGCATCATGACAATTTTGCGCACAGGGCGTTATGGGAGACGGTTGAGTTTGATAAAGCGATTAAAAAAGGGGACGATCTGACGCAGGATGACGATACGTTGATCGTCGTTACGTCGGATCATGCCCACGCCATGGGTTTTGCTGGTTAGTTTTTAAATATTTTTTGAAAATTACAGTTTGGTCAGTGTTTCGTTTTTGTGGGTTTGCTACATTTCTTGCATTGAAAAGCAAGAAATGCAAGAAATGGGAGGTGCAAAAAACTGGGAGAAAGTGCAAGAAATAAGCGCCATCTAACCACGCGCCGTATGAAGTATGGCGGCGGGCGTAGTTTCTTGCACCTTGCATTTCTTGCAGGTCAAAATAGTTGCAAGAAACCATTTTCTTGCAGTTATTTCTTGCACCCGAAACATTAGCTTTGTGTTTTGAGATTCATAAATATGTGAACTTTTTCGAAAAATTGGAAATATTTTGTATTTTGTAGGATATCCTCCGAGAGGAACTGAAATTCTGGGATTTCCTCCATTATTTCTGACCACCGATTTACGCCCGTATAACACCCTTTTTTATGCAAATGGTCCCGGACCAAGTATGTACAATGACCAAGGGAGGCGAAGGAATATTTTGATGGACCACTTTTACAATAGGACGTATCAAGTCCCATCACCTGTCCCGTTGGAGTCTGAGACTCATGGGGGTGACGATGTTCTTATCTTTGCTAAAGGGCCGTACGCTCATTTGTATGTGGGAACACATCAACAAAGCTATATTCCGCATGTTATCGGGTTCTCGGCTTGTTTAGGGGATGGGGCTAAGTCCCCACTTTGTAAGGATGTTCCAGATAATAACGGGGCGACTTTGGTAGTGTCGGGTTGTATTGTTGGTGTCATGTTGTTTTTCACTCGTTTAGCCGTTAAATACTCAATTTAGCCCAAATTGTCTCATTTTGAATATAGTTTTTTTGGCATTTGTCATCTAAATACCTAACTGGTTTTCAGAGGTTGGCAAAATACATATTTTGTGAAAATACAGAATTTCGAGCTCCGTCCTTCCCAGGGTTTGGATTTCCAGGGCTGTGACACCCACAAAAAGACGACAATCTGCATCGAGAATACAACAGTCTTATGAAAAAAATTTGCAAAGCCAATTTCTTCACACAACCTGTATTTTCCATGCAAATTCTCCTCTTTGTGGGTGTCACAGCGCTGCGGAAATCCAAACCCTGATAAGAACAGAGCTCAAAACTATATTCCATACCCCTGCTGATTATCATAAATTACATTAAGACACATACATCATAAACTGGTCTGATCTTGCATAATGTTATGTATGGAAAGATGATAACATATCAACACTCCGCTTGTGAACCTCGATCAGCACCAACCCATCATCCTCAATGTTTCCCCTGATGAGAGAGAAAGTTGAGCTTCGCTGAGCTGGTCTGGTCTGGTCTTCTTCTGCTCCTGGAGAAAGTTGAGCTGGACTGGACTGGATTGCTGGTGGTCGTGGTTGTGCGGTTAGGAGAGTGATGAAGGATCATATTGCACACTTTCTCCTTCTGATGCTCCCCACAACCATCCCACCAACGTTGCGCATCCCTTGAACAATGATGCGCCTGGTAAATCAGAAAAGTATCGATTGCTTCATCGTATGTAATGTCACCCACCTATTATATCGCTCTTCTTTCCGAGAGCAAATATTCGCACAGTAGCGGACCAAGTAAACATATTGCTTGAGCTTAGGTGCATAGGTATGTAGGTAGCAGCAGTACATACAACTCACCATGAAGAAGTGCTGCTGGACCACCAGCAGGCTGTTTGGGACATGGTTACAGTACAACTTTTTTCCACATCCAGGAGAAAGCCTGCCTGGCAAGGAACTTTGTAAGACAAAGCCTTTTATACCTTAAAAGTTTGTGGGGAGGCGAATTTTCTGTAAATATTTACATTTTTTTCACCCAGCCACCGAGGCGGGTAAAAAGATAGATGGACTGGTGAAGTAAAAGAAAAAATAGACGCGCTCTTAATGTTGTACAAAGACGTCCTTCTTCTTATGGTGATATTAGTTTCCGATATAGTCCAATCACTTCCGTCTCAACTGAATGTTGGTGGGTAAAAAGGGTGCTAAATGGGTGGATTTGCATAAAGGTGTTTTGCATAAGGGTCATATTGTAGAAGCTTTATTGACTAAACATCTTTTTACATGAGGGAATTTTTTGAGTAATTGGATATCGCGTAATTTTATACTGTTCGAAATCTGGTATAGTCAAGTAGGTATTGATTTCTCGGTATTAAACTTGCTACCGTTTAGTATTAAAATTATACCAGTCCGTAAAACTTTAGTATAGTACCGAATGTGCGAAACGAATGAAAACTAAGATTATGCTAATACCAATTATATGAAATTGTTGTTTCGCATAATTTGAAATTAGACAAATTCCCTTTATGCGATATGGGTGTTATGCAAAACAAATTATGCAAATCAACCTTAAACTAGTGTATACTTTTGTGACACGTGACGCCATAAATATGTAAATGAATCCATGTCATCTTTTGTCCCCAGGAATTGTCCTACCTCATGAACAAAGGGATGGCACGATTGACAAAGGGTACCGATGGGGTCTCAAATACCTCAACAATCCGAATACCACAATCCTCCCGAAAAATACCAAACTGGTCGCGAGGTCAATTTATGTGAAGGCTGGCGACTCATTCCGGGCGTCGAAAGTGCTCTGCAATCTGCTCAGCACGGGAGGCGTCGTCGCCATTTTGGGTGGCGCATCAAATTTTGATCCTTCCCTGGAATGGAAACTGTTCTGGACCAGTGCGAGGATGGATGTTCCGCTGTTCTTTGCGACACCATCGTTCGTGAGGAACAATGTAAGACCAGGAAATGGAGATGGAGAAGGGAGCGAACAGAGGAAACCCGACGCCCAATTTGCCGTGAGGCTGGCACCCACGCTGCAAGTTTGGGGGCTGCTGCTGAGAGAGCTCACGAAATATTTGGGCATCTCGAACGTCGCGATTTTATACGAGGACGAGAAAGGGCTGATGAGGACGCAGGCATTGTTGCGAGAACCGTCCCCCGTGGAAAATATTATTGTACGGAAGGTCTCGAAGACGACGTATTTAGGTGTGCTGAGTGAAGTAAAAAGTAGAGAAATTCGACATGTGATTGTTGACTGTCATATTGGAAGTTTGGCAAGTTTGTTGAATGCTGTAAGTTTGGAATAAGTAATAATGGAGGTCTACTAGCGTGTGCTATCCGATTTTGAGCAAAATATTGTCAATCGATAGCAAATTTGATTAGTATGAAATTTTCAAAAGACACGGTCTCCCTATTTTGCATCCGAAAGAAAACGCCCAGTAAGTTTGGAAAGTGTAAAATTTGCCAACTTTCTCCGCACGCTTTCTCCTCTTTGGATGCAAGTATCTGTGCCAAACGTGCCCATTGGAAGATTGTGTGTTATGCAAATTTCAAATTAGTTAAATTTCTGATCGATTGACACTAGTTTGGTCCTCAAAAACGGAGAACATATGCTGGGAGACCTCGTGAATGTAAATACTACTGTAGTATTTACATTCATGGGAGACCTCCACTGCAATTTATGGATTTTCATAATGTAAGTTTGACAATAAATGTCTATGCATTTTTGCCCAGATTGAGGAACTCCACATGACAGATTACAAATACCACTACATTTTAACCAACCTTGATCTGAGAAGCACGGATATGACTAACTTTATCCAGTCTAACGTGAATCTTACCAGCTTTCAAGTGATAAATCCAGATGCCAAATACGTCCAAGACAAACTCTCGGAGCTACGAAATTTGGACAGTGAAATCCATGCAGCTTTGGGAGATTCTAAGCCTTCCATTATCCGCGTAATAAATAACATTATTTAATTTTACAGTTAATTTGGCTTATTAAATATTTGGAATATTTTTTAGACCGAAACTGCGCTGGCGTTTGATGCAGTGATCGCGTTAGGAATCGGTCTTTCAACTGTGGACGTTTCGCATGAATTAAAACCTGAAAATTTGTCGTGTGAAGCGGACATTTCATCGTGGAAGGATGGCCCAACCTTGCTAAATTATATTACAGCGGTACAATAATTGATTAAATACAGTGGCCGCGGAAGCCGTGGGGACATGTGGGGACATTAACATTGTAGGATGGGGGAGGGAGGGATTTATATAAGATGGGCAGATGATGGGGACATCGAACAACCGTGGGGACATTGTCCCTGTCTGTTCCGCGGCCACTGCATGCAAAGGGAGGATAAATGACGTGAAAATTTTATATTTTTTGCTTAATCAAGGCCGAATTCAAAGGGCTCTCTGGCCACGTGTCATTCAAAGAGGGTGAAAGATCCAACCTCAAACTGGACATTATTCGCCTGGGAGGAAACGGTTGGAGAAAAGTCGGTTTCTGGACGCACGAGCGACGCTTAAACATTACAAAGCCACAAAATTTTTGGGATTTAGGATTGACAAATGCTACCCTCGTGGTGACCTGTGTCCTGGTAATATTCCACGAATGATACATAATTAAAAGTATTCTATTATACAATTAGCACACATTTTGCAGGAAGCTCCATACGTCACTGTGAGACAAGGAACCAACTTGACTGGCAACTTGAGATATGAAGGCTTTTCGGTCGATCTCTTAAAAATGATTTCTAATCTGGTCGGGTTCAATTATCATTTGGAAGTAGTGCCGGATGGGAAGTATGGAATTTATAATGGAGACACGGGCGAGTGGGATGGAGTCATAAGACAATTGACGGACAAGGTATTAAGCAATAAATAACGAACCCTGGTGGAAATAATTGCATTAAATTTTGCACTAATCGACAATGCATATTGTATTTTGCATGTTTTTTTTTACATAATCCTGCAAAAAATTTCTTCATTCTACAGAACCGTATGTGCAAAATTCTGCGCTCATAGTTTTCTGTACAAATCGTTCTGGTTTTATGCAGAAGAAAATTAAATTTCTGCAGAAAATGATCAAAAATTTCAACCAGGGAAATTATTAGTTTTTGTGGTAGATGGACTTCAATAATTTATGCAAAATATAATTTATGTAATTGTTATTCAATTTTCTAGTCTGTGGACCTAGCAATTGGTATCTAAATTATTTATGATCTTTAAAGATTGTTGAATTTTTAATTTCATTTCTTCTTTTTCCCATTATTAAGGTGCCCTAACAATCAATCATGCCCGAGAACTAGTTGTAGATTATACCAAGCCTTTCATGTAAGATTCAATGAATTTGTGTAGTTCAATTTGCATAAAATATGACTGTTATGATTATCTGTACTCGCAGGCATTTTGGAATTTCCATACTTTTTCGGAAGCCAATTCGAACACAAACTGGAATATTTACCTTCTTGAAACCATTAGCCCTAGAAATTTGGTTGAGCGTGGCTGGGTCGTATTTGTTAGTGGGGCTAACAATGGTAATATTTTAAACTTTAAAAAAAATTTGTATATACCAAGTTGAGACTTATGCAACCGTCGTGTCCATATTTCTGTGCAAGGTTTTACAAATGTTTTCTACTTATAGTTCGTTGTGGCTCGTTTCTCACCATACGAATGGACATCAACGAGGACATCGTCATACGGCGTTGGATTAGGTTTCACCATATCAAACGCCTTGTGGTACCCTATCGGTAAGATTGTTCAACTCAAATTACATACATAAAATTTTGCCCAAAATTTCATATTTTGCATGGGCAAAATATAGGAACGTTAATGCAACAAGGGTCTGATCAGCCTACGACGACTTCGACACGATTAATTGCAGGAATTTGGTGGTTCGAATAATTAATTACATTTTTAAATCATTATTTCTGAAAGGTGCCAAGAAACTGACAAGTAATTTTGAACTGACAGGTTTTTCAGCATTGTGATTGTATCCTCTTACACGGCAAATTGTAAGTTTACACGGGTTTTATACTGTATTTGCAATAAATTCGCAATAATTCGCAATGACTGATTTTCCTGTCCGTTTCCTTTTAGTGGCAGCATTCTTGACCGTTCAGAGATTGGCAAACCCAATCGAATCTGCTAAAGATCTTGTTGAGCAGTCTGGTGAGGTAAAAAGATGGATGTATCCGTATAATTATAATAATTTTATGTATGCTTCCCAGAAATTACGTACGGAACTTTGGATTCTGGATCAACCAAGGCATTTTTTAGAGTAATATTTATAAAATATGATTTTTGTAGTGGAAAGAAATTTTAAAAGCTGTTATTTGATGAACAGGACTCCAATATTGAGATTTATCAAAAAATGTGGAGGTAAGAACACCATAATTTTTTGTTGAAGCGTGGTATGCAAATGGCAATGAATTTAATTAATTAAATAATTAATGTGGATTATTTATGGTAATTTGTGGCTTGATAATTTATAGATTTATGGATAGTCGAAAACCATCCGTTTTTACGTCCTCTTACAGTGAAGGAGTTCGTCGAGTTTTGCAGGGGAAATATGCTTTTCTAATGGAATCATCAACAATTGGGTATAGATAAGCATACATACTTATCTGCAGGTCGGACAGTGACTTACTTATCATTGATTTAAAAAGGTACGAGATGGCTCAAAACTGTAATTTAACCCAAGTTGGTTCTCTACTAAATTCGAAGGGATACGCATTGGCCTTACCCAAAGGTCAGTTTCAGTTATCACCCATTACATACATCTATCCTGACAATGGAGGTCTCCTGGAGGTCTCCCAGCGGTTGCTCTCAGATTTTGAGCAAAATAGTGTCAATCGATGGCAAAAATGAGTATGAAATTTGCAAATGACATGATCACCCAATGAACACGTTTGGCAGAGATATTTGCATCCGAAGAGGAGAAAGCGCGCCTTAAAGTCGACAAATTTTACACTTTCAAAATTTACTGTGCGTTTTCTCCTCTTCGGATGCAAATATCTCTGCTAAACGTGCCCATTGGGAGATCGTGTCTTTTACAAATTTCATATCAACTAAATTTGTAATCGACTGACACTAATTTGCTGAAAATCGGAGAGCAAACCCTGTTCCACCTCCATTGTCCGTAATCACATTCTCTTAATGATCTACTATAACCAAAAATATTCCCCCAAAACCAAAAACAGGCTCACCCTGGCGGGACAAGATATCCCTCGCCATCCTCGAAATGCAAGAATTGGGCGTCATTCGCTGGTACCAAGACAAATGGTGGAGCAAACGTTCCGCCCCCGATCCGGACGATATTTTCTGTAATATCGAATCCTATAAAAAAGACACGACTGCCTCCGCCTTGGGGGTGGACAGCATCGGCGGCATATTCGTCGTCCTCGTCATCGGTCTCGCGTTTGCCGGGGTCGTCGCACTCCTCGAATTTTGCTGGGACTCCAAAAAGCACGCGACCTCGGATCAAGTCACGCTCTGCACCGAGATGACGGAAGAGGCCAAATTCGCCTTCATGTGTCACGGTCCGAAACAAAAGCCAGAGTTGATCCGACATTGTGAAACGTGTCAAATGAAGTCGAGACAAAGGTCGTCGTCCACAACGCCGACGCAAATTCCGACCCCACCCCCGCCCCCGTCCTCCAGCCGCAGCTTGTATCCTCCCCCTGGGGATTATGACGACTACAGCTTTTCACCCGCGTACGATGAACAGGAACAGTTCGGAGTTAGAAATAGGACGGCGGCCAATTCGTATTAATCAATCAATAGCAATCACGTCAATGATGTCTATGCAAATAGTGTACTGATTGTTGTAATGAAGTAATAATTGTGTATGTATAGAGGATAATTTTAGTAAAAAGAGAGTAAAGAGAGTATTACATACATTGACACCGTACACCAGGTCTGAATCTGAATCAGCAAATGTCATGTCTTCCTGAAAAACGGCGAGATCTGCATCTTTTTCGATATATACGTAGATATGTAGGATGTCAGGCTATGCATCGTGTATATTATTTAGAAGCATCAGCCACTTATTGTGATCGTTTTGTCTGTCCGTCTGTCTGTAAGCGATATTTCCAGACATAGTCAAACCGGGCTTTCGCCCTTGTCCTTTAAATTTTTAGGCTCGGCCGAGTTCGATAAAGGGTCAATTGGACCACCCCAGGGGGTCTGGTCCACAATTAAATTTTACCTTAACTTTCATATGGGATGTCGCTTTTAAGGAAATTTTACCACGAAATCAACGCCGTCAATATTTTCGACCTCAGACCAAACCCATGACCGTGAGGACGAGGTCAAAGATCATAAATCGCATAATTTTCATGTAGCGGCATTTTACATCCTAAATTTTCATATGGGGTGTCATTTTAAAGGAAATTTTACCACGAAATCAACGCCGTCAATATTATCGCCCTCCGACCAAACCCATGACCGTGAAAACGAGGTCAAAGGTCATCAATCACGTATTTTTCATTCAGTATTTTACTGCATGACGCCACTTTTTTATACTCGCTTGAGTCGGACGGTTCATTATCTGTTATACCGTTGCGAATCGAATATCAGAGCAAATATATATGCACCAACACGTCTGCAGCTTCCACATCCATTGATCCATCCGAATAATAAGGACTGACTGACTTTCTCTGGCACTTTCTCTGAATTGAATTTGGCCTTAAAAACTTGCTCATTTTCTCGGATGGATGGCTGGCTGGCTGGAAGAGCACTGCATAAAACTTGCATTGCGCAATCTGGAACAAAGATGCGCCTGCTGGGATGATGAACCATAATTATTGATCTCTCTCCCTCTTTCTCTGACCCGTTCGTGCTACAAGGTTATTTTCATGTCAACAAATATAACATAAATACGTTTACAAGCCATTATTTCTGAAATTATAGTCAATTATCTTCCTATTATCAAGCGTTATTATGAAGAAGCCAAATAACTTATTCAGTTACGAAGAATTCGTTAAAATTCTGAACATTTGGAACAAATCCAAACTACACAAAATTTCCGATTGTTCCTTGTACAGTTTGTTTTAAGTCTTTCATTACAAAATTTACATACGTGCCAAAAGGCTGTTCCTATTAAAAGAAAACTATTGCAATGATCCTCGCATCACTGGTGACACTTTTTGCTCTAGCGCAATGTGCGCTTTCACTTCCGCAACTGTTGAATGTTGGTAAGTAAAAGTGTTTAAAGTAATGAAGAGTGGCCGCGGAAGGTGTGGGGACATGTGGGGACATTAACCTTGTAGGATAGGGAAGGGAGGGGTTAATATAAGATGGGGAGATGATGGGGACTTCGAATAACCGTGGGGACATTGCCCCTCTGTCGCGACCACTGCTAATTTTGCGTCTGAATCATGCTAATACCCGCTAATTTTCAGGCATCGTCCTCCCCGAAGAACAAAGAGGTGGAACGATCGATTTTGGGTATAAGTGGGCCCTCAAGGTCTTAAATCGGGACAAAGTCCTCCTACCAAACACAACTCTGGTGGGGAAGACGATGTACGTCAAGACAGGGGACTCATTCCGAGCGTCAAAAGAGCTCTGCAAACTTCTGGGCACGGGTGTGGTCGCGATTTTGGGAGGAGCTTCAAATTACGACCCGTCCCTCGAGTGGAAACTGTTTTGGACGAGTGCCACGATGGATATCCCCCTCTTCTTCTCCACCCCCTCATTCGCCCACTACAAACCGGCACAAAAGAGTGGCAAAGGTCGAGACCAATTTGCGGTGAGGCTCGCACCAACGCTTCAAGTGTGGGGACAACTTCTGCGAGAGTGAGTGAAAATATCTAAATTAGCATTTAACGCAGGACTTATCACTAAAATTGTTTAAATTAGCACATTTTCAGTCATTTCTCCGCGCTGGAATTTTTTTAAATTCCGGACGGCTAATTTGTATTCACAAATTTTATTAATAAAATGGGGGTGAGTTTTTAAGCCAGTTTGGATGAGTTCCGATTTTTCCTTAAACTTACATATTGGGATGTCCTCCTTCAAAAACTGCCAAAATCTGGTGTATATTTTTAAAAAGTTGGCAACGACTTTCTCTACAAATTTGTCGTCCAGAATTTTCAAATAAATTCCCAGAGCCCAGAAACGATTTAAAATATGCTGATTACGATTTTGGTGATGAGTCATCCAGTCCTACGTTAATAAAACCGCTAATAACGATAATTGTATAGACTAACAAAGTACCTGGGACTCCAAAGCGTCGCGATTTTATACGAGGACGAGAGGGGACTGATGAGGACGCAAGCATTGTTGAGAGAACCGTCCCCCGTGGAGTACATCATTGTGCGAAAGGTGTCCCCTGAGCGTTACGTGAACGTGTTGAAGGAGGTGAAAGGCAGGGAAATACGGCATCTCATCATTGATTGCAAGTTGGACAGCTTGCCAGACCTCTTAAAAGCAGTAAAATTGAAATAATGCAAAACATGCCTGATTGTTTATTCGCTACTAAAATGTTACGTTTGGTTACAGATTTTAGAATTGCAAATGACCAGCTACAAATATCACTACATTTTAACCAACCTCGATCTCAGTACGGTGAACATGTCTGACTTTACGAGTGCTCAAGTCAATCTTACCTCGTTCCAAATTGTTGATCAAAATGGGCGATTTCAAAACGAGAAGTGGTTAGAATTAAAGAATTTTGGAGATGAAGAACTCAACAGAGGAATCTTCGACAAGAAAACGCCTGCAATTCATGTTCGTATTTATTTCGGATTGCTTTTCCTACTATGCTCTCCGGTTTTGACCAAACCAGTGTCAATCGATTACAAATTTAATTAATATGAAATTTTGAAAAGATATTTGCATCCGAAGAGGAGAGAAAACGCGCAGTAAATTTGGAAAGTGTAAAATTTGTCTAAGTTTGGATGCGTTTTCCCCTCTTCGGATGGAAATACATATTTCTGCCAAACCTGCACATTCCTTCGCAAATTTCATATTAATTATATTTTCGATCGATTGACACTAAATTGGTCAAAATTTGGGAGCATACGCTGGGAAACCTTCGTTGTTAGTTATCTACTACAATTTTAATTCAATTATATTACATCATTCCAGACTGAGACAGCGTTCGCGTTCGATTCCGTCATGGCACTGGGTTTGGGCTTATCAAGTTCTGACGCATCTCACACAATTCAACCTGCAAACTTATCTTGTGATCTTAAAATTGATCGAGTTGCTCCTTGGACGGATGGATTATCACTGCTGAATTACATCACCTCAGTAATAAACAAATTAATGTTTACCGTTTACCCGCAGATATCATACATACTTATCTTCAATTTAGGTCGACTTTAAAGGAATCTCAGGAAACGTTGCGTTTAAGGAGGGGGATCGATCCTCGCTAAAAATTGACATCACTCGTCTCGTTCCAAATGGATGGAAACGAGTCGGAATGTGGACGCCGGATAGACTTTTGAATATCACAAAGCCAAAAGCATTCTGGGATTTGGGACTGACAAATGCCACACTTTTGGTCACTTGTGTCCTGGTATTTTACAAATAATAAATATTTACATGATATTTATGATTTTTGTCTCAATAATTATTGATAATTAACCTTAATTACTTATTCCAGGAAAAACCTTACGTTCAACTAAAACAAGGCGGAAACTGGACGGGGAACGACCGATTTACCGGATTTTCCATCGAGCTTTTAAAGAAAATCGCGGAGAAAGTACACTTTAAATATGTCCTCGAGGTAGTGCAGGATGGGAAGTATGGCGTTTATAATGAAGAAACCGGCGAGTGGAATGGAGTCATGAAACAATTGATTGAAAAGGTGAATTAAATGTCTTAATGTGCACCAAAATTTGTAAGGAGCACGTGTCTTTAATAATTTATGCATTTTTTTTTCAGTCTGCAGACCTGGCGATTGGTATTTTAGTCAAAATATTGCTTAATTTATTACCTTTAATCATGAAATAACTATCCAAATTTGTAGGTGCTATTACTATCAACCATGCTCGTGAAAGCGTAATTGATTTTACGAAACCATTTATGTAAGAATACATTCCCATCAAAATTAACCAACTAATCCAGATATAAATACGGTCAATATAATTTCCAGGAATTTGGGAATTTCAATCCTCTTCAAGAAGCCGCAAAGAATGAAACCGCAAATTTTCTCTTTTCTGAACCCTTTGGCGCTGGAGATCTGGCTGAGCGTCGTGGTTTCCTATGTGCTCGTCAGCATAACCATGTATGTACTGCTCATTTACATATTTGAAATAACTAAAATAATTCTTATGTAGATAAGTTACAATTTTTCAACTTGTTCTAAATTAAAGGTTCGTTGTTGCCCGTTTCTCTCCGCACGAATGGTCGCCCACCACGGCGGCAATGAGTTATGGTCGTGGAGCCACGGTGGGCGTGGTTCGGAACCAATTCAGCCTGAAAAATAGCTTCTGGTATCCGATCGGTGAGTAAATGGGTGGTAAAAAATGAGACAATTGGTAAGAAACTGTATATTTTTGTTAAAAGGAACTCTCATGCAACAAGGATCAGATCTCAATCCGAAAACTGCTTCGACCAGATTAATTGGAGGGCTTTGGTGGTAAATAAATATCAGTATTATCAAACAATTAATTAATTCTGGTAACTAATTATGGTAATTTTTACTGCAGGTTTTTCAGCATTATAATTGTTTCCTCATACACGGCAAACGTATGTTCAGGATATTTTTTAAAATTTTTTGAAATTTAAAATTTTTTAAATCATTTGAGCTTTATTGGCTATTTCTTACATGTTCTTTCGTTAGCTTGCTGCATTTCTAACCGTGGAAAGAATGACCACACCTATTGAATCTGGTACCTAAAATATGCATAATATGTAGAATAATAAACTGACAATATTCCAGTTCTAACGTACTTTTATTCTTTTTTGTCAAAAGCCGAAGATTTAGCGTAAGTATTCAATATTTATGCAGAATATTGCAATAATAGCATTGATGTCAGATTAATAATGAATATTGTGCACAGTGAACAGTCAGAAATTGCGTACGGAAGCCTGGAGTCGGGGTCAACTATGACGTTTTTCCGAGTGAGTATACTTACATGTAACTTGTAATATATTACTTATCTTAGAGTGATAAGTCGAGTCTCATTTTTTAATAGGACTCAAAAATAGAAACTTATCGGAAAATGTGGCTCGTTATGGCGAACAAAAAGCCGTCAGCGTTCTCTTCATCCTACAGAGAAGGGATCAGGTGGGAATTATGACATGAATATTTTTGGTTGCCAAATTTTAACCTATGGAATTATACGCGTCTTAAATATTTCAATTTATTCTAGTCGTGTGCTGAAAGGAAATTACGCATTTTTCATGGAGTCCACTACAATTGAATATGTTACGAGGGAAAACTGTAACTTGACGCAGATTGGGGGACAAATTGATTCAAAAGTAAATAAGAACAAATCATTCAATTTGTTTGAGGTGCATAATTACTATTTTGCATCATTTGCACATTAGGATTACGGAATCGCTTTGCCGATTGGAAGCCCTTGGCGTGACAAGATTGGGCTGGCAATCCTGGAAATGCAAGAGTTGGGGGTTATTCAACAGGAACGGAATAAATGGTGGGGTTCCTACATTACTTCAGATCCTGACCAAGATTATTACTGCAATGTGGACTACAAAAAACAAGATACGAAAGCATCCGCGTTGGGGGTGGACAATATTGGTAAAATTACATCGATGACTCATCGCAAAAATCGTTTTAAAATCAGCACATTTTTAATCATTTCTCTGCTCTGGAAATTTATTTTAAAATTCTGAACGACGAATTTGTAGAGCAGGTCGTTGCCAATTTAAAAAAAAATATACACTCCAGATTTTGACACTTTTTGAAGGAGATCTCAAGCTTAAGAAGCCTACAGAAAAATTGGGACTGGTCGAAAATGGGTTAAAAAACTCACCGCTATTCCATTAATATTAATCAACTTATGACTACAAATTTGTCGTCCAGAATTTTAAAATAAATTCCCAGAGCCGAAAAATGATTAAAAATGTGCTTAATTTTGACGATTTTGGTGATAAGTCATCGAGTCCTACGTTAAAACCTTTGATTAAACAATTTCTACCTCAAAAATTTGCATATTTTCAGGAGGAATTTTTGTAGTCTTAGTGGTCGGACTGGTAATTGCAATAGCAGTCGCGATATGTGAATTTTGTTGGAATGCGAGAATAAACGCGTCCTCAGATCATGTCGGACTTTGTTCCGCAATGGCGGACGAGGCAAGATTTGCCTGCAGATGTCGAGGCCCTCGGCGTCGACCGGCACTAACTCAACATTGTGGTCGATGTCAAACTGGTCACTCGAAACCAGCCCAGCCCATCACTTATCATGACTACCACACTTATCCACACCAGCATTATCATCAGAATGTGAACGGGCTTCAGGCACTCCAACAGTGAGTTGATTGCATGTGCGAGTATCCAGGGATCTCGTACACCCACTGGAATTTTGTCTTTGAATAATGAACAATATTAAAAACCTTTCCTGAGACTATAATCACCCAACTTTCAATAAGTTAAAAATTATAATAAAGTAAAATAAAATATGGAATTATATTTACTTGTACTTAACACACGTCTAAAACTGCATTGGAATTAATAAGATCAAGTGTCATACACAGTGGCCGCGGAAGCGTGGGGACCGAGGGACAATGTCCTCATCATCTGTCCATGTTCATTCTCTCCCCTATCCTACAATGTTAATGTCCCCACGGCTTCTGCGGCCCCTGGCCATACATACATGCATATTTAGTACATTGTTAGAAATCTCGCAGGTACATATGTAATGATTTCTCGGGATTAGACTACCGCTTGGTATTAAAATGATACCGGATCATAAAAATTTGCTTCAGGTATGGGTAAAACTTTAATACAGAGCTACTTATTACTATAGGGTATTTCTTTATCAATACCGCTTGGTATCATTTTAATACTGGATTTCTAACAGTATAAAATATTCATCATCATAATATTGCAATACATAGACGTTCCATTGTAAATGTAGCATTTCTAAATTTACATTTCTAAAGAATTTCACAATTTAGTAAAAGTACAATAACAATTTGTGTAACACAGCTCTAAATTTACACCGAAACAGAATAACGTGCCATACGTTGTAAAATATTCATTATCCCAATATTACCCAATTCATAGGCGTTCCATACACAATTCATACATTGATGGAACAACATTTCTAAAGATTTTTGAATTGAGTAAATAAGTAAAAGTACAATAGTAATGAATGACGCATTCCACAAAAAAATAATAAATTTCGTATTAACCCTACTCGGAAATGTTTTTTATTCGATACGCCATTTGGATGGTGCTTCAAGCAAACAAGATTCAAAAAGGATCTTACAGCCCACGATCATTAATATGACTTCCATCCAACTTTCACCAAATATCTAATACTTGACTCGTCTTACATAGCTACCTACCACTTGAGGAGCTTTCTTCCTTCCATGGAGAAAGCTCAATCTAATACGGCTCAAGTACATACGTGAGGAGTGAAGTAGTTTGTTTTCTATGAACGTTCTTCATAAATCGCTCCGTGTTTTGCAAAATTCTATAAACAGCCCGCAAGCCAAGCAAATTCCTCTCCAAGGAAGAACACGGGCTTGGAAATGAGAGAATGGGGGACTGGACAGAAAGCATGTGATCGATTTTCGGGGAATTTTGACCCCTACCCCCCTCGTGTGACCTAGATATGTCCCTAAAATGGATACCTTGACCCCTATCCCCCCTCAAATCGATCACATCCTTTCTGCCCAGTCCCTTTTGGGAGAGAGAGATATTGATCCGTCATGGAACATTCCATGCATGCGCCGAATTCACAATGGAACTACATTACATTATTCTTCTTTCCATCTTCTTTCACTGACTGAGCGGAGAGATGAGGGAAAGTGGGATAAAACTGCTTCACCAGTCGTACAGATAGTTCATACACACGGCAGCGGAGGGTTTAGCCTGACACGCTATTAAAAAATTTGATATTCAGCCAGTCAGCTCTTAGTCATCCTGAGAGGAGGAAGTCGAAAGTGTGCTCTACATAGATAGATATTTGCAAAATATTTGCAAAATGGCCCTAATCAGGAACATTTTGTTCCTCCTCGTTGTTGCTGAAACAACCCTCGCTTTTCCAGCCTTGGAAAGCTACTTGAACGAATTTGGGACGGAAGTACGAGAAAAACGGGACGTTTTGAAGGGGAAGAATCATGACTTGATCAGATCAAAGCGCTACATTGGCCGAGTTCCTGTCGCTTATATGAAGAAAGCCCTGAATCTGCAGCCGTATGGGGATGTAGAAGATGAGAATTCCGCCGTTGGGTAAGTCATAATTTTCTTTTGACTTCTTCTTTTTACTGAATTGTTCAAAAGGAAAAGTTAGCTGGTTGAGAGGAGAAAGCAATTTCGGGCAAGTCCATCAAACGCACGCAATGGCGGCGGAAGCAGGGGGACATGGTCCCCCCAGAGCAAAACCGTATCTACCCTACTTAATAAATCTCCCCCCACAATGATAATGTCCCCCTATGTCCCCCAACTTCCGCGGCCACTGCACACACGTAAGGTTTTAAGAAGGGAAGTTTGCTAGAACAATGCTCCTATCGCTTTCACTCTGTTAATATTCTTCTTCTTCAAAGAGGAGCAGGAATTTTCTTGTTAAAATCCATAAACGAAATCCCAACTCGAGTTTGCACTCATGGAATATTTACCAAATAACGAGCTGCTTAACAGGTTACTCAAAAGATGAGAAATGAGAGTGAAAGCACAGGGAGAGAAAGCAAGGCTAAAATTAGGAAACGTGTGGGATGTGGTAGCAGGGTAACAAGCAGTATATTAAAACTTTGTGTGTATTGTTTTCCCAAGCACCCAGTTAATAAGGTTTCTCGCAGTGGCCGCGGAAGCCTGAAGGGACGCGGAGGGACAATGTCCCCAGGGTTGCTCGATGTCCCCATGTTATATAAGCCCCTCCCTCCCCTACAATGTTAATGTCCCCACATGTCCCCACGGCTTCCGCGGCCACTGCTTGTACATGCTCCATGTCAATTGTGATGATACTGCGAAAAGAAAGGTGGCCGCGGAATATTGAGGGGACACAAAGGGACCATGTCCCCATGCCCATGTTATTTGATGTCCCCATCTGCCCCTCTGTTATACCCCTCCCTCCTCTACCCTACAATGTTAATGTCATCCCCCCATGTCCCCACCCCTTCCGCGGGCACTGATTCCTTATAGCGTACTTAATTCTTCTTCTTTGCATACATAATGAACTTCAACTTTCCCTTGCAGAAAGTTTGGGCGTCCAAAGCCCATGTCACACTTCAGAGAACTCGTTCCGAACAATTATCCGGAACAACAGGAGCCGCACCACTACGGGCACAACAACCTTGACACGAGCAACTTGACGGATGAGGAGATCCAAACCCTCCTCCTCATGTTGGACGGGTATGAGCTCAACAGCAACAGCGAAGGACAAACCCGACCGAGACACCTGTACAATGGCGTCGGGAAACGTGAGACAGGTAAAAGATCGCTCGTCAATTATGAGCAGCCGATGAGTTTCGACAACTCGCTGATCCCAGGAGCTGACAAATTGGAATTTCTCGGAACCAACAACAAGCGCAGCGGGGGCGTCAAGAGTCTCTCGGTAAGGACGCCATACTTAGGATTTTCTTGAGCTTGTTGACAATATATTGGATACAAAAATGTAATATCTGCAAACTTGAGTCAAGGGTTAATTACGTAGAACAGTGGCCTCGGAAGCGTGGGGACAGAGGGGGACAATATCCCCACAGTTTTTCGATGTGACCATGTACGTTATATGAATATATCCCATTTCACCCCTATCCTATAATGTTAATGTCCCCACGGCTTCCGCGGCCATTGCATAAAAATGTAATATCTGCAAGCTTCAGTCAAAGGTTAATTACAGCAGTGGCCGCGGAAGCGTGTGGGTACAGATGGGCAATGTCCCTACGGTTATTCGATGTCCCCATCATCTCCCCATCTTATACAAACCCCTCCCTCCCCTATTCTACACAATTTTAATGCCCCCACATGTCCCCACACCTTCCGCGGCGCCTGGTTACAACTAGCATCATCATCACATCTCAATTTCATCTACATTCATTCCTTCCTACTTGATACATACGCCTACATATTCACGTCATTTTATTGCGCAGATATTTTTTTCATTGTTTCAAGTTGACTTGACGTACGTAGCTAATCAAGCGCATGTTTTGTCTATAACGAGGTCATTATTATCCACTAAAGGAAAAAAACAATATATGCAAATAATAATTGGACATATAATATTTCCTAAAAACACACAGAAACCAGCAACCTTCCGAGTGAAGAAGGAGACGGACCCTGCCGTTTTTGCCAATCTGGGCAGAGTTTTCTCCGATGACGACAACGCCAAGCTCCCCGGGGGCAACTTGGTACCAGAAAAGACCAAGAAATCTGTCGACTGGTCCAACTATTTGGGAATTGATAAACGAGCCAAGCAGGATGAATACCAGGGCCAACCGATTTATGCAGATTCAGCAGTACCACCACAGACTAAAAGCCCCCCATCCACCACGGCTTCGTCCAACCCGAATAATAAACCGGTGAAAGCACCCCAAATGCCAAATGCGAAATTGCTTGCAGTGCCCAGCACCACCTCCGCAAAAGGAAAAGATTCCGGTAAGAAGGACTTGGAACGTAAGGAAAATGAAACGCTGAACAAAGAAGACGACAGAAAATGGGTTTTGGAAGAATTCTACAAGAACTTTGCAATGATGACGAACGTCAAAAGGAAGCGAGAAACGGCGTAAGTGAAGAAAAATAAGGGATATAAATAAATACATTCGTATGAAATTCATTAGCACGCAAACCTTACAAGAATTTAATCATTTTCGAGGCTAAAAGTTATTATTTATGTATCAGTGGTCGCGGGACAATGTCCCCATCATCTCCCCATCTTATATAAACCCCTTCCTCCCCCATCCTACAATGTTAATGTCCCCACAGCTTCCCCCGCGGCCACTGATACGCATTCAGGTACTTCGTCGTCTCAAGTATTGATTTTGGCTAGTGTATAACTCATCTCAAATGGAAATTGGATAACTTTTATGCACAAACATAACAACACGAAGCCGGACTAAATACATGCACACGCCATTTAATTTTACCAGGGGGAAAAAGCTGATAAAAAAAGATCTGCCATTTCCATTCCATATTGTGTTTTTTTTCTATTCAATAAATAGATTTGTGCCATCTGGAACATCCAACGATTTGGACGGGCTGAACGACTTGGAGCATAAGATGACGCAGGTGGGTGATAAAATCATTTGGGACGCGGTTAAGTACACAGGCGCTCATCGAGATCAGACGATTTCACCAAGCGAGTTGGCTAAAGTGAAAGCAAACATTTTGAAACAGTTGGAGACAGTGTACAGGTAGCAAAATCAATGACAAACGATAATTCTTAAATATGTTACTCAACTAATTAGGCATTAATAAATTATCACTCAAATTCACACAGCTTGGAGAAAGTTCGCCGGGAGATTGATGAAGTCCGTGAGAAACTTGCACGGCTGACAAAAAGCCCGATGGATTTGCTAGCCTAAAAGAAGCACCACCCGAATTGTATGTATCTAATCAAAGCAGTAAGAAGACCACTGTTTGAAAAAAATTACAGCTAAAGTCCACAATTCGCTAAATATATAATATTGATGAAACAGTATTAATATGTATGTAAAAAAAGGTCTAATCTGTTCCAAAAAAATGTAATAATGAGAGATTGAATCTCAAAGAAGAAGAGCGATAATCATCAGAACTTATACGACGACGACGACGACGACGACGTAGTAAATGTCAATCGTAGCTACAAATATATATCGTGTTCTAGTATTAGTAAATTGTAATGAAATTACGAAAATTAAGTATTAATTAATCTCCTCTAATTGTTACGATATACAACTAAATATATGAACGAGATTGATTGAGTGTGATTTACTTATGGTGTACCTGCAACAGGCTCCCAACCTATACTTACATACACTATATGTAAATATATACTGATTTGAATTACATATTATTGCTTGTGTGAATTTTTGTAATTCGTCGAGATGGAACGGACAATAAAAAAATAAATTCTTTGTTAATTTCAGTTTGAGTTCATCATTTTTGGAAAAGTTGCATTTTAAAAATTCAATTAAACGACACGATACTAGTTTTTTTTTCTTTGTGTGACTTCTTCATATCACATTTCTGGATTTCTTTTTCTTTTCTTCATTACAAGGTAGAAAATACAGTCAAGTTGTAGTTTTTACTGGTAATTTAGTATTAATAACAAGAAAGAATGGCATTGGATTGAACTAAACATTAAATGGGAATAGTGCGATAAACATAATAAGCAAATGAACTACACTGAATGAATGAACGGCAGTGAAAAGGACTCTCTACACTGAATGAATAAGACATAATATAATAATTCAACTCTTAGTAATACAAGAGATATAAATCCTACTACGTAGTCGGAAGAATATTAAAATATCTCCGGAACGTGGTACGAAAAAATAAAAATAAAAAAGAGTAGTTTTAGCGTTTGTACCTCGGTCAAACGTGGTTTGAATGCAATCTGGATTATGTAAGGTTATAAATAATAATTATTACATTAAAAAGCACCACCATTGATTGGTATGAAGTCGAAATATCAGGAAGCAGAAGGCCTGCAGAAGGGCACAAGAATTTCAGCCTGCTGATCTAATGCTTTTGCCAACTTTTTCCTTTTAAATCGAAGTGCTTCCCTAGCTAGACATTTTATGAAATGCTGTTTGGTCACGTAGGATCCTGAGACGTTTGACAATTGGGATAAAAAGTGATCCAGACCTGGAAACCCGAATAAATTTGCATGTTCATTTACAAATTAATTTGTTACGTCATTTATTTCTTGTTTGTAAAATTATGAGCCACTTACGTAGGACTGGGCGCCTTATTTCTGTATGGAGTCGTATCCTGAGGTCAAGATTCTTCTTGAAAGTGGTATCGTCATCCAACTCATTTGTCGAATTTCGAAGCTCTGTTGCTGGTGTTGATTTTGTTTTTGAATTGACAATCGTAGTGACTTTGACTTTCTTAGGTTTATTACTGTTCCCTACATGATTACTGGTGGTGATGGGGGGGACGTGATTGATGTGGTTTGGTATGGGGACAGCAGGTTTGGTTGGAGTGGGCATGGTCATACTTACCCCGTTTTCATTGCTATTAGGTAACAGAGTGATCTTGTTGCTGGTGCTGGTAGTATTATTATTATTGTTATTATTGTTACTACTACTCTTAATATTATTATTTTTATGAGAGGAACTCGTCTTGATGAACGAGTCATTATCATTTTTACTCGATCCATTCATTTCATAGGGATATTGATGATCATCTGGCGTAGATTCATTTTCATCATCTCTATCGTTATTGTTATCAACATCATTCATGTCATTAATGTTGTTGAACATGGAACCGAAAGAGGAAATCGGGATGGTTTCTGTACTGTCGTCGTCCTCGTCCTCATTGTTTTGGGGAGACTCGTCTATTATTAAATTATCAGTGCCGAAACCTGAGTTATCAGATGACGAGTAAGTATCTAGGGAATTCATGCCGATGGAATTTTCCTTGTCATCGGCAAAGTCTAACGGGGACATGTGAGGAGATGCAGGGGGTGTCAATGTAAGTGGACTCATAGGACTGGATGGAGCAGAGCTGAGAGAACTATCCGTGTCAGTGTCTTGATCCTCTATAGTCCGATGATGATGATTTGTACGACGGCTCTTGTAAGGCCTGAATCGAAAGTCTTTCGGTAATGGACCAGCCTTCCTTTTTTGTCCTCTTGGAATGGGAGATGGCGGCATCGGAATAATTGGTGCTGGTGTTGGGGTATTTTCTTTCTTAGTTGGCTTCCCTTGTCCCAAAAGGTCAATGTCGGCCTCATCAATGATCATGCGCTTATCAATTTTGAAAGGATTTCCAAACATGTGTTGTCGAACTGAGAACAGAGTAAAAAAAAGAGACAATGTTAAGGTTTTGCTTATAAATTCTTAATTTCTGAAAATTCATGGATTCATTGATAAAATCAAAATCATCACCTGGAGCAGATTCCAATTCTCGCAATGGATTAGGCATTCGTTTCAAATATTCCTGGAAAAACATTTTGCGATCCTCATGCATTTTCAAAACATACGACATATATACAAAATTTAAATAAATAGCTTACTTGATAATTTCCCATCTGTCCTACTGGTTGATTATGCAAGGATTCTGTATAAAAGACATAACGACAAAAGGAAGACAAAATTAAGTACAAACACTAAAAAATGAATACTGCAAATGAAGAATGTATAAAAATAAAATCATCCAGACGAACATAGACGTAGACCAAAGGTGGTTGCGGCGGTTGACGCTGAGTGAAAGTATCGCGTGCTTACCGTGCTGTAGAGCCGACGTTTGACTTGGACGAAGGAACAAGGTGCGAAGGCGTGCTACTTGATCTAAGAGCTGATGACGAGGAATATCAAAAGGATTTTTGAAAGATGTGACTACCCGTTTAGTCTCGGAGGCCTTAACTTTTATAGCGACTTCATTACAGGTGCGATCATACTCTGTTTTAGCTTGGGCTTTCAGCTTCTTCAGGTAATTTAAAACCGAATACGACAAGTAGTTCTCTTCAGGAATACTCTGCGCAATATTTCCTGTGTAGAAAAAAATGACCAATTTTGTTAATAAAGTGGTGTCGACAGGTAGAAGTTCAACTTCTTTTACCTGCACCCATTCGGAGTAAAGCTCGCTTTAAGGGACCAGCATAATAAGGCGGCATACTAGATACATACATGGCGAATTGAGCTCGCCATTCTCCATTTGGCTTCAGTTTCTGAACTCGAAATAACTCGTCAACTAGAGGAAGTAGTACTGGGTAATTGTAAGGCATTACGAATAAATTAACTGAAAATAGAGGAAAAAACAAATTGTATTAATAAAGACTCGTATTTATGTTATTTCATAAAACCGTAATTTACTCCTAAAACTGATTCTTAACGATTGTTCAAGTAATTACCGGTTGTTAAATTCGTAGAGGCTTTTAGGTAACCAAATGGGAAACCTATGGGGCTGTTTCTAGAACTGTTTTGTATGTAAACCTGTAAAATAGTAAGTTTCTTGTGAAAATGACGAGGACAATTTCTTCCCGTTTTATCCTTAAACGGTAAACCCTACCTGCCAACAAACAGTTGGTTGCTTCCTTCCGATGATAAATTGAGTAAGAGGACTAGGCTCCAACTCGTACTTGTCGAATGGAAAATTTTCAACAACAAGTGGTTCTGCAGGTTGACAAATAAATTTAACACAAGGGTGAGCAGTTCTGGAAGGCAAGGTTGGTAATGACTGATCAGGCCAGTATGATTCCGGAATTGGCCAAAATCCTCCAGCAAACCCCTTTTGGTTTGATCTCGGAACATAAATCATCCTTCTCGAACTGTGCCAAGAAATTTTATTGCCGTTCTTCTCGTCAATCACTAAGAACTCGTCGTCCGTTTTCATCCCTAAACGGAATGCGAACCATAATTAGGAATTAAAAAAACAAAATTCCTACGCAATAGTATAATGGGGAATCCCCGTGATGATTAAGGTATGACACGTAAATATTATGCGTTTATGGCTAGAAAAGTGTCAAAATACCTTCGATTGAGGGAGGGTCGGAACCATATTTTTCAAACTGAATAACTACACCAGCTTGCACTTTTTGTACTGCAAAAAAACACATCACATTTGAATATAAGAATACACTTTTTTGCTGACATGGATCATAGCTGTCTAGACAGCTAATAATAAAATCTCACCTAGAGAATCAATACACTGATGGAGCATTCGATGTGTCGTGATAGCATAGGATCTACCCCCTGTGACTTCACACATGGCGTCAATGGCAGAGTTGTCGGAAGGCACAAGACCAATTTCCCTGTCCCCTGAAGGCTGCCCAGTCATCCTGAGCACTAAACTAAACAGTCTTTGATCCCAACGAAAAGGCTCCCTTGTCAATTCTGATCCTGGACTTGAGCCATGCATTTTTAGCTGAAATTGAATTTATGCAGAAAATTGGCCAAATAAGGATTCATCCATTTATAACGTGCTATTTTTGAAAATACAGGCAGGCAGTAAATCACCTCTTCTTGAACACCAGAATTTGAAGAAAGCTGTCCCCCATCAGTAATACAAACAATAATTGAGGGTTCCAGATAAAAAGGGCATTTTCCTTGACCATAAGTATCTATCCCATGTTGCATTCGATTGACATTCAACACATCAAAAGTATGTCGTAGAGCATTTCCGAGCGTAGTGAGACCATTGGACTGTAAATTTTTTAGTTCTGACATGAACGTGGCTAAATTTTCTTTCCATCCAGCCTGCAGAAAGTGAATAAGGAAGTGAAAGTAAAATAAACCGTTACAACGCATGTAACCAAGGGGTGAAAGGAGTGTCATACGTCAATGTGAATATCAAATTGTTCGAAAATTTGTTAAGATTGACACTTCTGACGTGTTTTCGACTTTTGTGTCTTATTTGTGTCAAATTTAACAGTTGATAACCCTTATGTGACCTTTATATGACCTCTGAGGTCAAAATGGAGGTCACCATTGAATTCGGGGTTAAATTTCAGTTGAAATTGAAATAGATATGTCCTATGACCTTTACATGACCTCTGAGGTCAAAATGGAGGTCACCATTGAATTTGACATTGAAAAATAGTTAAAAATGACGTGTCACATGTCAAAACTGACAAGTGACACTTTTTCGTCACTTTTCGTCACTGTGACGATGTCATCGTCACAGGTGACGTCCAAGCACAAAATGACATGAATTTTCAAATTCCTCGTTGAAAAATAGTTAAAAATGATGTGTCACATGCCAAAATTGACACGTGACACTTTTTCGTCACTTTTCGTCACTGTGACGACGTCATCGTCACAGGTGACGATGTCACAGTGTCCATCTTCGAACTCGTCCTGTCCCTTGACGTTAGGAGTTTACGTTCAAAATTTCAAGTCTCTATGTCTTTTCGTTCAAAAGTTATCGGACCAACGGACGGACGGACATAACGATCTTATAAAGGGCTTTCACCCCTTAATAATGAAAAAATGTCTGAAATTGTATCAGGCTCCCCAATGACGTTATGCAAATGACTAACCTTAATATTTGTAGGAGGCTCTTCAAATGTTAGTAACATGTACCGGTCTTGTCTGCTATCTATACTTCTCTGTCGAACCTGCATGAAATTAAATAAAATAAGAACTGGAAGAAAGTACATACTAAAAAAATAAGGACACAAGTCAAAGTCAATACATGGAAAAATTCAATCTCATGAAAATCAAGATTTTACCAGGTATGTATCAAACCATAAAAAATTAAAAGGCTGCTCTACATTTGTTTGCATAAGTGAATTAAATCATTGTCTAATCATTGTCTAAGTAATCTTGATTGCAAATTTTATGCAATCAGTTCACCAAATAAAATGCATGAGACAGGATTGAAGCGGATTCATGCACTCTGCCCACAGAATGAAAAGACGAAAAAAACAAGCGTGAATGGATGGCTTATGTTTCATGATGATCCAATTCGCCCGTTTAGTTAGTTAATCGTTAATAAACAGTGGCCGCGGAACCGTGGGGACGCAGAGGGACAATGTCCCCACTATCTGTCCATGCTATATTCTATCCCTCAATGTCATGTCCCCCCAGCTTCCGCGGCCCCTGTTAACAAATGCTGAACTCACCTTTACAAAAGTCTCCACCGCACTTTTCGCCACGTCCAGCAGGGTCGGCCTTCCCCCGAGGAAAACCCTCTGGTTCATAGACGCCGAAGTGTCTATGAGAAACACGATAATTGTCATCCTTCCACCTAATTCTTCTTCTTCTGCAAATCTTTTACAATGTCTTCTCCCGCAGTGTGATTATTATGCAATGCGAGCTGCAACTTAAAAAATAGGTCGAAGAAGGGCCCATGTAAATATTGCATTTGAATGACTCCTTCCCTCCTACTCTTCTATGTCTTTTTGAGGCCAGAAACCTTTCTCCGGTCGTTTCTTTTAGTGCGAAAACGCGATTTTCTAATTCAGTATGCAAATCTGATCGGTAAAAAAAAGTTGATACGAAATTATTGCCATGCGTTGTTCAAGTTGGTCTTGTTGTTGGTTTGGTAGTGGTAGTGGTACTATTATGTATTACGCATTTGCCTTTACGTAACGTGGGGATGGTGGCTGGCCTGGCTGGCACTGAAAAGATGAATTTTTCTCATGCAGCAGCAACCTACACAACAGAATGCCTTTTTCCCGACAAGAAGCGAAGGAAACAAAGGCAAATCCACTACTACGGGAATTTTCAAAGCTAGAGTTCCTGCTTTATTTTGGTTGGTTCTTGGCTGAAGGGGGGGTCTTATTGCTGTAGATGGCGAGAGGAAGAAGCAGTTGGGGCTTTTGGAAGAGTTCAGTTTTTCGAGTCGTCGTTGAATATAGTGGACGTGACGTGATGCTGCTGCTGCTGCTGCATTGCCACAAAAAACTCTACAATATAAAACCAAAAGGAACACATATAGCAATTTATTTTATAAGGGTTTGTCCAAAATTATGAGGAGAAAAAGCTTCCAAAAAATATCATCTCGCTTCAAAAAAATACAATGTGTGGGCAAAACTGGGAAAATTTTTGGTCGCAAAAACCAAACTCTCGACCCAACCCGAGAGGTCAAGTTACTTTTCTCCTTTTCTTCACCTAGTCTCCCTCCCCACACGAAAATTGGAACGTTTTCTTGCACACGGCCAAAACCGTGTTGTCGTTCGCCGTGAGAAATTGGCTCAAGAGAAGGTGCTTTTTATGGGGAAAAAATAGAGGGTGTCAAAAAAAATCGTCTCAACTTGCCCCACCCTCTCGAATAAATTAGGCGTAAATTAATTTACCCCCCAATACCCTTGACCCCACCCCCCGGGAAGATAACATGTCAAATTGTGAAAATAAATAGGGACCCCTACTTTTACCCTGTACCAGCTGTTTCTCAGCTGGACGAGTGAGTGGGGCAAAATGAGACGAACGACCACAAAAGGTGTGAATGCTTCTAAAAAATCTAGTTTTTTTCTCCACCCTTCAACTTACTTACGTTACGTCGATGGTGGTGGTGGTGGATACGTTTCTGTGTTGAATAAATTTATGTGATGCAGCAGGAGGAGGGTATGCTCGGCTATATGAAATTAAGTGGATGGCGAATACGGCGTCCGGAGCCCTTTTGGCCGAGAACCTCACTGTCTGACTCGCAGAAGAGGAATGAGAGGAATGAGCCCAGAAAGTCGGAGATAGCATGAAGCTTATAGCCTGAGCCAAGTAAGTAAGTGGTAGTATTAGCACGGCCAGCGATATGCTCGGCAAGGGCGACAAGATGAGACTTGTCGATCGTTAGCATGACTCAGGTTCGCGGAGCCCCAACCGAGCGTGCCGTGAACTCGACGCGAAAGGCAATTTTTGAACCAAATCTGAAATCCGGCGAGCTAAACTTTGTTTTTTCTTACAAGAAAAGTGAACTCTGTTTGTTTGCGTGGTAAGTCAAAGTTTTATTTGCATAATTTTTGGTACAATTTTGAAAACGGAGGAATTTATTCAGATGAGATGACAAAAGAATTGGTTGTAAATATATTTGATTAAAATTTAGTCAAGTAAATTTGAGATATTTAAAATTTGACACAACTGCTGGTGTGAAAGTAAAATTTATTCAAGGTTGTAGAATTTTTGTTCAACCTTGAGTAAATTTTACTTTACATAACCATTTGTGTCATCTCAACTTTTACTGAACTTTATTTAGAGAAAATATGTAAAATCGTATTTGTCTTATATTGACAGAAAGGTTTAAAGCCTCATTGACCAGAAAATATGCGAGGGGGAGCAATTCGTGGGGGACGGGCTCGTCGAGGGAGAGGTAGTGGAGGAAATATGGGCGCACCGATGCGAGGTCTCGGCGGAGGAAAGCTACCCTTTGACCTGACCTTTTTTGACGATATTTTTCCCAGGGTGTCACCAGCTCCGGATGATTCGGAACTGAGCAATGTAAGTTGTAGTTGCGCAAACTTACACTTTACTTATTTATTAATGGAAGGTACTTATAAATAAATGAATAATTTGTAGGCCATTCTGAAACGACACACGGATATTTCCCCATCTACTGAAGAGATCCAGTCGATTCAAAATATGGTGACGAGAGTGCAAGGAATTTTGGAAAACTTAATTCTCACTCCGGGCGCATTTGATGCTTGTGTAGGTTTAATTTATAAATGCGAGTATGTATGTTCGATGGACAATTATATTTTTGAGATCTTCTTATCTAGCAAGTAGATGAGGTCCGTCAAGTTGGTTCGTTCAAACAGGGAACAATTCTAGCAGGACACAAAACTGCTGACTTTGTCGTAATCTTAAAGTCTCTTCCAACTCGAGAGGCTGTTGATGCATTATGCATCCGTGTGTCGGATGACCTTCGTCAAAGTGAATGTAATTGTTAAAGTACAAATATTTTTGTACGAGTTATGCTAAATTGTTGTTGTCTTGTTAGGTGTACGATCTAGCGTGACAGATCGTGGATTTGATATAAGTAGTATGCAAGCCACAGTCAGAATTTTCATTACAACAATTCCACCAAACTTTAGAAAATTGGATCCAGAAATTCATTTGGATGCCAAAGTCATGAATGAAGCTTGGCAGGCAATTAGGTAGGTATTAAATATATTGAAAATGTGACACCTTACATATAAATAAATGATTGATTATGTAATGTGTAATGCTGTATATTGTTATGTAAAAGTAATTTATCTTTACATTTTACAGACATTCCCGATGGTTTGAAGAGAACGCGCATAATTCCACAATAAAAGTTCTTATCAGAATATTTCGAGACATCAGGCAACGTTTCACCGGTATCCAAACTATTTCAACGTGGATGCTAGATCTCCTTGCGCATTATGCAACTTTGAATAATCCTTCGAGACAAGCCCTCCCTGTCAACATGGCATTTAGAAGATCTTTGGCTTTAATGGCTGCAGGAATGGTACACACATACAATAAATTTGTTCACTTCAATGGGTTTATTTTGAATTTTATAATCAAATTAATAATGTATTTATTTTAATTTAATTCTCTATGCAGTATCTCCCTGGGTATTCTGGGGCTAGCGTTAGAGGTCATGGTATGACTTATGAGCAGCAAGATGTTGCAACTATAACGGCACAAACACTGGTAAGAATTCTTGGCCATGGAGGATACAAGCAAGTCTTGGGTTTAGAAACCATGTATAATGGTAAGAAAATAAATATATACGGCATATTATTCGTGAGTGATGTATGTATTTTTGTATACATATTTCTGATCTTTTATTATTTATGGATTCTTTAGATATTCTCACCTCCTCCACCGTAATCAATAATATAGTCATCAAACCGCTCGACAAAGTGTATGTGCCCCCTGCGGAAGGAGAGTCTGATAAACTTGAGGATGAAGAGGAAGAGGAGGAAGATCACTCGTCTGGGATGGAACCTGACATGGCCTAAGTGCCCAGTTATATGATAAGGATGAGTATCCTACTATGTATACATCAGTTTTTTTTGTATAAATAAAATTATAAGCATATTTGTCTTGTAATTTCATTTTATTGTATACCAATTTAAATCCGTTCACAGAAAAATGCAAGCATGTAATTACTCCTAAAGGTTTTGGCCAGTGATCTCATATACGATTAATGAATGAATTAATTCCCAGGTACAAATAATAATTCCTATCAACGTTTCATAATAACAAAATGAAGATAAACTAAATACAGAAGATGAATAATAGCGACAGGACAACATAGTACAAAACGCCCAGCAGGCACGGCAGTTCGAGCCAATAGGATTAAGCATATGCGAAATGAACCTAAACCGCCAAGTAAGGTCATTAAGGTCATGAACCATTCGTCGGAACCGGCTTCACAAATTAGAAGAACTACGGCATGACCGAATAATCCATATCCCATAATGCACACGATTTGTCTGAAAGATGTAAAAATGATGTATTTTATTGGTTTATTCAAGTGTCGTGTATGGATTTTTACCTTGGCATAATTGCAGTCTTTGTACATCGCGAAATGATCCAAGTAAAAGCCGAAATCATCCCTAAATAGCCCACTGTTAGACCTGTTGCGTGAAGAATTTTTTAAAGAATTGATTAACATTTTTAAGAATTTAAATTCTTAAACCTGTTGCGTGAAGAAGGGCAAATAATCTGCTAGGAGATTCATGCTCCGTAGACGTAACAAGTCCCCAGTACACAATAGCAGTTAGGAAAAAAGTGCTCAGAAAACTTCCTTCATAATCTACAGCTAAATAAAAGATTTAAAGATAAGCTAAAGATATTCTAGATTACTTTTATTCAATCGATAGTAACACATTAAATATTTTAATTTACCGATTCGTTTGAAGCGTCCAAACGGCGGACACAAAGAGGAAAGAATTCGCATGAGCACAGATTTTTCGGAGAAAAGATATTTTATAAATGACCCAGGAAATGGAGTACTGTTTTTTGGATTTGATCCTTTTTTTAGGAGTGGTTCCTTATCCTCTTCGCCAATGAAAACGACCGAGTTATCTTTTTTCTTGGTGCGAGCCATAACTTATGGAATGATTTCGGGACAAGGGTTTAAATATTAGAAACTGGGAAGATATGTTTGCTTAAAGTGAGATCAATTGCAAAAAGTCGTTTGAAAAGTAAAGTCTTCAAAAGAAATAAGTAATGTTGCTTCTTAATTTCTTCTATGTCGATGCCGTCGTTGTTATCGGGGCGAGATACTGCTTGACGCCTTCCAAGGCACACATATCTTTATATTTCTGAAGTAACTTCTTTTTCAAAACTAGTTGTTTCCTCAAAGCTTCCAATCGTTTGAGTTGGTCTTCCTTACTGTAATCTATCCCTGGAAGTTTCTTTATCTGGAACAGAATTAATCAATTTTTAAATTAAATTACCTCACAAAATCTACATTACTATATAGCGATTAATGATATCCATATTTATTACCTGATCTCTCACTAAATCCAATTTTTTCTGAAACTCCACAACCTTTAGACTCGTATCTTGAGCGCTTTCTCTCTCGATGCTGTAATGTAATTTGGAGAAAGTCAAGTCAAGTCAACCACTTGTCAAATCACACCGTACAAAATATATTTCGTCAACCAGCCCGAAATAATAAAATATATTACACCCACCTTTTGATAATGTCATAAATCTTTGATAAGAAATCCACATCTATATCATCCGTGGTTATGGACTCGGGTGGGGGATTGTCCAAATCATTGTTCGAAGGTACACCCGAACTGGATGCCCCTTCTTCTACCGTAGATTTCTCCAGGTTTGATACAATTATTGATCTCGTTCAAGAAGAAAAACAGCCGTACGTATACGTACGAAAAAGACCAAATAAACCAACTCGAACCTAAAAACCCTTCTTCTTGTTACCAAGCTGTCCTTTTCTGCAGAAAGTATCACTTTCCCCAAGAAGTAAAGTAAAGACCAACTTTCTCTTTCTACATATAATTTTGGCTAAAAATGGACTTTCACCGAGTGAAAGTCAGTAATGGAATGAAGTGATGAGCAGAAATGTACTTATTTTATTTGGTCTTTTCTGTAAATAATGTGGACTATATCCTCCAATGTAAAAGGGAAATGTAAAATGTGCAACTTTTCGTATAAAGCAGCAGCATTTCTAATACGAGATTCTTTCTATTACCCAACCCAGCAGCAGTGTAATGCACTTCGCATGAGTTTTTTGCGTTAAAAATCTCTGCTTGTTAATACGGATAGCAATTTGTCGGATTTAAACGGTACTTCCTGTCCTCATCCTATTTTGGCTAAATCTGTGTATTTGGGGTATCTGTGTGTGGGTGTAATAAATATGTAAGAGGAATGCGACTGGTTTATTTGTAAGAGTTCTTTAAAGTGGAAAAACTAAGCAGAAATCTGCAGAAAACTGTTTGTTTTGTTTGGAATTTTGTACAAAATACTTAAAAAATGAAATGACATTGATCTCATATTAAAAATTAGAAAATACATTTTTGATTGGTTTGAGGTGACATGACCAATAAATATTCGATTCTATACACATTCGTGTCAACGCTCCTGTTAAAGTGAACTCGTAATTGTAGAACCATTATGGGATTTATTCGCGAATCGGGATTTTGATTGAGCTTAAATTTCAATATTTGAACATTTGCACCTTATTTTATCGAAAATAAGTTGTGAATCCGTAATAAATCAAAATGGGAACTTGGTGGAGCAGACCAAACAGTGAGAACAGTGAAGTAGAAAGTCCACCCACTGCTTTTAGATATCCATCAAAGACAGGTTGGGTTTGAAATACATATTTTAAAGCATAAATATCGAATTATTCATTTATTTATACGTTTCTGTTTAGGAAATTACTTTGGGACTCACTTCATCATGGGTGGGGAACGATTTGAAACGCCTCAACCAGAACAATACTTGTTTGGAGATAACACTGACCTCAACTTCTTGGGGAGTAAACCAGTTCCGGTAAATAATTCCAGTTAATTTTAATCTTGCTAAAAATACGACATTTTTAGCCAAATTATTACTTGAGTATAAGCAAAAGTTGTAACTTTCCTAGGGCGAATATGAATATTTATGAAAAACTTGAAAAATTGATTTTATATTACATATCTTCAATATTCTATAAAGCTTTTAGCTTAGAAATGCATTTTTTTGCCCGATTTGAATCTGATCTGATCATATTGATAATGTGCAATTGTGCACACAAATATATTTTGGCGTCTTCATCATACATCTTCACTAAGATTTTTTTTGCGAAATTTTTGATCGATATCTAAAAATTGGTTCCTAATTTTGCATGTAGAAAATGTCAAGTTTCAGTTCAATTCCAACAGCAAGAATTGCAGATCACTCAATAATTTAAAGTATTTTTTTAACAGTTCCCCTACCCTGCGCCACAGTCGAATGAGCCCACAAAAACGTTAAAGGCTTTAATCAACATACGAAAAGAGACGCTAAAATTTGTCAAAGTTCAACCACAGCAACAATCGCCAACAACTAGCGACCCACCACCAACTTCCCCAGTCAAAAAACCCATTGTTGATTGTACCGTTGAATTCGTATTCGATGCCGATTGTCGTTGCGAAATAACAATTTTATATTTCTGTGTTGAAGAAGTAACAAGCAATGGAGTGTAGTAAGTCTTCAGCAAGTTAAATCTACTTTAATTACGTATTAAAATTAACAAACTGCAAAATTTAATTTCTAGTTATCGACCTAAACATCCAAAAATGTGTTCCGAACCTATCAAATTCAAGGCAGGATCCAATCAAGTTTACATAAACTCTGAGCACGTTTTCCACCCTGCGGAATTTCCTGAACAAGACTTGTTGTTTGATTCTGAAAAGGAACTTTATCCCGTGGTCATCCAGTGTATTGCGTTAGAAGGGGATGGTAAATTTATACCTATTTGTTAATCGCCAATTTATGCGTACATATCCTCCTATTGTTGTTCAATCAGTAACTCATGATAATTACAGAACCTCGTCAATCTCATACCACAACTGCAACAGTGGACAAATACTCGGACGGATCTTACTCAATAAAGCCCTTGAAACAAAAGGTATCGACCAATATTAGAAAACGAAATGCTTTGTCCATCATCAAGATCGTCGTTGTCTTGTTTTTTCATTCAACCAAATAACTTTTTTTTATTCCGCAAACTTGCAGCTTTTTGTGGATGGACTTGTATATCTTTTGCAAGAAATTTATGGTATTGAGAACAAGAATGCGTCCAGAAAATTTGATGAAGATGATTCCGACGCGGAGACGTCAGCGGAATGCGTTATTTGCATGTCAGACAGCAGGTACATAATTTTCCTCCATATTTCTACCACAAATGCTTATAAATTATTGTGTGTTCGCAGAGATACTTTGATATTGCCGTGTCGTCACCTATGTTTGTGTCATGCATGCGCAGACAGCCTACGCTATCAGGCAAGATACGCCAAAAGTTTAGCATAAAACTCATGTAGTAAATATATAATAATAATTACCATTTTCTGATACTTTAATAGGCGAGTAACTGTCCAATATGTCGTGCCCCATTTCGTGCTCTGGTAATTTTAAACATTCTTTATTTCATTAAACTAGGTAATTAATTATACAATAATTATTTTATAGCTACAAATCCGTGCAGTCTACAGAATACCACCGTTGAATATTGAATATTCAGCACTACCCCCCGAGGTAATCATTCATTTCATACTTAATCTCATATGAACTTCAAAAAATAAATATATGATCCCCAATTTACTGATACGTAGATGCCAGTCATACACATGAACGCTATACCTGGATATGAAGTTATCCCCCTTTTGGAGGCTCTTAACGGACCTTACCAGCCATCCGACCTCACCATGGCTGCAGCATCCCTTCATAGACAAGAAGCTGCACGAGCAGCATTAAACGACTCTACTGAAGGGACGGAACTGAGACCGATAGCTATGACCGTCATGGTCGCCCCATCTTCTACAAATTCAGACATTGCGACGACCACGACTTCAACAACAAAAAGTGACGATGAAAAGACCCGATCAGAAAGCCCGATTACTGTAATACACGAATCTTCACGAAAGTCATCAGCAAAATTGTCGAAAAGTAGTTCCGATGCAAAAACCCCTGTAACTAGTGATCCAGAAGATGAAGCACATTTTAGTGAGGCTGCAGAGACACTTCCAGACCTTGAAGAATTTGGGGACACGCTGGATTCCACCATTTTAAATTCCAGATATGAAGAGAAACTTTTATCTCGCGGGGCAGGAACGTCGTCAAAACCAGACGATGAAGAAATGCAATTACAAAGCATTGAAAGTAGTCCTGTACATGGCACAAATGTGCTCATGATTGCAGCCATTGACGAATTTTCTGATGAGGAGGATACAACCAGAACCCGCAGAAATGTAATGTATTAAGTAATGTAGATACATACATATATGCTTAGCTATTATGTAATAATGGAGAACTTCTTTTTGTACATTAATTTGTAGGTATTTGCACATCGAATGCTCTCTGGAGATCGGAGACACGTATCCGAATCGGCACAAAGTACTCCAAAGCGAATAACGGATGGGGGAGCCGTTCAGAGCAGTCCAGAACATCATTTTGGTCGATTTGGAAACAAAACGGTGCCAACTTCATTACCAAGCACTCCAAATTGTAGGCTGTCCAACCCCGGAACGGCAAATTCCACATCAACAAGATCCAGCGGAGACTCGTTTACATCATCTAGTTCAACCAAACAATTGTTACCGAGTTCTTCAACGACTGGAGTGCACCATTTATAAAAACAATCGAACGAGTAAAAGAAAATCACCCAATCCATAAAAGCAATGCAATGCAATCTCAGATCCCAAAGTTACCTATTACTTATCCTACTGACAGACTTGTTATTGTTATTACGTATTATTCCTTTTAACAAAAAAAACTGACTGAATTAAGTTTAATAAATATATGTACGCAAAACGGATATTTTCATGTATTCATATATCATCAGACTTTATTCACATTGACAAATTATTAATTAATTACTCGGGTTAGCTACACAACTACTTTAGGCAAATTAATTTCTATCTATAAATAAATACTCATATTATAATACCGAGATTTTTTAGTAGTACATATTACTTGTATATATTTCCACCATTATTTCCGTTTCAGAGAGGTTAGGTTACAGTTCTTTTAAGCACTTTATTCTAAGAGCACCAAGATCAGGTAATAAGTTCATTATGCATATATTTTTTTTCTTTAAAAAGTACTCATAATTTCGGACTTTTAGTATCTTAAAGCTGGCAAAATAAATGAAATAGCCCGATAGAAAAGAATGTATATGTACAAATTAATAAGTAATGCAAGTAACTCTGCAGTAGTACTTTTTTGCATGGTAATTATGTAATTAATGAGACAAAGACGAGTATGGCAAAACAATATTTGAAAGGGTACAGTATTGACCTTTTTTGTGGTAATGAATAATCTCTCCGAAGAGATTTTAAAGCTTTAAATCTGTCGTAAATTGCAACTTGCAATAATATCGCTAATAATATTAAATATCAGCAATTATAACCTTTTCAAGGCGTTAACGGATACCAGTTCGTGACCGCAGTGCCAAGTTGAAACTCTTCCAAGGGAATGAGTACGTCTCCAAACTTGGGCGAGCTCCTAATAAACTTTTTGTCACACACCGTAACCTCCAGCGTTTTTCCACGAAGGTCGATAATTGGAAATTCGAATCTTTCATCGTACAACGGATTGCAATTGTCCTTCTGCGCCTCCGTCTTATGTTTCTTGTTCCGTTCGGGTAACACGTACAATTTCACGTAGGGATCCGGCAATTCTCCGGAAGTCTCGATCGGAACGTTTGTAACGCTGTGCACGACAACCACCAACTGTTGAGACGTTTGGCTGTATCTAATCGTCAGTCTGACTTTCATTCCTTTATCGTCTTCCGGCTTATCGAGCGACCGGGACGCGGCGAGGAGCGGTTTGCCCTCATCTTTCCGGATGAACGATTCTCTACTTTCACCACCGGAATATCCACTTCCTTCAGAAACGTCGTCATTTATCATCGTTTTGTTATTCTGATCGGAGGAAGAAATGTTGGAATTTGATCGCTCCACATTTGCCGTCGTCGCCTCGGACGAAGAACTTCCGGGACGTGGTTGTTGCTGTAATTCATCATCCGTTTCGTCCTCTTCCATACTTAACTTTTCTCCGAGTGCGGCCGCTCCAAGTTTTAGCACTTGAATGGACATGCTCATATTCACTTTAGCTTCACTTTTCGTATTGAGGGTAAAGTTTTGCTTGCGCATTTTCATTTCCGGTCGACCGTAAACGGCGTCAAGACATTGTTTGAACGAGCCGAGCTCCGTGTTTGTTTTCTTGTCCATGATTTTGACGAGGAGCGTGTCCGTGAGGGGGTTGCGGACGAGGAAGTGCATAGTTTCTTCGAAAACGGGGTCCACAGTTTTGTCCAGGGTGACCGATTCGTGTTGAACCTTTCCAACGGAAAGGATGGCGTACGGGTCGGGCTTGCTGCCTTCCTTGACGAGCTGAAATTGACATGGGGGATAGAATTATTTAGCGAGAAAGTAAAGCAAATATTACATGGAAATCGTGGGATTTTAGATATGTACTTTTTGGTTTGAACTGTACAATAACGTGTCAATGGACATTTTATATAAGTGATTTACTAACAGAAATAAGCATGTCATGTTTCACAAACAACCACACGATGCAGCATTTATCACACCAAATACCATTCAGATATACAACCCATTAAGCTTTGCATACAAACGTATGTATGTAGGTGTATGTAGCTGTGAATATGTATATAGTTCACATTTTTTTGCATGACTTCCACTATGTGCAGAAAATGTTTAGGTTTAAGCCAAGCCCCGAAAAGTATAAAGCATGAAAAACTTTCACCAACAATCCAGGCAGTTCCTCCAATGAGTTCCTCACTCCAACGCTGAGAGTATTTTTAAGGTGTATTTATACAAATAGAAAAAATATCTATGTACATACGATGATGATAAGTCAAATTATAAATTACAGAAATATATTTTTACACAGAACCCTTATTGTCTCCTTTCTCTTTTATATGTAAACCACCAGTCGAGCAAATATGCAAAGCGGATTCATCGCTTTCACAGCAGGCCACCCCCACTACCCCCCAGGCCAGCAGCACTTTTTTGCAATCACATTCATTTTTTTCTCGTCCCGACCATAAAAGAAAGCTTTTGATTAAGTAACAGAATGGATTTGATAAGTAGGAAAGGAAATTATTGGTAAGTTGTTAACAGCCCGACTTACCCGGGGTTTACCGAATCCAGTGCCACCCTTTTTCACGAGAGCCTACATTATAGATACACAGAGCTTCGAAGGTGTTGGTAATAATTTTTTTGATAGAAAATTTATAAAAAATGCGTTATTAAGTCCTACATACATACACAAGTTTTAAAATCTATCTAGGAGAAAGTCTATGGGAGAAAGCTATGCATAGTTATTTGATCTAAAGTCAAATTGTTAGTACGACTCTGGATTATTCATGTGAATTGCCACACATTTCTGGCTACAAATGTCACAACAATTAAACTACAACAATTAACGGATGTGGATTCATATTATCACAACAATCCGACGATTCAACAATGCAAAAAAAATTAAAGGAAATAAAGCAATCACAACCACTACTAATATGTAAGTATGTACGGAAATTCCTTTAGTTACACGTACTCACTAAAAATACTACAACTGCAAAATTTGCAACTAAAAAGGGTTAGTAGCATAAATAGAAACAAATTTGTAAAAAATCAATTTCAGCTGCTGTTCACAAAAGTGAAGATGAGCATCGGTAGGTATACATTATTTGCGACCTAGCATAAAAATATGTACGCTTAAAGTTGCAGGAAGGCATGAATAAAGTAGATAAATATGTATGTGCTCTCGTGAGATTGACCAATAAATAAAGTGAATGAGGTGCTGAGGTGAATATTTAGTTGTAATTTCTGGAAAGTCTCGAAGAAAATCTAATTTATGTAGAAACCATACCGGAAGATTTTTTGCAGAATCCAGCTTCACCGTTAACATGCAAGATGCAAGACCTGCAAGACAAATTATGTATATTCAATATAGTTGCACATGTTCTTTCTCTTTTACATGAACCACCGATGAGCAAATATGCAAAGCGGCATCGGCGCTTTCACTGCATTTTTTACGATATTTGGGGGTGGCATTCGTACTGGAATGATCAACAAGTTTGCAAAAATTCTTTACCATGAATTTGGGCGTCCACGAGGGACTCTTTCAAATCGACGGGATTTTCGGTAAATCCAAGCCATTCCAATTTCAAGTGAACTTGACCTTTCTTCACATTTTCAAGATCCAACCACAAGTCCATCGTTTTCTCACGGCTGACCACGCTCAAATCCACGGAACATCTGCAAATGCAAATTACTTTGATTGTTAATTTGTTCATCAAGTATTACACAATTTTCACACATGCAAGCAACCACTATAAAATAAAACCATGCTTAAATATCATAGTAAATTTCAGGAACAAAGTAAACAAAATTAAAAAAATATATATTTATGGAAGGTGAAATACGAATTTTGTAAGGTATCTCGTATGAAAAACATGTAATAATAGTTAGGTATAGTTAATTATTAGTATCGTCGCATAATTTGCATAATTGTTAATTTATCTTGGACAGGATTTAAGGAATAGTACACAAAGGCTATTATTAACTATTTAATTAGAAAGCATGTTCTATCTATACGACTTTTTATACGAAGTGAAAAAAGGAAGAAACATTATAATATTTTCATCGCCGTGAGCTATATTTCATTTTTTTCAATCACCTGCCAAGGAATTCATCAGCTCTAGGCGCATCATCGTGGTCGTACAAAACCACATTTAGTTTTTGCCCTAATTCCTCAACGAGCATCTGCAAATTAAAAAATACTGTGTGAATTTATCTTAAATTATGGGTTAAATAAAATGTGTTTCACTCAGCAGCCTGTCAAAATTCACCTCACAATAATACTCCCATTTAGGATTGACGGTGTTATTTATCGTTTTTGATCGATATTGTTGCGCTCCGACACTCAAAATGATGTATGGATCACTCTTTCCCATTCCTAATACTCCGACCTTGTGATAAATTATGTACATAGTCATTTTTTATACCCTTTGTAATCATATTTTATTTTATGTATCAGTCAGGTAATAAATACTTACATCCATTTTCATCAAATTTCGAGCCTCTGTAAATTAGAAACGTTTTACTTTTGTGTACCAAACCAACAATAGTTTTACTTAATAATACCAATAGCGCATATTCTGACGACTCCTTGAGGCTGCATGGCACAAGTTTCACGTGCGTTGACGGCATCACTCAACTGAATAAACATTTTATTCGGCAAGACGCACCTGGATAAAGTAAACATGCATTGTTATGAAAAAATGGGTAAACAAGTATAATCCGGATTATTTTACAGAGTTTGTTTTATGAAAGGTTGCATGGCTTACGTACATGTTACTAATTTGCTCGGAAACAATTCTTCTAATCAAATCGGACAATCCGGGCATATCGAAGACGTCGGCAACTCCGATTAAGTTAAATTCCAAGGATGGTGGATTCAAAAAAAAATATTGCACACCTCCAATCATGGGCATTTGATTGATCAAAGGTTTCATGACGAGTCGTAATGTTCCGCTAAGCTGTGAAGAGTAGAGCATGATTTTAGGAAATTTGGAGGAATTTTACTAAATTTGTGAAATTTTAGTATTTTGTTCGTCGCATTGTACATACCTGTAAGTCTTTTATGCCGGCATGAATTTTAGCCACGGAAAATCTGAAGTCGCAATCTGTAAGAGCAATTATTAATTAGCGACTAAAAAGAGAAGGGTTTTAGTTATCTTATTCTTACCTCCAGCGTAAATGACCTGACATGATAAGTTCAGAAAATATGTTAATTATGCAGAAGTACACACACATATGTCGATAACATAAAATAAGTATGCTCACATCCAAATCCATAATAATCTCGTTCCTGTCCGTTTTCTTTTCATCGTAAACTTTCACTCCACGAATTCGTAATGGAGTATCGCCAAGAATTACTTTTTCGAAACGAAACGATCCTAATTTGTAACTGTTGGAAAGAGTTTCACGAAGTCCAGGCTCAATGGATTGGATGATCATGTCGTACGTGTAGTGGTTGATTCGTGGCCATAATTGTCTACATATACAAAATTTCTATTAAGATGTACATAATTTTCTTTTTGTTTTGTTCTACTGATCAATTTTATACTTTAGAATGAGATTAAGCCATTCTGCTCGTTCAACATCGGGAAAAATTACCCAAGAAGGCAAATTGTCGCCAAGACCTGTAAATCAGCAAACCGCAAAAAAACTTACAAAACGCTCCAGTTTTCGAACAATCAGATTACTACACTTACGGGCAAGCACAATTTCTCTCTCGTCGCCACGGGCGGATGCAGCCTAAAAAACCGAGTAATAAGCGAATTAAGGGGGCTGTTCATAGCGGTTTCATTTACATAAAACCTAACTCACCGCTAACGCCCGTTGCGCATCGTGGTGACGCCTCCATTGATCTCTGACCACTAAAAGGACAATTGGCCCCACTAACCAACCTACCGAAACCTACGAATATATAGACAACAAGTTATGCAAGTTCATAAATTCGCTTATCTTAAAATAAAAGTGGTTGCTTACCTGGAAATATCCTAACGTGTAGACAAGACCGCAAACAAGACACTTTTTCACAAAGGACGTAATCCACGTCGTCACACCGGGTGGTTCGACAAATTTGTATTTTTTCTTTTGTCCAATTGGTCTCGGTCCGATCGCCTTGAACGTAGTTTCACCTGGAGCGACGACGGTCACTGACGATTTCTCGACGTGATGCAGCTCCCCCTCCCCGTCAGGATTCGACATTTTTGGGAACTTATTTTGGGCACTTATGCAATTGTTATGTAACAATCCTTCAAATCGCACTTTCAGACAGAATATTCAGTAAATTCACTTCACTACATAACACAAGTTCCAGATTGTAGTTGGCAGCGAATCAACCTAATTTATTAAAATAGAAATGGTGCAATTAGTCTTAAATGTACAGTCATTTAACTAAATTACACAAGTTATTAATTTAGTCTGCAAAATGATGATGTGATCTGGCGAAGAGTCGTCTGTGAAATGCGAAAATGCTCTGAAAGAAAGTTGGAATTTTCTGCAAATCGACTGAGTAACTTGCAAATCTCCTCTATTTACCTACATACATACACGTTATGTATATATGTACATGCACTAATAGGGCAACATATATCCCATACACACATACGACTTTGCATTTATTTAGCACCACTGCTAATGTATTTATAGAGCTTACATCAAGTTTAGTATGCGGTACGAGAATTACGTAATGTCAACAAATCTACTAGAAACAAAGGACTTTATTCACGCTACGTTAGTTAATCCTAGTTTAATTCTACCATTTAATTTGTCACTATTTGCAAATGCAGAATTCTTAAACTTTAAACCTACCTTATCAAAATGTGTTTGGCTCAGGAATTAATCCAGTATTAAAGAAATCTTGTCTTGTCTTTTATTTTCTATCTAAATATTTTTTTTACGTAAAAACTGAGCAACTTCTGGATTTTCTTTACTTCTTCGCATACGGATTCCGGTTTAACTTGCAACTTGTTATTGATGCCCTTCTCTATCTTTCTTTGTGTGTTATGCAATCCACACAAACTCGCTCGGAAATACGGACGAAGAATCGCAATTTTCTACGAGAACTCGACCCAAACTGATTACGCTGTGTTACAATAGTTAGTTTTACTGGCCAATCTTTTTCATATCATCATCTGTACTGTACTGGCTAACTTATTATATGAGGTAAACTTTTAGCAGGCAGCAAACCTCACTGACCTTGATTGTGTTTTGTCAGACAAGTCGTCAGAATATGGTGCATAAGTATATGATCGAATTGGCATGATGCATACTTACTTTTACTACTTGCATATGTACGAACGTGCAAAAAATGACACGTATCGTATCGTAATATTTAGGTAAATATTGCTATTTGTCATCATGTTATCCAGGTAGAAACAAGCACATGTATCCAGAGGCATTAATTGCTTTGTGTTTTATCTCCGTTTAATTGTCAGATAAGATGTGCATTGCATTGCAGATTATTAAGCAGAAAACGTTGTTTTATTAGGTAGCAGAGATAAGATGGATGTATGTACACACGGCATAAGTGGCTGCGACAATGACCGCTAAATTAGTGATCTGTAACGGATAATAATATTGACGCACGAGAAGTATCACAATATTTTATTTAAGAAGGCATATACGTTGAAAAAATCTCATAACTAAAAGACAGAGACGACGGTTGCGTCTCCTTGTGTGCCGAGAGATTTTTTGCTAATGAGGGGGGGGGGGGGGGCGGGGCGAAGAGAGCAGCTGATTTTCATGTAAACAATGCAGGCAGTTGCATGTATAAAGTTGCTTTGGGTTTTGAGAGTGACCGTTCCCACTCTCCAAACGGGGCATCGCGAACCAGAAAAGGAGAAAAATTTCGACTAAAACTTCTAATTTGCAGCTAATACAAAATGGATTGATTTCGTTTTGGTGGCAATAAATTCCCAAGTTTGTGCTTTACAATTGCCATGTTGCATAAATTCCATAATAAATCTCGGTGAAAAGTATTGGACTGAAACATGGACTCATATCATGTTTCAGTCCAATACTTTTCACCGAGATTTATTATGGAATTTATGCAACATGGCAATTGTAAAGCACAAACTTGGGAATTTATTGCCACCAAAACGAAATCAATCCATTTTGTATTAGCTGCAAATTAGAAGTCTTAGTGACAAAAATCATTTACATTACTGGTAAGTGGCGAGGAGAAAAAGTCAACTCGCTCATTAGGATGCCCAGACTGTTCCCTAACTCAAACTTTAAGCATCGTTTCTGTACAGTCACTACGAGTTAAGCCATATATGTATGTATGAGCTAGCAATGCTTAAAATGACATCATGGAAAGAGTCATTATATGCAAATAATAATATGATAATAATAATAATTTATTTCTGCTTGATAACCCTTTCAAGATATAAAATACATATGCATGTAAATGTCATCGTCATATTAACTAGCGAATTGAGCAGTGTTTCTGCTGTTAAAAAACACCTATACGAAATTAGTGCATAAAAATGTTTTTTAATGTGAAATGACACCCATTAAAAATCCAGAAAAGTGCATGAAAATGCACGAAAATGCACGAAAATCATTTACGTGCAAATAATATTCAAATAATGCCGTTTTTCTAAACATTCGATTAATTGAAAAGTCGTTGTGCTATTGTATTATCTCTTCTTCATCATTTTAGTAGTTTAGTGTAAAACAATTTTTCATTGTTCAATACGAAAAATGAACGAAAGTTTTGAAAATGAATGAACAAAATAAATATTTGTCACTTATTTGGGGAGTAATAATTCCATGTTATTCGATATGCGTACCAAATTCTAAATAAGTTTTAATTAATCGCAACAATAATGGATACACACATGCATAGGTAAGGTTTCAAACCAGTATATAAGTTTAGATAAGCGAATCTAACTCCCATTTTGGAGGGTAACAAAGTATAAAATTTCTTTAAAATATGAAATTACCTGCATAAATTTCGTTTCTGTGATTTTTATGCATTTTTGTGCATTTTTTAGCGTTTTTATGCATTTTTGTGCATTTTTATGCACCCTGCATGCACAAAATAATTTCGAAAATTAAAATAAAATAATTTCAAAAAGAAACATCGGAATTGAGGCATCAAGTTATTCAAAATGATTTTCAAAAAGCAAAATAGTATTAAGAACCTTCTCGAAAAATGTTCCAAAATTTCATAAAGATGCTCAAAAATTCTGGCAAACTTTCAAAATTTTCGAACAAGTTCAACAACTTCCCCCGCTTTCCCAGCAAACGCGTAGAATAATAGATAATTTTCGTTTCATTTCATAGAGCATTTATTTGAATGTGCTACTAATTGAGCCAATAAAGCAATATTACATAAATACGGATGCGAATAAATCGTTAGAATTACACGTAATTGGGATGGCGAAACATCTCAGTAAATGCTATTATACACCTCAAGTCACAATAAGTAGAGAGCCTCTACTATATAGAGATGCGAGTATGTCGAATTACATGAATAGAATAAATTGTAAATGCCAGAATGTGGAACTAATTATTTCGAAGTGAGCATAACGATTTTTGATGGAAAATGTGACCTCAAAAGTCATTTGTGGACCGAGTGATCTTATTTCCTCCAAAGTCGACGGGCAGCTCGTCTCGGTCGATCCATTCCAAAAGATAGTTTTGCCACTTTTGCTGACTCGTTCCAAAAACCTGTATCCTTTTTCCAGTGTCAGGGGTCATGGCTTGCTTCATGATGTTGAGCATGGCCTCGAACACGGAGGGAACTGTGGATTATCGTTTAATTAGGCAATTATATAATCACATAAAATTATTTGCCGGGGGGTATACCGTTCACGAGGACCATTTTATCGTACAGGGCGGGATAATAGCTATCGAGGGCCTGGATCATCTCCAGGTAGAGCGGGATACCTTCACATGAATGAAATGGTTTGACTATGGTTTGATTTTTTGGATAAGAGACATTTTTATATGATAAGTTTATGGCAGGGGGTCTCTTATTTTAAAAAAGCAAGCCATAAAATTGAGCTGGATGAAATTATGACATACATTGGACGCAACTATGCTGCCTTAAATTGTATCCTTTGAGGTTTGAGACGTGGCTCCCTCTTGTGACCATTTTCCCCTCGTCCTGCTGCCGCTGAATAGCGCGGTCTATGTCGTCCAACATTTTGAAGATGTAGCGCAGCATTTGATGCCGTTTTCCAGCCAGGATTACCTGACGAAAGTCCCACTGTCCCATGTGGCTTGTGATCACTGTAAAAAAAGTAACCAAAATTAGTACCAATGTGTGCAGTGGAGTGTAAGCCGTGGGGACATCTGGGAAAATTTACATCTTAGGAAGGGGGAGATATAGCATGTGCAGATGATGGGGACATCGAATAACCCCCACGCTTCCGCCGCTACTGATCGTAGCATTGCATAATTTATATTTATGGGTTTAACCTGGTTGGAATTCCTTATCGAATGAAACCTCGTAGGGAAACCTCTCCTGGAATTCTGACCAGTCTTCGTCGTGAATCGTGTCCATTTGAAACTCATCTCGCCATCGCAAGTTCTGGTAAAAGAGGAAACAAATTGTGCTCAGATTTCGAAGAATATTTTTGAATTTGGTGATGTGGTACCTCTAACAGCATTTTCTCTGCCTTCTTGATATCAAACCGAGATGCTGAAAACCGATGGAACGAGAAACTGTTAAAGTGCGACTGAATTTATTTATTGGCATTTAAATATTTGAACTAGTATTGAACCTCTCAACCAGCGAACAAGATAAGCTTCCTTTTTCAACCGGTCATCAAACAGCACGGCCTCCATCAATGTTTTAAACTGAACATAAGGTAAAAAAACGATGCGATTAAAATTTTAATTAATGATCAATTACACATTAATTGTTCCACTGCTTCAAACCCACCTTGTCTAGAGCGTGTTTTTCCCCAGTGGAGAGTGAGAGATCCTTTTCCCCTGCGACGCTTGCCTCAACGATCCCCTTGTCCCAACAAGAAATGGACAAAAGGACCAAAAATGCTGCTACAAATGAGCCCATAGCGCCAATTATTATTGTAATTTCTGCTCGATCGTTCTCTGCGAAAAGTTTAAAGTGAACTGAGAGTACAGCGCCCTGGTCTGTGAGCTATTTAAGTAGGGAGGAGCAGGGGCATTAAATACTAATATCTATAAACAACGAATTAAGCTTCATCAGTTGTTCGAGGGGAGGGGAGGTTTGGTTCAGAGATGGAAAAGTACCACCGATTCCATAACATCTTAAAAATATGCTAATCAACCCTCTCGTCATCCTACGGTGCTCAAACGTGTGCTTCTTTTGACGTGAAATTGCATGCATGAATAAATCCTGGAGATGTCGTGCGATAATTGACATGTTACTTATTTTTTTAAATTTTTTTTTCTTCCAAGTAAATCCATATGCAAATGTATAATGCTATAAAACGTGCACTGTGAATACACAAAAAACTTGAACTTGATCAACAAAAATGCGCAGCAGGTCAGCACTATTAACTGGTCAGATGGACCTTTCACACTAGCAGTGGCCGCGGAACCCGTGGGGACCCTTGGGGACCCTTGGGGACATTAGCATTGTAGGATAGGGGAGGGGAGGGAGGGAAGGGTTTATGTAAGATGTGGACATCGAATAATAAGTGTGAGGACATTGTCCCTCTGTACCCCTTACGCGACCACTTCCGCGGCCAATGTTCGATAGATAAATGTAACGTGTGATTGCGGGACACACCTGCTCATTAAAACGATATCACGTGCAATCTAATTGAATACGCCTTTTAACCAATAAAATATTTGGAAACACATTAAATAGGAACCTTAATAAGGTAGTAAATCTTAACCTAACCTAACCAAACCGGTAATTATAGCCAGCCCGTAATCCGATCGAAGTACACGAGGTCCCAAAGTCCCAACCAGTGGCCGCGGAAGCCGTGGGGACATGTGGGGACGTCAAGATAGTAGGATGAGGGAGGGAGGGGTTTATATAACATGGGGAGATGATGGGGACGTCGAATACCCGTGGGGACATTGTCCCTCTGTCCCACGCTTCCGCGGCCACTGGTCCTAACTACTTTTCACACACGCTAACCTGGCTCACTGGTTAGCAATCAAACTGGCAATAGCCAAACGCCAAACAATTCGATTTTATCAAGCATTACATCATCAGTCTTGACAAAATAGATAATCTTGAAAATCACGAATCGTGAAATTCTTGACTCAAAAAGTTCACGGTTCGTGGTTTTCAGGATTGGTCAAGAAATCTTGACCAATCACTACCAGATTTCTGGATCGAGGGGATAACGACTACTGAATAAATCGCATTAAATTATTACTCTCAATATAGCGAGTGATGAATCTGTACAATGTGTCACGTTTGAGTATCATTCGTTAAGGAGGCAGTGGCCGCGGAAGCGTGGGACTGACAACCTTTAAATAAACCTTTCTCTCCCCTATCCTACAATGGCAATGTCCCCACATGTCGCCACGAGTTCCGCGGCCACTGGCAGGAGGGATGTGCCTATATAGTGCCTTTTGATCGTGGTACCCATTATGAACTAAATTAGAGATGACTTCACGGATTAATTATGGGTAACCGGATCTTTTTTTTCTTTAGTTCTGTCCTAACTAATGGAACCTTGTCCTAATGCTAGGTACTCAACAAACAGGTACAAAGTAAACACCTTATTGGTATTTAAATTGAGCAAAAATATTTTGTCAAAAGTGCCATCTTATCGAGTTCTAATCTATTGACCACAATATACGTTCATGAATAAACAAAATAATAAAATATTTTATTAGCTCATCCGAAGTTGGACTTGTTCATTGGTTTTGCTATAAAAACAATGTATTTATTGTGTGGCGTAATTTTCCAAGGCTTTCTGAAGTAGAACTCCACGCCGATGTCAATATCGGCCGCGGCGCCGCGCAGTTTAACTACTCAGCGGCGATATTTGCGTCATTTTCAGTAAATCGTTAAATCAATCGTAAAATTGCGGGTCTGCTGATTTTCTTTGCGGCGTGGGTATCCCCAAAAATCCAAATCATGATTCGGTTTTGAAAAGGTGTAAACAAAAGTTTGAAAAAATTTACAAAGACTTGGCCAAGTATTACTTGGAAGAAAGCATGATAAGTGTTTGTGGTCCGATATTAAAATGTGTGGAGCCTGGATAAGTCTGATAATGATAACGATATCTCTGAATTTTGTAACTTCCCAATCCACCACAAAGCTCCTTAAGATATCTTGATTTGCTCTCAAACGTCCCCGGCCTGACATGTCGCCACTAGGTTATCCAAACGACAACTGTAGGATTACCAAAATATGATGTCCTTGATTATTCATCCTCAAGATATCCTATACCTGATGAATTGAGGTTGTCTTTTTTTACTCGTCTTACTGAGGTCTTGTTGACGTGTCGTCAGGTTAATCTCAAATTACGCGAGTATCAATGCGGCGGCAAATTTATTTCAACTCATATTTCTGCGTATTTCTGTGTAAAAACTTTGCCGTTTTTATACAAAATGCCAAAAGTTATTTCTAACTTAAGTAAACGTCAATTAAGACGCAAAATTAATCAACGAGTGACTAAAGTTTTACATTGTATGCGATACAATCAAGCACATCAAGTCGTCAATTCCCAAGTTTCTTTCAATTCACCGTCCCCATGTGAAGTGTACAATAATTTTGAAACCATTAGTGAATCTTCAAGATGTAAAAGAGCAAACGAACTTTACGATTCAAGTGATATTTTAAGCGGAAGTGAGGTAGACAATCTTAAAGAACGTTTAAAAATATGGTCCGTTACTAATAATATTTCACAAATTGCCACGAGTGAATTACTTAAATTGTTACAAGCTCATAAATGTTTTGAGAATTTTCCACTTGATTCAAGAGCTTTACTAAAAACAGTAAGAAGTTTCAAATATCGCACAGTCAAGCCAGGAAAGTACGTTCATCTGGGATTTGACATCGGATTGCAAACAGTGATTCAGAAACTTAATTTTATTCCCGACGAGATTGGAGTATTGATAAATATTGATGGTATTCCTGTCTCTAAAAGTAGCAAAAGTGAATTTTGGCCGATTCTATGTTGTTTAGAGTCGGGTGATGCAGCTAAGAAACCATTTTGTGTGGGAGTGTATCATGGGGGAGGAAAACCAGAGGATCAAAACGACTTTCTGAAAGATTTTGTGGCTGAGGTCAAAGCATTAGAGCGACATGGTTATTCCTATCATGGGGTAGTTATCAAATTTAAAGTGAAAGGATTTATTTGTGACGCTCCGGCTCGTGCATTCATAACTTGCACAAAATATCATTCTGGATTTTCGTCGTGCAGTAAGTGTACCCAAACCGGCGAAAGGTATGAAAATCGGGTTGTATTTTCAAGCAAAGTCGTCACGAAACGAAGTCAACAAAGTTTTCTGCAACAAAATGATGAAGACCATCATCGCGGAACTACAATTTTAACTGAAATTAACGTGGACTTGGTGAATGATGTCCCTTTTGAGTTTATGCATTTAATTTGCCTCGGTGTTGTCAGGAAATTGTTGAATTTGTGGGTAAACGGCAAGCCAAAATACATGAAATTCAGCGGACTTACTATTACTAATTTATCACGGGATCTTGTTAAGCAAAGGTATTTAACTCCTGGCGATTTCAATAGGAAACCAAGATCGTTGGTTGAACTTCCTCGATGGAAAGCAACTGAATTCCGTCAGTTTGTACTTTATACGGGGCCGGTGGTTTTACAGGACAAAATTCCACAAACTTACTTGAATCACTTCAATTCTTTGCATCTCGCAGTATTTATTTTATCAAATAATGACTTAATCAGAAAACATGGAAGTTATGCTAACACTTTGCTGAAGTATTTTGTTGAGCAATTTTCATCATTATATGGAAAAGAAAACATATCATACAATGTGTATGGACTTTTACATGTGTGTGACGATGTGAAAGTATTTGGGAACTTAAATAATTACAGTGCATTTCCATTTGAAAATTATCTGGGGCAATTAAAAAATCTCATCAAGGGGGGAAATCGACCGCTCGCTCAAGTCTGCCGTCGACTCTCCGAGCGGGACAAAATTCACTCAAGCCCAACAACGGAGGAAGCATGCCATACTGCAGGTCCACTCTTAGAAGACTTAAATTCTCCTCAATTTAATAAATACTATTTAAAATCCTCTTTCCTTACGTCTGATAACCGAAATTGTTATTGCAAATTACGAACTGGAGAAATTATAAAAGTTTTCAATTTTGCTACTAGAAAAAGTGATAAAAAGTTGTGTGTGATTGGAAAACCTTGCTGTGAATTAAGTGCACTCTATTCTATTCCTTTTGATTCCAGAGAATTTGGGATTTACAAATTCAAAACTCTGGGGGAATTAGATTATTGGGAGACAACAGAAATTTTGCATAAATTAATCGCGGTAGCTGCTAACGACTCTTCTATTGCTGTCTTTCCTCTTCATCAATAAAAATGGAATTCGCCGTGGTGGAATTTATGGCGACTAAAGAAGTTGCGACAGTGCCACTGACCTGGATATCTGAAAATGAAGAGGAAACCTGGTGGCCCCCATACAAAACTAACGATCGTATTTTAAAAGCAGTGAAAATTAAAGAGGGGGTGAATCCAATGTCATGGGCGAAGCACATTATTCGGGTCATTAAATTATATAGTAAGTGGAAGTATTTTTAAGTTAACAAAATTATAATGGTGAATGTAATTAGGAATTAAAATAAATTAGTCAATTAGAGTAAGAAATTTTAATAAAACACTTTATAATTTTACAGGAACTTTCGCCACAGCTGTGGAAAATGAGAAGAAAGCTGTGTACACTTCAAACCTGGAGTCGGAGGCAGAGTCTTCGGAGAAGAAAAAAGGAAATCGTCCAAGGCGAAAAACAACAAAATACAACCGTGATTCTGACACTAGCGAAGAAAATCATCGTCCTGTCACCTCGAGAAAAATTATTCCATGTCCGCCACAGCCTAATCTTTCACCGGTGTCGTCGTCCGAGCCATCTCCGCCTCCAAGGACATCAACTCCGACACAGTACTTTTCTCTGGCTCAAGGAAGTGGAACATTGGCTGCCCAACGTCAAGAATCCAACTTATCCAAAAAACAGTTTGTAGAAGGAAGTTCCAGCTCGGAGGATGAAGGAAGTCTTTCTGCTTTACAGAACAAATGTGAGCCATAATTAGATTACAAGCCTTAATAATTTAAAATCTTGAATATAATATACTAATTTGGTCTGTGGAATTAGTGGATGCCATTGGATCAAATTTTAAGGATGGAACTCGGGATAAGGAGCAAGAGGGTTGGATTTATAACATTTATTTAATATACGAGAACTTAAATATTAATTTGTGTCCAATAATATTATTATTTTTTGATTTAGGATCGTCGCCGATTAAATTTGAAGACTACGTCGTTCATTCACTGGAGCGACTCCATCAAAAGATCGACCTACAAGGATCAGTTTTAGTGAAATTGTGTAATTTCGTTATGGCACAAAATTCAAAAAATCCCATCATCTCAAAATCGCCAAGGCCGGAATTTAAATTTCCAGTGGAAAACTTTGAGGAACTTGCTGAATTGGAGAAAAAATTAATGACGTCTAAATTATTTTATAACCAATTGGTAATAATTATATAATTTAATTTACGTACATGATATATTAATTGATTATTACATAATAATAAAAAATTCTGTATTTCACTAGGTTGGCTTTCTAGCCATTATTGGCGGAAAGGATTACAAGGAGACGATAGCTGGCATTCTTCCGTACCTCTTCACGAACGAGTTGGCTGAAAAAATTGCCTGGGACGGAATTCGAAAAAAGAATCCAAAGAAGGCGTTCAAAACGCTCCGGATAAAACAGGTTTTGTTTGGTACGATCATAAAACTATCCTCGTGTTATATTATAATTGTATTACATAATATTTACACTGTAATAGATGCGGTCCGTCAGAATCCGCTTGTCAATCGTTCAGTGACCGACAAGGAAATGAAGGCAAAAGGAGCTTCATGGTTTCAGCACGCGACGGATAGAATTAAGGCAGCTGTAAGCCTTTAATTAAATATTTATAATTGCATAATTATAAAGGTTTGCAAGTCCACTAAAAGTAATTAATTATTAATTTTAGGCTTTAAAGCGGAACAAAGGATTGGAGGAAGAAGCTGAAGAGATTTAGTTAGAATTCATTTAATATTTTATGTTATTGTTATGCAATTTCTTATACAATCTTAATTTTGAGAATGAATTAAAATGACTTAAAATTTAAATAATTCAGTCTTGTGTTAATTTGTGAAGCACTAAACCCTGCGACCATAAAAATCATGTAAGGATGTCTGGAAGATATAATTCAGAGGAAGTCCCAAAGACGTCTTGGCAAGATATCAATGCGACATCCGAAAAGCGGACATTTGTTGTTCATAAGGATATCCTTATGACCACTGTCGTCCATGGAAAGATATCCTTAGGACCAATGAATTTCTTTCAAATGATGTCCTTAAGAGCAAAATAAGGACTTTGGTGGTGGATTGGGTTTCTCCACCTCGCGAAAAATCCTCTGGTACAGAAATACTTTAAAGCTTTTGGAATCTCACGGAAGCTGTGGCGCAGGACGCGTTATTGGCAGATGTGACGATACTGCTGTTACCACTTATTTCGGATAAAGTGCTTTATGCAAATTATATGGCATCATTTGAGCCCGTCTTGTCCAAAATGTTTTTCGCGTGGGTGGTCATGCTTACCTTTTTTGAGGACAAGACGCATCCCCTCCCCGTTTTCCGGGAGCAATTCAAAACCCCACAAGTTTTTGACAATTTAGTCGGTCAAATTGTGTCGAGTGTTTATCGTGAAGTGATATTTCCGAGGGGGGATGAAACCAGTGTACAAATTCAGGCGGTTAATTATTTTCCGCATTTTGTAACGTTTGCAATGCAAACTTTGCATTGTTGTATGCGAAATGGGGAAGTTTCTAAATTGGTGCCGAGGAGTATGAGTAGTCTTCTTTTGAATTTGGAAGAGAAGCGTCAAGAAGGATTTGGTGTAGAAAATTATTCAGCTTTCGAGCCTGAATCCGGTCCTTTTTAAAATGTTGTATAAGGCATGTTTAGAGGATGGGATGAGTTTGTGTGGGTATGGGATTCAGGGGGGATTTGGGGCCTTGGAGGGAATAGTTCCACCGTTTCAGAGAGCGATTGAGGAAGGTGTTCTGCATGTCTTGGTTGGACAGTATTTCGAAAGGGGAGATGGGTATTTACATATATTAAATTTGAATTGGTAAATCATACGGCGGTTATTAATTTGGTTTCAATCAATTTTTTAAAATTCAGGTTTTGTTAACTAAATATCTTTATTTTGCCAAAATTTCGGCTTTTAAAAATTGTATAAAATGCATGTATTTCAAAAGAAGTGTAAATTTGATGTGCACAAATCTGCTATGAAATGTATTTGACTCCTCCTTCCGAAGAATACCAGACCAGCGGCCTTTTGGCTAAGATCAAAGTGTTCCCGAACGATGCTGCACGATTCCTCCAAAAATAGTTTTCACGTCAGCGACCCACAAAGAGGCTATCGGCCTTTCGGCTAAGATCAAAGTGTACCTGGTGCATGGTCTCCTGAATACAAACAATTATAATTTTACCCACAAATAAATTAATAAGCGTAGAATAATTGTATTGATCAGTTTAAGAGCGTCAGTGTAACGGCTTCTCTCAAGTAGAAAATTAGTTAAGTTTAAGACCTACCCGTACGACCCGGGTAAAATTTTGCAGCATTATCCATCAAGAATAGGTCCCAATATCAGTGTGGCCTCTCTTAGTTTACCTACAAAAGTAAAAACCTATCAGTACAGCTTTGCTTAGCCCGAACCAGGATTAGTAAACCCATGTTTGTCCGTAGTTTTCTATAAAATTATGTGCTACTATTTTACATAATACACTAATTCTTGGATTAAGTTGCATCAATCCTTCATTTTTCTAGGCTCAAAATTCTAAAAATATTTACAATCCCTTACACTTGCTACTTCCCAGTGGAGGTTGCCTCTATAGCCCCTCCAGTTAATTTTTGTTCATATTTCAGTTCATATTATTTCATGAGAAAGCAGTAAGGATCTCTGGTCCAAATTTCAGCTTTCTATGTTAATTTCTAAAAATCGGTATGGGTGACCCCCTAGGGTCGCTCTAGATAAAAAATTTACCAATTTCATGTCATATTCTTCCATTAGGACCCACAAGCAACCTCTCCACCAAATTTCAGCTCGATATGACGATTTTGAAAAATCAGTATGGGTCACCTCCTAGGGTCACTCAAGATGAAAATTTTTCCAACTTGAAACCATTTTTATCTATTAGGAGTCATTAGCAACCTCTGTACCGAATTTCAGCTTTCTATGACAATTTTGAAATTTTGGTGCATAAAACCCCACCCACTCCGATGACCCCCCACCGGTCAACCACATGACCGATTTGGCCCATCTTCGAACTCGTTTCCTAACTTTGTCCAATATACATATGGTAAAAATTTCAAGTCAATCGGTAAACTCGTTCGAGAGTTATCGAAAGACAGACGGACGGACGGACGGACGGACATGACAATTACATAAGCCCTGGTTCGGCCTAAAAATTAAATTTAAAATATAACATTACGAATTTGAGAAAGTTTTATATTAATTACCTGAAGCCGTAGTCAACCCAGCGTGCCAAAATAAGTTACAATGGGTCCCAGGAGAGATGCTGCCTACCAATGCAGTGGCGTCTTGACAATACCAATGGTGACGAGCGGATGTGTCAATTTGAGATAGGGTTCTCAATGAGCTTCGGGTTGGCCCGGACCGGACCGAAATCCGACGGTTCGGTCCCGGATTGGGCCATCCGCCAATCCGGACCGAAAGTTTCGGTCCGGTCCTCGGTCCGGTTTCAAGGACCTGACCGGACCGCCGGTTTTCGGTCCGCCCGAATATTTTGGCGCACAAGAAAATTTTAATAGTTTGACCTAAAATTTTTGAATTTTTTCAGCCAAACTCGTGAATTTTCAGTGTATTCAAATTCTATTTTACATAGATTTCAAAAGTTCTCCACATGATCCATAAAAATTACGTTTTTTAGGTTTTAAAGTTTTTACGCTCCTTGATTTTGGGAGGATTTTTTAAATTCCTACTCTTGCTAATGTATTTTTAAAATTAAAAAAAGGAAATTGTAAATTGGTCCTGAGATTATGTGTATAAACACACTGACCGATAGAACTTACGAGACCTCATCCGTTACATGTATCTATTTAAATCTGAAACATTTGGCATTCTGGTTGTATATACATGTACCATATATGTCTTATGCATAGTTACATAAGACATTTATGCATAATACGTGTATAAATCTCAATGCACTATTTATACAGATACTATATGTGGTAATTATTATACAGTACTATGGGTCTTTATACTATAGGACTATGGATACTATAGGTACTATGGGATAGTATACTATACTAACGTATAGCCCGGCCAAGGCCGGGTTCTAGAGTTCCAGTGGGGGGTGTGCCCAAAGCGAAAAATCCGTCATACTATATTTTAAATAATTCCCAGTGGAGACTTTGTCATACTACATACATACATCAGACTGAGGGTTTGCCCAAGTCATACTGCATTTTAATTAACCTGGTCACAGTAAAATTTGATTCCCCCCTGTGGGAGTAGTTGAATAGCTAATTACTTAAATTCCCGTCGAGTGGGAGTAACTGCATAGCTAACTATTTAAATTCCCACGCTTCACGCTCCCGTTAAGTTCCATAAACCCCGTTAACTTCTACAATTAACGCCAAGCTATTGACGGATTCGGATTCAGCGTCAAAAATACATTCGAATTGATATGCGACATCACGAATAAGCCAGATTTGGACACCACGGTCACGGCGAGGTCACGGGGGCCTCGCAGGTCAAAACCATTGACGGCGTTGGATTCAGCGTCAAAAATACATTCGATTTGACATGCCACTCGCTGTGGGTAGAGTTTCTCAAACTAAAATAATTAATTAATAGTGTTTATCACGATCACTTATCATGATAACCACTATTGATGAGTGATGTATGTATGTGGGGTGTACATGTTCATGTATTCATTTATTCATGCAGTGCAGGGCATGCATGCAGTGGTTGCTCCGCTTCCTTCTTTGTCTACTGTATGGGGCAAATTGCATTGCGAAGACGGACCCAGGGACCCAGGGATCATACTAACACTTTATTAGAGTAGATTGATACATTTTTCGGTCCGCCCGGATTGACCGGTCCGGTCCTGGTCCGGTCTCGGTCCGGTTCTGGGCCGAGCGGAAATTTTTCGGTCCGGTCTCGGATTGGTGGTTTAGGGCCACGGTCCGGTTTCGGATCAGGGCTGATCCGGACCAATCCGGACCATTGAGAACTCTAATTTGAGAAAAAATCGCTCGTAAATTTGATATGCTCAAATCTGCTAGAAAATTGTTTGTCTCCTCCTTCCCAAAAAAGGCCAGACCAGCGGCCTTTTGGCTAAGATCAAAGTGACCCTACCCGATGGTCTCGTGAATACAAACAAGTGTATAACTATCAATAGATTTGTAATCAATAATCGTAAGCCAAGTTTATAGTTAAACATACCAGTTAACGTTCCGCGGCACGATTCCCCCCAAAAAAGCTTACACCTCAGCATAGCTCAGCGAGCTAAGGCAAGACAACGCCGGACTACAACATCATCTAAAACAAATTTCAGAACATCAATGGGTTACCTGTTAAAGTCATAAAAAAATTAAAATAAAACACTACCGAATTGGGAAAACTTTAAATTAATTACCAGAAGCTGCCGGAAACCCAGCGTGTCCAAATAAGTCACAACCGTTGGGTCGCAGGAGATCCATCGCAGCACGTCTTAAATTTTCTGTTGGCGAAGGGTGTCAGTTTCAGAGTCTTTTACTATGAGAAATCTTGAGTCCCCCGGCTTCAACAGAAAATGAGTTGAAGTTTAATACATACCTACTACCTCATGTAAAATTTTGGAGCATCAGATCCAGACCATACAAATAGTGCAAACGAAGACGGCAGCTTGATAATATCAGTGTCTGAAGGACCCTGACCATTCTTCCATAAAATGGTTACGATTTGTTTGTGAATTGTTGGTGATTTGTTTTGTACTCTCATGATTATTAATTGAATAAGAAGGTTGAAATACCTATGTCAAAAAAAAAATAAAAAATGGTTAAGAATTTCCTGGACTAGACTGACTAGCCTAGACAGCAAAAATTAATACAAAATAAGAACTAGTTTCAAGAAATCTTCAAACTAAAAAATGCAGACCATTAGATAAATACCTTGCACACAGGAAGTGGAGGCGTACATCTGCTTGAAATTTATTTGACTGCACGCTCCAGTGGTAGTTTGGACAAGAGGTCCGTGCCGAATGAAGGGAGGGAAGTTAGCAGACACGCACCTAAAATCATAAAAATTTAAATGTGTTTAGTATTGTATTGTATTGTATTGTAAACCTTTATTCAACTGTCAACAAATATCAGCTAATATAAGCTGGTTTCCAATCCAATTATGGACTTAGTACAAATGAATGATATTTTTTTAATATCGAAATCTTTCTATAATCGCCTAATATCTGCCGTATGCTAATTATTCGTAAAATTAGAAAACAATGCACCTTACTAATTAATTCGTATCCTTACCTTGATATACAGTACATGTCAATTAAAAAAAGATGTGTAAATTGGATATGCACAAACCTGTTAGAAATTTATTTGGCTCCTCCGTCCCAAAAAGGTCAGACCAGCGGCCTTTTGGCTAAGATCAAAGTGTTCGTGAGTCCTAGTGGTCTCCTAAACACAAAGTTTATAATTACCCAAACATAAATGATTAAGAGGAACAAGTTTATTGAATAACATACCAGCAAAATAAAGTTGGTCATGCTCGTTACCGTTTAAGGGCCTCAGTGATAAGAGCTTCTCCAGGCAAGGACACTGTAAAAAATAAATCTGATCAATTCATTAGGTGACGGGATGATGATGATGATGAGGTGCGGAAAAATATGAAACGCTACCTGCAGCATGTTTTCGCCCAAAAATAGCTTTCACCTCAGTGAGGTCAGCTCAAAATATCCGAACTATTAAGATTTTAAATTAATTACCAGGAGTTGTCAACCCAGCGCGCCCAAATAAGTAACAAACATGTAAAAGTGGGTACAATTTTGGAGCATCGTCTTCTCAAGCTCGAAAGACGGAGGCTCGATAATATCAGTATCTTCTGCGAACTACCACTAGTTTTAATGGACTGCGTTTGCTGAAAATTACAATATAATTTCGCTATAGAATAAGTAAAACTGTAATTAAAATATTACATCTTGGAGGTTTCATAAATTACCTCGAGTAGTCTTTGTTGACACCTGACCCTGATGCGACAAATGAATAGGACCTCCTGAGCAGGGAGAACAAATTCAAGAAAACTGAGACCTATAATGATTTTTCGTAATTATTTTGGAATTTTTCGTCAACAAAACTATTATTAAAGTGCATAAATTTAATACGTAGGAATTTTTTTTAAAACAATTAATACTTTTTGATAAACCTCCAATATCCGCCGTACAACGAAACATTACATTGCTTTAGAAGATTTTAAATTATCTAATTACCAATAGCCAACGTGCCCAAATAGGTTACAAATATGTCGATGCCCAGGAGATGCTGCCTTGCAGTGGCGTCTTGATAATATCAGTATCTTGTAATGGCCCCTGAGCCCGAGATGTTCATGAGTTTTTCATTTTGGAATTTCTCCTATAAAAATAATTATTAAATTAGTATACCTAGTATATTTTTTTATTTACTTTTCGATTGACACATAATATCCGCCGTATGTAAATTATTCATAAAATTAGAAAACTATTGAGCAATAGTCATTGTTTTTTAATTAGTGGTTTTTAAAATTGATGAACACTACAAATTTTGCTATTTATACCTTACCAGCCTTACCTTTTATTACTGCCCTCGATAAAAATGTCGGTCCACCTCTTTGCCATTAGACGCTGCCTTATCCTCCCTTATCTTCAGAGTTCCGTCAGTGATGATATCCTTCCCGATCGTGTCAAGCTTTTGATGTTTTCCAGGTCCGGAGTTTGCTCAGGGTTGGAACATGTCTCGTTTAACCTGAACAATTTACAAGTCATTCGAGACGCCGTGATCAAACGGAAGATGATTAAATTCGCATCTGAGAAAGAAATGTGTTCATCTTGTAGGAAAGAACTAAATTCTAATAACTTGGCGTTTGAGGACATTTCAATGGACTGCATTGGAGTCTGGATGATGGAAAATAGCGAATCGATAGAAAAATTTATGGACATTTTAGAGAAATTGGGACTCAATTCGAGAGGGGAATTTTCTCTCCGGTTTGTTTTAAGGAAATAGAGGAGAGTGGCCACGGAAGCTGTGGGTGCATCTGGGGACATTAACATTGTAGAACAGGAGAGGGAGGGGTTTACATAACATGGGGAGATGATGGGGACTTTGGATAACCCGCGAGGACATTGTCCCTCTGCCCCCAGGCTTCCGCGGCCACCGATTAGAGCATAATATATTATTCTTACCTGAGAATTATTAGAATGCAAACTGATTATGATTGATTTCAGATTTTTCCAATTGATTATAAAACGAGAAGAGTTGCGGAGTAAGAAGCGGAGAAAGGAGGACGCTGGACCTCGCGATGTCGTCAGTTTGTCCAATTTAACGTGTTCAATTCTACATAATAAAAATAAATAGGCAATAAATAATTTAGTACAAACTGAAGTCAATTTAAAAAATGCATAATTTGAATTATTTAAATTAGTAATAAATAAATAAAATCTTGCACTGGCAAGCAAGCAATACAAAAAATGTTAACTGCAAGAAATAATATGTGCAATTCAACCACGAGCACTGTAAACTTTGACGGCGAGGCTTAGGCAAAAATTTGACGGATTTGAACGCCGATTTTCGATTTTTTGCAATGCTTAAATATTAAAATTAAGACAAGATTTTTCTACCGATATGTATGATAGAGTTTTACTGACAATTGATTCCCACTAACAGAATTTTATGCAGATTTGTGTCCACTTTCAGTGATAACCAGTGATAAGCACGGAAAATTTCTAGCTTGATGCTATTATACGCGTTTTAGCGTCGACTCATCTCTTTCCAAAACAACGCGAAGTGACCACCTTAAAACAAGACTTGGTACAAGGTACACTTATGCCAGTCCAAAAAATTTGAAAAAATACCATCAGACGCAGAAAACCAAATTCTAAACACCGGAGGATGCATTTCCCTGAGGTCGACTCCTCCCCCCCACAGGGTCGATGCGAAGTTCCGAGATGTGTGATTCCATGTATTCTGCAAAGCGAGAGAGAAGGATGAGACTAGGAGAATATTCCTGCTCCGAAATTCTCCTCCTCGCGTGAGGGTAAGGCTTAAAAATGTATATGTACAATGCATGTCACTCAAAAATAGATGTGTAAATTGGACGTACACAAATCTGCTATTTATCTGAAATTTATTTGGCTCCTTCACAAACAGGTCTGGCAGCCGCCTTTTGGCTAAGATCAAAGTGTAGAACCAGCACTACTATTAATATTAATACCTCACAATTCCCTCAAAAATAGCCTTCACCTCAGAAAGAGGCTATCGGCCTTTTGGCTAAGATCAAGATCAAAGTGTCTCTTGAAGTCGGTCCCTCGATCCGTTTAAAAGCGTAGTGGGCTACCTGTAAAAGCCATGAATGAAATTAAAAATAAAATATTACTAATTTTGGAAGGTTTTACAATTAAGGAGTCATCGTCAACTGAGCGTGCCCAAATAAGTTTCAAGTCCCGGGAGATGCTGCTTACCAATGCAGTGGCGTCTCCACAATATCAGTGAAATTTCTGGGCGACGAGTGGTATCGGGCGAGTAAATTTTGGAAAACATCAATCGTCGTCGTCTCCAACTGATGACAAGACTCGGAATCCAGCAGCACTTAAGTTCAAATACCTTCGGGTAAAATTTTGGAGCATCGTCCGCAAGCTGGGTAGGACAAGACGGCGGCTTGATAAAATCAGTGTCTTCTGCGCCCTCCCACTAGTGGCCGGGGTTCGGTAAAAATGATAATATAATTTCCCTGTAGAATAAATAAAACTACAATATAACTACTGCAGCTTTGGGGGTATGATGAATGAAGTCTTTGATCTCTGCCCATGCCCAGAAATGAACAGGATCCCGGAGCGATCGGCTCAAAAATTCCCGAAAATTAAGACCTACTACGATTTATTCCTATAATTATGTTGGAATTTTTCCTTTAAAAATATTATCAAAGGAGTATTTAATATTAAATATCGAATATGCATTTATTATGTAAGGAATTTGTTTTGATATTTAATACTTTTCGATAAACACCTAATATCCGCCGTATGTTAATTATTCGTAAAATTAGGAAACAATAACTATTAAGCAATAGTCGTTGCTTTTTAATTATTAAAATTAATTAGATCTAATCTTACCTTTCAGCACTGCCCTCCATAAAAATGCCGACCCACCTCTTTGCCATGAGACTCTGCCTAATCCTCCCCTATCTTCGAGTTCGATCATTCCAAACTTTTGATATTGTCCAGGTCCGGAGTTTTCTCAGGGTTGGAACATGTCTCGTTGAACCTGGACAATTTACAAGTCATTATTTAAAAAACATTTTAATATCTTTTTTAATTGTTAAGTTTATTACATAATCCATACCATTCAAAAAAGATGTGTAAATTGAATGTGAACAAATCTGCTAGAAATTGATTTGGCTCCTAATTCCCAACAAAGGCTAGACCAGCGGCCTTTTGGCTAAGATCAAAGTGTACCGGAGTAACATAGTCTCCTGAATACATACAAGTTTATAATTTTACCTACACATAAATGATCGCATAACATACCAGCAAAATGAAGCCGGAGATTCTAATTCATCCGCAAAAGAGCGTCAGTGACAGCAACTTCTCCAGGTGAAGATAAAGGCTCCAGCAAAGAGGATTTCAAGTTTAATATACCTGTACGATACGGGTAAAATTTTGGAGCATCGTCTTCAGGTCCAGACTGTAGCGCAATTCAAGACGGCAGCTTGATACATAATATCAGTGTGACATCTTCAGCAACCTTCCACTAGTTCTAATGGCCAGTCGTTTAAAATCAAATAGTTTACTTGCAAAGTTTAAATAAAATAAAATGATAATAAAAATAAAATAAGATAAAAAAAACCGTTTTAAATTAATTACCAATAGCCCTCGTTGACCCAGCGTACCCAAACCCACAGCCTTTTGGCTACAGAGCTGGGTGATTATTGGTTTTTTAGGGTGGATTAAGGATTATGGATTAACCACAAAATAATGTGGATTGTGATTAAATTATTTTCGTGAGATTAATTCATGTCAGGATTAATCCGGATTAATCCATAAATTCTGGAAATTTCAGGATTATGGATTATGGATTAATAATCCGGATTAATTTGGTGATTAATGATTTTTACACTATATCTAGCGCAAAAACTTCACTATGTGGTTTCACATAAAATATTTAAAAGGCCAGTTTCAATTGATATATGTAGCATAAGGCAGCGAGAACATGTTGATTCTTCAAATGGTAGCTGACAGAACAAAGTTGTGAGAACTTGAGACTTCAAACTACACACTGGGATGAAATGGAACTATGGGAATTGAACTGAGTAATCCAGATTGAGAATTAATCATGAATAGGTAATCATGATTAGTAATCATGATTTGGATTAATCTGGATTAATAATCATGATTAGTAATCATGATTGGGATTAATCAGGATTAGTAATCCGTAATCACGATTATGGATTAATGAAATCAAATGGGATTATTCCCGGATTAATTCTAATTCCTGAAAAATCGGGATTATGGATTGGGATTAATCTACAAAAAACTCTCATTGCCGGATTAGGGATTATGGATTAATAATCCATAATCCGGGATTAAAATCCATAATCCTTAATCAGGATTATCCCAGCTCTGTTTGGCTAAGATCAAAGTGTACCCACCAGGATATGTCCTGAATACATAAAATTTCCCACACATAAATTAGTTAACGGAATAAGTTAATTGATTAACATACTAGCAAAATAAAGTTGGTGATCCGATACCAGCTTCCCCAGGCATGGATGCTGTTAAAATAAATCTGATCACTTCCGCTGAGTGACTAAGAATTTTCTGGACTACATAATGATAATTAACAAGCTAAATGGTGTTAAATATGAAACGCTACCTGCGGTACGATTCCTCTAAACATAGCTTTCACCTCAGCGAGCTACAAAGAGGCCATCGGTCTTTTGGCTAAGATCAAAGCGCCCCTTAATTCCCTCGATCCGTTTAAAACCGATGTAGGCTACCTGAAAAAGTCATAAGTACAATTTAAAGCAAAACATTATTCATTTTGGAAGGTATTAAATTAATTACCAGGAGTCGTCGTCCACCCAGCGTGCCCAAATAAGTTACGAATGTTGCCCCCGTGATGAGCATGGCGTCTTGGTAATATCAATGTAACGGCGACGAGTAGCATAGGTTGCAGAAGAAAATTAGTTCAAGTTTAATACATACGATCCGGGTAAAATTTTGGAGCATCATCAAACTGGAGGTCAAGACGGATTCTTGATAATATCAGTGCCTGTCTCGGTGAAAATTCCAAAAGTTTGCCTGCAGTAGTTATGAATAAACTTATAATTCAAATATTGCAGATTTGGGGTTTTTATAAATTATCTCAAAAATTCTTTGTTCACGTATGCCTCACAAATGAAGAGGACCCTAACCATTCTTTCATAGAAAATTAATACAGATAAAAAGCTAAGGTGTTCAAAAAATCTTCAAAATTCCAAGCGTAGGTCATTAGATAAATATCTTCGGCGTACCCCAAATGGTAATATAAGCAGAATATCGGGTGAATAGAAAAATAAACTTTTGTATTATATTATGGTACTTACCATTCTCCAGGTGAGCTCCTACTGCAACAAATGAATAGGACCCCTGAGCGATCGGCGAAAAAATTCCAAACCGTTTTAGATCTATAATGTTTTTTCGTAATTAGTAGTTTGGAATTTTTACTGTAATAGTAAATATCTAATGCATAAATTTAATATGTAGGAAAAACACTCGTCTTAATATTTAATACTTCTCGTAAAGAACTACGTAATATCTATACGCCTATTTGCAAAAATTCAGCTTTTTAAAAATAGTGTACAATGCATGTCATTCAAAAAAGGATAAATGTGAATTGTGTAAATTGATAAGTGTAAATTGAATGTGCATAATTCTGCAAGAAATTTATTTGGCTCCTCGGTCCCAAAATGGTCAGAACGTCGGCCAGATCAAAGCGTCACTGTTTCAAATGTGAAAATGTGAAAAGTGAAAATCACTGACGAAGTCAGTGATTTTCGTTCATCCGTTTAACTGCGTAATGGTTTACCTTCAAAAGTAATAAATAAAATTTGAAGTAAAGTAAAACATTGCCGGTTTGTGAAAGTTTTAAATTAATTACCTAAGTCGTCGCCGATCCAGCGTTCCCAAAAAGGCCAGACCAGCGGCCTTTTGGCTAAGATCAAAGTGTCTCCAGTCCCAGTGGTGTCCTGAACACATAAAGTTTATAGTTATCCAAACATAAATTATTCAGCCTAACAAGTTTATTGAATAACATACCGTAAAATAAATTTGATGTTCGTTTGCCGATTAACAGTAATAGCAGCTTCTGCAGGCAAGGATCGAGCTAGAAAATGAGTTCATGTTTAATACACGACTCAGGTAAAATTTTGGAGTATCATTACCGTGTTCAAGTTGAAGGTCCAGATCAGCTAAAACCACGACGGCGGCTTGATAATATCTGTGGCATCTACTGCAGCCAGCCACTAGTGGTAATGATCAGGGCTTGGTGAAAATTCCAATAGTTTATGTGCAAAAGTCAAAAATGAACTTAAAATAAATTAAAACATTACCGACTTGGAAAATGCCCCTTCCCAAAAAGGCCAAACCAGCGGCCTTTTGGCTAAGATCAAAGTGTACCCGAGCGATGGTCCTTGGTGCTAGTTCCTCCATAAGAGTGAATAGTTTGCCTACAAAAATCATAAATAAAATTTAAAAAAGAATCTTACCCATTTTGGAAAGTTTTAAATTAATTAATTACCAGGACTCGTCGTCGACTCAGAAAACCCAAATGAGGTACAATGTTACAAATGTTGGACTCGGGCTCCAGCAGAAAACAAGTTCAAACCGGGTAAAATTTTGGAGCATCATCTGCAAGCCAGACAGGACAAGACGGAGCCTTGATAATATCAGTGTCGCCGCTTAATGGACTCGGCGAAAATTCCAATGAGTTGCCTGCAGAAATCAAATAAAAACTTTTTTTATAAATTACCTCGAGAAGTCTACGTTGGCACCTGCCCCTACTGCCACAAATTAAGAGGACCCCTTTGGCGAAATTCACGATTATCGAGACCTTTACAATTTTATCACAATTCTATTAGAATTTATCCTAAAAAAATTATTAAATTAGAATTTAGTATTAAATATCTAATAATATGCTGTTAATACTTTTCAATAGTTGTCTTTAATATTTGTATTAATACTTTTCGATAAGCACTTAATATCCGCCGTATGTTAATTATTCGTAAAATTAGAAAACAATGCCTATTACTTATTTATATCCTTACTTTTTAGTCCTGCCCTCAATAAAAATGCCGATCCACCTCTTTGCAATGAGACGCTGCCTAATCCTCCCTTATCTTCATAGTTCCGTCAGTGATGACATCCTTCCCGATCATGACAAGCTTTTGATGTTGTCCAGGTCCGGAGTTTGCTCAGGGCTGGAACATGTCTCGTTTAACCAGGAAAATTTACAGGTCATTCGAGACGCTGTGGCCAAACGGAGGAAGGACAAATTCGAATCTGAGAAAGAAATGTGTTCATCTTGTGGAAAAGAACTAATTTCTAAAAACTTGGCCTTTGAAGGGATTTCAATGGACTGCGATGGAGTCTGGATGATCGAAAATAGCGAATCGATAGAAAAATTTATGGAAGTTTTAGAGAAATTGGGACTCAATTCGAGAGGGGAATTTACTCTCAGGTTTGGTTATACAATTAAAGGACAGTGGCTGAGGAAGCTGTTGGGACATCTGGGGACATTAGCATTGCAGCATGGGGGGGAGGGGTTTATACAACATGGACATAACTTCGATGGGGACATCGAATAACCGTGGGGACATTGTCCCTCTATCCCCACGCTTCCACGACCACTGTTACTGGAGGATATTATATTATTCTTACCTGAGAAATATTAAGTGAAAACTGATTATGATTCATTTCAGATTTTTCAAATTGATCAGCAAACGAGAAGAGTTGCAAAATAAGAAGCGGAGAAAGGAGGACGCCGAACTTCGTGATGTCGTCCATTTGTCCAATTTAACGTGTTCAATTCTACATCATAAAAATAAATAAGCAATAATTAATTAAGTAAAAACCTACTCCAAGCAACTTTGCGGGGCCTTTTAAGATAGCATTAATACCATCTTGGTAGTTAATGGCAACACATTTGGGTGGAAATGACCCCCACCGGCCAACCACTTGACCGATCATGCTCATCTCCGAACTCATCCTTACTTTTTACCCGAAGATGAAGCATGCAAAATTTCAAGTCGATATCTTTTGTTTAAAGAGAGTTATCGTGCCTACAGACGGACGGACAGACAGACATCTTGACAAATCTATAAGGCCATCTTAAAAGGCCTAAAAATGAATTTCAATAAAGATATGGAAAAAGTGGAAGTTTTGCAATAATTTTACCCAAAATTTCGGCTATTTAAAAAATGCACACACGCGGACAAATCTGGTAGAAATTTATTTGGCTCCTCCATCGCAGAAAGGTCAGACCAGCGGCCTTTTAGTGAGTCCTAGTGGTCTCCTGAACACTAAAACTTTATTATCCAAACATAAATTATTATGAGGAACAAGTTTATTGAATAACATACCAGCAAAATGATGCTCGACACCGTTTAAGGGCCTCAGTGGTAAGAGCTTCTCCACGCAAGGACACTGTAAAAAATAAATCTGATCAATTCCATTGTGTGAATAGTAATTTTTTGGGCTGCACAAAAATAATAAACCTAATGGTGAGGTGTTGAAAAATATGAAACGTTACCTGCAGGCCGATTCCTCCAAAAATAGTTCAAATCATCCGAATTCCGAACTAGCATTGTCCATCACATCCATGGTTTACCTGCAAAAGTCATAAAATTTAAAATAAAGCACTACCGTTTGGGAAAGTTTTAAGTTTTAATTGTTTAAAGTTTTAATTGATTAATTACCCGAAGCCGCCGTCGACCCAGCGTACCCAAATAAGATATGCATACCTACAATCATACAATCATACGCGTCATGTACCAAAACCCAAAATGCATTTACATATGTAGCTATCAGAACTGTCACTAAGGAATATTTTATCGATCAAACAAATAAAATCTCACTTTCTTCTCCGTCTTCTCTAAATTTATAGACATGGGAAAAAAATTATCATAAAGAAAGACATTATTATTGTCGCTTAATTCTTTTTTGGCATGCAATAAAATTTGCGTCATAAACAGAGAACAGTCATACATACGTTAAGGTGACAAGCTTTCATTACCTGCCTTTGGCTTCCTTCCGGTGAACAATAAGAATGGCTGTAAACAAACGAGGCGGTTACAATTACATAAACGACAAATGCAACCCACCTCTTCCCGTGGATATGGGGACTGCAGTTCTTGTGAGTTAATTAGCATAATCGCTTATCGATTAATTAATAATAATTAAATATTTAATTACAATTTAAAATAAATAATTACCCTGCAGTTTGCCAATTCACTACCCGGAATAAACAATACGGTGAGTCAACCATTTGGGTGGAGCGAGTATGAATCTGCTTATCGACCTCGATACGTGCCTGACCCTTGTCCTGCGAGACGACCTTGCATTGATCCCTGCAGACCGAGAGGGACCGCTCGAAAGAATCCGCCACGACAATTTGTTAATGCTGGACGATATCCCCGAAGCAGTAAATGATTTACATCTTTTTGCATTCAGTGGCCGCGGAAGCTGTGGGGACATTAAGATTGTAGGATGGGGGGAGGGAGGAGTTTATATAAGATGGGTATATAGATGATGTGGACATCGAATAACTGGGAGGAGACATTCTCCGCACTTCCGCGGCCACTGATTGCATGCATACTTCAAACATGCATCATTTTAAATTAATTAATTTCTTTCTTTCCTATTAATCAGCCATCTGCCAACTCTGCAACAAAGCCAAGTGTCGTTGTCCCATTCCACCTCCGTGGGAAGAGTGCAGAGAAAAAATCGTGGTTTACGACCCCGACAGCGTCCGTACCTTGCTGGTTCATGGCGAAGTAAAAAATGAGCACCCCTTCGTCCTCTCCAACACTGACTATTACAGAATCATGAATAATGCCATTGTAAGAATTACTATTTGCGTTAAATTGTTAATGCACCTGATAAAACTATACCGTCTCGGCTTTTAAATTATGCAGGTAAAAGATAAGGAACAGAAAGAAGCGGATGTTGCACAAGCCCTCCGAGAAAAGGATATGGCTTTAGAAAGATGTCGGGAACGTGCCGACGAAATGCGTTTGATTGATCTGCATCGATTAAATGATTCGATAAGTCCAGAAGCTCGAGAGGTAGGAACGAACATGTCAAGGAATTTAGATTATAAAAATATTTTGTCAAGCTTTTTTTAGCGTCGATAACTCATGGCCAAAATCAGCACACATTTAAGATCATTTCTCAGCTCTGAGAATTTATTTAAAAATTCTGAACGGTAAATTTGTAGATCAAGTCGCTGCCAATTTTTTAAAAATATGCACTCCAGATTTTTACACTTTTTGAAGGAGGAGATCTCAAGTTAAGAAACCTTCAGAAAAGTTGGAACGTATCGAAACTGGCTTAAAAAAACTCACCGGCATTCAATTAATTAACGTACTGACTACAAATTTGTCGTTCAGAATTTTAAAATAAATTCCCAGAGCCGAGAAATGATTAAAGATTTGCTAATTTTGACGACTTTGGTTATGGGTCATGGAGTCCTTATGTTAAAGCTGTAACTACATACCTAGGACTCCAACGAAATTTTATGCCGAGCTGAAAAAATCCTAAAAGAGGACGAACCCGAAGTCCGCACCATAAACAAGGTCATCCTCGCTGCAAAAGTCCAAGCCATCCGAGAAGCCCAACTCCAAGAGAAAGAACTCATAAAATGCGAACAAGCCGAAGAACAACGGCGCCTCGACGCCTTAATGAAACAAGATCAGGAGCACGCCCTCATCAAGGATGATGACAAAGAGATTGAAATACTCGAGCAAAAGAAGAAAGATCTCATGGCGTCGCTAAAAGGTGTGAAAAAATTTGTTTTTATCTTCTTTAAAAATCCCCCCCAACTAAATCCCCCTAAATTAAATTCTAGCCCAACTTGACGAACATGAAGCGATGACCTTTTACTTCAAGGAGATGAAGGAACGCGAGGGGGAAGAGATGAAACGACTTTGGGAGCAGTATGACATGGAGGAAATTCAGAGAAAGTCTTTGGAACGCGAAAAGAAGGCCAAGTTGGGGTTGGAACTTCTCGAAAATCAAATGCTGGCCGTTGAAAGGATGCGGAGAGAGAAGGAAATCGATAAAGAGTTGGATCAGAAGGTGTCTTAATATCACAATAGTTGTCTAATTGAAGCAATGCTTATACTTAATTTTGTTAACACTTATCCGTGCAGATGGTTGATTGGCAAAAACACAAAGCCGCTGAAGAAGAACGTCTCGAACAGGAACACAAGCTTCAAAAGAAGATGAAAGAGTTGGCTGTGAAACAAGTTCTCGATACGCAAAAACGTACTGCAGACTCTAAAGCGCTGCGCGATGAGGTATTTGCATATGCATCGATTAGACCAGTGGTGGCGGAAGTTGGGGGTGCATGTAGGGACATCAGCATTGTGGGATTATGGAGAAGGGGGGAGTTATTAACACGATTTTGCTTAATTTCTGGTGGGAAATATCCCCCTGTCCCCCTGCTTCTGCGGTCACTGGATTAGATAAAGGAGGACATCTTAATAATAATTGTGCTTTCTTTTGTCCGTAGCTGCGTGCCAAGCGTCATCAAGAACAGCAAGAACGGGAGTGGCGTCGTCGCGAACGGGAAGATCTGATCAAGCGTAAAAGCGCCATGGAAGACCTGAAGGACAACATCCTCAACCAAATTAGGACCAAACAGGACTGGATTGTGGAGCAGGCCGCCTTTGACAAAGCTCTGTATGATAAAATCTTCAACATTCAGGACGTTCGAATGGAAGAAGAACGACAAAAGCAGGAGGAACGTAAAATGAAGAATGCTCAGTACAAATTAGGTTCGAACATCTTTTTAATTAATATCAGAGGGCGGATATGTACTTATTTTCGGCTTTTCCATTTTATGACGACCAATTCACGGTCAACCTTTGTGGGTGTGTTCCTTAACTCGTATAGATCACAGAAATTTCAAAATATTTTTAGCATATTGTCACATATTTCTAGGTTTTCAGATATTTAGAAATATTGTAAACATTGTTTGAAAAATACGTAAATAGTTTAAATTTTTTTCCAGAAAATATATTTTTTTCTAAATATTTCAACAATTTGAGGCATTTTTTTTGCTCAAAGAACTTGCACCTGAAAAATCCAGAGCATTATATTCAGAAATACAAATTTTGTACAAATTCGTATTTTTATGTATTTTTCGTACATTTTTCATAACTATTTTGACATTTTATTCGTAAATACATATCCATTCTCTGATTATTATAGGGTGAAACCCTATTATGGATGTGCCTTGTCCGTCTGTCTGTCCGTCCGTTCGTGCTCTAACTATTGAACGGATTCGAATTTCGATATGCGGTTTTCGCCATCGTGTTTCTAATTTTAAAAGTACGGACAAGTTCGAAGATGGGCATTGTAGGTCGTAAGGTCACGTCGCCACGGCGACGACGCCAACGTTCAAAGATGTCGAATTTTTTGTTTCGACCGTTTTAGACGTATTTTGGGGCGGGGATTTCAAAAATCGACATGGTTTTGACGTGCGATGACCGTGTGACCGTGTAGACGACAAAAAATGTCGAATTTTGTCTTTTCAAACGTTCTAGACGTATTTTGGGGCGGGGATTTCAAAAATCGACATGGTTTTGACGTACGATGACCGTGGGGATGGTATTTACGTAAAATATTTCTCTTATAAAAAGTTATCTCATGTGGTTTCACCCTATTGCTACATTTCGTTTGCAACGGTTTATTACTAAATAAAAAGCATTCATAAACAAATTATATCGTCGCAGACCTTCGTGAACAAATTCATCGCTACCAACTGGAGAAGATCAAAGAGAAGAAAGACTACTACATTGACGGAATCAAGTGTCGCAGAGAATTGGGGGCCAGAGACGTCGAATTACGGTGTTTCATGGATAGAAAGCTGGAAGAACTTCGGTACATAGATAACTTTCACCTACCCAAAAACGTACAAAAATATTTCTATGTTCCCGAAAATTTTTTGATTTTTTTCTTTTCACAGAGACACCAACATGCCAGACAAATATTTGAAGTACATTCAAAAAGCGGTGGAAGAAGAGTTGAAACCAGAATGGCAAAAGAAAATGTCAAAGTGAAAGCTGTTCACTTTCACCCACTCAATTTCCATACTAAATTCGTTACCAATTCACTACTATAAAATCATTTGCATATACCTACCAATGGATGTCTATAACATAGTATCACGTGCTTTAATTTAATGTCATCATAAGTTATGTACCTATATTCATGAGTCATAATTCGTGGCCAAGCTTTCTCCCCATATGCAAATACACATAAATCAATAACTAAATAACACTCTATTACCCTGTATTTATTTTTGGCAAGGTTAAGTTGGTCGAACGTGGGCACAATAAATGCAAACTTTTTTTTGCAAATTTGCGAAAAATTACGTAATATCGACCAAATTACTTGACACCAATTCATTTCATGATGAATCACCTCGAAGGAAATGGGGCGTAATGAGTCCCAAGCAGAACTTTTAAACCTATCAAATCCAACTATTGACATTCTACGTATGTAAAGAAAAATAAAATCTAACTGTGAACTGGATTTGTTATTCTCCCAAATTGTCTGTTATCCAAATTTAATTAAAAGTTAATAAAAATTAGTAATTTGCATCCCGTTATTCGGCAATCTTATCATCCATCCATCCTGGGAAAAGAAGTTTTTGAAGGACTAAATTTGAGGTAATATAACATAACAATAAGTTTAGTTAGATATACATATAAGAATTTTAAATCATTCTTAACTTTGTATACCAACCAGGAGGACCTTGTATTAATAAAGAAGATAACTGAAAATCAGAGATAACTACTACTATATTGTTTTTACTTGGTAAGAGATTGGTCCGTTTTTTCTCATTTGGCAATATATAATACAACATATGTGACGTGACTAATAATATGGTGGGTGACCAGTTTTGTTTGGTGTACTAAAGTAAATATTGACATTTGATAACACAGGCGTAATACCAGGAATTGAATAACTTGCGTTGGGAAAGGACACCTCACTCGGAGGAGAAAAGACCAACCAACCAACCAATCGATAAAAAAATTTGCGATTAGGAGGTGATATGGTGTTTAAATGTTTTAATGTGGAAAAGACTCAATGAGAAGCGAGTGTTCTTCGAGGGTAGTTACAATAATATTGACTACGACCTTGTCGCCTCCTCGGAGGATGATGATCACCCACTGAAAGAAAATATAAGGCTTTTGCCAATCTCAAATCATCGTTCATCCAACGGACACGTTCAAAAGGGTTCGAAACCGATAAAGAACGGGGGCACGACGACGACATTCCATTACAGGAACGGAGTGTCTTCGACGACGACCAACAACTATACCAAACATCTCGTGGATTCGGAGGGGGAAGAATTCAACAGATTCAGCTACAGCAATAGCAGCGGACCTAGGAGGATGTTGCGGAGGGATAGAGGTCCGAGCAGTGTGGACAATCCAAACTATTCCGGTGGGGTTATAGACATCGGGCCCCTGGAGACGGATGGGAACATGATGGGCGGAGGGGAAAGGGCAGGCAGCCCGTCGCATCATAATGCCCTCGCGTCGGATGAATACAGGAGACGAAGTGAACTCGGGCGGAGGGGCAGATTGCTGAATGCATGTTGCGAAATCTTGCGATATGCTTGCTGGTATGAATCATTTGCAAAAATAATGATTAATTAATCAGTATTACGACACCTGGAATTTTTTGTACAATTAAATTTCCTTTATTTTCAGCTGCTGTTTCTGGGTGGTCAACTGGATCAGCAGGGAGAAAGAATTGAAAGAAAGGGAAATCACGATTGGACAACCACTCCCTCAAAAATTTGCCCCGAATGTGATCAAAAATCAGAAATACAACATCATCACGTTCTTTCCTCTCGTGCTATTCCAACAATTCAAGTTTTTTCTCAACCTGTACTTCCTGGTGATGGCATGCAGTCAGTTCTTTAAGGTTAGGTTAAAAATTAGTCTAATTAATGATAGCAAAAATATTTTTGGTTTTTTTAAAGGTGAATTAAATTTTTATTTTTTTATTCCCACATCCTTAAGGATCTCGTTGTTGGATATTGGTACACGTATTGGGGTAGGGTATTAATACTATTAATCGTGTTATTATTATTATTATTGTCATTATTAAGTTAGTTAATTAATTATAATTGGTTATTCAGGACCCTTGATCTTTGTACTGACAATCACCATGATTCGCGAGTTGATCGATGACCTTCGAAGGCGACAACGCGATCATGGTAAAAAAACATATTCCTTGATGGCATTCCAAGATTAATTTTCTAATCCTTAGTAATTCATGCTTTATTCGAATATTTTTATTACAGAAATCAACAATCAAAAATACACAAAAATATTGCAAGGCGAGCAGCATTACATTCCCAGCTCTAAAATCAAGGTCGGGGATTTAATAATGGTGGAAAAAGACCAGAGAGTTCCGGCCGATATGGTGCTATTGAGGACAAGTGACAGGAGTGGAAGGTGTTTCATTAGGTAAGCAATGAGTCAAGGGCGACTTTTCAGCATTTCGCTTTCTCTGGTACAGATAATTGTGATGAATTTGTGTAATAAAACTTTTGGATATCAGGACGGACCAGCTCGATGGTGAAACGGATTGGGTGAGACTAGAAAAATAGTAGAAATTTGTAATGGCGAAATTATAACGGTTAAATCAACCTATCTTCACATTTGTTAAACAGAAACTCCGACTTCCCATTCTTCAAGATGTTGAGAGCGATTCTGAGCTTTTCAAACAAAACGTTACAATTTATGCTGAACGACCCCAAATGGACATTCATTCTTTTATCGGAACTTTGTACAAGGTATGTCCACGCATAATTGGATTGTATCTTCTTAAATATTTAGATAATGTTAATCTGGGAATTATTTATTTTGATGGTTTTTGTGATTGCAAATTTGTAGAAAGTTGGAGGACCTGAAGGTGAAGAAAACGTTGAAGAAGCCGGGATCAATGTCGATAATACGGTTTGGGCAAATACGGTGGTTGCTGCTGGAAGTGCTGTAGGACTAGTTGTGTACACTGGTAAAGAAACTCGCAGTGTTATGAATAATTCGTAAGTTTTGATAATTATACTTATTTCAAAGCAATATTGAGATTGCATGTTCATTGTGTATGGAATCCGAATTTCAGAATTCCTCGAAGCAAAGTGGGCCTGATTGATTTGGAGATCAATGATTTGACAAAGGTACAACGTGGTTTCTAGGATTTCGAGAATACAAATGCTGTATTTTTGCAATAAACATTCACTGTATCGATTTGTATTTGTGTAGATTTTGTTTGCTGCCGTAATGGGACTCGCTTTTTTGATGATGTGCTTAAGGGGCTGGGAAGGCCCATGGTTTGTTGTGATGTTCCGATTTGTCCTCCTGTTCTCTTACATTATTCCAATCAGTCTCAGGGTAAACATGGATATGGTAAGTACCATACATAAATTCTAGAAAAGCTATAACTTTCAATAATCTGAGCCATATTATGTGATAGGCCAAATCATATTACGCTTACACAATTCAACGTGATCCATCAATCGCTGGGACAGTTGTTCGAAGTACTACCATCCCCGAAGATTTGGGAAGAATAAGTTATCTCTTGACTGACAAGACTGGAACATTGACTCAAAACGAGATGATTTTCAAACGCCTCGTCCTCGCTACGAGTCAAATGTCGGACGTGGACGATGTCAGTGAAAAATTGAAACAAGGTCTCCAACCCACCGCTCCGAGTGAAACTCATCAAAGAATTAATGAAATTGTCCGAATAACTGAAGCCATCAAGGCATTGGCCATTTGTCACAATGTTACCCCCGTGTACGACGAAAGCCAAGTCTTGGAAGATGAAGAGAGTGTTTATGGAACGGAAGCGGAAGTGACTTATCAAGCTTCTAGTCCAGATGAGATCGCCCTGGTCAAATATGCTAAGGCCGTTGGGCTATCTCTCGCCAAAAGAGACCAGGCAAGCATGACGTTACGTTCTTCAGAACTCCGAGTCGAGTCGAGGAGTTTAGTCGAGTTGGAGTATCAAATACTTCAAGTTTTTCCATTCACGTCTGAAGCAAAGAGAATGGGAATCATTGTGATGGTGAAGAATATTTTCTACATATTTGCATACTCCGGCTTTATGTAAGACTAATAATAACGTATTTGTTTTTACAGGATAAGCGTACTGGGGAAATTACATTTTACTTGAAGGGTGCTGATATCGCAATGAAAAGTATTGTCCGATTCAATGATTGGTTGGATGAAGCTTGCGACAATTGTAAGTAGTGAGAGTTACGTGTTATGAAATTATGATGTATATTTATGGAGTCTAAATTTTCTAGTGTCAAGAGAAGGACTGCGAACCCTCGTTGTTGCCAAGAAAGTGATGACCAGAGCAGGTTAGCGTTATGCGATTACGAAATTCACGAAATTTTGCACACGTCTGCAAAGTACGACTCGCAATTTGAACAGTCGTACTTTGCACAATTAGATACTCAAAATATTTGCAGACAATTTTATTATTCCTGTGAAGTGAAATAAAATCAGTAAAAATTCAATCTTAATAACTGTTTGCAGAGTATGAAGAATTTGAAAAACGGTACAATACAGCCAAAAGCAGCAAATCGGATCGAGCCAACCAAACGTACCAGACAATGTGCGAAATTGAGAACGATATGCAACTCCTTTGCGTCACAGGGGTAGAAGACACTCTTCAAAAGGACGTAAAGATTACGCTAGAAATGCTCCGCAACGCTGGAATTAAGATTTGGATGCTGACAGGAGATAAATTGGAAACTGCGACCTGTATCGCAAAAAGTTCAAAATTAGTGTCAACCCAACAGCAAATTTACGTCTTTAGAGAAATAGCAGATCGAACCCAGGTAAAAATTACCACTAATGACGATGGGATCAATATTTGTGTGCACTAATGTCCAGAATGTTGACATCTCACACATTGGTCAATGTCACTTAAAATATTTAATTAAATTTAGGCGTTTAATGAGCTCAACTCGTTCCGAAGAAAATCAGATGCTGCCATGATTATCAGAGGAGAGGCGCTCGACGTAATTATTAAATCATTTTCAAACTTTTCCTGGGTGGGATACTAAATATTTATATGTTTATAGATTTGTTTGCGCTACTTTGAACGAGAGTTCATGGAACTTGCTACAACTTGTCCTGGTAATATTTCACACAAAGCGAATTAATTTATGATCTGTGTATGTGCAATAATATCATTTCTTCGTGTTCTTCATACAGTTGTTGTCGTTTGTCGTTGCTCGCCTACGCAAAAGGCCAAAGTTGTCGAGTTAGTGCAGAAACACACGGGAAAAAGGACTGCCGCGTGTGGAGACGGAGGAAATGATGTTGCGGTTGGTTAAAAAATAGTGTTTAACTTGTCTTTGTTTTTGTTACTTGTTCATTATCTTTATTGTTACCCGTTACAGATGATTCAAGCAGCAGACGCTGGTGTCGGATTAGAAGGTTTTGTATTACTAAATGATTATTGCACTAGATAAATTGGTTTACGTTGGCTGTTGTTTCTGTAGGCAAAGAAGGTCGACAAGCGTCTCTGGCAGCGGACTTTTCAGTCACCCAGTTCAGCTTCATAGCTCCATTGTTACTCATTCATGGACGCTATTCGTACAAGCGATCGGCTTCACTGGCACAGTTTGTCATGCATCGAGGACTAATCATTACCGTTATGCAGGCAGTATTCTCGTCAATTTTTTACTTTTCCTCCGTTGCGCTCTACCAAGGCTTCTTATTGATAGGGTATGTAATTACTTTTCAGCAATACTGTAAACACTTTTCATGAGAGAGTTTATCGTTATTTTCAAATTTTACATAATTTTGTAGATATGCAACCGTGTACACGATGCTCCCCGTGTTCGCCTTGGTTTTAGATAAGGATGTCAGGGCTGAAGATTTGCTCAGGCTGCCCGAGTTGTACGCAGAATTAGGGAAAGGTCGATCTCTCACGTTGAAAACTTTCTTTCTCTGGGTTTTGATCAGTGTATACCAAGGTAAGCGTCGTAGGTTTTGTTATATAACAAGAGTTATTCCGCGTAAAATATGTCTTCACATTTTTGCAGGCGGAATGCTTATGTATGGCGCATTGATCTTGTTCCAAGATGAATTTATCCACATTGTGTCAATTAGTTTTACATCTCTAATATTGACTGAACTGATCATGGTAGCACTTACAATCGTAAGTTGAAAAGCATACAAACAATGATCCATTCGCAATTTGTGTGTTTAATAATTTTCTCGGTCTGATTTTCCTTGCAGAGGACAATGCACAAATTGATGATAATGTCTGAAATCGTGTCATTTCTCCTCTACATTTTATCTCTGGTCGTCTTCCACGATTACTTTGGTGAGTCGCCGCCTTATCAATTATTATACTCTCTTTGAAACTACATAAGTTTCAAAATTTAATACTTCAAAATTGTTATTATTCGCAGATTCTGACTTTATTTTATCCTTCAACTACGTATGGAAAGTCGTTCTGATAACCGCCTTATCCTGTGTACCAATCTATATCACAAAGTTTATCCGAAATTGGATAGCTCCACCGAACTATTCTAAGTTGAGTTAAACCAACCAGTCAAATCAGTGGAACTTTGTCGCCAACCCCGTATATCCGCATAATTGTTTTGTATCGTAACTATTTTTAAATGTATGTAAAACAGACATGTAATTAAACGTTAACTTCATTATTATGTTATAACCAGATAACCACCTAAATAACATGAGCGAATATATATATGATTGAAACATTGTATGTATTAATATATCATGTCAGAGGTCGACGCCGACAAATTTTCGGTGACAGTTTTTGATGATTTTTCGACGGCGTCGCAGTGTCGAAGGAATAGGATATAAAATTTATCGGCGGCGGCGGCGGCGGCGTACGATCCGCGGCGTCTCGGCGGCGTCGATCTCTGCATCATCTGACAGGTTAATTGTGTTGAGAGGGCAGGCAAATTATTCGTTTTTTTCTCATGGTAGTGTTTGTGTTGTGTTAATTTTCTACACTTTCGTTGCACTATGTACATATTTATATGAGGTATTTTTGCGTGGTATGAAAAATATTGGTTGGAGGTTAACAGAATTATAATAATTTGATACAAATAATATTTATGATGCTGAATGTACATACATACACACTGAATAACTCGGTTAAGAGCTTCAGGTTGATAGTAACTTAACTAAAACATAATAATAATAATATATTGCTGTACCTGCCAAAATCTCTAATAGTGTAATAAATTAAATTGTACCCGTCACCATTTGATTCCCGTGTACAATGTGTACTACCTGTCATTCAGAATCTGCATGGAGTCTACATAATTATGCATGGAATCTGCATACTTACATACGTAAAACATTCATTTTACAGCACAAATTTACCGGAAAGAGCATATCCTTTAACCTTTAGTTAACCTATCCAACCATTTTACAAAACCACTCTATCAAACAGCGGTGAAAGCATTTTTTTGCTAAAAAAAGCAACCAACCGAAAACCAATTGTAGGGGACAAGTTACATCTACATCAAACTTTGTACATGCATAATACGCAAAATGAGCTATAAATAACGTATAAAAAAATGTAACGATCGGATGAAATTTGTCCAGCCTGGCGTGACATTCACTTAGTTTACTCGGTTGTGCAGAAAGTTGCTTTTTTAGCTGTATTTTGAGGTTACACGAATTTTCCCTGACTTTCACCCCATGCAGAAAATGATTGACATACGTCATCCTCTTCACCGTCAAAGATCAACTTTACCAAATTGCTCGTGTCACCTGTAACACACCATCTTTCAAACTTTTAGAGTGCTGTCTGTCGCTCAACTCAAAGTTCAAACTGTTTTCAATTTCGCAAATTCATTCTTATTCAATTTTTGTAATCTTCCATATGGACGGCTTCGATGGATTGCGTGCATCTGGTTTTGAGCGGCTTCGGCTTCTCCTTTTCATACGGAAATCGTACAAGATTCAGAGAATAAAGAAAGCAAGTTATTGGATGAAAATGAAATTGAGTCTGGAGTTATTTTTAGCAAGTTGTTGTTGTTGCTTAGATGGTGGTACCGACTGTGTTCAGAACCAGTGGCCGCGGAAGCTTGAGGGGACAGAGGGACGGTTATTCGATGTCAATCTACCCGTGTTATAAACCTCTTCCTCCCCTATCCTACAACAAATGGCATGTCCCCAGATGTTCCCACGGCTTCCGCGGCCACTGCAGAGATATTCCACTTGTTAAGAAATACATACAGTGGCCGCGGAAGGGTGGGGGGACAGAGGGAAAATGTCCTCATGGGTATTCGATGTCCCATCATCTGCCCATCTTATATAAACCCCTGCCTCCCCTATCCGACAATGTTAATGTCCCCACGGCTTCCGCGGCCACTGGTCCAGAGCAAGTAAAGTTTCGTAGAAAGGATCACCCTTGAATTGAACATATTATTGGTTTTGTCCTGAAGAATATCACCGTCGGAATGGTGATTGGTTGTTTTTGTGTGAGAAACCGGAGACCAAGATTTGCTGGATTTCCCTTGGCTTTCACTTTGCCGAGAATAAATTTGTGTGGGAGGCAGGTTTGGACTGGAAGTTAATTTCTCGTTGCGTTAGAGAAACACAGTGGCCGCGGAAGGGTGTGGGGACAGAAGGACAATGTCCCCATGGTTGTTCGATGTCCCATCATCTTCCCTCAAACCCCTCCCTCCCTTATCCTACAATGGTAATGTCCCCACATGTCCCCACGGCTTCCGCGGCCACTGATCAGAGACAAGAAAATTCCATTGGAATTTGAGCTTGTTGGAGGTGAAAGCTGTCTTGGTGGAAATGTAATTGAAATGCAATGCAGAACGGATTCATTCAAAGAAAAAGTAAAAATAAATATGGACAAAATATTTATGTCGACAGTTTTGTGACATAACTTAGCTTTCGTCAATATTATGATATCGAGCAAGAAATGCGTTGGCGAAAAAGTGTAGTTATTCTTACAGAAGTAATAAGTTAAAATGTCCAGTTGGTTGGTTGGTCGTGTAGGTTTCGTCAATTAGGAGACATTGCGTAAGACGAAAAGCATGTCAGTGAGACGATGAAGAGAAACGTTCTTTTTTTATAAATGAAACCTTGACATTTGAACTTTACTTTGTGTCTGAATTGGCTTGACGGTATCTATCTGGTATTGGCCGTTGTGGATTTTTTACAAGATTTGATGCTTCTGTTTTTAGAGTCGAATGTGACATTTTTCAGAAGAAAAGAATGAAAAAAACTGTTCCAGGAAAATTTATCTTAAGATTATATATGAATCCGACTGAATTTCGCCAGCGGCGTTTCTAAGAATCATTAGCCGCGGAAGCTGTGGGGACATCTGGGGACATGGAAATTGTAGGATATGGGAGGGAGGGTTTTACATGACATATGCAGATGATGGGGACATTGAATAACTGCGGGGACATTGGGTCACATGCATAAAAATAAGCAAATGCTTTTACTTCAAAATTTCCGACGTAAAAAAATAATTTACCAAGGAAATTTTGGAGTAAAAGCATTTACTTATTTTTATGCATATGACCCGTCCCTCTGCCCACACGCTTCCGCGGCTCCTGGCAAGTATGTACGTACACCACCAAAACTATGTCACGTATTTATACATAATGGGAAAAATGGAGTGGGTGCATAAAGACTAAAGAAATAAACATGTAAATGTCGAAGAAATTGACTTAATGAAATCCTTTTATATTTGTATCTACGTTTCTTTTGCTCCTTGTTTTCATAAGGATCCGACATAGTAAAATTGATATTTTAGTAAAATTTTCTATCGTTCTAGGCAGACATACATGCAAATTATTTAGGGCCATCCATTAGTCGTAAAGGTGAAATTTCATGCCACGCTCGGGAGATATTTGGGCCTATAATTGGTTAATCACTTCAACTTTATGTGAGTGAACAGGTAATTACAACCAGTAACGAAAATCCAGCGTTACAAAAATAGAAAATATCTAGCAAGCATGTGGTTTTGATACGACTATTTTACTACTTATCCCGAAATAAATACGCTAATTGCCAAAATCAAAGGCTCGATTATCCAGTGTCATGCAACCGCACGTGTCCATTATCCGTACCGCACGCACCTGTGGCGGACTTGTGCATGCACACATGCAAATGCGACTAAATTAATCTGGCCGAGTGGGCCAAGAGTTATTCCTGTGCGATGCTTTGTAAGTTACAAATTGTAACATGAAACAGTTAATTTGATGTTTGGTGCATGTTAAGGTCATGGTTGAATCTTGCTGACGAACATTGGCTACCGGGAATAAACTGGATCTTTCGTTGCAAAAGCTTCTTGAAATCGGACACTGTTTACTCAATTTTCTCAAATATCAAGATCCAATATGTTTTCGGTGTATTTAGAAGAAACCAATAAGAACAAAAACATTTGAGAGCCCTCCTGGTTTGGACATCTTTTGTCAAAGAACATTTCTCACTGATTAGATGAGTTGGAAACATGATGTCACTTATTTACAAGGGGGAGTCTCCCAGCGGATGCGCTCTGATTTTGAGCAAATTAATGTCAAAATCGATTACAAAAGTTAATATGAAATTTGCGAAAGACACGATCTTCCAATGGGCACGTTTGGCAGAGATATTTGCATCCGAAGAGGAGAAAACGCACAATCAATTTGGAAAGTGTAAAATTTGTCAACTTTAAGGTGCGTTTTCTCCTCTTCGGATGCAAATATCTCTGCCAAACGTGCCCATTGGAAGATCGTGTCTTTCGCAAATTTCATATTAACTTTTGTAATCGATTTTGACATTAATTTGCTCAAAATCAGAGAGCATACGCTTGAACACCTCCATTGTCACCATTTAAGTCAGTTCTGCGTACTACAAAAACGTTTTATCTCTCCTCAGAAAAAGTAATTTCACCCCGTAATCAGAAATCTTTAACCTCGTCCATCATGTTTCCACCAAATGAAATGTCACGTTTTTTCGATTACGGAAAGAAACTCGAGAGAATCAAATGGGAACTCGACTCATTTGAGACAGAATTCTACGTACGATACAAGTTGAAAGGGTTTTCTCCCTTGAACAGAGTTTCACATTTCCCAGCTGCTGATTTTCTTTTGTGATTTGTCTCTCTCTGGGCAAAACTATGCGAAGCTGAGCTGAGGAAGAATCTCATTTTGCTCGCTACAACTTTCTCCACTTTTCAACCATCTCAGATTATCTCAACCTTTTCCTCCTCCGCTACTACATTCTCGTCACAGCAGCAGTCACCATACGTACGAACGTAGTTGTGTTAGGCAGTGGCCTCGGAAGCCGTGGGGATATCTGGGGACGTTAACATTATAGGATGGAGGAGGAAGGGGTTTGTATAAGATGGGGAGATAATGGGGACAACGAATAACCGTGGGGGCATTGTCCCTCTGATGTCCACACCCTTCCGCGGCCAATGTTCTTTTTGCATGTAGTATATACATACGGTTGCCGCGGAAGCCGTGGGGACATCTGGGGACATTGTCATTGTAGGATAGGGGAGGGAGCAGTTTATATAAGATGGGCAGATGATGCGGACATCGAATAACCGTGGGGACATTGTCCCTCTGTCCCCACCCTTCCGCGGCCACTGGTTGTGGATATGTAGGAGATACTCATTGATGCTCTCTCCATCCCTGCATGCATGTCACAAACTGGAGCGATTCACCAGCAGGAGAAAGTTCCAACTCGACACAACACTGCTTCACTTTCACTTTGGATCTCGTCCTTGCCGGTAGCCCAGCAAAGTAGAAAGTTGAGACGAAATATTGCCCAAAATCCTACCAGTTTATCAACTCTATAGCTTATCAACATTTCTCCCACGTTAGTTAGGTACATACTACGTAGCGTGGGCTCGTAGAAGTCAACTTTTCCGTATACAAGGCCATCTGCCTACCTGATTTGAATAAATAGCCTCGAGCAGGAAGATATTTTTCTTCCTTCCTGGATGCGATTATATTATTGCATATTCAACCTCACTCACGTTTTTAAATCTGTCATGATCATGCTCTCCTCCCGTGCGGAGAGAATTCTGAGCTGGTGAAAGTAGTGGTGGAAGAAAGATCAAGAAGGTAGCTAGGAAAATCACCTAGGAAAAGGAATACGATCCTTGTTTTTGTTATTCAATCCGAGTCGAGTTGAAATTCGATTTGCTGCAACTTGAAGGTTTGGAAAACTAGCAGAATCCCTGAGGTTGACTAACACAGCACATCGGGTGAAAATACCAGTCGACACCATTTGGACGCAACACTAACATATCGTTCACACATTTCATTACAAAGTAAAGCCGTTTTTTACGAGATTCCACGGAGAAACGAAGAGCTTAGAAGTCGTGTTGAATTCTTGCTGCATTCTTCTTGAGGTGAGTGACTTTTATCGTGTATTTAATTGCTTTGAAATATACCTATGTGTTTAGAAACCTGTTGAATGTTTGCGTTTTATATATGTACGATTTTGCATGATACATACTGACAATATACTGACAATATACTTTCTCTTAAGAGCTTTAAAGACAATGAGCAAATTTTCATGGTCAATCAAATTACACTAAATAGTCTGACAATCAACTTTCTCCTTGACTTTCTCTTAAACTTGTGCAGCTTTCTAGACAATAAACAACTAAACAAAGCATTTCACCCGGTGTCATCGAATTGTTCGGGTTGATAAGCCACTCCATACTCTGATAATATACTTTCTCCTACACTTTGGCAGGTGTAAAGGAAATATTTAATCAATTTTGCATGGTCAAATTACACTAAATCGTAGAAACATATAATTTCTCCTGCACTTGGACAGCTTTTCAGACAATATGCAACTGAACAAAGCATTTCTCTCGATGAAATAAATCCAATTGGTCAGGTTGAGTGTGATAAGCCACTCGAAACTTAATTAACGCTTTCTCCATGAAATTCTATCTCCTACACAAACTGGTGGACCATAGATCATAGCGTAAGTGCGTATGTAAGCTTATATAATTTAAAGTGCTTGAGTAAAGTGGTCTCATCGAGACGTGACACGTTTCACTTCAAATTTCCAATCTGAAGGGAAAAATCAATAGCAAGCCTTTCATTTCATTTCATGTCTCACTCAAAGTCAAAGTGGAAAGTCTGGGTGATAGGAAAATGAGAATGCTGATAAGTAAGTGGTGGGGCTAACAACCGATGAGAGGAGAGATCTGCTTGGCTGTGCTTCATATCTAATTAAACCCTCTAGGCAACGGTTGAGGAGGGGGAACAGTGGCTGCGGAAGCTGTGGGGGCATTAGCATTGTAGGATTGGGGAGGGACGGGTTTATATAAGATGGGGAGATGATGGGGACATCGAATAACCGTGAGGACATTGTCCCTCTGTCCCCACACAATTCCGCGGCCATTGAGGGGGAAGTATTGCATGTGAGTAAACTGTAGAAATCATGAAAAACAAGATAACATAACGGACCGATTTTGTAAGTTTGACATCCACATTTTGTGTGGGCAAATGTGGATGAATGGCGAACTTTCTTGTAATAACCAAAGGTCAGACAAACAGATAATTATGTAATAATGAAGTCGTTACCTTTAGCCGACCTTTCCTTTCTGTTTTTTTTTACAAAGGCTATATTATTTTAGAATAAATAAAACTGTTTTTGGTCGGAAAAATTGAATTATGTAAAATTGGACTGTAGCAGAAAGTGTGATGACGTATGAAAAAAATATGTACGTTTTGTATTGGATTTAACACGGAGTTTTAGTGATAAAATGAAGAACGTTTTATTTCATTTGTCAATATTTCGAATATTATTTAACATTCGTTATCAAAACAGGCGAAGAAAAGATGAGAAATTTGTCACGAAAACTTTTTTGAAAACTAAAAAAATATGTTGTTAGTTTTTTTTCATTAACTTCATTTAGAAAATATTTACGTATTTCTTATTTAATTCACATGCATATTGATTTATTGAGTAAATAATCTATCATCAAGAAATGTACATAACATTACCGACTAGTCACTAAAACTCCGGCAGAAACCGTTATTATGTGGAAAAAGTAATTAACGGTATACTTTGCCCAATGAGGAGTATAACAGTTTGGAAACCTTCTTCTCGTAAATAAGCACCTTGCCGACTACTATTTCCATTTCCAATCAATTCTGCTATCATTCAATACCATCATCCATTCCGCATAAAACAAAAGTTTGCTCACAGCAAATTCTGCGTAAATATTCTGTCCAGCGACATGAATAAGGTATTCTGCAACAACAAAATCCGATTTCGCATTCGACTTTCCCCACAAAAACGGCAAGGTTTGTCTCACAAGAAGAATTAGTGTCATTAGTCTGAAAACACTAATTGCTACGTACGAAAAAGGTCCAACTGACGATGAGTAATAGGGAAACAAAGCGAGGATAGATCTTTTCGTGGTTGGTTGTCGGTGACCAGTGGCCGCGGAAGCTTGAGGGGACAGAGGGACAATGTCCCCATGGTTATTCGATGTCCCCATCATCTCCCCATCTTATATAAACCCCTCCCTCCCCCCATCCTACAATGTTAATGTCCCCACACCTTCCGCGGTCCCTGTCTCGGCTACATGGAATTTATTATTCTGTCCTGGAAAGACATCAGTCGCAAAAAAAGAACAGGCTGCAGCTGTGTTTTCATTACTTTCTCTTGTACGTATGTATTTATCTGTATATTATGAACTCTGGTTGGCTGTAACAAGCATCTCAAAACAACAACACGACGAGGCTAATAAAGGATTAGGTCTTGCCTGGTTTACTTTCTTTCTTTGTGCAATTTCTTCCTCCTCCACCTCCTCCTCGTTTTTATTAACCCATTACAAATTGTTTTCCCAAACCAGCAGTCCGACTTTTGCTACCTAATCGAAGGAACGGAACGGGGCTAATTAAAATGACTATATAAATTGATATTGGTTAACTAGGTGGGTGGGTAGGGATGGATGGATGGGTCCGATGTACGTGCGTACGTTACAGTGGCCGCGGAAGCCGTGGGGACATGAGGGGGAATTAATATTGTACGATGGGGGAGGGAGGGGTTTGTATAAGATGGGGAGATGATGTGGACATCAAACAACCGTGGGGACATTGTCCTCTGTCCACACCCTTCCGCGGCCACTGATACCTTGTGTTTGATAATAAATAAGCTCTTCCTTCCTTCCTACATGTGTACATACGATAATACTGCCACCCACGCCACGCCAAGCCACGCCACGCCACCATTTAAACATGTTTACACACGACACGCGTTCACATATACATACATTCTACGGACAGCTTCTGTAAGGATTGTAAATTATTGCTTGTCTGTCAAGACTTGATAACACGAAAGTCTCGGGCTGCTTTCTCTTTCGTACTTTCTCCCCGAGTTGATTGAAGTTGCTGTCAAACTGAAAATTCTGTGGTGAAGGGGAAAAAGGAAAACAAGTTGTTGTCCTCTTTGATTTTTGTTCTTTAGTCGCCTTCTTTTCCTCTGAATGATCCACATAATCCGGGACATCTGTCCGGAACAGGAGGACGTGTTGGGACTAGTATTTCATTTCATTACTTCCATCCATACATTATGTGAATCCGATCCTGGTTAGGTTCCAGTTTCCTGGTTGGTTGGTTGTTTTCCACTTTTTCTTTTGTTGAATTGTTGAGAAGGGAGCTTGGTCGGGTTGGGGTGAAGAGTAAACAAGATGTGAAATTGGTTAATGCGATTGGAGACAGCCAGACAGGACTCATAAATAACGTTTCAGTCGTAATAATATACTTTTTTGGGGAAAGGCAACCTGTTGCTCGCAGTGGCCGCGGACTGAGAGCCAATGTCCCCACGGTTATTCGAGGTCCGCATCATCTGTCCATGCTATATAAACTACTCCCTTTCCTATTCTGCAATCTTAATGTCCCCACGTGTCCCTACGGAATCCGCGGCCATTGTATTTACATGTTCTGTAGTGATGTTAAAGCTAAAAGAACAGTGGCCGCGGAAGCTTGGCGACAGAGGGACAATATCCCCCACGGTTATTCGATGTCCGCATCATTTCCCCATCTTATACAAACCCCTCCCTCCCCTATCCTACAATGTTAATGTCCCCACACCTTCTGCGGCCACTGGTTGCTGTGAAATTAATGGACGTAAAGGAAAATCCATCAGGAGAGAAAAACTGACTGGAAGAAAGGAAATACGGAAGGAAACGGGTCGACCTGGAAAGATATGACGCCGTCCGTGTCCTCATTCCGTGAATGGACTGTGTACTTTCACCGTCCGGACACGCGCGCTGGGGTCATGATAAGTGTTTACCGAGTCGTGATGTTACATATTTTAGGGGTAAAAATATGCACTTATCTATCTACCCATTACACGAATCAGGTGAAAATGGACGGATACTATATTTAGCGAGACGAAACGATGGTGAATTACATATTGACGTGAACGTCTGTCTGGTCGTGGAAGGGTTTCGGTTATGTATTTTGTTGTCGTGAATTTTATAATAATTTCCAAAATATCTTTGTACCACAAGTCAAAATAAGTACACACTTGGACGGTATCAAAGATTAATGAGGTTTTCATACGAGTTGGAAAATACTTTAATAAGCTATTTAAATCAATGAATAGTGAGTTGATTATGAATGTTTTGCATTAAATATTAGACGTTTTCTTCGATACATACAGTGGCCGTGGAACAGTGGGGACAGAGGGGCCCTGTCCCCACGGTTATTCGATGTCCGCATCATTTTCCCATCTTATATAAACCCTTCTCTCCCCCATCCTACAATGTTAATGTCCCCACATGTCCCCACGGCTTCCGCGGCCAGGGGCTACACACATACATAAATGTGGGCAGAAGTGTCTATAATTGCAGTGTGCGTTCCTCCCTATCAGTTTTGATTAGGCCCGATTCATACATACACACGTACGCTTTCTCCTCGTCGGGCTTTCCCTCGATGGTAAATATGCACGAAATGGCAAATGGATAGAAACTGATAAGAACGCCTCCACATTCCCTTTGGCATTTGGGTTGGAATAATTACAGTTTCAATTCAATACCAAATATTCTGACGTCTTTAGCAGACATGTGTTGGGAAAATAGTTTATATTTGTGAATAAGTGGAAAGTATGTATGTGATTTGTATGTTTATTAACAACTAAAGTATGCAATTTATTCACCGTTTTAATTACAGTAAGAAATGTTCATTATGTATTATATTTAGTTTTAAATGGGTTATGAACCAAATATGCTAATTATTTAGAGTCAGACATTAATCTACGATGGATTGGATTCAGGGTTACATAAATATGGTACGTAGCAAAAAAAATTCATTATTCATTACCATTATTCCCAAGATTCATTACCACAACGTTAATGCTTGTTATCTGAGTCATTCATATATGTACTCCGGTCAGTAATGATTTAATACCAGTTTCTAATCCTAAGAGAGTAAAAAAGCAGGTATGGGTTTGTTGGGTTTTACTACCCACTGCTTTGGATATAAAATGACGGTTGATCAATGCAATTATTAACTATTTACGATGTAACTGAGGATAAGAGCACGGAAAATTATTGTGCATATTTGGCCTTGTTCCACTAGAAATTGATATGCCTATGCTTAAAATATAACAGGACAAGTCCCATTATACGATTATTCCAAGTTAAGATTATTCAACACTTTATCAATCTATTTAAGGATAACTAGGCACCAAATGTCAACCAATTCTGGGGACAAGTTCCCAAACTGGACGAAGCAGAAAATCATTAATGAAGCCACACGATCACGGTGTAAAAATTGATGTGTTATAATTACAAGAACGGCGGTTCACCTCAGGTTGGCATTTCTGGAAATAAATTCGCTTCGAAATCTGCCCACGTCGTCCTATTCTAACCACTCAAGAGCCACTTGGAATTTCGTAATCCTCAATGATGATGATGCTATTTATGATTAGTAATTTTCTCCTTTTCACGATGGGACGAAACTTGTTCCATCAACTTTCTCATTCATAATTCAGCTGTGATAAGAAAAGAAGCCGTGTTTTACGTCATAAAACGAAACTGCACGTGGTTAGACTGAGAATTCTTTTTAGAAAAGTGGAAAGTTCTGCAAACACAATAATTTTTTCGAGGGTTTTGAAAAACAAGGAGAAAGTAGGCAAATGAAAATTATCTACAAAATCCTTATATCATTTGATTCCTCTGTCGTTACCTAAAGTTCGGTCTCCACTCATTGTCAGTGGCCGCGGAAAGGTGTGGACAGAGGGACAATGTCCCCATCATCTTTCCATGTTATGAAAACCTCTCCCTCCTCTATCCAACATACAATGCTAATATCCCCACATGTCCCTCCTGCTTCCGCGGTATCTGCTCCCGCTAACTGTCTGTCTGCATATTTGCACCAAGAACCGTGCATACGTGCAAATGATGAGGTGTTTAGTTACTGCTGGTTGCGGTTCCAGAGTGCATATTGTATTTCAGTGTCGCATGCATTTGTGGTTAAATGGTGTGATGAGTGCAGTGGCCGTGGAAGCGTGGGGACAGACGGACAACGGTTATTAGATTTCCGTATCATCTCCCCATCTTATAAAAAGCCCTCTCTCCCCTATCCTACAATGGCAATGTTCCCACATGTCCCCACCTCTTCCGTGGTCACTGGGTGGGTGGCAAAAGATAATTATACCTCAGTCTGGTCTGGAGTCAGTATGGAGAAGAATGACTTTGTTCGTCCGTCTGTACATAGGTCCACATATTCTTTGATAACTTTTGTAACTTTATCTCACCGAAAATGGATAGGCGTTCACATTTGGTGGCAGTGATTGATGCAAAAATAGATGAATTTTGGTTTAACAAAACATATTTAATCAAAGTATATCATATTATTCAGTTGGTAATTATGACTGATGTTTTTAAAGTTCGAGGTCAAAGAGGTAACAGATTCTTTGACAAATCTCTGTACATATGCATGTAACCAGTGGCCGCGGAAGGGGGTGGACAGAGGGATAATGTCCCCAGGGTTATTCGATGTCCCCATCATCTCCCCATCTTATATCAACCCCTCCCTCCCCTGTCCCACAATGTTAATGTCCCCGGATGTCCCCACAGCTTCAGCGGCCACGTATGTGCATAAATATGGCCCTTCATGAAGCCTCACATTCCATCTTATGGAAATCATATTCTTGTCAAAAAGGTGGATCGATATTCCAAACATCAAAGAAACTCTAATTTTCTATGTGGAGAGAATAATATGGGATGAAGAATAAGTTATGTAAATATGCATATTTTTAGAATTCATGACACACAACTTACTGATATATATATACAGTGGCCGCGGAAGCTGTGGGGACATTTGGGGGACATTAACATTGTAGGATAGGGGAGGGACAGGTTTGTATAAGATGGGCAGATGATGAGGACATCGAATAACCGTGGGGACATTGTCCCTCTGTCCCCACCCTTCCGCGGTCAATGTACATACATCATGTTTTTTAATGCTACATAATAGTTTAACCCTTAGCCATGGGAGACAGTTTAAAAACGTTTTAGAGTTTTTGCTTTAATTCGGGAGACCGTGAAAAGCCGTTCACAAAAAAAAAGTCACTGCCTTCGGGGTCAACGGCTTTTCACGTTTTCACGTTTCCATGTCAGGTGCGGGACAACGGATATTTCCGTGGTAAAAATTATTTAGCTGATTCGGGAAACGGCGAAACACGTTGGCACTAAAAACTAAAATTATTAGGGCCTTGGATCAGAATCGTCCGTGGTAACACTAGGTCATTTTCATATAACTTCGCCCCTGCTTTGCATAGGATGGGTTGCATGTAAAATTTTTGACTCTGGTTTACTAACTGCTAAAACTATTCAAGAAATTTATAACGGAAAGTTATTGAGGCCAAACCACACCCGTCTCGTGTAATCTTGGTTTTGCCAGGACATGTTCATTTTTGCTAAATTTCAACGTTGATGAAAAACTACTTAAATTAGTTTGGGATTTTTCCAGAAGCTTGACAAATATTTTGGTTAGTACACCAATTATCTCAGATAATTTATAAAGGTACATAAAAAAAGGTACAGGGGATTATTTAAGATACTAAACATGAGGTAAAACCAGCATCGCCAATAAATAAAGGGTTATATACACCTTCTATCAAACTCATAAATTATCTAATTGATCTCCTCGTCTAGATTGAGGTCTTGGCTGCATTTAAAAGTTAAAATATACGAAATGTATGCATAAAGTTAGTCAGAACTCTTGATCAAAGTTAAAAAAAACCTTCACAAACATATGTTGTTTTGGACCAATAGCTCTATTTCTATTTTACAAATGTCTTGAGTAGTTTTGCATAGTCATAATTTTGCACCATAGTCATAGTTCATAACTCTAAGTAATTATCATGCAACTTTGCTTTACAATGTTACACTTGTAATGGATTATGCGTGTAAATACGTATAGAATAATACATTATTACGTGATGGATATATGTATATATAGTGGTATATGCTAAGTGTACTCGATTATGCACCTATTGCAAATACTCCGTATAAAATACATGCATTACCATTGGAATAGGTTCGTGATCCTAGATTGGAGCTACATGCGAGAGTGATATAGGAAAGAGATATGATTTAGAATAAGTGCCAATCAAACAAATGAAACGATTTATGGTTTAAAGCTAACAGGAGAGATTCCGTAGAGCTCAGCACAATAATCGGTTTCAGAGATAATCTAATTAAGTATGAAGAAGAATTTGGATAAGAACAAGCTATAGGAATTTCGGTACGAATTACTAATGGAAATAATAATCACGCTATAGCAGTATCAATAATGTGTACAGGGCATGGTAACCCGCAATCAGTAGAGATCAGTCCTCTATCTGACACGAAGATATGTCACTTAGTGTAAGCGGTTCCGGTTACCGTGAGATGTTACCTGCGGTATGGTAAACACCGTGTATGGAGTGTAGTGTAGGCGAGATAGCCCTGTCTTCTGCACATTGGTCGTACAGAAGCCCAGATTGATTGTGAGAATCTTTGCCTACTCAAAATTCCCTGCTCGACACAAACTGTATCAGACTTTACATGGAAAATCGGTCTTTTGAATTATCGTTCGGAATGATAATGATACAGTATCGAAATGTGGCAACTTCTCATCTTTCTATTCATGCATTAATCTCTTAGCTATGTTAACTATGAAAGAAGTTATTACGGAAAAACCATTATTCCTATTCTCTCACTATTGTGCATTACTCTACACACTTAAATTTTAATAGTCATCATTTTAAATATCATATTTATTGACGTTGTCCCGCAGCTAATTTTCTCCTAACGTGTTTTGCCGTTCTCCCGAATTGAGCATTTCTAAAATCGTCCCGAATCTAAGCAACTCATATAATAAAAGTTTCCAGATTTAGAACTTGTCAGATTTTAATTATTTTTTGGCTTCCCGAATGATCACAATTGTGGTCATCGAAACCCCGAATTTAATACAATTGGAAATTTTCCCAATAAATTTCCCATTCTATTTCTGCCATGTTTTAGTTTAGTTGTAAGTTGCACAACTGAAACAGAGTTAAAAATTATTGCAGTTCTACTGCAAGGAGACGTGTCCAGGATGAAAATGAGTTTCCACAAAAACTTTGTAGCTTCATTCACACGGCGAAAAAAATTTATTTCATTTGTATTCTTGCCCTGTCTCATTCTTTGTGTTGGATATTAACTTTGGCTAAAGGAGCGAAGCGTATTCCTCCTGAAGTGTTGGATGAAAAATCGCATGGATGGCCTTGTCTGTCTGTTTGTCCGTTTGTCTGTCTGTATTCACGATAATTTTAGAACTGATACGAATTTCGACATGTAATTTTCACTAAACGTGTTCCTAATTTTTGAAGTACAGACATGTTCAAAAGATGGGTCTTGAGGGTCAGGTCGTAAGGTCACAGCGCCACGGTGGTGAGGTCAAATTGTCGATGTTTTGACGTAGGTTTTTGCAGGGATTTCAGAAATCTCCATCATTTCGACGTACAATGACCCCATGACGGTTTTAAATCGATGGGTGGGTGTAGGTCACAAGGTCACGGAAAAAATGTCGATTTTTTTTTGTTTTAGACTTAATTTGGAGTGGGGATTTCAGAAATTGGTATCATTTTGACGCACAACGACCCCATGACCGTGTCGAAATCTTTAATTTCGAACATTTTAGACGTTAGTTAATGGAAAACAACGTAATCCACTTGGTTTCACTCTATTGTTACATTTCTTTTCCCACGATTTATTTTATTCCTCCTCCTCCACATCTCTTGTCGCATCAAGCTGCTTATCCTTGAAAAAAGGTTGCATGGTACCAGCCAGCCACTTGCGAATTTAAGTGCGCTCTCCCCAACTCCGTCATGCTTTTGGCATCCACCACAACCAAGAAATCATCCTCCTCATAGGCCCGCTCCATCTTAACGATCGTCAAGAGGATTCCGTCATCCTCGGTGGACTCGTTCGTTTCAGGGGCAGGGACGAAAACAGGCTCCGAGGGCACACAACCAGGCCTCACTTTCCACTGTGTGACCACCTTCGTCTCCAGATTCAGTTTCGCAATCCCATTCGCAAACGGGGAGAAAGTCGTGCTCATGTAGCCAGCCGTCGTGTAAACGAAGGTGTACCGTTTTCCCCGGTAATTGGGGTTAATTACCTGCAAATCCATGCCTAATCCGGGATCCGACAAGATTTCTGGCGTTATAATTAACCTTTCTCCGGTTCTGGTGGCTTGGACAGTTTTGTAGGATGAGAAGGGAGATGATTTTAATAAGGACTCGCCTTCAGGATATTGTGTGAGGGGGCGGGTTAGGAGAGGAATTATGTAGCGGTGGATTGATCCGGCGTCTAAGGGTCGGTTTTCAGGGGGGATTTGACTATCTGAACGGTTACGGAGATTGTGGAGTGAAGTAGCGTTGTTACAGTCGAGATTTGGCATGCTGATGACATCCAAGACGATCTAGAGTTAAGAATAATGAGTGATATTAAAGATAATGAGTTTTATTATTATATTAAAGTTATGTAAGAGCCAGTGTTTCGGGTGGAAGTACCGACTTGCAAGAAATAACGGGGAGAAAGTGGTTTCTTGCAGGTGAATATTTTGACCTGGGAGAAATACAAGGTGCAAGAAACGACACCCCGACGCTGTAAATACTTCATACGGCGCGTGGCTAGATGGCGTTTATTTCTTGCACTTTCTCCCAGTTTCTTGCACCTCGCATTTCATGCCTTGGTTGCTTTACAATGTAAGAAATATCGCAAACCCGCAGATTTCAAGGCATAAAAGACTGATAAGAGCACACGATAAATTAAACCTTATCATTATAAATCATCCCATCTTTTTTATTACCTCGTTCCCCTCCTCAAACGCATTAATTACACTCGGCGTGAAGAAAGGCAACTTCGAAAATACTTCCGTTTTGACCACGTTTCCACTCCCCTTATGAATGAGGTAGAAACGGACGCCATCCTCTGGTCTCCAGTCGAGCCAATCCGTGGAACAGTACCCTTTGACATAGGTAGCCGCTAATTTCATTAAGTTGAGCACCAGCGGCATTTCAATCATGATAATGTAATTCTCCGTCATCCCAAAGTTCCTGCATGGACAAGCCCCGAACATCCAGCGAGACGGGAAGGACGCAATTGTGGAAAATCTTTTCTCCAGCGGTTTGTCCTTCCCAGCGCTGGCAGGCATTTTTAACACGCTGTAGCGAAACGTGGGTTGGATGGCACCTCCGACGAGGTACACGTTCCCGGCGGCGTCCTCGAGAGGTTGGGAGCTGATGGAGTTCATCCCGAAGGTTTTCATGGTGTGGTGGGTTCTCAGAGTGGAGAGAGTGGTGGGGTCAATTTCGTGGTAGTAGCACGTGTCTCCGGCAGTGTAGAGGTTTGACCCCAATTTGAATATTGTGCCGACTACGTTGTCAGTACAGTCGTAGGGGCCCTGGAAATGGGAGGTGTTATGGGGGAAGAAGAATTCAGAGGTGGGGAAAATAGTGGGTGGAAATAGAGGATTTTGAGCGATGTTCTAAACAGGGTTTGGATTTCTAGGGGGGTGTTACACCCACACAAAAAAATGAGAATCCACGTGGAGAATACGAAAGTTATATGAAAATGCTGGTTTTGCCAAGAAAGTAACTTTTTATCGCTGTTAAAATACACTGTTTTTACGATTTTTTTAAGAAATACAGTATTTTGACAGTGATGAAAAGCTATTTTATTTATTCACAAAACCTGTATAACAATTTTACTAGAATAGAGGTTTTGTGAAGAAATTAATTTTTCATGGCTGTCAAAATATCTCATATTTTTTAATCGTGAAAAAAATTTATTTTGACAGAGATAAAAAAGTTAATTTCTTCACAAAACCTGTACTTTCATATGACTTTTGCCTTCTCCACGTAGATTCTCGTCTTTTTGGTGGTGTAACATCTAGGAAATCCAAACCCTTGAAAGAATCGAGCTCATCAAAGTATTGTATTTCGAGAAATTATTTTGCCCACCCCTGAACACTTTACATACACACTTGAACAAGAGAGATATGTAGATAGGACTCACAAATGGGATAAGTTTAGCAAATAGTTTGCGACTATTTGACCAAGGAGGTGTTCCAAATTCCTGCATGACTGGCCTTTTCGCCTCCACCGCCTTCGCGTGGGCGTTGGACTGGAGGTATTTTGATTTGAAGGATACTTTACGTCCGTCAAACTCGAATTTCGAGATAATAGCGTAACCATCAAACCAATTGTTTACTGAACCGTTCTCCAAGTCGAATACGCCAGGACTGGAAGCGTACAGACTTCCTTTCAGCCAATGGGGAATAGTTCCTGGAGGAAACAAATAACAAGTGAATACTTAATACGACCAACTAAATTTCTCTAAGTACTTCGTGATAATTAAACAATTTGCTGCTCCAAACGAATTAAAAGTACTTTTACTTATCGAAAATAATTGAAAAATCGTATATGCACCTACCTGAAAACTTTGCCACTTCTGGGTCCACAACTTGTTCCGTGTTTTGCAGATAGCGTGGCACGTTTTTCGAGTCTATTCCCGGCATTGTCAGGCACTTATACAAACCAATTAATTAATTTCTTTGTTATACAAGACACGCTAAAATTGAGTCCAATTCTTGAAATCGAAGAATCCAGACAGTTCATCAACTCCGATTCTAATGGCTTGATGAAAAAGTCTCGATTACTCAGAATTGTGTCGACTCGATCACTTCCAGCGAATGAAAAAAGATACATAGACGAAACAAATTTCATAAGAATCTTGACTTGCGAAATAACCAGTTTCCTTAAGAAGGAAATTGTACACAAATGTGGGTCTATCATTGCGAGATATGAATCACTATTAGATATTATAAACAAAGTAGATATACGTATGAAAATTGTGCAGATGCAGATATGGTTAAGACAAGATGCTCTTTGTTGAGGAGATTATGGCAATTGGCCTTCCACCTCCACCTCCACCCAAAACTGGTTTCCTTCCATTGTTGAGAAGAGGAATTTTGTCACAATCAGTGATTATCACGTTAAGTATAAGATTGATTCTGTAAATATGTATGTGTACATTGCTTGTACGTAAACATGCTTAAATGACTCATTGAATATGTAACCTCGTTGTAATACAATGATGAGATTTAATTTCCTCTTTTTATGCATTTTTCTCCTTACAAAGTAATAAATGGTTTTGTGTAATTGGCTAATTTTAAGAGTGAAGAATATGATTTATAAATGCTTATCTGTACTACGGAAACTATACCCAAAGGAGTTTCCGAAGTAGTTTCATGAATATGAAAATGCAATTAAAAATTTAAGATTTTTCGAACAAAAGTTGGAATTGTGTGGGGAGGAGGAAGAAAATTACTGTTTCGTAACCTCTTGTACCTCTGATTAGCGTCGTTCCTTACGTAACGAGATGACGCAGAGGCAAAACTAATATTAGATACGATCAGGGAAGGGCGAACGGAATGGTGGAAATCTTTTGCTCTTTTCATTCATTCATGTGATGCACTGGGTTTTCTGTTGATTTTCTGGTTAAGGTAGCATTGTATGCGCGTTTTGGGTAAACAAAAAGATAGATGGAAAGACATAAATTCTAACCCTTTAACTTTACAAATCTAAAAATTATCGATTTTTATTTAGACGCAATAAAATATGTTTTTAAAAACGTGCAGAGATGGTTTCAAAATTGTTATTTGAATACATTGAAGAAGGGAAAGTTGAGACAGAAAAATTTAAATTCAAAACCCGCATGCAATTAACCCTTAAGGAGCTGCATACATATGTACAAATGCTACGCAACCTTGATGCTGGACGGAAATAGATAAATATGAGAACCTATCTATCTTTACCCTGATTTAGATAACTCTCTCGAGTGACCCTTCTTCTTCACCAAGATGGTGGCATCCGCCGTCCTTGGAGCTGCTGCAGGTACGTAGGCATTTGTGTAATCCACTAAAAGAATGAAGAGAGAGAAAGTAATTTGTCCGACTGCCTTCAGGGACCGGCCTCGCCCTCGTTGTCGCGTTAACCATCATCCTCTACCATTACTATTACAAAAGGAAGAACAAGGATTGGGGCGATTTGGATAGGTAGGTCGTTTGCGTACATGAAGTTTTGCCGTGGTTTAATGTGCATGTGCTCATATAATATTTTGTAGAAATTGAGCCCGATTAGAAATTTGGTGCGATTTTTGCAAATATTTGGTACGATTTTCTGCAGAAATTTGGGCCGATTTTCTGCAGAAATTTGTGCCTGATAAGAAATTTGGGCCGATTTTCTGCAGAAATTGGGGCTGATTAGAAATTTGGTACGGTTTTCTGCAGAAAGTTGGGCCGATTTTCTGCAGAAATTTGACCTTATATTCTGCAGAACAACTGTAGTAACTGTACGCAGAGCGATTTGTGCAAAAAAATATGCATAACTGTGCAGAATTACGTACATACTTCTGCAGAATAAAACCCATATACATTTTCTTCAAGACTATGAAACAAAAAATTCAAAATTTGCCACTTTCTGCAGAATTTGTCACAGTCATTTCTACCATTACAGTAGTAATAACTTGATAATAACTGATACGTCCCCTCTGATAAGGTTTGAATCCCCACGGCCCTCAAAGTACTCAACTCCACTGGTCGGACCTGGCGGTGTGAAACCGAGTCGTGCATGTATTGCCGCATCGGAAAGTGGATTTGGCAAATGTCCCTATGGCACACGCGATTCTCGACAAAGCTCAAGGTCTTCCTGGTCTAAATCGTCAATCGGCAGCAGTACTGGCAGCACCTCGGATTATGGACACGGACACGGGGCAGAAAAAGTCAAGAAGTGGGACAGTCGTGGGAGTCGATCGTCAACAAAATCTTGTCCCCCACTCTACACGTACCCGCAACAGGTAGGCTTTTGTTTTTGTTTGAAGTCTTGTGTACATGCATAAAACCAGTGGCCGCGGAAGCCGTGAAGACATCTGGGGACATTGCCATTGTGGGATGGGGGAGGGACGGGTTTGTATAAGATGGGGACATCGAATATCTAAGCGTGGGGACATTGTCCCTCTGTCCCCTCAAGCTTCCGCGGCCACTGCATAAGACTGGCAAGCAAGCACTCAAGGCAGATTTCCAAAACATGCTTCAACCTTGGATTAGGATTTAAAAGTGGAAAAGTGAAAGCTCAGGATTAAGAATGGCCACGCACTCGTAAACAAAAGCTTTACTTTTCAATGCAAACAAGCACAAGATTTCCTAGAACGAGTGAAGGAAGGAAGGATGTTATGTTGATGCTTTACATAAGTTGGTTCTTACGCTGAAATGTTATTGAAAAGGTTAAAATGTTAAGACCCACTTCCTAGACTTGCACTCTTAGCAAAGCGGTGTCAACTGGTGATCGAGGTTGTTACCATTTCGGTGATACAAAATTTACATATGTATATGCTTCAGCTGGTGATAGACTTTCAGATAGACTGGAATCTTTCCACGTGGTGACACTGCAACAACCGATCGGTAACATGTTATCACCATCTGGTGAAGTCACACATACTGCACTCGGTGATAATCCGGGGATAAAATTTCTTAGAGTGCACACATATGTACATAAACTAATCCTAAGCCTACACACGAGAACGTTAGATCAAAGTAAATACGTTTAAAAAATACTGGGAATCATTACAATTGCCGCGGAAGCCGTGGGGACATTGCCATTGTAGGATGGGGGAGCGAGGGGTTTACCTATATGTAAGATGGAAAGATGGTGAGGACATCAAATGACCGTACATTATTGTCCCTCTGTCCCACACTTCCGCGGCCACTGGAATCATATATAACATGGTATCATTTATTGTTTCATTAAATTTGCATAAGCTTCAAAAAACTGTTCATCCTACTCTCCTAAATGCAATCAGACTGAATTATTCATCCCATTATGCATGTCGACATAGTAGGCGTAATAAGTTGTGTGTGTCGCACGTTTAATGCAAACATTACGAACGGAAAACCTGACACTTTTCCGCTTTTCCATTTCTTAAAAACTTTCTTTCCTCACAATACGTACGTCCGTACTATTCCGAGCAGCAGTCAAAGAAAGTGTCAAAGGAAATGAAAACAAGTTTAAGTAAAGAAATTTAAAACTTTTCAAGAAATCGGACAAGCAGAACTTGGTACAAAATCGTAACTTTTGATGAAGCAACTTTTCACATGCTCCACATTACGACAGACTTATGGCATGCGTAGTAAGTAATTATGTAGTCATTTATGACAGTAATAATCTAAGAAAAGCACATAATCACTGCCGTCGTTTAAATCAACACGAGTTAGAACTATGTGCCTCGACATACATAAAATTGATATCTGTTTCCTTCCATATTAATCCCACGGATGGCTGAAAGAGCACGAAATGCATTGCTTTTCGGGTGTTTTATCCAAGAATTAGTTTACACTTTGAACGACTCAAATTTTGTCTGCACTTTGCGGTGTTTGACGTGTGGTGACCTTTGTAAATATCGGTATGTAGATTATTTTGAGAATTAATTGCAAGTGTCAATTTCGTGTGTGCGGTCGCCGTGATAAAGTTGTTCCAGTCATAACGGTAATGTTGCCTAACTCGAAATTGTACCAGTGGCCGCGGAAGCCGTGGGGACATGTGGAGGCATTAAGATTGTAGGATAGGGGAGGGAGGGGTTTATATAAGATGGGGAGATGATGCGGACACCGAATAACCGTGGGGACATTGCCCCTCTGTCCACACCCTTCCGCGGCCATTGTGCATATCTAATCGACGTGTAAAACTGAATGCGAAGTGTGCATACAGAAGGATTGAACCCACAAAGTACCTACTACTCAATTGTTCAAGCTGTTTTTACAGTGGTTGTTCTGTTCTTGTTCTCTTTGTGTCCCGGACATCTTGGAAAATGGGCTGACTATTTGTTTTCAATTACACCCAACCGATTCTTAATGGCGCAATTTCCTGATCTCTGACATGTTTGAAGGGAACATTTCTCTTATTTCGGCAATATCCACAAGACCATCAGCAACACCGCGTCACTAGAGAATTCTTGGATATAACCAGATCTCACGACTTTAGAAAATAAACACGGTTCACAGCACGTCTTTGTTCAGCTAGGATATACATCCCGAGTAAAAATTTGGACGGGGGAATTTCTTGCAGAAATTTGGCCAGATTTTCTGCAGAAAAACTTTATGCAAGGTAATTTGTGCAGAGGGCTATGCTCGCAGAATTATGCACGTACAGTTCAGAATAAAACGAATAGTAAATTTTATGCAGAATTGCAAATTATGCAGAATGCAATATGGTTTTGCAGATTACTCCAGAATTCGACAGAGTGGTTTCTACTCGGTTAGGCAGAATTATGCAAATACAGTTCTGCAGAAGAAAGCCAATGGAAATTTTCTGCATAATTATGCAGAAAATAATTATGCAGCATATTTACAATATGCTTTTGTCGATTCCTGCATAATTCGACAGAGTAATTTCTACTCGAGTATGCAGAATTATGCACATACAGTTCTGTAGAAGAAAGCCAATAGAAAGTTTCTGCAGGATTATGCAAAACACAATTATGCAGAATATTTACAACATGCTTTTGTCAATTCCTGCATAATTCGACACAGTAATTTCTACCCGGATATATTACGTACGTACCTACGTAGTTTATCAGCTATACATTGTATGCATATGGAATTTAAGCAACCAGCACGTCCCTAGAAGACTAATGGGACACTAAATAAATGAAATTAGTCCGACTGTTAGCTCCGAGTAAAAGGATTTGCGACGGATAATTCTCTTAGATTGTCCCCTTTTTGTGAAATGAATCCTTATTTCAATAAAAGTATTGAATTACTACAGGCACCAGCAGCACCACGAGCCATTCTTTTCCTTACCAGGCATAAGGTTGTGCTTTTGCAGGAAAGTCCAAAGTTCGAAGAGTTGGGCAATAAAAAAATTGGGGGCAGAAGGAGAGGATTAGAAGTCCCAAATCCATCCATCTTTTTAGTCGTGCTTCCATCCCAAAGATATTTTTAGGTTGGATGGAAAGTAACCTTTTCCCGATGAAATGAGCACTTTCTCCTCATCCTCAATAATTAAAGTGTGAGGCAGCCTGCCTGTGGACAGAATGTTACATAGAAATTTCAGATTAATACGGGTACACATAAGGAGTACTAATTTAGTGGTGGAAAAAGTTCCGACTTTATTTTGTGGGGTGCATTCATTTTCAAGAATTTGTGAAAAAATGTGAAATATGCATTTTCGAAAATTTGGCAATGAAATTTTAGTAGAAATTGTAGAAATTTTGGAATAACATGCGTACAAGGAGTGAGAAGCCCCGTTCGTGCAGAATGCTGGCTTTGCTTAATTTCATTATACGATTAAAAATCTGGTAGAGTCAGATATACATTGCGTGCTGGTATTGATTTGGTAATAACTTCCTACCGGATTGGTAATAGTTTATTGCTGGGTAGTAGATTATTCAGTACCATATCATCTGTACTGAACGGTAATGCCCGTTATTACCGGTAGAGTATATATGTACTCTGATCAGTATTCTGCGTGGTAAATTCTTCAGTACCACGACACTACTAAATAAATGGTAATTCCCTTTATTACCGTCCGGTAGAGACATATATGTACTCCAGTCAGTAATGATGTAATACCAGTTTTCTAAGAGTGCATTAGCTGCGTTTTTACTATTTTATTATATACAGGTTGCTCTCCTTCCTCAAAGCGTGCGTACGTGCAAAATTGAGTGTCAACAGTCCTCTATAATTTAGTAGCACATAATTTATAACTAGCAAAAATCATCCACAAAAAATGGTATATAATTTAACGTTAGATATTTCAAAGCAATATTTTTCCAGACAATTTACATAAATTGATTGATATAATAATCATAATCTTGCAGACAGCTTACACAAATAACTATCATTATTCCACACAAAGAGCATGATTATTAGTCTGCAAACCGTTTTTAGACAATGATGGAAAAAGTTTAGTGCGGCAAAAGGGTTATTTTTATGCCAATATGCATCCGTATAAATATAATTTGGTCGGGATTTGTCACAAACTTTCCTTCCCAATCTGTCTGCTGGTACGCAGTGGCCGCGGAAGCACGTGTGGGGACAGAGGGGCAATGTCCCCACGGTTATTCGATGTCCCCATCATATGTACATGTTAAATACACTCAAAATAAGGTATTAATGAATCATTACCATGCGGAATGACTATGTGGCTCTACCACGTCGGTTACGATTTGTCGTAGAAATGATAATAATAAGTTCAGGGCAATTCAAATTTAATACATAATGGTATTCACCTCCTTAATATTTGGTAATGAATTTGAATTTCCCTGAACTTATTATTACCATTTCTACGACAAATCGTAACCGACGTGGTAGAGCCACATAGTCATTCCACATGGTAATGATTCATTACTACCTTATTTTGAGTGTAAAAATCTCCCTCCCCTATCCTACAGTATCCATTAATGTCCCCAGGTGACCCCACAGCTTCCGCGGCCACTGTTCGTACATGCATGCATGTATTTGCGTAGTGAAAAGAACTTTTACAGGTGATGGTTGCTACTTCTGTCCCAATTTCCTCCACCGTCAGATAAATCCATGCAGCGTATTACGTAATTGAAAATTCTCCCTTTGACGTGTTCAGATAAACACCAGGTTTAAATCCGTCCTGAGCCCAACTTTACGTAACAGAAATTTCAATTAAATGTCAAATGCCGTGCCACGCCAGTATTTTCCGGTTTGGACCTCGTCTCCCAATTTGAGCCTGCATACATACGTACTCAAGTTGTTGATCTTTGTTCAACTTAAGTGATAATTTTGATCCAAATAGTGTTAACAGTGTTTCGGGTGGGAGTAACCACTTGCAAGAAATAATAAGGGAAAGAACGTGTTTTTTGTAGGGAAATATTTTGACCAGCAAGAAATGCAAGGCGCGAGAAACGTCGCCGCGCCGCTGTACTTCATACGGCGCGTGGCTAGATGGCGCAAATTTCTCGCACTTTCTCCCAGTTTTTTGCACCTTGCATTCCTTGCGTGGCTTGCTGAACAGTGCAAGAAATGTAGCAAACCTGCAAGAAACGAAGCACTATATACAAGGAACACTGGTTTTTCCCAGTTATTTTGTATTTCTTGCACTTTCTCCCAGTTTCTTGCACCACGCATTTCTTTTTTTACGTTTTTTGCTTCACAGTGCAAGAAACGTATGTAGCAATCCCGCAAGCCACGAAACACTGCAGTTAACAACCAGGAACCGAATTTCCCATCAGCTTTCTTGTTTGGCTAGGACTTTGAACGCGTCTCTATACCATTTCAGATTAAGAAGGTTTACAAATTCATGAGTAAAATTTCCATGCGACATATGCTAAAATGACTTCAGAGGCGACGGGAGAAAGCTGAATGTCAAACCTCTTTAGAATTTCCGCACATTACGTACAATCTGATATGAATGGTTGCATACGTACATCTGCTTTTCACTCTGGCCTCATTTTTCTTTTGTGTCATACTCTTTTTTATTCCCGTGCTATTTTGTCGTACTAAATGCAATAAGGAAGCGAATTCAAGGACAAGCTTAAATGCTGACGTGGACACATTTCTCTGTACAAGGCATACAGTGGCCGCGGAAGTTGTGGGGACATGTGGGGACATTAACATTGTAGGATGTGCAGAGGGACGGGTTTATATAAGTTGGGCTGATGGTGGGGACATCAAACAACCGTGGGGACATTGTCCTCTGTCCCCACACCCTTCCGCGGCCACTTTGGAATAACGACTCCCACTACCAGCAGCGAGCTTATCCCTGTTTGGCGTGATGTTTTTGCGTCAGAAGAATGAGCAAGATGAACTACGAAATCCTCTTTGTAATAATAATGTGAACAACAAATGGATGATTTCTATTAAATAGCAACACCCCAATTTATTGTCACCAACTTATTTCTTATTAATTAAACAACTATTAATTTTGCACAATGCTGCCGAATTACAACTCTTCAATTCTACTTCTACTCGGCAGCTACTCTTAAAACCTACTTACTGTTCAACTACTTAACTGCTACTAAAAACTCCCCTTCTTCTCAAGATCAAGTTCAATGTCACGTTCATGCCGTCTCCTTTCTCTTCCAACTCATCAACCGGCATGTTTAAACAAATGGGGCAAAATGACACATATAAAAACAAGAAAATAAATACATAAACACTCTCATGTTATGCAAAAGCCACTGTTCTTTTGGCATTATGTAGTGTCTAGTTATACAGTGGCCGCGGAATGTGTGGGACATTTGGGGAGAATAACATTGTAGGATAGAGGAGAGAGGGATTTATATAAGATGGCCAGATGCTGGGGACATTTAATAATCATGGGGATTTAAATTGTCCCTCTGTCCCCACCCTTCCGCGGCCACTGCATACATTCATAATTTGATAATATTTGCACCCTATGCAAAAAAAACATTACATATTTCACACAGGAAGTTAAGCTATGTATTATTTTCATGCATGATGATACATGACCAAAACTCATCAAGGTTTCAGTAAAAATTGAATCATAATTTAAATCTTGTTAAGCTGGGTGGAGAGTTAAGATTTATCCGAGTTTTGCAACTTTTCCGACATGCATGACGTGTGCCATCTTCTTTTTTAAGAAGTAGGGAGAAAAGAAACTGTTTTTCTTTCTCTTGCGGACATGCAAAGACTTTACTTTACTCTTTATGTAGTGCTGGTCCTTTATTTTTGTTAGAGGAACACCAGCCCCGTTAATGTAGAGATGAAGTAGTAGAGTGTCTGTCTGGGAACGAAAAGTGTACATTTTAGTCTACCATCCGCAACTTTTAAGCCAGTGTTTTGGGTGAAAGTAGCAAATTGAGAGAAATAACGGGGAGAAAGTGGTTTTTTGCAGGTAAATATTTTGATCTGCAAGAAATGCAAGGCGCTAGAAACGACACTCTGTCACTGTAAGTAGTTCATACGGCGCATGGCTAGATGGCTCACATTTCGTGTACTTTCTCCCAATATCTTGCACCTTGCATTTCTTGCGGTACTTGCTTTGCAGTGCAAAAAATGTGGCAAACCGGGAGACTAAACACAGAATGAAAGTAGTCGCTACTGACCCCGTGTTTCGTGTGTAATTAACAATTTTTCAAGAAATGACAGGGAGAAAGTGGTTTCTTGCAGCTATTTCGACCCGCAAGAAATGCGATGCATGAGAAACTACTTCATACGGCATGATGGCGCATATTTCTTGCACTTTCTCCCAGTTTCTTGCACCTCGAATTTCTTGCATGGCTTGCTTCAAAATGTATCAAACTCACCAGAAACGAAGCATTATTTTTAACCCTAAGAGGCTACAAAAGCGAGACGGATCCTGCCTTCATGTATCTTTTCTTCTGTCAGTAACCTGAAAGAATAGCATGGGAACTAAACTCTTGAAGTAATTGTTGTCTGAAAAGATGAGAACGGAATAGATAGTCTTATAAATTTGGACATGAACACCCTCGTCTGGTGGTTCAAGGCCTGGATTTACGTAAAAGAAGAAAGTAAGGATAAGCAGTTGTTAAGTGAATGAAATGAAAGAAGTCTAATCAAAGCGTTTCATTAACTGGAGATAAAATCTCGCTTTCACTCAAAGTTGGTGGATCTAGAGAACTGTTATTAGATTGTCGTGGCGCTCTATTCATAGCAGAGACACGTATTCAGTGGCCGCGGAAGCCGTGGGGACATCTGGGGACATTAACATTGTAGGATGGGGGAGGGGGGGGGGTTTATATATAAGATGGGGAGATGATGAGGACATCGAACAACCGTGGGGACATTGCCCCTCTGTCCACACCCTTCCGCGGCCACTGTCTTTCTTAATAAATGGAACATCTTTTGAGTGGGCGCGGAAGCTATGAGGACATCTGGGGACATTAACATAGTAGGATAGGGGAGGGCGGGGTTTATATAAAATAGGCAGATGATGGGGACATTGAACAACCGTGACGACATTGTCCCTCTATCCCGCACCCTTCCGCTGCCACTGCAAGCATTTATCTGTATTATTATATGGAGGGTAATAATCCAGATATGCATCTTACACAAAGCTGCCAACCAAACCAAACCAACCAGCATATGGTGGGTTTCTATTATTAAAAGACATTTGCAATTTGCAAGCGGCAGGTTTTGCATAAGAAATTCATCAACCGTGTACGTGTCGTAGCTGGTCTGTTATTGACTTTGTCATGTTTAATTACATGCAAGCAAGCAACATTATTATGTAAACATAAAAGTCGCAGCTACCTGTCGGCAGCAGACGCTTTGTAATCTTGGCTCGAATCGTTGTGCAACAGGATTCCATGAATTGCTTTCTTCTTTGAACTGCGATATTCTTTTATGGCTTGACAGATAAATACGTTCGTGGAATTCGTTCGTATTTGCTCTGGTTTTATTAATGCTGGGCATATTCTGTATGTGTTGCTACTTTTAGTAGCAGATTTACATACATAGATATATATGTACATAAGTTTGTTGTATATTTACATTTCTGAAATTTGTGTTGGTGAAGAGAAAGAGTAATTATTGAGAAAGTCTGGCTTAAATTAGGTTTGAATGAGACGATGTAAAGAAAAACAAATTGAGTGAATATTACAAGGGAGGTTTTCTAGTGGATGATCTCTGATTTTGAGTAAACAAGTGTCAATCGATGACAAATTTGATTAGGTTGAAATTTGTGAAAGACATGATCTCCCAATGGGCACGTTTGGCAGAGATATTTGCATCCGAAGAGGGGAAAACGCGCAGTAAATTCGGAAAGTGTAAAATTTGTCGACTTTAGGGCGCGTTTTCTCCTCTTCGGATTCAAATATCTCGGCCAAAAGTGCCCATTGGGAGATCGTGTCTTTCGAAAATTTCATACTACTTAAATTTGTATGAGATTGGCACTAATTTGCCAAAATCGGAGAGTATCCGCTGGGAGACCTCCATTGTAAGTATTTCATATTATTAAATGCCATGCACAAATATGCAAGCAACATACCGACAAATACTCTGGATTAGATCGACAGATCAAAACAACCAATCGAAAGGAATTTAGCGAAACATTGCGATTTTTCGTGTCTCATCTCAAACACCTTCACTTCATACTTTAATGACTTTCGCACATTTGCATACAATCCAAAAATCTCTTTATTGTGAGAATCAAAGAGAAAGTAAATTAAACTTGAAAAGCAAAAACTGCGATATGGCTGTGTTACATTTAGTCTGATATGGGCAATGAACGCGCTGTGGTATGTAATTTGCATAATGTAAATACATACATACAGATATGCGCTTATCTTAACCAATGGTGGATTGATGGATGCTTATTTGTTTCTGCCTCGTCTGGCAGAAATGCTACCACAATGCGAAATTTAATTGGACCTTTCGCCATCCTTTCTCCGTCCATCGATTGTCTCATGCAGGAGAAACGATCAAGTTACAAAGGATTTGATTTCGATGCAAGTATGTAATTCAAATGGAGTCGAACTGAAGATGAGTAAATGAAATGCAAATTAGTGATTATTGTTAACCAAGAGAGTTAATAATTAACGTAGATTCCCAATAATGGCTTCCTCACTGATTGAAACGGAAAGTTTTCGTGGTGAGACGACGACGCGACGAGACATGAAACTTTGTCCACATGAAACTTTGTTGGTCGAATTTCAGGCTAGTAGAATTGCAAAATTTGAAATTCATTGGTAGCTACCTACGTACGTGGTTTGGTGCTCAAACAAGTGGCAAATAGGGTTCTTGTGGTATGTGCGGATAGTTCAGGGGCGGCGGAAGTTAGGGGACATTTGCCTTGTTGGATAAAAGGAGAAAGAACTTATTAACATACAACTTTCCTGAATTTCTGGATGAAAAATGTCCCCCTGCTTCCGACGCCAATGCGGCTAGTGAAATGGAAGCCTTAATAATAATGGTATTGACCTTGGTTGCTGCATACGTAAGGACTCGCTGTACATGTCAATTCTGTGTGTCGCCCAGCTATTTCTGAACCTTTGAAATGTATGTATGTACCTTCAAATATTTGGATTATGTATTGAATTGGGGATAAAAATAGGCTCCGTTCGTTCAGAGTTTTAATGCAAAATCTATCCGCAAAAGATTGGGGAATGGTATAATAAGTTAGCATTCTGTCATAAGAGGAGATTCATCGCCCCAGCAACTGCAGTGGCCGCGGAAGCCGTGGGGACATGGGGGACGTTGACATTGTAGGATAGGGAGAGGGAAGGGTTTGTATAAGATTTGGAGATGATGGGGACATCGAATATCCGAGGGGACATTTGTCCCCACGCTTCCGCGGCCAATGAAAATTTTTTTCCGACGCACTTCAACAATATTGACTGATAAGATAGTAACGTATGTAGTAAAGCCCTTTGTGCGGGACGCTTTTCCATCCCCAAAGTAAATGCGAGCCAATCTATCAAACTCTCAAAAAAAGTAGAACGTGCTCCAAATTGCCTGCTCTCTCGACAGGACGTATGTATGCAACAGTACAATTTTACAACCATTTATCAAATGTGGATGGATGTATGACCGTGTGTTGATGTGTGGAAAGTAGTGTTTCGGGTGAAAGTAGATAAAGACCACTTCAGAGAAGAAATAACGGGAAGAAAGTGGTTTCTTGCAGGTAAATATTTTGACCTGCACGAAATGCAAGGCGCAAGAAACTACGTCCCGCCGCTATGCTTCATACCGCGCGTGGCAAGATGGCGCAAATTTCAAGCACTTTCTCCCAGTTTCTTGCACCTCGCATTTCTTGCATTTCTTGCTTTCCAGTGCAAGAAATGTAGCAAACCCGCAAGAAACGAAACACTGGTGTAAAGTAGGAAAAAGTAGGCTAGGTTATTTTTTCGTGGGCAATCCACTTTACGTTTGTATGTGCATACACACAATCTATTTAGGTATGAATCTTAGGTGACCTTTCTCCACACAAAAATTGGCGGTGTGGTCGTTGTACTTTGCGAAAAATGTTTACCACGAGTATTCTAAATTGCAAAAAGTAGTCATAGGGTTTTTATCTGTGCAAAGTCATACCTTTACATCCATATGCAGTGGCTGCGGAAGCGTGGGGACCAAGTCCCCACAGTTATTCGACATCTCCATCATCTGCCCATGTTATATAAACCCCTCCCTTCCCTATCCTACAATGTTAATGTCCCATGTTCCCACAGCTTCCGCGGCCACTGTTCATTGCATCGAGCTAGTGATGCGAAGACGGTATTGCTTTTGGTGAGAAAGGAATAAATGCTATCGATTCATCCAGCAATCCATCCATATCAGAATTGGTTCTGGATGAAAGTAAACAGCAATTTGGGAATTACAATGCAAGGATTTTGGCTGGAAGTGAGTGAGAAACGTGAAATTATGTTAGGAAGGAATGGATCGAGTAGTTTCCCCTCTCTACAACAAGTGGTTGTCCGTTTTCCGTTTGTTGGTCGAACTAATTCACTTTCTACGACTACTCGACTTTCACTCGAATGGTAAATATCTGCAGCCACGAGATATCCACAAATTGCTAGTGATCCCGATCCACTTCTAAACCGCAGGGTGAGTCTAGTCTCATGCCATTCCTTGTTATTGCTTGCCTTCCAACCAAAACCTGTGTGCTGTACACTTGCACAAACAAAGTTGCGTACATATCATCTCATTTCTAAGCTATTAGTTCGATTAAAGTTGAATTGTATGGTGTTATTGTACGTATGTATTTGTGATACGGGGGCATTTGAAGAAAAGTTTGTATGTATGTACAGTGGCCGCGGAAGGTGTGGGGACATCTGGGGACATTAGCATTGTAGGATAGAGTACAAAAGATGGGCAGATAAAAAACAACCGTGGGGACACTGTCCCCCTGTCCACATACTTCCGCGGCCACTGCGTATTAGCAAAATCCTATTGAATCATTAGTTATCGGACTACATATATGACTTCACCGGTACGGTAATAACGGGAATTACTGTATAGTAAGTAAGGAAGTTGTGGTAATAAAAATTTACCACTCAGAAACAAACCATTACCAATCCCGATAAAAGTTATTCCCAAATCTATACCAGTACTTGCATATTTTTAACTGTGTCTGTATATGGCAAAAATTTTGGCAAAAATATGTTGCAAATTTGCACCTAGACATTTTCTGCATATGTTTAATAATAACTGTGCAACACTCCGTTTTAATGGCACCCATAAAAGTGTCACGAAAGTATTGTGCATCATTCTAATTGCCATACAGATTAGGGAAAGTCTGCTGATATTAAGCTTTACCGAATTACCTTTCTACACATTATATAACACGCAATTTTATGCAATCTAGCGTATCAAACTCACGTATAACATATACTTCACCACTTTTACGTAAATCAAATTTCCGTCAATCACTCATCATCCCAGAATTTTCAAATTGTTGGAAACTTTCTCTTTGTTCCACAAAATTCGCATCTCTCTCTCTCTCTGACATAAATGTGTACACTCTTAGAAAATTGGTATTGAATCATTACCGACCGGAGTACATATGTGACTCTACCGGCACTGGTATTACCGTTCAGTAATGTTGTGGTAATGAAAAATTTACCACTCAGAAACAATTTACTACCAATCCGGTAGGAAATTATTACCAAGTCAATACCAGCACGGAGTATCTACCAGATTTTTAACAGTGTATCACAAGTACGGCTTCGTAAGTGCATCCATTCTCTCTCCACAAGTTTTTATCACGATAAAAATGATTGTGTGTACGACAGTAAGTTGAAACTTTAGTGTCGACATAATCCAATCCCGCATCAACGGTGATGCATTCATATTCCAGCCCAGCGTTAGTGAAACGAGTCGTGTACAGTACAACTTTCACCGTGAAGAGAGAAATCCCATCCCTGTCCTGTCGTCTCCCTAAATTTAGGCGGAGATGAGTTGAGCAAGTTGGTCGGGCTAAGTTTTCCTCGGCGAACGCTCTAAACCCAGATCAGTTGTAGTTTGTCTCCCTCTCGGACCGTTTGTAACAAAGAGAAAGCTCAAACACTCCGGCTCACCAAGCACTTTCACCGATTTCCTTCTGCACCATAAATTCCAACCTGGTTGACTTGACGGTGTTTGGATTGATAAATATCCATCCTGCATCACAACAACAAATAACGGCATAATCTCAGCTCGACAAGGTAGGTGTGACCGTGCATAGCATGCATAGCTTTAAACCCGTAAAACAAGCCAATTTCGTTGCTGGAATCAATCAGGTGTAAGGGGGCTTTCTCTTCGAAATGGTTGAAGTGGCCGCGGAAGCGTGGGGACAGAGGGATAATGTCCTCACGGTTATTCGATATATTCATCATATTTCCATGTTTTATAAACCCGTCCCTCCCCTATCCTGGAATGTTAATGTCCCCACACGTCACCACACCTTCCGCGGCCACTGTCTAGAGTTTGCATAGCTATTACTCAGTGGCTGAGGAAGGGTAGGGACAGAGGGACAATGTTCCCACGGTTATTCGATGTCCCCATCTTATTAAACCCTTCCCTCCCCTATCCTACAATCTGAATGTCCCCAGATGTCCCCCCACCTTCCGCGGCCCCTATACATGCTACACAAATAAATTGACTCGGACCTATTTCTGGCCCGCAGCATGGGGGAAATGTTGCCATTCTACGTTCAATTTTCAAAATGTTGCATATATATTTGTTGCCAAACCCCCCACGACGCGGGTGGAATTGCTCTTTTAGATCATCACACGAAGCGTCAGTTTTGGTTATGGTTGACTTTTCAATGAAAGTCAGTCAGCCAGCCTGGTTGAGAGGACACAATCAATTTTCAAAGGGAGAATATATTTACGGACGGAGTGGAGGACAAGCCACTTAATTCAATACTTGTGGATACGGGCCTGCCCGCATTGACGAAGGCGCAGATGGTGTTTTGCCCACTTTTCCTCATACGTACGTACAAGAGGACGAAATTAGGAGAATCCTTTTTAGACGGTGGCGAGAACGGGAGGGCGTTGCATTCATAAGTACGGAGAGAAAGTTGGGATAAGATAATATATAGGAGATAAGGTTCAATTTTAGCATATTTCTTCCCCTCCTCATCCATCATTACGTACAGTGGCCGCGGAAGGGGTGGGGACATTAACCTTGTAAGATAGGGGAGGGAGGGGTTAATATAAGATGGGGAGATGATGGGGACATCGAATGACCCTGGGGACATTGTCCCTCTGTCCACACCCTTCCGCGGCCACTGTTCTTTTGGCATTATCATCACTATTGAGCATATATACGCAGTGGCCGCGGAAGCCGTGGGGACATTAACATTGTAAGATAGGGGTGGGAGGGGTTTATATAAGATGGACAGATGAAAGGGACATTAAATAACTTTGGGGGTATTCCCCCTCTGTCCACACGCTTCCGCGGCCACTGATTACACATTTGTTTAGTCCTCTATTTACATAGTATGTAATTTTATCCTGCAGGAATTCCATGTGGATCAAGAGCAGCGCATAGTGCAGCCATTGGACGGACCGTTTGCCAGCTTGCCAGAAGTTCGAGAAGTCTCATCCAGCGATTTGTCGTCATTTGAACAGGACGGAGATTACTTTACGGAGCACGAAGTCATGCTGACGCACCAGTCGCGATCTCTGCCCCCAGCCCATCCCATCCCGGGTCAAAGATTGAACCGCACCCCGAGCATTTCCTCGCAAGGGTCGCAATTGGATTATGCTGTACTCAAGGTGAGCAAGTAATTTCGAAAATGGTTTCGTATTTACGTGTCATTCTGAGAATGAGTTGTTGTTTTTTGCAAAATGTATCATGATAAGAGTAAAAGAAAAACATGGGTACTACAGTGGCCGCGGAAGCCGTGGGGACATTGGGGGACATTAGCATTGTAGGATAGGGGAGGGATGGGTTTGTATAACATGGGCAGATGATGGAGACATCGAATAACCGTGGGGACATTGCCCCTCTGTTTCCTCGGCCACTGCTCTTTTGGCATTATCATCACTATCGAGCATATATACGCAGTGGCCGCGGAAGCCGTGGGGACATGTGGGGACATTAGCATTGTTGGATAGGGGAGGGAGCGGACAGATGAAAGGGACATTAAATAACTGTAGGGACATTCCCCCCTGTCCACACCCTTCCGCGGCCACTGGTAGAAAACATCCAAAATATAGACTATGCATAATACATAATACATCCGTTAATACGTCAATTTGCGACTTATGCAAGCCTTTGCAATATAAAGATTATGGTGATAAGTCAACATCCTCTTTCTCTCTCCTGCTCGATTCCGTGTTTAGGCAAGAAATTTCCCATCTGTTGCTCTAATCTTTCGCCTCGCGGACAGTTCATGAACGCCGAGTGAAAGAAAGTGAATGGAAAATAAGCTTGGGGCATATGTTGCGGATGAACGTGATAAAAATAAGTCTGCTTCATTACTCCAAGACGAGGTAATCCTGGGGACGACACGGGACACGTTTGTCAAGATAAAGGCTGTCCATACAATGACTTACTTATCATTTTAGGAAAATCACTGCCTTTTGTTCCTGTGATTAAATAATGCGTTCCACTTTCTCTGATAAAGTCAAAAAACAAATAGGATAGGTTTCATGGGTTGAGAGGATATTTGGTGAAAGTAGAAGGAATTTAGGCTTCTTTGTTATACAAGGTTTTTAGTAATGACATGAAGGAAAGTTTAGTTTGAGACGATAATGCATGATAAAGTAGCCATCATTGTTTTGGGTTTGCTACCCATTTCTTGCACTGAAAAGCAAGAAATTCTAGGTGTAAGAAACTGGGAGAAAGTGCGAAAAAAATACGCGCCATCTTGCGACGCGCTGTATTAAATATGAGCGGCGGGAAGTAGTTTCTTGTGCTTTATATTCAAAATAGCTGCAAGAAACCACTTTCTTGCCGCTATTTCTTGCAAGCAGTATTTTGTTACTTGCGGGTTTGCTCCAATTCTTGAACTGCAAAGTAAGAAATGCAAGAAATTCCAGGTGCAAGAAACTGGGAGAAAGCACAAGAAGTACATTTGCGCTATCTAGCGACACGACGAATGAATTATAGCGGCGGAGCGTAGTTTCTTGCGCCTCACATTTCTTGCAGGTCAAAATATTTACCTACTTTCTCCCCGTTATTTCTTGCAAATTATTACTTTCACCAGAAACACTAGTACCCACTGTAATAAGAATAGTAAGAAAAAGAATCTTGCTTACAACAACCTGTTGGTACTTACACCATTTTTGTAGCAACGTTACCTACCTAACTTTATACATACGTACATCGCAAAATTATACGTACAAAGAGAAAGCTAGCAAGAGAAAAGCCAAGTAGTGCGCACAATTTACTCTCTTCAAAGAAAGCTCCGAGTCGGGGACTCACTTGAGGATTGATTTTAGTTGATGTGATAAAGGAAAGCCCGCAGCTATTTACCTTACGTCATGGTATTTGAGTTTACACGGATGATGGAGAAAATGGGAGCACCACAGTGGAAAATAATTACTATTTTGAACGGAAATTCAAAGCATTTTAAGGATGATGAACTTTTGTTTTGATGTGGCGGAGAGGACCTTGAATTTCAACCAACAGCGCTTTAAGAACACGATCCAATTTGAGTTTATGTATGTAATCATTGTTCCGCAATAAAGTGTGAAATCTACGGGTGGTTAATTACTTTTGGTGTTTGGGATTAAATTGGAAGAGTAAAAATAAAATATGCGTCGTCGTTCGGGGGGAGATGATTGGCGCGTGCGGGAGGCGTGGGGACATGTGGGGACATTAACATTGTAGGATAGGGAGGGCGGGGTTTATTAACATGGGGAGATGATGGGGACCGTGAGTGGGGACATTGTCCAGTGGCCGCGGACATACCGGGACAGACGGACAATGTCCCCCCGGTTACTCGATCATCTCCCCATCTTATACAAACCCCTCCCTCCCCCATCCTACAATATTAACGTCCCCACATGTCCCCACCGCTTCCGCGGCCATTGCTGACATATGACGTGTATCTAATTCGGTTTTCTTTCCTTCCTCACAGGGCCACCGAGGCTCGTCCCCAGCAATTCGAACATTCACACCGGAAGGTCTGAGCACCGGCGTGTCACCCCCGGACTCACCGCCCCTGGTTTATCACGGATCTCGGTCCCCGTCACCAATCACAAACGTAGGTTTCGCATGTATTTTCTCTCACTTTCACATGTCATTCCTTCCTTTCCATGTGTACGTGACTTCTTTATATAACCTGACTCTATTCATTCGTCACTCGACCGTGACAACGTCCAATTACAAATTAAATATCTACATATACGTCGTACTCTTCATCATCAAAGCGATTTACTTGTTTGTTGACAGTTTAAATTCTGTGAAAATGAAATGAAATTAAACAATGTGAAAAGAGCGTAAGAGCTGAAATCTGATAAGTAAATAGTACATTACAAAGTGAAGGTTAAAAGGTGCATTAGGCGCAGTTAACGATAAATTTCCAGGGTATGTACAGAACAGAAGTGTGCTTACGTAAAACAGTGGCCGCGGAAGGGTAAGGGGGACAGAGGGGGAAATGTCCCCACGGTTGTTCGATGTCGGCATCATCCGCCCCATACCTGTTCAAAAATTTAGTTTTTATTCAAAAGTCAGTCATCAAATTCTGATGATCTTCATTCACATTCAGTCATTTTCTTTCAAATTCATTTCATTTCATTTTCATTTATCAGACTTCATTTCTTACTTCGCCCCATGTATTAAGCATAGGGTGAAAAATGAAATGAGTGAGAAATCTTTCATTCACAGTCATTCATTTTCATTCAAATCACAGGAAATTCATTTTCATTCATTTTCATTCACCATCATAATCACTCAAATGAATGAAAGTGAACAGGTATGATCTCCCCTATTCTACAAAGTTAATGTCCCCACACCCTTCCGCCGCCACTGCTTGCTTACATATGCATATTTTTTATGTAAATGCTCAAATTATGTCCTAAGGACAGTACACTAATTAAAGCTGGAGTATTGGTTTCGTAAACCGAAACTGAATTCTACGAACTGTTTTCAACCTGTCGGATTACATGGATAGGAAATTTTGGGATGAATATCAACCCACACTTTCTGCTGGTCTGGGAAATAAAGTAATTACATAAACTAGGCCAAAGTTGGGGAGGGAAAGTCAAGGATTACTGGGAAGACGTCTCGATTATGGGATGACATGAATAGAGATACATTTATTGCCTCGTGATCTGGTATTTTTGCGACCTTATTATGAGTTTTGTCCAGATTTTTCCTGCAGTAATCACGCCGCCGTCTCTCATTTCATTCAGCGGTACGGACAGATTTACAATCCGCATCCGCCCACACATTTTTCTGACCAAGCAAACCTGGTGAGCGAGAGAGATGTGTTTTTCTAGGTTCGGATGTAATAATGATCACCCCATTGACGTTCATTTTCGGTCGGTAATTGTCCCATTGTGTGGCATGTTAAGATACTTGGGGGTAGATCAGAGCGACATGTGTAGTGGTGGTGGCAGTGGCCGCGGAAGGTGTGGGGACATACGGGGACATTAACTTTGTAGGATGGGGGAGGGAGGGTTTATATATGATGGGGATATCGAATAATCGTTCGTGGGGACCTTGTCCCTCTGATGTCTCACGATTCCGCGGCCACTGTTATTTTTCGTTGTCATCACTATGTGCGTACAGTCGCCGCGGAGGACATGTGGGGACATCTGGGGACATTAATACTGTAGGATGGGGGAGGGAAGGGTTTGTATAAGATGGGGAGATGATGGGGACAATGAATAATCGTGGGGACATTGTCCCCCTGTCCCCACACCCTTCCGCGGCCACTGGTAGTGATCGTAGATGTTATTAGTGTTATATTGTAGAAGCCGCAATTTGACGGTTGCTATCTCTCTCCTCTTATTTAATCCAAACTGACTTATGTTTGAACCGGATAGTTGTTGGTGGCACAAGCCAACGCATTATTTTTATGGTTCAGAGCACTCAGGGAAGATTGCGTCCAAGAAAAAAAGAAGAAGTACGAAAACAAATACGCGACGGAGAGAGAGAAAGGACACGTACTTATTTACCACTCTTGATGAGGAGACATCATGAGATAGCCTTGTTTTCCTCCTGTCAGAATGGCCCGTGTTCTTTTTCTTTCGATAGAGAAAGAAAACAAGAAACTGATTTAGTGAGAAAGGATGGAGAAATGTGCTCGAGTCAAGGTTATCTTGAGGGCTGGCTGGGCTTTGGCCAGTGTTCTTTCGGGTGGAAGTAACCGCTTGCAAGAAATAACGGGGAGAAAGTGGTTTCTCGCAGGTGAATATTTTGACCTGCAAGAAATGCAAGGCGCGAGAAATTACGTCGCGCTGCTATACTTTATACGGCGCGTGGCTAGAAGGTGCATATTTTATGCACTTTCTCCCAGTTTCTTGCACCCCGAATTTCCTGCATTTCTTTCTTTGCAGTGCTAGAAATGTAGCAAACCCGAAAGAAATGAAACACTGGGTGAAAGTAGGCACTGCTAACCACGTGTTTCTGGTGAAAGTAGCCACTTGCAAGAAATTACGAGGAGAAAGTGGTTTTTTGCAGCCTGCAAGAAATGCATAAACTACGTCCCGCCGCTATCTTTTAAACAGCGCGTGGCTAGATGGCGCATGTTTCTCGCACTTTCTCCCAGCTTCTTGCACCTCGCATTTCTTGCATTGCTTACTTTCCAGTGCAAAAAAAATCAGCAAACCTGCAAGACCCATAACACTGCTTCTCTTTATCAGGAAATATATCTACAGGGAATAAATGGAGAATCAGAAAATGCTTACTTTCTCCAGGGACGCAACAAGTGACCCGTCTCGATACTGCCAGAGTGAAAGTGTTGATCGATATCCATTTTAGTAGCGAGCACGACTCTGTGACAGGCAGGAGTATAATGTACTTTCGCAAATGGAAATGAGACCAACGGTACGGAAAGAAAGAAGTCGGATTTAGCATTATTCTCCTGTTATCGTCACGTTTCGAAGGCACACACAAAGTTGAAGAAACTCTGAATGTGGTGCGAATAAAAAAAATCCAATCGAATTATTTGCTTCATCTCGTGAAAGGGAGCGAATCCATGTATGTACTTACTTTTCAAGTGTCAGTTTAGTCACTGGTAAACCGACTCGACGACTGCGACAAATCTTATCGTTTAAGGCTGAATACAACAGGTTATCAGTGGCCGCGGAAGCCGTGGGGACATTAAAATTAAAGGATAGGGGAAATATGGGTTTATATAAGATGGGCAGACGATGAGAACATTGAATAACTCTGGGGACATTGTCCCACTGTCCGCGTACTTCCGCGGCCACTGTTATTTTAGCATTATAATCACTATGGAGCATGTACATGCAGTGGCCGCGGAAGCCGTGGGGACATCTGGGGACATTGCCATTGTAGAGAGAGGAGTTTACATATAGGTAACATTGGCAGGTGATAGGGACATCGAATAACCGTGGGAACATTGTCCCTCTGTCCACACCCTTCCGCGGCCACTGACTACAGGCTATACAAAATTCGGTTGAAAAGTGTTCATCATATTATTGCTATCACGGCATCCTTTTCGTTATTAATAAATGGTCAAGTGGAATGAACGTGACTCTGCACTTGGACATTATTAATTGTCATTCCAATCAAATAATTGCGACTTGTGTGCCTCATCTTCGCTCAGAGAAAGATAATTTAGTTGAGTGGATGGTACAGATTTTAGCTCAAAATAACATTCCCAACTTTCCCCTATGTACTTATCACGGAGAAAGCAAAATTTCTAATTTAGTTTCTATTTCTTTTTATACTATTAAATGTAGGATGACAGATTTGAGCTCAAAATAGCATTCTCAACTTTCTCCTATGTATATGCTTATCATGGAGAAAGTTAAGTTTTTCTCTTGACTAATTTAATTTGCATTTCTTTTTATATTACTGAAAGTAAAAGATGATGGATTTAAGCTCAAAATAATATTCTCAACTTTCCCCTACTTACTTATCATGCAGAAAGAAAGTAACATTTCTCTTTCAATTTGTAATATTAGAAGTACTACATGATTCTTGAATGAGGAGAGCCTTCCTAACTTTCTCCTTGACATAGGTTAGCATTAGTAGTGTCGCTTATCTTTAGAATTTGACCCTAAAACTGCGTATGTATGTACTAATGGTTTTCCGTGCTAATCAAATGCACCACTCCATCCTAGACATACTTAATTACAGTGGCCGCGGAAGCGTGGGGACAGATGGATAATGTCCCCATGGTTGTTCGATGTCCCCATCATCACCCCATCTTATATAAACCCCTCCCTGTCCTATTCTACAATGTTAATGTCCCCAAATGTCCCCACGGCTTCCGCGCCCACTGCATTCGTACACAGAGAAAGCAAACCCCAGAGAATAATTCGCACTTGAGCCGCCGGGATGAGAGGGCATGATTCCACTCAAGGAAATAAGATAACCCGAAACGTGTGTGGAGACTATTTAATTAATTTAATTGGACAAATGTCTCCCCCACGGCGGGCTACTGCTTACGAGACGAGTACGTTATGCCATCTACACCACGTCGTCGAGTGACCTCCACATACAGTACATACAATGTCTCCCATGTCATTATTTTTAGACTTAATTCCAGACTTGTCCAGTTGGTTGGAAAAGAGGTTCAAATTTCCTAAGTGATCCCGGTCCCCTGTCGGACATGATATTGCGGCATAGAATTTCTTTCCCACTGCTGAATGGATGGATTGTGCAATGCTTTTCATTCGCTAAGTATTGACAGTAGATTCAAGGTCTGGTTGGCGGGTGCAGTTGCGACAGATGGAAGCAGTGGCCGCGGAAGGTGTGGGGATATTAACATTGTAGGATGGGGGAGGGAGGGGTTTATATAAGATGGACAGATGATGGGGACATCGAACAACCGTGGGGACATTGTCCCTTTATGCATACCCTTCCGCGGCCACTGGACAGAAGGACGCCGTACAAATACAAAGTATGTACATATGGCGTTCAATCAACATTTTTTCCATAAATGGACATCATCCCTCTAATTGCACCACCACACCTAAGCCATTCACTAAATATCGCTGTTACATATATGAACTGCCTGCACCATTGAATTTATTTCGAGCGAGGTCAAGGTTGCTTAAAAGGTCTCTCTGCTAAAATAGAAACTCAAATTACAAATTTTTCCAAGCGAGGGTTTCCCCCTTTATGGCTAATATTTCTTATTTTACTTGTCTTTCTGTACAAATTTCTTTGATCGAGATCAAAGCAGGGAAAGAGAAATAAGTGAAAATCACATCGTGTTTAAGAAAGGTCTCATATTTCTTTCATTTGGTTGGCACTTTACTCGGGGGAATATCTGTGTAAGAAAAGGGCAATTTTCTTTTGATCCCGTAAATTGAAGCATGATCAAAGTTTAATTAATTAGTGTTTCTTATTTATAAGCAATAAGTGAAGAACAATTTGGAATTATTTGTTCTGCAAAGAAAGACAATGCGCAATTGTTTGATTTTTGTATGTTCTTATAGATAATTTACTGCGTTTCTACATAATATTTTTGTCAAAATTGAGATGCAAAACGAAATTTTGTGAAGGTTAGATATGTAATATGCAGATAATAATTTCCATTTTCTCTTCGTCTTTTTCATGTTGATTGGATGAAAGCATTCTTTGCTTATTAGAAGGCACGTGTAAAACAATAAGTGAAGAACAATCCGCGTTATTTGCTTGTTCATAAGATGTGCATTGCCTGGTTTACATATGTATATGTACATATAATTTTTTAGATATGTTTGTCAAAATTGAGACGCAAAAAGAAATTTTGTGCAGAATATGATAAGCAGACATAATAAAATGCAGGTAATGATTCCCAATTGACTTGTCAAGTAGAATTGATGAAAGCTTATCAGAAGGCACATGTAAAACAATAAGACAACATCTAATAAATAAAGAACAATTCGAGTTATCTGCTCCTACGAAGGGAGAGGATGCGGATTGCCTGATTTATGTATGTATGTACATATAATTTACTGCGTTTCTACATATTTTTGCCAAAATTGAGACGCAAAACGAAAATTTGATCAGAACATGATAAGCGGAGATATGGAATATGCAGATAACGATTCACATTTTCTCTTTGACTATTTCACGTTGATTGGGTGAAAGCATTCTTTGCTTATTAAACTGCACGTGTAAAACAATAAGTATTGAAGAAAAATTCATGTTATTTATTCGAAAGTACGAAGGGATGGGATGCATATTTTATTGTCCAATTTGTACATAATTTACTGTGCTTCTTCATAATATTTTTGTCATAGTTGAGATTCCACAAAATTTTAGTGCATGATATGCTCAGCGGAAAGTAATAAGTATGCAGAAAATCAGGTAAATTTTCTCTTTGACTTTCTTTGCGATGATTGAATCAAAGAACGCCTTGCTTATTAAACTGCACGTGTAAAACAATAAGTAAAGCATGAAGGGATATGATGCACAGTATAAACCATGCAATTATGTATAAACTTTATACACAATTTAGTGTGCTTCTTCATCAGATTTTTGACAAAATTGAGACGCAAAAAGATATTTGATAAGCTGAGGTATGCAGATAATCATTAACATTTTCTCTTGAAATCCTGCAAAGGGATGAAAATCCAGCAATATCATAATTTACCGTATTCCTTCACAATATTTTTCTCAAACTTGAGACCCCACAAAATTTGTATGATAAGCCGAAAGTAATAAGTACTTATGCACATAATAATCAGTCCAACTTTCCCTTTGATTTTCTCCCCAATGAATGGATGAAAAGCAAGCCTTGCTTATTAGGTAGTCTGCTTGCACGTGTAGCAGCGGTCGTGTAGCAGGCAACGTTACGCCCGTGTCAACCTTATCTTTTTCAAAGTTTGACATTTCTACACAAATGAACACACACGTACACATGTACAAAGATAGGAATCATTACTGCAAAAGAGCGTGTGTACCTATGTCGAGATAAATTGTCCGTGCTTTCTCTCTACAAAGTCCGCTAAGAAGATATCAACAGTTTGCCGAAAGAAAGACGTCACCAAGTACCTGACTTTCCAGAAACTTTGCACAAAATGTGTGCGCACTTTGCGGAACAATTGATCATTTCAAGTTCTTTCTTACGACTCGGAATATTGATGAGAATGAGAGAAAGAAAAAGAAACCTGACTTGGTGAAAGTCAGGGTTTGATTTTTTTTTTCTCCAGAATAACAACCAAACCACCTCTGCAATCTTGGGGAAAATAACTTATTATTCCCCGAAAACCGTAGAAATGCCGCATGAAATCCCAACTTATTTAAAGGGCAGACTTTTTTTATTAATTTCATTTTTGCTAAAGATTGATATTTAACCTGCGTGCTGACGTGCATTGCGAGAAAGTTTTTTTTTCTCCGGATTTGCTAAACCGTTTTCAAGTTGATGCAAGGAAAATTATTTCATGGAAATGCTTAATTATTTATCCAGTGGTATAACTATGTTCATAAATTCATGCTTGACAATAAGCGAAATTTCCTTTTGAAGTTGTCCTTGGTCGGCAAGGCACGTGGACATTGAAAGAGCAGCAGCAGCAGCAGCTTGCTTTCATAATTGGCCACCCAACAACTTGTCAAAAGTTTATTTATAATTTACTGGAGAAAGCAGGGGACCAATGACGTGTTGGTTATGTATTTCGCCACGTTTGTGTTGATACAATAAACAGCAGCCGTGTCCTTCAAGTAAGGATGAAAGTAATTCATCTCTCGTTTCAAAGAACGTTGTAGGACCAAAACGACAAGATTTTTCTTTACCTTTGCTTTAGCCGAGAATATCAAATCAAAAGAAGCCAAACGAAATGTACGTACGTATTTGCGAGCTAGGCCGCGGATTCCGGGGGTACATTAACTTTGTAGGAGAGGGGGGAAAGGGTTTGTATAAGATGGGAAGATTATGCGGACATCGAATTACGGTGGGAACATGGACCCTCTGTCCACACACCCTTCCGCGGCCACTGCATCATGCACATATATTTGAGTAGCCTGAATTCTCCAGTGGCCGCGGAAGCTGTGGAAACATCTGGGGACGTTAACATTGTAGGATAAGGGAGAGGGAAGGGTTTATATAAGACGGTGAGATGAGGCGGATATCGAACAACTGTGGGGACATTGTCCCTCTGTCCCCACGCTTCCGCGGCCACTGTATCATGCACATACATTTGAGTAGCATGAATTCTTCCAGTGGCCGCGGAAGCTGTGGGGACATCTAGGGACATTAACATTGTAGGATAGGAGAGGGGAGGGTTTATATAACATGGGGAGATGATTCCGACATCGAATAACCGTGGGGACATTGTCCCTCTGTGTTCCGCGGCCACTGAGTACGTACATAAATAATATTGAAGTCAAGGTGGTGGTCCGACTGCGGAGAGAGAAAGAGAGATGAATATTAGCTCAATGCACAACTATGCACTAAAAAGAAGCCGTAGGTTAAAGAGTAAATTAAACGAATTGTATTGTACGGTGGCTCATATTTTATTAAATTCTGGCACCATTTGCATTTAGAAAATTATGTAAAAATTCCAGATATCAAACTTTCACCGGGTATGTGCATCTGGCATGTCGAAACTGTATAAATTAATGTAATTGTGCTCCTGAAACCGCACCGAATATTCTATTCCCTTGACTCGAATTGTAACTCAACGTGAGAACGGGGCGGCTGTATTGTGAAATCATGCATAATCGAAATTCGACTCTATTTAAATCGAATTAGGGACAGGGCGAGATGTCATATTTAACAGTTCACGGGATGGATTTATTAGCTAAAGTTCTTCAATTAGAGACTAATAGCATTGTACATAATGCACGGCGTAATTTAATGGAGTTCTATCCTTTATGTACGACAATCAGTAAATATGCTTACGTAAGGTACTTAAAGAGATAGCAAAGGTAGTAGCGTTGCATTGGTGACGATATGATATGCATAGTGCTGGCCTTGTGATTGATTGATCTGCTAGTACGGGTATACATATGCTACAGTAGCCGCGGAAGCCGTGGGGACATGGGGGGACATTAATATTGTATGTTGGATAGGGGAGGGAGGGGTTTGTATAAGATGGGGACATCGAATAGCCATTTGGACATTGCCCCTCTGATCCCACCCACGCTTCCGCGGCTAATGGTCTTGCCCACGTATACGCTACGTGTATATGTGTGTGCAATAGTGGCCGCGGAAGCCGTGGGGACATCTGGGGACATCAATGTTGTAGGATGGGGGAGGGAGTTTTATGTATAAGATGGGGAGATTATGCGGACATCGAACAACCGTGGGAGAATTGTCCCTCTGTCCCCACCCACGCTTCCGCGGCCACTGGTTATTATGCATGCTGCCAATATCAGTAGAATTGTTTCGATTTTATGCCCACATCATTTTCCGATCATATTTAATGCGTACTACAAGGCTTGTAGTACAAGCCCAGCACTGAATATGGGCGAGTGAGTAATGGGGGACGTAGGATTTATGGAACTGAGACAATCAAATGAAATTGCATGGCGTTGACATTTCATACGATGTTTGATTTCTTGCTTGGTCCTCTAACCTGCTTCAGTCATGTAATGTTCAGTGGCCGCGGAAGTGTGGGGACCGAGTGACAATGTCCCCACTGGTATTCGATGTCCGCATCATCTCCCCATCTTAAATAAACCCTTCCCTCCCCTATGTACAATATTAATGTCCCCACATGTCCCCACACCTTCCGCGGCCACTGTACAACTTGTGGACGTGGAATGACGCATGTAAGCGAACATTTCGGCGAAGTACTTATTGACAGGACAAATTCCACACACGGCGGAAGGATCGTAAAGTAAATTTGGGTCACATAAATAAGTGTGTTATTGAAAAGGACAGTTGTCTTGATAAGTAAGAGCTCGGGACGTGTCACCTGTCCGAATTAGGGATTACTTTTTGGCGTGAAGTTAGTGGTGAAAGGAGCAGTCGTTGAATTTCACTTTCTTTCAGATTCGTGCAACATCTTTGGACATGAAGGGTGGCTCTACTTCGTCAAACTCGTCCACCGTGGATCTCAGGATTAGCCCATTGTACGACAGGACCTCCTCACAGTCGCAAAACTCTCTTAATTCCCTCAGTGACAGGACGAACATTCCAATGTGTGGGGTCGGACTGAGGTAATAAGTCGGAAATAATGGAGGTCTTCAAACGTATGCTTTCCAATTTTTGACAAACTAGTGGAAATCGATGGCAAGTTTAATTAGTGTGAAATTTGCGAAAGACACGATCTCCCAATGGGCAAGTTTGGCAGAGATATTTGCATCCGAAGAGGAGAAAGCGCGTCTTAATGGCGACAAATTTTACACTTTCTAAATTTACTGCGCGCTTTCTCCTCTTTGGATGCAAATATCTCTGCCAAACGTGTCCATTGGGAGATCGTGTCTTTCGCAAATTTAATACCAATTAAATTTGCAATAGATTCACACTAATTTGGCAAAAACCTGAGAGCATACGCTAGGAGACCTCCATTGCAAATTTCATGCAAATATTTTCAAAATTTGTACAAAGACATTTCAATTTTTGACAAGTAATTTTCTATCTTGTGAGTAGACGCTCTTCGCGATGTCTGTCTCCCCTCCTGATTCCACCAAGGTCACCGACAGCATCGGATGGGTCTGGTCAATCTCCGGCCCCTCTGTCGCCCCTCTTGGGAACGCTGCAACTGGAATTGTATCAGAAGAAGGACGTCAAAATCACTCTTCCGGGGAGTAAACAGCCCGAAGCGAATCTCGACGATGGCTCAAAACGTCTTGGACAGCTTCGTTTCCAGCTGAAATATGACTTTGACAAGTCTGATCTCCACGTCCATGTCATTGAAGGTGCGTACATAGAGCTTAAAATGTCTTTAAATTGAAAAGCCAGCTCCAGGGTTTCATTTTCTGTGGGTTTGCTACATTTATTTGCACTGCAAAGAAATAAACGTAAGAAATGGGAGGTGCAAGAAACTGGGAGAAAGTGCAAGAAATATGACGGAATAGCGGTGGGACATGGTTTCTTGCGCCTTGCATTTCTTGTAAATCGTCAAAAAATACCTGCAAGAGGCCACTTTCTCCCAGTAATTTCTTGCAAGCGGGTACTTTCACCCAGTGTTTCGTTTCTTGCGAGTTTGCTATATTTCTTGCCCGGCAAAAGCAAGAAATGCGAGGTGCAAGAAACTGGGAGAAAGTGCAAGAAATATGCGCCATCTAGCCACGCGCCGTATGAAATATAACTGCGAGGCGTATAGTTTCATGCGCCCTGCATTTCTCGCAGGTCAAAATATTTACCTGCAAGAAACCACTTTCTCCCCCTTTTTTCTTGCAAGTAGTTACTTTCACCCGAAACACTGGCCCAGTTCGCCTTTGACACTGATACAACCACGAACATAACGTCTTTCAAAATAAAATTGAAAATGAAATTATGGCGTGATACACATTACAGTGTGACTTTCTCCGTGAATTTCTCCCTCTCTTTACCTATACGTATATGCACTATATCCATTAACATTGAGTTAAGTCGAGGTGAGTGAGTATTGTACAAAATAATATTCTTTTGATTTTCACTTTCCCGTTCACGTACGTACATAAACTGGGCGTAGAATTACATCCATACATTTTATGCCACGACTTTCCCAACAGGGAAAGTCACTCTGGAGCTTGATTCTTTTCGTAGTTGCATTATCTCCGACATATTATATCTCTCTTTGCTTCTTTCCCCATCTCCCAGTTTTGGTCGCAGTGGCCGCGGAAGGGTATGAACAGAGGGACAATGTCCCCATCATCTGCCCATGTTATACAAACCCTTCCCTCCCCTCATCCTACAATGTTAATGTCCCCCCACGGCTTCCGCGGCCACTGTTTTGGTCGGTCACAGCAATCCAATTCGAAATGCTTTCAACCTCGTTGTCGTCGTCCTTCCTCTCCTTTCAGGGCTGCATTGTCTGTTTGACTTTTCATCTCATTTCACTCCCGACTGTTCTCTCTCATTTTACCGTATAGCGTGTAAGGTAACAAAAGAATTGGACGGGGAAGAGTCCTTGGGAATGCACAAGATGCTTCTTCCTCTTTTCATGAGAGACTTGTCAACTACATACTTGATTTGTATTTATTTACTTGCTTGCTAGCCAGCTTGCTGACGGAAATTGGGAGAAATTCCGTCTTGACAGTTTTGAAAATAAGTACGTATTTATTAAGGTCTCATTGCATGTGGGGTTTTAACTTAAATTTGTGTGTCTCAACTTTCCCTTTTACACGCATTCAAATATCGAGTTTGAAACATGTCATTTCTGAGTGTTTTTTTGAAAAATAAAGATTTTATTGCATCTAAAAAAATAGATCATTTTTAGGCCCGAAAAGTTATGAGGTTAGAATTATTTTTTTTAGAAAATAGAAATAAAATACATAAAAAATAACAAGAAAAAATTAAATATGTTCTCATGAAAGAAAAAAAAATCAAAATTCGAACCTCCTAACTAACTTTTCGAATATAAAAATTACAGATTTTTGAATACAATAAAATTGTCATTTAAAAAAATGCATGGAGATTAACAGGTTTCAAAATCGTCAATTCAAGAAGGGAAAGTTGAGACAGGAAAATTTAAATTCTTCAAAACCCGCATGCAATGGACCCTTAAACCAGCGTACTTTCCATGTTGTGTGACATTTTGGGTGGAAATCATTAGAACACTTTCTGTGTAAGTACATATCAGCGATACGATACGACGATATCATTATGCACGTCGAGTCGTTTGTGTTTCACGGTTTGGTTTGATATCCTTAGAAATTCGAGTACACTTTGGTTGCAATAAATTCAAACAGCTTGACTCTGTTTGTTTGGTTGGATTTGTATGGACTCGTTAAATCTGGTATTCTGCTTGGGTGGGTTTGTACTTATGTGCATAAAAATATACGCAAGTCTGAATGTGACAGGTCACCTTAAAAATGTCCTCATACAAATAAAGGTACATATGCATACAAATGTTCATGTCATAAGACTTGCATCGCACTACTTCAATATTAATACGGTGTAGTGACAAGGGGTGTGTCAGGCTTGTTCGTCCCTGATTTTTTTGCAATATGTGTAACTCCACACAGCTATTAAATACACACTTTTACAATAACTTTTGGTTCAAAACACGACCCAGTACACAAAACTCGCCGATTTTTTTAAACCGGTCCCGTTTCCAAATCGGATTCGGATAGTGAATCCATAGATTCCGCTGTGGAAAAGGGGGCGTTTTTGTATTTTAAAGTTATAAAAATCAGTGATTTTTGCGAGTTTTGGCCTAAAATTTATTTGTATTTAGGACATGTTGAAAAAATAATCCGGGACGAACAACCCTAACACACCTATTGTAACATGAAATGTATGTACATACCTGCAGTAAACAGATCTCATCGTTGAACAAATATCCACTTTCTCAACCTTGAAAACTGACACTAGTTGACCCCCTATCAATCCCATCCTAGAGACCTAGCCCAAAAGAGCTTATACATTTAAAAAGCAAATTGCATAAACGAATCCAATCCCTTTGAAGGATCAGCAATATAATTTTAAATAACAAATGGCCTTCGTTCGCCAAAGTATTAAGGTTTGAAAAGGAATTTTGTGTACGTGCATGGCTCCCATTTGTTTGAAGTTTTGAGAACAGGTATAAAATTCCAGGGGGGAAATCGATGCTTGAAATTTCATGATAAACAGATTTTTTTTTTCATATTCCCAAACCAGTCGAAAATAATTTGGGCTTTCATTTCACCATAAATAAAATCACCCACCACTAATTCTTCACCCTTTCAACCAGTGGCCGCGGAAGCGTGGAAATAGGGGGGCAATGTCCCCAAGGTTATTCGATGTACCCATAATCTGCCAATCTTATATAAACCCTTCCATCCTTTATTCTACAATGTTAATGTCCCCACGGCTTCCGCGGCCACTGGGAGAATTCAAGCTACTCAAATGTATGCACATGAAGCAGTGGCCGCGGAAGAGTGGGGACTAAGGGACAACGTCCCCACAGTTATTCGATGTCCCCACCATCTTATATAAACCCCTCCTCCTACCCCTGTCCTACAATGTTAATGTCCCCAGATGTCCCCTCGCGGCTTCCGCGGACACTGCTTTCAACCAACGTATTGAGGATTAATCAGCCTAAAAAACTTTGACAAAGAAGTATTTACTGAATATTTTCTGCCCCAAGAGAGCCTCCGTCTTGGTTACAATGACGTAGTTTGTTTCTCTGGAGGTGCCCCCGGATTATTTTTCTACGTATGTGGAACATACAACACGTGTGTGGAACATGAGAAATACATAAATGTGACTTGACGAATCAGAATCGAACCTTGATCTCATTAAGAAAAAAGATTTATGTCAAATGTTGCACGACTTTCACCCGAGGGGCAGAACGAGACAGCGAGTCCCGTACAGTAAGATTTATGTATGTATTGTATGTCACTATTTGGTAATGAATATGTTGGAAAGGGTTTGGAACCAAGTAATATTTGACTTGTTGTTATCATCTCGGATCGCATCTTGACTATTTTGATGAATAGATGTACTTATCAGTGTTTCGGGTGAAAGTAACCACTTGCAAGAAATGATGGGAAGAAAGTGGTTATTTTGACCTGCAAGAAATGCAAAGCGTAAGAAACTTCGCTGCGCCGCCATATTTCTTACAGCGCGTGGCTAGATGGCACTTATTTCTTGCACTTTCTCCCAGTTTCTCGCACCTCCCATTTCTTACGTGACATGCTGTCCAGTGCAAAAAATGTGGCAAACCCGCAACGAAACGAAACACTGCTATATTTTCGCAATATTTGATTCCTATCTTGTCCTGTTTTTTTCTGAGATTAATCAATTATGTAGGTACATACCCTCCGGAGATGGTAAACATGACACGTGACAGTATTTAGTTAAGACGGAAGTATGATAAATGACGCAGTGTAAATATGAAACTTCGAAGAATTTATGTCTTATCTTTGATGATAACTTACTGAGGATACTTTCTTCTGTTTGGATTTCAAATCCATCGCCATCATTGACTAATTAAATCCTTGTTTGTTTTAGCTGTTGGCTTGGCTGTGAGCAATGAAGGAGGATTTAATGATCCTTACATTCGCTTGTACTTGTCGCCGGGAGTGGACAGCAGGAAACGAGAGACCTCAATGCATCGGAACGAGTCAAGTCCTTACTTTGACGAGCACTTCAAGTTCCCCGTGTCACAAGAGGATCTCCAGGATCAAATCTTGATATTGCAGGTTAGGATTATGTACTTGTGAATGACTATTAGCTTATTAAATTGTATGATAAAACATAAATAAGAATTGGGTCGCAAACCATGTTCAACCCAAATTAGTTTTTGACCACATTTTTGACCAAATTATTATTTTTTATTTTATGTTAGTTTGAAAGATCAACTCTTTAGAAACAACATTTAAATAGTGCGGAGCTTGCGCGGATCCGAAAATTTCAGCAAATTCGTAAAAATGCTCGAAATCGGTGCCTTGCGCCAGCACCGCGGACTGTTCGCGAACTTGCGGTGCCGCAACGTGTTGAAATTTTCGGTCTGAGCAAGCATCTCCGCAGTAAATGTTGTTTCTAAAGAGATGCTCTTTCAAGGTGACTTGGTCAGAAAATAATCTGGGTTGAACATGGTGTGCGTCCCCGTTTTAAGTTCATTCATTCTGAAATGAGACATTGATTCTGACAAAGTTGAGGGAAAAAAATTCACTTATTTGTGGCTACATGTGGGCTGAGTGAAAGTTGGTTGGAACTAGAATAACTTGAATGCAATGAAAGTGAAAGTTGATGGATCTGTAGAATAAATGTAGCCATCCGTCATATTACGTACTTCATTACTAATTAAAATCAACTACAAGCTGAGTAAAAATGTAATTGATTCTCAATCAAAGTGTGGTTAGTTCAGCGGTCTCGAAGTAATGCGAGGGTTGGAATAATGTATTATTAAACTTTCTCTCCAGACATTTGTAGCTTTCTCACTAATGTGTCTGTCATTCAGAAGGAAAAGCTTGTTTTTAGATACATATATACACTTTAGTAACCGTCTCTCTCAATTGTGACCCATGTCGATTACCGAGATGATAAACTTTGTCGCATGATAGCTCACTTGATCACTCTTCCTTGATGAAAATGACATGATATAAAATTCTATTTTATTATGGACAACTTTGCAACTAACTATAACAATGGAGGTCTCCCAGCGTATGGTCTCAGATTTTGACCAATTTAGATAGTGTCAATCGATCATAAATTTAATTGGCATGAAATTTGAGTAAGAGGCGATCTTCCAATGGGTACGTTTGGCAGAGATGTTTGCATCCGAAGAGGAGAAAGCGCGCAGTAAATTTAGAAAATGTAAAATTTGTGGACTTTAACGTGGACGTTTTCTCCTCTTCAGATGCAAATATCTCTGCCAAACGTGTCCATTGGGAGATCGTGTCTTTCTCAAATTTCATACTAATTAAATTTGTCATAGATTGACACTAGTTTGCTCAAAATCTGAGAGCATACGCTGCAAAACCTCCATTCTCAGTATAAAAATAACATGATTATGTTTCATACCAGGTATTCGACTATGACCGTTACTCAAGGAACGATGTGGTGGGTCAAGGTAAGTGACAGTAAATTTACGCCACGCAACCTTTCGATTGTCCTAGATACATTTTAACTCAAAATAATATCTAATTTTGTGTCCAGTTTCGTTCCGTCTGGATGAATTTGATGTAACGACAGCTCTGGAGATCAATGCGGACGTGATCAAAAATAAAAAGGTGAGCATTTCCTTTGAATTCTGGTGTACCGTGTGTTGTGTATACTCTGCGCTGCTGATGTACTTTCTGCATGAGATGATTTTACCCAATCTCAAATTCCTTTGACGTCAATGGATCTCGTCTTACAAGTCGGGTTAACCAAGCCAGACCAGATCTGTAACTAACTAGTCGTCCGTAAAGTAAGCAAGCATGATACACGTACGTTCGTATTTTCACTCTGGATGAGGGAGCAGATTTCCCTTGAAGGGTTCGAGATAGATAGTAATTCGCTGTCATAATCTTTTCATCACGAAATATGTAATGTTCCGTCTTCGTGTCGTTTTTCTTGCACTGTTTAAAAATAACTAATAAACCAATTAATTTGATGCTTTATATGCAAATGTCGAGGGAATTTCGCAACTAAATTTATACGTACATATTTTACTTTCTATTCGCGTTTCAGCTTTAATTTGAGCTGCGAGCACGATTAAGGTTTCTATTTTTGAGGTGAAAATTCTAAATATAAGTTACACCTATGTGAATTTGGTTAGGAATTTCGTAACTAAATTTCTACGCACATATTTATCTTACTTTCTACTCGTGTTTCACCTTTAGTAGCGGTGTCTATTTCTGAAGTGAGGATTCTAAATATAAATAAGTACGTATGCCAACTTGCTTAGGATTGTTAACCACCACATCTCATCAAATCAACGACAAAGTGGAAAATAGTGGCGGATATTGGATATCCAAGGCTTTCCTTGAGATTGAAATGAAATCAGCGCAGCAACAACAACAAGGAGACGAAAGAGGAGAGAAAGCAACAAGCAGAATCGTAAAGTCGAGGTCTTGCTACGCATCCGGTTCAAATTCCTGATGGGATTTTGGTCCTTTTCATATCCTTCCTTCCTTCCTTCCCCCAAGGTGAAGGAGAAAGCCTTCGTGAAGGAACAGTGGCCGCGGACGGGTGGGGGGGGCAGAGGGACAATGTCCCCACGGTTGTTCGATGTTCGAATCATCTCCCCATCTTATACAAACCCATCCCTCACCTATCCAACAATGTTAATGTCCCCACGGCTTCCGCGGCCACTGCATCCGTCTTCTTTTTGGAGAGTGATATTTGCCTCCATCTCGTTCGAAATCCTCCCTTGACACCACGTCACCAACCAACTCGGTCCTTTTTTTATGCGTCGTTTTCGTGGTTTGAAATCCCATTTATTTATATTTACTGTTGAGGAGAAACCTTGAGTTTTGCTAGCACATCACATCACACGATATGCTCGACTTGCTTAAAAGAAGACGGCGTAAAGATCAGTGGCCGCGGAAGCGGGGGGGGGAAATGTCCCCACGGTTATTCGATGTCCGCATCATCTCCCCATCTTATACAAACCCTTCCCTCCCCCATCATACAATATTAACGTCCCCAGATGTCCCCACAGCTTCCGCGGCCACTGCTAAAGATGAAAGTGTCTCTCAAGCACTGCGAGAAAATAAATATGACTCTTTTTTTCCTACTCAGAATTCCGTGACGCGTTTTAACCAACTTGTATCGCAATTTTGAATCTCAAAGGATTTTTTTTGTCTATATTTGTTTCAGCCCTCTGGGGAGAGACAAGAGATTCTGGTGTCACTCTCGTTCTTGCCCCACGGTAAGAGTTACGTAGTTTGTTATGTTTCTAATCTTGGAGCAGAATGAGGTTTAAAATGGACAGAATTTTACAATTATTTTTCTGAAATGATTATTAAATCCGTAATGGCAAAGTTTTAATTACTTTTTTGTTCCTCCACCTTTAGCGGAACGTTTGGGTGTGGTTTTACTCAAGGCGAGAAATTTGTTCTTACCTCCGAACAAGGAAACTCTTGGTAAGTATTATTTTTTATATCTTGAAAGGGATCAGTGTTTCGTTTCTGTCTGGTTTACCGCATTTTTTGCACTGGAAAAAATGTAATGTGCAAGAAACTGGGAGAAAGTGCGAGAAATATGCGCCATCTATAGCGGCGCGGCGTAGTTTCTCGCGCCTTGAATTTATAGCAGGTCAAAATATTTACCACTTTCTCCCCGTTATTTCTTGCAAGTGATCACTTTCACCTGAAGTGATATTTAGACCGAATATTTTCGAATTTTACGTCACCTCGCACTTTCCCTACGTATACTTTACGAGTGGAGAAAGTTCGCTTTATTATTAAAAAAATGGTTCCTCGGAAAGGAGGGGATTGCCCTGAGGATAAATATACCGCGAATTTTTTACTAACTTGGGCAAAGATGTGGTTGACGTAGCAGCGGCCGCGGAAGGGTGGGAACAGAGGGGCAAAATCCCCATTAATCTTACATATACCCCACCCTATCATACAATGTTAATGTCCCCCCACCTTCCGCGACCACTGTACGTAGTAGTAGTCAGTCACTCGAGTGAGAGGAGTATTTGGATGAAATGATAATAATGACATTCCTTTAGTTGACACAAAGTGAAAGTTTTTTCTGTGGATTCGCCTATTTTCACAGATCCTGTGGTGAAAGTTTATCTGGTTGGAGGAGGGAAGCGACTCAAGAAGAAGAAAACGACGCCGAGGAGAAATACACAAGATCCCGTCTGGAATGAGTCTGTCGCCTTCTCCATTTCTGCTGCCAGCTTGGCCAACGCTTCTCTCGAGGTGGGTTTCATACCTTTACAGTAGAGTTGCTTGCATATGGTTAAATTATTTGGGCTCACATTTGCATATTTTGACACGAATTGGTTCATCGTGGAAACCCCAGTGAGATTTATGCAAATGAGGTGATAAGCTAAAGTAAGAGGATAGTATGATGTACTTGGTGACTTATCACCAAAATTGACACAATTTAAGTTGGTTAATAGAATGGCGATGAGTTTTTAGGCCAGTTTCGATGAGTTGCAATTTTTCTGAAGGCTTCTTAAACTTGAGATTTCCTCCTTCAAAAAAGTGTCAAAATCTGGACTGTATATTTTTGACAAATTTTGCTCTACAAATTAAGTCGTCCAGAATTTTAAACTAAATTCCCAGAGCGGAGAAATGATTACAAATCTTGAGGATTTTTATTAGTCTGTCCTACGATTCTTGTACATACTTTTGGGTCATAATGAAACAAATTGTTATAATAATTCGGTCTTTTTTGCAATGAAACATTTCAGATTTGTGTGCTCGACCAGTACAGTGATTTGAGGGGTAATACCAAGGCGCAGGTTGGTAGGTGCATCCTTGGGCCACGTGAAAATGGTTCGGAACTGGCTCACTGGCAAGACATGAGGAAAAATAAAAATGGTAAAGGTGTCGCCATGTGGCACGTACTGACTTAATTTGGGAAAAAATATTCAAAAAATTGGAACAAATTCATTTACAAAGTATTCATTAACTACTTATTATTCCGATATAATTAAATATGTACATATGCATGACAAAGTATTAGACAAAGTATAGCAGTCATGTTTTTCCGGGTATTATGACGTGAATGTCCCTATTATTCCATCAAAAATATGTATATAATCAACTTCTGATGTGTGTTTTCAACCCGAAATCAAAACTTTTTGTAATTATCTAATTGCCATAAGCCGATTAGAATTTAGAATGTTGTTGTCGTCAATTTTGAGTATTTTTATCAATTAAACGTCAAGTAAGTTATTTTTTGCATGAAAATTATTGTCAATCTCTCCCATTTCATAACTTCCTTCCTCGTCATAATAATGCAGTGGCCGCGGAAGCCGTGGGGACATTAATATTGTAGAATGGGGGGAGGGAGGGGTTTATATAAGATGGGGAGATGATGCGGACATCAAACAACCATGGGGACATTGTCCCTCTGTCCACACCCTTCCGCGGCTACTGTACTAATTGCACGTATTATCAGAGAACGGGGTAAGGACTTATCGTCATGATGATGTTAGGTACTCCTTTGCATAATAGATACTTAAGCTGTATTTGAAGAGGAAGTACTATTCAATTTATTGAGGTGACTACTAAATACTATTTTAGGAAAATCTATGTATATATTGGAAATTTTAAGGATGTCGTGTCATCTCATTTTTAACTCAAGCTTTCTCTGAAACCACTTTATGACTACTTGTACATACGTAAATAGATGTAAACGATGTCATTAAAGAGACAAGTTGTCGACGTTAAGAGTCAACATTTGAGCCAAAAACTATACAGATAGTTCTGTATTAATGTGTCTATAATTATCTCAGTCACAGTATGACGGTATTTTATCTAACTAATACATATAAATAAGTATAATTCAATGTATAAATATAGCTGCTCTGAAATTGCGTATCGTCTCTGTTCGTGGAAAAGTTGTGGGTTGAGAAATCACGTGAAAATGGGATCTATTTTTGGGAAATATGAGACTCCATAAGAACAACATGGTGGCACGTTTTCACCTGAAAACGTATGTTTCGACGCAGTTTTTGGTTTATCAACCAACAACTTTTGCACGAATGGCTCCGATATTTATAAAACTTACAAAATTTATACCTCATTTAAATTTTAAATGTTGTTTCAACATAAACTACTTAATGTATTCCACATTAATTAATTATGAAACAACGGTAAACTAGGCAGTAAGGTCTCAAATTTATTCTTGCATGCATTATTGTGGATACAAATGTAAATATCTAGAATTGAGATGATAATGTTACACAAGCAGGAATATACTGCTAATTATTTTGTTCTGTTTTTAAACCGTAACAGAGTCATAACTAATAAGTAAACAAAAAAAATCTATATTATAAGCTGGAAATGTCTTTCTGCAACGGAAGTGAAAGTAATTTTCCGTGACGGAAGTGAAAGTGGAGAAAGTTAAGTTTCGAATGGCGCGAAAATTCAAAACAAATTAAAAATTCAAAAATTACGAGTCAGATGTTAGTTATCTGGGAGTGGTTGTCTGATGGTGCTTATCTGGGAGTGGTTGTCTGATGGTGCTCATCTGGGAGAGGTTGCCTGATGGTGCTTATCTGGGAGTGGTTGTCTGATAGTGCTTATCTGGGAGTGGTTGTCTGATGGTGCTTATCTGGGAGTGGTTGTCTGATGGTGCTTATCTGGGAGAGGTTGTCTGATGGTGCTTATCTGGGAGTGGTTGTCTGATGGTGCTTATCTGGGAGAGGTTGCCTGATGGTGCTTATCTGGGAGTGGTTGTCTGATGGTGCTTATCTGGGAGTGGTTATCTGGGAGTGGTTGCCTGATGGTGCTTATCTGGGAGTGGTTGTCTGATGGTGCTTATCTGGGAGTGGTTGTCTGATGGTGCTTATCTGGGAGAGGTTGTCTGATGGTGCTTATCTGGGAGTGGTAGTAGCTATGCTGGGTGGTTATTTCACTGCGAAGTGAAATTAGTTAGATTCAGAGTTTCGTCACTTCTGTGGAAGTGAAGTGGAAGTAAGTTCATGGATCCAGAGTTCGTCACTTCTACAATCAACAATTCTGTACGAGTTTGTCACTCCACTTCGGAGTGGAGTGGAGTGAAAGTCATGAATCTGTATTACTCCATGGATTGGTTACTGTCTATACTGCCCTATGATTTTTGTCAGACACAATGTGCATGTGCTTCCACCTAAACTTGTCCCCCCGAACTATAAAGATATTTGATTACGTAGCTATCATGAAATTCGTCACTTACGTGAAAATTTTGACAAATATTTGTTTGGGTTTATTTTATTTTATAGATTGATTTATTGTCTTGAAATATTTTTAAACTCGTTAATTTTAATGCAAATTGTGAATGGACGACCCCAGGGTAGGCTTGGTTTTGATTGGTTACAGAGGTAGGGCTTTGTACTGCAGGACTTGGTGCCTTCGCCCCCATTTTTGAGCTCAGTTTGAAGTGTATTATGCACAGTCACTCCCCAAACAGGCTCAGGTTGATGTTACAGAATGAATTTAAGATAATATTGTTCCTTTTATGTCCATCAAAATTTTTTTCCCCGAATATTCGGACAGGCACCAAATCGTGGCATGAGGCGCGTAGCACAATATCTGCCCATGTTGTCCCACTCTTCACAACACCAGTAACCTATCCATGGTGTAATACAGATTCATGGTGAAAGTGGAGTCAGAAACGAGTACATAGAATTTGTCGCTCCACTGCGGAGTGGAGTGGAAGTGGAGTGGGAGTCAGACACGAGTACTCGGATTTTGTCACTCCACTGCGGAATGGAGTCAAGATAACCACCCAAAATAACCACCATTTACAACCATCCCAACATAACTACCATCAGACATTGAATTTTTTAAATTTAATTTGTTTTTAATTTTCGCGCCATTCGAAACTTGACTTTCTTTACGCTCACTTTCGTTGCGGAAAATTTGCTTTCAATTCCATTGCTGACTGACATTACCAGCAAATAATTTTCGCTCGCCCGGCGGGAGACGGGCTTATACGCTAGTAGATTATATTGACGTCAATTTTCAATAATTGATTGGAATGCAAGTGGTGCAATGCGGGTTACAAGAGTATTTCCAGCTTTAAATAGATGAGGCAAGTTTTAAATAGTATAATTGAGTGTTAGAGATTTTATGTAGACGTTAGATTCAATTGTTGGTATTAAAATTAGCTAGTATTATCAGGGATGGGAAAATTGCTGTGTCAGGATAGAGTATTTTGAGCCCTGTTGTTCTCAGGGTTTGGATTTCCGGGGCTGTTACACCCACAAAAATACGAGAATCTACGTCAAAAAGGCAACTCGTATGAAAATACAGATTTTTTAAAGAAATTAACTTTTTATCGCTGTCAAAATACTTTATTAAAAAAAGATCGTGAAATCAAATCAATGGTTATCAATGGTTATTTTCAGTATTTTGACAACGATAGAAAGTTAATTTGTTCACATAACCTGTATTTTCGTATGAATGTTGCCTTCTCCACGTAGATTCTCGTTTTTTTGTGGGTGTAACAACCCTGGAAATCCAAACCCTGGGAAGAACAGGGCTCAAAATAAGATATTTTGCCAAAGTATTTTGACCCTCCCTGGAAATTATGATATTTTTCAGTCAAATGTGCAAATCAAATTCATATATGTAACAAAGATTCAGAGCTAAATATGTATTTTGTATGTATGTATATGAATATGAATATTTTTGCTCTTCATATTAATTTGAGGCAAAATGAGATCAGGTTAAGGTTAACGTATGAATATGTATACGTATTAAACATGCTAAATACCAAACACACGAGCCCATTGGAAATATTCTCGTCGTGTAAATAAAAAATTCAGTTCATTCATGCGGGCTGACCTTCTTCGACCTACATAAATATATTCGAGTTGTAATATACCTCGTAAAGTTGTGTTAATCATGAAGTATTAATGTGGATACTGGCCGCGGAAAAGTGGGGACAGAGGGGACAGAGGGACAATGTCCCCACGGGTATTCGATGTCCTTATCATTAATAAACTCCCCCCCCCCACCCCCCTTCTCTATCCAACAATGTTAATGTCCCCACGGCTTCCGCGGCCACTGAATCTGGATGAAGTGCGAGCTTTGGTAATTAATTAGTTGAATGAACCAAGTAATTATTTATGAGCATGGAGAAGATTCATTGCTCGTGGTTTGGCGTGGCGTGGTCGGAATGTGTGATAAGGAAGCAAATGTGTCTGACTGATAAGTACATTTTGAGACTTATTTCCTCACTAAATATGTATAATTATCTATTGGATGTGTAACTATTTTAATCCATCAATTCTGGTAATAAAGTTTGTAAAAAATAAAAAAATCACTAATTATGATACGATGTCCCCGTTTAATGCACTCTTCTAACCAGTACTACGCATCAATTTGTGGTGGACGACGTTGTCCTCAATTTGATATGCAAAAAAAGTACGTGCAAAATCCGTCGCCAAAGGTTTAATGATCGGACGCAGGTCATTTCTCTATTCATGAATGAGAAGCTGTCGACATGGACATTTGCATCTTCTTGTTGTGATAAAAAACACAACTGCGCAATTCTTGGTGTCGGTCGGCCTTGTATTTTGGTTCACGACTCGTGAAGGTTTCGCCCATACGAGTAGCTGGGCTGTGTTGGCAATTTTGCAGACATGGCAAAATATTTAAGTGGTGGTGGACGGACGGTCATAATAATCCAGCCAGAAGCAATAAACGGTGTGTAACGAGCGTAAAGAAGTGGCGGAATGTAGTATGTAAAGTGGCACCATATGAAAATTATGTGATTTGTGACCCTTGACCTCGTCGTCTAGGTCATGGGTTGGTCAGAGGTCAAAAATATTGAAGGCGTTAAATTCGTGGTGAAATTTCCTTTTAAATGACACCGCATATGAAAATTACGGCCCAATTTGACCTTTGACCTCGCGCCACGCCATGACCTTTACCATGACCTTGACGGCAGGGACTCCATTTTCGATGGGTCAAAAATTAGAAGCACAATGGCGAAAACGGCGTGCGATGAGGCGTTCTGGAGATATCCTGCCCACGGACAGACGGACGGACGGACAAAATGATAACATATAGCGGCTGCCGCCACTTAATAATGTGCATCCTCCCATCTCGACTCGAGCATTTACTCAAATATGTTTCGATTAGCCAAGCCACGCAGGATTTGCATATTGATGAAAAACTTGTCACTAGTGAATATCCGATCCGACCGACTCTTATGAAAGGCGTGTATTGTTTATTGTCATCAAACAAGAGGAGGAGGTGTGTCGTAAGAAGTATTTTAGGAATCGTTTAGCTAGCACAACATGCAAATAAATTATGTTGAGTATGGCGTGACCTTTATATCCATCCACAAAATGACAATATTTCAATCCGAAGGCCATGCGGTCATTCGACTTTCACCCATTGTTGTTATTTGCTCGTGTGTAGTGGCATGTCGCACGAAATCATTGAATTTCTGACCTTTCTTGACATTTTTGCTGAATAAAAGCATTCCATTTGATGGGCAGGACCAGTGGCCGCGGAAATGTAGGGACAATCTCCCCACGGTTATTCGATGTCCCCATCATCTTATATAAACCCATTCATCCCCCATTATCCTACAATGTTAATGGCCCCGGATGTCCCCACACCTTCCGCGGCCACTGGTAAAGTTCCATGATTATAGCACATCACGAAATATACTAATGTTTTGAACATGACTATCTGTGATCTCCTGATATTTGTGGGCATTTAATTTATTGAATTAAATTCAGCTAAATACATAAATAAGTAAAACAAATAATAACACGGATGACCTTACGTGCGTTGTTTGGGCAGGATGATGATGAAATAAGCTAAAATATACAATCAACGCATTCATGAAACGTATTCATGAAAAGATGATCTGACATTTGTGTGAACTCCGTAAAGTAAGTGATAAAACCGGTCTTCCTTGTATAGATAATTTTCAAGTAAGAAGAAATGCTTACTTAGAAATACTACTGCATATTGCATCATGCTAAACGAAATGAATACATTTACACACACGCAGCTCGTACCTTAATCTGCATGGCAAAATGCATGCGCTTCTACTTATGCTGTAAATCTCAGTTCATGCCTAATGAATAATAAATACCCGTCCGAATTTATGTTGTGGTTCTTATCCAGCAGGCGACCTTCCTCACAAACAAATAAACTACTAGTAATTTGATAGTGGAGAAAAATACGTACGAATCAACAGGTCTGGTTAACCCATATTTTGCATGCCGAAAGCGTGTGTTTTCTGAACCTTGTACCTCTGCCTGTCTGCAAAACATGTTAACAAATGCGTTTTTACATATTCCGAATCGACATGGTGAATCGGATCTGTTTGTTGATTTCGATATGTTTGTGGACTTAACGGATAGCAAAGCTGGGTTGTAAAACAGTGGCCGCGGAAGCTGTGGGGACACTAACATTGTAGAATTGGGTTTATATAAGATGGGGAAATGATGGGAACATCGCATAACCGTGGGGACATTGTCCCTCCGTCCACACCCTTCCGCGGCCACTGGTTGTAAACAATACATATGTATCGGATACAAATTGGTTCATGCTAACAAATTCCTCGTATCAGCTTTACGTATTCGTCATCAAAGTCAATAGTTTCAATTTGCAGTTATGCATATTATTGTCTGTCAACAAGTTAACAGAAAATGGGGATTCGTTGAAACAAATGTTTTTGCAGCGTCGGTTAATAATTCATGAAACTTGACCAAGTTTTGCATGAGATGAATCATACGTACAAATGTAGCTACTAGCCACATTGCTATGCAGTACTAAGGATATGTTCATTCACACACTCATTGTCTGCCAATTCATACTAAAAAACATGATGACCACACAGCTTCACTGAAACTGAGAAGCATAAAAGTGCAGAGTTATAAAAGTGCAGATGCTGACCATGAGAGGCATCAGTGCGAAAAGAGAGAGCTACTAACAAGTAACTAAAGTTGTGAATGAGACGACGCGTTTTTATGTTGAAGTGATTTTTGCAAATTAGCAAATTTGAGACAGTAACAGTTAAATTTTCTGAGATTTTAGTGATTTTTGCAAATTAGAGACAGTAGAAATTCCACTTTCCGAGATTTTCTGACCATTCAAAGAAACCGAGGTAAAAATTGCATAAGAAAAAAAATGTGTAATCCAATTAACAAACTTATAATTTGCAATATAAATTTTCTCATTAATAAATTTATTAAACTTGCAGACTTGCAAACATGCGTGGCTCAGCGTTAATATTCCACTCCTTGGATCCAGAAACTTTGGACAAAATCGACGACCTCGCATCCCTGGATTCACTCGATTTTGACGATGAGACAGAAACCGACGACCGATATTCAACCCTCAGTGAAAGTCCTTCCCAACAAGCGTGGTCACCATCACCGCCGCCGCATTATGAAACCGGAAACCTTGCCCTAAATGAGTCATTGTCAAAATCATCCCACATTGTCGTCCCTGGCGGTGTAAACAATACGCTCAATTGTGGGATTGTTGTTCCAAAGGCGAAATCTGAGACGACGAATCATGCACAAAGGAGACGCAGTAATAATTGTGGTGCAAACAATGCTGCTCCAACGACAAGTGCCTCATTCCCCATTCTCGACCAACTCGTAGCCATCTCCTCGTCACCCTTATCGTCTTCCCCCTTGAACAAATCTAATTATTCTAAAGTGGATGGAAAACAAGGGGCAAGAAGTCAGGAGCAGTCTAGCAAATCCCAGAACTTCATTCCAGACCACAACCCAAGCCACCAACACCACTGCAATCCTGAGCACAGAGTGTCGAGTAATCGGCGCAATAATAGTGCCGATATTAATGAAGCTGTAACACAAGGGAGAAGAATTTCAACATCGAGTTCGAGTAGTCAATGTCAACTCGTGAAGATTAAAGAGAATAAGACCTTCACCTCCAATTATACTGCTGGCGGAGGTGGTGCAGGGTTACCACTTAGTCGTATCAAAGCATCAAGGTTGGGCAGGAGTAGTAGTACCAATTCAATTTCAACGTCTCAATCACCAAGATCAATAGGAAGCACGGGTGAAAACCAAAATTCGAGAGGTTTTGCCAGATTCCTGTTTGGTCTAGATTTTAGTAAGAACAAGGAAGATAAAAGCAAACTTGATGTGTACAATTTACCTCCTCAATTAAAAGCTGAATTGAAGCGGATTTATGTATACTGATTAAATATTAAGGAGTCATTATTATCTATATAGCCTTCCACCAATTAATGTGATATTTTATGTTTTTTTACATGATAGAGATGCTCAACTGTTTTGATTATATATTTTGTTTTCGACTAGGGTCACATGCTCAGTGTGACGTATTATTCATTTATACTTGTCATACAGATTAGCTAGTAACGCTACGTAATAAAGATTATCTAATGATGCTTATCCAACAATAACAATAACCTGGTAGTAACTTATGTGCAGATTATTTACTGCACATAAGTTGGCTTAAAAAACTTACTCCAAAGAAATAAAGTCAACAAATAAGTAAACAGAGTTCATTCTTGGGCATTAATTTTTCTTCTTTTTTGCTTGTTGATTAGGGTGCAGACTTTGTTGATGTAGATCTACCAATTGTTGTTGCACGTCCATCTCGGCAGGGCTGTATCTTGAATATTCCATGGAAAATTCTCCTTTGCCTTGGGTCATAGATCGAAGTTCGGAAGAAAATCCAAACATTGCATTTAGAGAAACTTCTGCATTAACGGTGAACCATCCCTCGGTGGCGTCGGTCCCGGTTATGATCCCCTTCCGTTTTTGGACTTGTCCCATGACGGAGCCCTGAAACTCGGTTGGGGCTGTAATTTCCACAGCCATAATTGGTTCCAGGACTTGCCAGGCCCCAAATTCATAAGCTGGAAGCACATAAAGCATCATAAGTAAATCATAGATGTGCAGATTTGACGTAAATTCCGATAAAAATTGATTACATACTTTGTTTCATTGCCCCTTGAGCAGCTAAAATGAAGGAAATTTCGTTGGAATCCACCATGTGAGCTTGGCCATCAACGAGTCGAAATTTGACGCCAGATATTTTATTCCCAGTCAAGTAACCCTTCTCACAAAAAGCTCGGAAACCCTTCTCAATATGAGGGATAAATCCCTTTGGGACATTAGTTCCTACGGTCTCGTCGCAAAAAATAACCTTTGTATTTTCTTCTGGGGGAAGTGGCTGCATAATAAATATAAAGAATTATGTCAATTTTGCATTTTTAGGTATAATTTACATGAAGTTGCGTACCTCGAGATATCCAATAACGCGTCCAAATTGTCCAGAACCTCCGCTCTGCTTCTTATGAAGGAAGTCGAATTCACACGGACTAACGATGCTTTCACGGAATGAAACTTTTGGCCTGCCCATGACGACTGGACACCCGTATTCCCTCTCCATCCTCTGGTGGTTGTACATAGAATTGATAAAAGTCGATAAGCATGGAAGAGCACAATAAATACTTTATCAAAATATAATATTTTGATCTCCGTGCTTTAAAGGGTTTGGATTTCCAGGGCTGTTACACCCATAAAAAATCGAGAATTTGCATGGAGAATACAGCTGTCATATGGAATTACAGGTTTCGTGAAGGAATTAATTTTTCATCGTTGTCAAAATACAATATTTTTGCGATTTTCTAAAAATAAAGTACTTCGACAGCGATGAAGGGTTAATTTCTTCACAAAACCCATGATTTCGTATGATTGTTGTATTTTCCATGAAGAATCTCGTTTTCTTGTATCTATAAGGGCGAGATCAAAATACTTTATTTCCACAAAGTATGTATTTTTCCCATCCACGTCGATAAGATTATTGCGTACAACATATCACTCTGCTATAAAAGCGCCATGGACAATTTATGTTACCTGTGCATAAATTTCCAAATGTAGCTCTCCCATTCCAGATGCAATTGTTTCTTTATTATCAACATCGTAGTTAATGTGGTAGGTTGGGTCTTCCTTCGTAAATCTTGCAACTGCTTTAGAAAACTTGTCAATATCTTTTGAATCCTTTGGTTTGATACTCATTGAAATAACTGGGTCCGGTACAAAAATAGATTCCATCGAGATTTCTAAATCCTTCTCTGTCACGAATGAATCACCACTGGCACAGTCTACGCCAAATAGTGCACAAATATCTCCTGCATATACTTCATTCACGTCTTCCATTTGGTTCGCATGCATCCGAACCAGCCTTGGAATTTTTGTCTAATAAAGGCGAAAATTAGTTAAAATACGTATATTTTATATTTCAGAATTTGTTTGCTTACTTTCTTTCCGGTTCTCGTGTTGAAAATATTTTCACCCTTTTTAAGCATTCCTTGATACACTCTGACGTAAGTTAGTTGACCAAACCTCCCAGCTTCCAGTTTGAAGGCAAGGCCACAGAATGAGGTTTTGCTTGATCGCTCCGGACTCATTAGAATTTTTGTTTTACTCGCCCTAGAAAATGTAAGTGATGATATTGCTGATACATTTTCTCAACAGTTTAATTGTCTCAATAACTCACGAATCATCTTTAGTAGCGTCGTGGGAAAAAGCATAGTTCTTCACTTCTGAAGGATTGGGCATATATTGCAAAACCGCGTCAAGTAAGGGCTGCACACCCTTGTTTTTCAAGGCTGAACCAAGCAACACCGGTGTGAATTCTCTTTTCAAAGTAGCACGACGTATAGCGGCTAAAAATTAAAAAAAAAAATCCAACCAATTGAAATCACCAATATGCGATATTATTATTTATTATGCATAATCCACCTTTTAATTCCTCCTTTGTAGGTGTTTTCTCTTGAAGAAATATTTCACCCAGTTGTTCATCCACGTTGGACACGTGCTCAACCAGTTCATTATAACAATCTTCCGTTTGTTGTCTCATATCTTGTGGAATTTCATCTTCTCGAATAGTTTCCCTTCAAAATCAAATCATAATATAAATTAACATATAAACCAAAATAACATATTTATTTATATACCCAAAATCGCCTTCGAAGTACAGAGCCTTCTTCTCAATGACATCCACGATACCAGAGAACTCTGACTCCAGTCCAATAGGCAAATGGAGAAATGCCGCATTGTGAAATAATTTTGACCTTAATTGTCCCAACACCCTGGCCGGATTTGCGCTCATTCTGTCCAATTTATTTATGAAGGCGAGGCACGGGACGGAATATCGCTTCATCTGTGCAAAATATTAAATGAAGTAATAAAGCACAAATAAAATTCCTTTAGTCTGTTTCACCATACTTGTCGATTCACCGTCATCGTTTGACTTTGCACTCCTCCCACTGAACAAAGGACAAGTATAGCTCCGTCCAATACTCGTAAAGCACGCTCCACCTCAACGGTAAAGTCGACATGACCAGGAGTATCGATAATGTTAATGTTGGTGTCTTTCCAGACCGTGTACGTCGCCGCGGATTGGATTGTGATGCCTCTTTGTCGCTCCAATTCCATTGAATCCATCGTTGCGCCAACATTATCCTTTCCTTTGACCTAAGAGACGACAAACTTTATTAGTTAATTGTTCTTTATGCTTTATTATTTATTCATTATTCACCTCGTGCATTTCATCAATTCTCCCCGTATAAAAAAGAATCCTCTCCGTCACGGTGGTCTTCCCACTGTCGATATGCGCCGAAATACCGACATTCCTGATCTTCTCGAGGTCATAATGTTGTTGGCCAGTATTTACGAATTTGGCATAATTTCGCGAACAATTCCACTGAAGTAATTTTCCTGTGGAGGAAGAAAACCGGGACACGATTCGGAACAACATGTCCCAACTTTAAAAATTATCTGTCAAGAAGACTAGATCACTAATTAATGAAGAGTACAGACTAAAAAAATTAATTAAATTGAATACCTAATTAAAACTAAGAATTGATAGCATGATGCAAAAAAAGTTGTGCACGTGAAGAACGAGGAGAGGAATAAAATTCATGAGCCGTGTATTCAAACTGGAAACTTAACCGCTACGGATATTCAGCAATCTGCGATCCGATAGTTAGCACTCTTCTATAGGAAAAATTGAGATTTTAGTAAGATTTCAGAAATGTTGAGTTGAACAGAAAAATTGAGAATTTAATAAAGATGAGATTTCAGAAAAATTTAGATTTTAATGAAGTCGAGACTTCAGAAAAGTTGAGATTCCAGAAAAAATTGAGATTTAGTAAGATTTTAGTAAAGGTGAGATTTATGAAAAGTAGAAATTTCAGAAATGTTGATATTTCAGAAAAATTGAGATTTTAGGAAAGATGAGATTTCAGAAATGTTGAGATTTCAGAAAAATTTAGATTTTAGGAAAGATGAGATTTCAGAAAATTTGAGATTTCAGAAAAATTGAGAATTTAATAAAGACGAGATTCCAGAAAAGTTGAGATTTTAGTAAAACGAATTAAAATTTTGCCTGCCAAGAATTTTTACTTTCACCGAAACTTTTGCCTGAAAAAAGCAAGTGTTCTTAATGAATTTTGAAATTAGAATTATGCTCAAATCATTTAAACGAGTTTCCGGCGTCATGAGAAAACGTTTATTAACTTTCTGTTTAAACAAGAGGAGTATTCGCTTGAATTGACGTAATAATAACAATAAATATGTAATAACAAATTTTTAAATAAATAAATTAACTATTCAACTTTCGCGTTAATGATCTGATCAGTCGGACTCAAGTCGGCGGAGAAAGCATAAATTGATGGGCTTGTCAGCCAACGTAATAAACTTTGAAACTATTGAGCATAACATTTGTAGAACAAAGTACAAGATATGTATGTACACGCATGGTCCGTAAAGAATATATGCATAGTTATACAAAATAGTTTATCTATCTATTAACTCCATTTATCTTAATGCTTAATTTGCCGAATTGCTTATCTGTTAATTAATATAAAGGGGCTAACTGCTTAAACCAGTTATTTCGAAAAAATTTAAAGGGACCAACTGCTTAAACCAGCTATTTCGAAAAATTTTAAAGGGACCAACTGCTTAAACCAGCTATTTCGGAAAATTTTAAAGGGACCAACTGCTTAAACCAGCTATTTCGAAAAATTTTAAAGGGACCAACTGCTTAAACCAGCTATTTCGAAAAATTTTAAAGGGACCAACTGCTTAAACCAGCTATTTCGGAAAATTTTAAAGGGACCAACTGCTTAAACCAGCTATTTCGGAAAATTTTAAAGGGACCAACTGCTTAAACCAGCTATTTCGAAAAATTTTAAAGGGACCAACTGCTTAAACCAGCTATTTCGAAAAATTTTAAAGGGACCAACTGCTTAAACCAGCTATTTCGAAAAATTTTAAAGGGACCAACTGCTTAAACCAGCTATTTCGAAAAATTTTAAAGGGACCAACTGCTTAAACCAGCTATTTCGGAAAATTTTAAAGGGACCAACTGCTTAAACCAGCTATTTCGGAAAATTTTAAAGGGACCAACTGCTTAAACCAGCTATTTCGGAAAATTTTAAAGGGACCAACTGCTTAAACCAGCTATTTCGGAAAATTTTAAAGGGACCAACTGCTTAAACCAGCTATTTCGGAAAATTTTAAAGGGACCAACTGCTTAAACCAGCTATTTCGAAAAATTTTAAAGGGACCAACTGCTTAAACCAGCTATTTCGAAAAATTTTAAAGGGACCAACTGCTTAAACCAGCTATTTCGGAAAATTTTAAAGGGACCAACTGCTTAAACCAGCTATTTCGAAAAATTTTAAAGGGAAATTTCAGAAAAATTGAGATTTTAGTAAAGACAAGATTCCAGAAAAGTTGAGATTTCAGAAAGGTTGAGATTTCAGAAAAATTGAGAATTTAATAAAGAGGAGATTTCGGAAAAGTTGAGATTTTAGTAAAGACAAGATTTCAGAAAAATTGAGAATTTAATAAAGACAAGATTTCAGCAAAGTTGAGATTTTAGTAAAGACAAGATTTCAGATAAGTCGAGATTTTAGTAAAGATGAGATTTTATTAAAACTAATTAAACTTTTTCCTGGCAGGAATTTTTACTTTTATGGATACTTTTGCCTGAACAAGATCAAGTTTTCTTGGGAATTTTGAAATGAGAATTATGCTCAATCGAGTTTCTTCTGGCTTCATTAGAAAAAGTTTATTATCTTTCTGTTTAAACAAGCTATTGATATTTAAGGAGTATTCGCTTGTATTGACATAATAACAATAAATATGTAATAACAATTTTTCAAATAAATAAATAATATTCAGTTTTTCCGTTAATGATCAGTCGGACTTAAGTCGGCGGAGAAAGCATAAATTGATGGGCTTGCCTGCCAACGTAACAAACTTTGAAACTATTGAGCAGGACATTTGTGAAACAAAGTACAAGATATGTATGTAAACATGGTCGGTAAAGAATATAAATGCATAATTATACAAAATAGTGTATCTACTTATCTATCTCTATTTATCTAAACACCTAATTTGCCAAATTACTTATCTGTTAATTAATATCAAATGCACAAGTGGATGGAATGTGTTGCTCTATCTATTTTCTTTAAGCTGCTCCATAATAATTAGTCTACCATTTAATTTGTCAAATTATGTAAAAAAAACTGATTAATTTTAACAAGTCGTACAATTAGTTGTCATATTTTGGAGGAAGATAGTAATCATCGTAGAAAATGTTCCAACATATTGCGAACACAAATAGGATCGTGCTGATGATAAGCATCGCCCACCAGAGCCATTTCTCCCAAGTCGTCACGTGCAGATTTTTTAATGTATAGATCCCAACCAGCAGTCCGGCCAAGGCCCCACCAATGTGTGCGACATATCCAACCTAATAACGACAAAATTTCAGAATGGAGTGGTACATAAATTGTTGCATCAAAATTTGCATAATGAAATAAATAACGATCCACGAACCTTTTGTTCCTCTTCTGTAACATAACGATAATAGAGAGCCGTTCCGACGTCCAGGATGGAGAAAGCAGTTATGCATACCACTTGAACCCAAGGCATTTCCATTTGTTTCCAATTCATAATTACGGTAGCTACATTTCAATTGAAATTTAAATAAAAAATGGGACATCTTATGACATTTTTTAAATGAAAAAAAGTAATTAATTAATGATTACCTAAATGGGCCGCAATTAAAGCATACACCCCACCCGATGCTCCAGCCAAGAAAACTTCAGGATCTGAAAGTGATGTAGCCAATGACCCAGCAATAACGCCACAAATGTACACAATCCCGACACGCCACCATTTATGGACCAATTCCAGTAAAATTCCCAAGAATAATTGCATAATGACGTTGCTCGTTATGTGCATCCATCTAGAAATCAGAAACCAATTGGAAAATTGATTAGTAACTTACAAAACATTAATATCAGAGGCAACAATTTTTTAGTATATTTATTTCCTCACCCAGAATGCACAAACATATATGTGAAATATCTCCAATATTCGTATCTTCTGTAAGGATTGTAAATGAGGACAGAAGTTATTGGTGGGGGTCCATTTAGCCCAAGAATCCAACCTAAGCACACGAGTAGAAATTAAGGGTTTTCTAAACCGTAAGTCGGTAAAAATTCAATAAGAATTGCAGAGAAATTTAGACTTTACGAGTTTGAATTTTCACCGAATTAAGATTTATGAGGGATTACGCTATAAATTTTGATGTACGATAAATAATTGATTTGATTACAAACCTCTATCCTTCACCAGTTCGTTCGTGTGATAAATAAATATTCCAATCTAAAAACCAAATTGTTACATAATACGACGGATACAGTAGGCACATGTTTAGTAAAACTACGTTTTGAAAATTTCCTTTTCTGAAGCCGATCTTGAAATCACTCTGAACATTTTTCATATTGTCTCCGGAATTTTGACTCAATTCAAGAGATAGAGAAAGTTCCGGAAATTTTAAAAACGTAGGTTCGCTAACTGCCTATTATAGTAGTGCAAGAAGTTAAATACGTACGATGACGAGGCTAATCGACAGCATAAAAATTGGTGGAGGACAGCAAGAGAATTGGTCTTCATCTACAAATCATGAACTATTTTAAAATACGAACAAATTGCGGTATAAATTTTGTTATGTGTACATTCTCCATCGACTTGGTCTCGTTTCATCAAGTCTCTTTCGTTTTTCGGAAGCACGACCAATTTTGCAAAGCGCATTGCACGCCTCTCCATCTGAAATAAATCAGACCAATATTATTTTAAGTTTTCTTATCGAACAAATTATAATTAACTTATTAAACATTAGACTTTGTCCTTACCATATGCCTAAATTCGTGTCGGTCAAGTTTGCCGTCCTTATTTCTATCAGATTTTCTGATTTCTTTTTTCAATTCGTCGTCTGGAAGGTGTGGGAGGAAGTTTTTCATTTCCTGATGACTCACATGTCCATCGCCATCTTCGTCAATCTGTATTTTAATATATATAATAATATTTTATATAGTCTTGTAACTGATAGTTAATTATTTCCGGTTTATTTATCCATACTTGTGACAGAGAATCGCGTTTTTCTCGTATAACATTTGTCCTAAATGTTTGCATTTCTACTTCTCTTGCCATTTTTGTATTATTGGCAATATGTGCGAAATGAAAACACTAAAGTTTATGAAAATGGTTTCGAAATTCTAAAGTCTACACTAATCAAGTACAGCCTAACACAATATCAGAGAAGCAGTGGAAGTGGAATATCCGTAACTTCCTGACCACATAATAATAAGACCTGGATGAAATGATGAGGTCATTTAATTTAATATGTACAGTATAACGGATTTGTGTAAACACATCTGCAAATATCGACTCGAGTAATAAATCGAGCTCTGAGCAACGTGATGACTAATCTTATCTGTCCTTATCATTTTGTTTCCTTTCTGTCATGATTTGTCATTCGGCCTTCCGCCGAGTACTACCTGGTAAACATGGAATGTGTACAATGACCAAAGCTTGCTGTTTCATAGATTATTCATGGACAATAAAACCATTTTTACCATTTTTACGTTATGATGACTAATCCAAATGAGTAGTTTAGCATTAGAAAGTGTAAGAAAAATGACAAATGTGTACCTTTGCAAGCTCCATCAGCAGGCTGCCTTTGTTTCAAATTTATTACAATTATGTATTACAAAACTAACCACACGATAAAATAAATTGTTTTATAATATAATCAAGGCGTTAATTTTTAGTCAATTTTAGCTGCAAGTCGTTGATGTACTCCTCGTTTAAACAAAATCCCGGTGACATTACGAAATTCTACACTCTTCGATTCACGTCTAAATGCGCTTCATGAGAAAGAAAGGGTTACGCTTAAACGGCCAGTACTGATGAGAATCTCAAGTTGAGATTCTGATTTACATGTAGATGTATGTAAATAGAGTACTTTTGTACAACGTACAAATCCATTATCCCATATTTTTTGTGACATTATGATAAGGAATTTAACTCTGGTCTGGTCTTAATGCATACCCAGGACGAATTAATGTAACCAAATCGTGTATCTGTTTCTTAAAGATCTTTATTTACTTGCTCGTCGAATGAGAAGCACATTAACCACGACGATTCAATATTTTAACCGTTGTCTCAATTTTTTCCATGTGGCCGCGGAAGCTGTGGGGACATTAACGTTTAGGATGGGGGGGAGTGAGGGGTTTAAATAACATGAGGAGATGATGGGGACATCGAACAACCGTGGGAACATTGTCCCTCTGTCCCCACGCTTCCGCGGCCATTGTTGAGATAGGAGGTACAAATGCACTATTTGTTTATAGACCTTTATTAAGACACACTCGATTTTACATAGATAACGTAATCACAAATTACTTAAATAATTTATCTCGGATGAAATCTTAAATGTTCATTCCTATCTGGTTTCTGAGTAGCAGGAAATTGAAGACGACTTGGCAGATGTGGTTTCATTTTTGGCTTTAATAAATTAGCGATGAGATTAGGTTTTTCCTCGTTTTTTGGCATTAGCGTTAATGGACCCACTTTACTTTGGCTGACGAGATTCATTTCCTCCCAGAATTTCACCCGGTCAAGAAATGGATACGGGATCATTTTTGGCATGTCCCCGTTTATCAGGACGACCAGAATAGTGTCGTTTGTGGAATTGATTGGTTCCCAAAAGTGGATTTCTTTATGATCGTGATCAGTCTCAAATGTAGGTTCCCTTTAAATCAGAAATTTAGTGAAAATTTCAAAATTTTGAATTTCCGATTTTTTCGTACCCATGGGTGGCAAAACTGGCCCATACGTTTGTCAGAAATTCCGAAATTTCATACTCTGGTTCTCCCACTTTCATGGGTGCGTAGGTCGTACTGTTCATGAGATAGATGAGGTCATCGTCATGCGAAATTCCCCATTCGTGATTGTTTAAACCATAAATTGCTGCTGTGCCATATCGGCCAGTGTAGTTAAAAAAGTAACCAAACGTGGGGGCTATTCTTGCGTGGTATTTTAACCCTTTATGGATTGCTGACATGATCAGCCGGTCTCCCATCATCTGAAAAAATTAAGGAAATTGAATTAACAACGTATGTCTCGTCGCGTATGTCCCCCGATCTTTACCCAAATTAGTGTAGATCGATAACAAATTTAATTAGTATGAAATTTGAAAAAGAGACAATCTCCCAATGGGCACGTTTGGCAGGGATATTTGCATCCGAAGAGGAGAAAGCGGGCAGTAAATTTGGAAAGTGTACAATTTGTCAACTTTAGAGTGCACTTTCTCCTCTTTGGATGCAAATATCTCTGCCATTGGGAGATCGTGTCTTTCACAAATTTCATACTAATCAAATTTGCGATCAAGGGCCCCTAATTTGCTTAAAATCGGAGAGCATGCGTTGGAAAGCTTTCACTGTATTAAAATGTCGATAAAAACTGGTTTAAATTGGAGCAGACCTGGGTTAAAGCTTTTCTAGAGTAAAAATCAATCGCTTTTGTTCCAAAGTAATATTGTCGAATGTGAGAGACAACATTCGACACGTGTTTTAAGTCCCCTTTAAAATCTAAATCTAAAATCTTCGGACCAAGCGTAGCCCATTGTTGATCCAATTCGGTCATAACGAGAGGATAAAGCCACGCCACTGGAAAGTTCAGTAAAGTTCAAGCAAGCAATTTCATAAAAATTGAAAATTACGAAACCTACGAAATCCAACTCCATTCCCTTCATCTGCTAAAAATCCGTTTATCCATGGAATATTTGGCACCTTATTCTGCGCGTATAAAACTTCCGGTCTCTCTTCTAAGAAAGCGTGATCATTCTTCGGTTCAACAATGGGTCCAAAGAACACACCGGGAAATACTTTATAATCCTGTGAGAAATTGTTAAATATTGAGTTAAAAATTATCGCATGCACATAAAAATATAAAAAATCTCTTCTTGTGGAATATCTAATTATCTAATCCATAATAAACACAGATTGCATGTTCGTGTGCAATTTCACTTTTTTCAATTTTTGCATATTAAGTTTACCGTGAATAAGTTCGCAGCAAACTGATGAGTGAAAATGAGTGAATTTGCATTACAATTTGGTAATAATTGTTGGGTCATCGGAGGACAAAAATTTAAAAAATTTAGGACTCTGACCCTGATTCGGGCTAAATGAAGTCTGCACCAGTGGCCGCGGAAGCGTGGGGACAGATGGACAATGTCCCCACGGTTATTCGATGTCCGCATCATCTTCCCATGTTGCATAAACCCCTCCCTCCCCTCCCCTATCCTGCAATGCTTATGTCCCCAGATGTCCCCACGGCTTCCGCGGCCACTGTTTTGAACTGTGGGTTTTTAGTCATATTTTATGCATGTTGTTGCTATAATCAATTTTTGAGGTTTACGCTGCTTACGGGAAGATTAGCCTCCGCATAAAGGATGAGAAAAGGATCTAATTTTCTGAGACAGTCAACCATTGCGTTGCTCTCATTTATCGGACATTTCAGCGCATTGGCGAGACGGAAAGTGTAATCCACCGAACTGTCTCTGACCCCCCAGAAACAAAAGGCATTCCCACTTTGCGAGATTCCCGAGCGAAATAACCCTGCAATTAAATATCTATTTATCATTTAGACAATGTGCGTAATTAAATCAAGGAAATATGGGTACATCAAACCTTGACTTTGTTTTGATAGCATGTGAAGATGTACTGAGACTGCACCTGCGGACTTTAATATGCAAATAAATGCATACAATTGCAAAAATTCGGATTAAAATACAGCCAGTTATGTACATAATTTACCTGGCCAAATATTGTAACTTTGCTGGGATCTCCACCAAACGCATGTATGTTAATTTTGACCCATTGTAATAGCAGATTTTGGTCCTTAAGGCCCCAATTTCCTTTGTAACAAACAAATTATCTTAATTATTTACGCATAAGACAATATTAAAACCCTATATTTCTTATTTACCAGGAGCCGTCTTATCTCCTGTGCTAAGAAAGCCTAAAAAATATTAAGATTGTTATAAAAGTGAAATATCATGCATCATTAAATACATAAATGCAATGCTGAATATTTTAAAATAATATGTGTTCATTCATCCATTAAAAAATATAGAAATGAAAATCATTTATGTCAATGTACATATTTTTTGTGTACCGAATGAACTCAGACGATAGTTGAAGGTCACTAAAATCACGTCACGATCGAGCAAATATGCCGGTCCAAAGGATCCACCGGAAGAGAAAGCAAACGAACCTCCGTGAATAAATACTAAAACTGGTAAACCTGCAATTTTCTTGGCTCGTCGTGTTGACGAAAGCTGAAATCATCCATAGATATGTGTCTTCTTAAGTATTCCAATCACACAAAATTACGTACCTGCGGAGTATACACATTTGCATATAAACAATCTTCATGCCCAATAATTCTGAGCAATTGCATCCCATCGACTTGCATGCATTTGTTTGCGATTTGATTGGTTTGAAGAATTCCATCCCACGGTTTTTTTGGAAGCGGTGCCTAGCCAAGAATTCAGAATAAATGTGCGATAATCAGTGGGGGCGGAAGCTGTGAGGGATTGGAGGAAAAGGGACTTATTAACATCGGGATTCCCGATGTAATCGAATCTTCCCGATTCGGGAAGATGCGATTTTGGGGAGCAAATGTCCCCTACGGACATGTGGGCACATTAGCATTCTGAGATAGAAGGAGAAGGAGGGACTTATTAACATCGGGAAGATACGATTTTGCTCAATTTCTGGGGGGCAATGTCCCCCAGTCCCCCTACTTCTGATTCTAACTAACCCGATATCTCAAATCGTTTATGGGTGGCTCGGCATACGGTATCGCAGTGAAAGCAGCAATATCTCTGTTACGAATGGTCTTCATGTGGAAGCCTTGCACCAGACCTGCGTCCGTCTGTATGATCAAATCTTCTTCTCCTCCCCCATAATTTTGAGTGATGGGGAAAGTAAATTTTGTTACGACAGGGTTCACATTTTTTTCGGATTCTCCGTTTTTCTTCGGAACAGGGACGGGTGGATCGTACACTCTTTGACACGGGACAACCGCACACAACGTATTGACCAAAAATAGACCGAAGAACAGAACCATATTTTGGTGCAAGTGATCATGTGTCGCACGTAAAATGAATTTTATTTCGAAATTTTGCAGACATTTCTATCGGATAATAATGCGTAATAAAGAGTGGCTAAAGACAAAATATTTTTGCAATTCAGTACTCGAGTTGATGAACTCATTTTTAATTTGTATGTATTTTGCAATGTGTGACTGAATTCAGGTGTCTCAACCAGTCGAATGAGACCAACTTTCTGTATGTTTTTCTCGCTTAAAACTTACGATTAGCCAAAGTTACAGATCCATCGCATCGCATCGTACCATTACGCTGTGATTGATGGTTGAACTTCTCGTTGCAGTGATTTCATGCTTGATGAAGTTGCACAGCTTGCGATGCGAGATGATGTGCAAGATAAAGCAAAAGTCAAAGTGATTTAATGGAATATTTAGTATTATTTAGTGCAAAATGCTTCTGATATCAAAAAATATTTGACTACGTAATCCGAGTAACTGAAGCATGGAAATATAAAGAATTGTAATAATTTGCATAAATCTAACAAGTTACTTATGCAATTACCCATCTAGAATTTAATAATTGGTATATTTCTTTTAATAAAATTTTACTTGTGACTTTATAATCACACAAAATATTAAAATTGTAAATATTCCTGTGATTTTTTTAATTGTACAGAATAGATATGCTAAAAAAAATACCAGAAAATGTATATTTGTTCGTAAATATTTCGTATTTTATTAGACCGATTTATTTAAAATTACAATACATATAAATCTTCCCGTGAATACTATAGGCATTAATTACAGTCTGTCTAATTTATGCAAATCTTCTCACAAAATGTGAAAACCTTGTTTATAAAATATACGTATGTATGTACAAAATGTTATCAAAATTCTTAAATAAATTGCTCCACGGAATAAAGTTGGGTCATTATAAAATGTGCTACATAATCTATGCAAGTATTGATGTATGTACAGGGTGGTTAAAATGTCACGCTACAATGGAAAATTTTTCGATGGGAAAAAATCGTAAATTTCTATCAGTTACCGAAATTTTGTCTCTAAAATTCAACATTTCAAGAATTTCGTCATCAGTGTTCCATCAGTTTTTAATAATTTTATAAAAATCTCAACCAAAAATCTTGTAATTAATGGAGATTTAGGGATTTTTCCCAGTGAAAAATTTTCCATTGTAGCGTGACATTTAAACCACCCTGTATGTATGTACCGCTACCACTGGAAGAAGACAGGATAATTGGAAGGCGAATTTTAATATTTATTCTTAACTTGCTATTTAATGCATACTTTTAAAAATAAAGCGTTAATGATGTATTAGAGTGCATCGTGTCGGACGGGGAGTGCGAGGACGGGGGTGGGTTGGGATGCCTCCCGTTAAGGTTGACATGTGACCGATACGTTTCCAGCGGAGTGACGCTCGTATCCGGGTCCAATTCCAACCCCTTAAGGGGACCATGCCCGTTCGCATGACCGTTCATCATCCCATTTAAATATTGACTTTTCGGCATCGTAGTCACTCTCGTCGTGTCGCTGCGTGCCGGGGGCGTGGGGGTCGTTTTTTGGACAACTTTTGGGGACCAGGTGACGTTCTTGTGTCTCGCGGAGAGGTGTCCGTTGGTGATTGGGTCGACAGGAGTGAGGCCTCGCGTGTCTGTGGTATATCCAGAATTTAGCATGGGAGAAGTGATGTTCATTACTTGGCGAATTTTATTGGATCGACGGAGCGTACCGCCGGGATGTGTCATCTTATGAATTGCGAGAGGGTTGCTGATGTTTCGTTCGAGGACGCGTTTATGGAAATTTTCGGTCTCGATTTTTCGACGTTTTCTGGGAACGAATAGTAGAATATTTAGTATGTCATGTTTAGTATTTATTGAAAATTTGAATAAAATAGGATATGTAAATTTACCTGCAATATCCAAAGTACAGCAGGATCCCGATTACAAGTCCTGGAATTAAGTTTATTATTTAAAGATTTTAAGAATTTTATGAATAAAAATCATGTTATTAACTCCAATTAAGTCAAATCGAACCGAAATATAATGAAATTTCGGTCAGTTGCATACCTAGAACCGTGACTGCGAATGCTGCAATAATGATTAATTTGATGTCCACTTCTGTTTGGAGGTATACGTCGTCATTCTGACTTGGCATGTCCACAAGACGGATTAACACGGGGACGAATGCTTCCCTGGGCGGTTCTCTGTTACAAATATTTGATTAGTTTATATTATTGGCATCAAATATTTCTCATACGTATCACCAGTGGCCGCGGAAGGTGTGGGGACATTAGCATTGTAGGGTGGGGGAAGGAGGGGTTTATATAAGATGGGGAGATGATGGGGATCTCGACCAACCGTGGGGACATTGTCCGGACATTCCGCGGCCACTGTGTATCACAAATCTCTTTATTTACCCAGTATCTTTTGCTACCACGATGAACATCATTTCTCGCTTGACTACAGTCTTATTTCTCAGGTAAAGTTGTCCGTTTTCATCCACGTGGACAGAGTCGGAGTTTTTAATTTCTAACGTTAGCTTATCTCCGACATCTCCATCGGCCACCTCGATTTGTCCGATGGACGTCCCCCTCGACAATTTTTCTGCCGTGACGTTAAATTCATATAGAGATTGGCGAAATCTGGGCGCCCTGAAGAAAATAAATTATGTAAATTAATACATAGTAAATCCAAATTAATTGTCCTTAAATTAAAATATTTACCAATCGTTAACATTGAGTACGTTGATGATTCCGGTGGCAGACGAATTCTGAAATTTTATTTGGTAATCATAAAATTTGTATTTTATTCAGAAGTTTCAAAATTTATGCATGACTTACCTGAAAACCATCGGTAACCCATAATTTGATAACGTGTCTCTGATTAACTTCGTAGTCGAGCGACTTTTTGAGGACGAGTTGTCCCATGGACACGATTTGAAAAATTCCTTGAGGATCGCCTTCTATCCCGAAACGGAGCCGTTTATCGGCCTGGCGAGATGTTAGCGCTGCAAAAAATGGCAATACAAGTTAAGCAATTAAAATCTTGCAATCATTCAAAAAACGAGCATGATTTGATTGAATTTTGATTTTGATTGTGTTTCAAATTCTGAAACGTAATTTTGTATTTTAAAAAACCTGTAAATACGATCGTCCCGATTGGCGAATTCTCCGGCACACCGACCTATTTGCATATCATGAAGAGATGAAATTTTGCATAATTCATACAGATAAAAATTCGGGAAATATTTGTGCGAATTTTACCGAAAATTCGGGCTGAACAAAATGCAACGGCGCATTAGTGTTCCCCTTCTTGCCCACATTCAACGTTGATATCGCGTAACGATCCGGATTGTCCTTTTGTTCGGCCTGAAATGCAATTTGCAAAAAAATGCAATGAATCGTGAAAATTAGGACGCGAATGAAAACTTTCATTCATTTTCATTTCCATACAATTTCATTTCATTCAACTAATTAAAAAACATGAAAAGTAAAATTCAGTTTTATGTACATGAATGAATGAACGTTAAAAATATTAATTAGTTCGTCATGTACGTACCTTCAAGACGAGGGTAATTGGTTGGTTTAATTGATCCTCGGGAACGTCACGACTCAGAGTGATCCTTCCCATCAAGGCGTCCATATGGAAAAAGTTGGATTCTGCGCGGCCTTCATAATAAAGCGACGTACGTATTATTCCATCCATTCCGTTGATTGAGAGAGGAGCGTGGTGGTGGTGGCGTTGGTGTCATTGTTGCATTTTCAAGAGATTTCGTGACCATGGTGGGTGAAAACGCGAAGAAAAACAAAACATATTTCTGTTAGCATTTCTGATTGGATTTTTGTCTGTTTCAATTCAAGCTCACACTTTGTTACTCTGAGGACAACGTTCACTTAGGAGCAGAGGGTGGATATGTATTTATTTTCAAGGTTTTTCGTTTGATGATGCATGACCGATGGTCAAAATTTTGTGAATGCGTGCCTAACTCGCAGAGATAACAAAAATTTCAAAACATTTCTACATATTTCTAGGTTTTCAAGCAAATTCATAAATATTTCCACTAATGTTTGAAAAATACGTAAATATTTTTAGATTTTTTTTACAAAAGTGTACATATTTTGCAAATATTTCGACGATATGAAACAATTTTTTTAAAGAAATTATACTACAAAAAATCCAGAGCACTACATATATTCGTAAATATAAATTTTGCGAAATTTTTTTTAATTTCTTGTACATATTTTCGTGCTTTTTTCATAAATACTAAATACATATTTCAGTAATTTTTCGTAAATACATATCCGCCCTCTCCTTACTAGATAAATACTATTTAGGAAAACTTATTGTTAAATTTCTCAATTCCGTTTAATACATGGACTTGCTTCCCTTTCTTTACTTATGACAGGAAATATTTCAAGTCTTATTTCCAACCTGGTGTTCCTTCCTTAGGAATGCTACGCTTTCAATTTTTCGGCCTAATAAGCGTCACAATTGCATATCATTTAGTCTCATGCCAGGTTTCAACCTCAGCCAAATCCATTTCACGATGTACCATGAATAAATTGGAGTATCTGCCATTTTACTACGTGTTGACATCGCGTTGGGCACACCACACACGCTTTTTTTCGACAAGACAACCACCACTTTGAATCTGTATGAGGAAGGTGTTATTTCGCATACCGTTACTTCCTTCCACGCCTTCAACATATATATTTAAGCTAATAAAATTGTCGTTAGTAGCAGTGGCCGCGGAAGCTGGAGGGGGGAACAGAGGGGCAATGTCCCCACGGTTTTTCGATGTCCACATCGTCTTATATAAACCCGTCCCTCCCCCATCCTACAATGGCAATGTCCCCACAGCTTCCGCGGCCACTGAAGATATATTCCATTTGTTAAGAGAGACATACAATGGACGCGGAAGCGTGGGGACAGAAAAGGACAATGTCCCCACGAGTATTCGATGTCCACATCGTCTTATATAAACCCGGCCCTCCCCCCATCCTACAATGGCAAAGTCCCTACATGTCCCCACACCTTCCGCGGCCACTGGTTAGCAGTAGATATCTAGACATCTGGTCTGGTGACACAGTCAATGAGGGCCATTAATCAAATTGACGGCTGCATTTGTCCTTTAAATTAGGTTAGAATTGTAAAAGTACGAATTCGTATTCATGTTTTAATGAAAATTGAATCTGTATGTCTATCCTAATAATACGTTGCGGGAGATTTTTTAGCATGATAAAATTAATGGCACCTGTCGTTGCGGTTTGTAATTGGGCATAGTTTTTTTATCGAGATCTTGTAAAAAATTTAGATATGGTTTACATATTTACATTTCGTGAATGCAATAATTTTATGGAGTTTAAATATTTTATGGAAAATGCGAGATTTTTTTGCGTTTAATAAAATGTGAGGTTGAGGTTTACTGACAGTGTCTGCAAATTTAGATATGAATTACATTTCGTAATTTTATGAAATTTTGGCATTTTAAGGAAAATGAGAGATTTGTTTGTGTTTAATAAAATGCGAGATTTACTAACAGTGGCTGCGGAAGCGTGGGGACAGAATATCCTCAGGATTATTCGATGTCCCCATCATCTCCCCATCTTATATAAACCCCTCCCTCCCCTATCCTACAATGTTAATGCCCCAGATGTCCCCACGGCACAGTTTCCGCGGCCAATGTTTCCTGATAAGCACTTTCTTAAAATTTTTAAAATTCTCCCACACTCTTTTACCGCATCTTATACAGATACACACTGTCTGACTTGTTATACATACATTTTACTTCGTCTGCAGTATTGTAGCGAATCAAACAACAGTACAAACGTAAAGCAATAATACGTACTTTGCTAATTCGAATCAGCCCAGATCATAGATTTCAACCTGAATCAATGATGCATATAAATTACACGAAAAAAACAGAGGAAACATTACAAGTGATTTTAGAAACATTGAAACGTGAAGAGCAACAACGGTTCTTATTGTGTGGTTGGAAAATGAGTCTTAATTTCTGATTAAAGGTTGTGCACTTTGAAATATTTAGTGCTACACAATCGAGGTCAACATTAATGTTTACACAAACAAAGAAGCTTCTATTTACTGATTTAAGAAAACAATACTAAAATATCGCAAAAAAACTATAAAGAATTTCGAATTTTAATTTACTACGCATTTGACAAAGAAAGTTGCGAAATTGTAAAAAAAATGCATCCTGCCCGATTGGAAAATAAGTAAACTTTGACATGAAAAATGGCTATTGTTTCAAACCAGTGGCCGCGGAAGCGTGGGGACATAGAGGGGACAATGTCCCCACGGGTATTCGATGTACCCTTCATCTGCCCATCTTATATAAACCCCGACCTCCCCTATCCTACAATGTTAATGTCCCCGGATGGCCCCAAGGCTTCCGCGGCCACTGTTTCAACCTGCACAAGAAGGCAAATTTACACCGTATCCAAAATCATTTATTTTCCTTAAGCTGAACTTATTCAGAGTCGCATGTTCAATGACTAAATACAAAAGGAATTTGATCTCAAAGGAATCAGTAGAGTTGGAATAAATGCACGTTTTTATTGTAAAGTGTCGCGATTTTTTTTCTCTATTCCAACGAACGAACTGATCCCTTCCTGAATAAAGGAATGAGCAAATTCTTGAATCTTGAGATCATAAAATGGAATCACATTCCGAATCATTCCATCCTCAACTAGATCAGAACATGACTTGAAAGAATGGATGGAGGAGACGAGAAGGTATCGGTACACAGTGGCCGCGGAAGTGGTCGTGGGAACATCTGGGGACATTAACATTGTAGGATAGGGGAGGGATGGGTTTATATAAGATGGGCAGATGATGGAGACATCGAATAATCATGGGGACATTGTCCCTCTGTCCACACCCTTCCGCGGCCACTGTTATCGATACCTCATTCATCCGAACACACATAAAATAATCGTGTCACGTAATGCCTTGAAAAGATCTAAATAATCTAAATAAGTAGCAACGGACGGACAGCAATGAAAATAAAACATTTGTTCCTCACTCGCAGATTACTACAGTAATCTCATCTCTAATCTGTGTGGTCGTTCGTTATTATGCTTCCTAAAATAGTAAATAAAGGAAAATGTATTCAATTCAATTCAAGTTCGATATTACGAGTCCATTCATCTCATGTGTCCTAATAAATTACCATTAAGCTCAACGAAATTTCATTCACTTCCTGACATTAGTAGTAACATGGTAAATTTTATATTAGCAGTGATGACTTTTTAAGTAGGTTGGTTTGGGACTGATTAAGCATATCTACTTTGCGCAGTGCATACCTTGTGCGATGGAATATATGATGGGCGAATTGATCCCGGTGTCCTGATCGAATGCTGAAAGGGAGAGAAACAATTATGTATTTTCACTTAATCGAGTACTTTGAAACACTTACCATAAATTGGTTCCGGTTCGATTTCAAGGGCTGCACCGCCTCTCGGATTTCGTGGCAGAAGGGATGAGTAAGAGACATGTTGGAATCGAGGGTTCTGGGAATTTAATTGGAAAGAAAGGGTTCAGTCCAATTTGCATATGTCGCGAGCAGAGGACGGATATGTATTTATTTTCAACATTTTCATTTGATGAGGACTGACGGTCAAGTTTTTTGGGTGTGTTCCATGATTGTTCAGAACAATTTAAAAAAATTACATATTGTGGTACGTATTTCTAGGTTTTCGGACATTTAAATATTTTTAATATGTTTCAACGATTATTTGAAAAATACGATAATTTGTTGAGATATTTTTTTAATGCATGTTTTGTAAATATTTCAACGATTATCGTTGAACGATATGAAACGATTGTTTTACTTGGAGAAATTTGACCACAAAAAATCCAGCGGATTCAACTCAAATTTTGCGAAATTATAATTTTTACGTTTCTTCAGTACATAGTTCGTAAATATTTTGGTGTTTTTTCTCTTGAATATTTCAGCGATTTTTCCTACATACATAACCGCCCCCTAGTCATAAATAGATGATCATTCGTATGTAATTACCTGGTCATCCGCATCCACCACGCGGACTTCTACAATGGTCTCTGTATGGAGTGGGGGCGTCCCTTGGTCACTCACTCGGAGTGTTACATTGAATTTGGGACGCGTCTCGTAGTCCAATGGTTTTATTAGGATTAGTCGGCCTTCCTGCCCTCCTCCAGCAAATGTCACAAGTTTCTGTAATACATAAGTGTACCTAATTTAGTTTGAGAATTAATTTTTGCTTGCAATTTCATCTACAAGAGACAATTTGGGGCAGGCGTGTACATATGTACTTACAATGGAGGTCTCCCAACGTATGCTCACAGATTTGGACCAAACTAGCATCAATCGATCACAAATTTCATAATATGAAATTTGCAAATGGAACTATCTGCCAATGCGCAGGTTTGGCGCAGATATTTGCATCCAAAGCGGGAAAAATGCACAGAAAACTTGGAAAATGAAAAATTTGCCAGCTTTTGGGGTGCATTTTCTCCTCTTTTTGTGCAAATATCTCCGCTAAACTTGAGCATTGGCAGATAGTTCCATTTGCAAATTTCATATTATGAAATTTGTGATCGATTGATGCTAGTTTGGTCCAAATCTGTGAGCATACGTTGGGAGACCTCCATTGTTAGATCTGGTATGAATTGAACGTGCAGAACCCAGCCTAAATTATGGTAGTTAGTAACAGGGAAAATATGTTACGGCGACATTACTTCTTTACTTTAGGATTAGTGGTACATACAAGAGTGTGGGAACTAATTTGGTACATATCTATGCACTCTTATTATTAGCGACCCAACTACCCATCCGACAGTGACAGTAACATCCCACAAAGAAACGAGGAAATGGCTGGCTTTGCTTGCGATTCTCATTTCATTCAGAATTGCTAAAGAAGTACTAATCGTACTTTTGAGATGGGATTTTTTTTATCATTTTACTTTTAACCTACGTACGTATGTACATACGTCTCCCACAATAACAATAAATAACAATCCAATAAGATTAAGTTTTAGGAGTACATACAACAAACTACAAATTAACTAATCCCCAGGTTCCCACAGAGCAAAAATTCGGCTACTATATACTACTGGTTTTGACCATAAGAGAAGAAGATTTTGGTTCTACTTTGTCCAACTTTTTGCAATTTTCCATTACAACTTTATTAGAAATTTTGAGCAGTGTTTCGAGTACAAGTAACCACTTGGAAGAAATTACGAGAAGAAAGTGGTTTCTTGCAGGGAAATATTTTGACCTGCAGGAAATGCAAGGTGCTAGAAACGACGCCCCGCCACGCATGCTTCATGCGGCGCGTGGCTAGATGGCGCATATTTCTCGCACTTTCTCCCAGTTTCTTGCACCTCGCATTTCTTGCATTTCTTGCTTTGCAGTGCAATAAATGTAGCAAACCCGAAAAAAGAAACTAAACTACGTGGATAAAAACGACATGTTTTTCTGGTAATTCGACCTGCAAGAAATGCAAGGTGAAGAAACTACGCCCCGTATAGCTCATACGGCGCGTGACTATTTCTTGCAGTTTTTTGCACCTCGCATTTCTTGCATTTCTTGCATCACAGTGCAAGAAATATATGTATTTAGCAAACCCGCAAGAAACGAAACACTGCTTTAAAGTCATGACTTTCAACCAATTTTAATACGTATACGACCACATAGCATATAACTGGGCAGTCAGAATGAAGAATTGAAATGAAGGTGAAACCACGAACTAAATAAATCCGATCTTTTCCACCTTCTCATTCTTCTAGCACTAATTTCTTACCGAAGGTTTCCCCTGGGAATCTTCTAATGCAGAAAACGTGAGAGTGGAATACGGGCTTCCATGCTGGTCCATGTCGATGGCCTTGATGTTGCTCAGGATCGAAGATCCAGGAAGAGTTTGTTCACTCACGTTTATCCGAAACGGCCCTCCGACAATTCGTGGCTGTAATAAAATATTTTCAAAATTTTTGTAAAAAAATTTTAAAATACGGTTGACAACGTCTCATATCGTGTCATTTCATCATCTTGATTTATAACATCTTTTATTGCATTTTTGTTCATTAATTATTAAACCAAACCAAACCACCGCAAGGTTTAGGAAAGTTACAAATTAGGCAAAAATTTAAAAAAATTGCAAACTCATGATTAATTACTTCACACTCATTAACATAGATGACACACCAGTGGCCGCGGAAGCGTGGGGACAGAGGGACAATGTCCCCACGATTATTCCACGAGCTCACCATCTGCTCATGTAAGTTATATAAACCCATCCCTCCTTCATTACGCAGTATTAATGCCCCCAGATGTCCCCACCCCTTCCGCGGCCATTGTGACACATACGCATGATATGACTTATCGTTGACTACGGCGACTTACAGCATTATCATTAACGTCTTTCGTCCGAATCGTGACTGGGATGTGGATACTCTGAAAAAAATTCAAAGAAAAAAGTTATGTATGACTTGTGATGAGTTATGTATGTGTCCCATTCAACATAAATATGTGTAAACACTAATTTAAAGTAATATTTCAAAAAGCACTGTTTTGTTTTGTAAATCGGTCAACAGAAATCAGTGAATGTTTTTTATTTTGACAGAAACATTACAACATTTTTTATTGTTGCCGTTGTGAAGTTATCATTTTATTGTCCACAACTAGTTCATCCCTCATATTTATTATGTTGAAAATTATAAACACGTGTCATTTGCACATGTCGCTCTCAATTTTAATTCGCCGTTACGAATGAATTTCGAAATCAATCTAATTAATGCTCGTCTTCTTTCATCTTGTAAAACTTTTTTGTCCTCGAGCGCATATAATTTTTCGATTTCTAGTCCTCTTCATTTATTTTATGGGAAACAAAAAATATGTCCTCATCGACTAAAGTCTTGTACATTATTCACTCCTTCATTATTGGATGATGCATCGCAGTGGCCGCGGAAGAGTGTGGACAGAGGAGGGACAATGTCCCCACGGTTATTCGATGTCCCATCGTCTGCCCATCTTATATAAATAAATCCATTCCTCTGCTGTCCTACAATGGCAATGTCCCCACATGTCCCCACACCTTCCGCGGGCACTGGATGCATCGTAACTAAACTTTATAATTGTGCATGCACTGCACAGCTAATTTATTTGTCATCTCGTCCGACAAAACAAATTCAAAGTGTGGCATGTCATGAATGAGAAATAAAAAAACGGCAAATACTACTACTTTTGAACAGTGGCCGCGGAAGGTGTGGGGACATGTGGGGACATTAATATTGTAGGATAGGGGAGGGACGGGTTTATATAAGATGGGGAGATGATGCGGACATCGCACAACCGTGGGGATATTATCTCACGCTTCCGCGGCCACTACTTTTTGATGAACGAGCTCTGCTGAGAAACGATTGATTTAATGGTTGCCTGGTTAGACATTCGATTCGAAGACGGTGTGTCCGGCTTTGACTTTCGTTAATCCACGACAAATTACGAGCGACAAGGATGAAGAAGAGATGACCATAGGCAACAAAACAATAAAGCTCAGCAGTAAAAAAAATCATCGCTTCGAGCAACCATTTAATCCAAAAGCATGATGTCGCTTGGTTCGTATACTCAATCAAATTCAAAACAAAGGATCGTGTAAAAAAAGAAGTCTGAATGAGCAAGAGACACAAAGTTCTCATGAATCTTCATCTGTGGAGAGTGACCCAAAATCAGCAGAGTTGAAAATGCTACCAAATCTAACAAAAGTAGATACAGACATATGCAAAAATGTATTTATATTTGGAACCAGTGTTTCGGGTACAAGTTAGTAACCATTTGCAAGAAATAACGGGGAGAAAGTGGTTTTTTGCAGATAATTTTGCAGACCTGGAAGAAATGCAAGGCGCACGAAACTACGCCGCGGCGCTATACTTCATACGGCGCGTGGCTAGATGGCGCATAATTCTTGCACTTTCTCCCAGTTTCTTGCACCTCGCATTTCTGGCAATTCTTATAAGTTTTTCAGTGCAAGAAACCCGCAAGAAATGAAACACTGCTTCTTTCTTACTCCTGCTGCTGCTGCTACTGGTGGTGGTCTTAAAAAAGTCAGTCAGTATTGCAAAAGATTAGCAGTATTCATGTCATTCTATATACTAGATTCAGTTCAGCCTCCAAGTAAGTCTTGGTTGGTGGTCAATGCAAACAAATGACAGAATTGATGATTCCCATCGCCTTTGAAATTGATAATCTTTTTCTACCATTTGTAAATAATGTGTCGTGTGGTGTTTGCAATGCAATGCGATCTCTGCTGATCTCGTTCTGCATAAATTAAATTTCATCACCTGCCCAATTTAAATTGGTAATTAGGATATGTATTCAAATTATTACCATATTTTAATGACTATAGTCTTACACTTAATTAGACGTAATTAAGGTTCAGTTTCTTTCTCATTATGATTTGTTGCAGTTTTTCAATTACTAAAAATAAAAGCGTGGCATATTTGTCCATTATTGAAATATAATAATTAGCACACAAAGAATTGAATCCATGTCCTCGTCGTATGTAAATAAATGCATAAATGCAATATTATTAATATTGGACTGGTGTCAATATCTGCATATATGAAACTGGGTTATTCAGCCTGTTTTGTAATTAGCCGTCCCCTTTAGTAGACTACCGTTCTTACATTCTTAAATTATAACTTACGAAACGAAACAATCCGGCACTTGAGATTATTCTATTTTGCACGCGTGATGATATAATTCTCATTTGTGCATTGTCTGTCATTAAACGAGAGCACGACGCGTACGTAATTATTCCCCCGTCAAAAACTGAATATGAATCTTGATATGAATTCGAATATGAATTTGAGAAATTTTATCCTTCTGAATTTCTAATCCAACTTGACAAAATTATTTGACATTCCCTGAAATTAAATATAATAATTCATTCATGTGTGGCACAAATAAAAGGCCGCCTTAAAATTTAGATTTTCATATAGTTAGCAATCTACCTGAGTTGATTACACCTCAAGATTTTGACTGCCTTTCTTTACAATCTATTTAACCAGACAGAGTGGAAATAAAGAAGTTTAATGTCGCTTCAGATTCATCATGATTCTGTGCAGTGGCCGCGGAAGAGTGTGGTCAGAGGGGCAAGGTCCCCACGGTTATTCGATGTCCCCATCATCTCCCCATGTTATATAAACTCCCCCATCCTACAATGTTAATGTCCCCAGGTGTCCCCACGACTTCCGCGGCCACTGCTTCTGTGCTATCATATCATATCATACGCAAAAAGGTTGTTTTTTGGTACTCTTCTTCTTCCTCTTAACAATTCAAATTTTACTACAAAATTCGTATTTACTAGCTTGTGCTAACTCATCCTTCACATTGCTTACTGCTCACTCCTCTTGATTTTTAAAGTGATGATACATAACGGAGTCATCATTTTGGTGTAAAAAAAAGGTGGCGATGAGATGAGCATCATAGAGATCCATTTAAATTCACGTCAACATCATCACACCGCTCCGATTATTGTGACAAAGACAACGGAACTTGTGTTAGTGAAGTGTCAAAAAATAAGCGTGCAGTGGCCGCGGAAGGGTATGGACAGAGGGACAATGTCCCCACGGTTATTCGATGTCCGCATCATCTCCCCGTCTTATATAAACCCCTCCCTTCCCCATCCTACAATGGAAATGTCCCCACATGTCCCCACAGGTTCCGCGGCCACTGCCAAAAAATAAGCGTGTAGACCGATTTACTTTGCACAGTGAGAGCAAGCAACGAAGGATGCGATTATGATGTTATTTTGCAGGTGGTTGGAGTGTTGCGTAATGATAAAATATTTGAAAATTAGCATTTTTATTGTTGTCAAAACATAAACTTACGGGCTCGTTATCATTTCGTTTGTCACAAAGCACGGTAAATGTCACTGAGCTGGGACCCTCGATTCCTTCCCTGTCCAATTTCCGCGTTAGTGTGATGTTCTTTGTACCAGGCTCGATTTGAACGGGAGCACTGCTATCCCCACTGCTCAGACTGAGGGCAATGTCTCGATTTATGTCGCCGTGAATGTCCAAAGTTCCTGAGAAATAGGGAACAATAAAGAGTTTCAGATGTCAAGAAATATGGATGAATCATCACCAAAATCGTCAAAATCAGCACATTTTCAATTAAGAATTTTTCGACTGTGGGAATTTATTTTAAAATTCTGAACGACAAATTTGTAGTCAGTAAGTTGATTCATAGAATGGCGATGAGATTTTTTAACCCAGTTTCGACGAGTACCAATTTTTCTGAAGACTTCTTAAACTTGAGATCTCCTCCTTCAAAAAGTGTCAAAATCTGGAATTCATATTTTTAAAAAATTGGGAACTCACTGCTCTACAAATTAGTCGTCAGAATTTTAAAATAAATTCCCAGAGCCGAGAAATGATTTAAAATATGTTGATTTTGACGATTAGTCATCGAGTCCTACAATAAATAAGTGAATATAAAACATTTGTCAAGCTTTTCCCGAATCTCTGATCTTTTAACAAAAACTTGCTAATTAATGTGACGTCTTTGACATATTAATACTCGAATGTATGTACATGAGCGGAAGTAATTTTTCGCATTCGTTGCACTATTTCACTCACCTAATGAATAACTACAAACATAGATAAGCTAAATATCTAGTAGCCCTGCAGAAGACTAGCAATAAAACAAATTGACTTTTTAAAATTGAGTGACACGACCACTTCTCCAACCAAACATGACATTCCCTATTCATCCACATCTCTCATAAATCAAAGCCAAGAATTAAAAGCCATTCAAATATTGTACGAGTGAAATGAACCATGCATACAAATGGGTAATTAAAGAGTTGATGAGCATCTGCATCTGCATATACGAAGAACTGAACAGTGGCCGCGGAAGCTGTGGGGACATCTGGGGACATTAACATTGCAGGATGGGTTTATATAAGATGGGGAGATGATGGGGACATTGTCCCTCTGTCCCCACGCTTCCGCGGCCACTGAACGGAAGAAAGACATCGTTCAATAAAAAGTACCACCATAAATTTCCCAGCTCATAATTTGCCACTTCTAGTTTGACAGATTCTCATCGCTGCTATGGTACATACAAATCCATTTCAATTGGTTTACGATGGTTTGATAAGATAATCAGGAAATTTTAGGCAATGTGGGCTATCAAAAATTAATTTTGATTTAAATTCTACAGACGTAACAGTACATATTTTTATTTAAAAACATTCAGGTTAATGATTTATTGCCTTATTTTTCAAAAGTAATTGGGTTGGATCATCAGTAAATATGCATTTTAAATTTTATTATGCATTTTTAAGTTTTATTATGCATTTATTTTTCTCCATTTTAAGGTCAAAAGGGCTGGGAGAATAGTTATTCTTAATTTTATGGTTGCTGAATGAATACATTTTGGATTTGCCATATGCCGTTCGGACAGAGGTTAATAAAAAACACGTTAAATTTTCAAGTTAATTAATTGCTTACCCAGATTTGACCCGATTGGGACATCTTCACTCACAAAGAAACTAACGGACGAGCCCCCGTTGACAAGAAAGCAGCGAGAATCACCTGAAATGGGGAACATTAGTCAGACAAATAATTTACAATAATTAAGTTCAGGCGCATCTTTGAAGTGAAGAAAATCATTTTCTCTGTACAATTTCCAATCATTCGAATATCTGCAACAAATTGTCACATATTCATCAATAAGCATGCATGTACAACAAGCAGTGCCCGCGGAAGGGTGTGGGCAGAGGGACAATGTCCCCACGGTTAATCGATGTCCGCATCATCTCCCCATCTTGTATAAACCCCTCCCTCCCCCATCCCACAATGTTAATGTCCCCACGGCCTCCGCGGCCACTGACAACAAAACTGGACATCACTCTTCTTCCTTGTCACACCGAATACTTAATTTGTTAATTTGCAAAAACACAGGAATGCCGCAGTCATGTAGATGATAACAATTTTCACGAAATGTTACTCTGTAGATTCCGCCCAAAGCTGAAGCACGCTTCAATTAAAACTAACTACTCTTAAAAATCTCATCTCCTCTCGAGAATTTCTTGCCACACGCAGAAAAAGAAAAAAAGTGAGATTTTAGCAGATTATTGAGTAATTCCGTAATTCCAATTGCATTTTCATCTTCTTCAAAAGAGTAGCGACTGTGCATGAGCTGCCGGAAAATGCTTGAAGAATTGACCACGAACGAAGAAGAACAAAGTTGAAGTTGCAGTCAACCGCAGAAATAACGTTAAATTTAACAAAACCACTCATTCGATTGGATTGGATTCCCATTCAGCATGCATTTCTTTATTTCACACTTGTTGCCAGATGCCTACGTTATGATGGACACGATTTCAATTGATCAAATGAAGTATTTATTTATTTCTGAATTCGAATTTTGAAATATTTATTTGAGTTTGCAATTTCAAAGTTAGTCAACATTTGCATTGTGATTGAAAAAAAGAAGAAGAGAAGAAAAGTTTTTCGAGAGCCGACTATTGTCCCAAAAAGTATTTGGCATTTTACTTTCGTTCGTTATTCATTTTTAACTCATTGGTGGCTGATTTTTGATTGTGTGTGTAACGTATTTTGTACCATTTGTTTGGTTCTCTTTCTTTGTTTGAATTGGTGGTGGTGAATGGATGACTGAATAATAATTTGTTCTAGTGTGAGTCGTCCTTAAGAAAATTAATTTAAAACAAAATCTTTCAATTAGCTCGGAGCTTATAGAGAGATCAGTGCCCGCGGAAGCTGTGGGGACATTAACATTGTAGGATAGGGGAGGCAGGGGTTTATATAACATGGGGAAATGATGGGGACATCGAATAACTGTGGGGACATTTTCCCTCCGTCCTCACGCTTCCGCGGCCACTGTCCTTTTGGCATTATCATCATTATTGAGCATATATACGCAGTGTCCGCGGAAGCCGTGGGGACATGTGGGGACATTAACATTGTAGGATAGGGGAGGGAGGGGTTTACATAAGATGGGGAGATGATGGGACATCGAATAACCGTGGGGACATTGTCCCTCTGCCCGCGGCCACTGTTGTAAACAGATTCGTTCGTACCTATATGGACAAGTATGTTAAATATATTGGGCAATATTTTTAATTGCATTTTTGTTCTCGATCTCTATAATGGAAAAGTCAGGACTAATTATAATTCAGAAAATGACAGAAATTTCAAACATGTCACTTTCTAACAAGAAACTATGTAGTAGGCCTGCTAAATATCTAGTTATGCATATATTTTATCTACCTTGTCAAAAATATGTGCTCTGCTAGAAGAAAAAAAACTGCATAATCCCATTGTTTATGGATCGTGTTCTTGTTAAACTAAATTGTCCGTGTTACTCCAATTTCCCATTTATGCAGATCATTCTTTTCCCCACAAATGTAAAAAGTCTATTGGTACGAGTGAGGTATGCATATTTAAGTGAAATTGAAGTCGGAAGGTGAAGGGAAGGATGAAATAAGACACGATTCGTATTTTTTTTAGATAATACCTTGGTTTGATACCTTTTTAGCGCATAACAAAGGAAGAAACAGGAAACATAACGAGTCATTTTCGTAATAATATTTGTGTGAAAGTAAAAAATTAAAGGTCTCGTAATGTAACGAAAAAAAGAAATCCAGACCAAATAAATAAATAAGAGTGTCAATATTTGTCTCGTAATAATACACTATTAATTTGGACTCAATTTTGCAGTGTTCTCCACGTTTCAAGTATTATATGTATTTCATTTGCATATTGTAGTGCATGTTGCATATTATACTTAAATGCAATTACAAGGGAAGTCTCCTAGCGGATGCTCTCAGATTTTGAGCAGACTAGTGTCAATGGATGACATATTTAATTAGTATGAAATTTGCAAAAGACACGATCTCCCAATTGGCACGTTTGGCCGAGATATTTGTATCCGAAGAGGAGAAAACCCGCAGTAAATTTGGAAAGTGTAAAATTTGTCGACTTTAAGACGCGTTTTCTCCTCTTCGGATACAAATATCTCGGCCAAACGTGCCCATTTGGAGATCGTATCTTTCGCAAATTTCATTCTAATTAAATTTGCAATCGATTGACACTAATTTCCCCAAAATCCGAGAGCATCCGCTGGGCCACCTCCCTTGTAAGTCACACACATTATTAATGAGAAAATAGCTGTTACAATCTTCACAAATATTGCAACACCCCCTCCTCCACTAATTTGACTAATGTATGTAACACAATAAGACAAAAGCCATTCAAGTATCAGCCTTCCAAATCTCATCTCACTCACTCATTCAAATTGAAAATATGAAAGAAAATGGAGGCGTGATTAAAAAATTTATTGGTTCAAAAATTGGATTGATTTCCTTTTCACTTTCCTAATCTCGTAATTATCATCTTGTGCCCAGCCATCTATTTTCAGATAAAATCTCGCACCTAACAAGCTGTCCTGTCATTCTATGAAGCACTCGGAGCAAAATGCTAATGGAATCGAAATGAAAAGTCAATTGAGTACAGGCGCCGCGGACAGAGGGACAATGTCCCCACCGTTATTCGATGTCCGCATCATCTCCCCATCTTATATAAACCCCTCCCTCCCCCATCCTAAAATGACAATGTCCCCACACCTTCCGCGGCCACTGATTGAGTCGTATCCTTCATTTCATCGCCACTTCAAGAGGACAATATGAAACTAATAATTTCAATTACTTCCTCGTCAACGCTTGGAATTATGTACTTTGACTTATTTCTGCCCGGGGGTTATTGAATCAAAAATGTGCATCGATAATCTGACAAGCCGAGGTTAGCAAAAAACGCTAGGGGCTCGAAATAAAATTAGCTAAAAATTTATATAATAAAAGAAATAAAAATGTGTAACAATATCTATCCGCCCACATGACAAAAGATTCATGCAGATTTACCGGAAGGACATCAAAACTACAGGAAAGACAGAGATGAAACTTCATGCAAAAACACTCTTAATTTTAACGAGGCTTATCATGCACAAGTCTAAAATAGCACATTCTTCTTGTCAATACTATAAGGAGGAAGCCAGTGAAAAATTATAATAATGCAACTCAAAAATCACAGCCCAAAACAGAGCAAAATAATAATGATAATCTTAATCTTGAATGTCATCAACATTTTCACCCTCGATTCTCCTGCAGGGCCTCGCCTTAGCTTTTTATTTATACGTTTTTTTTACACTGATGACGAGGGTGATAATACCAGGGCGTAAAAGATTCCATTTCTTCTTTGATATCATATTTTTTAACCTTAAGGAGTTTTTTAAAACTACATATTTAATATAGTTGGTTGGTTGGTTATCATGCGAATGAGTTGAGTAGCCTCTCTGTTTATTGTCGTCATTTATGTACGTATTTATTATTATGAGCATCACCTAAAGCTAATCTTGTCTTGGCTTCAAATTAGATATTAAATCTGCCTTCGAAATCCCATCAGTATCCCACTGATCGTGGCTCATTTTGCTAACTGTGACACTAAATAAGTGACAATTTCATTTTCCAATGACACCTCTCTCTCACTCTCGAGATCTCAAATAGTAGTAGATCTTAAGGAGACAATGGGAGACGTAAAAAAACGGACACAGCACGTACCTTACTTATGACTAACTTGGCATTATTGTGAACGTGCTCCTGAGAAGATGAGACGGAAAAGTGGTAGTAGTGATGATGATGATGCACGTCATAATATTTTAGGTGAGGGTTTTAGATTGAAAACTTTTGAAATGTAAATTGCGAATTAAAATTAGTCAAAAATTATGTCCAGAATAGTTTCGGAAGGTTTTAGGTAATTGAAAATTTGAATATTTTTTCTGTAAATGGAGAATCAAAATTATTCAAAAATGATATCCAGAACAGTTTCGGAAGGTTTTGAATTGAAAATTTGTGTTTTTCTATAAATTGCGAATTAAAATTTTTCAAAAAAATATGTTTGGAACAGTTTCGTAAGGTTTCGGATTGAAAATTTGTGTTTTTTTTCTATAAATTGCGAATCAAAATTATTCAAAAAATTATATCTAGAACAATTCGTAAGGTTTCGGATTGAAAATTTTCATGTTTTTTTTGTAAATTGTGAATCAAAATTATTTAAAAAATTATATCCAGAACAGTTTCGTAAGGTTTTGGATTGAAATTGTTTTTTGCCGGTTTTTTCGATAAATTGCGAATCAAAATAATTCAAAAATTACATATAGCAGTTTCGTTGATACTGGACTAGAACTAGAGTTAATGATGATATTTTGTACGAGCTAACCGCACCGTCGAAACTGATGTGTAATGAGACTAATCATGATAAAGTGATGTGCATGCATACGTGTGAAAAACCAACCGCAAGGATTTCATGGATTAATTGGAAATGGTTTTAATCGAAAAATGACGTCTCTGTTTTTGTTTAAATTTTCACAATTTCATAAATTGTCTCAGCTTGTATGTAAATAATTTCCGAAAAATTTACTAATTTAGTTTAGATTGTGTTATATACATAATTTCTGAATTATGGAATTTTATGAATGTATGCACGTTGTCCTTTCATCTTCTAGTTAATAAATCGATGTTGTCATTCTCATTTCAAGCATAATTTGTCTTTTTTCATTCATTTCTACGCGTTTTAAAAATGCAAATCTGCGCATATTTTAGTGCTGTTTGTTATATTTTATCCCAACAGTGCAGCCTGGTGGTTGTCACTCTTCATCTTCTTTGTAGGAGAGAAAACAAGCCATTATTGTTTAACCAACAAGAGCACAAAATATTCCCAGCTCTACTTAAATATTATTCTGAATCTGAACTGATAGCAACTGCATAGAATAAATAGAAATGAATATGAATAAGAAGCTGACTGACTGAGGAGTGAGGAGAAAACGCTATTATTCAGCTTTACGAGTTGCAACAATTGAACTGAAAATAAAACTGAATGAAATCTAGTTTACTTTATTTAGGAATGTAAAATATTTGGTGTATTATTTTTCAAGTATAAATAAATAAATAACAATAAAAAACCTTAATATTTGCAGTGGCCACGGACAGAGGGACAATGTCCCCACGGTTATTCGATGTCCCCATAAATCCTTCCCTCCTCTATTCTACTACTTTTTAATGTCCCTAAATGTCTCCACGGCTTTCGCAGCTACTGCAACCCCCCCGTGGCCGCGGAACAATGTCCCCACGGTTATTCGATGTCCCCATAATCTCCCCATCTTATATAAACCCCGCCCTCCCCTATCCTACAACGTTAATGTCCCCACATGTCCCCACAGCCACTGCGCATTTGTCTTAACTTTTGAATATTTCTTCTCTCTCTAAACCATCTCTAAATATTACAGATGGCACCCAACAAACGTTACGTGCCACAGAGTGCATAATATGCAAATTGAGACTGTATTACATTTGATTTCACAAGTCCTCCTCCATGCCCATGAAAGTTTAAAAGTATAATGCAATTAGAACAAGAGAACTTGTACTACAGTTTAGGTCGATTTATTTATTTATTCCGCTACACTGCAGTTTAAGAAAGACTTTGGCAGAGGAGTGATGTCAACAGGATGATTCGAATTTATTTTTATCAAATCCTTCTTCTCAAAACAATGCAATCAAGTACAACCCAAAATCTGACCCGGTTTTCTCTTCTTCATCTTTGTCGTCTCATTTTATTATTTATCATGCGATCCTACAACCAACCAGTCATCATTACAGAAATTGATATGCACAAACAAAAACGCATCTCTTCTTTTTTTTAGATCCATTTCAAAATACGAGATTTAGAAATTTGAGATTTGGTTTTAATGAGGAAATAATATTTTTAACCTAAGTAAACAAACATTTTAAAAATGCAGTAAAATATTTAGGTTATGAAAATTATCGTGAAGAAAAGATGACAAAGTATGACAAACCAAGATTCAAGTGTGTGTATCAAGCATTATTAAGAAGGGTTGAATACCTATCTCTATTTGTGTGTGTATGTAAGAAAGAACGTTATTTTCCGTAATTGTTGTGAGTATAAGTGCGACAAACGAGGTAAAAGTAATTAAACCATGAAACCGAAGGAAGTAAGACCACTTCTTTCACGAACAACTTTGTTTATACGTACGTATCTTATTATTATTATTGTAAGTTAAGAAACAGTAAGTAAGCCAAAATTCGGCAATAAATCGCAACAAGAACTTTTTAAAAATGTTAGAAAAAAAAATGTGTCGAAAAGGAATGACTTTAATTTTGTGCTTGTCTTCTCTGTCCAAGTACGAATACATGTTGCGAATTTTTTTGCGAAAATTTGTTTAAGTAAAAACAAATTTTATACATACATAAATCGTGCCATGTAAAAGGTTGATGTTTCAACAATTAAAATTTTAGATTGACGGTTCCAAGTAGATGTGTGAAAGTTGTGTAAAAATGTGAATTGGGAGAAATTAATTCATTTCATCGGATGCACAAATTTGTTAAAAAGAATCATGCATGACTATTTTAAACCTGACTAAATTCGCATTTAATTGAATCGAACCGACGTGCGCTTAAACAATTAAGCAAAAAACTAAGGGTTGGCAGCAGCATCTCCGGATCAAAGGAGTAGCACCCACGCCAACCTTCTTTTATTGTAGTTATCTATTAAAGGATAAGATAATGTAATCTGTAATCTGTTATGTTTTAAACAATGGCTGTATTATGGCCACGCCACGTGAAAATTGAAAACAATTGCCCACCAGTAAACTTGTTAAGTTCTTCTATTTTCAGGGTATGTACAAAATTCAAAAATTTTTTATCACAACTTCAAATTTGTACAAATCTGCATGTGGTGCATTTTTTTTGTTGAAATACAATAAATGAAAAGAAAAATTACTTTCGAATCAGTCACTATTTATATTGACAAGTGTCAATCAATTTTGGATAACCGCATACGTAGTTAATCAAACTGCTGCTTTTAATTGGTTCAGTACATAATTAAACATTACGGAAAAGAAATTTGAAGATTTTGTACATACTTAATTGAAATTCTATCGTCGTTGTCAGTGGCCGCGGAAGCTGTGGGGACATTGTCATTGTAGGATAGGGGAGGGAAGGGTTTATATAGCATGGACAGATGATGGGGACATCGAATAACCGTAGGAAATTGCCCACACCCTTCCGCGGCCACTGGTCGTCTTCGTCAATTCAGGAGGCAACAACTGTCCACTCTCGCTCGGGTTGTACACCGTGTCAAATTCTCAAATGTAAAATTAATGAATTTCGTTTATTACAGAGTGATTTTTGACAATCAAAACCTGCTTCAAGTTTTAGAGGCGTTTTCTGATGTATGTATTGAAAGTCATGCATGCACGATCAATAAAAATGCACTCTTCTACAGGACCACCGACTCAATAAATTAATAATTAAGTCGTTATGATGACTAAGCAGGGAATAAGGGAGGCTTAGGTTTGTCTGGATTTAGAAATCATCATCATGCTACTACACACACAAACACTGAATTATATCAACAGTAATGGTGTTGAATTTGACATTCTGCCTTTAACAGAGTTGTTGGAAATGGGTCTAAAAAACCGACAGTGCAGACTTGATATAGCCCGAGTCAGGGTGTTATTAATAATCGAGGTTGGTGGGTGGGTACCACATTTTATAATTTTTTGATAGATTTTGCTCATCTTTGAACTTACATACAATTCGTTTGCATTCAAATGTAATTCGTAATTTTGCATATTCTTCATATGTGCAAAATTTCAAATCGATTGGATAAGTTTTTAATCAATTGGCAGACGAACAGAAAATCATGACGGGTATATAAGCTCATCTTCCAACTTAATTCCTAATTTTATGTATTCTCCTGTCTATTTGTGTGTGTAAATTTTCAGGTCGATTAGACAAGTTTTACGAGCCTAATCGATGGACAGACAGACAGCCAATCATGACGGCTACATAAGCCCTGACTCGGACGCTAAAAACGGATGAAGAGCACATGAAACTAAGTATGTTAGATATTTATACGTCGGTGGTTTATTTCTCACAGAAGATACACAAAAATCTCAGCTGGTACAAACTCTCAGACAACATCTGCAATTAGAAACTCTTTCACTTTTCATCTCAACTTTTAGAGATCAATATCAGATTAGGAAAGAGTAAGCTTAATAAATAACATAAGGGGCAAAATCAAAGACTGGTAATTAGTGCTCACTCGCTTCTACTACTGATCTCTGTATAATCTGCTCCTAAGTATTACATACCAGTCTCAGATTAGCGGAAAGATTTGTCGTGATTCGTGATTAGAAATTGTTTACTTGGCGTTGTTCTATTATTGGCCGGTTATGAATTTGTTTTATGTAACAGGAGTTTCATGTCCAACGCCATACATTTACGGGTATCCAGAGGGCGGATATGTATTTACCAAAAATCACTCAAATATGTATGTACGTAATATTTATGAAAAAAATATTTACAAAATATGTACGAAAATCCGTAAAAACAAGAATTTTCACAAAATTTGTATTTTTGAATTTGAACAATATTCTGCATTTTTTATGATCCGATTTCTTTGGACAAAAAAAATCGTCTCGCCGCATCGTTGAAATGTTTACAAAATATTGATATTTTTGGAAAAATATGTAAATGAAAACTATCTGAAAATCTAGAAATATGTGCCTTGTAAAAAATATTTACAAATTTTTGTTATCTATAAACGTTGAGGAACACAGCCACAAAGTTTGACCGTTGGTCATCATCAAATTAAAAACTTGGAAATAAATGCATATCCGCCCTTTGTTAATATCCCATCAGATTTATATAAAAAAACTTACTTTTTGAATGGACAATGATCGAGAAAACTACAGCAAATTGTAAACTGCTCCAAATCCAGAGCGATGTTCCGTACAGTTTCCTCCCCGACATTATTATAGTTGTTGATTGTTTCATGAAATTGAATTTTTTTCATACCAACTCTTCTTTCTTGAGACAAAAATACAGGTTCAAGCACATGCAGACTTTTCCATGCATTGTTAAAATAATCACCATCCCGTAAGTCTTAACTTTATGAACAGATTTCAACTTGAAATTTTCAACTGTTTTAAAAACGTGATGAAGAATAAATCGTTCCAGATTACACTTTACTTAACTTTAAAACTTGTTAAGAAGAGTCACTCCTCACAATAATGCACCGTAATGCATCCCTTCTATTTCTGGACATTTGTATCACTTTACCAACTCGAGAAGATTACCATCTTGCAATGAAATCCATGACCGTGAAGTGATTTTATTTATTACGAACTCGTGTTGCGTTGTTTAATATCCACCCTTGAAATGTTTCCTGTTGGAAATTTTGTCAAAATTCTCCAAAATTAATAATCCTATCGTAACGTCTACCCAACAACTTCCTTCTGCACTGAACCACCTCGCTAAACTAGATGGTTGGTCGTGATACAGTACGGCGGATAAGTTCAGTTAAGTCGAGATGAGATGCACTTTATATGTCAGAGTCAAACACTTTTGAGCATTGCACGTACGTTCTTAGAGACGCACACAACAAAGCCAAAATGAAGATGGGAGGGTGCTTGGTAACGCCACCACGTTCCTTTCCACTGCGTTTAGGCAGAAAGAACTACTTCCATTATTCCAAGGCGGTAACAACAAAACAAGTAGTATGCATTTAAAAAAATTCTTATTTTTCAAAAATGGAAAATGTCTTAAAATTTGTAAAGTTCAGAAACTTATTTATTTTATCGAAGGAGAGAAAGGCGTGTATTTTGTGGGGCCGTGTACCGCACGCACGCACCAAGATCTGCGACTCTTGGACGCTATTTCTTGACTCGAAGTCATTCAAGAACTGAGACTCCTGAAGAAAACGTGAGCACAGTAAATACATCTCACAGGCGAGTTGCCTTCTCTGAAAATTGTGCAGTAGGAGTACGTATGCAGTCCAAATGTTTGGGGATTCGAAGGAAGAAGGGAAGACGTGAACCAACTTCATTTCAACGGTGGCTTCAAACTTTTGTGTAAAGGAAATAAGTAAAAAGGATGCACTGTAGAGTGAGTAACTTTACTGCTGATGAGGGAGTACAGGTGCTGCAGGTGGAGGCGTTTGTGCATGTGACGCTTCGTTTGTTCCACTCACTTTTCATATGTAGTTAACCCCACAAAGCGTGGCCGCGGAAGGTGTGGGGACATCTGGGGACGCTAACATTGTCGGATGGGGGAGGGACGGGTTTGTATAAGATGCAGACATCGAACAACCGTGGGGACATTGTCCCTCCGTCCACACACCCTTCCGCGGTCACGTGTGTTTAGTTTGAATGTTTTTTTCAGAAATATGCACTAAATCATTTCATAAATTCGTCCGCGGACATAATGATGCTGGACTGGACAACCGTAAGTTAATGTAGAGAAATTAAAATTCAGGCCTTGCTACACACCTAGCACGTAATTCTATTCCCTGAGAGGCAATAACGTCACGGCTGTGTATTAGACGCAGTAACCCGTGACATTCTAAAATTTTGAATCTCGATTCTTTCTTCTTCTTCTTAAGTATGGCGTGTATTATTGAGTAATGATTATATGTACGAAATATCTATTAGTTTGCTGTGCAGTTTTTTCTGTTATTTTGATATACACCGTCTGAGTGAGAAGATGCAAAGAATAATTGCGAAGCATCGCACAATGTGTAATATAATTCATCTAAATTTTATTATTCCTTGGAAAATTACGTGAGTGAGGCAAGGGAAGCGATAATAATAAGCTACACCTCAGTTGGTTTCTTTTTCAAGGTAAGAAGCGCAACTTGAGAGAAATCAAGATGCCACTTTTGCAGTTACTTTACTTATTTGCCAGCAGAGAAGCAGATTGCAAAATAGATTTGCAAAAAAAGACGTATCTACTTATTACATATTTCGAGTTCGACTCTGCGTGCATCCATATCATCACATCCGCGCTGTATGTATTCAATTTTACTTTTTCGTAATGTTTCTGAAATAAAAAATATGTATAAAAAAAACTTTTGCATGCATGCATGTAAAAGTAGAACAATAACCTAACCTCTACGTCAACAGTCTCGCGACCTTAATGACTTCTTTCTCCAGGAGCAGAATGCAGGTAAAAATGCTCACAAAACTGAGGAGGTTACAGAGTTGAGTCACCAACACATTTCAACAAAACAGTTTTCCATTTCATTCACAACTTATGTGCATACAAATGTTGCAAGAATTCTGAAATGTATGTATAATATTTGGAGTATTTACTATAGGGCTGCTTTCCTTTCGCCATGCCACAAAAGGGCAGACACACGCTAAAACGTAACAATATTTCTATTTGGTCGGTTGTACATAAGTTGTTACTTGTCTTAAGCCACAGTTCAAACATCACGAACGAAGAAGGGTGAGTTGCAAGAGGGTTAGTTGGATGGAAAGGTAAGTAAGTAAATCTAATCCAATCCACCACCGGAAATCGGATATTCACCGAGTTGGAGGGCTTATTTCGTTTGTATGTACGTACATATGCTGAACTTACTTTGGACAGAGTGCATACATGCGAATGCAAAGTTCTCCAACCAACAACGATTAAAATGAGTTTTACTTACTCGATGGAGGGCTGTTTTACCTCCAAAATTGAAGAACCGATTATGTAACATCCGTCGTCGTGAATTGTGCGTACCTGTGCTGCTGCTTCTCTTCTGTCATATTCTTTTGTGGGGTTTATTTACGTAACGAAACGACACATTGAGGTTTCTTTCATTCATGTTTCACTCATGTACATGTTATTTTTGTCAGAGACCTATGTATGAATACACGTACGGACGGGGACAGTTTTCAAAATGCGTAATGCACTTCCTGGTGTAGGGAAATATTGGTAAATTCCCACTTTGACTGAGCAAGGGAAAAATGGGATGAAGGCAATACCAATAAAAAGTGGAAGTAAAGCATTAAGTAAATGAAGCCGAAAAGTTTTTACTCATGGATGGAGGAAACCCACTTGTCACCTGTCTGAATTTGGAAAGTGCATGTGTCACAGTGGCCGCGGAAGCCGTGGGGACAGAGGGACAATTTAAGGTAGAATTAACAGATCGTATGGATGATATTTTGAAATGATTTATTGGATTTATTTTATACCATCCAACGAAAATATGGTTTATTCCAACAAAAAGTAATACTGATGTTGAGCAGGATTCTAGTCCGGGTAAAAAGTCCTGTTTTGATGGGAATCGAGCGTGCACGCCCTCATCCCTACTTCTGCACTGATTCATATGAAATTTTCAACCTTGTCCTAGAGATGCGAAATTTAGCATGCACATGCACCAACATATGCTGCATCATAATACAACATCAATTCCCGTTCCGTTCGCTATAAATTTTTCAGGAAAAATCAAAAACCAAATGTCATCCCTATCATTTCTTGGTTTTTGATTTTTCCTAAAAAATTAATAGCGAACGGAACGGGAATTGATGTTGTATTATGATGCAGCATATGTTAGTGCATGTGCATGCCAAATTTCGCATCTCTAGGACAAAGTTGAAAATTTCATATGAATCCGTGCAGAAGTAGGGATGAGGGCAGGGTATGCTACCCCGGGTTTTTGGGGTATTGCGGGTTTTGGTGGGTTTTGGGGTAGCAAATTTGAGCAATACCCACGGGTAGTCGGGGTTTTCAAATTTTACAAAATATGATAACATGGCATTAGTAGCAATTCAACAAACTAATTACTTATTAACATATAATTAATAAGCTGTTTTGTTGCGAAATTACTGAAAAACTGATTTTTTTCATTAATTTCTGAACTTAAACATGAGACACTGACTCAGTTTGCCCCCAAAACCCCGACTACCCCGATTACCCGCAAAACCCGGGTAAAAACCCAGGGTATGGGTTTTCAATAGCAAAACCCCGGGGTTTTCCTCACCCTGGATGAGGGCGTGCACGCTCGATTCCCATCAAAACAGGACTTTTTGCCCGGACTAGAATCCTGCTCAACATCAGTAAATTCGCCAATCATGACATGTGCTACCAATTTATTGATTTTGCAACAATTTTCATTAAAATTTCCAAATAATTATTGTTAAAATAAAGCCCGTTGCACATTTCATGATTGGCGATATTATTAATTTTGATTGGACAAAACTGCATTTTCGTTGGGCCGTTAAATTGGCACCCTGATTTATTCACAAGATAGAGGGACAATGTCCCCAAGGTTATCCGATGTCCCCATCTTATATAAACCCCTCCCTCCCCTATCCTACAACGTTAATGCCCCCAGATGTCCCCCCCCAGCTTCCGCGGCCACTGCATATGTATGTATGCAGAGTTAATTTCGTATTGAGCGACGACGGGATATGGATGGGGACATCAATCGGCGTTCAATTTTTCCCAAAAAATCCATTCATTTTTTTCTAAAACTTACGGTATTTCCTGCCCATTTTACATCCCACCCACCTCCAAACCAGCAGGAATAGAAGTCATTGCCAAGAAATAACTAGATGTTAAGTAACCTAAAATTCAGTTCAGTCATCCATCCATGAAGGAAGAACCCAGCAGACTTTGCAGCAGCAGGGACAAATTGCAAGAGTCCTGTTACACAATCCGTCCTCCGTATGACAGTGATGATCGCGTAATAGGTGAGTTATCGTTATGATGATACTTTGCTTGATGAGCTGCTTGGAACCATATCAATTTCATGCTCATGAACCAAAACCATTCGATATAATACATTTTTTCACAGAATTTTGACATATTTTAAGCTTTAAACGGAAGTTTTAAAGTTTTTTTTTCTATTCTTTTAATAGATCGATTGTTGTCTTTAGTAGTTTTACAGTTTATTTATTTATTTTTACCATTGTTGTTAACTCGTCATCTTGTTTTTGGAGTTATTTATGAAGTAATAAATGATGTTGAAGCATCATTAAATTGGATAAATGGGAAATGTTGTGCAATCGTTTTTTCCCAAATCTTTTTTAAAAATTTGCTTATTTTGAGGTGATTTAAAATTTGACATGACATGAATAGCGTTCAAATTATGAACAAGACAGGAGTCGTGCTTCAACCAAGGCAGTGAGAAGAAAACAAGTGCGCAGGAAAGTCTTGTTTAATTCGTTGGATTAGAAATTATTCAGTGTTTTTTTAATACGAAAGAAAAGATGTTGATGCAATTTTTTAGGCAATTTCATTTAGTTTTAATCATGTATAATTGCATTTTATTTATGACACTTGACACTATTTTTTGAACGGGGAAATTGTAGGTGGCAAGGATGATGGTATGAAATTGGTAAGATAATCTTGTGCATATTTAGGAAGGTGTTTAAAATAAAATTTGCAATCGTTGGAGTACCGCCAGTGTTTCGTTTCGTGCAAATTTGCTATGTTTGTTACGGATTTTCTACATTTCTTGCACCGGAAAGCGACAAAAGCAAGAAATGCGAGGTGCAAGAAACTGGGAGAAAGTGCACGAAATATGCGCCATCTAGCCTTATGTTGTATGAACTATAGCGGCGGGGCGTAGTTTCTTGCGCCTTGTATTTCTTGCAGGTCAAAATATTTAGCTGTAAGAAATCACTTTCTTCCGGCCAGCATTTCGTTTCTTGTAGGTTTGCTACATTTCTTGCACTGCAAATCAAGAAACGCAAGAAATGCGAGGTGCACGAAACTGGGAGAAAGTGCAAGAAATATGCGCCATCTAGCCACGCGCCGTATAAATTAAGCGCGACGGGACGTTATTTCTCGCGCCGTGCATTTCTTGCAGGTCAAAATATTTACCTGCAAGAAACCACTTTCTTTCCGTTATTTCTTGCAAGTCGTTACCCGAAACACTGCTCGATATATTTTTAGTCTCGATTAAATCATCTTTCTACTGATCATGAAAGAGCATGGCAAAATATCTTGCTCGCACACCTGTAACGTAGTAATTCTCACTTTAACAAGACGCCTGCCTGTAAAATCAACCATTGAAAATTTTCCGTTACTTTTTCCTTAAATGGTTTATAATAAATATTTCTTCGTTGTTCCCTCATCCGTTCCAAAGAGTTGGGCAAATGAGTTCATATTCTAGGCGAAATTGATACTGCACCATTAAATAGAACAAGTTTTTATTTGGTATCTTTGTAGCTTATAAAAATGGATACGCGGTATGATTTTCTGAGAAGATTTTTTTTCGCGAAAACTACGGTACAAAACGGTTCCCAGTCGTCGTATTTATTATGAAACTATAATTGTAAAGAAATGCTAAGATCTGCTCGAAGTGAATACGTAAAAAAGTTCACGAGGTGGAAATTTAGATACGTAGTAAACTCATCTGGAAAGAATGATACCGTGCGAGGTTATTAATATTTTGACCAGTGTTTCTTTTCGTGGGTGCATAAAAATGCATAAAATGCACAAAAATGTATGAAAATACATTAAATACAATTCATGTCGGGAATTTCATATTTTTAAGAAATTTTTTAATTTCCTACCCTGCCAAATGTGGGCAAGATTCATTTATCCAAACTTCGAGTTATATTTTCATCCGGGTTTAAAAACTTTCATTTATTTTTCATATTAAAAACTGAAAACTCGCTTGACATTAAAGTACTAAAATGATGACCAGGGTCCTTTGACTGTTTCCTTGGAGGATTTCTAGACATTGTCTAGAAATCCTCCAAGGAAACAGTCAAAGGACCCTGATGATGACGAAAACACCATAAAATAGCAGATCGGATTCTTAATTAATCAAATATTTAGAAAAATTTCAATATTATCATATTATTTTCGTGCTTGCATGGTTTTTATGCACTTTTCATGCAATTTTCGGTTAGATTTTTGGTGGGTGTTATTAAACGTTCAAAAACATTTTTATACACTAATTTCGTGCAGGTGTTTTTTAACAGCAGAAACACTGATTTTTCCTGTCTATCCACGTGTGTACAAACATACATACATATTTTCGGTTACGTGCATGGCGTATTAAATATTATGATTTTACACTGGTTGATTGCTATAAAATAAAAGCAGAATTCTGAATCTTGAAAATTGACACTTATTTTTACATGAGGTCGTTTTTTACGTAAAATTAGTAGCGGAAACACGACTACGTTACGTACATTAATCTGACCACACTACTAATAACCACCACAATGCTTAATTTAAGACAAAAATCACGCCTGATTCTACCTAAGATATTGCACGTTTGGCGTGGCTAATTCTCTTTTTTGGTGACAATTGCAAATTACTTTCGTGCTTATCAATGTTGCAGAACTATCACCACCACCGCCTAATTGGCACGGGTTTAAGAATACTATGTATTATGACACGCTTCACGTACATATAACCGAAGAAAGTTATTTGCAGGACTTGATGAATATCACGACTTGTAAAAATATTTTTATTTACAGTTTGACATGCTTTTCAGAATTTTATGCCAATAAACAAAATGCGATTGATGTTTAAAGAATGGTTTTGCGGTGGGTTTATGTACATGCAAAAAAGTGAGTAGATTGACCAAGTGGATGATTTTATGTTCGACTGGTCCAATTTGCAAGGTGTAGGCGTGGATCGTCATTATTGGTTTTGAAATAAGTATAAATAATCAGTGGCCGCGGAAGGTGTGGGGACATCTGGGGACATTAACATTGTAGGATGGGTGAGGGAGGGGTTTATATAAGATGGGGAGATGATGGGGACATCGAATAACCGTGGAGACATGGTCCCTCTGTCCACACCCTTCCGCGGCCACTGTAAATATGTAAATGCAACTTTACTGAATAGCTGACATCTGTCATTCGAAGATTATTTTTCAGTTGAATCATTTTTTATTATTAAAATGTTGTTTCGTATTGTAATATCATCCAAACTTTTTGACTCGTTACACATTTTAACACTTAATGCTTCAATACATAATACGACTAAATATGTAGATGACTTAAGTTACTTACCACCATTTATGAATATCGACTTTTACATTGTATTGCAATTATTTATTTGTGACACAAGCGGCAAATATACCGTGATATTTTTAAAGAGTTTGATCAAATGTTAAGTTAAATTGAGCTGAAAAAGCAATCTATTTATTTATGGATTCATCTATTTAGATAAGCTAGACTAGATAAACTGCAAATGGCAATGATAAGATTTATGGATAGATAACCAGATAACCAAATAGTACCTTGAATAGCGATGAATATCTGTAAATATGTACATATGCTTATCTTATTTTTAAGAATTTTGTAAATATGTTATTTGCATATGTAAATAGGATGACTAGACGCAATGCTAAAGTTTACATGTTTATCTAGCAACTATTAAATTTAGTATATCAATTTAAAATTGAAATTTACTTTGCTACGATTCAGGCACATGAAATGGATTTCATCATCATGGATTCATCATGATGTTTTCTATCTAATTTATCAAGTATTAGGGTTAATTAGATCAATTTTTGACTGGAATGGAAACCACACGGACGGAAACATTCAGAAACCTGTACTTTAGTTACTTTAAAGAATATGGTGCTAAATTCTACAGACTTATACAGATATTTGACTACTTTAGCTGTTCACAACCATCACTTGAACGGACGGATCAAGATCGCATAATGGATGGAGTTTGGACGGATAGTTTCATAAGGGTTCGGCCATACATATTTAATATAAAATATTATGGCCGAAACACTTAAAATTATTATGCATAAATAGTTTACATAGCTTAATTTAACGTAGGATTCGATCACTTATCGCCAAAAGCGTCACATTTTTGATCATTTCTCCCCTCTGGGAATTTATTTTAAAATTATGGACGACAAATTTGTAGAGCCGGTCGTTGCAAATTAAAAAAATATACAGTCCAAATTTTGACACTTTTTGAAGGAGGAGATCTCAAGTTGATGTAGCCTTCAGAAAATTGGAATTCATCGAAACTAGCATAAAAAAAGTCAGAGCTATTCTAAATATTTCAATTGCATGACTTCAAATTTGTTGTCTCCAATTTATTTTTACTTACATAAATTCCCAGAGGCGAGAAATGATTAAAAATATGGGTTCTTGGTGATGCGTCAAGTCATACGTTAATTTTCTGGATTACAACACATACATACATGAATATGTACACTAGAGATTCTACGAAGATGTAAAATATATGTACAGTTAGTTAATTAAGTCAATGATATGTTGTTTTTATGCTATATACAAGTTAAATATACAGCGTAAAACTGCATCCCCACATTTCCTACTACTACATAAATATGTACTAAAAAATGGTTAACATTGAAAATAATTTCAACTAGAAATATCTCATTAGCAGCATGAATATTAATAAAATCAGTTCTGATCAAAATCAATTATTACATTAATTCACATGTCTATTCCCAGTGGCCGCGGAAGCGTGGGGACAAAGAGGGACAATGTCCCTACGGTTATTTGATGTCCGCATCATCTCCCCATCTTATATAAACCCCTCCCTCCCCCATCCTACAATCTGAATGCCCCCATGTCCCCACAGCTTCCGCGGCCACTGTCTCCCCCCTTTTATAACTCTCCACTCCTAATCAACTCCTCCAGATCCAACTCCGTCTCCAAGAAATTGATCGATGGACACCTCTCATCCCAGTTGCACGGCATTTGAATCGTGTTCAATTCCTGCGTCGTCAACTGGGTCAATTGTCCCCCCAAATGGATGGAATAATGGCTCGTCTCCTCCTCCATGTCCGCGGCCAGGGTCGAGATCTCGATCACATCCGCGGTCACTTGCGCATTCGTGAGCGTCGTCAATTCTTGATGTGTCCCCATTTCGTGGTATTGTGGAGATCTTGGAGGGGGTGGGATTTGGTCCCCAGTTTTATTAGTCGGGGGACGAAATGATTCCGACGATTCCGGAGAATCTATTGCAGGGTTTGACGACATTTCATCCTCCATTTGGACAACTGTGTTATCAAATGATAACGTCGTGGTGGTGGTCGTCGTGCTATACGAAGTTTGTTGGTTATCATCGCTGTTGAGGCTCTGATCCGCGGTGCAGAAAACGTAGACACATTCCCCATTCGCATTAAAAATTCGTTCCGCCGTCGTCAACTCGACGAATTTTCCTTGCTGCATTAAATTCGCGGATTCCGGGAGGATGTCGAGCATTTGGACGTTTTGGAGGAGAGTGATCCCCTCCGGGGGGGAATAGTTGGGGGATGACGATGTTGAAGTGTGGATGTGCTGAAGGACGGTGTTGTTAGTGGGTTGACCTCCCGGGATGGAGCCGGCGCTGGGCGAATTGGGCGTGCCAAATTGTGGGTGTGGTTGGTTTTGAGAGTTGTTGGAAATTTGGAGCTGGATTTCCATTTCTTGAGCGACGTATGGCGGATGGGTGTCCGGACAGTTGAGATCGCTGCAGGAATGGATTTGCATCATGTCGTGGGTCGTGATTCCACTCTGTTTCATGGCGTTGGTTACGATAGAAGAGTTGTTGTTTATTGAGGGTGGCTTATTTTTGTTCTTGTTTTTGGGGGGATTTCTCCGTTTTCGGAGACGGTAAGGTTTCTCTCCTTTGTCGAGGGATTGCGTGTAGGCGGGGTCAAGGCGCCAGAAGCCGCCTTTGCCAGGCTCGTCCTTGGAGCGGGGGACTTTCATGAAGCAGCTGGAATAAAATGATGTTTAAAGTGATTATTTGAGGTGATTGTTAAGTATTTATTTAGCAGATGTGGTTTAAGTGCATGGAACAGTGGGCATACAATTTTTGTCAAATTACATAGCATGGGGAGCTTTATAAAAGTAATTTGATAAGCGATCCACTGTAAAGACTGTTGTGTCCCGAGTAAAAATTTTGAACGATTTGAAAATTTCCTGCAGAAATTTGGCCCAAGTTTCTGCAGGGAAACTTTATACAGAGCGAATTGTGTATAGGATATGAGCAGAATTATGCTCATATATTTCTGCAGAATCAATAAACCGGTAGAAATTTTCTGCAGGATTATGTAACAAAAATTAAGCAGGATACAAGCTCTTGTCGATTACTGCAGAATTTGATACACTGACTTCTACTCGGGGTGCATAACGAAAGGGGTCCACGTCCCCCGGACATTACGACCGACATTTCGTTTAAACAAAGTGACAAATACCCACAAACTCTTCCCATATTTCAAAAATTAACACCAAGTATTTCATTGAAAACATACTTAATTTTGGATTTATACATATTATTCTCATGAAAAGAGTGATCTTACCGATTAAGCGATAGATTATGCCGGATTGAGTTACACCACGAGTTATCCGCAATCCTGTAGTAGAGAAAGCTTTCCTTGATCCACGCATAAATAGCGCTGAGCGTCATTTTGTTCTTATTCGCCCGCATTAGTGCCATACAGATCAAATTTGCATAGGAGAATGGAGGCTTCTCTGTTCTCGTCGTTCTGAAAATCAAGGACAAAATGGTAATTATTCGTTATGCACATAAATCGAAGCAAGAAGGAAATCTAATCTATGTAGGATCATATTTGATGACATAATCTCATACAAAAACCATGCAGCAATCATCATTAGATTAGGTAAGCCAAGAGTTGGGGGAAAGTTGAGTGATCTTTGGCTTGGGTCGAGTCGTGGGTAAAGATTACATAAAACATCAAGTTACTATTACTCAATTGCAGCCAATAAAGGTAAACACAAACTAATCTCCCCTCGATGTGGATGATGGTCCGTAAGTAGCAGTGGCCGCGGAAGCTGTGGGGACATTAACATTGTAGGATAGGGGAGGGACGGGTTTATATAAGATGGGGAGATGATGCGGACATGGAACAACCGTGGGGACATTGTCCCTCTGTCCACCCGCTTCCGCGGCCACTGGTGAAAATCCAGAGAAAATAATGTGCATCATTGCAACTTGATCCACCGCAAAACATTGATTTACTCCACAAATTGTTGCAACAGAGAGGCCAAATAAAGGTCCATAATATTTGTACAATTTATTTGAGAGCTATTGCGTTACGAATGTTTTGTCCTAATTATTATGTCAGCCTCCGAGCCGAGATCATTACTAAATTAATTGAATATTGCCCAACTCTTACTTGTATTCGTGTGCTTCGGACTCTTTCAATACTGGGATTCGATTGGACTTTTTGGACTGTGGCTTCGGGCTCGCTGGTGGCGTCGGAGGTCCCGGGACGGTCAGAATGTTGATGTTTTGCAGCCATGTCAGAGATGTGAGATCATCCGAGGGAGGTTTCAGAGTTTCTGAGTTGGACATCGTTGTAGGACAGCTTGCAGAGTTGGGGACATCTTCGTCCGTGTCGATGGGGGCATTCTAGAATTTTAGAAGAGAAGATTGACATGATTTATAATGTTGCAAGTGAAAGTAAAATACTAACAATGGAGGTTTCCCAGCGTATGCTCGCGGATTTTGCGAAACTAGTGTCAATTTATCACAAATTTAGCTAATATGAAATTTGCAAAAGACACGATCTCTCAATGGGCACGTTTGACCGAGATATTTGCATCCCAAGAGGAGAAAGCGCGCCTTCAAGTCGACAAATTTTAGACTTTCCAAATTTACTGCGCGCTTTCTCCTCTTCGGATGCAAATATCTGTCAAAACGTTTCCATTGGGAGATCGTGTCTTTCGCAAATTTCATCCTAATTAAATTTGCCATCGATTAACACTAATTTGCTCAAAATCTGAGAGCATCCGCTGGGAGACCTCCATTGTTAATGAAAGGTCCTTATCCTTAGGAAAAGATTGAAATTTTGAGATAACGGCATCATGCATAAATAGGTTTGGAGCAGTTGGAGCATGTGATTGCGAGGTTTCGTGATAAAAGCTTTTTATTTCTCGGATGCACGACAAAAATAAGCGAAGCAATCCTTCCAATTGCTCTCTGTCATTGATTGAGATGGGATTCATTCCACCGTATTCAGATCACCGCACGGAGAACGTTTTTTTATTTCTCCTGACAAGCAATGAGTCTGCGACAGAGAAGACAATCATTCCGACAATCAGATCGATTGCTTTCGTGCGACGGGGTTTGATATTACATGTGCGTGTGGGTGGTATGATGGGTTCAGTGAAGTAGGTTTGTATGTATGTCTGCATTACAGACTAAAAGCCTTAATTATATGCATATGCATACCAGAATCATTCACGTTTTTTTATAAAATAAATAATTCATCATTTTATAGACAACATCGGGACTTGTCGAACTTTAGAATTTGGACAAAAATTCGTCCATTACATAAAAGCTTAAAAGAAATAATGGAAGAATATGGTATTTTCGGGTTTAATACTAAAGGCGATCCGATGAATATAGAATTGGAACGTTTTCCAAGTTTAATTGTTATTGATCCAGTGACATTTTTTGTATGGAAACATATCCATGAATCTCTATCGCATGGGATTTTTGGCTTGGTTTTAAAACCAAACCAAAAATCCCACATCTGAGCACATCTCATAAACTATGTGTCTACGGGATTTCAGGTCTTTTCAACTCCAGTAGATTTTTTAAATAGATTTTGTTTTTAAACTTTTTCAGATTCTTTTTCAGCACACCTTAATCTGGATTGGTCTAGAAGTTAATTTTCATGGAGGTATTTCTGAGATATCTGAATTTGTTCCATATTCTTCGGACCACCTTTAGTAAACGAGACATGATAATGCGTATAATGCCGTCCATCAAATTTAAAACTTGAAAATTTTTATATTCGCCAAATGCTTTAAAGCAAGTTTTATAGTGCAATTCAACCCAGCAGGTACTCAACTTTCCTCTCTCCTGTTACGTTTGAGTAGTGCCACAAATTGGAATGTGTTTGCTGCCATGTCAATCTAAATGGATGCCAAGTGAAAGTACTATACACTCGGCCGGAATTGGGCTCATCCCATTATGTAAATTCTGTTTGTGAAAGCGTCCGTCTTCTTCATCCTTTTCACTGTTAACTTTCTGGGCGGAACTGACTCAACCCTTTATACCAACTACGCATAGATAGTTGTTCAATTTGAGACTTCCATAAGACTTCCCGTTGTACATCCGTTCAAGAGTGAATACGGTCTTGCGCAAATAGTAAGTCGGGGCAAGATCAGACACTACAAAATCTTGACTTTATTTTGAGATAAAACTGAAATTATGTATCAAACTGTATCAGATATGAGATGACGATAAATTGCTTCACGGACTGCACACGTTTCTTCATTCAACCAAAATGATCATTTTTATATGCAGCCAGTCTACGGATTCGAATCTTTAAACCATCTTTATAACCCTCAGGCAGCAAAGTAAATTTCGTATAATTCTAGTGGCCGCGGAAGCGTGTGGACAATGTCCCCATCATCTCCCCATCTTATGCAAACCCCTCCCTCCCCCCATCCTACATTGTTAACGTCCCCACACCTTCCGCGGCCACTGTACGATTCAATTTATGTACTCTCGTTTTTTTAACGCCATCATCATAATCTACTTCTTTATTTTGTACTTTCTACTTTCTCCTGCTCAAGATCCCCATCACCAAACAAAGTATCCTATTTTCCCGTGACAAAGAAAACTCTGCTTCCTTCCTTCCTGTCTGCTCCGAAGAAAGAATTCTGAACGAAGAGAAACTAATCGACACGTTTGTTTGGCTGATCGTGAGTGAGTGAGAAGATAGAAGATTGGAAAAGAGAGAGAGGAAGAGAGAAAATAAGTCGCACTACTTTTTTATCGTCATCATCAATGGATCCTTTGTCAGAGGGTCGTCTCTCTCTCTCTCTCTCCGAGACAGGTACAGACGAGTTCGTCGAATTCCCCCTGCCTGCCTGCCTGCTGGATGAAATGAATTAGGTGCCTGGATATAGATGACAATAAAAATTGGATTCATTTTTTTCGTGGTCTGGTCTGCTGAGGAGAGAGAGAGAGACGTAAAAGAAGAAGAAGAAGAATGGATCGATTATTCCACTTGGGCGGTTGGTACTAGCATCGCACACGCGATTCAGTACCTGAGATGTAAAGAGGGAGAAAGATTATAAAGAGAGAGAGAAAGACGCAGGCAGGGAGAGAAGCCAGTAGTGGAGTAAAGTATTAAATTATTGTCATGACATGGCTCAGGCAGGATCTGGCCGGGTTGTTGGTCTGGTTGGCGTTGGCGTTTTTGGCGAATGAATAAAGTCTCAAAGGCAGGAAGAAGGAGTGAGAGAGAGAGACGAGAAATGGGAGCACTGCTGCTGCTGCTGCTGCGGAGTCCTTTGTTCACGAAACAGCAGAGAGAGAGTTGAGGGAATTGAGGGAGAAAGAAAGTTTTATAGATGCTGACTGGCGGAGAATGGGAATCAGTGGCCGCGGAAGTGTGGGGACAGAGAGAGGAACTACGGGTCCCCGTCATCTCCTCATATTATGTAAACCCCTCCCCTCCCTTAATCCTACAATTTTAGTGTCCCCACATGTCCCCACACCTTCCGCGGCCACTGATAGCTATGACTGCCTTCCTTGTGCTAGCCTACACCTGAAGGGAAGGAAGCATATCGAATCAACAAAAACAACATCATACATACGAACGAACCCAACTTCATCATCGTCATCATCATCATAATCATCATCACGAATTCTCTCCCATACAACAATATTCCGGGTCAAGTGAAATCTAGGGGAACATTCACAACGTGAATGATTCAATGATGAATTAAAAAATAGACACAAATTACACCAAGATGATCCTTGATGACAACTCTGATCATGATCACATCACGCATAAAAGCCATTAGAAATCCGGGCGTTCGACTTAAACAGCTCCCAAGTTGCAACTTGGATTAGATGGCTTACATAGAATCTAATCCCAGAATATATGCTTGCATACTTTCCCTCCAGGGTTCAGGTGAGGAGAGGATATGATATGGAATAAAAGAGCTTGTGCCTGGTTCCGTCTGACTCTGGGTCTCTCTCACCCTCCGTCCTCCGATCCCAGCCAGGGAAAGAACCATGCAGACTCCCCATTATTTCCCAAAGTCAATCCAATCCAGCGAATCTAATCTAATCCTGCCAGGTGAGGCGAACCCATGGGGGAAATTACGCTCAAGTTGCTCTCTTAATTCAGCTCCACTCCAACGTACAGGTCTTGTAATGAGTTCTGCATCCATCCACCTGCCCCACCATTCCACATCCGAACCGAATTCTGTATTTGTGTGTGTGTGTGCGTAGGAGGGAATTTATAGTTCGTGTGATAAAACCCGCGTGACACGGCAAGATTTTAGCGAGGGTTGCGTTTCATTTTATTCTCATCTGAACGTTTATGTAAAAGCGAGCGGTCTTTAAAGAGTAGATGCTGAATCACGAAATGAAATGAAATGCCGCTTACTAAAGAGTAAAAACACGGAATGAAACTATGAACAATTAGTTAAAAGAGAAAACGCGAGGGAAAATAAATCTGAGCTGGTGGATGCAGGATTCTGCTCCAGGTTGCATTAGGCACCCATTAAAAGAAATATCATTCCGTGATTTCTTTACATCCCGAACAAAAGGTGGTTATATTGTGAGTCACGATCGCGTCTATTGGCATTAGTCAGCTTTTCAGCCTTGGATGGAGGAGGAGGAGGAGGTGGGCAGGAACAAAACGCGGCGTCAACGTCCGCCAGCTACAGCCAGCAGCAGTCCATCCGCCGACTCGAGGAGGAGAAATGCGATTCGAAAATCCGAATCTGGAGAAAGCCTCAAGACGCGGACGCAGAGAAGATCGAATCTCACGACGTCTTCTACCTCCACCACGACCACCACCACCTCTCCCTGCTGCCAACAACCAGTGGCCGCGGAAGGGTGGGGACAATGCCTCGACAGTTATTTGATGTCCCCATCATTTATGCATCTTATGCAAACCCCACCTTCCCCTTATCCTACAATGTGAATGTCCCCACGTGTCCCCCCACCTTCCGCGGCTCCTGCCTCCCAACAACTATACCAGATTATTTCCTGTGCTCCAAAAACTAACTCTCCCTTATTCAACTAACACACACGACGGACGTCTGCCTGCACAGAAAACCTGCCTCTGTTTAGTATGGAATATGGTAGAAAATAAAAGAAGCATTATATTGTCCAGGAAAACAACGCAACGGCACAAGAAGGACGACATGCAATGCAGCATTTCATTTCATAATAGGAAAGAATACTTTACTTTTATGGGATCGTTATTGAGCAAGAATGGTAAAAAATTTAAAAAGTTTTCTTCTCTTTCTCTCTCTCTTTCACCACACTGCAATCTTCCCAACAGCCGTCCCTTCTTTCGGTTGACAATATTGCGACCATCCCAAACTCCAATCCAATTTAATCCACCACCACCACCACCAACTCCCAAACGTCTATTATTAACAAGCGAATTTCTCTTCTCTCTTTTGAACCGAATTCTACTTCCATTACGTGATGTGGTTTAAGTGAAAGCAATCTACTCGCATGAATCTTTTGGCTGGATTGGATGGGGTATGGCAGAGCAGAGTTTGCGTTTCTCCCCGTTATTATCATTAATTATTCAGAGGACGGGACGACGGAGGCTTCTGAACCTTTTGCCTGCCATACCACTCCACTTCTCTCTCGAGCCATGAGCTGTCCTGTGTGTGAGCCAGTTTAAAGACCAGAGTGTGGTTGGTGCTTTACTGAGCAATCTCTTTCCCAATGTGCTTACTCACTTATTCCGAACGGTATGTTTTTAGGCGTCTCTTCTCAGAAGAGACTATAGCTCCACGCTTTAATGCCGTGTTGTTGTTGTGTGTGGTGTGCAGCCAATAACGGGGATGTTCTTGCTCCTTTGTGGAGTGGAGTGAAAGTACGGCTATTGTTCGGAGTCTCTCTCTCTCGTGGTAAAAGTAGTCTCAAATCTTTCATGAATTCTCTTTCTCGCACACAACACACAACGCAACATCGCCATTGCGCTCTTGGCATGGGAGAGAAATGCCATATCGTGAAAGGTATGTGTGTATGCAGTGGCCGCGGAAGGTGTGGGGACGTTAACATTGTAGGATGGGGGGAGGGACGGGGGTTATATAAGATGATGGGGACATCGACCAACCGTGGGGACATTGTCGACACGCTTCCGCGGCCACTGTATGACGGAGAGACCTGAGTCACTCTCAGGGACATGCTTTTTATCCATTCTTCCGAGAGAGTGTGTTATACCCATGGATGGATGAATAATCGTGACCAAAAGTAAATATGTGGCCGAGTGAGAATGTACCAAATCTAGCTTCTCACTCTCATTTATGCGACAGTTGACATGTGATGTGAGTAGAAAATGTTGTAAGTACGTTGTGGATGATATTTTGCGCAACACGCAATTCCAAAGAGAAAGTCGGACTAGTTTATTTTTTTTCCATCTCGTGTACGTACAAAACCTTTGTGTGGTTGGTTTCCTGTTTAGTAAACACTTTAGAAAGTGGGTTTCCTTCTAACTAACCAATTCAAGTAATTCGAGAACCACTTCCTGACTTTTTTAGGGGAAAGTTTCCGACTTTTTTAGGGGAAAGTTTCCGACTTTATTTTATGAAATTTTTTTAGAAAAATGAAATCTGTATGGTATTCAAGTCAGTCGTGGTGTAAATATTAGTGGTAATTTACCACCCTACCCTGAACAACATTCATAATTAACTCATCTCTAATTGCATAATTATAAGGCGTGTCGCACTGCTGGATTCATTAATATTTTCGGAATTTCCACATAGCTCGTCCAATCCAACCTTATGTATGAGCATACCTGTTGTGAGCTCAAAAGTATGCTTTAATTATGTGAGCAGAGCATTATTATTGGAAAGCAATTCAATACAAGCCAGCACAATTCCGACCATTTCCTCAAAGAAATGAAATGAAGAGAAGCTCAAGCAAGATATGTGTATATCTAGAAAGAAAGTGTGGCGACCGTCAGTGCCGGCGGAATTTGGTGGGCATAGGGAAATATTAGCATCTTGGGATGGCATAAGGAGGGACTTATTAACATGAACAAAATTTTGTTGAATTTCTTTGAAAATTGGCTAAATTTCTTGAATTTTGGGATGACAATGGTGTCCCTCTGGCCAAGTGACAGCAGATGCCGTGGGAACAGTTGGGAACATTATCATTGTAGGATTAGGGAGGGAGGGGTTTGTATAAAATGGGCAGATGATGAGTACATCGAATTACTGTGGGGACATTGTCCCTCTGTCCCCACGCTTCCGCTGCCAATGGCTCCTCTGTGAATACCGATCACATTCCTGCTCTACACCCGACCGCCACCACCACCAGAATAATAATGAACGCTTCAAACATTAATTGCTCTTCTCTCATCTCATTATTTTCGTGTCACGCCATTAAAAAGAAACTCGTTCCGTCCACGAAACCAAACTTGTCTATACATACACTCACTGCCATCCAATTGTCTTTCCTTTCGTTCCTCACCAAGAAGAAAGAAAGGCTGACGGACGAGATGGAGTTTCGGCTTTCTCATCAACTCGAGAGTTATACGTCCATACATAACCGAAAAGTAATAGTCTTTCCTTTTCCCTGAGAGAGAATAAATGAGAGTGGGAAGGTCCGGAGAGATAATGGTCATGAATAAATGAGAACCGGGACGTCGGAAACCGTCGTCGTCGGCGGCAGCAGCGGCGGCGGATATGTGAACGTATTAGGAGCAGCAGCATCTTGAAGAATGGATGGATGACACACATGCTCCTTGAGGAGAATATTTGATGAGAAAGCTAAAGCTACCCGAGAAGGAGAAAGTGAGCGAGTTTGGTTAGCTTTTTAGATTGAAGAAAGAAAGAAAGAAAGCCGTGCTGCAGGAGGAGGTGGAGGACATGCCAAACGAATAGTCAGCTTTATAGAGAGAGAGAGAGAGTAAAGAAGAAGAGGAAATATCGACCCGTTCGAGAGACCAGTTTGAGAGGATGTTATGCCATATTTTAGGTCATCAAAGAAAGAAGGACGTGTCCAAAAAGTGTCGTCTTCTCATCCACTACGGCAGACAGGCTCCTCTTCTCCCAAACTTCTAAACAACCCGCAGCCAAACTTTCTCCAAACTATGTAGATAACCAAAACCAAGTAACGAGCTGCCCCTCAATTGTGTACATGAACACAGCTGCCGCGGAAGGGTAGTGACAATGCCCCCACTATTATTCGATGTTCCCATCATCTCCCTATCTTATATAAACCCCTCCCTCCCCTATCCTACAATGTTAATGTCCCCACATGCCCCCACGGCTTCCGCGACCACTGTATTTTAGATGCAATATGTACCACTATTAACTATTATAAGCGGAAGCGTGGGGAAGCGTGGGGACAGAGGGACAATGTCCCCACAGTTATTCGATGTCGTCATCGTCTCCCCATCTTATATAAACCCTTCCCTCCCTCCCCTACTATCCTACAATCTTAATGTCCCCACACCTTCCGCGGCCACTGCATCAACACAACGTTCTTTTTTTTGCGTGGTGGTCTGCTATGTGTAGTATGCATCATGCAAACTTGTGAAATACAAATTTTTGATTATCCTGGTCCACCAACCACACGCCCTCATGCACATTCGAACGATGGAGGAAGGAGATAGTCCATCCATCCAAATACATGTGCGTCGATAATTCAAAGCGTCGTCCTTTTCCTTCCTCGTCTAAATTCTGCATGCAAGTTAAGCCGTCATATAAATGAGAGATATGTCGGAGCAGGAGCAGGAGATAGAAAGGATAGACTTATGGGACGACGATTTCATTGCTTTGCTGGGAGAATTGATTGAGAATCCTAATCTAAAATTTATGGAGAGAATCATGCATGAATCAGCCTCGACTGAATGGCGTAATGGGATTGGATTGAGTTGGACGGACGGAATTCTTCCCCAATTCTCCGTATCTATCTAGATAGATAGCTGACCTGTCGTCGTCGTCGGCTGTCATAAGTGCTTGGAAAATAGATGAAACAGAATTTCTGATGATAGAAATTGACATTCTTTTTTTTCAGAGATGAAAATCGAAAATGAAAATTTGACCAAAATTTGGAACAATTTTGTAAAGTAAATCAATTTGACTCTGAAAAGAGGATCCATACCTCCCACTCAATCGGATTGAGAGTAGCTTGAATGCCGAGAGAACATCGGATGACAGTTTTGTCCTCCAACAAAAGACCAATCATTAGAATGACATAGACCGACCGAGAGCAATTATGGAAATACCCGGGTTATTCCGTACATACAGAAGGCTGAATAGGCAAACATTTACATATATCTCGCATATGTACACTTGAAAAGACCAACTATTTATCTCGAGCAGTCAGCACTGCAATATGGACGTACGTAGTATTTGTGCGTGCTTTTCACTTTAGATAGATACTTGGTTGGTGGGATATTTCGATAGTTTTCTGATAGTGAGTGACGTTAGGTGATTTTAGTCTTTAAGCCCTGCCTGCACAGAATCTAATCTAATATGCGTCCGCCCAGTGCTACGTTAAGAAGGGGAAGATCACGCGTGATTTGAGGATGAGAGAGAGAGATGCTGCTTTCTCCGGGAGATGAAAAACGGGTATTGCGCCATCCGGGTGGGCATCTCTTGGCTCCTCCTCCCTTACCTCCGCCTCTCTTTCTACGGGCATCGTACTTTTCATGTAATTCTCGTGACGAATTGTTGTGTGCTTCTTTAAAATTGTACTTAAAAATACAAACCTGATTTCAAAATGATCTAGAAAGTTTCTAATTGGGTTTTAAAAAAAGAATTTTTTTGACTTACCGGTGACAGTGAAACTGCAGCGGAGTCGATCATCTCGATTTTTCTTCACCTCCCCTTTTTTGGATTTAAAGAACTTTCAATCAATTGTTCCTCTCTGAAAATAGATGATCTGCTGTTATTTTGTCACTTTTGTCGTGTCGATATCTTCATGAAGGTGACGAGATTAATCGGAGGGAAGGATGAGATCCGGGCAGTAGTCGTATTTTAGACGGGAGGGGGTGATGATGATGATCCGGGCAGCGTTGGATACGAAATGATGTGATCGGGTTCTAGATGTGGGAAGAAAGTGGAGGAGTTTCAGATCTCACCGTCGAGAATCCCTTCTCTCTCTCTCCCTCGGGGACGCTTGCGTTCGTTCCTCCTCCATCCCCAGCCAGCCATCCATCCGAATTCGGACTCAAACCAAACCACCACCACGGCAGCCACAAACCCGCTCACCAACCTGCTCGTCCTTCCAAATACTTCTTCCAAATACTGACTGGGATTGGATTAGCAGAGGAGTAATGCTCCGTCATGTTCTTTCTCTACTGGGCAGGAAACTGTAGACTGGACCCACGAAAAGACCGACCAGCTAAGATTTTTTGGCTGTGTATCGATTATACAATGGAAATGAATATAATCCGGTCCAAGTTTCGGGAAGGGAAGGGAGAGAAGTTTTCCACTTCCGGTTTGTAGATACGTAATAATATCGCATCTTGCTTGTCACAACTTCTAGCTAACCACAACCGCAACTTTGCTTACAAATAAGTTTGAGTATATTCGTGATATGCATTGTAATCATTGTGATATTATTGCTTCAGACGAATGTTGTAACATTTCAAGTCCAGTTCTGTTCTGAACGAATGGTGTGTTTCTTTCTTGTCTCCCTATATCCGGAATCAGCCTCCCCTCCACTCCACGTTTCTCGTCTTTTTACATCCGTCTCTGCACAAGGCATGCGATATTGTGCGGCAGGTATAGAATAGAGATAGGTAGACAAATAGTAATTCTAATTCTTATTAACTTTCGAGTTTGTGTTCGTTCCGGGTTCCGCCGGAGAAGAGGGTGAGTGAGTGAGTGGGAAATTATTGCTAAAAAGCCGAAGTGCAGCTTTATTTAGCCCGAGTCAGGTTGGTATTAATTACTGAGGTGGGCATAATACGATAACTATATATTTTTTTCTACGCATTTTACTCATTTTTGAACTTGATTACTAATTTCGTGCAAAACTTGGATGCGTTTTACGAGCATAATCGATAGATAGAAAGACAGACAAACATGACGGGTGCATAAGCCCTCATTTTTGAACTTGATTCCTAATTTGTGCAAATATTCATATCGATTGGATACATTTTACGAGCATGATAGATAGACAGACAGACAAACATGACGGGTGCATAAGACGCATTTTTTCCCATTTTCAATTTGTATTTCTATTTAATTTTGCATGGTCCACGTGTGTGCAAAATGTCATGTCGATTGCATAAGTTTTTCGATAGACAGACAGACAAGCATGAGGGGTGCATAAGCCCTTCCTCGGGCTACAAAAGGTGAAGGTGCATGATGTGTACGAGTCATTAAAACGCTACTCTCCCGTTACTCGTCATTTCATTTCACGGGGATCTTGCTCACTCATGTCATTTCATTTCTGAATTTTGAACGTCTGCTGGAAATTATATGGGTGGTGAGTTTGTGAGCAGAACAGGTGAATCTCATTATCATCATCGTTACTGTTTCTGTCCTCCAGGAGAAAGGTACACTTTATGTGCTGGGACCTTATGTAAATTTTATGATCAAGTTTTACTAGACTAAAAATCATATTAAACCATTTTACGCCTCTGGCAGTTGGGGTTAAAAAAATGAGCAAGGCTACACAGATGCCGAAAAGTCGTTGATTATAGTTTTACCCGATTGTTATCGGTGGGAAGTCCGAAACACGGGATGCAAATGCATCTGTTGTTCCCTTTGCGGAAGACGTATGTATTATCATGCACCGCAGTATGCAGTGGCCACGGAAGCTGTGGGAACATGTGGAGACACTAATATTGCAGGAATGGGGAGGGAGGGGTTTATACAAGATTGGGATATGATGCGGACATCGAATAACCGTGGGGACATTGTCCCTCTGAACCCACGCTTCCTTCCGCGGCCACTGGTAGTTTGGATAGTTGGGAAGATTGAAGGCGACAATATGACTGATGGAAATATCGTGTACCACTTCATCATAATTTTTTGGATGCTGACTAAATCAATGCATTTTTTAAATTTTCGTTGTGTCTGCTACGGAATTTTAATTTATGTAATACGAATCATCGTAAATAATACAAATACCCAACAATTATCTAAATATGAATGTTGTAAATACTCAGATTAATCCTTTTATCACTTTTTCATTCGTTTCTTCAGGTAACTTGTGAAACATATGTATGTAAACCACCTCTATAAAAGATAACATTTTCTGGTTCCTTGTTGGTTGGTATGTTTGGTTAGTTCGGCTTAATTAGATAAGTACTTTCTAATACGTCTTTTTTTGCAGTATGTACATATTGTTGTGACTTTTATCAAACAGCTATTGATGCCGGTGAAATTTCTAAAGTGTCACGTCTTTTGTTTACGCGTAGGCATTTTGGGCAGTCTGGCGAAATATTTGCATTAAAACATTTAAGGTGATAACAACTATAACATTTTGCACATCTGGAAACACGGTTGATTTGAAAAGGGAAGATGACATCGTTTCTTGAACATATTTCGCACACGAAGCCGAGATTACGGCATAGCTGAAATAATGGCAAGAATTATTGTATTTACTTTTGCGAATTTGGTAATTACAATATTACTCAAGCTTATTACCTCGCAATTAAGAACATGGTGAGTTGCTTGTGAAATGAAATCTTTCAAAATCATAGGCGATCCCGTGGAAAATCGAACGTTAATCAGATCTTCTAATGAACACAAGTCCACATCTACGGTATAGTACGTTGGGAATTTTCGGTACTCAATGTACAGCCTGTAGAAAGAAGGATCAATTTGTATTCTCTAACTGCATATTTTTATAATAAGGATATTTACGAAAACTTACGATTCGGCGGTCTTGCAGTTTTTTAAATATTCGTTCAATAAACCGAGTTGGATTCGATAATTCCTAAAGTTATTGAGCTTCACTTTCTTGGTGAGATTTGGATTTATCGCGATGACATTGTAAACAGGATCGGAATAAAGGCTTTCCAATAACGAGCCGCTAAAATTAGAAACCAGATACCTGCAAAGTGATCAAACAGAAATGTATTTTATACTTGGACAAATTAAGACTTGTTATTATACAATGTTAATAAATATTCTTACGGGCTAAAGTCCCATTTGTGCAAAATTAATTGCGGAAGTCTTGCTTTCTTCCCAGTGTGACATCCAGTGCAGAAATACCTCCCCAAATAAAAGCAATAACGAAATGTTGAAGCATATTTCTGATCCACGCGCATTCCACATCCGGCACATCGGTATCTTTGTGTTTCAGTCAGGATATGTGAACTACAAAAATAATATTGCTTACTTAATAGCTCCCAAGTTTTACAAAGAAATAACTTGAAATACTAGTTTCAATACCTTGGGGAAGGATGAATCGTAAAAATTATTTGTGGTCGTGGGGGTGCCCAATCTGTCGTTCCTCTCAGTCGCACAGAGTTGTGGGAGCTATCAGATTTTCCAGCGTACTCACTGTCACTTTCAGAGGTATTCGCCCAATTCTTTGGCAAAGGTAGTAAAGCCTGTGGCGTTTCAGCTTCCGACACCATCCACTGCAACTCGCATGCTAATTGGGGTACATATTTATGTACATTGGCATAAACACGCAAGCACAATAAAATATAAACTTCTAAATAAATTTACCAAGGGGTAATTGCTCATCTTTCATTTTTGCATTTCGGAGAAACTTCAGAGCAACGTTTTCAGCAGAGAATGAGGAAGATGCCAAGTCGTCGTCGGAATGTAATGAACTTGATGAGGAGCTGGATATTTCTGTAAAGAAAAACACATGCATCATAAATATATGGTTTATTATTAAACAAAGAACATGCACAAATATTTATGTGTACAAAAATATATACCAGTAGTTGACACAATGCTTGCACTGTGACCATCAGATCCAAGTTTTGCAGCCCGTGATTTTTTTCGCAAGTGAGAAGGTGGCCTTCTGGGTTGTTGTCTCCAGAATTCAATTCTAACCACGTAATCAAAGGGATATTAATAAGTTGTTATGCATGAGTAGTTAAAAAACCATTTAATTAAACTAACTCGGATTCTTCAGTTTCTGTATAAAGAATTGGCGGACGAGGAAAACGCTTCCCACTGTAAAATTTTCTGGTAGCATCCGGTTCAACAAGGGGTCCATGTCGTGCGTGGGATTTTGATTGTTTAACCGTTCCAAACACATCTTCCATTTCGTCCGGAGGAATGTCGGGAGATCTTCGAGTCGGCTTTTTCTTACCAACGCGATCAACTTTAAGTCGTTCAAATGCTGATATAATTGCTTCTGACACATTAAAGTGGGCATTTTCTCGATCAAGCTCTGGCATTGAGTCGCACGATAAGGATGACAAAAACGAAGTTAATGATTGTCCTGGTCGAGGTAAAGGGAAGCAGCCTAACGCAGGGGGTTGAAGAAATCCACCCGATTCTAGGAAAGACTGTGGTGCTTTTCTTGCAACTTCGGGAGATTTTTCTTGAGATAAAAAGGAGCTTCTTCGGTCTTCAGGAACTATGTCTGGAAATGTAGATTGGATTTTAGTTGGCGAAGCGTGAATGATTTTATGGACGGCACTTTTCTTTGACGATGAGCTAGATGAAGCTTGTGGTTCTTCTTTCCCATCTTCTTCTTCTGGGTCTTTCCGATTTTCGAAATCTAGCCCAGAAATGTGTGAAAATTCTGGAGGGGAACATACTGGAGATACGGAGGCGTATGAAAATGTAGGAATGCTTAGATTTGAGCTTGACGATGCTTCGTCCGTGTCAGTGATAGTTACAGTTTCAACTTCATTCGACGCTACAGGCACTTGATCAGAGGTAACAATGACCTCTGGGTTAACCATCTTGGGTAGGAATTCTTCTTTCTCGGCCCCTTCTTCATCAACTTCACTGGGGCGTTCTTCCAGGTCCATTTTTTGATTACTTCTTGCCGATAAAACCTGAGAAATCAGACAATTTTACATGCGCTCAGAAAATAATCATCATTATGGGGATTATCTATGGCTGCAACTTTACCAATTCAGCAGATATTAACTCAAGCTCGCATAATCTGTTCACATCTCTTGATCCCAACACGCGTAGGCAGTCAATAAGGTGAAAAAAGAGAGCGTCGTCTCGGAAGAAGGCCCAGTCATAGTAAAACTCGGAAATGTCCTTGTAAGTCCTTTCGAGCTCATCTGCAAGGCTATGGTCCAGCAATCTGCAAATGAAACATGTACAGTTTTTTAAGAAAATAAGCACTTATCCATCGACTTACCTCCCTTCCAACCAGACATCAAATGCAGCAAACGAAGTTTGTCCAAAAATCTGAATTTAATTGAAAAATTAACTTTTAATGATACCTTCAAAATAATACAATTATAATAACTCGATATATACCAAATGATGACGAATTTTTGCCCCATGTCGAAGAGCAGATTTCACACGAGACTGTAAATGGTTAATTCCGCTCCAAAGGGAAAAAACTGACTGTTTAAAACTATTAACGTCTATCAAAAATCCAACAGTTGCCACAATATTTGCTAACAGGTGTTCACTACTTTGCAATCGCTCATTACAAACTGCATTTAAGGCCATTTACTCCTTTAACTAAACGTTTGCTGACGGGCAAAATATTACTACTTCTATGTCCGGCGTCGTCTCGTAGAGTTTATTAAATTAGTTCTTGCAATGATGTAACGTCAGGTTATGTAAGGATGAAGGGTGTCGCTGAATACTGCCAACCGATCGCATATTTCATCCAGTCCTTTGTATAAATTCAGAAAATATGACATCCAATGTCCAAAATGATAAGCACAGAGTATAAGAGCGTACCTGAAATCACAAATATTTCAAATGTAAGTTTCAAGTTTGTTTGACATTAACTTTTAAACTCAAATTCAAAACAACAAAGAGTCAAACTTGGAATTAAAAGCTAATTTTTGTTATCTCTTACCTAAGGTCAACTCGAGGCTGGAATTGCTTCCACCTCCATCCAACTAAGTAAACCACTTGTTAATTCATAATTAAAACCAAACTATAAATAAACTATATAAACTAAACTAAACCCACACCACACACCATTAAATTTTAATGGACAGGTAAGTTTAATACATGGTCGAGAAGCTACATTTGTCTGGGCGGACAAATAACGATGAGAAGGATTGGTTCAGTTAGTCCTCTGGCTGATTTAATGGTGTCAGCTTAATTTAATTTAGCAGTAGAGAGACTACCACCATTTAACTAACTATTCAATGCAATTAAATTAAATTAATCAAAACAAACCTTGTTCCAAAAACTGTCACCATCATCTCATCAGCTGCACTGAATAACAAACGGCACGTTGCCCCACTCGACAATGTTTGCGAAGAGCAAATCTGACACTTGTAAACAAGTTCCAGATTCATCGCAATTCACAATTTTTTCGAAATTTCTAAAAGTTTCAATAATTTGACAAGATCAATCAAGTCTGACGTCAAAAAGTTGGTCCTTATTTACTCAGGTATGACACATAATTTGTTTTGTGATTGACGCATTTGCGTGAAATATATTGTTATTCTTCAAAGCGCAAGATTGATAAGTATGATGAAAGAATTTTGCAGCAAGATAGAATTATTCAAAATTTGGAATGATATCGTAATTATAATTTCTTTAATCTCTTTAGTCTTATTAGAGGTCAAGGATTAGGGTATCTTTACTTTTCCTCAGTAAAACCTTTTACCTTAACTTAGATAAACTAATTTAAATTGTTGTTAATTTGTTATTATGCTAGTTTGTTAACCTTTGTACTACAGTTTGTACAATACTTGTGTTGAAACATTCACTGGTTGGTGTTGTATCGTGGTTAATTTGCTATTACACGCAGGTTATCGCCCTGACGAATGTCTGATATTGTGGACAAATCCGGCAATCCCTTTAGTTCTTTTTCTCACGACGCCATGCAGGGTCTTCAGGTGAGGACTATTTAATGTTAATGTTGGGTTGTTTAGTTTGCTTATATAGTTTTGATAGTTTGTAATGTTATGCTCTTTTTAAGGCAAAACCGTATTAAAATAATAATATAGCTATTATTTTGTGTTGGGGTTTGGTTAATGTTAATCCTAATTTTAGTTGTAATTTGCCACTTGTTCGTTGAAGTTGAAGTATTTGGTTTGGCCTAAAGTTTACTAATTTTTGTGGCTTGTTGTGTTCTTAACATGTTTACGAATGCTGTAAGTTAAAGATTTTTCAGTATGGGATTCTGTCGTTTGTATTTATTGATTTACTTTTATCAGTTAATTTAATTTATAATTTTCTTCCAGGACATTATGAACTCCACCACACAATTTCTTGGCCCAGTTCTTAAAGGGCTGGTGGACGCCACGGTAGGAATCATGCCCGGCGGAGGAGGTGGAAACAACGGTTCTAAGAAGGATTACAAGCAAGGAAAAAATATGTCGACGAAATCGAATGGAAATGGGAACGGTTTATTTCTGCCGTTTAACCGGAACTTGGTCCGAATAGCAGGGTTATCTGGAGCACTTGCAGTTGGACTGGGGGCCTATGGAGCTCATGGTATGATTTTTAATATGACAATTACGAAATTTACGATTTGTACACATTAATAATGCTTGTATATTTCCAGTTATCATGGTCAATGACAAAATCCCAGAAAATCAGAAGCATTCATTTAAAACTGCAAACATGTACCACTTTATCGGAACATTTGGATTGATTGCATCTTCGATGAGTTCTTATCCTAAAGTGGTATGTAATATTAATTCTTTATTCGAGTTGGAAGAATGTACTTAACTATATGATTTGGCTTTAGTCGGGATTTTTGATGACCCTTGGAACATGCGTTTTTTGCGGGTCGTGTTACTTGTACGGATTCACTGGTGACCAATCCATGGCAAAATTAGCTCCCTTCGGTGGATCTACGCTCATCGTTGCATGGTTGTCTTTGGTCTTGTAATTTGTTCTTCGTACACATGTGACAGGAAACAAGGAGTGGGCAGGATAATTATTTCAACAACAATAAAAAATCTACTTATTGTTAGTTAGTAATATATTTAGGCTCATGATAAGCATTACTTTACTTTAGTTGTAAATGTGAACAAATAGTTTATTTGAATTTGAACTGTGATTTGAATTGAGACATTATTTAAAATCCTAAGTGGATCTAGTCTATTAATTTCGCTGGTATGATAGAGTAGAATGTTAAACCATGCGGTACACGATGATTATTGTGTTTGTAATATAAGATTGCTGTTTTGTTGGCTATATTGAGTTTAAAGTTGTTTAAAGCTGATTTAAAAAGCTTAATTAAATGTGAAATGTGTAAAAACTTGAGTGTATTTTATGCCATAAATTTAATTTAGTTTGGATTTCATATTTAAGTAGATACGAATCCTCGATTCTAAAAAGACTCCTCAGGTCACTTAACCCGCAACAAAAAATAACTTACAAATCTGTATTTATGCATATTTTAATTTTCGGATTTCCCATCTGGATTTTAAACTTCACTTTTTTGAAGCAGTCAATGAATGTCAACCGCAAGTCAATAATAGACCCGATATGTATGCAGGAGGAAGAAGCCTAGACTTTTTAAGGGTTTAAGGGTCGTTAAGATTGAAAAGTGTCATAACCAGCAATGCATGTGCAAGTACATGCATCAACTTATTTCAATCTGTAATCATCTTCCTCACCATCTTTCATCTCTCCTCCTCAATCCCTTCTTTCTTTCCAAAATACATTTACATACATATGTACCCAGCAGATTTCAGATTCCATCTCCCATGAAGAAAGTTGTGTACAAATCTGAAATAATTTTTTCCTCTGTGCATTCAAACATTTGTTCGGGCCATTTTTTATGAATATTTTTAAAAAAAGACTTGGGTTCGGTTTCATTATTATTATTCTCAAATATGTATGTATTTTAACCCTTTCGGTTCTACCGGAATGTGTAGAATATTATGCATGTTGATGATGTCGGTGGTAATGATATAGCTGAGAATTATTAGTGGTGGTAACTGGAGGAAATTGTGAATATTATTATTAGTTTAGTATCCTTATGTCCCTTTCTCTTCTTCCGTCCGTGGTTATGTATTTAAAAGGGAGAGGAAAAAAGAAGCGTCTCACCACCACCAGACCGAGGAGATCTTTCTTACGTAAACTATATGCTCAAAATCAATAAGCTCTGTTTTTTACAGGCTTCTTTCGGTTCGGTTGAGTTTATCATGGAAAATATTTGGGTTCCATGCACTTCTTGTTAAATAACACGGCTTTATTTTACCCCTTTCTCTCTCAAACTTCCGAATTTCCTCGGCAATTACTTGCTTAGCCAGGCATATGTAGTTGCATATACGTATAAATATTATACGGGGTTGAACTTTTGGAGCTAAAAATGGTAAACTTTGAAACTGTGAGTGAACTGGAAGGCGTGTGAATGCATTCGTTATTATGTCGGCATTGGTTGTAAACGAGTCTGACTCAAAATGGGCCCTTAAGCACTGTTCATTTGTTTTATTCATGTTTTACCCGATCCGATAAGATGATGACAAGTTCAAGTTCATTTCATGTTCAGTCTTCTCCTCCTCTGGTCTTCTAGATATGGTTTTGAAAGCGTATGAAATTCAACATGTTAACATTTTGGGGAAGTTGATACTGCATTCTTTTAAAGGGTTTGGTGCATATGCTTTTGATCAGTATGGAACAAAGTCAGTTTCTCATGCTGCTCATACTTCTGCTTTACACTCTCTCAATAATGAATGAATGAATATAATTTTTATTGATTTTACCAAAAATTCAACTTATTCGAAAACGAGAAAAATTTACACCCAGTTTCCACCCTTCTTCGTCCTCAATACGACAAACTGGTCCTGACCCAGCCAGGTATCCCGATTCATCCAGATTTTTTCGCCCACTTTCCTCATTGATTAGATTTTTGCTCTTTCTCACAGCTGACCATTTCTTGAAATGAATTATACAGATCCTTGGGAATTAAAAATTGGTGCGTCAATAAAATGAGCACTGCTGTGCAGTGGCTGCGGAAGCCGTGGGGACATCTGGGGACATTAACACTGCAGGATAGGGGAGGGAGGGGTTTATAAAAGATGGGGAGATGACGGGGACATCGAACAACCGTGGGACATTGTCCCTCTGTCCGCACCCTTCTTCCGCGGCCACTGCTACCGTGGACATGAAAGGAACATCGTTCCAACTATTTAAATCAATGCCAATTATTAAACGCTAGACAATCTCCATCTCCAGATTAAAAGTTTAAGTTGAAAGATAAAAAAATAAATGGGATCACTGCATTATAAATCGACCATGTCGTCGTCTCTGAGTGAGTGAGTTCCGGAGCCTGGGAAGCTTTTTCCGTGAAAAGGGTTAAGTCTAGGAAAAATCCGAAGCTGTTCATTCTGGAAGAAGATTTTCTACAGAAAACAAATGATTTTTTAAGACGCCAATCATTAATGAGTGAAGAGACAGTTTTTTAGCGGAGACAAAGATGAATAATAAATGAGACCGTTTATGTACGTATTTTCGTATGTCTGAGAGTTTCCAACTTTGTGAAGTATTACGTTACATGAGTGGAGTGAAGAGAAAAACTGAAAAAGTTTCTTGAAATGGGGATCTATCTGCATTCCACCGAACCGAATCATGACAAATATGTAAGTACGTAAACCACCCCTCGTTCCCACGATCTGCATATGTACCCGGGTAGCAGCAGAAAGAAACAATCCCACCTCGGCGTTTTACGCATTTTCTCTACTTTTCTCTACTTCCATACATAACTTATGTACAGCTTAACCAATTACAGGGGCCCCGGAAGCATGGGGACTGGGGACAGAGGGACAATGTCCCCACGGGTATTCGATGTCCGCATCATCTCCCCATCTTATATAAACCCCTCCCTCCCCTCATCCTACAATATTAATGTCCCCAGATGTCCCCACGGCTTCCGCGGCCACTGTCAACCAGTATAGTTTACTTGCATTACATAATTCCTCTCGGGTTTTCTGCTGGCATGGATGGATCGAAATTTTAAAATTGGATGGCTGTTCTGTTCTGTTGTTGACGATGATGGTTGGTAGGAAAAATCTAAATTATCAGAACCCCAGCAGCAGCAGATTGCTGTATAATAGTTCCCCTCGTCTGCATACTTGAAGTAGAACGCATGTAAAAATGTATGTATCGAGATTCTAGGGCAGCCTGTGAGTGACTATTAAGATTTTATTTTTTTCATATATGTCACCATTACGAGGTTTATGGTTACCCAAAGTAAACTGGAAACTTACCCCTTTCTTTTTTCTTGCTTACTCATTTTCCACAACAAAAATAATATGATAAATATGCACATATGGGGATTCAAATTTTCGGTTTTTTCATCATCATCATCCCCACGTCGCATTCTCTCCTCTTCGGTTAAAAAATTCAAGACCTGCATGCACTCATAACTTAAAAACATTTCTCAGCCTTTGGTTTGGTGAATATTTGGGGTGCAATTTAACAGAAGTAAAATTTAAATAAGTAAAGTGAGTGAAATGAAAATGAACCCTTTCGTTCCATTTTTATGAACCGACTTCTGCTGCATATCTGCTTTCTACAAATACTTACTCGGCTTGGGAAAAAGGATTGTGTTTGAATGAGAGAGCAGTAAATTGATTGCATTTTTGTTCTTGTCAGGGTTCGCTTGGATGGGAAGATGTTGGTGGAAAATTTTAAAATATGTACATAACTCGTCTGCATATTTGCTGAAAATATTTCCATGTGGTGGATGTATGTGTAATGATGAATAAGAAGATGCTCGTTACTGTCTGAAAATAAATTCGGGGCAATTTGAATTAAAAGATAATAATTTTCCTAATTTTTGGTATTTCAGAATCATAAATTTTAAGAAATCGTGGAAAATTTTTATATAATTCGTCTGCATATTTACATGAAAATATTTCCATGTAGTGACGAATAAGAATTATCTTTATCTAATTTACTCCCTGCAAATAAAATTGGAGCAATTTGAATTTGCGTTATTTTAATTTTCCTAATTTTTGGTATCTCATAAAGAAATTATGTATTTATGTGCAGCATTTTTTAATAGTAAAAGTTAAGCTTTAGGTGGTTTTGCGGTTGTAAGGACATGATTGTCTGGGTCTTATGTATCCTTAACTTTTTATGCACTTTTTACGGCTCGTTGACTCTCCCGTTTAATGCTTTACAATTACTGGACAAAAAATGGAGAGGAGATAGATGCTCGCACAAGGTAATTTTTACGTACGTAAGTAAAAAAAGTTGGATAACCACTTGTCACAATTCTCCATGAGATGCTAGATATATTTTCCATGTAAATAATTTAAGAAATTCAATCCAAGACTCATATTTAATTGAATTTCTTTTCATTAAGATGAGCCAAATGCAGCTTATTTAGCCAAGCCACGCCACGCGTCCACGTCCGGTAGCTTGCAAGTGGTCATGTTTTCGTGTCGCTACTTACTTCTACAACTAGTTTTTAAACGGTATGTTTCTCTGTGTTGTTTTACAATCACGTAATTACATACGTATGAACTTAATGGATTTCCACGAATTCTATGTATGACTGGCTAAGAAAGAGGGTAATATTTTCCCTTAACTCATTTTCCACCAGTGTTTCATTTCATGTAAAAAGATTCCCCTTAAAATTAGACACTTTACATTATTCCCCTGCTTTATTTTCAGCATTTTACGGTCTGCTGGCTCGTTCGCAGCATAAGTTTGTGGTGTATGTATATGCATACATTTGTCATTTGTCTCGTTGCTTGATAAGACAAGGAGATGAATAAGTTATGACGACTTCTTGTTATGCATGTTGTTGTGTGCGGTATGTATGTACAAATGTACATACATGTGTTCCACTCACACTCCTCGTTCCTGATTAATGTCGTGATGGGATAATATGGAAAGGAATGGAGTGTGTCCCTACACATTCGTAAAAAAAACCTGTACAGACTTTCTGACAGGGACGACGGACTACCTGTTAAAAATTCAGCCAAAAGACAAATGACGGAAGAAAAGGGGGACATATTGTTACGTGTCAAAATATGTGTGTATGAGCCGGTTTAGTAAATATGTAAGTATGTACTGCTCCCGTTTTCCTCGGAGGTGCATCATTTATTCAGCTTTTTACAAACCCGGAAACCTTGTCGCGATCGTACATATTGGTTTAAAGTACTTATCTCTTTCAATGTTGATGCCAACTGATCAACAAAGTTAGCAGGGAAAGATAAGCACCCTGACCACGCTATGGTATGATTGGTATGGTATTAAAGTCTCGTCATTTTACATATATCTTACCTAATAATAAGGATCCATTCGCAACAATGGCCGCGGAAGAGGGTGGACAGAGGGACAATGTACCAACGGTTGTTCGATATCCCCATGTTTATAAACCCCTCCCTCCCCTATCCTACAATATTAATGTCCCCATCATCTACCCATCTTATATAAACCCCTCCCTCCCCCATCCAATGTCCCCACACCTTCCGCGGCCACTGATTCGCAGTGCAGAGAGAATGTGCGAGATAAGAAAAAGTCTCATTCTGCATCACCTCATTCGTACATGCCTAATTTTGATGCAATGACATTGAGATATTCCCATGCAGAGAGAATCTCGATAACATTTACGCATTTCCCTATAATTTGATCATTTTATTGAGCATGTTAATACAGCAGATTGATATTATCAGCTTACCCGTGACACAATTATATGTATGTATGTGCATTTAATTAAATACGCAATTAATGTATATATCATCCCCGATATATTCATCGGTTTCAAACCGATTTTATAGAAACATATCATTTGCATATGTTTACATATACGCCCAGAATTTATACCTATGCAGACAATTAAAAAGCAATTACAAAACGGGTGTGGAATTGGGTAAATGATTTACTTACCTGTGAATATTATGTATGTACATATGCTTACTTACTTATTATATTATTATTGAGGAATATTTAAATAAAGAGTTAATGAAACAAGTTGTGAAGGTTTATATTGCGATAAAATTTACAAAAAACGTGATAAAATCCTTCCCTTTATTTCATGGCGTGTGTTTAACCAAATGCCAAAATCATGGATGGATGAAATGAATGCATTGTTTGCCTTGTGTCAAAAGGATTGCTTTAATTATTTCACAGATATTTGGATTCCCAGAATTCTGGATTTTATTACGGCTCCTCCAGACGGGAATTAAGGTAGGTAAAAATTTGTTTGCAATTTTTTCGCAATTTTTTCTTTAAAGTGGCGCTTGCTTAAAGAATTTCTGAGAAATATGAACATACATTCGTCCAAAAATAGCTCCACATTTGGTGTTAAGGTTTACGAATACCTCAAGTTTTTTAAGTACGGTACACGAAACACAATCAAGCCGCCTCCAATAAGGCAATAAACAATAGAACAGTTATTTCTGAATGTGGGAAACTATTATTAACTCGGAGATGTACTCGTGGTTGTGAATTTTTTCTCGTTAAAAATCTGCTCACTTATTGTTTAACTGAACAATTCTCACTTTTCGCAATAATAAAATTTAAGTTGTTATCCGTACTTACATATTTATGTTATGTACGCGACTCAATGTTCATCTTCTTGATGGACCAGACCAGTAAAAGTAAAGTAAGATATTAACATTTGAGGTGACACAAGGTTTGTATGTTCGTGTCGTTAAACGAGTCGTATTATAAATACACTGCGCAGTGACGGCGGAAGTTGGGGGGGGGCATATGGGGACAGTACCATTGTGAGATAGGGAGAGGATCGGCTTATTAACATAGGATTTCTATGAATTTCTGGGGCACAATGTCCCCTGTCCCCTGGCTTCCGCCGCCACTGATACTGCGCAACAGTGTTTTTTTGGAAATAACTAAATAATAATGATGGAAAACCATGCAAAAATAAAATTTAAGCTGCGTTTTCATTTTTGTGCAAATCATAAAAATGAAAAATCCATTGTTGTCTTGTCCCACAATAACTTGACCACAGGTGGGGAGGGCAATTTATTTTGGAGCGGTGTACATATATTTATGCACAAAAATTGACGATTTTTTTTTCAACCTACAGTTAGTCATAGAATATAACATTTAAGGACAAGGTGTGGTCAGCCTTGTGTTGAATTTTAAACTTCAATCTATTGAAGTGAAATGATGTATTTGTGACTAGTTAAATATTTATGGTATCAATCATTTTCCTACTGCCAGTTTCAAACGGTTTGGATTAAAATGAGTATTTATCAACTCACAGTCGGAATAAGTAATGAGGAATTTTCAATCAGAAATAAATCAAACATCGAGAACGAATGAATCTGAATCTGAATAGGAGTACATGTGCACATCGATTAATGATGAATAGCGGATGATTAGGCATCTGCCGAGGAGATTGGGAAAGCCAAACGGTCCCTTTAATAAATATCTAGTGGCTTATACATAGATATTTTTGTCATGCTTCTCTAGGTATATTTTCCTAGTGCGGACTTATGTACATGAGATTTGAGAATGTACATAAGCTCACTTACAATGCGATAGTGTAAAGTGAAACATTTCGATTTTGTTGAAATTTTGAAATTATGAAGTTTAAGTAAATGCAACCAACGTTTCTTGAGACAGTTTGTGAGATAATTGAAATTTATCAAAATTTCTTAAGTCAAAGTTTGAAAAATTGGCGATTTTTTACCACGCAGGGATAACAAACTTGAGTTTACTTGAAAAAAATCGCCCATTTTTCAACTTTGACCTCAATTTTTTTTGATAAATTCAGATCATCACACAAACTGATGTTGGGTGTATTGCTTTATAATTCCAAAATTTCAACCTAATCAGAGTGTTGCACTTCACACTATCGCATTGTTAATAATTGAGACGGCATTGTATATGTACTCGATTAAGAGTTCTCCTTTACAAGGTATTTTCCACTTTGTATTATTTTTTTAAATAAGAAAGGAAACGAAAGGAAATCCAGAAATTCGAATTCTCAGGCACTTGGTGGTTGGTTGGTGAATTACGGTAAATGAGTAAAAAACATCGGTTCAGTAGGTACATACATAACACGATATTCTGTAATGGAAAGGGCTAATTGAGCGTAAAAGAAGAAGCTTCCTCTTTCACTCGGCTCGCTCTTATGTAACCATTCTCAGCTTTCCATCACGGCATGAAAGTGTCATCACTCTCACAATACTTACATAAATAGGTATGTACATACCCATTTTTTTATGACTACTGCAAGTGTAAATGATTCCTCTTCCGTGGGTTGACAATTGATCCATTATCATCAATCCACCCGTCTGTCTGTCCGTCCGTCCGTCCGTAGATTATTAGAAAACTAAACTACCCACTCGAAAATCGGAAGCAAACCCGGAATAAAAATTAGAGATCAATCAATCGGACTGCTGCATTCGGCTGACAAGTTGAATGAAACATTATTTTCTCCCTTCATCGAGCTCCCAACAGTTTTGCGAGCTCTTTTGATTTCAGCCACTTCAACCTGAAATGTTGAAATGTTATTTTTTTAAAAAGGGTGCAGGAGACGGTGATGAAAATTACTATTAAAACGGTATCGTCCCAATAAAAAGTGTGTGTATGTGTTTAAACTTTATGACAAAGTTTAAACTGGATTTTGAGAGTTTCCAAATGTGAGAATCATCCTGGGGTGTGAAACTGTAACCACTTTAAAGATTGTATTAATATCATGTGCTGTACTTGAAATGAAGGGGAATTAAAAACTAATGTGTCACCGTGATTAGTGAAATATTAAGGAGACAGGAGGCAGTAGGCACCACTTCAAAATGTACAGGAAAACTAATAAGAATGACGATTAATGCTTGAAGTGAAGCTTGGATTGCAAATAATTTTTTAATTTATTAGGAATCGATTAGTTATACACGTGGATTTCATACAGAAATCCAGTATTAAAATAATACCAGGTGGTATTCATGTATGAATACCCTAACCAAGGTGGTATTGATATGCAGTAATAGCTCGGCTCGGCTCGGCTCGTAAAATTAAAGCAAATTTCTGCGGACCTCTATAATTTTAATACCAATCGGTAGTAATTAATAGCTCGGCATTAAAGTTTTTCCATATCGACAACAAATTTTTACGGACACCGGTATAATTTTAATACCAAGAAATTTTTAACAGTGTCAAAAACAATCATCAAACTTTACTCATTTATTACAACGGTATTAAATCGAACAAAACATTCTTATTGCAGCAGTAGTTCAATAATAATAAATATATGTATGTAATACGTTACTCGATGTGGATTATTTTAGCGTGGGTGAATGAAAAAGAGGACAATATATCATTTTAATGTCGGTGCCTTATCATCCTCCAAACTTTACATACGAATTGAATCGAAAGGAGGAAGGAATCACTCTTAATTTTTAAAGTGAATGGCTTAATCTTTTTTGTTTCGTTTCATCATATTTCTGACATTAAAAAATGGGATTGAAATGAATATTAAAACTAAATTTGAAAAAAGACGCAGCACATCTCCTCCTCCTTAGACAGGATACTTATGGATTGATTAAGAATAATAAATGCATCCCAATCTCCTTATCCCAATCTATGTACTTCTTTCCCAAGTCAGAGATCTGATTCAAACCATAGATTAGAAACACAGTTGAAGAAGATGATGACTTCTTTAAAATGTCAAAGAAATTGTGTGAACGGGCGACAAGATGGACATGAACATCATGATTTTGTGGAGTTGTAATGTTAAAATTTGAAATATTGAATTTGCCTGATGCACGTTGATCCTCCATTTTTTACAGTGGCCGCGGAAGGCGTGGGGACATCTGGGGGCATTGCATCATTGCAGAACGTGGTTTATGGAGGGGTTTATATAACATGGGGACATCGAATAGCTGTGGGGACATTGTCCCTCTTCTATCCCCACCCACCCTTCCGCGGTCACTGCTCTCTCATAATTTAGCATCAGTACTTAATATCAGTAAAAGATTTCGTTTATTTTTTATCGAAAAGAAAAAATTACAGTACACACACAAAGGACAATGGAGAATGAGGATTGAATCAAGCGTTTCCTTCATCCAAGTCAAGAAAAATCTACAAGAGAGAAGGAACGTTTGTCAATTTCTATTGTTGAACAAGAGTAATAAATGTTGAAGAATATGGCTGCATGTTCGTCGTCTTGTCCTGTCCGTGTTGTATGAATAATGATGAATGCGGGCGTTTTATTCAAATTCTATAATTTTATAATCATCACAATGGTCAAGAAGATGTACATAGGACATTTTGGGATATTGGTAATTCCGATTCCACTCAGGAAGACGTTTTATTTTCTGATTCCGATACAGATATGATCTCTTCTCGTCGTCATTTATATTGAAATTGGACACACTACAGCTTATGGTAGAAAAAGGGTTCGTTCTTTTTACACGCTTTTTAGTCTCAGCAGCAACTTTGGTATAGGAATAATATGTACAGAGCTTGTACGTATTTATCCAAATGTATAGCGGACCTTGTTCTTTCAAGATGACTCGTGATTTTTAGCTTTTTATCAATATTTCCTAGTCGTGTTGTCCATTGTTCGATTTTCTGCCTGATTTTGACATTCGAATTTAATATTTTTCATCATCCTAGATAGATGATCACACAATGCTAACAAGTACTTCGGTTGAATGCTTTTTAGTAAAAAATTATTTGAAGGAATGTTGTTCACTGCAAAGACAAACTTGGGTTGACATTACGAAGCGTACAAAAAAATATTGAAAAAAAATTAAAACCGTTTTCCATAATATTTATTTATTTAAAACAAGTTATTGGAAATCGTTAACCTTCCAATAAAATAAAACATTAGGGATGAATTCATAGAAATTGTATTATTACACAAGAATTTCTTTTACACTAATTCCAATTGGTAATAACATTTATTTAACGTGGGCCCTCAATGAGACCACGCTTTTCTTTCACCTCAATCCTCCTCACGCAGAGAGATTCTATTTCTTGCCTTTTAAGGCTCACAAAGCAAATTACCGCAAGAAGACCATCAAAAACGGAAAACTAAAGGTTTCATGCCAACTTACGAGATTACTTGGTGTGCAGTGGCCGCGGAAAAAAGAGGGACAATGTCCCCACGGTTATTCGATGTCCGCATCATCTCCCCATCTTATATAAACCCCGCCCTCCCTCCATCCTACAGTGTTAATGTCCCCACGGCTTCCGCGGCCACTGGTGCATAGCGTTATTATTTCGTAGTAAGTCATAGTACGACGATGATGATTCTCTTCTCGTTATAACAATCGACATGAAGGTGTAGCTTTTTTTCGAGTAAAGTGAGCGTGTCGTGGCAGCATGAGAGTGAGGAAAATGGCCAAAACTGAATTAGGAATTGGAAGATTAGGTGTAAGAAGAACAATAATTAGTGGAGACATTGCAAGTCAACTCCCCATCGTTTTAGGGAACCATTGCAAAGCAAAGGTGTCGGAAGGGCAATGACTCAGTTTGAGGTAGTTTTCCACCTCTAATTCATGCGAGAAGTGGGGCTATCTAAATTATGGGAAGAACTTGAGATAAAAAAAGTAGTGACAGACAATGGCAATTTGTTAATATTAAATTTCATAAAGTCAATGTACATATTATTTGTTTTTAGGAGTGAATAAACCGGTGTAAACGAATGTAAAGAAGTGGCGTCAAAGCTATTGAAATTTCCTTTACAAACAAGGACACCATTTATGAGAATTATGTATTTTTTGACCTTTGACCTCGTCCTCAAGGTCATAGGTTGGTCGGAGATCAAAAATATTGCCGGTGTTGAATTCATGCTAAAATTTCCTTCAAAATGACACCACATACGGAAATAAAGTCCAATTTGGCATTTGACCTGATACCAGGGTCACCTTGACCTTGACCTGATCCCATTTTTGAGCTCAAACTAAAAATTAGAGGCGTAATAGTGGAAAAGGCGTTTGATAATGTTACAACATTCTACAAATATCCTGCTTACAGACAGACATACAAACAGACGGACAAAACGATCACAATAAGCAGCTCATACCACTTAATACCTCATTGTTGCACATCATCTATGACTGTCCCGACAAGAGCGACTATGCATACACATAATTCTAATTACCGACAATCATCTCTACAGTTTTTAAGAACAAGTAAGATTTTATTTTGAGCACAAAAGACACAGTCACACACACACCAAGCAAATCTCATTGTCTTTCTCACTCACAATTGGAGGAATTGCATACCAAACCAAAACCGAGACAGGCTTGAAATCTGAATAGTACATAAGTCGGAATTGGACTTAAGAAAGAAAGAACTTGCTGGGAGGAAAATGGAGGATTGAGCCGTGTAAATAATAAAATCTGGGAAATGATGCCAAATATAGAGTGTGTAAACAATCATCTGACAGTTTCAGAATGCTGGGAGGGAAGAAGAAGGCAATATGCTTATGAAGGAACCAAGATGATAATTACTAGGCCCAACTTAAATCTCAAAATTCACATCACATTCACATGTGTTTTGTTATAAATGATGAAGAAACATTCACTCACATCGTTCTTCATATTATGATGCTCCCCTCATTCAAATTCCTGGGGATTTCTTTACACAGTTTTTAAGGGTTTCTAAAGTCGGGTTTTGTTACTTCTTTTATGTTTCTACTTATACACTCGTACTCCGTTCGTATTAGTGCACAATCGAATCTGGTTGTTTTTTTGGTTGTATACTTATTATTGCTCATTGTCGATGAGGGATAAAGCAGGATGTGTGTATGTAGGAGAGCAGATTTTAGTTATGCAATTATGTGACGGCATGAAAATATTTGTATGTATGTATTAACTGTCAAGTTAAAACTGTGACATTTTTACATCCTTATTGACTAATTTTGTCTGTTTATTGATTTAAGTCGATACTTGTGTGAAATGTTGGAAAAATTGTAATTTATAAAATGCACTAAAATTGTGGTCTATAACGTGACGAGGCTACGATTAATTTACTTTGGGAATTGACACATACTAATTGTTTAAACGGTTAAAGGTTTTTAGATGTATTTATATAATGCATTAAGGTAGTTAATTTAGTAGGCATGCTGTAAATGTATACGTGCAAAAACCACAAAATCCCATAATTCGGAAATTCTCAGTAAATTGGCCACAACAGATTTTCGCGTGAAGGCCATTATAACAAATTCTGTTCATAATTAAGGTACGAGCTAAAATTTTTAATATAAATTAAGAAAGCCAGCTCTACTTCGAGAGGTAGTAGTTTTTTACCCAAATAAATTGTGATAAAAGTAAAAATGAAAGTTATCATAAAAGCTGTCGTCGTCCTCTTGGTGACTTTAAGCAATGGGGGTAAGTTGAGATATTGAGAATTATTGCAGTTTATACAATCTAAACGTGGCCTCGACACTTTTGCAGCTTTTTCTAATAAAATTGACACCCTGTTGAATTCTGATGGGATCTTTGAAAATATGGGAGTTGACACTTTCTCTTCGGATCCTCTTACCTCGCTCAGTGCCGTGTTAAGTAATCCGGTCAATGTTAACAAGGCATACGATAATTTTAGGGTACAACTCAACTAACTAACTATGATTTTCAGTACACATTTTTTACCCTTACTTTGTTGCACCTCATTAAATTTCATTAATAGAGAAAGCACAACAAAACCACCGAGTCGTCATCAGAATCTAGTAAATCCACGTTTAAGACGAATTTGCTGAAAATTGCGTCTCACAATACTAAAGCGAGGAATGGGAAAGCATCGTATGAAATGGGTGTCAATAAATTTTCCGATATGGTAAAAGCAGCACCCATTACGGTTCATTAAAAAAAATAGAGACAAAAAAATCTGAGAGGTTAGAGCACACAAAGAAAAAACAAATTCAAATTACAGAAATTAATTCGTAAAAAATTTGAGAGCCTATGGCACACAAAATTCAAATTAGAGAAATTAATTTTTAAAAAATCTGAGAGGTTAGAGCACATAAAAAACAAATTCAAATTAAAAAAAATATTTCTTAAAAATCTGAGAGGCTAGAACACAAAAAAATTAAATTTAGAGAAATTTAAGCACTTTTGTCTCTATTTTTAACGAGTAGTAATTAAACGAAGCATTTTTCGAAATTTCATAAAAACATTAAACCTTCCACCAGACCATTGACCAAGTTATCAGCCAGCACACGGGTTACAAAGGTAACTCCACTGAAGAAAACCACTCCTCCCCTTCATCTCGTCAAACTCGTGCCACACCCCCACAATCCATAGACTGGAGAAACTACGGTCTCGTGACCCCCGTTCGAAACCAGGGCGGCTGTGGAAGCTGCGTCCTCTTCTCCGTGACCGCATGTCTCGAGTCGTACTACACCCTTACCCACGGTCAACGTCAGATCGACCTTGCCGAGCAGGAATTACTGGACTGCGCACAGGGCGCAAATTATCCAGGAAATAATGGCTGCGACGGGAACGGCTTTGGCCCCACGTTCAAGTACATTAAAGACATTGGCGAAACGACGGAGGGCGAGTATGGCTACACCGGGCGGCAAAGTTCGTGCCGCGCGGGGGGAAAGTCGCATCCCGCCAAGACGCCGAACTACTGGTCGATCGCGGCGCGGGATGAGAACGCGCTGAAAAACGCGGTCGGTCTGAGAGGCCCGGTTTCCGTCGCGATTCATGTCAATGACGCGTGGGTGAATTATAGAAGTGGGGTTTTTGACGCGCCATGTTCCGGGGGCAGAAATCATGCCGTTCTTGCCGTCGGATATGGGTCCGAAGGGGGGAAGGATTACTGGATCGTGAAAAATCAGTGGGGGAATGGATGGGGGGATGGCGGGTATATTAAGATGAGGAGGAATTATGGTAATTTGTGCGATATTGCGGGAGATGCGGTGAGTTGTAATCCTGACGTGGAGATTGCTCTTGGCTAAAGAGCTACTAGGTTTAATCAGGCAATTATGAAGTTACGTAAGAAATGGTCTGGTGTATGTAATGGGTACATGAATAAAGATTTCTTGGCATGAAAAATGTAGCCCGCATGCATATTCTAACTTGTCCGAGTAGAAATCACTGTTTGGAATTCTGCAGTAATTGACAAAAGCTGGATGCATATATTGTATTGTATTCTTCATATTTTTGCATAATCCTGCAGAAAATTTCTATCTATTTTAATATGCAAAACTGTATGTGCATAATTTTGGGCATAGTTTTCTGCACAAAGTTTTTCTGTAAAAAAAGTGTGCCAAATTTCTGCAAAAAATCGAGCTAAATAAATGACTGAAAAAAACTCGGACCAGATTTCTGACGAAAATCGGGCTAAATTTCAAGAGGAAAGCCGTTCAATTAAATTTGTGAAAAAATCGGGCCAAATTTCTGCATGAAATCCGCTCAAGATTTTTCTTTACCATGCATGCTTTCACGTATATGTAAATATCTCATGGCCCACGTTTACATAAAAAGTCTGCGTACATACATATGTATTTAGTAGCTAATTTTTTTCACCTAACTTTCTGCCCCATCCGGTCATTCTTCAAAATACATACTCTCCTCTCCTGATTATAATTTTGATTCCATGTCATGTTTAGAATTTAGGATTAGCAATTTGAAAACAATAAAAAAGCCGACAATCATTTAAAAGGGCGAGCTCTTATCACCTTAATTAGTTGCTACCCGTTGAGAGTAATTTCCATCAGACTTTATTAGTCGAAAGATTCGCATTTCTTGAAGCCTCGCCTGACAAGAGGGCAGAGTTAGTTTAGTTTGGCTAAAATTAAAACAAAACGGTTTTTGAAATGTTGATGTGAGATTGTGACCAAATCAACCACACGGACGGACATGTAAATTTAAAAATTAAACCTAAATGTAAAAAGCAATCAAGAAATCAGCAATCATACTGTAAAATTTAAACGGCCAAAAGATATCCTTCTCTGGCGAGTGATGATCTTTTTTTAGGTCATTGAGAATGAATTGTTTGTTGGTTGGCGAGTGAGTGAGTTGATTGTTTGTTGTTTGTGCAAGTAAAGTGAAGAATTGTTTATCATTTTACGTCTATAAACTTCCTCATATCTTAAGTTGCTCAGGGTTTAATTGTGGTTGTGTTTTTCATCTCGCTTTCAAAATAAAAAAAATTATGTATGCATGCATGCATGGCAAGTCGACCAGTGGCCGCGGAAGGGGTGGGGACATCGGGGGACAGTAACATTGTAGGAGGGGGGAGAGGGAGGGGTTTAGATAAGATGGGGAGATGATGGGGACATCGAATAACCGTGGGGATATTGTCCACACCCTTCCGCGGTCACTGCAGCCGACGACATTCATAGTTCATATGTATGTACGAGCAGTGGCCGTGGAAGTGTGTGGACGGGGGACAATGTCCCCACGAGCATTAGATGTCCATGTTATATAACCACTCCGTCCTTATTTTACAATGTTAGTGTCCCCACATGTCCCCACGCCTTCCGCGGCCACTGTATGCCTACGAGTACAGTTAGGTATTTGTTTATTCTTGTTGTCTGTATGTATCAAGTGGTGGCTTTTGGCTGGCTCATTAGAATGCGTAAATTATCAGTTGATCTATGCAGCCCCATTAATTACTTGGGTGGGCAGTGCTTCGACCTACGTATGTAAAGCCGTCTCTCGCTATTTTTTTTTGTCTACCGTACTTATTTTATCCTCGCATTTTTATTGCAAAAGTGGTCGCAACTATTGCACATTTGAGAGAAAGCAAGAACAAAGGCGATAAATTACGACGACCGAGATAAAAGTGAGACATGCGATGAAAGCCAGATTTCTGGTTAAACAAACACTTTTAGGGAACAGTAATTGGGCAAGTGAGTGTCTCTCGAAGAGAAGTGGGAGATAATCACGGGGAGTGAAAACTGTCTTCACTTCCTCCTCATTTTATCACTCTTGATGAACTACTGCTTACGTAGATACTTTTAATGGGAAGGCAAACCATGTTCAACCCGGATTATTTTTTGTCCATCTCAACTTACACGACCAACTTGTTAGAAACAGCATTTAGTACGGAACTTGCTCAGATGCGCAAAATTCAGGGCGTTATGAGGGCTCCAAGCTCGCGAAAACGCGCGATTTCTGTTGCAAGGCACAGATTCCGCTTGAAAACCGAGCTTTTTCGCGAGCTTGGAGCGCCCATATCGCTCTAAATTTTGCGCATCTCCGCAAGTTCCGCACTAAATATTGTTTCTAAAGACTTGGTCGTTTAAACTGAGATGGTAAGAAAATAATCTGGGTTGAACATGGTTTGCGCCCTTATTTTTAAGACTATTTTCTCGTAACACTAGTCGACTTCTGGTTATTGTTAGAGATGTGAAAAGTTGGGTTGAAAGTGAAAAATTTACGGCACAAAAGTCAGTATTTTTAAGAGCTGAATTCCTCCCGTTGGAATAAAAGAATGTCGCTTTGTTACATATCATGCAGTTAAACTAATAAGCTGTGTTATTCAATGTATTTGAAGTGGGTTGGTAGAGAGTGTCGGCACTGGTGTATTTATTACGCATTCGGTCGGCACTACTTAGTTGTCACCCAGTTTGTACTTTTCGGATATTTGGAAAGATTGTAGTGACAGGATTGTCTGATTGATGGATTGTTTGAGTTCACAGGAGGTCTCGGAGCATTCCAACCCGAAAAATGCCTTTTATTCAGCTAATCTACACTCTCTCTTTCTAGTGACATTTCCCAGCACAGTTTTACCCAACGGAGATACATATATTTCCGGCTCAAATTAGCTCTTTTTTGTAAATACATAGTTGAATACTGTAAAATCAGAGATGAAGGAATAAAGTACGTGGAAATCTATGTGTAAAATTGAGTATTAAAATGCCCCAGAATAGAATTCTACACAGAATAGTGTGCAGTTTCTTTGATTAATCTAAAAATTGTAACATAAAAAGGGTAAAATTGAGCATTATGCAAAATTTAGTGTTAAAATGCCCCAGAATTTTATACAATATTATACACTTTCTTTCATTAAAATACAAAGTTTTTAGAAGACAAACTTTTTTTAATTAAGAATTTCTTTCTAAAAACTATCTTTTTCAAATTTTGCCAACAATTGAAATATTTCTTGTTCAAATTAGCTCCTTTTCTAATCTACAAATACACAACGAGCTATTTGGAAATCAATGTACAAAATTGCTTATTAAAATGCCCCATAATTCAGTATTATGTATTTTCTTTCATTAAAGGTGTACACGTACCTACATACATAATTTATTTCTAAAACCAAATTTTCGCCCTTAATTGACACACACACACGAGCGTGATGATATCATCATATCAAAATTGTATTCAGCAACTCCTGTCCGTCAAGAATATGTAGAGAGAATTGTGTAATTAAGCACATTCATTAATTGCCCATAATTTCCCGCACCGTCATTAGTTTACTACTTCTGGATTGTGCTAATTTTAATCCCGTTTTAAAAGTTGGTTGGTGCTAATAACAGGGTTTCACGGATTGCATTATGTGCTCCACCGTGTAATCAGGCCGTCATCGCGTTTCACCAAAGTGTCACTTCCATTCCTACCAAACCTGCCCCTTGTACGTACACAATTCGTACTTTGTTATTATCATTTCGTAGGCAAAAGTAGTCGACTGATCAGTTGAATAATGGTAATAAATGAGTTTATTTATTTGAGTTGGTTGATGATTAATTGCATTTCGGTAATTTTCTTGAACTCAAGTCGAGTCGTAGATTTGAGGTGCAGATATGTACGCAGTGGCGGCGGAAGCGTGGGGACAGAGGGGTTCTAACTGGATTTGCATAATGATGTTTTGCATAAGGGTCGTATTGTATAATCTTTATTGTCCAAACACCTTTCCACATCAACGAAATTTTTACATAGGTAGTTGGATATCGCATAATTTTGCATTGTTGCAAATTTTGCACTGGAAATCTGGTAATAATCAAGCAGGTATTGATTTCTCGGTAGTAAAGTTGCCACCGCTTGATATTGAAATTATACTGGAGCGTAAAAATTTTGGTATCGAAATAGTAAAACTTTCGTACTAAATGAAAACTAAGATTATGGAAATTCAAATTATGCGAAATTGTTGTTTTGCATAATTTGAAATTAAACAAGTTTCCTTTATGCAAAATAAATTATGTAAATCCACCGGAAGCCGGACAATGTCCCCACGGTTATTCGATGTCCGCATCATCTCCCCATCTTATATAAACCCCTCCCTATCCTACAATATTAACGTCCCCAAATCCCCCACCGCTTCCGCGGCCACTGTACGTTTATATTATGACGGCAGAGAGTTTTGATTTTCTTGACGTTGGACGTGTGGATGAAATTGGAGTGTGCCAAAACAAAGGTTCAAGTTATCGAGGAAATCTACATTTTGTAATGTGCCCAGTATCACAACCCAACTATGTATTTATTGTACTCGCTAAAACAATAGTGTTAATATTGCCGTGTTGGTTAATAAATTGCATATTCAATCATTCAAAGACATACACGCGTTCCTTTTGTCATGCCATTTTACAAATACATATATATGCAAAAGACGGCGACGACGACGACGAAATCCAAAATGAAATGTGTTACTGAATACAAATCTGTAAAAAAACTTGGTCTAAAACGAAACCTGAATATGAAAATTTAAGCTAAGAAGAGAATTGGCGATTGTTGTTTATTCCGTCCGGGGTATGAATTTTATATAAGGAATATTTAAATATGTATTGATGGTGGGGTGCAGTGGCCACGGAAGCCGTGGGGACATGTGGGGACATTGCCATTGTAGGATGGGGGAGGGAGGGGTTTATATAACATGGGGAGATGATGGGGACGTCGTATAACCGTGGGGACATTGTCCCTCTTCTGTCCGCGGCCACTGGGTGGAGTGAACTTGGGTTGTAAGAGGAGAGACGCCGAATGGAACGTGGATGGCCGCAAGTGCTCTTTCGAAAATGCTTAATTGTGGAAGTGTGATATGATACGCCGTAGGATGATGTAAATTCAAAGACAGAAATAGCTTAGCAGCATCTCGGCAATTGATTGGATAAAATGATGAATGGCTCGTCGCCGCATCACCGTTTTCAGTGATATCAAGCCAACCATAATGGTGCTCTTTTCCAATAATATAATGACACGTACTTTACTTTCATCTAAGGACACATCTAAGGATAAGATGAATGTAATATGTAAGACTTGTAAATGATGATGAGAATTTTATACCAAAGAAATTTTAAAATGCCTCCCAGCAAAATTTATTCTTATTCATGCAATGACCACTACAAATGAACTATTCAATTTAAAAGTGTGTTTTCTTCCCTGTCCTGACATCACAAGTTATGATTCATAGCTAAATACACTACACACCCGTGTTATCCGATGCAAAAAGCGTAAAACATACACATTCTTAAAATTTGGATAACCCTTGGTAGTTGGTACGCATGTAAATACGTAAGAATTCATTTTGATTATTTTTCACATATCGTGAATCTTTGTTTAGTTTTACAATTGACACTTTGTCCAGGGTGATGAACTAAAATGCAAATTAGTAAGCAGCACACAGACAGTGGCCGCGGACATGTGTAGATATTAACATTGTAGGATATGAGAAATACCATGATAACCGTTACGACAATGTCCCTCTGTCCTCCCGCCCATCCGCGGCCACTGAATTCAGAGCTTCTCTTCCATTACAGAAGACGAACAGGAAGAAAAATGTCTTGAATTTATTTCAGTTTTATTATTAATTACTCATAAATACTTGGTATGCATGCAGCAGCAGCTCGCATTTCTGTCGGGTTTGCCCCATTGTTTTATCCTGAAAGGGTTTAAAAGACCTATTATGCGACTATACGGACTGGACAAAGCGTCAGCCAGCAGGATGCCACAACGTCTATCGCGTAGAAAGAAAGAAAGAAAGCAATGAAAAATGGAAGGAAAAATGGTCTAAAGAATCAACACGGAGTGAATAAGACGGGGTGATTTATTCTCAAAAAGACGGTGGCTGGCCAGTTGTTCATACGAAATTGCAAAAAAAAACGCATAATCCAGTCCAGCGTCTTGCAGGTGGATTAAGTAATCTTCACGAGACACTCGCCACACAGTGGAAACAGTGGCCGCGGAAGGGTGAGGGGATAGAGGGACAATGTCCCCACGGTTGTTCGATGTCCGCATCATCTCCCCATGTTATATGAATTCCTATATATCCCCCATCCTACAATGCCCCCAGATGTCCCCACGGCTTCCGCGGCCACTGAAGATATATTCCATTTGTTAAGAGAGACATACAATGGACGCGGAAGCATGGGGACAGAAAAGAATAATGTCCCCACAGTTATTCGATGTCCGCATCATCTCCCCATGTTATACAAACCCGTCCCTCCCCATCCTAAAATGTTAATGTCCCCACATGTCCCCACGGCTTCCGCGGCCACTGAGTATAAAACCAATTTCGGAGTGAGCCTTTGAAGTCGTCTTTGGTTTTTTCGACTATTTGAGATTCTGATGGACATATTATTACGTGAGCGCTATTGTGTGTTGATTGTGTGCATTTTTTGTATGGCACCGACCGTCCGTCTTTGGCAAAAGATCTTTTCTTGTGGTGAGTGAGTCAAGCTGCTGACGGACACGAGGCAGGCAATTTATGCCACTTTTTATGCTCAATCACTTCACATTTTGATCCTCTTTTGGTGCAAAGTTGGATAAAAATTTGAAATTTTGAGATAATTTGGGTCTAAAGTAGATTCTGGTATAAAAATAAATTTTAATAGTCGTGTAAGAGAAAATGTTATCAAATCAAAAAGCCAAAAATTCATTTTTAACCAGAAGTTCGCATTTTGGCCTTCTTTTGGTGTAAAGTTTCCTAAAAATTTGAAATTTTGAGACAATTTTGTGTCTAAAATACACACGTACGTCAATGGTCAATCCTTTTGAATTTTGATCCTCTTTAAGTGTAAAGTTCCCTAAAAATTTGAAATTTTGAGACAATTTGCGCCTAAAATAAATTCTCGTATAAAAATAAATTTTCATGGTCGAGTTATTGGTCCAAGTGCTTGTGCGATATCAAAGTCTAAAATGTATTTTTAACCACAACTAAACTTGAGCACACACGGCAATTTACAAATTACACGGATTATTTACACCCAGCTCGATTTCTCATCTCATCCTCCGCTTCAGAAGAAAATGTAGAAAAAAAGCTGAGCGGAAGGAAACCAGACGCTGAGATTTGAAGAGATTTCGGATTCTACAAACAATAAGATCTGATTTGTGATAGGCGGGTGAAGAGCATACGAGTAGCATGCCTGCCAACAGTGGCCGCGGAAGCCGTGGGGACATCTGGGGACATTAACATTGTAGGATAGGGGGAGGGAGGAGTTTGTATAACATTGGGAGATGATGGGGACGTCGAATAACCGTGGGGACATTGTACCCCAGCTCCGCGGCCACTGACCTTTACCGTTTAAGCCACTCATTTCTTATTCGTTAGCAAAGGAGTGACATATCCTCGACCGAATTGTGCGGTGGGCCTCAGTTACGTTAATGTTACGGATAGTTGGCATGTCTATAATAAAATAAAACAATTGTCTCCATTCTGCCTGCATCCTCTCGTATTTACGTATTTGGAGCGGAGTAGTAGATGCTAGTCATTCACTCACTTAGTTAAACAGGAAATTTAAGATTTGTTTAAGTAAGAACAGATTTTCAGCATGCGCACCGTTCCGTTAAGATTGAGTCGGAAGGACCGAATTCTTTCTGACTTTGCTTACAAATTCCTTTGTTCACGATTTGTCAAATCAAATGTATTACGGCATAATCCGAGTCATGCATTACTTTGGAGACATTGGAGTATGTATGCCCTGCCAAATTCTCACAATTTTGATTATTTACGTAGTTTGGAATCCTCATTTCGAGAATGTGCGTCCTTCATGGTTGTTTTTTTTTAATCTTTGTAATTCAATCTATTAAACATCTTCTTGCATGAATACACTGGTAGAAATCTGGGATAGTCAGGCAGGGACTGATTTTTCGGGGTTAAACTTGCTACCGTTTGGTATTAAAATTAGGCCGGTGGGTAAAAATTTGGTAAAATTTCAATACCGAGCTAGTACTGCACGGTATTAGATACTTATCAATACCACTTTGATGGCTTATTTATATGACAAAATTTATATTAACCGTCGAGATTTTTGTAAATTAAGCTATGTGAATTGTAACACGATTATGAAATCAAATCAAAAATCATGTATGTATGAGTACCGCTTGGTGTTATTTTAATACTAGATTTCTAACAGTGTGCATGTAGATTTCGGTGCGTTGTAATGCTAAGGATTGCATAATTTAGAAATTCCGGGGGTAATTTGATCCTCAATTTTTAAGAGTGTAGATTTCTGTGGATTGAATAAATAGTTTCGAAATTCAGAGGGTAATTTGATCCTAAAAATGTACCACTACTTTAAGGCCACGTCTTTGAAAGCTCATTACATTTTAACTATAATTTCCTCTTTAAACACCATTAATCTCGCACCGACATTAGTTTGGTATCATTTGCTTTTCAATTCAAGTGAAATGCATTCATTTTTATTATTTCAGGTTTTTATTACATTTCTCAAGACGTATGTAGTTGTATGTACGACACCGCTGGGGGATTTCAGGATCATTAGTCCCTCTTCTTCCTTCTTGTCTCTAGCCTTCCGATTCCTTCTCCACTTTTTGCCCTGGGATTTAATGAATTGTGGCAAATTAGCTTCAAATGATGAATAATCGTAAATTAGAGCCATCCCTGAGTGGACTGGCTGCACTAAAAACTGGGAAAAGAAAACAATTGCCTTGATTCTTAATCTTCTTTTCTCTCCGGTACACACAAAAAATAGGAGTTTGCCTTCTTTCCTCGATCTACGTATGTACGTAGATCATCAAAAGTAGTGTAGGAAGCAGGACTTATTATCATTCCGTGGTACGTAAAGCGTTGCATAACGCACAAGAAACCAGTGGCCGCGGAAGGGTGCGGACAGAGGGGCAATGTCCCCACGGTTGTTTGATGTCCCCATCATCTGTCCATCTTATATAAACCCCTCCCTCCCCTGTTAATGTCCCCACAGCTTCCGCGGCCACTGCGCAGCACAAGTGACGCTGGTTTCGTATTTAGTGGGGAAGATTTCCGTCAGTGGCCGCGGAAGCTTGAGGGGACAGGGACAATGTCCCCACGGTTGTTTGATGTCCCCATGCATCATCTGCCCATCTTATATAAACCCCTCCCTCTTCCCTGTTAATGTCCCCAGATGTCCCCACGCCTTCCGCGGCCACTGCGCAGCACAAGTGACGCTGGTGGGTTCGTATTTAGTGCTGGGGAAGATTTCCGTTTGTACTTTTTTAAGGAAAGGGTTAAAGTAAATTTCAGAGATTGAAAAGACTTTCATTTCATCGTGCCTCCCATATGTTAACACATGTGGCTGGTTGGTTGGCTGTTTAGTTGGTGAACACATATGGATAAATAATTAATGAATAATAATGAAAAAGTCTATTACTCACTTCCTCCTGGGAAGGAGATACGCCTCCCCCAAAGCGTCTTCTTCCAAAATATTGAATTTGTCGGAGGAGAAGAATTTGCTTATCAATTGAGAAAAGACATGTGTCTCATTTACGTATGTTCATGGGAGGGTAACTTCAGGAGTGTATTTATCAGATAAAAAAGTAATAAGTGTCCCCCGTTTGGTGGTATATACGCCACCCAAATTTGAAAAAAAAGAAATTGAGGCAGAATTAATTGAATTTAGAAAGTTAGAAAAGTAGAAAATTATGAAAAATATAAATAAATATGGGATTTTTTCCATTATTTCATTTCCTTTTGGTGGGTGGTGCGATGTACGTAATTAACAATGCATATCGACACCAGTTACATAATAAATATACAATTTCTTTGGAGAAAAGATGAGACATACGTAAAATGCTGAATTTTTTATCGTACGAGTGACTGCTTTTTGAGCATGTCGTCGTTGTCTTCTTCTTATTACTACTTGTAGAACAAGAAAAGGGTTGATTTTCCGTGATAGATGAGCCGGATGGACGGGTGGGCTGGCCTCTTTTCCAAGTAATTGAAATTTCTTCAAAAGAGGTGTATAACATCATCATTATTATTATGATTCCTGGCATCGCACCGTCATTCTGCAGTGGCCGCGGAAGCCGTGGGGACATGTGGGGATAGTAATGTCACCCGCACCACTGGTGTACAAGTGGTACGGGTTACAGTAACATTGAAGGATAGGGGAGGGACAGGTTTATATAAGATGGGGAGATGATGCGGACATCGAACAACCGGGGGGACATTGTCCCTCTGTTCCGCGGCCACTGCTCCTCGAGGAGAATATTCTGTAAAACGAGAAATGGAATGACTTAATCCCACAAAAAGAGAGCATTCAATTCACTCACACGAGAAAATTTAATTCAATTCATCCAAACGTAACAGAGAGAGACACACATGTGCTCAATAATGGAAAGAAGATGTACGTACGTGCGTAAGACCATCTTTTTCCTTGAGGTGAGATATGTAATAATAATCTCTTTCTCTCCAATTTGATTTGGATGAGAGAAGACTCAACGCCCAATCTGTCCATCCCTGCAAAATTGGCACTCATTTGAAATCTACTTTTATTCCTATTATTTCCTTTTTCGAAATTTACTCGAATAAAATAACATGCAGCTCTACCCACCTACGAAATATTTGATCCCTTTACTACATTCTTTTAGGCAGACAGGGTATGATGATCAGGGGGCGGATATGTATTTATTTTTAACTTTTTTTTCATTTGATGACGACCCACGGTGAAACTTTGTGGGTAGTACACGCATAGATTATTAAAATTTCGAAAATTTTTTACGTATAGTTATACATTTCTAGATTTTCGGATATTTCCGCTATTATTTTAAAATATGAAAATTTTTTACATATTTTTTCAAAAATACATGTTTTGATATTTCAATGGTATGAGACGAAATTTTCTTGCTGAAAGAAATTCGACCACAAAAAAACCCAAAGAAATAAATTCAGAAATAGGTATTTTGCGAAAATTCGTATTTTAAAATTCTTATATACATATTTTGTACATATTTTGACGTTTTTGTCCTAAATATTAAATAGATTTTTCGTAAATACATATCCGTCCTCCGACGATTATGATTGAAGAAATTGTAAATATAACCTCAGAGTCTCAAAGTCCCTTGTATTTTGTGATCTCATCTTTTCAAACATGACACAACTTCCTTGTATCAAAAACGAAATAAATTTCTTTCTATCCTTTTCCTCCTCAACGTTGAAGAAAACAAATAATAATAAAACAATGGAGTCTTTATTATAATTTGGTAAATTTTGCCACACTCATGAAGCTCACGTTTTGGTTTGACATGGGTGGAACTGAATTCTTCAATTCGAATTTGATTGTTCTTTAATTCTTCAAAATGACAGGACAAGAGAACAAAGGTGAATTACTTTTATAGCTTTTGCAAAATAGATTTACATTTATTCCTACAAATGAAATCCGGTGCATGTGCATATGTTTACCAAGCGTATGCAAATCTGCGAGTGATTTTTAAATTATGGTCTGTGTGGTGTCAGGGATAACCACGAATTTTACAAATGGAAAAGTTTAAATGTAGAAAATGCTGTGTCATTAATAATGTTTCATGTGTATCATCATGGGTTTGGGTAGAGTCAAGTTAAATGTCTTTAATTATGTACAATATGTATGTATGTACAGTGGCCGCGGAAGCTGTGGGGGACATTAATATTGTAGGATGGGGGAGGGAGGGGTTTATATATGATGGGGAGATGATGGGGACATTGTCCCTCTGTCCTAACGCTTCCGCGGCCACTGGAAATGTATGAGAAACTGCGTCATCTAAATGTTCATCACCTACAAAACTACCCTCGTACTTAATGAAGGCAACTGATTCACTTTTGGACTTGGAAACACAATGGGATTCAAATTAAACTAGATTTTTCCTTAATTGTTGTTTTACCTTAATGTATATCTTTACTAACGAGCAGAAATCGTCGAATTTCACTAATAGTTTGCATTGTTTACGATGTATTGAGTTTGCAAAGCACACAATTTCATAGCGAGGAAAAAAGGAAATATTTATTTTCTCCTCGAACTGAGAATCAGAATTTATGTAAAATATTCATCATCCATCCATCTTAGCACATTTTCCTGCTTTTACTTATGACTTGCTCGCTAATTTTAGCCAAGCCAAGCCACATATTTAATATAATAATAAGCCATGTCATTGACATTTCCACTTGAATCGTATTATACACACATTGCACACTCGTACATACCACCAATAAATAATACCTCGTCTGCTGAACTACGATATGCCATGCGACACGAGTCTTCTTCTTCTTCTTCCTTCACCAACAATACAATATGCATACGAATCCGTCCGTACAAAGCTTCTGGCTGCACAAGAACATTGTTGATTCATGTAAAACTTTAGCATTAATATCTTTAGCATGCAGTAAAGAAAGGTTAAAAAAGACAAACTTATTGTACGAATATGTACTATTATTATTTTCATGATGCTTCTGCTGCTGAGATCGCATCCGTTCGTCTGGCTTCAACGTTTACAGATATTTGTTGTTCTTATAAATTCATTGTGTTTTATTCTTCTGCTTGATGGGAGTCAGTGGCCGCGGAAGCCGTGGGGACATTAAAATTGTAGGATAGGGGAGGGAGGGGTTTGTATAAGATGGGGAGATGATCGGGACAACATCGAACAACCGTGGGGACATTGTGCCACACGCTTCCGCGATCACTGCATATGTACATATTCGTAGCGTGATGTGAGCAGTGGCCGCGGACGCCGTGGGGACATGAACAGGGGAAGGAGGGGCTATATATCATGAGGAGATGATGGAGACATCGTGGGGACATTGTCCCTTTCCTCTGTCCGCGGTCACTGAATGAGTGCATTGCCACCAAATTAATGTAGCATAATAAGCCCTACATATGTACATACTCCACAACTAATATTTAACTATAGGCGACCATCAACCATCAACTATGCAAACTATTTTTATACTTATTCCTCCACAAAGTGAGCTCGCTCACTGAAAAAAAAGTTTGGATATTTCTGTTTCTTCAAATCAAACCCTCTCTCAAGATGGGAGATAATCAAGCATCCCATTCTATGCAAATGAGTTTGGAAGTAAGCGAGAACGACAGGACAACGGACGGAGGGGGACTTTTTGGATCGGACAAAGATGAATCTTTTAGTTTTGCAGGGTAAAGTAAAAGATTTTACAATCAACAATGGGCGACATACGATCGAGTATAGATCTCAACTACCTTTAAAAAATCCCGAATTAAACTTTAGCCAACATGATCAAGGCACGTTTCAATAAACATTTTAGTTCTTGGTAATTGCGCTTAACGAAGTTGAGAAGTGCATACTTACATTTGAGAATTTTTAGCCTTCGTTGTTGCTTGATTGCTGATTTGATGGGCCGATCCGTCATTGGATTGGAATTTAAAGGATGAAATATTCAAGTTGACATTTCAGCTCATTTGTGGATCATTTTTATTCCCATTCTTACACAATGCGGATTCAAGCAAGTGTCAACATACAGAATGCAGGACGTACAGTGGCCGCGGAAGGTGTGGGGACATTAACATTGTAGGATGGGGGGAGGGAGGGGTTTATATAAGATGATACCGATATCGAATAACCGTGGGGACATTGCCCCCCTCTATCCCCACCCTTCCGCGGCCCCTGAGTACCCACATGATACACAAGTTTACTGAATGCGATGCATCAACTGATCACACCAACATTACAATCCTTTACTTTTGGTAAAGTCAAACTCAATTCGCTGCCTCTGCCTGCCTGCCTTCTTTCTTTTCCCGTTGTTGATTGATACTTTGGGATGATAGAATCAACAAAAAAATGCTAATGCTGCTGATTGCTGTACACCCCAGCCGAGCACAGCACACGAATGGGTTGGTCACTATCTATCGGATTAGATTGAGTTGAAGACTTTGTAGTGATTGATTTTATAAATCGTTCAAATCTAAGCCATTCTAATTTTAAATAAATTTCAAGGGGCAATCCTTTTTTGTAAAATAAATAACGGTCTCTCAACCTTTACATGCATGCATGCAAAGCCGATTGAATTCAACTAATCGATCGCTGTCTAACCCAATCAGCTTTATTTTATTTTATTTTATTTAAAGGACAAAGTTTAAACTGGGAGAAAAATCTAAAGGCTTGACTGTTTTTTTATTTTAAACTGGCCACACCAAAAATCCTTTAATTTTGAATGTAAAAAATAATATGTCCCTGCATTAAAAAAAGTGTGGGTTAAGGTAAACCTTGTAGGATGATGATCCAATCCGGATATATGTATGTGATCCTTTGGAAAGGCTGATTTTGTGACGCCCGTCCAACATGAGTGATGATGTTTTAGTGTTTTTTAACATTTTAGAAGTTTGACCATTCGTGTGATTATTGATGAATACAAGTCCTTACAAATGCCGATGGTGCAATTATGAATGCGTGAAAGAGGTGTCGGCCGAGGAAGAGAGAAGGTTTTATTTAAAGTCCTCTGTTATCATTGCGATGGGAGTGCACGGTTTGTTTGGTACTTGGAAAGAGTTAAAAATTTTTGAGAGGAAGTGTCAAAAGGATGAAAAATGAGGGTAAATGTCACCCCGGATTTTTATTGATTACGTTCGGAAGAAGGAAGTTGGAGGTGAACCCTTGCGAGGGCAGGTATTGGGTGGGAATGGGCTTTGAAGTTTTTTAGAGTTTTAAGGCTTGAAATTGTGTTAAAAGTTGGGCAATGTCCAGTTTACAAATATAGATAAGTTTCACGGTGAAATTCTACAGAAATCGACAGAAGCTCGAGGCATATTGTATTTCGCATAATTTTTTTAAAATGGGTAATCCTGCATAAAATTTCTATCGGTTTTATTCTCCAGAATCGTATGTGCATAGTTCTGCATACCTCATTTTCTTCAGAAATCGATCCAAATAAAGTTTTTCTGTGCAGAATTGAGGCTAAAATTTTTGCAGGAAAACTGTTGACATTTTTACGCAGGATTTAATATTAATCAAGATGCGTACAAATCTATTTATTGCAATTTTCTAGAAAGAAAGTATGACATTTAACCTTGCTAAATACAAATTTAAATTGAAATTACTATTTTTAAATTCTGTATTTATTTTGTACTTGCAAATTATTGGTCATCTGAGTAGGTTACAATTTGGCATTTGTTGGTTCTTTTCCCCTGGGTACACAAACCTCACAAATTTGCAGCCCAATAAAAGTATCAATTTCACCTTCACGTTCACATTGACTTTGATGAATTGTGCTTTCCTCTATGAAAAGCTAAACTCATTGGGACTGAAATCCAAGCCAGGTTTAAAGCCGGTCTACCTCATGCAGCCCTTCGTCTTGTGTCACACACATATAAATGACAATAAAAATGGGGAAAAGAGGGAGAGCAGAACAGGTATCCATTCAGTCTGGCCCTTGACTTAGGGCACCGGACCCTTCCGCAGAATTTGTAAGACACACCGACCAACGTGATCTCTCTGCCTCCCTTTTGCTTCCCTTCAAATTCCAGAATGACTGGCAACAACATCAAACGACGCTTTTCTTTTTGGGGACAACCGGATACTTTTGATTTTTGAGACTTTTTCTATTCTCCCAATTGTCCTGCCCTTTTTTAAAAACTTAAAAAATGATGAAACGATTTGTTTTCCTTATTTTTACCAAATTGTTAAAAAACACAGAATCCTTTACTTTTTCCGACAATATAAAAATAATAATAAATCCGCTTCAAGCCCATCCATTAACCATTAACAACTGCTCCATGCATGTATGGGCAAAGTTTCACTTTTCCCTTTAAAAAACATACGTATGTACAATGAGATTTTAATGAATTTTGATGTATGTATGTGTGTACATATGTAAGACTGGAAAGTGTAAGAAGGGGTTCGGATATCGTGAGAAACTGAGTTTCTTAAAATAGCATAAAGTCGAGATGTTTCATCCACACAGCGTCGTGTACAGTGGCCGCGGAAGAGTGTGGACAGGGGAGGGACAATGTCCCCACGGGTATTCTATGGCCCCATCATCTCCCCATCTTATATAAACCCCTCCCTCCCCTATCCTACAATGGCAATGTCCCCAGATGTCCCCACTGCTTCCGCGGCCACTGTACGTACATACATTCATGAAATAAGAACTCACCGGCTGCGGAAGTGTGGGGACAGAGGGGCGGTTATTCGATGTCCGCATTTTCTCTTAAACCCCTCCATCCCCTATCCTACAATATTAATGCCCCCTCATGTCCCCCCGCTTCCGCGGCCACTGTCTTCTTTCTTGTGCATAAGAAGGTAATGGATTTTTGTGTACTGTATATCCTGCTCGTCGAACGAAGAAAGCAATAAATATTTCGAAAGTTACGTTGGCTACATGGCATAAACTACAACAGATCATTTTTTCCTTCGACCCCGTTTGTTTTATGGTTTTGTGTGTGTTTCTTTCTCTCTTTAACGATTATTGAAATCGAAATGAGTTTCCCCAAAGGAGACGAACTAATCATCGCTTACTATCCATCTTTTTAAGCATATTTTCAAGATTTGAATGTATATTTTATGACTTTGATTCCAACACTTGATTTCTTAAATTTAATCGCTATTTACACCAAAAGTGTTTTAAACAAGTATTTTACGACATTTTTTAACAGCTTTTATATAAAACTAAAACGGCAAGATTGTTTCCTCCACGTGCAGAAAGAAACTGGCTGCATTTTTTTTAGCATAACGAATTTTATCTCAACTTTTTTATTGATTCTACAAAATAAAATTTCCCATGAAACTTTCGTCTTTGCTGGAATGCGGCAAACTTTGGAAAGCTGGTCTTCTAATGGACATTCGATGATAATCCAAAAATTTTATCGAATAGATAGATAAAAAAGATTCAACGATGCGCAAGAAATTGATAAAAAGTCCAAAGATCATTAGAGTGAGTAAGGTCATCATGTACACAAAACCTGACCAAATTCAATCCCAGGGTGGAAAAGGGTTAAGATTTTTTTTACTGTAATTGTACACATTTTATATTTGAGAACTTTTTCCTGCTTTTGACAATGATCTTCCAAAAGTAAGATTTGAAATGGATGGAATGGATTGTAAAAAAGGACGGAAATAATTGAGAAAAAGAGCAAAAAAACCTGTTGCCTGGTTGAAAGAGAAAGGCTTCCTTGTGATCCTTAAAGCTGGATTTACTTGCTCAGTGTTTACGAAAAGTCCAAGTGTTTGAGAAAGGGTTAAGTTTGAGGGAATCTTTTCTGCTTGATTTCTGATGGATTTTGTAAAGAAAACATAAGAGAGAGAGGGAGAGAGATGATCAAAATGGTCTTTCCTGGATTGGAGAAATGATTACATGGATAGAGGAGCATGCACATATCTTGTACTTCTTTAATAATGGAGGTCTCCCAGCGTATGCTCGCATATTTTGGGCAAACTATTTAGTGTCAATCGGTCATAAATTTAGTAAGTATGAAATTTGCGAAAGACACGATCTCCCAATGAGCACGTTTGGCAGAGATATTAGCATCCAAAGAGGAAAAAACGCGCTTTAAAGTCGACAAATTTTACACTTTCCAAATTAACTGCGCGTTTTCTCCTCTTCGGATGCAAATATCTCTGCCAAACGTGCCCATTGGGAGATCGTGTCATTCGCAAATTTCATACTTACTAAATTTGTGATCGATTAACAATTAACACTAATTTCGCCATAATCGGATCGCATACGCTGGGAGACCTCCACTGTAAGTATACAAACAAACTAAATGCCCGTAGTTTACGTAATTTTGCACATTACCCCAAATTCTGGATAGGAAGGGTTATTACATTACCACGGGTCGTCTTTCTTTTTACTCTTTACTTTAAAGAAAGGAAGGAAAGGGTTGAGGAAGGGAGTACAAGGTCCAATCGAATTTCATACGATCCATTGTCTCGTCCTTGCCCTTCAGAAGGAGCCAGAAATTCAAGTTTATCCTCGTACACTTATTCCCCAATAAATTGAAAGGACGTGAAAAGGACTCTCACTTTTCTTAGCAAACACAGCGTGATGGAGTGAAATTCAACTCTTTCCATAAATCAATCCAACTGTCGGTTCACACACAACATTGGACCATTTAGCCCATTCTTTCATTTCAACCCTTAACTTTTTTTATCAGTCTTGGTCCAACCAAACTATTAACAAATTCTGAATCCTTTCCATCCATGAGTCCATTTTCGATCGGGATGCAATTTTTTTAAAGGCAAAATCCAACCTTGCCTTGGGTACGAAATGAATAGTTTGGTCTGGTCTTAATGATAAAGCGAAAAGTGGGGAAGGTTGATTATTTATGCAGGTATGAAACGATCCTGGAATGGAAAGTTTTTAAGGATTAACCCTTTTTTCGTAAATGAAATCCGTAAGAAATCAACGGTTCTTCTGCCTTTGATAAGAAAAAAGTTACGATTTCTGAACTTAATGGTGAGTATCAAGAAGGGTACTAAAGTTGCCATTCTGCTTTCATCCAACCCATAAATCGCGAGTGCTAAAGGAAAGCCATATCATAGCTGAATGAATAATTGCCTAAGCTCGTAACATCAACATATTCACGCAGTCCAGTCATTGGTAACTTGTAAAATTGGTGCGTTTTATAAAATAATTTTACAAAATTAAGACAAGCCCCTAATCTGAGGAAGTTTATAAAAATTAGGCTACACAAATTTATAAGTTATTTTTCCTCAGAAATATTTGTAAATTTTTCTAAAAGTTTGCAAGTTTACAGAATTTACGGATTTTACAAAGGCCTACTTGAATGAATTGCCTCAATATTTTAGCCCTGCAAAGAGTGAAAAGTTTGTAAAACGTAGATACTATGTACATTATTCTAATTAATTGTTGTTAGTCTCATGATTTCATTACGTTCTTTCTCTGCGAGTAAAACGGCCTGTTCCTACAGCGTATTTCTATATGTACATGTACATATATGAACATACATGAACATGTTAGTACACACATCCTTTGTGGTCAGCGTTTGTACACATCCAAGTAAAAAAAAGAGGGAGTACAATAATGAAAAATTTGAAAATTGAATGTTTTGTGGTCATTGTGTGCATCTCCTCCACCCCAACCGGACCGCAACCACCAACACTCGCCGCGGATATGTACATACATATTTACTGCACCCCGGCCTATGTATGTACGGGTGGTCACTTGCGTATGTAAACCGAGTTCATGCTTGTTTGAACAATAAAAAAAGTGGTAAAGAAGGCGAATCCTTAAGTGTCAAAAAGTGAAATAAAATTTAAAAATTAAGTCTAATTTAATTCTATTTTGAATTACTTTTGAAAGGTCTTTGTAAATTTAACGAAATTGCTAATGAAATCCAGTGTGGAAACTCATTATACGTACGTATTCCATCTTCTTCACACACTTGTAGAGCTGCTGCATGCACACCTGTGTTTAAACATAGAAATAGTTCTCTCTAAATTCTCAACTCGGAGTCAATTTCTGTTATTTTTATGATAATTCTTCATTTTTATTAGTGTTTAACGACTCCTTCAAAATGAATTTTTGCTTTTACGACCCTTCTTTCTCACTCGAACTCATCCCTTCCTCGAGTTTAGTTTGGTTAAAAAAAGCCAAAATTCACTTGCACAAACTTATGTAAAAAGTGAGGCAAAGTTGGACCAACGCTGCATTTAAAGATGAAACACTATTATGCGAAGAGTTTGTCTGTCCGTCCGTTTGTCTGTCAGGAGGATAACCGGAGAACGGATCGAGATAATCGAGATGGGTTATCGGCATCATACATATGACCCCGGGGGGAAGTTCTTATCAACTTTTGGGGTCAATCTGACCCCCCCCTCGAGGTCAGGGGGCGAGGTCACAATTTTTTGGGGGAATTGCTTGTTTCGCCCTATTATTATATTTCGTTGCTACGGTTTATTATAGGGCAAAACCCTATTAAGCGAATATTTTGTTTGTTTGTCTGTCCGTCCGTTTGTCCGTCAGGAGGATAACTGGAGAAAAAATTGAGATATTCGAGATCGGTTATCTGCATACGTATGACCCCAGGGGCGGGATCTAATCAACTTTTGGGGTCAATCAGACCACCCCCCTCGAGGTCAGGGGGTGGTCTGTGGTCACACAATTTTTTGGGGAATTACTGATTTCACCACATTCCTACATTTCGTTTACTCCTCTTTATTTGCGTCACTACTTACTCACCTCCAATGAGAATGAGATATTAATGTCTTTTCTCATTTTATTTTATTTCTCCACGGTGCTTTAGCTTAGCTCATACATGAGATTTAAGATTTAACCCGTTGGCTAAAGAATGCAAAATTAGCATCAACCTCTTTTCACTCGTCCCTTGCATTGCAGTATTTTTAGCGATAATAAATAAGAAATTCATTTTTTCCCAGTAATAAAATCTGCAAAGAAAGATGCGAAGCAAGTGTAAAAATAAGAATAATAAAATAAAATGCATGCGAGACGAGAGACGAGAACACTTGACTTGTAAAGCAGGATGTGTTTTGTTTTGTCATTATTGTTGTTCATAAGCTTTCAAATCACGGTGGAGTTGGGGTTAGATGCTTGACTTGGCATTTGGTACGTACGTAGATGAAGGGTGGCACTAAATATATACTAATTTGGATTCCTTTCCTAACCTCCTTTCCTAACAAACATAAAGAGTGAGAGATGTGGAAATTCTCGTGTAAATAGTTTCCAAAATTTTAACTCGTTCCAAAATTTTAGCTAACCTCGTGATTTTCATTAATTGCCTATATCACGTTATCAGAGGGTGGATATGTATGTACGAAAAACTTCTGAACTAAATAAATATGTGGAAAAACGCCAAAATATTTACGAAATGTGTATGTACAAAAGAAAACATGAAACCAAGAACTTTCGTAAAATTTGTACTTTCGAACTTAATAGTCTGGGTTCTTTTCGTAAAATTTTTGTGAGCAAAACATTTTATCTTAAATTGTGGAAATATTAACAAAATATCTGTATTTTTGAAAAAAATATCTAAAATGTTTACGGATTTTTCAAACAATATCAGACAACCTAAAAATACGTAGGTATGTAACAAAATGGGAAGTAAGTATTTTAAAATTTTGGTGATCAATAAAAGTTAACTTAACATGCTGACAAAATCGGTCGTAATCAACTGAAAAAAATGGAAAATAAATACATATCCGCCCTCCGCACATTACTTGATTCTTCTGAAATCTGTCGTACCTTATGTAAATGAGTAATCTTTTCTTTTTGAAAAATTAGTTCTTCTCTTTGTGACAATATTAATATCAGGGCAGACTAACTTTTACCTATTTACAAATAGTCACCCACCTCATCTCATCTCTGGCTCCTTCGTAAATAATAAGTCTCTCTTTGACATTGGATGAAGGTGAATAAATAATTTAAGTTTGTGAGCACCGTTGTTAACAAGCATCCGCTTCTGTCTACTTTCTACCATGAAAAAGGGTTTGTGCTTAAAAACTTGGTTTCATTTAGAGAATCTGAGTACAAGAGATTCGAAAGGGTTAAAAATATAAAAGGTAAAATCCGACCAAACCCAACGAACGAACGAACGAACAACAAAGTTGATGGAATGGCATAAAATATTAAATCCGCTGCATCGTGAACAAAGGTGGATGGATTGGATTGGGACTTTAATATACGGATTTTCACTTTTGATATTCCAAAATTAGATTCACAGCCACATTTTCACCGTTTTACATCTGCTGCTCCCCTGTTTATACTTTAATTTAATTTCGGGTATCTACAAAAATTATCATGTTTCTCAAATATGATTCAAAAACACGTGCTTCAAAATATTTGTGAAAGTTCGAATTTTATTCAAATTATGTAAGTAGAAAGTGTGAGAATTTTGTAAATTGATGCTGACCCTACATAGGTAGGAAATATTGTTTTTTAATTTTTACAGTAAATTCGTAAAAATATTACATTTAAAAATGTCTAACGTTCAATTCAGGTCGCACTCATATCACGTCACATATTTGCCTTGAATTTAATAATTTCCTGTGTTCAATATGATCATGATGCTTCAAAATATTTGTCAATGTTCAAATTTTATTCAAATTATGGGAGTAGAAAGTGTGAGAATTTTGTAACTTTTCGATGACCCCAAACATACACGCAGAGCATATTTTTTTAAATTTCTACGGGACATAAGTAAATTCGGAAAAAATGAAATTTAAAAATACATAACGTTCAATGCAAGTAGCTCATATCACGTCACATATTTGCCTTGAATTTAATCTCCTCTCTGTTCACCAAAAACTTGATCCAGCAAAGCAACCGGTTAAAAAAATTGGAAAAGGGTTTCCCCTTTTTTCCATCATTGTGAATTCTATTCTATTCAAAGTCTGAATTAAAATTCGGATTGAACTCGGCCTCCAAGTTGCCAGTTGCTTGAAGCTGAACTAGTCAAAAGTCTCACTCTTGACGTTGCTATATTTGTAACCAAACCATTCCACGGCATCCTTTTCCTCCCAATAAAACAGTTTAATTCAATGAAATAAATAAATGAAAAAAAGTACGATAAAAGTCTAAAAAAGTAAATTGGCCGCTGGTGCCTAATGGTGTCTTTCCCAGGGTACTTTTTTACCGAATTGTACTCTCTTTTTTGCAGGGAAAGGTTGTCACTTGTTTCGTTTAGGGTTGTGAGGAAATTATCTAAAGCCAAATACTTGTAATATTTATAAGCTTGCTGGTTGGTAGATAGGAATTGAGAGAGGAAATGAGTGCATAAGATTGCAATAAATTGTGGAGAAGTGGCGATGGACAGGAGAACCCGCATGGACCGCATGCTGTTTATTTTGTCGGTTTTTCCTCTTATACACAGCTCCTTGTTGAAAAGTGACTTCTGCTTTTTTTTAAAGATATTCTCCACGTCCAACACCAGTGGCCGCGGAAGCGTGTGGACAGAGGGACAATGTTCCCACGGTTGTTCGATGTCCGCATCGTCTCCCCATCTTATATAAACCCCGCCCTCCCCTATCCTTCAATGTTAATGTCCCCACGGCTTCCGCGGCTTCTGCTCAACACCAAACCAGCCAGCATGGACCCGCAGTTAGTAGTAGTTTTTTAGAGGAAAAGAGAGATTTCGACGGCCCATTATTATCAACGCCAGTAAGGAACGTAACATATTCCTTATTTCCTTAGGACTGTGAGATCTTTGGTGGTACAGTCGGCAGGGTGTAGTTCGGGGTGAATGAAATGAATGTGTGGTGAGGCACTTTGTTAAATGGTTAAGTTGAGCCGGGCTAATAGAAGGGATAATTTACGAGCACCGCAAAATGGGCGAAAAAGACATGGTTCATACATTAAAAGATTTTGGAAGAATGCAACTTTTAATATATTGTCTCAACACTTGCTCTCCTCCATTTCCTGATTTCTGACTGACTTTGCAGGGTGTAAATATGAGAGAAGTTGTTCGTTTTGACGTGTTGTACATATCTAGTCTTTCTACCCAGTAAAAATTCTGTATTTCGCACATTTTTCGATGTAGAAATTTGGAAATTTGCAAGATAGTAGCTCAGAAAGATTGTGGATGGACGACCGTTCCTGTTTCTGAAGAAGTGGAAAGAGGTCATAGGTCACGACTATTTTTTATGAAATCTCACTTTTCAACTCCCACAGTGATTTTTTTTCTTGGGGCTTTATTTGTTGATTAATGGCACAATTGAATGTGATCATTTTGATATCTTGTACAGTTGTTTAAAAATTTTTGGATTAAAATTATGAACTTTTGAATAAAATGAGTCCTGAAAAGTTTAGAATTGGGAGAATTTTGAAAAATCCTTAAATTTCACATTACTTATTCGTACATACATATGCATATTTTCCTGTTTTTTTACTTTAGTACTTCATATCGCATTTAATAAGTAGTTGATTATTTTGAATTTAACATACCGCGTGTGCTATCGCAAAGAATATTCGAAAATAGCATTATTAACGGCCACCCTCCTCCTCCTCCATCCCTCCCTGATTGGTTCAGATAATGAAAATGCCACGAATTGTGTTGTTGTGGAATGTATATTTATAAGTATTTTTTACTCCAAATCAGTTTGACATTCCCCACGAGGTTTGGTTGGATCCACGTACAGAAATTGTCGATTCTTCTTGATTGTGCTCTGTCCAACTAATCGTAAGATGCATTGTTACTCCTGCTGGAGGGTCCTCCCGCTGCGCCAGAATACATGGTGATCATCAAGCCAACATTTGTCTACTTCATTTACGAACATTATTTACTTGCATCAAATAAATACTGCTTACATATGTGAAAACGTCTCTCAATTTTATCGATAAGAAAGAAGACTGCGTCCAACATAATTTCCACTGTTTTTTCAATTCGACATGATTTCTGAAAAGTTTTTAAAAAATTTGAGAATATTGACAAGAACGTCTCTAAATTTTATTGATAAGACTGCGTCAAAAATAATTTCCTGAATTTTTTTCAGTTCGACATCATTTCTGAAAAGTTCATAACTTTTTGTGAAATTTGGGAAAATATTCACAAGAGCATCTCTAAATTTTATTGTTGTATCCAATATAATTTCCTGTTTTTTCAGTTCGACATGATTTCTGAAAAGTTTTAAAAAAATTTGAGAATATTCACAAAAAAGTCTTTAAATTTTATTGATAAGCCTCCCTCTAACATAATTTCCACTGTTTTTTATCACCGATTTTGAAAATTTCCTAACTTGAGAACATTCACAAAAGCAGAAATAAATAAATTCACGCTTAATACGTAATTTTGCGAAAAGAAGGAGTTTTACTTTTTCTTTGTAAGGTTCACCTTATTGATTGTCGGCAAAAACCTTTATTCTAATTGAATCAGGGCCGCGGTACGTACAGATCTGTCCAGCTCATCCCCTTGTTATATGTGTATTTCCCCATAAAAAAGTGGTGTATGCATGTATGTAACTTGGTTTTGTTCTCATACATAAGTAAAAATCCGTCAGAGAGGAAGATCCCGACCATTGAATTGATGGACTGCCGTGTATAAGTAAGGATCATCACATATGGCACATAGAAATGCATGCATGGTGAAGAATCACATCGGCACTGTCTGGGCTTGATGTTGATATATTCAAACTTTGCAGGGAATCAAATGGTTCATTTAAGTTTGGAAAATTTTTGAAAGAAATTTGAATAGCTGGAGGATGACAGAGCGCCGCAGCAAAGTTTAAAGGAACCCTTTGCCTTTGGGACGGACGACTCAAGAGATAAAAAATCGGACAGAGCAGCAGATCGTCATTGACTGAATATCTATGTACGGATTTACTAAGTTTGTGTGACTGGAGTGGAGAACTTTGTTCGTGATCTGGAACCATGGGTTGTGATGGATGGAAGGTGATTTATCTCTTAATCCTTTCTCCTTTTTCTTCCCATTTTTCAATTCCCGTTGAGGGAATGCATGAGTGGTTGGAGTGAGACGGTTGAAAAGTCCAGGCTCGAAAGTGAGAAAGCATTTCATCCCCTATCAACATCATGTGGAATGTGTGATACGGTACGGTCCGACTTGCCCGGTTAATAGGCATAAGTCAGTAGTAGTGTCCTTTGCTATTACTTATTATTTAGTGTGACAATGGAAGTTTTTTAGTGTATTCTCTCAGATTTTGAGAAAAATTAGTGTCAATCGATGACAAATTTGGTTAGTATGAAATTTGCGAAAGACACGATCTCCCAATGGGCACGATTGGCAGAGATATTTGCATCCGAAGAGGAAAAAACGCGCTTTAAAGTCGACAAATTTTACACTTTTCCAAATTTACTGCGCGTTTTCTCCTCTTGGGATGCAAATATCTCCGCCAAACGTGCCCATTGGGAGATCGTGTCTTTCGCAAATTTCACACTAATTAAATTTTTAATCGATTGACACTAATTTTCGCCAAAATTTGACAACATACGCTTGGAGACCTCCATTTTTAGTTGTCTACCCTAAATACTCACATATTTCTAAAATATTTCCCATAAATTGTTCCGCTATTACGGGTGATTTTTTTTCTCCGTACAAACCCCAATTTAGTGATGGTGATAAATACGATGCATGTGTGAGCGAGTGGAGAAGGAGAGAATGACAAGGTGGACAAAGACGTATTACAAAATATAGCATGAAATATTGATTAGTTTTAAATGACGACTTCATTCCATTTCTGACTGACTTTGGGGAGACGGACGGAATCTAAAGAAAGTTCAGTTAGCGAGGGCGAGGAAGGCTTTCCCATTTTTTGAACATTTTTCCATTTTTCACACTTCATTATGACATAGGCGGTAGCAGTTTGGGTTGTGGGGTGATGTCATGTCATGTACATGTGTACATATTTACGTGTCCGTATACATAAGTAAGGGTGGGAGTTAATATAGATGCGGTTATAGTGCCGTTTTTTAGGGTTACAATTTGCTTTAACGAGGAAAGTTCAGTGTAAATAAATAACCACTTGCAAGAAATAACTGCATGAAAGTGGTTTCTTGCAAGTAAATATTTTGACCTGCAAGAAACTACGCCCCGGCGCGAAAAATACTTCATACGGCGCGTGGCTAAATGGCGCATATTTCTTACACTTTCTCCCAGTTTCTTGCACCTCCCATTTCTTCCGGTTCTTTTTTTACACTGCAAGAAATGTAGCTCACCCGCAAGAAACGAAACATTGGTTATGTCGTAATATGAAGTCGAATTGACGCTTGGATTGCGTGGCCGACGTGGACTAAACTTTTTTCCTCGGCAGACACGACATTCCACTTTTTCTCAACTTGCCTCATATCTATCCTACACTAACCTACCTTGTTAGAACCAGGATCCCAACCAGAGACGGCCAAGATTAATTGCCTAACTTGATCCTCATGTTGTCCCATCGTGGTTGACATGACACATGCAAGCAAAAGTCAATCCTGTTCCTTAAAAATTGTGAGATTTCCTACTTTTCGGAGGACAGAAATTCTGTCATAGAATCTATCATGGTAAATCCTCCGGCACTTCACTTTACGACATTTTCCATCCACCAACGATTCACACACATGCATTAATAATACTCAACATGCATGAAAAAGGGTTAAATATACACATGCATACATCACAGACAGATATACCGCTTTAAACTCGTGGAACCAACTGCACCTCGAATACATAATTTTTTATGGCAATATTTCATCCTGGTGTTGCATGCATTAGACGAAACGAACCAAAAGGTTCAATAATTTTGTATTAAGTACATGGAAATGAAATGATGGGACGGCTTAGCTTAGCTTCCACGTACAACAAGGAAGGAAAATATCATACAGGATTGACAACACGGAATATGGCAGAGTTTGTCCTATTATTTTGATGATATAAAGTACTTATGCACGTAAAAGAAAGAAGTTTCAAAGGGGTGAACGTGAACTCTTCCTGCTGCAGTAATAAACTGGATGAGTGGATTGGATTGCATTTATTTTATGGAAAATACTCACATTTTGCTCAGATTGGTCATTCAATATCAAATTTTTAACTGGAGAAAACATCTGCTCTCGCTTCGTTCGGATGTACTTGAAACTTAAAAATCATCCGATCGGGCATCGACGACTGTGTGTTTTCATTGTTCGTCATACATATTTAGGCTCGTCTCTCCCTACTCACTCCTGATCTCATAAGGATGAAATGTATGTATGTACTTTTGTGCTATCCCCAAGCATTCGTAGTAGTAAAAACGAAAGGGTAAACCCGTATAAAACTGGATTTTAATTTTCATCAAAGTTGCATTAGCTCCATTACTTAGGGAAAAATGGGAAATTCAATCCTTTACCCGGTTCGGATTTGACGTTGATTTTAATAAATTCACTCAACAGCTTATCTAACAGTCTTTGTTGTCATATTTGATGTTTATTTGTGACAAAAATAGCTCACTTTCATCCCCAAACAGTAGTAGAAATTTTATATGAAAAGTGAAGTTGAGTTATTTACTGCGTAACAAACGGAAGGATTATAATGCAACACATCAAATTAAAGATACACACTTTTTAAACGTGTAGTAACCATATTTATGGTGAGAAACGCTTTAAAAAGTGTGGCTAATCTTGGGCATGCATGAGCATGTATAAATATAGCGCTGGTATAACTGAAAATGGTTGGATAAACGTTGTTCTTTACAAAAAATCATCTGTCCTTCTTCTTCCTCCCTCGTTTCTCATTTAGGAAATCCGATTACTGGAATTTAAAAAGTTGGAAATGGATTTTTTTTCTAATGCAACTCCCATGATTGTGTGTAAATAAGGCGAACACGTATGTTCTTTAATAAGTTTCGGAATTTTATATTTTTTCCCATTGTTGTTGATTCTTGTGCTTTTTTAAGGCATTTAATATTTAAGCCTTTGGTACATACATATATCGTTTAAATAGTGATAGTGACACCAGACCATGGCATATCAAGAGTTGAAAAGATTCTGTACGGTTTTTGGGTACGGTTGGCGTAGGAGGGTTGAATAAGGATGAATTGAAACTTCAACTTTATTTTTTTCTGGTGGCTTTTTTATTTAGGTTCATACATATTTTTAGTTTGATACTGATTCTTCTTTCCAAAATGTGACAAAAAGATTTAGATGTGGTTGTAGATGAAACATTTACACAATGGAGGTGGCCAGTGGAAAGAATTACGGGAATATAGATCCATGTACAGTGGCCACGGAAGCTGTGGGGACGCTAACATTGTAGGATGGGGGGAGGGAGGGGTTTATATAAGAGGGGGAGATGATGCGGACATTTAAAAACCGTGGGGACATTGTCCCTCTGTCCTTCCGCGGCCACTGTACTTTAATCTCAATGTCGAGTTAGGTTTTTTCCTCGTGTACTTTGTCCTGATTGATGCAATACTTTCTGCCTTATCCAATTTAAGAATCTGACCCAATTTTCGAATTGGGAGATGAAATGGAGCTAAATTTGGTGACATAAAATTACATTGACAAGATTCGTTCTCCTCAAATGATGCCAAGTTGAAAGATTTACTTTCCACCCTCGTAATCTAATCTAACAGTTGAACCTTTTACTATTGAATTGAATGTTTGGTGGATACACACAAAGTTTCAGAGTTTTTGGGACCAGCAGGGCGTCACATTTGCCACCACTACTGTCCTTTCCCAATCTGGTGAAAAAGAGTTGTCGCTCGAGCTGTTGAATGTGAATCCATCCTTTTCGTGGTGATTTCAATTCGAGGAAAAACAGTTTTCCACATCGCAATCTCCACTGCCGGATGTTTTCCAAAGAATTTCTTTAAAAAATTATTCAACTGACTTTAATATGATTAGAATTACAGAGGAGGAACTTGAGAACGGAGATGAAATGAAGGACAGTTTTGGTGGAGAAGAAGAAGAAAGAAAGCGGTTGGAAATATGGTAGAAATGATGATGATGAGAGGAATAGTTTGTGGTGGTTCAAGTGGTTAGCTGGCTGGATGGGGGATGATAATGGGACAGTTTGACATTTCCTCTCGTGTGGAATTTTGTGTCATCTGCAGCGTCTCTGCTATCATGTAAACGAATAAATGCAGTTTGCTATTGGACGCACAATGGAGGTTTTCCAGCGGATGCTCTCAGATTTTGGGCAAATTAGTGTCAATCGATCACAAATTTAATTAGTATGAAATTTGCAAACGACACGATCTCCCAATGGGCACGTTTGGCCGAGATATTTGCATCAGAAGAGGAGAAAACAGGCAGTAAATTTAGAAAGTGTAAAATTTGTCGACTTTAAGGCGCACTTTCTCCTCTTCGGATGCAAATATCTCTGCTAAACGTGCCCATTGCGAGATCGTGTCTTTCGCAAATTTCATACTAATCAAATTTGCGATCGATGGACACCAGTTTCTCCAAAATCTGAGAGCATCCGCTGGGAGACCTCCATTGTCAATATTCTAGAAATTGTCTCCATGCATAACCCTCCTTCTAGATTTCGTGCAACCAGAAAATATAATAAACCCACAATTTTAGGGTTACTACGTTCTCACACTCGATTTGACTTTAGAATTTGCATGGATTACTGTATGCATATAAGGGGACACATGTACATACATACATATAAACGGAGTACTCATAAAACAAACATTTCCGCAATAACAAATATACGTGCGTACATTCGCAAAATGCAAATTTACTTACACGCTACATCCACTCCGTTTCATTTTACTGTGATAAATTTCGTTTAATTTAAGACTTGGCCAGACCACAGAACATAATTAGGAACAAATAGCGAAGGAAAAGGTGTGCCCCGGGAATATTGCGTGCCAATAAATATGTAGAATTTGCCAAATTTCTAATTTCCAGACTAATCTCGGACTAATCCGCAATTCATAAATTAGAATATTCGTTTTGCGTTTCCTCCTCCGTAATTGCAAAGGGTTGTTGGCTGCCTGAGGTTTGGTTGACGGGAAATAAATCAAAGTAAAAAGTTTTCTCCAGTCCAGAGAAGAAATAAATATTAAAACGCGAATGCGAATAATTAATTAAACTTTTAGCTCTTTTACTTTACGTAATTTTTGATAATTTAACACTCGCTGCGGGTTTGTGAATTTCAATTCATTTAATTCAGGAACTTGGCTATTTCAACGTAATATATTAGCACAGTCGGAGAATTTATGAAATGCATACATATTATTACGGATGCAGTTCTTTATTAAGTATCTTGAGCTACTTTATGCGAAGACTTTGTCTGTCTGTCTGTCTGTCTGTCTGTCCGTCAGCAGGATAACGGGAGAGCGGATCGAGATAATCGAGATCGGTTTACGGGATCATACATACGACCCCAGGGGGAGGATCTTATCAACTTTTGGGGTCAATTGGACCACCCCCCTCGAGGTCAGGGGGTGGTCTGTGGTCACACAATTTTTTGTGAGAATTGCTTGTTTCACCCTATTGCTACATTTCGTTTGCTACGGTTATTTCATATACATAATTCTGCATCGCAATGTGCATACGACTTTGTTTGATAAGGAAAAGCATAACACCAAGAACGAGGGAAAGGAAGGCTAATTTCCTGCATCATCAAAACCACTGTGTACCAAATGTCCAGTTGGGTTTATTTTGACTCGAGATTATTATTTTGACACACACTTCCCCAAACAAATCAGCCTTTCACACTCGCTCGCACACACTTTGTGTACATATTTTCAGTAGTAAAAGTACAATATATAAGTAACACACATGAGACGTGATCGAGTGACTGCATGAGCGACTGACTGACTGACCGGTGTAAAATTGATAGTTGAATTTTCTTTATAAATTACTGGCCGACTAATTGCGCTCAAAATGGAATAAATTCATGTCACACTGCACTTAAGAGCCATTAGTAAATTCAAACTTTACTCTACAATGTCAAACTTAAAAGTATGCAGACGAATGACAAACTTTACTACAAATTCTTGCATCAAACAATGTCAAACTTATGTAAAAGTGGACGAATAATATGAAAAAATTGTGGAAAAGAAAGTCACCACGAAAGACACTGAGCTGAAAGTAACAGCTAAATATACAGCAGTATGTATAGAGATAGGATATGAATTTATGCAAAAATCGCTAAAATATTTACGAAAAAATTCGCAAAAATTTGTATTTCTGAATATAATGCTGAATTTTTGTGGTCCAATTTCTTTAAGCAACAAAATTTCAGTTTTGAAATCCTTACAAAAATAGATGTCTATTTTTGAAAAAGTTTTTCAAATAATAGCGGGAATATACATATGTATATGTCTGAAAACCTCGAAATACGAATATCACAATATTATATAAATATCACAATATTATAAAATATGACAATATTTTGAAATTTTTGTGCTCTATACGAGTTAGGAAACACACCCACAAACCGTTGACCGTTGGTCGTTATCATATGAAGAAAGTTGAAAATAAATGCATATCCGCCGTCTGATTATGATTTCCTCATTTGTAGTGGTTTTGGTTGGATTGGTTTCGTATTATTATTCAAAAACTGTGGAGAATATTTCTAACGACAAGGTTGGACTCTCAAAACGTTCTTGTTGTGACGGGGTGCTAATTTATGAGTCGAGCTTGTGGATTGGAAATTTCACTCGAAAGAAATTCAACATTTCTTATTAAATCTAATGTTCTCCTTCTCACAATTCGGTGCTTTATTGCTTAGCGAAAAGCAACCAGACGTTTGCTTTGCTTTGGTCGTGGCGTAATATACGACGGTATCACGCACGTATTAGGCATTTCCTATTAACTGTTCTTATCGCGTAACCCCATCCCACCATCCGAGCAGTAAAAGTAACGGGGCGAGAGGTTGGAGAGGGTTGTTATTCCAGCATTATCGCTCGGCAATTAATACAAACGAGGAAATTTAATATATCTCTTGCATGTAATTCACATGATTTACGAAACATACGTGACAAAATCTTTTACCCCTGCCGAGAACATGATTGTTCCCGAATAATAATAACCAATAAAAGGAAAATTGCACATGGGGTAATTTTCGACTTGAATTAGAGCATAGAATCAAGAAAATTCGGAATCAGGCGAGTTCTTATTACATGAAAATGTAAATATGGAACAGTGGCCGCGGAAGCTGTGGGGGGACATTAATATTGTAGGATAGGGGAGGGAGGGGTTTATATAAGATGGGGAGATGATGCGGACATCGAAGAACCGTGGGGACATTGTCCTTTTGTCCTTACACTTTTCTTATTACATGAAAATGTAAATATGTATGTAAATAGTGGCCGCGGAAGCCGTGGGGACATGGGAGGACAGTAGCATTATAGGAGAGGAGAGGAGAGGACGGGGGTTATATAAGATGGGCAGATGATGGGAATATTTAACGGACATTGTCCCTCTGTCCCCACACCCTTCCGCGCCACTATATGTAAATACAAACAGGAAACGCGAGTAAAAACTTATACTTCAAGTGAGCTAATTGATCTACGCGTACATAATTACTGTTAGCCTTTGGGACAATGTGGTTTGATATGCAATGTGGCGGAGCAGTCGACAATCTGTCCGTTTTTTAGGCTGGAATAATTTACGCTTTTTTACGCTGCCACTCTGGTCTGATTCTGTGGTAAATGTGGAATTAACAGGATCAAGGCGAGCGAACTGCAGTGTGTTATTTGTCATTATGCACTTATACTCACCACAATTTCCATATTATTTCGTTTCATGGTAAACCGCAAAGAAAAAATGGGTTCCCTTCAACAGAAAACATGCCAAATTGCTTTTCTTATCGGTTGCAAAATTCCAACCCCGACGAAACGAAATGAAAATAAGGGTTTGGAATTTGGAGAGAACGGGAGGGGTTCGCTTTTGTTAAGAATTATGTACGAGTATTCCGTCCATTTTGCACATACGTACGAATATTATATGAATTTATTACTATTTTCGGCCAAAAGTGGTGGGGTGGTTTGGCTGTTTTGTGCAGTTTTGAACAATCACCCGTCAACAGCAAATATTTCTTTCGCGTTATGAAATGGTAAATGGTCTGGTTACTCACACATTACGGGGTTACTTTCCCGATTTATTGCCAAATGAAAAATGATGCTGATTCGATGGTGATTCGACTTACAAGGGATACTCACGACCTGTCGTTTGAGTCCAGGGTACCCACTATGTTTTTCAGAATCTACTAGGACCCCAGATGAAGGATCCATTCATATTTCCGTGTAAAACTCATATTTGGCGCCATGGCGTGGCGCCAAACTTAAAAATTTGCATTTTCGACCAATTTCAAACCCCCATAACTTTTGCAGTTTATGTCGGATTTTTAAAATTTTATGCTTAAAATGATCAGAAAAGTCGAAATTTTAGAGAAAAAAATAAAAATACAAAAATTTTAATTTTGGAGATATTTTTAGCATTTTTTCGACGAACCCGAAATTTCGAAATTTTGCGAAAAGTTAAAAGCGATGATTTTGGAAAAAATTTCATAGAATACGAAAGTTGAACTCCTTGTCATGATTTTTGCCAAAAATTTTGAAAATCCGTCCAGGATTTCAAAAGTTACGGCGGTTTTAAAATGAAAAACCATCAAATTTGGCGAATTTGGCGCCACGCCATGGCGCCAAATATGAGTTTTACACGGAAATATGAATGAATCCTTCCTCTGGGGTCCTAGTAGATTCTAAAAAACATAGTGGGTACCCTGGACTCAAACGACAGGTCGTGAGTGTCCCTTGTTAGAAGGGAGGTCTCCCAGCGTATGCTCTCCGATTTTGAGAAAATTTGTCTCAATTGATGATGAATTTGATTAGTATGAAATTTGCGAAAGACACGATCTCCCAATGGGCACGTTTGGCTTAGATATTTGCATCCGAAGAGGAGAAAACGGGCAGTAAATTTGGAAAGTGTAAAATTTGTTGACTTTAAGGCGCGTTTTCTCCTCTTTGGATGCAAATATCTCTGCCAAACGTGCCCATTGGGAGATCGTGTCTTTCGCAAATTTCTTACTACTTAAATTTGCCATCGATTAACACTAGCTTGCCAAAAATCTGAGAGCATACGCTGAGAGACCTCCCTAGTTAGTATCAACTTTTTTAAATATATAAGCTTCCATGTATACACGTTTACATACAATTTGCACACAATACAGACAGGTCAGAATCCAAACTTTAAAATAATTTCTTCTTACACACAGAGAAAGAAAACTCACATCACGACTGCGTTCGTTCCCCACTGCTGTCAGCAGGTTGACGTGAAACACTGCATTTTAGATTGATGAATGGGTCTTTGAGCAATTATTAAAGGAGTTTATTCCTAAAAGACATTTATAACTTTTAACATTGCTCCTGTCATAGGTCCGACGTGGATTTTGCACTATTAATATCACATTCTCTCTCTCTCCTTTACATACAATTAAGCACAATTATTTATTGTCTTTGCTCAAAAATGGCCTTGAAAGTTGTGATGCTAGAACATGCAAGGGTGCGTTTTGTTACTTTACATACGTTACCTGACCATTTAGTTTGAACTTTAATCAATTATTTTGCCTTAATAACCGTGATGGTAAATCTCGATCTTAATTGCGCAATACGTAACCCTCGTGTGAGTGAGACGTGGAGTTATTTATATGTATTTGTGTATTTGCATATGTATGCCTGATTTCAAGGCTAATTAATGTATTTACTGCAGACATATGCCATTATGCACTGCATTTAGTTTTTAGTAACCTAAAAATAGAAACGTTTAACTACAAATAGCAAACCACCGGAAGGGAATAGAGCTGAACCAGCCCAACCGTTTCACAAACGCAGTTTCCATTATTTAGCGAAAGGCAGAGTGAGACTCGGATTCTGGTGGGTATCCACCACCACCGCTGACTGTCGTTGCCAGTGCCGTATGGTGGTCCGTCTCACTTCTCACTCTCTTCAAATTGTTTACCGGGATTATGAACCAACTCGTGTTGAGATGCTTTTCATCTCTTACACGAGTTGGTTCAGTTGATAAATCGTTGAGCTTAAGTTTTAAATTTGGGGCGAATTGGACAAACTAAATTTGCTTATCTTAAAAACTGATAAGCGCAGTGATAAGCCCGATAGCGTTAATTTTCGAATGCATATCATCATTATAAATTCAGAAAAGTTTAAGTTTTAAGTTTGGGGCGATTTGGATAAACTTAATTTGCTTATCTGAAAAATTGATAACTTCGTTGATAAGCCTCATAGCGTTAATTTTCGAATGCATATCATCATTATAAATTCAGAAAAGCTTAAGTTTTAAATTTGGGGCGATTTGAGGCTGTTTTAATAGCTTCTATGTAATTACCTTTATGTATATCATAAATACCTATACATTGTTACGGCTCCTGCCGTATAAGCCCCTCCCTCAGAAACTTTGACCCCAAAAAAGTCATGGTAGCGGTCATTTCGCAGCGGACAACAAAAGCGGAAAATGTGGCACTTCTGACGAAGAAAAATCTGGCATCAGGTTGTCAGCCGCGAAATGACCGCTAAGGTCACTTTTTTAACGATTTATATGTAGGTCGAAAAACCGCCAATTTTCGAATTTTGAAAGTCTTGATGCATCAAAATGTTCATATTCATGAGGGAAGTCAAATGTCAAATGCAAGTTGGTATCTACTTCTTTCTGTACCGAGTGTACATTGACCTTCTCATTTTTCCCAATTTTCTTCCCCAATTTTTGAAGGGGGTGTGGTTGAATATAATTCAAAAACAGCTATGCTATATTAATCCCCACACCCAAAACTGAATTTGTAATTTTTTATGTGCAATTTGGTGAAATCGATGCGAAAAAGACTTGCACTTTTGGCTCATTTTGTACCAATAGTGAGTGCGGTAATTAATAAGCATTACCGGTGACCCACTTATTTATTTATAATTTTAAAATGTGTACACACAGGAAGAAATTTATGGGTTAAATTTAATGCACCACCGAATAAGCTGAAATTTACCATAAATTTTGGCTGAATTCGCCACCGGATGAATTTTTTCCAATTTTGGCCAGAATATGAAAGACGAAATTATCAAACTATTGGAGAGAGGGATTACTAAACCAAAAATGATTCTCACCGAGTTACGTAAGATCAATGAAACAAACCCGACCACAACCCAACTAAAAAACTTTTTGGCGTATTATCGGTCACAAATCCATCCCCCAATCGTTTCCCTTGGAGCTCTCCAGGCACTGGCAGAAAACCATTCCCAGATCCCAAGTACCCTTGATCAACCATTCGTAGTCCACTCAATGTTTAATTATGAAGATAAAAGTTTTGGAATACTGGTATCAACTCTAAGACTTTTGACAATTACTCAGATGACTCCGCTGATTCACACCGACGCAACTTACAAGTTAAATTGGGAGGGGTTTCCTGTGCTAGTAGTAGGGGTATCTGACAAAAACCGAACTTTTCACCCAACCGCTATTTCTGTTACTGTTGGAGAGACATCTAGCGATTTTAAATTTCTATTCGAAGGCCTTAAAAAGGGGACTAAAGGAGACTTGGACCCGAAAGTGCTAGTTGCAGATTCAGCTCAGGCTATCACTATTGGGTTTGAAGATGTCTTCGGAACAGACTACAAAAGGGTGCACTGCTGGTTCCATGTTACTTCAAACATCGATAAAAAACAATCGTTGGTTAAGGATCGAGCAATTTGGCAACAATTAAGGCAGGACATAAAAAAGCTTCAATTAGCTCGGTCCCCCGAGGAGTTTGAGGTTGCAAAAAGTTTGTGGATAAAAAAGTACTCTGCAGACGCAACTCAAGATTTTGTGAATTACTTCAGAGATGAATGGCTAAACAGCAGAACAAACTGGTATGAATGATACGCCCCTGGCTACCCGTCCACAAATAATGGACTCGAGTCAACCAATGCTTGGATTAAGCAGCAAGGCACCTTCAGGGCAAGGTTGCCAATGGGGGAGTTCATTTCCTTCATGTTAAGCCAAACCAAAGATTGGTCGGAGCAGAGGGACCCAATACATGAGAACCATAAAACTTTTGCAAAAGTTCCCATTATTTCACTCAGGCTGGAGACCGATGCTTTCAATTGGAACAAATCAAAACCAAGCACAAGGTATAAGACACCTGAAGATGAACTTAATGTTAGGCATTATTTCGTCGCTGCTTCAGGTCAACCTCCTTTGAAGGAGGACGATGTTAAAAAGTACTTGCGAATGAATACGAACAAATCTTGGAGAACTTTCGACTCGTACTTGGCCAGCACCACGAGATTATGGATGGTTAAATTCCACACCAATCAATGGACTAATTCCACATGTTCTTGTCCCGTTTACTTAAAAGAACATGTTTGTAAGCATATACTTGGTTTAGCAATTCAGAATACGTTTTATGATGTTCGACCGGAAGCCAAAACCGTTCCATTGGGTGAAAAGCGTAAAAGGGGTAGGGTTGCGAAAGCTAAAAAAGCGCTCATTGTTATTTAATTTCAGGTGTATTTAAAAAAAGACGTCAAAGATTATAAATAAACCAATCCTATTGTAAATTAAATTTTGTTTTTATAATTCTGTACCCATGAAATACGTTACTGGCAGGTCATCTAATTTTGTGGTAACCACCATCGTAATATATGGTTAAAAAGGCCAAAATTGGAAAAAATTCATCCGGTGGCGAATTCAGCCAAAATTTATGGTAAATTTCAGCTTATTCGGTGGTGCATTAAATTTAACCCGAAATTTATTTGAAGCTACGAGTATATGCTTATGAAATCTATGCGATTAAAATGTGATCCCAAATCAGGAAAGTGCGAAAGTTCCATAAACGGCGACAAATATTCGCGATAAATTAGTTTGACTCGCTTTAATGTATTGTTACCTTTAAAGAATATGGAAGTAAGACACTGGTTAAAACAAGTCTGTCTCAATTATATCCGCTCAATTCGTTCAGTTACTTATGAATGTGCATATATATGTATATGCAGTGACCGCGGAAGCGTGGGGACGGGTTAGGGAATTAATATGGACAGGACGCAATGCAGATGCCAAATTAAGGACAAAAATATGCTGGACAAAAAAATCTTGACTGGAATAAATATTGACACAAAAAATCTCGAAAATATTTTTTTTAAGAAAATCATATAACATCGGACTTCGAATAACCGTTGCCCCTCTGTCCCCACACTTACGCGGCCACTGTAAATATTTACATATGATGGGTACCCACCCTAATGACCGACCCATGATATTGATACATACGCACTTATGCATACACAATATTGCCCCCAATTTCCCTAACTAAATCTTTCCCTTACCCGTAAAGAAAAGTGAACTTTGCTTGTTTTCTAATGAACCTTACAACTGTTTCTTTCAGTTTGAGTTAAAACGAGACAAAATAGCGTAAGAATGCCATACATCACGCGGTTCCACGCAACCGTAAAGCATGAACCATTAGGATGCCACTCCACTTCCAATTTGCTCAAAATACCCTCAAAACACTCGGAAAAAAGGGATTTCCCATTCACTCCTCAGTTATTGAGACTCATTCATTCATGTTTCTTAACGCATTTGGCCCAAAGTACGTAAATAGGTAAACATACATTGATACTTGTGCATGACACTGCTCATATTTTAGCTCAGGTACATGTATTTTTAGTTTCCCCCAACATCCTAATAAGTACTTTGGTATTCAGTGATGCCCTTCATTGTTGCAATCGTGCATAGCAGAAGAGTTTTGTATCGGAGAGCGGATATGTATTTAGTTTCAATATTTTTATGTGATGAGGACCCACGGTCAAACTTTGTGAGTTGGCAGATCATGAAAATTTCAAAATATTTCCACATATTGTTCTAGGTTTTCAGACAGGTAAATATTTCTACTATTGTTTAAAAAATATGTAAATTCTTTAGATATTTTTTTTCAAAAATATATGCATTTTGTAAATAAATATTTCAGCGAATTTTTTTTTGTTCAAAGAAATTCGATCACAAAAAATCGAAAAAGTGTTATATTCAGAAATACAAATTTTAAGATTTATTTCATAAATATTTTATACACATTTACATTTCACTGATTTTTCGTAAATACATATCCGCCCTCTGCTTATTATTGCCCCAGTCTGGAATTATATTAGTTATGGAATGGAGAGCATATATATTTACCCCTGTAATGAAGACGTTTCCCTACTTTTGTGTTTTTTAATGGGACGATTTATACCTCAAAAACCGACTTGACAAAGGAGAGTAAACTTAACGGCACCTTTTTCATTTCATTTATTGTTGCTGGTTATTATCTATGCATGCATTCAAAATTCATAAAAGGTTTGATACCACGGTTCATTGAGTTTATATATGAGAGGAAATAATCCCCGGTTCGAGCTACAGGTCATTATTAGATTATAGAAAGTGAAACCTGGGTCAAATTCTACACGCGTTAAAAATTTAGATATCCAGCAAATACGTAAATATGATTATAATTTTGTCAGTTTATTTATACAATTTTTTTCGGTCAAATTCTGCACGCGTTAAAAATTTGTACAGAAAATAAATACGTGGTTCTGTTACAATCAGTCAAATTTTTATTTGCACAAATTCTTGTTTCGCAGAAACACCAGTGAAAATAAATGGCGAGCAATTAGCTTAATCTTTATACGGAGGAATAACTGTGTGGTTTTCATTCTATGAAATAATAAATATCTAAAACTTTAAGGTTTACATATTATTGTTCTACTTAATGAATAATAATTGCGTGGGTCTAATGCTATGCCTGAATTTTCTCTGCTTTTCAAAATATGTACGTAGCTCCGATTAATCTCCTCATTTCGTATTGAATATTCTTTTGTGATGCAAAGAAAGCAGAATAAGAGGAGAAAACGTAAGTAAAGAGCACATATTTATTAGAGCTCCCTCGTAATCACGAAACTTTTGTGGTTGGCAAAGACAAGATGCAAAGTTGGAAGTTGTGGCGTGGCATTGATGATTAGTAAAATAAATAAAACTGAAATTCTCCTCCGTGTTAAATTGAATTGAAAACTTGGACTAAATCTTACACTTTAAACGTACGTAAATACATACAATAAGGTTCTCTACTTTCTGATAAGTGTTAATATTATGTGTTATCGCCAGACCGCAGGATTTATTCTTTCGCTCAATTTTGTCGTCTCTGCGTGCATGTAAAGTTGGCTGGATTTTTACATAATAATAATTCTCGAAACAATTCAGCCACCAGTGGATAATCAATCCTTTGAAAAGTCTTGTTTCATTTCTGGAATCTGGATTAATGAAAGTAAATACGTTATTGTATGTGTGTGTAGAAGCAGTGGCAGCGGAAGCGGGGGGGGTGACATGTGGGGACATTAACATTGTGGGATAGGGGAGGGAAGGGTTTATATAAGATGGGGAGATGATGGGGACATCGAACAACTGTGGGGACATTGTCCCCCCGTCCTCACACACACTTCCGCGGTCACTGTGTGTGTACGTGTGGAAGTGGTGAATGACATCTGCCTCCCCGTAAACGTGCACACTTTTTGGCCTTTGATATTACGCAGACAACTTTGAGAGTGATTTACTGATTGCGGAGAAGATTAAAATAAAAATGCTGCCGAATTTGAACCAGATTTAAAGAAATAATGTATTTACAAAATGTGGCAATTAAGAGGACAGAATAAAGCTTTTGACTTTTTATAAGCTTCTTAATTCCGTCCAGGTAATACGGATGATTGTTTCTGTTTGCCAGCCAGATGTGTCTAATAAATTGGTTAATTTATGAATTTAGCGAATTGTCCTGTGTGACATGATAGACTAAAATTTAAAATTTGTCGAGTGATCAACATTAATTCTGAACATGAACGAAATTTCATGCAGTGGCCGCGGAAGCCGGGGGGACATGTGGGGACATTGACACTGTAGGATGGGGGGTTTATATAAGATGGGGAGATGATGCGGACATCGAACAACCGTGGGGACATTGTCCCCCTGTCCTTCCGCGGCCACTGAATGCATGCATTCTCTTCCTTGATGATAAGGGTTCGTTTTAAATATTTAGTAGGAATCTGAACTTTTAATTTTTCACGGTTTTCAATCAATTTAGTGAACTTACTACAGCACACGTTCGAAATTCCTGGTAAAACAAAAGGCCCCGAAACGTGGCATACATTATGCGAGTAAGATTTATAGTACGAGGAACATGACACGGATTTAATTTCAAACCAATTAGTTAATAATTATGCTATTACCGTCTACATGATTTTGTGTGCATTTAGTACTGATCAGATAATCAGTAAGTTTTATAACAAATTCTGTACTCGTATTGGGTTCAAGTATGAGATTTTTTTTTGCGGTCTGGGCTCCAGTGTTTCGGGGAAAAGGAACCACGTGCAAGAAATTAAGGGAAGGAAGTAGTTTTTCTTGGGGGTATTTTGGGACCTGCAAGAAATGCAAGGCGCAAGAAACCGCGCCCTGCTACGCGTGACTTAACGGCGCATATTTCTTGCACTTTCTCCCAGTTTCTAGCACCTCGCATTTCTTGCGGTTCTCGATTTTTAGTCCAAGAAATGTAGCAAACCTTGCTTTGCAGTGCAAGAAATAACTGCAACAAAGTGTTTTTTTTGCAGATATTTTGCAACCTGCAAGAAATGCAAGGCGCAAGAAACTTCTACCCGCCGCTATACTTCATACCGCGCGTGGCTAAATAGCGCGCATTTTCTAGCACTTTCTCCTAATTTCTTTGTATTTCTTGCGTTTCTGTTCTTGCAGCTAGATATTTCGACCTGCAAGAAATCCAAGGCGCAAGAAACTCTTTCCCGCCACTATATTTCATACAGCACCTGGCCAGATGGCACATATTTCTTGCACTTTCTCCCAGTTTCTTGCACCTCCCATTTCTTGCATTTCTTCCTTTCCACTGCAAGAAATGCATCAAACCCGCACCAAACGAAACACTGCTACCCTGGCTTCATTACAATTCTTAAAGTGCGCCCGATATAAATATATAAATCTCGTATTTTCCACCTCGATTGGTTCCTACGATATGAAAATCTGATTAGATTTCACATTTTATAAACGACCTTAATTTATAGCGTACGTGATGTGTGGCATGACTTAAATAAATTTTTCCTTTGGTGCACAGCGCATGATACATATATTTACATTTCCTTAAATATTTTGCAACTAGGAGAGAAAGAGAACGATTAATTACTCTTCTTTTTTTTAAAGATTTGCTCCCTCTTTTAAAAGAATGGAGAGATTTTAGAGCCATTCAGTATTTTAGTGTTGATTGGTTTTAGAGAATTATTCGTCGTCGGTATTTATAAATAGTTGTTAAAAGAATTCCTTTTACAGCCAGGTAAAAGGTGTTCATTTAGGCGGAAAAAGACGTAAAAACTAACAAGCATGAAATATTATTTCCAATCTTCCATCATCCATACAGAGCTACGGCCAGTGACCGCGGAAGGGTGTGGGGACAGAGGGGCAATGTCCCCACGGTTGTTTCATGTGCCCATCGTTTCCCCATCTTCATACCTGTTCACTTTCATTAATTTGAGTGATTATGATGGTGAGTGATAGTGAATAAAAATGAATTCCTGTGATTTGAGTGAAAATGATTGAAAGATTCCGTCATTTCAGATGAATGACTATGAATGAAAAATTTCTCACTCATTTCGTTTTTCACCCTATGCTTAATACATGGGGCAAAGTAAGAAATGAAGTCCGATGAAGTGAAATGAAATGAATTTGAAAGAAAATGACTGAATGTGAATGAAAATCTTCACTCTGAAATCACAATGATTACTTTTGAATGAAAACTGAATTTTTGAACAGGTATGATTTTATATAAACCCCTCCCTCCCCCATTCTACAATGTCCCCAGATGCCCCCACAGCTTCCGCGGCCACTGGCTGCATACAGCTACCAATCAATGATATCTGTTTGAATTGGTGAGTTTAGAAAATGATTTGGTTAATAACGACGAGTCAGCCACACCAAAAATCCATCCTCCTTCTGAGCTAAGAGCTAAGCTATTTCAAGGCTCACCCTTTCTTTGAATTCAGAGACGCTCATCATCAAACCCATTAGAAACAAGAAGCAATGACCAGACCAGCCTCGCTCACTCACTCCGTCCGCAATAATAAAGAGCGAGAATACGAGAAGAAGTATTATAAGTACAAGCAAGAAATAAGATCATCAATCATCGGATTTGTAAGATAGAAAAAAGATTGAATCTCTGTCTCTCTATTTTTGGGAGTTACACATCTTATTACAAATCAATCCTTTTCCGAAAATAAAAAGTCTATTTGAAATCTCGTAGCTATGTATTTGCGGAGGACGGATATCTATGTAGTTATTTTCAACTTTTTGGTTTGATGGCGAATTTGACAGAGGGTTAAATTTTTTGGGTTTTGTTGTCTAATTGAGAGAGAAAATTTCGAAATACTTTTTTTTTTACATATTATTACGTAATTCTAGGTTTTCAGGGGTATGAATATTTCTGTTATTATTTAAAAAATACGGAGATATTTTACATATTTTTCAATAATAAATGCATATATTTCGTGAATATTAATCGATTTGAGACGAAATTTTTTGCTCAAAGAAATTATACCACAAAAGATCCATTTACCAATTTTTAGGTTTTCAGACATAAATATTTCTGCTATTATTTGAAAAATATGGAAATATTTTACACATTTATACATATACATATTTATACATATATTTTGTAAATATTTCAATGATACGAGACGAATTTTTTTTCTGAACGAAATTCGATAAAAAATAGAGAGATTCCAAGATATTCAGAGATACGAATTTTATGAAAATTTTAGATTTTTTTTTGTAAATACATATTTTGTAAATATATTTTGGCATTTTTTCGTAAATATTTTCACCACTTTTTCCTAAATACATATCCGCCCTGTGTAACCACCACCACCACCAAACTTCCAACTCCTTGTAAATGACATCGTACGGAGCCAGTCCATTTTAGTTTTTGATTTGAATTTTACTTTGTTGAGGATTTTAGCTCTAAGCGATCACTGTGATCACCTATCAAACCAAGGAAAATGCGAATAATGATAATATTCGGAACAAACAGGAATAATAAATACATAAATACGCATCGAGAGCGTTGACTTTTCTTCTTCTAGGCTGTCACTCCCTGCATTTCTTGCATTAAAAATTTAAAATACAATTCTTGCAGGCAGGCAGCCAGCAAAGTAATATAAATATTTTAAGACCAAAGATATCAGCAGAAGCGCCCTGCAAGGAAGCAATATTATTATTAATTGCCATTTCTCTCTGTGCCGTCTGTGATTGAACGGATGAAGCATAGAAAAATTATAAATTGTAAAAGGATGATAAATATTCTAAGAATAATTTCATCCATCCACTCGCGTTCGTTCGTAGCTCTGTGATTTTCTGAGCAGAATACAAAATTAGGAGATTTTTATTGAACAAATCACTTAAGTGGAGAACGACTGAGGAGTGAGTGTGTTATGTTATTGGTTAAAACTTTGTGTGGTTGGTGGGTCCTGTGATACGATATTTTTCGACGAGAAGAATTCGTACATACATCCGTGTTGCTAAACTTATGAGATGGATGAAAAATGAACTTTTCCTTAATACTCACTCGGTTGCTAATTACAATCGCAAACATTCATCGCTCCATCCCACCAACAACTTATCCGAGTTGAGGAACAACACTCATGTGGTCATTGTCAAATGGAATAATTTTGACTTTATATGCATGTAAAGTCACTAAAGTCAGGTATGTATGCCTGGCGATATTTTAATCACAGTCGAAAAAATTTCGAGAAGCAATGTTTGCTCGAGTGTTGTCTTGTTGGTGTGCAGTTTCTTTGTTTACAGAGTTAAAACAAGATCTTGAATGTGAAATGAAATCGGATACTTGAGCATTTTACGTATGCAGTGAGGAAAAGCAGGAACCAGGGGCCGCGGAAGGTGGGTGGGGACGGAGGGACAATGTCCCCACGGTTATGCGATGTCCCCATCATCTCCCCATTTTATATAAACCCCTCCCTCCCCTACCCTACAATGTTAATTAATGTCCCCACATGTCCCCACGCCTTCCGCGGCCACTGCGTATAAATGCTCAATAGTGATAATAATTCCAAAAGAACAGTGACCGTGGAAGCGTGCGGACAGAGGGACAATGTCCCCACGGTTGTTCGGTGTCCCCATCATCTTATACAAACCCCTCCCTCCCCCATCCTACAATGTTAATTAATGTCCCCACATGTCCCCACGCCTTCCGCGGCCACTGATCTACCCCGTAATAATTGTAGTGGACCAACAAATATCTGACATTTGAGCATGTATTACATTCTTCTGCATATGTTTTTTTTAGAGTGATGGGCAATCTTTTAAATTCTTTTAATGAGGTGTGCGGAATAATTTTTTAGAAACTTGACGCTATTGTAAACCCAGGAATTTCGAGTTCGTACATACATAAAACTCTCTCTCCGAATGCTATTTGATATTTGTATAAACTTCAATTTTTACGATTATCTATATCTCCAAATACGAAAGAAAGCGGATGTTGTATTTTTTTTAAATTCATGATACGTACAAACAAATGTGTTTTTTTTTGCGGCTAGAACGTTTTACTCACTATTTTCGTCACTCTTGTCACTTTGAGATGCATAAGTGGGTGAAATTTTTGACGTTAAAAAGCATAAAAAATCAATTAAATAATTTTATAGTTACAGTGTCAATCATTTAAATTTGATGAAATTCAACTCCCAATTTCCGATCAATCTCTCTTATTCCCTTGTTCTCACAGGCAACACCCCGGCTAAATAAATACTGCAACCCTTTCTAAATATGGAAATTGGGGACAGGAGAGGTTACATGCGTATGTAGCTTGAATTGAATTAAGGTTTGAATTGAGGTATGGTTTTTGGTGTGGTGCACAACCGGACATAATTTTACCCAAGTCTGTCTGGTTGGGTGACGAGGTATGATAAATTTGTGATGAAAGATTCGTCAAACTTTGTAATTTGATATTTAGGAGATGAAGGTAAAGTTTTGTAGTTTGGCGAATTTAAATGGAGGGGTTTTGTTTCTTTGCGGGTTTGCTAGATTTGTTGTGGTGTGAAGGAAGAAATGGGAGAAATGCGAGGTGTAAGAAAGTGGGAGAAAGTGCTAGAAATACATATTCGCCATTAAGTCGCGGGCAGTATGAAGTATAGCGGCGGGGCGTAGTTTCATGCGACTTGCATTTCTTGCAGGTCAAAACAGTTGTAAAAAAACACTTTATTGCCGTTATTTCTTGAAAACAGTGTTTCGTTTCTTGCGGGTTTGCCATATTTCTTGGACTGGAAAGCAGGAAATGCAAGAAATGCATGCAAAAAACTGGGAGAAAGTGCAAGAAATATGCGCCATCTAGCCACGCGCCGGAATTTCTTGCGCCTTGCATTTCCTGCAGGTCAAAATATTTCCCTACAAAAAACCACTTTCTCCCCTCTATTTCTTGCAAGTGGTCACTTTCACCTGAAACACTGTCTAACTAATCCGAGCCAAAGTCTCACCTTCTCGTCTAAAATACCGACCCAAAACGGGACTTTATTCCATCCCCAAACCCAGAAAACTTCTTGGGGTCTCATCCTCCCCAAAAAATACTTACCCTGCATGAAAATAGCGACTAAAAGAATCTCCTCTCCTCCACAGCATAATCACCTATCATCACCTAACCCATCCTCATTTCATCTCATTCACCACTGATCGCGAAAGACAACCCATTTGGCTAAAAAAGTAGCAAATCTGAGTGGTTGAATTTAGAGAATAAGCACCAATCTTGTCGTTCTACCTCGCAAAATAAGTGGCAAACACCACCACCATCCCATCAGCACATCATTTTATTATCATTATTTCCACCACTTTTGTCTGTAATGCGACTACGTACAGATACATGCAAAAGGGTAGCTAGTTACTTAGGAGTGTGTGTTTATGTAGCATATTAAGCAGCACCATCAGTACATTACAGATCATTATAATCTTCACTTGCCAGTGGCCGCGGAAGGTGTGGGGACATTTGGGGACATTTCCATTGTAGTAGGGGTTTATATAAGATGGCGACATCGAATAACCGTGGGGACATTGTCCCTCCCCTGTTCCGCAGCTACTGCTCGACTCAACCAAACCATAAGTCGTCGTCACATACATTACATTTACAACGCTATTATTGCCACCATTCGGCACGAAGAAGGAAAGAATGAGCAAAAAATAACAAGAACGACAGTAATTCTCATCTAGCAGTTAAACATGGCAGAGATGAGATGTCAATTTATTTATTCTGCTAATAAAACCACGTTCATCATCATCTTCATAACTCGTAAATATTAATCTCAAACCGAGTAAGTTTACCTCAAGAAGGAGACGCGATTAGTGAAAAAAGCTGAATCAAGCCCAACCCAGACAAAGAAAGAGCACGTATGTACATAACATATGCATGCATATCCAATCCACACACACCCAGAGGCATCCCCAGTACTAAATTTATTTTTACAGAATCCCCACGTCCATACATAATAAATAAATGCTAATATTCTAGTCTTTTAGCAACTCCATCATCAAGCAAGTGAGCGAGGGATGCGATGGGATGAGGAGTTTATAGTCATTTTATTCATTTGTTTGGTTACTTTAGTTTTATCAGCTTTTTTAAACTTGGGAAATCTCTCAGTGTTCGTAGCACAGGATCAGATCAGATCTGCTAACCAACCAAGCAGGCAAGCAATGAGGGGGAAAGGGTTGAAAAAGTCTCCAACAATTCAAGTCCATCCAACAAACCAGATCCCTCTCTCCACGTTACGTATACGAGGATTTTAGGCAATACAAGACTTTCCTATCCTGTGTTAATGCAAGCTTTGGGTGTTATTTGGATGCGGTCTTTTCTAGCCCAAATTCTCACCACCACTTTTTAAGGCTGCTGAGTTGAGTCTGCTTTCCGTGAGGATATCCCAGTTTAGGTTGAGACTTTGGTCGAGTCGTTTCACTCGCACGGAGCACGGAGTACGACGGCTTTTTTCTTTCTCCGCCGGTGAAATTCTCAGTTTGTGCCTTGGGATTTGTAATTTATTTAATTGAGATTTTGCGTCACTTAATTAATTTTAAAGAACGACATAACTACCCGTCATATTAAATTAATTTAAAAAACGACGTAACTACCCGTCATATTAAATTAATGTCTTGTTACGGGAACAAGTGACATTGCATTTAGAGATATTATTATATACGTAATACACGTTTAATGCTGCCTTTCCATGTGTCTTGATCGACGAGTGTTAATAACCGACGTGACCGAATAATAATAATAATAAATACGTAACAACGACCATATAGCTAAACTAATGTGAGAGAAGGATAGCATTTTATTCGCATGTATGTATGTATGAGACCAAGTTTTGAACTCGGGTGACATTTATCCATGCAAATCTGCTAATTGAGGTACAACTTGAAGAATTGTGTCTTATTTATGAAAAACACGGCTTACTTATTTCCAGAAAGTTATAGTGATTTGACAAAATCTCGTGTGACATTTGTTCGTGTATTACACGAATCTTACATCATCATCGATTGTGTCTTATATTTCTGGAAGAAGTTAGTGATTTTTTGACAAAATTTTGAAAAAAATATTAAAATATTTACGTACAGTGAATGATCTGATCTAAGATCCGTCCGGACCGAATTATCAATTGTGCAAAGCAAAAATAAACGTATATTTGAGAGAAATCCTAAAAGTGCATTTATGAATTATTTATTATCGTGAAGAGAAGAGATTATCTACCATTTTGAGTGAATACAATATCGTCCAAAAAGGTAAAAAGTTGCCTTTTGTCTCATATCGAGTCTAGATTTCAGTGAGATTTATCCAGTCTAGATTTCAGTGAGATTTCAGAACCGGCCAGTAAAGTGTTCCTTGTAAATTGGGAAATTTGAGACGGAAATATTTTTCTACTGAAAAACACAACTCTTCTCTCCAGAAAAACAAACTAGAAAACAGTGTGTGTAATATTTAATTCGACTATTTCGTATTTGTCACTCTTAACCCGTAAAACATCTAATTTTTACTGGAGCAAGAAACGCCCGCATATTTACAACGTTTTCGTTCTCTTTTTATGTGAATCTACACATAGTAAAACCGTCTCAGAAACTCGTTTGCGTTGGTGGAATGGAAATATAAGTTGGACGTGGTAGCAGAAAATATAACAGTTTCTCAGCTCCTTTTATACCCATCGAAAAGTGGGACTGGACAAGCGTCCAAACTCTGAAATAGTCTCACCAACCACCTGAATTGAATATGAATTAGCTTCGGACTGTTTGAGAAACTCGTAAAATTCTTGATTGTGCTGTTTCACCGTGGCATCTGTGACTTTACTTTATGGTAAAAAGCTCTAAATAAAACATTACACGGAAAAAAAAGAAATATCCCCTTCCAGCCACGCACTTATTTCCTGTGCAAGTCCAGTCCAGACACAACATTACAACATTACATTTTTAAGGTTGGTATGAAATTTCAAATTTCAATTCATTCAAAATTCACCTTGAGTCTAGTCCACCAGCCAGATTGAGGAAATTTTCGAGAAATTCTTCCCTATTTCTTTACATAACACTTGAATTGAATTGATTGAATATGTACGAGATAAGAAGATTTACGTGTTCGCAAAGCCGGCCAAGTTTCGTCGACAAGAAAACGGCGGAAAACAATGAAGCAATTCATTCAATTTCTGTAACATGTATCGGATCATTCGAAAAGCTATTTATACTTTGAATTAAAGCCTGAGCAAGTTTGTTTTTCAAGATTGGGGTAAAATTCTTACTTCTTACTGGGAACATTACATTACATTTTCCGAAATTGAATACAATTTCGTACCCGTTTTTTTCATGTAGTGTGATTTCTGTAACTCGGATCATTCGAAGAGCTATTTATACCTTGAATTAAAGACGTTTTGTAAGATTGGGGTAAAAACTACGTAAAAGTAACATTACATTTTCCCAAAATGAGTACAATTTCGTGCCCGTTTTTTTCACGTGTAGTGTTCCTAAAAACCAATAATTTTACCCTTATCTTAACTAATATCGGAGTAAATCATCCACGGCTGTTAAAACAGAGACTCATTTAAATTCTGGAGGTGAATAAGGAACAAATGAATAAAAACGATCCATACCACAAGCGAGCATACACTTTTGTTTAATTCAGTCGCAGCGTATTTAGTGGAGGAAGGGGGAATTTTGCAAAGGAGGAATATGTCCATGCATCCACCGCAGCACCCGCATAAAATATTGTTGTAGATTAAATATCCGTTTTTACACCTGGACATGAACCCTCATGTGAATATTTAATATGGCTCTTACGCCGAATAAAAATCATCGTGGCTGGCGTGTCTCTCGGAGAAGGTGGAAAATTGGGAAAAATAAAAACTACCCTCGTTTGCATATACAGTGACAGGAAAGGAAACAACGACATTTTATATACATGTTCATCTGCACACAAAAATAGGAATAAATCATGGCGTTTTTTTTTTTGTTATTTATGCGTCTGGTTGGATCGTATTGTAATTTTTGTCCAGTTTCGGAGGACGACATGCATCTTTTTTTCGCAATTATATATTTTTTGCACGACTTAAACTTCAATAACAGGGGGCGCGGAAGGGTATAGACAGAGGGGCAATTTCCCCACGGTTGTTCGATCGCTCCCACCCCTATCCTACAATATTAATGTCCCCACAGGTTCCGCGGCCACTGAATGCGGGGATGACACGACAACCCCACGCCACGCCACACACACACACAGCTCCCAAGTTTCCCAAGTTATTAAAAAAATGAGTAGTTAGTTAGTTTGAGAACATTGATAAAAGCAGTAATTAGACAGAGCAGATGATGATTAGAGAGGCACGGGTTCGAGGTGCGTGATGTTTTTGAACACGTTCACACCTCCTCTCATGCAGCTTCATTCATTTCATTTTGACTGATCTACAGTTAGCGTTTGGTCAAATCAAACTTTGAGCTGCTTTCGTCAGGTCACCATCTTCTCCAAATTAATGACTCAAATATCCGACCCCGTCCGTAAATATCAAATCACGACATTTTACGATACTTTAGTATTCCTCATCTCATTATTCTAAGGGTAAAACTACCTTTAATTCCCCCGATTTAATTTGATTTCCTGCTTTTGTGCATGTTCATGTTACCACTTGAGAAAATGTAACAAGGCTGCGAGCAATATTTTCTGGGGTCGCGTTTCATGCAAAATCTGGCTTAAAATTACGAGTAAAAGTTTACTTTTAATTATTGGGTAGAGTCAGAGTCTTTGAGAAAATTAAGGCGATTCGTGTGTGTGTATGTGTAGCAGTGGCCGCGGAAGCTGTGGGGACATTAACGGGGGAGGGAGGGGTTTGTATAAGATGGGGGGATGATGGGGACTTCGAATAACTGTGGGGACATTGTCCACGCGCTTCCGCGGCCACTGGACATATTTTTGTGGTGTTGGTCGGGTTTAAAGATTCAATGCGATACGTATATATAAGTATTTTTAATGTTCGGAATAGGTAATTCTAGTGTTCTGCAGTATGTTGGAAATGTAAATCTGGTGGTTTGGTTTTTGAGGGTATATGTCGTTCCAAAGAAAAGTTAGAGTTTGTACATTATGACATTTCCTTTGCTAATTTGGCCAATTTTCTTGGCTACAATTTAAAACAAATTTTATTTTCCATTAGTTGGAGAGAGAGAATACGTGTGTGCATATGTACAGTCACAGGATTCTCTTCTTCTTAACAAGTTAGACCTTGGAGATATTTTAAGCGTCATTTCTAACAACACATTAAAAAAATGCTGGTTAAGTTGAAATTCTTTTTATGTAAGTTTGGAGTAAGTAAAGTAAGCAAGCATTCCATAAATTCGTTTAATTTCACACCCTAAAAACATGCATGGCTCCAAGAAAATCCATAAATTGGCAGTTTCAATGGTTTATCGAGGTCAGGAGTCTTTTGTCAAATACTAATTTAGCAGTATTTTTTATTTTTTACTTTACTGTATTTTATTTTATTTTACATTCAGTTATAGTTGAGTCTACAATTTCTTAAATGTGTGCACGTACATAAATGAAACGTCGCTAACAAAATGTAGCAATGGGGTGAAACAGGTAACTAATTCCCCAAATAATTATGTAAACATACCCCCTGACTTCGAGGGGGGGGGGGTCCGATTGACCCCAAGAGTTAGTAGGATCCTCCCCCTGGGGTCATACGTATAATGCCGTAAACCGATCTCGATTATCTCAATCCATTCTCCCGTTATCCTACTGACAGACATACAGACGGACAGACAAACGGACAAAGTGTTCACATAAAGTAGCTGAACCTATTTAATAAAGGTATTATACGACGTAGATATGCATAACTTTTGTGGCTGGCAAATCTGCTAACGGACAGACAGACAGACAGACGAACGCATAAAGTCTTCACTTAACAGGGGTATTTGCACGTACGTGTAAAAAAACTAACCCGGCTTCCGCAAAGAATTCCAAGGAGTTTCATAAAAATATTGGGCTTAATGGTCATTATATTATTGGTGCAAATTTGAAATGAGGTTTGCTTTAAGTTCCTCCCATTGTACTTACGGTATCATAATAAGTTACGTATCACAATTCATTATCGGCACATTCTAAATAATTTGGCCCGAGTTATGTAGCATGCTTTGGTTAGAAAGGGTAAACATTGGCATCCCAAAATCCAAGAATTTGCCGAATCGAGGTTATTTCTCGACTTCAGGAAGCAAAACGTTCAATATTCATTATTTTACAATTCAATAAAACTAAATAAATGTCAAGCAACACAATTAAACCATTCTTCACGTAAGCATAGCTTCTTATTAACTAAACACGTTTTCCTCTTTTCAGTTTATTGATCTTATTTACACTATTTAATTTAGTTCAGTTCAATTTGGATGTGAATGTAAATATCATTGTGATTTTGACTCTTGTTTCATAATTTGCTTACTGCGCAGTGCCACTGACTGCGGGTTTATTTAGAAATTGTAAAAATAAAAATTTATGACATGGTCATTCTTTCTTGTTGAAGGTTTAAATGGTCCCGTTCAGCAATAAAATTTGACCATTAGTTATTAAATTAATGGGATAATTATTGTTGATTAATCAGGTTATTGAATATTTTATACTTCTGGTTCTTACACATTTATACGTATGCATATTTTTACATATGTGGTGCATACTATCAGTGGCCGCGGAAGTTGTGGCGACATAAACATTGTATGAGGGAGGGGTTTATACAAGATGGACAAATGATGGGGACGTCAAATAATCGTGGGGGCATTGCCCTCTGTCCCCTCAAGCTTCCGCGGCCACTGGTACATCTGCATGGCTTTATTAGACTTGAGAAAATCATGCAAATCGCAGCAAATGACACAGAATATGATGGACTTGCTTAAATTAGCACATTAAAAGATGCTATAAAATCAACAAAACTTGCTGCTTGCCCGGTTTGGCGAATTCTTGTTTGCAAAATTCACTACTTTAAAACCAAAAAATGATAACAAATGACACAAAATATGATGAACCTGCTTTTAAATTAACACATTAAAAGATGAACTAAAATCAACAAAACTTGCCGTTTGGCAAATCCTTATTTGCAAAATTCACTACTTTAAAACTAAAAATGATAACAAATGATAGAATATGATGAAATTAACACATTAAAAGATGAACTAACATCAACAAAACTTGCTAAAAAATTCTTGTTTACAAGAAAATTATAAAAATCACTACTTCAAAATTAATGGCGTTCATCTACAGATTCAGATTTTAAAAAAATTATTGACGTATGTAAAGCCACTACCATTCCTTGATGAATGAAACGATAAGACATTTGTCAGACCGGGTCTTGAACAAATGGTAATTATTACCATAATCATAATGTTTAGGAATTGGAGCTGTTCTCTGCCTCATTTTCTTACAACTTTTTACAGTTTTTATCTATGTGCAAATGTAAAACTGTGAGAATGCAAACTGCTCCTTGTTTGTTCACGAGAAGAAAAAAAATGTTGGCATTAATTTACAAAAGTTAAACATTTGACATTAGAGATTTTGTAGGAACGTTATAAAATCGTCTGATGATTACAGATCCGCATCTATAAATCCGCTTTTTATTAGAGTCGCGTCTCATTTGTATGATTAGTTTGAAACTAGTTGAAGAAATCAAAATCAAGGGAATTCTCAGGTTCACTTTTGACAGCAAAATCACAATCATTTAAAGTGGAGTAAGTGGATTTAATCTGCACAGAAGAAGAGGGCTCGTCTCGCTGATCGAATCACACATCACATCACAGCATACCAGTGGCCGCGGAAGGTGTGTGGGGACATTTGGGGACATTAATGTTGTAGGATAGGGGAGGGAAGGGGTTGTACAGATATTTAAGAAGGGCAGATACTGAGGACATAAATTACTGGGGACATTGTCCCTCTGTCCACACCCTTCCGCGGCCCCTGCATCATGTTCATACGTTTGAGCCTGAATTCTTCCAGTGGCCGCGGAAGCCGTGGGGACATCTGGGGACATTGCAGGATAGGGGAGGGAGTGGTTCATATAAGATGGGCATCTTCTGAGGACATCGAATTACTTTGGGGACATTGCCCCTCTGTCCACACCCACCCTTCCGCGGCCCCTGCCTCACACAATATCATCTTAACGATGCAAAAATTGAAACAAGTCAGACTACAAAAGTCGTCAAGTCAATCCGTCATACGAACCAGCAAATGACATTTCGAATTGGAGAAGAAAAAATGCGATAAATAAATAAAGTTGCAAATAAGGGATTGCCAAAAATTTCAGGTAATTGTGTTTAACTGCAAGTAATCACAATTGGAGCAAAATGCCAACTTTTTAAGCTGTCAGTCTGCTGCTTGGTAGACTCGTCAAGTAAGTTTTGAACTCATCGCCCATCACCACCACTAACCAAGCAACCTTTAATAAGCGAGTTTATTTAGGAGAATTGTTACAATTTCGAAGAATTAAGAGACACATTGATTAACGTGGTCAGTCAGTATGCTGTCTCCCGTCGATGCTTGGCCAAACCCATCAGCAACGTCGTAAAAATAAAGAAATCGAGGCAAAGAATGTATTTATTTTTTATTATTTGTACAAGAAAGAAGCTGATCAGAGGGCAAGATTCGAATACAAATTGTAATAAAAAAAATAGAATAGAATCAATTTCTCAGGTAAATAAGTTTAGATTTTGTTTATCAGGACAGGGTTTCGGGTGGAATGGAAGTGACCACTTGCAAGAAATAAGGGGGAGAAAGTGGTTTCTTGCAGGGAAATATTTTTAACCTGGGAGAAATGCAGGGGGCAGGAAACTATGCCCGGCCGCGCATACTTCACAGAGCGCGTGGCTAGATGGTGCATATTTCTTGCACTTTCTCCCAGTTTCTTGCACTTTCTCCCAGTTTCTTGCACTTTCTCCCAGTTTCTTGCACTTTCTCCCAGTTTCTTGCACCTCGAATTTCTCGCATTTCTTACCTTGCAGTACAAGAAATAATTGGAAGAAAGAGTTTTTTGCGCCTATTTTGACCTGCAAGAAATGCAAGGCGCGAGAAACTACGCCACGGCGCGTGGCTAGATGGCGCTTATTTCTCCCAATTTCTTGCACCTCGAATTTTTATGCGATCGAAATAAATGTAGCGTGCAAACCCCACCTGAAACGAAACACTGCCTCACATAAATACATGACATTACTCATTTAATAAAACTAAATAAAACTGGATTATCTTGCCTCTAAACACACTTTGAGATGAGACAGTAGGTGGTTGTGGTGGTGGTAAAAAGAAGAATAGCAATAAGCGAGGATATGGGCAATGAATGAGTGGATACGATAAATTGTCGCTCTCTGAATGAAATAAATTCAAGTGCCTGCCTGCCTGCCGTTCGTGGCCCTGCTCGTGCGTGTTCGTTCGTGGCCCTGCTTTTGGAGCAGACGGACGCTTTTATTAATGCCAAAAACAAATAAGGATTCAGTCAATTTATTTAGATCTGTCTCCATTTAATTTAATTCAGCACGGCACGGCACAGATATGGATTAGACTTCTGCTCTGCCCCATCTTCTTATTCCTCGTAACGGACGGGCAGGCAGGCATATGACCAAATATGAGAAAGGAATAAACGTAAAATTGAAATTTTACAGTGATCATCGGTCCAGAAAGGTCTTATATAAGGGTAACCAGTGGCGGCGGAAGGGTGTGGACGGAGGGGCAATGTCCCCACACGGTTATTATTCGAAGTCGTTATCATCTCCCCATGTTATTTAAACCCTATCTCGTCTATCCTTCAATGTTAATGTCCCCACATGTCCCCACGGCTTCCGCGGCCACTGATATTATATTTGTTAAGAGATAGATACACTGAAGCGCGCGGAAGGATGTGGACAGCGGGGTAATGTCCCCACCGTTTTTCAAAGTCCCCCCGTGTTATATATACCCATCCTACAATGTTAATGTCCCCACATGTCCCCACAGCTTCCGCGGCCACTGCTAAGGATGATAATCTGTAACTTTGTACTTACTTATGCGTGTACGGCTTACTTTTTGCCTTGAACTTTATAAAAATGCAAAGTCTGGTTTTAAAATTCATATGCAAGAATTGTTATTGGAGTGCAGACTTGAATCGAACCTGTCACTTTAGTGATTTTTGCCTGAATGAGTCTTTTGCCTCAAAGTGCATAAACCTCTAAAACTTGTCTTTCTGTGGATTTTAGTGTGATATGCACTTGCTCAATATCTGGCAAACATTTTGGTTGGAAATGCCCTGTGTGACAGATCAGATATCAGCTAATGTGAAAATCTTGATCTAGCCGCGATCTCATGCATGCATACCATGTTTGAAAACTTGGAAATTGAATGTGACACCATCATGACTGTGTAGGTACAATCAGTGGCCGCGGAAGCTGTGGGGATATTAACATTGTAGGATAGGGGAGGGACGGGTTTATATAAGATGGGGAGATGATGCGGACATCGAATAACTGTGGGGATATTGTCCCTCTGTCCTTCCGCGGCCACTGAATGTGTATGTACCGTTGTTGTCTGTATCAATTTTTAATTTGAATTCGTAAACTTTAGTAGCCAGCTAAATGTCAAAGTTTGCCTTAAAATGGGACATGTCTCAAAATTATTTTTGCAGCATATTTCATTTAAACGGGGCCTGATTTACGTATCTATGTACCCAAAAGTGCATATAATTCTTCATTTTTTGATCAAATTGAGCACATAAAATAGTATTGAAAATAATTTGCCCGTATCAATTTATAATTTGAAATCCTAACCTTTAGTAGTCCGTTAAATGTCAAAGTTTGCTTTAAAATGGCACATTTTCCATTTCATTCTTTTTAAAACGGGGCCTGATTTATGATCCAAAAGTGCACACAATTCCTCATTTATTGATCAAATTCAGTACACCCAGTGAGTAAAATACATAGTACTGTAAATAATTTTAACTACAAAGTTTTAAATGAGCAGTAAACCTTCCCATTTTGCCAATAAAGTACATCTCGTTGGCATTAATTAGGGTCGTCATGAGACGCTTTAAGAATGTTGGGGATGTTGGACTTTGAGTTATTTATGTGAACGAGCAGGGACATCAATTGCGGGTAAAATATCACCGACCCATGTCCCATGTTCTCTTGCTTTAGATACTTCTCACCTATAAAAATACATACGTACGAGAAGCAGTGACCCCGGAAGCGGTGGGGACATCGGGGGGACAGTAACATTATAGGAGGGGTTAAAATAACATGATCAAACACCCCTGGGGACATTATCGATCCCCCTCCGTCCCCACGCTTCCGCGGCCACTGCTTCCTACCATGCACACATACTTTACCCACGCCACGCTTGATAACCAATGATCGCTGGCTCTGAAACGTTCCGAATTAATTCAGAGAGGCAATTACAATCTGGAAAATCTACAGAACAGAAGCTCCATAATTTGGGCAGGCTTGCTTTAATCATGTATTTGTATACTTTTTATCCACTATATGTAATAAAAATGTGAAAATCCAGTAAAATTAATGGTTAAGTTAATTTTTCCACAAAATTATTAAAATTGCCTCGTATCATTTGATGATCAGTTATTGGTTGTGATTCGAGGCAACGTCTCGGGTTGCATTTCAATTAGATTTCGACATAAAATAAGAGGAAAAATGAAGGTGTACATGTCAATTTGTTAGGACCCGGTTTTACCTCCCCTTCATTCCATCATAACTTATTCCCATCTATTGCCTTATTATACGAGGTGCAGTATGTACATACAAGGCAATGTGTGCAACAGGTGAAGGAATTATGTATACGCAATCATAAATTTATCAGAAAATGTCAATTTTCTCGGAAAATCTCTTTTTTCTCTGCACAAAAGTTGAAAACTAGGATCAGACTAAAAACTGGTTCTTGGTAAATATTTAGTAGGGATGCGAAGGAGCAGGGCGTTGTCTCTCCCATCACATTACATGCATTACCTTCTTGAAAGTAAAGCAGCGATCTATATAATCTGGATTAGAAGAGGACTGGATTACTTACTTTTTGGTGAACAGCATCTCTCTGAGGAAGAAAATGAGCTCCTTTTTATTGTTTCTAACTCATCTTTCTGTAAGTACTGAGTGAATCCTCGTAAGAAATTTGGACGAAAAATTAATGATAAACGAGTACATACCAAATCGTACAATCCACTCACATACCCAGTGGCCGCGGAAGCCGTGAGGGGACATGTGGGGACATTAACGTAGTAGGATAGGGGAGCGAGGGGTTTATATAAGATGGGGAGATGATGCGGACATCGAACAACCGTGGGGACATTGTCCACCCTTCCGCGGCCACTGATCATCCCCTAAAGAAGGAGAAGAACTACTACTACTGCTCTACTACCATTACCATTCACTTTAATGTATTTACTTACCCAGGCAAATTAATTATGTATGTGAGCATGTAAAATTTGGGAACCAGAACAAAAAGAAGAGTTAAAAGAAAGTGAACTGAATTTTACTTTGGAGGAGGACTCGTTAAAACGAAAAGTCTGTCGAAATCACTCACTGCTCACTCTTTTACATGATTAAGACAGAATATAAAGCAAAGAGCAAACACCGACTGGGGATGAGCCTATGGACACCCGAAATGATCTCGCTTGACAGACAAGAACTCGTATTTTCATCCCATTTCTCCCTGATTTTGTAAAAAAAACTTGAATATTTAAATAATTGGACAAAACAAGAAATTCAATATCGCTGCAAAGTTTGGTTCGGAATTCAGAAGTGGAAAAATAAAAATGTAAATCATAATTGCTAACTTTTCTTGTTTGTTATTACTTTTTTTTCGTTAGTTAGTTGGTCAAGTTTTGATTAGAATTCTGCTTCGACAACACCATTAGCATTAGTTTGTGGATGATTAAAGGAACGCTTGCATCGCACCTTTCGAAGTCTTAAAAGTCTTGCGGTATTAGGTTTAATTGTGAAATGAAATAACTTCATTTCTAATATTTAGGTAGGTATGATGTGCTCCATTAATGAGCAAGTTTCTTAATTTTGTGGAAGTTTTCTATACATAATTTAAAACTTCTCTTTGCCAGCAGCAAGATTGTTTTTTTAATGAAAAATGGAATGTGGGTATATACATGAAAAAATTACAAATCTTTCCAATCTTTGTTGTTACAAGGGAGGTTTTCTAGTGGATGGTCTCAGATTTTGGGGAAATTAGTGCAAATCGATGGCAAAATTAATTAGTCTGAAATTTACGAAAAACACGATCTCCCAATGGGCACGTTTGACAGAGATATTTGCATCCGAAGAGGAGAAAACGCACAATAAATTTCGAAAGTGTAAAATTTGTCAACTTTAAAGCTCATTTTCTCCTCCTCAGATGCAAACATCTCTGCCAAACGTGCCCATTCGGAGATTGTGTCTTTCGCAAATTTCATACTAATCAAATTTGCCATCGATTGACACTAATTTGCCAAAAATCGGAGCGCATCCGCTGGTCCACCTCCATTGTGAGTTACATATTCATTATTATTCTCCCAACAATTCTTATGTATGTATATCATAATCAAACCCAGCAAAAAGTCAAAAGTCGTCCAACCTCTTTCCATAAAAACAAAAATTCTGATCTTGTCTGTGAATGCAATCTTTTGTATTCCAATTATTTACGAAATAAATGAGTGAAAGAATTCAGACCAGTTAAATAAGTTGCGAGCAAACTACTGATTTTCATCCCTTCTTTTGATGAGTGATAATGTGTTCACTGCTTCATTTGAGAAATCAACGGAGCAGCAGCCTCATATTTCAAGTGGTGGGTAGTGGTCACAAGGAGAAGGAGAAATGATTAAGTAAACGACTTTACAGTTCCACAGTTAATGATGACCACATGGGGGTCAACATTAAACTTTTATGATGGAAAAGGAACGACGCTGTGGTGACGACGTATGCATGTACGTGCAAATAGCGTGCATATTTTCGGCTGAAACAGGGTTTCGTAACCATTTGCAAAAAATCAAAAAAATGTGGTTTTTTTGCAGGGATTTTGACCGGCGCCTATTTCTTGCACTTTCTCCCAGTTTCGTGCCCTTCGCATTTCTTGCATTGCAGTGCAAGAAATGTAGCAAACCCGTAAGAAAGTGGTTTTTGAAGGTATTTTGACCTGCAAGAAATGCACGGCACAAGAAACGACGCCCAGACTTCATACGACACGTGGTTAGATGGCGCATACTTCTTGCACTTTCTCCCAGTTTCGTGCACCTCGCATTTCTTGCATTTCCAGTGCAAGAAATGTAGTAAACCCGCAAGAAATGAAACAGTTATAAGAACCAACCCTAAAATTAAGGAGAAAGATGCCACATTTTAAATACCCATAAATTTCATTTTTTACACACTCAACAAAATTATGTTTAATTGCACTCAATTATTTTGGAGGTGACAATTACACAAGAAAAATTTACCGTGTCCCTCAAATTCCACAAAAAGAAAATCTCATTACCTTAAATTATATTCATACTTATCACTTTTGCATATCTGATTATAATCTAATTATTGTTTTGATTTATCAACAAAGCACATTTAAGGTGACCAGCCAACTAAATTGCATACATACATACATTTAATTGATTGTCAATTATACATACACTAAGGTGTATATAGGAACTTGCTACGTACACATTATTGGCTGGGTTACATATAGGTTACACAAAAAATGAGATGAGATCTTAATCAGAAAATTGCGTTGCAATCATACATCACATATTTCACGGTTTCAAAGATCAAATCGAAGGATACCATTTAACTTTGTGAAATTTATGGACACCATTTTTACATTCATTCTAAACACTTGATAATAACCTGAATAAAGTTGACATCCATATCAGTCAGTGGCCGCGGAAGCGTGCGTGGGGACATTTGGGGACATTGCCATTGTAGGATGGGGGGAGGGACGGGTTTATATAAGATGGGAACATCGAACAACCGTGGGGACATTGCCCCTCTGTCCACACCCTTCCGCGGCCACTGATCCACTAGGTATACAAATACGTAGGCAGCTACGTATGACCTGACCGGTCTGACGGAAGGTAGTAGATCTAAACTGACTTCATCATCATCATCACCACGGTCGGCACTGATTCAAATACATTTTATTTACTGCTGCTGCTGCGTCTCCAATTTGTTCTGTTATGACGGAGCAGTCTAAAGAATGAACAAGTACGTTTGAATTATTGTCGTCCAATGTCATATACCAAGTTAATCGCGGCATGCTGACATTTTAAAGACTTGGGCAAAAAAACGTGATGTGATTCTTTAGCATATGGTAAATTCTTGTGAGGTAGGCCGATGGCATGGATTCAAATTTATTGATTTGACGACGACTTTTGTGGTAAAAATTATTAGGTTGGTTACTTTTCCTTCTTTGATATTAGACATTAATAAAGCATGATAAACAATCAACGCAAAGATTTACACGTCCCAGACGACACATTGACCGCGGGAGGGTGGGGACAGAGGGACAATGTTCCGATGGATAATCGATTTCCCCATCTTATATAAACCCCTCCGTCCCCTTTCCTACAATGTTAACCTCCCCAGATGTCCCCACGGCTTCCGCGGCCATTCGACATGCACAAACTTAAAAGGAAACATTATCCTCCAATAAATAAATGCATTGTTGATTGATTCATTGAGACAATTACCTGATTATTATGCGACTAATCTGTAGCAGAATCAATATACAAGTTTTGTTTTAGTTTACATGCATGCATGCGAATCTACGTATCGACATGTGCGAAATCGTAGCAATTAACGCATGAGAGTGGAATTGGCACATGCAAGAAATTCTTATTTGGCGTGTGTTTGCATGAAAAAAAGAGAAGTTGTGATCTATAATTCATCTCGATTATTGATCAAGTTATTAAATCGAATTAAAATTTATTGGTTCTTATTTGTTACTCGAATCTTAATTTGCTTGTAAAGTGCAATATTATTAAATACGAATGAGAACAAGTAAAAAACAATGTGGCATTGGAAGATATATAATTTGTGACTGTCTGTGGGCGACTTTGGTAATTTGGCGAAACTTCATTACATACGTACGTGCAGATTAGGTTATTAATTAATAATTGTAAAGCAGTAATAATTCTGCAAATAAAAAGATTTAAGATATAAATTGACATATTCATTAAGAAAACAAGGTAAAACCCAGTAGTTGTTGATAAAATGAGACTCGTGCACTTCCAGCTACCTACCTGTTTGATTAAGAGGGAGAAGCCACGCAGTATTTTTTTCTTCTGTTCAATTATTCAAAAACATGGGAAACAGCTCTTAGAATCTTTTGCCTCTTAAATTACGAAATACGCCAGAATTTTGGAGGAGATGCTATCTCCTTAAGAAGAAAGGGTGATAAAACAGCTTGAAAGTCACGATTTTACGGGGCAATTTCAGAGACGTCGTAGCTACCGAAAATTGTGTTGATAAAATCAAAAAATCCACATGAAATGAAAACAATCTCCATATTTTAGTAAAAACTTGAAATTCCGGGTCATAACTGTGCGGGTGGTGTTCAAGTGGTTTTAAGATATTTACATTCTGCTCTTAATCGTAGCCAATTCAGAACAACTTTAGCGATGCAGCTCCCTCGGGGAGGAATTCGATTTCTGTTATAAATTAAATCGAGTCAAGGTATGGTTGTAGTTCAGATTCACCAATTTTTATTTACCACGTCATCATTTTATGACTTTCCACTTTTACGAAACAAAGAGAAGCAGAAGTCAAGCCCATAATTTCTCTTCGCGAAAGATTTACAAGACTGATATGCAAATCAATTGATGGCTTACAACTATTTAGTAAAATGCGGGAAAAATAAGCGTTTCATGTTAATCTATCATTACCGGTAGTGCAATTAGAAATACTTTTTATGCAACGTCTTTTCTCGAGTTACAAGATTACACAATTTACAAAAATCAATGTTCTCCCAAACTTTAAATGAACAAACAGAAGCTCCCATTTGGCAGAGTTTGCTAATAACTGAGACAGCTTAACCCAGGGCAATGTTATAAAAGTGAAATAATTACGAGAATCTAAATTGTTAGAAAATAAGGACCAGGTTGGTTGGTAGACCATCTTTTGACATTTTGAGCAGATTTATATCCATCCACCCAACTTCCCATTATTGAATTCACCTTAAAACTTGATCTCATTCATTCATTCAGCCTCCTCTTCCTTAATGTAATTATATGTACAACGCACTGGTTGGACATCATCGGTGGCTCTTCGTATGTAAAAGCAGATGCGCAAAACCAAGGAAAAAAATGGGTTGGGCATCGTCTTCGTATGTGTTTCAACTTTTGTTTGTGTGATGGTTTATTCTGATTGCAAGTCAAGTCAAGAAGGTAAAAAATGTTCACGTTTTCTCAAATTGAGACAATGTATCATTTAATTAAGTACAAAAAACCTTGAAGCTATTGTACACAGTAGCGTTTTAATGAGGAATGTGGGCAAAATGAGGTAAATGAATCTAACTGGCTGTCAACTGTGGATGTGGACGTACAGTTAAAAAATAAGTACATACATAAAATCGAAGCCATCCGTCTCCAGTATCAATTTACATACGTACATTTCCACAATTGCACATTTTTACAACTTATCTGTCTTTTCGTGAGACTGGTTCAATTTCTCAAACTTTACGACAACATTAACACCAAAGTGGCATAAATTTTGGATGAGTGACTCAAATCAAACTGGATTTTTTTTGGTGAAAAAGTACCACTTGAAATTTGATCTGAGTAATGGCAATTAAGCAATTTACATTATTGGATCTTTCAAGAATGAATAAAAATAAAGTACTTTTTTTATCACAAAATTAAATCTTGGTTTGATTTGATCGTTAGAACCTGACCAGTCAGCCTTTTTTTCTTTAAGACTGACTGAATTCAACTCTTTTTTTTAGAGAAAAGATCATCAGGAAGGACGAAAAATTAACTTAATGGATTTAGCCTTCGTCTTTCATTTCATTGTGTATTTGGAAGAAATTGCCTTTTTGAGATTATTTAATGAGTTAATTAGCCCCACAGTTTGTACAGCAGAAAAGTGTTGACTGTACAAAAAAACCAGTGCAGAAATGGTTTCTTATCTTTGTAATATGCAACAATGCAAAGGAAAGAGTGACAATTCAAGCGAGATGAGAACGGGATTGACAATTATTGCCATTTCTGTTAATCACTTGGCTGCTTGCAGTAGCAAAATAAAGACGTTGTTTATATAATGGTCGAATTTTAACCCACCTCATTATTCTGAGACGGCATTATTATTTTTACGTAAAAACTTGCTCCTGCCAGTCTCAGTTATCAGACAATAAGTAAATACGACATATATTTAGTTGCTCTAATTCTTGGATGAATGGTAACTGGTATATGACCAGAGGGCGGATATATATTTACGAAAAATCGATGAATTATGTATTTAATATTTAGGAAAACATGTCAAAATACTTACGAAATATGTACGAAAAAAATATAAAAATAAGAATTTTTACAAAGTATCTAAATATTTCCTGGATTTTTTTTGTGATCCTATTTAGGTAGCTAAATATTTCGTCTCATGTGGTTAAAATATTTAAAAATATACGTACTTTTTTGAAAAAATATGTAAAATATTTACGTATTTTCGAATAATAGTGGGAATATATGCGATCAATTCGAGTTAGAGGACATACCCACAAAGTTTGACCATCGGTCATCATCAAATGAAAAACTTGAAAATAAATACATATCCGTCCTCTGATTCATAAAGAAGAAATCACTAATTTTTTTCTTCACGTATACATAATTACACCAATATTTTGTATAATATTTCGTAAACAAATTAACCATCAAAGCCCACATTTTGCATGGGACAATCACACACAACAATACATAAAAAAACTGCAGCCAGACAGACTTTATTCAGATTTTGTAGCATAAAATGCAACCACCAAGAGCCATTTAAAAATTAAACCTTTATCTCTGCAAAATCTTAATTGGTGCTTTCCTTCTGTGAATGAAATTATTATTGTCGAGTCTCTCAATCTAGAATCTCTGTGAGGAGATTAGCATTTGTCTCGAGTTGGTTAATATGCTCGAGTGTGTTGTTATTATGAAGGTGTAATTGGTCAAGTTGCTGGCTACCGAGCGAGAGTGACTGGTCTGCCCTTTCGGCCCTTTTCTGCTCCTTACATCCACCAAACCAAGATTTTACTTAAGAGCATTTAAACATTTTATAAGGAAAACTTGATCATTTTGCCCAAAGATATCTACACTCGAGGAATAAATACGTACGCTTTACGTAATCCACTCCGCATCTCACTCAAGTACTGACTACTGACTGGCCTCTCACTAAGAAGGGAGGTCTCCCAGCGGATGCGCTCAGATTTTGGGGAAATTAGTGTCAATCGATGGCAAATTTAATTAGGATGAAATTTGCGAAAGACACGATCTCCCAATGGGCACGTTTGGCAGAGATATTTGCATCCGAACAGGAGAAAACGCGCAGTAAATTTGGAAAGTGTAAAATTTGTCGACTTTGAGACGCGTTTTCTCCTCTTCGGATGCAAATATCTGCGCCAAACGTGCCCATTGGGAGATCGTGTCTTTTGTAAATTTCATCCTAATTAATTTGTGATCGAATAACACTAATTTGCACAAAATCTGGGAGCATCCGCTGGGAGACCTCCATTGTCAGCGTTGTATAAATTGTAAAATGTTGAAAAATGCTGATTTATCGCCTCTTCACCTTGATTCGATTTGATATTGATATTACGACGTATTGAATATTGATGGGATATGTAACCTCTCGGCGAAATGTGGGATTAGTTGAATTTAAGTGCATTATTTTTCAGTATATACATATATTTTCTTATCCTTGGTTCGTATTATTATTAAATATTACGAGCTAGATACTTTCAAAATTGTAGAAATTTGATCTTTCGCATTTTATTGATAATTAGACATCCACTTGTTTAATCACATGGTGTGACTCTTACATAACTGGGCGATGAACATGTGAAATTACACTTACATACATCACTATTAGTGTTAAATACTGGGTGCACATGGGGCAATTATGTGGAATATTTTCTTGCAAGGGAAGAATCAGATCAACCCTTTTTGAATCTGATTATGCTCCCATTTTTGTGATGCCGGCCGACGATATGCACAGAATGGTCATTCATGATGATGGCTGTATTGCCACCCTTCAAAAAATGTGTGTAGCTTGTTCCTCGCCCCATTTCTAAAAAATGTTGAAGGCCACCATACATAAATACACGTGTGAATAAGCAGTGTTTGTGTGCAGTGACCGCGGAAGCTGTGGGGACATCTGGGGACATTGCCATTGTAGGATGGGGGAGGGACGGGTTTATATAAGATGGGGAGATGATGCGGACATCGAATAACCGTGGGGACATTGTCCCTCTGTCCTTCCACGGCCACTGTTTATAATCCATTAAGAAAATGGATTCTAGTTCAAAAAGGGAATTTAATAAAGCCAAATTTGAAAAGCAGACAGAATAAGCGATACGATCAATACAGAGAAATTGTTGAAATATCATTTTGTCTCAAGTTTGACGTGACATTTTGTGCATTTGATGATTTGTGAGTAGAATATTAAATAAGAAAATCTCCAAAAAATATCAGGTTATGTAATCTTTTAAAGTCAGGTTAGTCTTGAATCAAAATTCTATTTTTATTTATTTCTAAACCACTTGAAAAACTGGATGAAATACAAGAAATAAAAATCACAGCTCCTTAAAAAAATAAGTTGAAAGGGTTGAGTGAGTGAGGGAGACAAATTACGAAAGAAGAAGAGATCCCAAGTTTCTGATTAAAAAATATATCAAGCGCTTGAATGACCTCATCTCCAATTTCTGTCTACGTGGCTTAATTTTGACCCTTTCACTACTTACTACGTACCACTCGGCAAGCAATTTAAGTCAATCCCTCCTCTTGAATTCTAATTCCGATCTCGAGAAGGAATACAATTCTGCTGAGTTAGACGACTCAAAAGTCTTGAAAATAAGTAAAAACGGGTTCAGTTCAACTTCTTTTCCCTTAATTTCGATTACCAAAATAATTCTACATTTACAGAAACAGACAAAGCTCTTTTTCCTTTCTTATCATTCTTCTTCTTGAAGAGTGCTCTTCTCGTCTCAAGTCTACTACTCGTCGAATTGAGAGAGAAGAGATGTCTTGTAATGATAACTTGTTTAGGTTTTTAGGTAATATTACATTCTCTCTTCTCCCTCAAAATGCCAGCCAGCCAGTTCTAATTCTATCCTCCTTCCCCCATTATAATCATAGGATTGGAAGAAATTATTTCAAATTTTACCAAAAATTGGAAAGACAGAGACGAATTAGACCAGCGAGTAAATTATATACCCTTGGACAACACCGGACCAAAGTCTTCTTCTTTTTCTCTAATCAAAATGAAGATGGGAAGTTAAATGTAAAGTAAAAAACTAACCTTTCTTTCCCCACAAACCTCTGACTGTAATATCGTATACCCTTATTTATCAGTAAGTAAGACGAGAATTGCTATAATAATATCTACTAACAACAACAGATGTTTTCCTATAATTGAGAATTTTATTGTCTTGGCTGCCCCATTGGACACATTTTCTCGGCAACCATCACCATTTAGATCGCACTATTAAATTACCACCGGAGTCATCAGCCAGCATATAAAAATAAGTATATTGTGCATACAAGAGTCCCAGCGTAGTAATAATAATAAATATACATACAATACCTCACTGACTTCATTTAATGCGTGACACATGTTGATCTTCTCTTCTCTGTTTCTGGGATTACTTATTAAACGAAACGGAAATTAAAACTGGATGAGACAGAGTTAAAAAATTACGCCTTTTTCTCCGCCTAAAAAGCTATGCATACATATGCATGACTTTAGTTTGATAAACCGTAAAAAACAGTTTGGAGAAAACAATTATTATCAATTATCAATTATTTCCACACTTCTGGAAATTCATACGAAGCCAACCTTTGTATCCAATCGGCCTTGCTTGCACGCATAACAGATGATGACCAGACCATTCGTGAGAAAAAGGCTTAAAAAGATCTGAGCCCCTAAAAGTTTTTTTTTTCGAGAGGCGTGCTTGATAACAAGTGGAGATGACAAGTCACGAATAAAGATCAGATTTGCTTTAACTTTAACAGAACGTGGTTACGCAAACAAAATGCTGTGTATAAAACTTGAATTTTAGCAAGAATCGCAGTTTTTTATACGTTGAAAATGTCTCCATTCCATTCTCTCTTTTACGGCTTTTAAGCTGGATTAAAGTTTGTATAAGGTTGACTTGATTCTTAAATCGTTTTGTTTTTTAGTGTCAAACAAAAAACGAATGGATTATGATAAGGGGTGACGATGTGAAAACAATGTGATACAATTAAGGCCGTTTCTTCTCTCTCTTTTGCTGGGTTATCACTTGATATTCAAGATAGGCAATTATGAATTTAATAAGAATGCGGGGAGAATATTAATCAATAATTGTACATAAGCCCACCACAATTTCGGCAATCTTCTACATGCACACATTTTAGTAAATTGGATGAATTTATAAACACTACATATTCACTCGGGTTGGTCGTTTCCTTACTTCAGTAAAGTTGTCCCGTCTTGTTTGTTCAGAGAATTTTACGATGAAAGGATTGATAAGAAGCGAATAAAAAAAACATGCTCACTTTGCGGAGGCAAAATAATATGCAAGAATGAAGAAGTTTTCCCACCACACTTTGTAGTAAAGCATTTAACGTCCTGAACCCCTGCAATTAAATTATTCTCCACTAATTTTATGGTGAGTTAATGGGAAAAGATAAGCGCTTTAAGTACATTCTACCCTGAAGAATGAAACATCTCCTCGTATTAATTAAGGCTTGTTAATAATTTCTAATTTGCACGTAATAAATGTGGCAAATCTGGGGAAAAAATCTTGTTTATTTCTCCTCCTTTCCTTCTTATCTCACGAGATGAAATGGCAGATATGAACAAAAAAAGTTTGCTTCCAGTGTTTGTACGAGACAGAAGCATACATATGAAAAATAAGCAAAATGACTGAACCAATGTTTGCCTGGTCACTAATTATTGTGTGTTTAATAATTACAGGAAAACCCAGCATGCGATTCCGAATTAAGGACAATTAACATTTACAAAACAGAAAGAGCGGTAAGTAAGAGAAATTCTTATTATGAAGAAAATTATAATTCTTAGGACAAAATATTCTAAGAAAGAATTCACTTTTGCAAAATTGCCAGTAGTTAAAAAAATCTTAATCTTTTCGCTTGGGACTAACGAAAGCCTCACTTATTTGAAACAATTAGGCAAATCCAAATCTTAGAAAATTGTGGAATTAGTTATTACTCATCGTATATACAAAAAGATAATAAGGAGTATTTAAAATTTAAAATTTGCCAAAGTTATGACTTGCTCATACTTAAATCAAATGAAAGTTATTATGTATGACTTAAAAAATCTTTAAGCGTTATTATGTTGATGTTCAACCTTTATTCGAGTGTAACAAGTGTTAATACGGAGATAAACGGAAAGAACAAAAGCTAGCTGGGTAGTGAATTATTTAAAATTTGGTTGGAAACTTGTGCATAACCTGGCTTTGCTTGTTTCTTGGTGAGAAATATTGAGAGAGGAGGGGACAGTGGCCGCGGGAGGGTGGGGACAGGACAGAGGGACAATGTCCCCACGGTTATTCGATGTCCCCATCTTATATAAACCCCTCCCTCCCCTATCCTACAATGACAATGTCCCCAGATGTCCCCACTGCTTCCGCGGCCACTGTACGTACATACATTCATGTAATAAGAAATCACCGGCCGCGGAGGCGTGGGGACAAAGGGACAATGTCCCCACGGTTATTCGATGTCCCCATCTTATATATCAGTAAATCCCTCCCCCAGCCTACAATGGCAATGTCCCCACATGTCCCCACGGCTTCCGCAGCCACTGAATATTTTTCGTAGGTACACACACGTTGTGTAAATTCAGCATGAAATACATCCACCTGAATGTTAATGAGTGAATTTAAATTCGATTTTTAGTAGATATACATACCCTGCCAAGTAGTAGGTATGCATGATTTTTTGTAATAATAAGTGCAGAAAAGCAGGCATGTTAGTATTCACTTTACAAATATTTAGCAACTTTTACAACGAAACGAACAAACCTTAAGCCGAGCTTATGAACGTATTTATTTTGTTGTTTCACCTTAAAACTCATTATTCTTTTGTTGCGCCTTTTCTAATGACTTTCAAACCACAGATTTCAATACGTATGGAAATGGAAAATTTTTGGATTTCTTCACACTTAAATCTTAAATTATTGTAATTTTAGTTTCTCCCTCTTCAGCCCAAATTCAGCATGGGCTGTATTTTTTGTATTGTTTTTCTTTTGTTAAGTGAGAAAGAAGGGAAGGATTAACGAATAAATGAGGCGAGTTTAGTCAAGTCATAAGTTAAGTATGCATATTTTTTGTAAAGCTGTAACTCGACTTTATTCAGCGGTATGAACGTATTGATTCTTTCCATTCATATTTTGTTGTACGAGTCAAATAAATATTTTCTCATGAATATGCAATCACTTGCTTGTGGAGTGAACGTTTAGGTAATAAAGTAATGGCTGGCATTATTGGTGGAAAAATGGGGGCTTTTAGGTAGAGACCGAGTCAGGGTTTATGTAGCTGGCATGGTTGTCTGTCTGTTCATCTATTTCTCACGCACGTAAGACTTATCCAATCGAATTGAAATTTTGCACATAGGTAGCAAAATATGCAAAATTAGGAACCAAGTTGGAAGATGAGGAAAATGTATGGAACAACAAAAATTGTAGGGGTGATATCATACGAAAAATGCTGACGTTTTAGTCCGAGTCAGGGCTTATGTACCCGTCATGATTTTCTGTCTGTCTGTTTATCTATCGATTACGCACGCAAAACTTATCCAATCGACTTGAAATTATGGATACACGTAGTAAAATGTGCAAATTTGGAATCAAATCATGAGCAAAATATGTCGAAAAAAAATTGGTCAAATTATTATTGATAACAACCTGACTCGGGCTAAAGAAGGCTGCCCTGTGTTTCTTTTTATATTAGCAAATGGCAACCTCTTCCACCTTTTCACACACAAACACCGTGTCGTCGGTTGTGAATAAATCGAGCAGAAATCTAAATTTGTGTATGGATGTAAATAAATCAGCCCCTTCTTTCATTTTGAGATAAGCAATTAGACCTCGTATTGAGCACAGTTTATTTTTTTGCTAGAAATCAATTCAGCTAGACTTTTTTCATACCCTCGTGGAAGATGTGAAGTAAAAAAAGTATCAAAATTAATGAGCACATTTTTCGGCTTCTTAATTTCCGTCGGACGAGAGGGCACGGAGAGGTGTGGCAGTCGTAATAATAATGAGTGCACACTTGCACTCACTCAGTCTTCCCTGCTGTGTGTGGGATTTCGTAAAAAATTACGGAGTCAAAAAGGGGTGTGAGAAATGCGACACATGACACCATATCAAAAATCATCATTTTTCCACTTTTTCATTAAACCCAACTCCGTGACTGTACAAATAAGTGATCGGGCCCAAATTCGGGACCGAGGAAAAAAATCGGGAGGAATTTTGGCATGTGAAAAATTCTTTAATGAGTAAAGATAATAACGGTGGAGTGTGTATTTCTTACAGTGGCCGCGGAAGGGTGGGGACAGAGGGATAATGTCCCCACGGTTATTTAATGTCCCCATGATCTTCCCATTTTATATATACCCCTACCTCCTCTATACTATAATGTTAATGTCCTCAGATGTCCCCACAGCTTCCGCGGCCATTTATTGCACACACAGAGACACATAAATTCATACAGTGGCCGCGGACAGAGGGGCAATATCCCCACGGTTATTCGATACCCCAACCCCTCCCTCCCCTATCCGACAATGTTAATGTCCCCCGATGTCCCCACACCTTCCGCGGCCACTTCTTCCCCCCAACCATCATTTAATTTTTAATGTAGATGATAACACGGAATGACTGTTGAGAGTAAATCAACCAATGGTTGGTGACAAAATGTAAGCATGTACTAGGTATGATTTACTCAGTTGTTTTTACTCAGTTGGTCCAAATTTATCATCACTTCTTGCATTCGGTCCCTGCTTATTTCAGGAAATGGAGGTGCAAACGCGTGAAATCCGATTGGAATAGGAGTGAAACAATTCTTTGTGTGGATTTAATGAGTCTCAACTGAGTAAACCGAGACGACGGAGTTTTATTAAATGCTGCCTCTGCACATTTACAAGTCTGACTCGGATTAAAAAAATCGTTAGTTGAGAAATCTGTTTTCGGTGCTATTATTATTTCGTGTCTACAATGAAAAACCATGTTCGTACCACCACACGAGTCAAAATATGCTCGAAAGCCAAATATAAAAAACAAATTGCTAAATTGTCTAACAATCAGACCCACTGGTTTTACTACGACCGGTACTGATCCCATAATAAAATCACATCGGGCGGGATGATATACGGACTTTCTATGTGTGTGCATATGTACAAAGTTAATTTACTATCTTACGTACGTCCTTTACACATGGCGTATAATGGCATTCAATCTTTTTCTAGTGACGCAATACATACTCTTTTACTCCACTTTGCCATCCTGGTTCAGTTGGGTTGGTATGTTCTTGACAAATATGCTGTCCTGTGTCGTCTGCATATGTATATGGCAAGCAGTGTGGCGGGTGCAAGGGTTAAACATGTGCAAGAAATAAGGGGGAGAAAGTGGTTTTTAAAGGGAAATATTTTGACCTGGGAGAAATGCAAGGGGCAAGAAACGACGCCCGGGCGCTATATTTCATAAAGCACGTGGCTTGATGCGCATATTTCTCCCAGTTTCTTGCATCTTACGTTTCTTGCGTGGTTTGCTTTTGCAGTGCAAGAAATGTAGCAAACCCGGTAGAAAGTGGTTTCTTGGAGCGGTTTGGCATGCAAAAAAAACAAGGCGCAAAAAATACGCCGCGTCGCTATACTTCATAAAGCACGTGACTAGATGGTACATATTTTTTGCACTTTCCCCCAGTTTCTGGCACCTCGCATTTCTTGCACTTCTTCCTTTGCATTGCAAGAAATGTAGCAAAACCCACCCGAACCGAAACACTGCAAATTCTCACACACCACGCTAAATATATGTGGAACCCAAAGATGAAACAAGCCTTGTTTTACTTGTACTTGTTCTCTCACCACAACAAACAAGCATGTACATCCACTTACACATACACACATGAGCTCAAACAACAACATTAAATCGTACCGATCTCCGTTATTTGGATGGTTTAGTATCTGCTGGTGTAAATTAAGGAGGAAAAGAGGAAATAATTCTCCTCCATAAAACTCTGCTGGATTCTACTCATGCATTTGGAGCATGAAGGAAAAAAAGCGACTTTGTCGATGTCTCGGCGGATTACGGGTTTGACTTTTGGATTGCCACTAGCAGCCTTAATGTGACGCTTTTCCCAAATACCGGAGAGAAGATGGATAGCCAATGAGTCAATAGTATGAAGAAAAATGTGAAAATTTTCTCGTTAAAATTGCGAAATTTGTGCCAAAACGTCTTTCAGCGTAGTTGATTTCCTCCTCGGTCCGCGTGCTTGGAGATGGCATGAGATACCTTTGGTTTTAAGAAATGATGCCATTCCAAAGAAAAAGAGAGAGATAGATACAGCAGATAAATAGTGGGGGTCGCAGTGCCCGCGGAAGGGTGGGGGGGACAGAGGGACAATGTCCCCAGGGGTGTTCTATGTCCCCATCATCTCCCCATCTTATATAAACCCCTCCCTCCCCTAACCTACAATGGTAATGTCCCCAAATACCGCTTCCGCGGCCACTGACGCCCCGTAATATTTCCTACAACCGGCAAAGTACTATTTGCATATCTGTGGATTTTTGTATGGGTGGAAAAACTTCTTTTTCCTTTGCCACAAACAAGTAAGCGAGATGGATTCTCTTTTCCTACTTCATTGAACAGCTACTAATGTCAACTTAATGATGTGTGCCGTTTCCGGTGATCTTTTTTCGGGAGCTTCAAGGTGGTATAGCGGATATGCATACCCGTTCGAGTAGATTTTTTAAATTTGCTAAGTTCTTCTTGAATGAGGTGTGGTTTGAGTTGTTTGCTTATTTTTCGGCTCTTTTTCCCCGCAAAGAACACACAAGTGAATGAGTGAGTGAGACGATTTTTTTACAGAGATACTCTGTCACTCTCGGGGCGACTTTGTGTTGTGTCTTTTGTGAAATTTTTCCATTTCTCGGTCTCAGGAATCCATCTCTTCCACGCTTTTCCGTCTCGAAAAGCAAGTCAAACGTGGAAAAGAAAAGAGGATTTCAGTACCCGCGGAAGCCGTGGGGACATTAAAATTGTAAGATAAGGGAGGGAGGGGTTTACATAACATGGGGACATCCGTGGGGACATTGCCCCTCTGCGCCCCCCCCCCACCCTTCCGCGGCCACTGGTAGAGAACAAACCCTAATGAATTTTTCAAGTTTGCCAAAAACCTTTGAGTAACAAGCAAAACTGAACTAAATTGCCTATTTTTTTCTATCCTACATGTGATTTACCACGGATATTAGTACGAGAAATGAGTCACAGTCACACACTTTTCTCGAAATTACTTTGCCTCCTCCTCCCACGTGGTAATTAAACCGTGAGTTTTTCGATCATTAAGAAAAATTAAGAAGGAGCGAAAGAGTAATAGAGTATTGACAGAGGAGAGAAAATTAAGAAAAAAAATCCTATCCAACTTTATAAAAATATGGAAGATGAAGATTGACAAGTTGACAATTATTGTAGTTTTGCTGCCCAAAAATCAGGACACAGATTTGTAGTGGCAAATACATAAACCGTAGAAAACCAAATGTAGGAATGGGGTGAAACAAGTATATAATGTCGCAAAAATAATGTGACCAGGGGGATGATCTCATTGATCCCAAAACTTGATAAGATGGGGTCATATGTTTCCAATCTCCCGTTATCCTGCGGACAGACAGACGGACGGACGGACAGACGGACAAAGTCTTAGCTTAATAGGGTTTCACCTATAATAAATCTGGGCAGGCAGATGTACATACATGAACCCAGCTTAGCTCTACTTTTAAAAGCTGTCCACTCATTCATTAATCTTCATAACAAAGAAAACAATGGTTTTGATAAAACTCGTCTTCATTTCATCATCATTCCTCAAAACGAGCACCACGTCCACGAGGAGGACGAATGTTAATGCACTTACGTATAAGCTACCTACACACCTTATCGGAAAGGCGAATCAGCAATTAATATTCAAAAAACAAGAGCAAATAATAAAGTGCAGGCAACAAACAAGGACGCAAAGAAGAGAAAGAGTTTCTTATAAAAACAAGCAAGCACACATCATGTCAGTGGCCGCGGAGGACAGAGGGACAATGTCCCCACGGTTGTTCGATGTCCGCATCATCTCCCCACCTTATATAAACCCGTCCCTCCCCCATCCTACAATTCTTACTTTCCCCAGATACCCCCCCACAGCTTCCGCGGCCACTGATCCCCACCTAACATGAGCTCATCATCATCATAAAGAACGTAATGTACCCACTGCCAAAGTTTGTTTGGTGTATTGACTCCATAAATAAAGAATAGGAACAATTGGATGGGGGAGAAATTGCAAAAAAATAATTTGACATTTCCTTTTTCAGACGGCAAACATTTGCTTTAAACTCGCCTTGAGCTACATAAAAATACATTCATAGTTTTGTCTTAAATACCAAATGAAATACATAAAATGCACACAAAGAAGAAATCCACAAATAATCTCTCACAGAGGCAAGACAGGCAGGAGATGAGTCAGGAATGTTTAAAATCTTCTCTCAAGAGGAGAGCAAAACTTTACGATTTTTATTTTACCATATAAACAGCCAGCCACATCCTATTATTGTCTCTCTTAACAAACTACTGTACAAACACATTTCAGATTGGACAAGTACATATTTAGACGGGAGGAATGCACAACAACGTTATTATGGAAGTTTTATGTGTGTAAAGTCAAGTGGGGCTTTTTAGAGTAGAAAAAATTTAGGCCAATTCTTTGAGAAATTTTGATCCATAAAATTCTGCAATGAAATGCAAACAGACCAGATAATCGAAAGGATCTCGTCAGTTTAGAAGATGTGACAGCAGGAGCAGAAGCAGAGAATAAAATTCACTTACAGTGGCCGCGGAAGCTGTGGGGACATCTGGGGACATAAATATTGTAGGATAAGAGAGTCCGGGGTTTATATATCTAGAATGGGGAGAGTATGCGGACGTCAAAAAACGGTGGGGACATTGTCACGCTTCCGCGGCCATTGAACATAATCATCTCTTCTCGTGCTATACATACTTTTATTTAATGGTTTAGATTCCCGACTTGGGTTGAATGCATGAACATTTTTCATTACAAGAATTACAACCATTTAATAAACAATATGGGAAGAAGTGACTGACAAGTTGGTTGAGATTTTTTTTGTTGTGTGTTGTTTTATTTTATTTTATGAGTAGAACCTTAAAAAGGAAATTATTACAACTTCCTAATCATTCCTAATATGTCTCTGTCTCTTGTTTTGTGTCATATTCGCCATTCCGTGGCGAGATGTGTGTTTGTTTTTCAGGAATTCTTGAGTGCACATATTCTTTAAAAATTGTCTGATTATGTTGTAATTTGTATTGTGTAATAGGATTCATGTTTTATATTGAGGGTATTCACGTCACCTATGGGAAACGTCGTAAATAAACTTTTATAAAATTTTACAAATATTTCTGAGGAAGATTAGCTGGTAAATTTCTTTAAACTTATTATTCAGAGTCTTTTTATTTTGTTGAAATTTGTAAAATTACTTTATAGAACTTTTTATAGATTTTTTTTATATTTAAAAAGCGTAAATTTACGAGATTTATGCAAATTCCATGCTTATTACGAACCTTCGTAAAATACTAAAGGTTACTGCGTCTTTTTATTTCCTAAAAATATTCCGAATGTACATTTTTCGCGTCAATCTTTTATAAATCGACAAATATTCGTGAATACCCCTATTATACAACTATTGAAAAAGCATAGTTTGATAATAACTTGATGATGAGGAATATTAATGCGGCAACGTTTCATGCCCAGAGAGAGACTATTTAGTAGCACATACATTTTACATATGTATGAACATACGCCATCAAACATGCGGATAACTTGAGCAGCCTCAAAGTTATTTAATTTCATGCCGTTTCACTTAATTTCATGGCATGATTATGTACCGACCGACCTCCTAGTGATTAAGATTTACTCGAAAGGACCAAATATGGTCATTTATATTCGCTAATGCGGCTTCCACCTTCTTATTAAGTCAGTAAGTAACAAGGTAGCATAGAAATTGGAATGGTTCCCAGCTCTATATGCACTTTATTAAGTATAAAGCTTCCATATTCATTATTTCAACAAATAATGCGCGAGAAAGCTTTTTAACATTTGTGCAAATTGCTTTTTGTGGTCAATCGTCATGTCATTTTGTTAACATTGTAGTTTACTTTTCATCCTTTGTGCATACGAAAGAATCCCCTTTCTCTGCCCGTCAGCAGACCATTTATTACTTGAGATTGTCTCAAAGAACGGCTTTTGATCCACCAATTTCCCAAATCCTAAATTCGTCCATTTTTCTTGTCTTTTTATTTGAATGTGAGCAGTGGCCGCGGAAGGGCGAGGGGACAGAGGGACAATGTCCCCATCGTCTGCACATGCTATATAAACCCATCCCTCCCCTATCCTACAATGTTAATGTCCCCACGGCTTCTGCGGCCACTGAAGAGATGTTCCATTTGTTAAGAAATACAGTGGCCTCATAAACGTGGGGACAGGGGACAATGTCCCCACGGCTATTCGATGTCCCTAATCATCTCCCCATCTTATATAAACCCCTCCCTCCCCCATCCTACAATGGAAAGGTCCCCAGATGTCCCCACAGCTTCCGCAGCCACGTGTATGATGAACTGTGAATTCATATTTAACCGTCATGTTTTGTAGGAAAAGATTATTCTTAAAATGGTGAAAACCTCGGATCACGTTACACTAAATTAAATTCCATTACGCAACAATTTTATTCAAATTTTTTACTCGTTAACACAAAAGTCAAAATTCTGACGGGACAGTAGCAAGAAAAAGGAGAAGCTCGTAATAATAAAGTTAGGGTTTAGCTGGCACATCGTTGTAGTGGGCTTTCAGCAGTAAAATTAAGATTAGCCTAACGAGGCTTAACTTATCCGTGGTAGAGGAAAATGTGAAGAAACTCTAGTGAAAGAAATCTCCAACTCCTTCTCGTCTCGTTCACTTGTCCGTAAAGTGACGCATGTAATTTTAAGATTTTCCACAAAAACGATGAAACCAAACCACACAAAGAAGTAATGTCCATATATGTACATACATACATAAAAGTGAGTGAGTGAATGCGGTGGTTTGGTTGGGTGACTGGTGAAACGGAAAAATGAAGAATGATCATATAATGTACCAGTAGAAATTTTTTGGTCGTACGGACAAGGGAGGTCTTCTAGCGGATGCGCTCAGATTTTGGGTAAATTAGTGGGAATGATGACAAATTTAATTAGTATGAAATTTACAAAAGACACGATGGGCACGTTTGGCAGATTTATTTGCATCCAAAGAGGAGAAAACGTGCAGTAAAGTCGACAAAATTTACACTTTCCAAATTTACTGCGCCATTTTTCTCCTCTTCGGATGCAAATATCTCTGCCAAACGTGCCCATTGGGAGATCCCGTCTTTCGCAAATTTCATACTAATTAAATTTGTCATAGATTGACACTAATTTACCCAAAATCGGATCCCATCCCCTGGGAGACCCCCCTTCTGAGGCATCATATGCATCCTTGGAGTGAAGTGTGTCTCATTTTTTCTATTTATTTAGTTTCATCTTTTTAACAAAAAGCTGAGAAAATGCAGCACACACACATACTTTCTTCTTCTTCCAAGAAGATAAAGCTCACATATTTAAGAGAGATTGAACAACGGGCGGATATTTCCCACCTCCCCGAAACTAATGTACATACGCACACAATGCAAACACATTTTCCTTCCATTTACACCCAAGACCAACAAAATGTTTCCTTTATTCTCTTCACAAACTTCCACATATTCACGGAGTTTACTTGCTTTTTGTTCTCATCGTCATCATGATTACAGGGAGAGGAGAGGAACACGCTTTTATGGAAAAGGGTTGCATCCAACTTTTGCATTGTGCTGCTCATTGTGCGGCATTCTAATTTTAAAACGCGATTGATTATTTATCATTAACGTCTACGAAGATAGTTACGAATCTTAAGTTGCCAACAAATAGGCACCTTTTGCATGCATACGAGCTTACGTATGTAAATGCATGCCAATAATAATCGTAATGAATTCGAATACTTTCATTTTCTCGCATTTACTTATTTATCCCACTCAAAAATTTGTTTTGCGTCGCATGCACCAACATCGTTAACGTCATTAACGAGGATTTCAATAGTTGAAAAATGTGGACGAGTTTTTTTACACAAATTTATGAACTGAATGTAATTGGGTTTGTGTAAAAATTTTAAATGTATGTATGTATTTTCGAATCGTGTTTATTACAAATATGCAATATGGATATAAATATTTGCAAAAATGAGATTTTCTGCGCACTAATTATTATAAGCACTCGTGCAAAAAAAATCCAGGGTTTGCTACATTTCTCACAGTGCAAAAAAAGAAATGCAGGAAATGCGAGGTGCAAGAAACTGGGAGAAAGTGCACGAAATATGCGCCATCTAGCCACGCGCCGTACGAAGGACAGCGGCCGGGTGTAGTTTCTTGCGCCTCGCATTTCTTGCAGGTCAAAATATTTACCAAAAAGCTGCAAAAAATCAATTCCTTGCCGTTATTTTTTGCAAGTTGTTACTTGCACCCGAGGCACTGAATGCAAACACAGGTGACAACCTCTCACTTTGACAAGACAACTTTTCTTTTGACATATCATACGCAAAAATCTTGTAATTTCACACAGAAATACAAATTAGTATGCACATGCATATGGATAATTGGAGCATACATATTTGGCTTTTTTGATAACTTTGAGCATGCTAGTTAGTTGGCCCTAAAGTCCAAATCAGTTTGACATAAAATTTGCAAGACTGCCACACAATTACGTATTTGTACATATGTACCAGGAGAGTGCTGATTATTTAACAGGTTTTCTCCCCACTCTTTTATTCTTTCTCTCTCTCTCCTTTGTCAATATTTATTACCACGCGATCCGTTAAGATTCAAGTTTTTGCTGTGTTATTTAAATTTCAAAGATATTTCAAGATCCTTCAAGATACTTTGACAGTCTCAAATTTATTGTGTCAGCATTCTTTATTGCATTTAGACTGCACTGGATTCAATAAATTGTTCAAGTCAGACTGCACAACAAAACCAGACCACCGGCCGTACTATAACATGCATAACATCTTATCGTATGTATGTAGTACCAGTTAGTTGAACTAGTAGCAGCCAGTCAGTAGTATTTTAATACAGTGCACAGCAAATAACGTAGCGAGAAAAATGAAGGTAGGGCTAGGTTAGGTCGTTAACTCATACAAAGGCAAAACAATTAAGAAGAAGCAGTGGCCGCGGAAGCTGTGGGGACATTAACATTGTAGGATAATGGGTTTATAAGTAGATGATGGGGGGACACTCGTGGGGACATTATCCCCACGCTTTCGCGGCCACTGTTAAGAAGTCTTGTTAAAGAAATTCCTCTTTGCATCATGTGCATATGTAAATATACATGAATTGCATGCGCAAACTTATACACACATACATCTTGATAAATCATACATAAATTTGAAAAATCATGCATAAATTGCATGACAAATTCGCTCCATGGATTTCCCAAATGTTAAATTTTCACACGCTTTAAAACAAAGCCACAATATGTACAATTTCTCAACCAAGGGACGCATAAGGGTTTAATTGCTTGTGTCATGTTGAAGTAGTTGTAAACTATGAATAAAATAATTTATTGCCACTTATTCGCCTTCCCCAATGAACCAATGCAGTGTCTAAATTTTTAGGGTGACTTCATAATTAAAAATAGCATAAACCACGTGCAACGGATCTAACTTTGTTAAAAAGTTATTATTCACAACTTATTTTCTCAATTGGTTAAAAACTAAAGAGCAGAAATTATCCGTTGTAACAAATGGGTCATTTGGGAGATGCGTTCTTTTGAAAAGATTTTAGCCACTCATTGCTCCGCTTTTGTCTCCTCTTCGTCGGATTAATTAATCACATTCAATTTCTGAATTTTTAAATTCAACGAAGAGAGAGAGAGGAGTTCACTTTTTATATTTTTATGGTTTATGAAGCACAATAAAAACGAGGATGACATGACGTGGTGCTGCGGCTGCTACTGGAATGATGTGAGAGTCGTCATCTCATCATTATAAATTACACATTAAATGTTGAATGTTGGTGGATGGCCAGGCCACCCTCCCATTTTTTCGTCATATTCCCAGGCACCGCATTCTCACTCAGGCATATTTATCAGGCACAGTGGCCGCGGAAGCTGTGGGGACGCCTGGGGATATTAGCATTGTAGAATATGTAGGGGTTTATGTAACACGGGGAGATGGTGGGGACTTCGGATCACCGTGGGGACATTGCCCCTCTACCCCCACCACTCTTCCGCGGCCACTGATCAAACCCACCACCAACCAGGAGAAGAAGAATAGTATAAAACTGGCAGTATTATTATTAAATAGAGAGTTTCTCCATCCAGCTTTAGGTATATACCTTTTTGGTTTTTATTGTGTTTTTCAACAACCATACATATACACTTCTCGGCCTGCTGTGATAATTACTGTGGAAAAACAAATGGCTACAAAACGCTGGAAATGCAGCCGTAATAAAAGGGATCTTCATTTAAATTTAAAATTTAAAAATGGCTCAAAAGCAAGCCGCTTTTGTAATGTAACATATCGTTTCCCGTTTCTCTCGGTACTTTGGCAGGCTGTATATTTATGGGCAACCAACACTTTTGGAATATGGGAAATAAATTATTACCAAAAAGCAAAGATTTATTGGTGTTATTAGTATGCAGAAGAAATGAGGTGGTGGTGGTGGTGTCGTTAAAAAATGGTCAACTTTCTCCTCCGCAGTGTTCCAACCTACCCCACCAAAAATTCTGTTAAGAGAACGTAGTCACATTTTGCATTGATTTTCGTCTCACCTGGAAAATTAGACCTTGCAAAAGTCTCAATTTGCTCATCTATGGCATGCCCACAAATTAAAGACACTTCCTTCACGACTAAAATAATGCAATTTCAAATTATTTTGAATTTTACACACTTTTAGCACTATTTCAAATCCACTCGAAATCTGCAATCATTTTTTTTCGCATGTACATATAATCCATGTATGAAATACGTCATTCTTCATTTACATTGTGCACCGTATTTTCCCGCACGTCCCATATATTTCTATTTTTATCTGGTTGCACTACAATTTTCATATGAATCTCTTCGGACCCACCACAGTAAATACATGCGAAGAATGATGCAAATCACACTGCAACAAAGCTTTTGAAAAACTCGACATTTATATCATTTCTTCTTTGATAAAAACACGCGTGTTTTGTGCTGCCATGCTCCCCTTGAAAAACCAGGTTTGTAATGAGAAAAGGAGGGTGAAGGGTGAAATGATATTCTATCCAGTGTGTTGATTCCTCCATGAATAGTAAAGAGACAGCCGGCTCTCTTGGTTTCGTTTTTCAGCATATATTCAAACTCATTCTCCATTTGGTGAGCTTACCTACTTGTAAATTTTCAGTTTGGACCAGAATTTGCATAATTTTCAGCTGATGATTGATGATTTATGATGTTACGTGGAAACATTAGAGAGATGAATATATATGTCGGGTTGAGCACAAAAGAGGGAAAGGGTTCCACCAACTCGATACCAGTGGCCGCGGAAGCTGTGGGGACATTAAAATTGTAGGATAGGGGAGGGAGGTGTTTATATAAGATGGGGAGATGATGAATAACCGTGGAGACATTGTCCCTCTGCCCCCACCCCTCCGCAGCCACTGCAAGTACGCACTACTACAGGCGCCGGTGTTTCCTTTGAAACTTTTGAAATCTCCGTTGGACTCACTACTTCCAAAAAATGAGCTAAATACTAAATGGATGGACGAAATAATGAAAGAAGTAAAAAGACCTGAATAAAATATGCATTGCATGTGATGCACTGTACAAAAGTCCATTATTTTTATTAATTTTATTGCACTCTCTTACTTACAATCCATGCATGCACGCACAGGCGGCCGGTCGACGACGGTCGTATGGCGCTCATTTACACCAAAAAATGATCAAGTACAAGGAAAATAATTCTAGTAAAAAAGCTGTATTTGCGTACAGTGGCCGCGAAGACGTGGGGACAGATGGACAATGTCCCCACGGTTGATCGATAACCCCATCATCTCCCCATCTTATATACACCCCTCCCTCCCCCCATCCTACAATATTAATGTCCCCACAGCTTCCGCGGCCACTGTTTACATATGTACTCCACCTTATTTCATGTCAACCAAGTAACTAACTAACAAGGCGAAAAAAAAACCTTGTTAATGAAAAATGCTTAAGTAACTAACTAACGTTTAAAAGGTGTACGTACACAAACGGGCAGGCAGGTGAGGTTAGGTGACTAATACACATTTTTTAATTTCTCTCATATTTGCATATGTACAAATCCGTAATAAATAAAAGGAAAGTTGGTTCGTCGGGTTTAAAAAAACGTGCATGGCCACGTCGAATTCATATTTTTATTATTTCATTTTCATTTTCCTCCTCTATGAATTTTGATTTCTATTGAATCGAACATGAATAAGAGAAAGACATATTTTACGAGATTTGCATATTGCTAGTGTTTTACAGCTGAAAGGGGAGATAGCACAAAACATATTGAATATCGAATATCTGATTTGATGTGAGGCACGATTGACGATCGATTAATATTCACATTTAGCATTCATTCGTAAAAATTATTGCTTCACGCTCGTTTTTTTTATTGATGAAACTGACATAAACATGCATGCCTCATATGAACATACATTCGTATTTATGCAGATCAGTTTGTTTGAATTGAATTTCGCTACAATTACGACACAATGAGAAAAGTCGGCTTGATGCGTTACTAAAAAAAAATCTAAATTCTATATAAAATATCAAATTCAAATATTGATTGATTAATGGATTCCATTAGAGTAATTCTATTGGTACTTAGGCCACATGTAAAAGCTTCTCTCTTTTCGTATCGTATGTATGCAGTGGCCGCGGAAGCTTGAGGGGACGCAGAGGGGGAACAATGTCCCCACGGTTATTCGATGTCCTTATCATGTTATATAAACCCCTCCCTCCCCTATCCTACAATGTTAATGTCCCCAGATGTCCCCAGAACTTCCGCGGCCACTGGCTATATGCATACTTTTCATAATATTTCATCCTCCATAAATGTCATGCACACATTTGTGTTGCAATTCTTAAAAAACATGTCCGACTTGAATTTTCATTTAAATCTAAATAAATAATTATTTATTCATTTTTTTTACTTCCAGAAACGGATTAAGAGTCAACTGAAGCGTGAAGACGAGCTAAAAAACGATTTATCAAAGAAACCAAAGCAAGGAAAAGGCATCGTAGTCAGTCGAATCAAATCAACAAAAGTCAAGTCAACCCTCGATCAACACCAAAGATTTAATCGTCATCAATACAAATGCAAATACTTGAAATGTACACCTGGAAGGACTTGAACGTATAATAATATAAAAAAAGAGATGAATTCCCACTGATGATTGACAAGCGGGCTAATAATAATCCTAGCAATAAATCACTGCTTTTGGTGAGCTAACCCATCGTGGGGGTACAAATTGGATGAGGCATGTCCACCGTGGCAGGGATGTTTTTTATGCAAAATCCAGGAACGACGCCGGGCGGAGGAACGACGGGGAGGGGAATTCCACCCAACTCCGGAGGGGAAGAATGTCCTGAAACGGAAAATATTAATCAGGAAAGTGACGAGGACAATACGAGTTGTAGTGCCAGGTGAGTTGGTTAATTGTCACTATTTTAAACTATCATTTACTTATCATTAATGATAAGGTGTCATTATGCATATTTTTGGCGGATATGGATGTATTTATTTTTTCTACTTTTTCATTTGATGGTGACCGATGGTCAAATTTTGTGGGGTTTTGTTCCATAATAACTCTTACAGACCAGACAAATTTCTAAATATTTTTTTAAAATTTTTTTATTATTTTTTTTACATATCTCTAAGTTTTCAGAAATATGTTTAGCTATATGTTCAACTGAAATATGTTCAACTAGTTTCGCAATTATTTGAAAAATACGCAAATATTTTACATATTTTTTCAAAAATAAATATACTTTGTAAATATTTCAACGACGTGAGACAAAAGGTTTTGCTCAGAGACAATGAAAAATCCAGAGCAAAATCCAAGCTATATTTTGCGAAAATGTTTTTTTTGTTAATATTTTGCCCTTTTTTGTAAACATTTTGGCATTTTTTTCGTAAATCCATAATTATCATTGTATTTTCTCCATACAGTGAAATCGGATGTGATCTCAGCCTCTCAGCCTCCAACAACAACAACAAATCCCCCGACTCCCACGTGCACAGTTCTTCCTCGAGAAAAAATAAGAGGAAGAACTTCAAACCCAGAAACATTCTGGAATATGCGGGTTCCGACGAGGAACAGGAACATCACCACCACAACAATCGTCCCCAGTTGAGCAAGTATCACAAACCGAGTCGGCAGTATGCCTCCTCCCAACAACGCCACGGCCACGAGATGAATTGCGATGAGGAGGAAAATGAGAATCCTCGCAGCCCGAGTGAATCCTCCATTCCGGAAAAGGTCAATGGGGTCGACTTAAGAATGGACTTGGACGGGATGGGGAACAATGAGGAGGAAGAATCCGGTGAATCTGAGGACAATTCTGAGGAGGATAATAATCACGGTTCTTCCCATATTGATGGTCCCTTGGACCTTCGAGATTGTAAGTGATCGCTCTTAATGTTAAACATCCCGAGTAGAAAGCAGTGTGTCGAATTCTGCAGTAATTGACAAAAGCTTGATGCATAAAGTATTCTGCATAATTTTTGGTACACAATCCTGCAGAAAATTTGTTTCCGATCAAAATTTTGATCGATTTTATTATGCAGAACATTTGATCGGTTTTATTCTGCATAAAATTTCTGTCGGTTTTTATTCTACAGAAAATTTCTATCAGTTTTAACCTGTAGAAAATTTCTATCGGTTTTATTCTGCAAAACCGTAAGTGCATAATTCTGCGCTTTCTGCATAAAACGCTCTGAATAAAGTTTTTCTGCAAAAAAAAACTGGGCCAAATTTCTGCAGGAAAGCGGTTAAAATTTTTACTGTGATTAACCAGACCTACTAATTGCACCAAAGTCGCAAATTTATCACGTGATTCCACTAATATTTCAATATCCCATCCACCCAGATTCCAGCAAATCCTGGCACCAGTCCTCCCACTCTTCCTCCAAGGAGAAAGAAGCCCTCGCCGTGCGGAGCCTTTTAAGCAATTTAAACAATAATGTGAACGACCCCGCGTCCTTTTTGAATCATTCGTTCGCCGCTGCCGCGGCCGCGGTGAGTAACAACATCCCGCTCGGATTAGGGATGGGAATGGACCTCCGGATGGCGGGTCATCGCAGCGAACAGCATTACGACGAGGCGCGGGGGACGGGGGACGTGCTTCCCAGCAGCACCACGAACCCCAGTGGTGGTTCGCACTTGAACAACAATAACATTTCTGCCCACAACAATAACAACAATCATCACCCCAGTGCCGCCGTGCTGAACGATTTTGCCGAAAATACGATGAAGGAGCTTCTAAGTTTGTATGGAATTACGGATGGACATCGACAAGGTCAGTGTACACGCATTTTTCAATTAAAATGACTCGGCTCTACTATTCCTTAAGTAGTTTGTTAAGATTAGCAATCAATCAGTGGCCGCTGAAGGGTGGGACAATGTCCCCAACAATAAACCACCTCCGTGGTTTACAAAATTTCTCAATTCCTAGTAAGAAAACCTGTCAAAACTAAAGTTTTTCCAAATTTTGTGGTATTACACACCAAGTAAAATGCTCAAAATTAAGGGGAGATTATGTACATACAGTGACCGCGGAAGTGTGTGGACAGAGGGACAATATGTCCCCACGGTTATTCGATGCCCACATCTTATATAAACCCCTCCCTCCCCTAAAATCTTAATGTCCCCACACCTTCCGCGGCCACTGTTTTAGCAATCAACACATTCTGAACAAACATAGCAAATTTAGATTTTTCGCTGCAAAAATACGACATTGTTGAGAATATAGCCAATTATTACGCAACAACCATACATACATGCCTGGAGCAGAATGAGACTAATTTTCGAGTTAGTAGAAGCAAAGCAATTTGTACTTTTGAGGAGTAATTGTAAGTAGTTCTTTTCGAGGTGGTGGTGAATTGGTGATGTCCATCAGAGTCCGAGCGAGTCGGGGGTATATATTTTGTATTTACGGAAAAAAATTCAAATTCCAAAATATCTATCGAAGGAACAATGGACTTTGTGAACAATGGGACCCACGGGGGGGATTGCATCACCGACAAGTATTCAATCTCTTTTTTACACATCATTCGATTCAAGGAAAGCAGCAACCGACCAGCCAGTCACTAATCGCTGTTTCGAGGATAAATAAATTTATTAAGATGCATGCTCCTTTTAGAATCTCAGCAGATATAAAAATAAAATCAAAATAATTCCGTCATTTACGACAGTGGCCGCGGAAACAGAGGGACAATTTTGATGTCCTCTACGTTATATAAACCCGGTCCTCCCCTTATCCTACAATTTAAATGTCCCCACAGCTTCCGCGGCCAATGGTTAACTATTTATCATATTTAGTACGTATTTTAGCTGGCAAGATTTTTAGAATTCCTTCTCTCTTTATGCCTCTGCTGGTTGGTTGGGATTGACTTGACGCATGAATGCTTCTAATGATAATCCCCATTCAATTCAAAATTAAATGGTTTCATCTGACTCGCAATCCTTAAATAAATCTTTACAATGAAAAGCAAAACAAAATACCAAATGCACCAAAACCAAACCAAATGTTGGGAAAGAGTTTAGCCAAATATGGGAATGAAAAATAAAAATTTTATAAATGTCACTCTCCAACATAAAAAAAAACTTTACTCGTTTACGCATTTTCTTAATCATACATAGATATTTGACAAGTACAAAATTCGATGGTACAGAAAAGTTAAAAATATATTTAAAAAAAATCTCCATGAAAAATAAAAATTTTATAAATGTCATTCCAACCTAAGCAAAAATACTTCAAAAAACTTTACTCATTTTCTTAATCATATTTGGCAATGGCGAGTCCAAAAATTTGATGGGTTTATAATATTTGTTAGTGCAGAAAAGTTAAAAATTAAAAAAAGAACTCGAATATTTACACATTCACTTGACACTTGGTTTGTGCGACTTTTTACCACTTTTAAGCACATTTGAGACGAGTGGAAGTTGACTCAAGAAGAAGAAATAAATGGGCTGACTAACAGTTTCTGAAAAAAGTGCATGGTGAAGCACAACAAATAAGGAATAAATACGGAGGTGAGGTGATGTGGTTTGGTTGATGACTATGATAATTTTTGGACTCAGGTATTATTATTATTTCGATGAAGAATGAGAAAAGAAACACTCGATCGAGTCACACAAGTTATTAAGAAGTCTCTCTCTCTCTCCAGTTTTTTGTCTATTTATCACATCGCAGGAGGAATTCTTTAAGTAACTGGTCAAACAATTGGTGAGAGGGACAAAATTATCTGTATTTTTATAAATAGAAAGAATAATCCATCTTGCTTACAACTGCCTCGAAATTCATAAATATTCCGTCTCCGCTACAGTACAGACATCAATCCATATTCATTTCAACAATTCATCATATTTTCAAAGGGTGTACAGATGAGATGTACTTTTCCTTTACAAGTGGTTAATAGTAAATAGTAGCGTGGAATAATATTCTTCCAACCAATTTGACTTGCATTCCCCATGCACCGTAAATTCCAACTTGGACACACTTTAGGCCCCCATCTCGACACGAGCATGTGTCCACGTCCACAAATCCAATGTCAGGTGCGTGGTTTTAGGGTATCATCAACTTAAAACTAAGAAAAACATTGAAATGAAATACGATTACTAATTCCACAGCTAATTCCGCTTGTCACTTTTTCGGATTTTAAAGTGGTATAAAAAAGAAATTGGACATCATGTCGAGTTACGGGTGAAAAAAATGATGAGGAAATATTAGTTTTGATTCTGTTAAGTACTCACTTTTCTTGTTAGCGTGCCTATTTATTTATTTATCTATCTTTATATTTTTAAAGTCTGATTGAGACGCGGAGTTGAAGATGGTATGAAAAAAATGAAATGCAGTTGCTGTCTCCACTTTTATGAGGGATTTGTTCCTTGGCCCAATGGTGATTGGTATTAATGGGGTTCGGAGGTTTAAAGTCAGGTGCAATTATATTTACAAATGGCTCAAATATACATATTCCAATGTTGGAAAGGGTTGAAAATATCGGTAAATGCCGAGGACGGAGAAAAATTGGACAATTTTAAGCGGTAAACCTCCCTAATTAATCAAACCCTCGTGTGTACCCTCTTCTACTTGATGATGTACTCGTACACGTACATATCTCACATTTAATGAATACTGACTGGAAACGAATTCAACACCGTTGAGAAGGTATGAAGAAGAGGGTGATTTTTTGTATAGATTGGTGTACTCCACATGGCCGTGTAAAATTCTTACTCATGCACCACTACCATTCTCGTATTCATAGATTGGTATTTAGTTAATATGTGGATCCACACCGTCACCATCAGTGGCCGCGGAAGGTGTGGGGACATTAACATTGTAGGATAGGAGAGGAAGGGGTTTATATTAGATGGGGAGATGATGCGGACATCGAACAACCGTGGGGACATTGTCCCTCTGTCCTCCACGGCCACTGGTCACCATGACTTGTTACGTACCCATTTTTACCTGAAGGGAGAACAAGAATCTGTAATAAGGCGTAAATTTAAATAAGCCACATTAACCAGGGAGAGATTTCCATAAATGTTCAATCAACACGGGGACCATCCAAAAGCTGGAAAGTCCGTCGTCCATTCTTCTCAACCCTTTTCAATCCTGGCGAGCCATTGTTGCCTGATTGTTCCCCATGAAAAAGATGGTTGTTTGTAATTTTGTAAAATTTTCACAATGAAAAAGACCTGAAAAACGCGGCATTATAAGCAAGTAAATTGTAAGTTGGGGTGCAAAACAAGGTACACAACAGAATATAACAAACCCAATCCTTTTAAGCCCCTGCTTCAAGTTTGTTTTGCTTTTACTTTACGTAATTCATTTCATTTCGTCGTCCGTTCATGGAAAATGTGGTGCATGGACACTTGAATACCAAATTACTACACAGAATAATAAGAAAGGACTTGAGTCCAGACTGTGTGTGTGACGATAAAAAATTCATTTCGCTCTAATGGCATGTCCATCCATTGGTTAGTGTGTGACCATTATCAATTTTACTTTGAATGGTGTTCAATCCAAAAGGAGAGAAAATTGTGGTGGATGGTAAATTGTGAAAAAATTGAGAAAAACACGACCAACACAAAAGATTGTATAACTCCACCAATCTTTTGAAGAAATCCATAAATGGTTTCCAAATTTAAGCTTGTAGATACGTACTCCAATATAAATATTAGACAATATAATTCTCATTATTTTTGCAGTAGTGGCCAGGCCACCAAAGAGTGTACAGTGGCCGCGGAAGGGGTGGGGACATGCGGGGGCGTTAATATTGTAGGGTAGGGGAGAAACGGGTTTATATAAGATAGGCATATGATGGAGGAATAACTATGATGGGGACATTGTCTCCATCCTTCCGCGGCCACTGCTCACAAAATATTTATCTGTTATGTAAGCCACTAATATTATCACAATCCTTCTTCTCAGAATTGATTTGGGTAGTACAAACTTCAAAAAAAGAATATTGCAAATTATTTTTTTGTGGTTATCGATTGATTTTAATTGTTGACACCTCACTCACTCAAGGAGTCCTTGGAATGGGACGGAGTTATATTATTTATTATGTAATATGCAAATACTCCCAATGTCCAAGTTACAGATGGGATTACACGTGTTTCAATCCTTCGTTTTATACAAGTTTTAACTTCTTGTTTGATTTAATCTCGCTTTGGGTTTAAGCCCAATAGAGACACGCTCCTCCACAAATATACCCAATATTCAGAGAATAATTATTATTACAACATAATACTTCATTAATGCTGCCATTAGTATGTAACGTAGGCATCATCATTATTAGTCAGCATCATCCACCACCACCAATCTTGTACTGGTGAATAGATGATCAATTTATTGAAGAGTGTATGTAAGGAATGCACCAAAAACTTCCTATTCTCTCCTCTCCTCCTAAGTAGGCTCAAGGGCATTTAATAAATCCCATCCCATCTTTCATCTCTTTTCAAATTCTGTGTTTCAACTTTTTTTCCCCCGTTCTGAACTGAAAATCTCTCAAAAAACTTTTTTCCCTCAGATACAAAATGAAACGAAAGAGTTAAATGGAAGTTAAGTTATTGTAGGAGAGATTTATTTTATTATCCACCATCCAACCAACGCTACGTTAACGTTATTATATTATGGATGATGATGAGTAGCCCAACCTTGAAGGAATCCTTCTTTTATCAGCTCATTTCATTTTGAAAAATCTATCGTTATTTGTCTTACTTTGAGAGCCTCTTTTACCATAAAGTCCACGTCCACGTCGTAAGTGGGATAAAACCCCATTAATACTCGTGTACCACACCAGACCAGAGACCACAAACACAAAAGCATGCCAAGTCAGCCTCGAGACATATGATCTGCTTCTTCTTCTTCTTCTTCCAGTATAATAATAATAAGAAAAGAGTGAAAAAAAGCCATCTTATCCACGAACGACACACCAGTGAACCAAATACTGAAATCTTTACTTCCAAAATGCGTATAGCTTTCTTTCTTAGCTCGTTTCGTTTTCGTCTTGTTGTAGACAAAAAATATTGAAAGAAGAATTTTGGACAATGATTAATTATGGATGGAGAGATTTGACTTGACGGGAGAAAGATCCCATATCCAAAATCCCTCCTGTGTCTTGCACTCAATAGTCATAATCAGCAGCAGGAGTAGGAGAAGAAGAGCTATTTAGTTATTTAGATATTGGTTGGCTTTTCGGTATTATTGGAGAGATGCAGATGAGGAGAGGAACAGTATGGAGGAGAACAATCCGATTGGAACATTATGCATGTTCTTATTACAATGCACACGCCACGCCACGACATGCCTGCCACACCGCAGAAAGCAAAAAACAAATCCTCGGTTTCCAGACTTCTCAACTCTCTAAATTTGAATGTGTCATATTTTTTAGTACGGAGAGCATAATGCACAATGCACACCACATTCCGTCAACCAAATCTATCATCCTTCCGAGCAGTGAATATCACAAAAATAAAAGGGAAAATTCCTCATGGACGGTTAAATATTATAATTTTCTTGTCTCTCCCCTTAAATAAGTTTGAATTTATTTTGGTGTTCCAGTGTCAGGTGCACTTTTGCTTCTTCCTTGAATTTATTTAATAAGCTCATGCACACTTGGAAATAAAAATTCCACAAAAAAAAGAAGAAGATGAGCAGTAGCAGACTGACCAGTGGTCTGGTCGGTAGCTGGGCAAGACGACGTCCAGCCAGGGCCCGTGTCTTCATTAAAGTCAACATCTTCACCTGGGTGGATATTTTTATGAGCTTAGTTTTTCCACTTTTATATATTTTGGTATAAAAAAATATTCTAGTTTGGAACAGTTCTCTCTTATCTTTAGATAAGGTTTTGTGCCATTTTTAAAGCGATCTATTTAATCCCGTATCCAAGGAAGAAGAAGGATGACACACGAGGCAAAATGAGACCTCTCTTATCACGTGCATTTAGACAATCGTGACGATAAGATGATATCAAGGCTTTAAAGCGATCGTACCCAGCAGAAGGCAACATGAGGCAAAATGAGACTTTGAACAAGAAGCGAGATTTTTTTCCTTCAACGAACAACCAAATGGGCCAATGTCGTAATGAAAAAGGTAAAAAAGGGTGCACTTTCTGTAACACGATACACACATTCAGCTTCAGCACCCAGCAAACTTCGTGAGTTTCGTGGACTACTCACTTACTCACTCGCTTACATAATAAAAATCAGGCATTCGTCGGACATTCTCTTTTTTTACGTAAGAAAAATGTGTATGTGTGAGGTGAATTTTTTCGTAAAAAATTTGACAAATTTGTGTGGGCGTTGCAGAAATTCACTTTAAATTCACTTTCCGGTTTTTAATGAAGCGTTTGAGAAGAGGGAGGCGTTACGCAGGAGCAGCGCAGCACACACGCGACGTGTATTACTGTCAATCTCCCAGTATTTGTGATTTCTCACTTTTTCTGGGAGATTACAGGAAAAACGTCGGTTTTTAGGGGAGGTTCATACTTCTTCATGCGCGTTTTGGTGAAATCGCTGAGATTTGGGTTGGTATAAAACGGCGTAAAGACCACCTCCCAGCGTCTGTCAGCAACTGTCTCATTTTTTCCCCAAAATGCTATTCTACTTCGTTCCTTCGTATTTAAATGGGAAGAATCGCTGAAATATGTATGTTTTTAATAAAAATGCCAAAATAGTTTCAAAGCATGTTCGAAAAAAAGAAGAATTTTCATAAAATTTGCATCTTTGAATATAAATTCTCTGGATTTTTTTGAGATCCAATTTCTTCGAACAAAAAAAAATTGTTTCACATCGTTGAAATATTTACAAAATGTACACATTTTTGAAAAAAAAATTTAAAAGACGTACGTATTTTTTCAAATAATAGCGGAAATATTTATATGTCTGAAAACCTAAAAATACGCAACAATATTTCGAAATTTTTGTGATCTATTTTTGTGTCGGTCGTCATCAAATGAAAAACTTGAAAATGCATACATATCCGCCCTCTGGTAATTTATGTAAATGAATAGGTAGCCATTTTTAAATTCTAAAAATCCTTTAAAATCTCCCAATTCTAATGAATATGCGTGTCCCATACAGAATTAAAAATAAGGAGTAGCTAGCCACACATTTCGCATCATTTGGTTGGCCAATAGTTAACCACCCAATTGTATGCCTTCACCTCGGATTATCTCATCGATTATTTGAAGGGAAACTATTAATATCTTTGAGAAACTGTCAAGTGTCAGTCAGTCAGCCAAACTGGCAGTTGCACTTGCTTCGTTGTTTGGGTGTTTCGTTTAAAATTTGAATACCAATTTTCATTGGATTTCACTGATTTCTGCTCACTCCTGTTTCTCTTCAGCATCGTTCTTTTAATTTTTTATTAGCTGACTACAGTGGCCGCGGAAGCCGTGGGGGCATCTGGGGACGCTAACATTGTAGGATAGGGGAGTGAGGGGTTTGTATAACATGGGGAGATGATGATGCGGACACCGAATAACCGTGGGGACATTGCCCCTCTGTCCCCTCAAGCTTCCGCGGCCACTGCTACGTACGTATGCACATATGTAGATGCAGATTGAATCCAGACCTGAATAATATTGCATGCGCTGCAAAGAGTTTGACGATTCAAGACAATCAAAGACCACATACTGCGTCCATTAATGAGTAAATTCTTATCAGCATCAAACAAATTTTCCGTTTTGTAAGACGACCGAATGGATCTCAATTCTCAATCTGTACGTCCACTCGAACCTTCTACCCACACATTTATTCAATGTTCTCCTCTAATTGCTCCCCTTATCTCGCTCGAGAACAGGAGGGTGCTGTCTGTCTCTGATCAAAAAGTAATTTTCTATTTTGGGACGATTGCATCTCGAAATTAATGCCTTCCTCCAATACTTTTGGACAAAAATGAAGAAAATCATAATAATAATCAAGATTTCATTTTTTTTTCGGGACGAGACATGAATTTGAATGCAAATATTATTAATGGCGGAGTTGCATCATCGATTCGATTCCGGGTACGTAAGCGTATCGTCGTCATCATCGTTCATTGTCAGGATAATTATCGAGTAGTTGGGAAAAGGTAGGGTTTCGTGGCTTGCGGGTGAGCTGGGAGAAACGGGAGAAATGTGAGGTGCTAAAAACTGGGAGAAATTTGCGCGATTTAGTCACGCGCCGTATGAAGTATAGCGGCGAGAAGGATTTTCTTGCGCCTTGCATTTCTTGCAGGTCAAATTAGCTGCAAAAAAACACTTTCTTGCAGTTATTTCGTAAAAGTGCAAAGCAAAAGAAATGCGAGGTGCTAAAAACTGGGAGAAAGTGCGAGAAATAAGCGCCATCTAGCCACGCGCCGTATGAAAGTATGCGCAGCGGGACCTAGTTTCTTGCGCCTTGCATTTCTTCCAGGTCAAAATATTTCCCTGCAAGAAACCACTTTCTCCCCCTTATTTCTTGCATGTCGTTACTTTACCCCCGAAACACTGGTAGATAAAACTGCATACACATTTTTATCAAGTATTAATAGAACTCCAAATATTTTTAAGCATACATACATACAATTAATTGAAACCGTTTAATATTCCAAGAGCAAAACAAGCTCTTGAGGAAAAAAGGGTTAAAGAATTTAGAGACTGAAGAATTAAGCGACATTGACATTATTATAATTAGCCAAAAATCCAACCAGACTTTAATTATCGCTCCGTTTTATGTAGAAGATGTACATACTTTTAGCTTCCGCTTACTTAATTGCGGTCGACTGTGTTCTTGTATAACAAGAAATAATTCACTCTTTCTCTGTACTGGGTGACGTATTTAAGACAAATGCGCACAAGTCATAAAAAATGGAAGAAAAATCGTGAATAAAAGTCTCTCCTGCGTTAAAAAAGCCAGACTTACTTAAGTAAATCTGCTGCCCTGCCATACTTTGAATTTCTTTGAAGAGAGTCAGTCCAAACGTCCATCCACATTAAATTAAACCATAAAAATAAAAACGCAAAAACAAAATTACACAAACATTAGTTTCGTTCGTCCAAGCAAACAATTTATTGCATAAACAAATGAGAAGAGAAACTCTGAGAATCAAGTAGAAAAGAATAATTAAACAGTAAACTAAAGTACGTATGGGAGAAGAGGGATACAGTGGCCGCGGAAGAAGCCGTGGGGACATTGACATTGTAGGAGGGAGGGGTTTGTATAAGATGAGCCGTGGGGACATGTGGGGACATTAAAATTGTAGGAGGGAGAAGTTTTTATAAGATGATGGGGACATTGTCCCTCTGTCCACACGCTTCCGCGGGCACTGTGGAAGTGGTGAATGAAAATATGTATGCATTTTCGAGTGGTTGCGGAAGCTGTGGGGACATTGCCATTGGGAGGGAGTGGTTTATATAAGATGGGGACATCGAACAACCGTGGGGACATTGCCCCCCTGCCCCCACCCCGATTCCGCGGCCACTGTGTGTCCACACATGTAAAGTATGTCTTCTTGTTGCTTCAGCATTTAGCATTTGATAAGATAAAAGTAAATAATGAAATGAAGAATAAATGCCACCTCGGACTCGGAATGACTGCCTATTTCCAACGCCACGTAGATATTTCTTTGCTTTTAATAAAGCGAGCAAAAAGCAAGAAAAAAATATTACTCAGAGACAGAGACCTCTTGAAAGTCAAAGCAAGCAAGCAATCATTTCACGTTTTAATGTTTTCCTTGTATAAATTTAGGTTCTTTTATTTTACTGAATTTAGCCATGAAGAATATGAATATGAATATGCCGTGTCTGCATAAGTAAGCTTAAGTACGTGCATGTTGTGTATTCAAGTGTCGTGTTTCTTATAAAAAATTAAAGTTAGCTTGGCATGTCATCGGCATGGTTGGCTTGGTCTCTTCTGGAGGAGGAGGAAGGAAAATCAAACAGTTTTCATATGTACTCATTTACTTAAAAGTTTCTTGAATGCACTTCCCCGTACTTTGTCCACAAAAATGTGTACGTATTTACGTACTTGGGAACCCTTTCCAATAAAAATTATTCAAATTCAAGTATATTCTTTGAAAAAGAAAAATTTATGTGGGAAGGAAGAAAGAAAAGATGTAGCCGTAAAATAAAGTGTTTTTGGCTGATTAACCAAACTGCTGTAATGAGGAGGAAGAAGGACGAAAATGTTATTACGCTTTTTTAGAATGACTGTAATGGCTTTGATGATATAAAATTTTATGAATTGTGAGGAAAACTTTAGAGTCCAGAATTTTTAAGGATTTGATGTTCATAGATGTTCATTTTTTTAAAGCCCGAGCCAGGACTTATGTACCCTTCATGACTTTCTGCCTGTGTATCAATTATGCTCCTAAAACTTATCCAATCAACTTGAAATTTTGCACACACGGAGATCATGCCAAATTTAGAATAAAGTTCGAAGATTAGCAAAATGTTCGGAAAAAATAAAAAGTTGTAGTGATCTTATCATACCCACCTTAATTATTAATAGCTATCTAACTCGGGCAAGATAAGGCTGCACTTTTAAAAAAATATTTAATGATCGATGATTAGATTTTGCAAGAAATAGGCTCCAAACGGTGTCTGCATCATATCATCGCTGAAATCTCGGGGTTTAAGAACTCTTTTTTTTCTTGTTGGAGGGGAAAGTGAGTCGTCATACGTACATATTTGGGTTGGTTTTGGGTGGTGTATCATTACATCCATGAATTAGGGTTGTCGGTTTAACTTGACTGTCGGGAATTTTCACAAATTGGGGAATGACCATTTTGTCTACTGGGGCAGAAAAAGGTTTCGTTTTGGTAACAGGATCCCTCTTTGTTATCATTATTTCGTCCCGAGTCATACATATTTGTACGTACCCTGTTATGATAGCAGTAATCAACCATTTGTCTGTCTACGTAACCCCCACACAGACAGACACACTTGTTGCTCTATTTTGGGTCTGATTTTTTGGTAGCCTGAACTAATTTGTGGTACTAATTTTGCCAATTATTTATTTACTTGGAATCATATAGTTCACCAATCTTTTTTTGAAATCAGGGACAATTTTTTCTAAAATTACAAAGGGGTTAAAAAAAATTGGAGGACTGTATTTTACTTGAGATCTTGAAGATTAGAGAATTAGAACAAAAATCTCCGACTCATGATCATCTCAAGATTAATAATAATCTTTCTTCTCCCATTTTGTTACGGCGGTGTATCGAGTATCAAATATGTGTAATTACATTACCACTATCCCAGTAATTATTAATTTGAGATAGATATTCGATCGGTTAGGGTACATGGATTTTATTTTATTACGCACAACTTTTCGGAATTAGAACCACAGCACCACCAGCACCAAATTATAATCTGGATTCGACATACACACCACCACTACCAATTACAATCTCTCCTCCTCTTTCAGTCTTTTTATTCCGTATGATTAAAAGAAATTAGATTTTCATCAAGCGTTTTTCTTTCTAATGAATAAAAATTAAGTTGTGAAATCTTGATCGAGAAGGGGCGATCGTCGTCTCATTCCAATTTTCTGTGTAATGCTTTCCTTCACTTCAGCTTGCCTTGAAGGATATGTTTTAGTTAAAAATAAGGCGTTTATTATTTCGGGAAACGAAACATCTTCTCAACAATTTATGATTTTGGAGATAAAAAGGATTCACTCTCTGATCATCTGTCCCTCGTCCATCCAATGCGATACATAGGACGAGATGGGCATCTTCTTCTCCTCTATTGTAACAAGCTTTAATTTAAACCTATTCAATACTTTTGTCGAATCATTCTACAAATTTAAAAACTTTACAAGCATTTTTTTTCGATGATCTTGATGCCCCTTATAAGTATTCCATTTTTCTTTCTTATAAACTACATGATATATCCAAACTTTGTTAAAATCGATGAAGACGACAGAACCAGCAGCAGCAGCAGAATGTGAACGAACATGATCAACATTCCTGTGTGACATTTTCATTAAAATGAAAGCAGACTTCTGCATCAAAAAGAGAGTGACCAATCAATTTGATTCTAAATATTTACAAAAGTGGAACAGAAAAGTTGCCTGAATTTTCGTCTTGGGGCATTATTTTATTTTTATTTCAATTATTACTGTAGTGTGCACAGTGGCCGCGGAAGGTGTGGGGACATTTGGGGACACTAATATTGTAGGGTAGGGGAGGCTGGGGTTTATATAAGATGGGGAGATGATGCGGCCATAAAACAACCGTGGGGACATTGCCCCTCTGTCCAAGTCCACACCCTTCCGCGGCCACTGTCTGGGCATGTATCCATCCATCCATGTCAATACTTATGCCCAGCCCAGTAAGTAAATTTTTATGAATCAAGGTACACACACACTACTCAAAGTTTGGTCATTTCATTTCATTGGTGGTCGAGGAGTCGATGATAAAATATCAAATCGTTTTTTTCCTATTATATTATTATTGATAGCCGAATAGAGTAAGTAAGTAATGGAATACAATGCATTAAATAAATGACTCCTGCTCGAGGAAACTGATATCTATGTACGAGGAGAGGAGAGAAATGTTAAGAAAGTAAAAAAAAATATCTTATACATAAATAAAAACAGCACCACCACCTGTAACAATAAACGCTTTCTTCTTCTTGAGAATTGTGAGAGAATAAGAAATGCATAATAAAACGGAGCTGGTTTTGCTTGGTGCTAATGTTAATGGGACGGTTATTGTAATTCTCTTGTTATAAATGCTTTTTAAACATTTTAAATTGTTCAAGCAAGCTGAGTAAATGGGCAATCAAATTGTTAAATCTGAAACTGGATGATTTTTTAAAGAAAACCAGCTTTCCAAAGTCAATTCTGATACCCAACGCAACCCTTTTTTCCACCTCGATACTCGAAACTCAATATGCAAATGCGGTAATGGTTATGACTCTTCACGTCCGAGATATAAAATGTTGATCCCAAGTTAATTGATTCAAATAAGGGGAATAATCTAACCAAAGCGAGATTAAAAGTTGGTTCGGCTATAACTCCAAAAACTTAGGAGTAGGGAGGTTGGAGGATGGAGATAGGTTAATATGAATTACCTGGTTATTACGCGTCACACACACAAACAACAAGTTTACAACGGTGTTTTCGTTCGAGTGCAATTTTTGGGGATATTTTATTTTATGGAAATGTGAAATTGTATATTGCAGTGGAGTCGTTGCTTATATATTCTTGTAAGGGAGGCAGTACCCGCGGAAGGGTGGGGACATAGGGACATGGGGACATTTTGGAAATTTTGTGGTGGGGGTATTTATACGACTAACTCAAACTATAGGTTAAAAATTGTATGAAAATATTCCCCCAATGTCAAGATAATTAATTAAATTTATGACCAATTAGTGTCATTAAAATACGAAACTCATTTTGTAATTATCAGCGAGATTTTAAATTTCCTAAATTATCTTGAATTTTCTTTCATGAAAATTTGGTACTTCCAGATTACTGTTTTACACCCAACTTTTTTTCAAATTCTGGATTTTTTTCCTAAAAAAATTTCGTGAGATTGAAAATAGGCATGGCATTTTTTTGCGAGGTGCATAATATGTCCCCTCATGGTCCAAATTATCTTCCGCCGCCACTGCCGAAACCAAACAACAATGCATAATAAGTATTTAATAATTATATCTAATCCAGTTTTAAATTTCCAAAAATTGAATTTGTTACTCAAAGAAAGAGAGAGACGCTTCTTGCTTTTTGGGGTTATTGGACTTGCTGATCTGCTGCGGCTGGCAAAGGGATGATTTATGACTGTAAAAATTTCTCATAAACTTTTTTGATTATGAAATGAAATGGTTTACCTTACCTTACCTGCTGCACTTTGACATGTCCGCAGGGAGTAAATTGTAAATTGTGGTAGTCAAGTTTGGTAAGCAATAAACTTTAATTTAATGATGAATGTCTGAATTGGGATGGGATCATGACAAGGGGTTCATTAAACAGAAGCAGCAGATTTCCAAAATTTGCTCAATTTTTGATTCTTGATTTCATTGTTATCTCCTCTAATCATACGCCTGTCAGTCATACATCTCACAGGTCTGCCCACCTTGGCTACCACACATCACATCTCGACCAACCCAACCAACTTTTCACTCTCGTTGCATGTACATATTTATTAACATTCATTTTAGCTCAGCATCTTGTTTAAAGAAAATTTTTTTTTATTGGAAAATAAGTGTTTCTCAAACTCCTCTCCTCGACCTTTTAAGGTTTCGTGTAAAGCAACCCTTTCATCCCATATTTGATAAATACGTACGTACGATTCGATACAGTTGCATTGTTTGTTTTCTTCTTGGATAATGTGAGAAAATTTGGGAGGAGAGGGTTACGTTACTCGACGAGGATAAATTTACAATTGGAAAAAAACTTTTTATAGAATTTTTATTACAAATAATAATAAAAAACACGAGAAACGTAACACTTTTAGTTTTACGCGTTTAGTTCAACTCTTTGATGCTCTTTCGGCACGAAAATGGAAAAGAAAAGAAGAAATTGGATATTATTAGGTCAAAAAGATTCGATATTTTTGGAGCAAGGTGACAATAATGAAGGTTTGGTTGGATTTTGATCAAAAGCTGTAACAACCCTTTCTTTATCCGACCAGCTTCAATTTCTCAATTCTCATGAATTCTTCTTCTTCTTTTCCACAAAACTTGAATTCCTCTCTCACCCTTTCCTTTCAAATAAAAGGAGTAAATTTGACACATGAGAAGAAGAAATGTGTGACAATGAAAGAAATAAAAAAAGACCAAAAATAGATCAAACTTTGAATGTGCCAAGTGTAAAGAAAGGTGGAGGGAGAGGAGACACATTAACCATTTTTTTCTCTCTGAGATTTGATAAAACTGGTGTTTTCTTTACATTTCATTCGTCCTGTGGGAACATAGCGGTAACGCAAATAAAGAAAATATTACCAGAAATGAGACATGTCGTGTTTTGTTGCTCGATACCGTAATATTTTTTGGAGAAAAGTAAACATTCGTAAAGTGTTTTTATATCATTCGATGGATGTTAATTCAGCCACGCCACGCCACCACCACCACCAGTTGAATTCAATTGAAAGGAGACATTTTTTATTACTTTTGAAAAATACTCACATTACATTACACGAAATGTAACCCTATCACATCTTCAGTTTAACGGTTCATCGCCCCTCTAAAATAAAATAAATGCACTCTTTCTGAGACTGTTTTTTTCCTGTATGTATGTACATTAACCATATATTTTATAAGTAAGTAAGTAGTTCAACCCATTGGCATGCCGTGCCTGGTAAATTGAATCCTTTAGAATTCTCTTAATCAGAAAAATGTCTCCAGTGCAGTAGTAGTTCCGAGATTTTGTATTGTATTTAATGCATAAGTACATATTTCCTTCCTCTTCTCCCCTTCTGGCTGCATTGTCACGGAAGGGATTGTGTCGTCTGCATGAGTCCCGTTGGGGAAGAAGTCTGATATCCAGCAGCATGATGCGATGGCATTTAATCGCTACTACAAAGGAGTACACACGAGGAGTAAGTAACAGTTGTGCTGTGTGACCCTTTTCCATTCTGATTATTTGGCCTAATTTTTTGTCCAGTTTTGATCCGTTCTGAGATTCTCATCCATTTCATCTGATCCCGTTACATTAAACTGAAAGAAGCAATTGCATGGAACAAAACAACAGTTTTTTAAATGATGAGAGAGAACTTTGTTAAATTGTATTGCATTGCGTGTGGTGGGTAGCACAGTTTTTCAGTTTTTAACTGAATCGAAATCCATGTGATGTCCCAATTTTTTTTCACATTTGTCTCTTTATTTTTGGACATTATCTCTCCCAACGTCACACACTGTCACTCGTCCGTCAATCCGGAAAAGGGACATCCAATATTCTCATCCCTTTGAGACCCAGATTTTTTTCCTAATCCCTCTTGTAAATTGATCGTTTCCAGAAATTTCTTCAACATTTCTCATTTAATTGCAAATTTATGGAAGGATTGGAACCGAGGTGAAATTGAATCCGTTCATTTTTTAAAAAAAGCTTTAGTTTCGTAACAACAATTCTTCTCAATAATAGATAAAGAATTGAGTGAATGTATTCGATGAGAAGATCACACGATGGGCAGGCAGATCACACACGGAGTGAAGTATATTTACTAAAAGAAATCGTGGAAATTGTTTGATTTGATATTTTGAGATAAATAGATGGACTTTTTTTGCGTAAAATGATCAAGATAAGTGAATCTTGGTGGATGGATGGATGCGGAGGGTTAAATTTTATGTGCCCAACGTCGCATGGGGTCCGGTCGAGAATGTTTGATTTAAGCCTTTCTTTCTTTTCAACTAACTCTCAATTTTATCAAGGTTCCATCAAACAAGCAAGCAGATGGAACGAGCGATTCGAAAATTTCTAATTAAATTGCAAAAATCTGCGTCGTGTAAATATGTACGTGAAGAGATCGATAGATTATTATGTAGTCTTTAATAAATGCGATATTTCATCAAACTGTGTACAATAATAAGACAAGTCAAAAGTAGTATTTTTCATGGCGTCTAAAGTCTCTAATACTTAAATTAAATTAAAATTTGGATTGTAAAAAATAATCTCAATAAATGTGCGAGAGTTTCTTAAATTTTCAAACATTTTTTCTTATAAAATACGTAGAAATATTCCTCGCCGTAGAAGGACACAAACAAGTCAGTGTTTTTCTTAGCTTCAATTTCAAAAGTATCTTCTATTTAAATGAAATAAAAAAATTTAGATTATAAAAATCTCAAGAAATTTCAACCAGGTTCTAAATTTTCGAATCACCTTTCTTGTATAAATGCTCGTATTTTTATTCTTCTTCTTAAAAGGAAAGCCTCCAATATTTTAATTTAATAAAAAATTAAAATTAAAAAATCTGAAGAAAATGCGCAGTTTTCCAAATTTTCCAACCACCTCAATCGTCGTATTTTTATTCCTCTCTCTCGAGTCATAAAAGGACACAATGAAATTATCACGAAGCAGTCGAAGCGCAATTCTTTCTTATCAACTCATAAAGGGTGAAACAAGTTAATTGAATTTTTTGTCGTGACATTTATTACTTTAAGTAGGCACTAACTACATCACATTCAAAATCAAGTCATTCCCTACCCTCTCTAATTGTTCACCAAGTAATTCTTACAATTAATTTGGTTTTCTACTTGCGTGCAATTACTTACTTACTCTCCTCTTATTACTCTGCATAAGAAGATAATGGGTTGGGTTTTTGGGACTACTGACTACTCGTTAGTTAATTCAGTGTCCATTTGTTTATATAAAATGTAAATATCACTGCATTGGAATACGAAGCAATATCGCGTGATTTAATGCTCTACATATTTTCTGAAAGAAATGAAAATGAAAAATTTTACTTAATGGTTCAAGTTTCTGGCTGGAATTCCAGTCCAGACAAAGATTTTTAAAAATATGTATGTACATACTTCATCCAAAATTATTAGTGTCAGTTTTCTCTGGAAAAATGTTAAAATTAAAATGCATAAGTTATTGTGCATTAAATTACAATTTTCTGGATTAAAGTTATGATCTATGTACGAGTGGAACTTGTTTAAAAATAAATCTTTCCCATTTCGAGCATCTTTTCTTAAAGGACTTAACTTACTCGGATGATAAAAATAAGTCAAAACTACTTTTTCCCATTTCATTAACTTTTGGAAAGGTTTCACAATCTAATCTTTATTTAGCGTTGTTTTTTTGTGTCATTAAACTGGATGGTAAATACTTAAGGGTGAAGACGAACAAGGTTCTTTGTCCATATTTGACTCGTCTAATCTGCTCCCATACTTTTAGATTAGGAGAAAAATAGAGGAAAAATATGACCCCTTAAATTTTAATATTTCAGTTTTTTTCAAATCGAATTTTCAAATTTCAAAGGATGCCGAACAAAGTCAAAAGTAGATAAATTTTAGAAAAACGCAGTCCTATTTTAAAATTTGTTACTATTTAGATTTAAGCAGGAGACACCTTTAGGTAAATTATGTATCAGGTTTTTAAACAATTACGAAATACGTGTATCTGTACCTGTTACATAAAGAATTGGATTAAAGAATTGTCGTGACTTTTCTCAGGGAAAATATCATTTTCTTCACTGCTACACTTTCCGACATTCATTTAAACGAAGGAAGGAACAAAAAAAAAACAAAGCAGTTACTTTTAAACAAAAAATGTAGAAAATGGTGGTCTGGTCATTGTACTATTATAAATACAATGCAGAGACCCCCACAATTACGTATTTTTGAATACCCAGGACGCACCAGAATTGTGCACAAAATAATGAATCATGCTGAGTAAAATGACACAAAAATTGTCGGACGTCTTAATTAATCTCGTCTTTATTTCAAATGTGAGAATTTCAATTAAAATCTGGTAAAAATGAAATTCTCTTTTTGTTCCAGTTCTACAGTAAAACTACTTATGAACGGACGAATTGGATGGATGGAATTAATGCAAATGAGGCTAGGCGTAGTTTTCGGCACTTTGTGCTTTTGTATAAAAAGACGATGATGCTAATTATCATCCACAATTAATTAAAGGCTCAAATAAGTCGACTTGATGAGAAATGGTGCATATTCTTCGGCATGGTTTTGTCGCCAGTGGCCACGGACGGAAGCTGTGGGGACATCTGTGGACATTTAGGGGAGGGAAGTGTTTATATAACATGGACAGATGATCGAATAATCATGGGGACATTGTCCCTCTTTGTCCCCACCCTTCCGCGGCCACTGATTGTCGCATTTGTACTCGCAACAAGATTTTAAAAAGAGTAAAGTTAAACCAAATGTTCAACTTTTAAAGGGAGAACATTTGTTTTTTGGTTACACTTAGCCCACAGAATTACAAATGTTAATTACAGAATTTCCAATTTAAATGTTTCTCATCAAGTGCATGGTACATACGTACGCATTGTGTAACTCTGTGAAACACAACTCGTGAACAGAAATTAACATTTCTTGTACTTTGTGCCAGCCAGTGAGAGTGGATGGATGGAGACGACGAACAAAAGGCAATCGAGAGAATTGAGACCAATTAAGCTCAATTGTGAGAATTTAAAGCAAACCTTCGTTTAAGATCACTTTCAGCAGAATAATGAAAATGAGAGCGGTTGGTTGAGCATTGTCAACGGTTTTTCTACAATTATTCGCCTGCATATTATTATAACTAAACTATCCATTCGAGTAAAATATTCAGGGTAAAAGTTATCCAGTTTTAAATAAACGAAATGTAACAATAGTGTGAAACATGTAATTCCTACAAAAATTGTATGACCACAGACCACCCCCTGACCTCGAGGGGGGTGGTCCGATTGACCCCAAAAGTTGACAAAATCCTCCCCCTGGGGTCGTATGTATAATGCCGCAAACCGATCTCGATTATCCCGATCCATTCTCCGGTTATCCTACGGACAGACATACAGACGGACGGACAAAGAGGGTATTCATTATTTCTTCGTATCCATCGTATCGTAAAATAGTTTACGAAGAAAAAACAAGGGGTCAGGTTTAGTAAAAATCGTAAGCGTAGTAACGTGATTTTCGATGAGAAAATCTTACGACGCTTACAAAATCTCGTAAGCGTCGTAAGTTATTTTACGATACGAAGAAATAATGAATACCCTCAAAGTCTTCCCATAAAGTAGCCTGAATCTATTTAATAAAGGTATTAGTAGATATGTACACATGCATAACTTTTGTAGCTCACAAGTCCCATTTCCATTTAGCGGAAACTACTAAATACGTAACAGACACAGACATTCATCATTATTAGTCCTTAACCCGTTTTAAATTTTAACTCTTGAGATTTTTTTCTCTTGTCATTAAAGACTTATTGCGCAAGATAACTTTTATCATTATGAGAATATTCTGTTGGTCGCCTAATTCGCGTGACGTGTCTGTATTCATTAGCCGATTTTGCAAGTGAGATTTAAATTGTCGAGTTAAATATTGTCTAAATGGGCACCATTCATTTTAATCGCGAGTGCTCCACTTTTTCTTTCGCTACGTAATATCTGCAATATTATTTATTAATATGAGTGACAATGGTGCATCAAGTTCCCTTCACGTGTACATACGTAACACCAAATGGAACTTGAGACAATTTCGCAACCCAAGTTTAAACCAGAGATGAATGATTCATTCACAACAATGGGTTGAAGAAATGTTGAATGTCACGCCACCACCAAATAGCACCAGTGGCCGCGGAAGGTGTGGGGACATCGGGGGACATTAACATGATAGGAGAGGGGAGGGAGGGAGGGGTTTATATAAGATGGGGAGATAATGGGGACATTGTCCCTCTGTCCGCGGCCACTGACCAACACCACCCAAATTATTATGAAGATATTTAACTTGTTATACGCCAGTGGCCGCGGAAGCCGTGGGGACATAACATTGTAGGAGAGGGGAGGGAGGGGTTTATATAAGATGGGGAGATGATGCGGACATCAAACAACCGTGGGGACATTGTCCCTCTGTGCTTCCGCGGCCACTGACCACCACCCGACTTATTATGCATGTATTTAACTTGTTATACTTCAATATTGTCTGTATTTTGATTGATTTGCTCGGCTTAATGTGCATACACAATCAAATGTTATTGGGGATTGACAGGTGAAATACTCTGGCACTAATTGTCATTGCAGAAATTGGATTGTATAACATGTAACATGACGTGATCTGTGTACCTAATGAGCATTATTATTACTCTTATTATTAAATATTTATGACATGTTGCTCTGATAAATAAATAAGTAACGTAACGGTGTGGTAAAGGCCAGCACAGAAAATGCGAATATTTACAAGACATTAAATGTAATATTCATGTACCTCCTTGTCCACCTCCTCAAAAATTTAGATTTAATTGCCTTTTCATTTTTTGGTTGGAATTTTTAATGAATGAAAACGTACATAAATAAATTTTATATATGGCTTCTTCAAGACCAAAAGTAAAGTAGAATGGAAATTTTGGTAGAGAAAAAAGTTGAAAAAGTAGACATTTGCGCAGGCATTAAATTGACTAACCAAATCAACCAACCAGTGGCCGCGGAAGCCGTGGGGACATCGGGGGACATTAACATTGTAGGATGGGGGAGGGAGGGGTTTATATAAGATGGGGAGATGATGCGGACATCGAACAACCGTGGGGACATTGTCCCTTCCGCGGCCACTGCAACTAACTCGTCTTTTCTGTCTGCGATTTGCCTTTAATAAGGAAGAAGAAGAAGAAAGCAATCCAAGTGAAAATAAGCTTATAGGCGTCGGTCAAGTCATTTTTTTATCACTTAACTTGTTGGCATTTTATGTATCGTGTTATCGTGGAATGCGTATTAAGGGATGGTTGTTCTTGTTATTTTGTGTGAAAAAGTGGAAAAGTGAGACTAAATAAATAAGTGCATGCAGCATAACGAGAAGGGTATAACACACGAAATAATCAACTCTTGCCCTCCACCACCTCCGTGACTTCAAGTTGAAATGGACTCGATAAATAAAGGAGGCAAGAGGGCAGCCTCCTCTTGAGCAAAACATGACTAAAGGAATGGTTGTTAAGGCGTGGTAGGTTAATTACAATTAAGTAGCAAACTCGTAAATATTCTCAACACACAAATTATTTCTTGTGTGCAGGCAGGCCTACGTGTGGCTGTATGCTGCACGCAGTGGATTATTGTTTGTGTCATCTTTTTGTTGTTTTTTAAGGCCGGGGAGAGGCCTTATGTAGTCGGGATGGTTGTCTGTCTGTGTAGAGATTAGGCAAGTAAAAATTGTTGAATCCACTTGGAATTTTGCAGGTATGGGGAAACTGCGAAATTAGGAAGAAGGCTTGTTTTTTAGGCCGGAGTCAGGTTTTATGTACTCGGCAAGGCTGTCTGTCTGTGTATCGATTAGGCTTGTAAAAATTATCGAATCGAGTTTTGTCGAAATTTTTCAGATACGGGAAATTTGCAAAATTACGAAGAAAGCTTATTTTTTTACCCCGAGTCATGGCTTATGTGCCCGTCAGGTTGTCTGTCTGTGCGTCTTTCTATCAATTACGGTGATAAAACCTATCCAATAGACTTGAAATTTTGCATACACGTAAAATGTGCAAAATTACGAAGCAAAATCTGGCGAAAAATAAAAAAGTTATAGTCGTCGTGTAAATCCACCTTAATTACTGATAACAACCTGACTCGGGCTAAATAATCCGCACTGCACATTTTTATCCCCACTTTTCCACCACCTTCACCAGCTAAATTATTAAATATCGCTAAACCCTCGTTAATATTTCGTTACCAAAATCACCCTCAAACTTTTTTAGTGAATTTAACATTCAATTCGATCCTTCCTTTCGTACATTTCACATTTGCCGAATCGCCTGAAACCAGACTGCAGAGATAAATAAATAAATGAGAAGTTGAGAAAAAGGAACGTGTGGGCAGATCGAGATGCATAATGTAATAAGCACAATGGGCAATTCTTATCCTCAACAATGCATTCATTCCGTTACATTACAAAACATAAATAATGGCAAATGAAACCGTAGGAAATGTGAAATTTCTAAAAATTAAGCTCGGGGGCGAAATGATGTAGAGAAAGAAAGAAGAAACAAACTGACGTAAATCTCTCGAATTTCCATTCGAATGAGGTTTGTGTTTCTCGGCTTAAATTATTGTTTCATTTCATGTTGCGTGTACGAGTTTAAAAAATAGTTTTATCCACATTTTCAAGGATTTGTACATACAATTTCGGGTTTAAGACGAAAGAAAAATTGTTTATGGGTTAGTTTGGATGGAGAGAAAATGTATGGATTTAGTTAAGTTTTCTGTGTCCATTTTTAAGTATTTAAGTCCAACCAAAGATTCAAAAAGTGAACCCATTAAATCGTCCTTCGTAATGCACTATTCTTCTGACCAGATGGAGAAAAAAGCTTAAAATGTGGAGGAAATGGACCCATTAGTGAGTCAGTCACAATCCCGGCTTATTATGTGTACCTGGGTATTTCTATATATTAAACAAATAGGTCTAATACAGGTACATATTGAGTGACTTTTCTTCCAAGACTACCTTTGTCATATCCAGTGGCCGCGGAAGGGTGTGGACATCTGGGGACAAGATAGGGGAGAGAGGGGTTTATATGACATGGGGGTATCGAACAACTGTGGGGGAATTATCCCTGTCTTCACGCTTCCGCGGCCACTGTACGCAGATATTCCATTTGTAAAGAGATATATACAGTGACCGCGGAAGGGTGTGAAGACAGAGGGAAAATGTCCCCACGGTTGTTCGATGTCCCCATCATCTCCCCATCTTATATAAACCCCTCCCTCCCCTCTCCTACAATGTAAATGTCCCCCCATGTCCCCACCGCTTCCGCGGCCACTGGTCACATCCATACGTATCTACAGCCATATTAATAACACTAAAGTTCATCTCGAGCAAGTAGAAAAAAAACCTGCGACTTTTTGGTGAGCTCGTATTTCCTTCGGTTAGTCCACCAAATGCGCTCTACTTAGGAAAAAGTTTTACTTGTTCTCAACCAACCTCTGAGAGTTATTTAGATTGATCAGAAAAATGGAATAAGTTGAGACGAACGAAGAGGAAAAAGATTTCTGAAAACTGGTTCGTCCAGTTTTGGGAATAAGTAAGTTTAGCTTCTTTTTCAGCTTTCTTCTTTTTCGAATTTACTTAACTCATCTTGTCTTCTCTCTCTCCTAAATGGTCAAATGGGCCAGATACACACACATACAAACGGGCATCTTAACTACGTCTGAAAGAATGAGTATTCTGCTCTCGTTTCGATTTTAGAGTAAAACTGGACTCAATTTAAAAAGTGAAGTAACTTTATCTCCGTTTATTTTATTGCTTCAACTTTTAAACGAAGGAAAAGGAGCTTCTTGAACAAATCTGGGAAATTCGTTTAGTTTTAAGTAAGGTGGGCAGTGGCCGCGGAAGAGAGGGGGCAATGTCCCCACAGTTGTTCGATGTCCGGATCATCTCCCCATCATATGTGTCCCTGTTTAATATGTTATACAAACCCCTCCCTCCCCTATTCTACAATGTTAGCGTCCCCAGATGTCCCCGCACCTTCCGCGGCCACTGAAAGTGGTCAGCCGAGGACGAGAAGAACTTACATAATAATTCACTCCTCCTCCTCCGAGGTTGGTGGACTTTCTCGAGAGTGGATTTCAACAAATATCACATTATTTTATCTGCCCCTCATTTGTATAATCTTATTCGAAAGAGGTTTCCGCTCCACGTAGGTCCACTTGTCAACTCGTTAATTCCCTCCGTTCCATTTTATGTTGGACATACTACTTTTCTCAATTTTTACATGCATTCATTCATTCATTCACGAACGACGCTGGGAATTGGTTCACTTTGGTAGGAAAAATCGGCTCATTTTCTTTCCCCGTTTACACATTTAAGTATGTACATGTATAACAAAGGCAAGTATTTCATACCAGTCTACAAACTTATCTATTACAACGGGAGGAAGGAGGAAAGGACAGAGAGCAATGTCTCATTTTTTACTCGCACCGTGTGGACATGACATTTTGATCTGCATCTCCAACAACCCAATGTTGTAAATAAATTGGCTTGACTTTACAATGTTTTCATGCAATACTGCTGCTGCTCTGGCTTTGGACTGAATGAATTTTTATGAATGACCACTGCAAGCAAACCAATGAAGCCATCTACATGCATGCATACTACTTACTCGCCTAAAACTTGTCCTTGTTCTGGTCGAATATGTATGTGTAGAGCCATTCAGAGAAATTAAGATGTTGCCTTTCTATGGATTGAGTTGCATCCTACATAAAAGTCCGCTAGTTGTAAATCCTAGCTCCTAGTAAGTAGTTTGACGTAAATAAAGCCAAACTGAGACCGAGGTACGAAATAAGAGCTAAAGATTCTTGCATAATAAAATTCTTGAATTGTAATGCTATATACGTTTATAGCACGGATTCAATTCAGATTATGCGTATAGGAAGGAACCTTGTGGTGTATGTACATAGTTATGTGAAAGTAGATGCTAACAAATGTCCAATAAACCCATCATTTTGATGGGAACATGGGCTTATTTGAAAACCTGGTAATAAAGTAGGATTTGTTGTATAATAGTATTCATTTTCCGGGAAAAATGAGAATTCAGAGTAAAAAAAATTCGATTTCTGACTTTCTGCAAAAATTTGGGCCGATTTTCTGTAGAAATTTGGGTTGATTGTTTGAAGAAATTCGATTTTCTGTAGAAATTTGGCCCAATTTTTTGAAAACTTTACGTACAGAGAATTGTATAGGAAACTATTCACGGAATTATGAACACGTGGTTCTGCAGAATAAAATCCACAGAAATTTTGTACAGGATTATGTACCAAAAAATTCATCCAGATTTTCTCGATTACTGCAGTGATTTTTCCTCTCGGGAAATTCAGATTCAATTTGATTAGTTTGAATACATGTTAAAATTGATTTCGTCATCAAACCAAAGTGGTGTTTGATCACTGTCAAAACTCTGAGGAAATCCAGACCAGAGATTAAAATTGAGGAAAAAGAAGTCTTAAAGGAAAACAGTAAATTGATCTTTATTCTCCATTCATATCAAATCAAACATCTTTTTTTATTCCTCTCTAAATCCCAAAACTTACTCCGCTTTCCCATTAGAACCAAGAAGATGATGCAAAGCAAAGCGGGTTTAAAAATCGGACAAAAACTCTTTCTTAAATGTGTACCTTTCAACACACATTTACAAGATTTGCTTATCTAATCAGAAAATAAAACATAAAATCCAACAAACTCTCCATGAGGAAATTTTGTGTATGCGAACAGAATTTACGGCCGACTTAGGAAAGAAGAAGAAGAGTAACATTTTAAAAAGCATTATGCTGAGAAAAAGTCATGAAATGTGGGAAAAGATCTCAAACATAAATGTAATCTTTGATTTACATTTTACACATTATGTGTATACACTCTCAAAGTCCGGCGCAGGCAGACTACTTAAGTAAAGTTACCCTTTTAACCGTCTCACATTGGTCGGTTTTACATATTCAAATAGTTGGTCTGTTTCTTGAGGAGGGCTTATTATTGCGTTGCACGAATGTACATTATTAAGCAAATATGAACACGAACAGAACAATGGAGGTCTCCCAGCGTATGGGCACAGATTTTGGGCAAATTATTAGTGTTAATTGATGACAAATTTAAGTGGTATGAAATTTGGGAAAGACACGATCTCCAAATGGGCACGTTTGGCAGAGATATTTGCATCCGAAGAGGAGAAAACGCGCAGTAAATTTGGAAAGTGTAAATATCTCGGCCAAACGTGCCCATTTGGAGATCGTGTCTTTCCCAAATTTCATACTAATTAAATTTGTCATCAATTAACACTAATTTGCCCAAAAATAAGACAACACCCGCTGGGAGACCTCCATTCTCGCTCCGTGCTACACTTTTGTCTCATCATCTTTACAAGATATTCAGAAACACATGTACACGCAGCATTTGGACACATGTTTTGTGGGTGTTAGGACAGAAGAAAAGTGACAAAATCGGCGCATACATAAATGAAAACTGATACTTTCGCCCATTAAAAAAATGGAATGTGTATGTACGTACTGCTTGTTTAAAATATTGAATTTCTCTCCTAATCGCACCCTCAAACATGGAAGGTTGTCCAAACAGGAAAATATGAAAATATGAAATGATGTTTAAAAATCGAGTATGCAAATAACCTGAAAAAATTTAACCAGAGCATTTTGTCTTTATCAGTTTTTACTCGAAATTCGAATTGCCTCCCGTGATCTCTTGGCTCACGTCAAATCCGAGAGTGGAGTGGGTGATAAGCAGCATATGCACCACTTTTTTTTGTTAATAACGTCTCATCTTTCTCCTTAACGCTGTTAGATAAGTGGTGAATGTAACTTCATCTTTGTGGAAAAGTGGGGAGAATTCGACCATGACTGCTTTACGCATAATGTGTTTCGCTAACAAGAAATTATTTTCTGCACTGCTGATTCAACCGACTTGTTCAGAATTTCGCTCTGGCTGGCATTTGTCAGCAGTGATTAAAACAGACGGATAGATAATCATCCATGTTATTAAATTACGAGTGTGTACCACTTGATTTCAAAAATTGCTTCCTACTTGTGTCACAAATAGGAATTTAAGTTGATATAAATATGTATGTAAATAGGGATGAATATAGTTCAAAAATGCACATTTTGCATTTTGTGTAACCAAATTCCCGAAAATGTTTCAAATTTTTCGTAAATTCGTGAAAATTAGTGATGATTATACGTCAAGAATGAATATTTTGGCTTTTCTACAACCAAATTTTCGAAAATATTTCAATTTTTTTCGTAATTTCTTGAAAATGAAGGCAGAATAGTAAACCAAAAGCTTAACAAAATCAAGTCAAACTTTCCCTATAAATATTGGTACGGATATTCTTCAAAACTTTGCATCTTATCAAGTCCCAAAACACTATGATAAGTCGGGTCTCGAACTCTCATCTTTTGTCCTTTGTTTAAAAGAAGTAACAAAGCCTTGTTACAACGAGGTCGAGGGAAGGTCAGAGGATTTTTATGGGAAAAGCAAATGTAATTCTCTCCGTAGAAAATTAATCCTTTCCCATGACTCTGATTTCGTAAATCCTTTCAACAACAATAATCGTGCACATTCCGACTCCAAGTTTATGTAAGGCTTGACTATTTCGTCGTTACAACGATTACGTATCATGAGTCAGTGGCCGCGGAAGCTGTGGGGACATCCTAAAATTGTAGGATAGGGGAGGCCGGGGTTTATATAAGATGGGGAGATGATGGGGACATCGAACAACCGTGGGGACATTGTCCCACCCTTCCGCGGCCACTGGTTATCGTTGTCCTAGTCTTGGATATTTTGTTAAAATTAAATTTGTCGCATTATGTATTTCTTCAGTTCGTATAAATAAACCCATAAATTCGGAAATTTCAAAACAAACAAGTTTTGTTTTAACATAAAATGACGTGCTTCCACTTTTATATTTTGATGTTTTCCACCATCTCGATAAATCTTGCAGAGATCACATCACATTTGCTAACAAGTCGAAGCAGAATTGTTGATTTATTCCGTGAAACAAAGTCGGTCGGCAGAAGAAGAAAACGTGTTGGGATATGAACAGCTATAAGTTTGCTCGTTAATACATGAGCATGTTTGTTGATTTGGTCGTGTTTAGGCTTTTATGACTTTAATAAAAACCCCACCTTCGTGAAATATGTAACTGGTTTGGTTTAGTTTGATAGATATTGAAATATTGTGCCAATCGTATCATGGGGTTTAGTGGTTTTCAATTTTTTGAAAACTTGTCCTAATTAAAATTTGAAATTATTAGATATGTAAATGGTTCATGAATCTTTACTAAATTTATTACATTTTTTAAGATTAATAAAAAATCTACCTTAGTTGGTGAAATATCTGGTTTAATATTGAAATATTGTCCTAATATCGTATCTTTGAGGTTAGTTGTTTTCAATTTTTTGAAAACTTGTCCTAATTAAAATTTGAAATTGGTTCATCAATCTTTACCAAATTTAGCATATTTTTCTACATGACGAATTTTTTACATGTTATTTCTACATTTTATCGTCCTAACTAAAATTTGAAATTATGATTTACTAAATTTATCGCCTTTTTCTAAATTACAATTTTGTGTGATTTCTACATTTGAGACTTTTAACATTTTTATCTGCATTCTGTAATTAAGGAAAGTTCGATGACATTTGAATGGATGGGTTAACTTGAACGTTGGCATGATTCACTTACATCACATCCGACTCTTTTATAAATAGGAAATTGGATCTCAAAGAATATCGGTAGCTATTTACATACGCCTTTATGAACAGAAGAGGAGTAAAGTGTCAAGTTTTTTTTCTCTTGTTTAAATGGACAATTAAACCGATTGGGCAGCTGATAACCTTGCAGCAATAAAAGTTGGTGTCGACTGACGAATGAATATTAAGACGGGTCCCTGACATTTTTGCATTACTAATCCCGTGAACATTAAAATAATTGCACATCAACCAACCAAAAGTTCTCAGAGAGTTGGTGAAATAAAAAATCAGACAAGAATTTGGGATGTGATTGAAGACAGTGGCCGCGGAAGCGGTGGGGACATCTGGGGACATTAACATTGTAGGATGGGGGAGGGATGGGTTTATATAAGATGGGATATGATGCGGACATCGAACAACCGTGGGGACATTGTCCCTCTGTCCGCGGCCACTGATTGGAGACACAAGGATGATGAATATTATGGTAAATAGGTATTTGTTCACGCTGACTGAGCGATGTTGGTGTAGCACAACTTAACCTTAACTTGGTGTTTGTCGCTGATTTTGAAATATTGATTATTGATCACTCAGATTATCGATTGATAGCCATACATAAGAAATACAAATCCAAATCTTAAACTCCTCCTTGGAAGAGTAAGACTTTTTTAGATTGTGTTTTGCCTTGCCAAATTTGTTAAGGTGAGAATGTTTGGTATGCCAATTTAAAAAGGAACTTTGTTCATTGTTACACAGTCGTCTTTGTCAATTGAATTAGCTTTTTTTGTATGGTGGGATGCAAATATAGTATGATTGTGGTGGTGGTGGTAGCCAGTGGCCGCGGAAGCCGTGGGGACATCTGGGGACATTAACATTGTAGGATAGGTGAAGGAGAGGGTTATATAAGATGGGCAGATGATGGGGACATCAAATAACCGTGAGGACATTGTCCCTCTGTCCCCTCAAGCTTCCGCGGCCACTGACTGATTGGTGGTATGCAGGGGATAAGCTCATTCTTGAGAATTTTGATAAGATGCCTACTCACTCGTGCACGTTGAAAACTTTCAACCCTGCATGTCGTTGGTCCCAATAGATAATTGATTGGATTCGATGCGATATGTGATTGAATATTCGATTTGCTCAGCTCCACCACCAACTATGAACTCTGACTAACAGTATACGCAATTTGGTTGAGATGCGATTGAGTCTATTTCTGTAAAAACATGATCGCTCGTAACCCCATAAATCCTTAATGGATCGATCCACACCTGGTGTCTTGCTGCGCTTACAAATTCAATTACAATGGAATACACAATTCAATTATTTTACTCATGTGCAGAGTTATTTTCTCTTTTTAACATTTCTACATTAGAAATACACAGTGGCCGCGGAAGCCGTGGGGACATATTATTTGGCATGGTTTTGTCGGGGTTGTCTCCAGTGGCCGCGGACGGAAGCTGTGGGGACATTAACATAGGATGGGGGGAGGGACGGGTTTATATAAGATGGGGAGATGATGGGGACATCAAATACTCGTGAGGACATTGTCCCTCTGTCCCCACACCCTTCCGCGGCCACTGATTATACATACTTTAGCTTAAGGTTACGTTATGCATATTTACTCCTGGCGAACTTTTGTGTGATACAAAATTTTTATGAAAATTTAAATTTTGCCCTTGTCATTTCCTCATCTTGTGTGGTTTTTCATGTTCCCATAATTATATCCAAAACTCCATTTTGGTCACAGTTTTGTTCAGCAGGGTGTAAACTTGAGAGGATAAATTGAGATTCAAATTTGCTCACTACGCAGTCGGTCCTCTGTGAAATAAAATTGCTTATGTCAAATCGAGCAAAGCCGGGGAGAAGAAGATGAGATGAAATGCGAAGATGAGTGACTGGGAACACAACACTTTAAAGCTTGTGAAAAAAAGCGTCATTGTCCCAAATTATGTTTGCCCACGGAGTGACCAAACATCATTTCACGATTCCCGTAAACGAAAAAATCCTTAAGAAAGGCACACTCGAGGTGGTGCTACACAATGCAGGCTGGCTGCTGTTTAGCCCGAGGAAGGCCTTATGTACGAGGCATGGTTGTCTGTCCGTCTGTCTATCGATTACACGCGTAAAAGTTTTCCAACCGACTTGAAATTTTGGATATACAGAGAATTTGCAAAATTTGGAATTATGATTGGTCTTATGTACGAGGTATGGTTGTCTGTCCGTCTGTCTGTCGTAAAAGTTATCCAACCGACTTGAAATTTTGGGCACACCGAGAATTTGCAAAATTGGGAATTATGAATTTCGAAGATGAGCAAAATCGTTTCCTATTTTACATTTTTATGGTCTAAAAATATTCGTATTTGCAATTCATGTTATTTATATATCACTTTTACACAATATTATCAGGTTGAGCCCGAGTCGACTAATAAAAATAAAAATATTAAACCAAAAAAAAACAGATTTTAACAAATTACGGAAATTACGGGACTTGAAAAATAAAAATTTTGTAACGAAAAAATAAAAATGTCGTAATCTCAACAATTAGTAACTACCTGGCTCGGGCTACATGAGTTCTCCACATTCCTCCACACGGGACGGAAAAAAGACTTTGTTACCTGTCTTGTGGGTTTTTTTCGCAGGCTAATTTCACTCCAATTTTATGAAATCAAGTGTATACATCAAGTCTTAGGGAAAGAACAGTGAGAATTGTGTCTAAATTTCTCGTGGGTTTTGGTTTTTGATGCAATTTTCTAATTTATTTATCTACTCTTGGATGCATTCAAGCAGACCATTGTCCTGAAAAAGTGGATGGAAGCGTGCCGAATCTGATTTTGTTGACAGCCTGCCTGCCACATTTTATTTAGCAGCAATTATCTACATATATTGCCACTCGTTTCTTTCGGCAAAGTAGTCGTACTTCTGACTTTTTTCTGACTTTATTCTTCTCCAATTTGCGATATCCAGTCAGATAAACTTTCTTTTCAATAGAAATTTAAATTTTCTTATCAAGTTTCACGTTCGCGTTAAAATTCTATCGGAAAATCGTCTGTCAAAGTTTACAAATTTGTGTAAAAGAACATGCTTTTACAATGCGGAATTGGATAAAAAAGTTGGATAAAGTAGCTGAATGTAGCTGCTGCTGAAAGGGGTAGAAGAGCCGAGTTCATGATGATAATATAATGAAGACGATGATGTTTTATGTATGATAATGGGATTTTAACATCATATTTTGTATAATGAATGTCAGCAGGTGGGAAGGTGAGCTCGGACTTGTTGCACGGGAACCTGGACACTCCCCCCGGACAATCCAAGGTGAGAGAAGCTCATTTTATACTTTTTGTAGATAGCTTACATCATTTTCCTAAAGCTAACCCTTTTTTCCTGCTACTTTCTTCCTCTCTTCCAAAGTGAGAAGCCCACTGCGGACTTATTCTTAATCACTACTCATCATTTTAGTTGCGTACCATCTCGAATGTGAATTTAATGAAGAAATTCATGTAATAAATCCGAGATCAATTTTATTCACGTTCAGACTGTGTGGTTCCAGCTCTCAGTTTCTATCCAAGGAACAGAACATGATTCCTATTTAATTTGAGAGTCAGTCAGACAAGTCGAAATTTTTGTGTATCTTTTACACAAATGTTAATGTATGTACAGTGTAAATATAAGAATTCGTAAGTAAAAATTCGATGGATGGACGGACGACAGCAGATTTCCGATTTCGAAGAATCCTTTTATCGATTGTCACGACACGACGCAACCGAAATCAAATTTGAGAACGATGAGTTGAAAAATAATGGGAGCTTTTTTTAACCAAAATCTCAAATCTTGACAAGTTCCTGATTGTCTATGACTGACTTTGAACTTTGTAGGAATGATTACATCGCATTGTGATTTTTGCCTGCTTCGTGGATAGAAGATTTTCTTGGTTGGGGAGCAGTGGCCGCGGAAGGTGTGGGGACATGTGGGGACATTAACATTGTAGGATAGGGGAGGGACGGGTTTATATAAGATGGGGAGATTATACAACCGTGGGGACATTGTCCTTCTGTTCCGCGGCCACTGTTACAGTCGACCAATTCTATTTTTATTATTGGTCGAGCGATGTAAAATTGTAAATTGTTGATTTAGTTAGGTGGGTTCTTCATAATAATGAAATGAAGTTGGTGGTGGACCGTGTATTGCATCATTTTAGTTATTTATTACCTTGAGGCTACAGATATTCCATTATATGCAAATAAGATTATTCTTCATTTTTTCCTCGATACCTGCCTGGCTGGGCCAATTTTAGGGAAAAAAGTGAATCTTTTCTAATTCAAAATTGATGAATTATTGTGACGCCATTAAAGTTTGGTAGTAAGTAAAAGGTTCGTTATTTGAAATTGTGGAAGGCTGTGAGTCGCTGAACAATGGGGTGGTTTCCAGTAGCTAATTTAAAAGTGACTGTAATATTGGATGTAGAATCGATCCAGTGGCCGCGGAAGGATGGGGACAAAAGGGACAATGATGTCCCCACGGTTGTTCGATGTCCCCATAATCTGCCCATGTTATGTAAACCCCTCCCTTATCCTACAATGTTAACGTCTCCAGAAGTCCCCATGGCATCCGCGGCCACTACATAGATGATGATAATACCAAAGGAACAGTGGCCGCGGAATACTGGTGACAGAAGAACAATGTCCCCATGGTTATTCGATGCCCCCATCATTATATAAACCCTTCCCTCCCCAATCCTACAATGTTAATGTCCCCAACGCTTCCGCGGCCACTGTATCGAATAAATCTGACGAAATGAAAATAGCCTTGTCCAGTTTTTCTCTAAATGCAAGTTTGAAGCTCAAAAAATTAAGGATTGGTTGGGTGGATGGCATGTTTCACGTATAAATACGATTACGATTACGGCTGCTATTGAATAGGTATTCTTTTTCGTGGATTGGATTGGATCGTGTGTGTGTAGCATTGATGTTCGTCATTGGTCCGTGTTAAATTAAAAATACATCTCGACTCGTATGTATTTGGTTGGATGGTTGGTAAAATATTCAAATTTAGATTGGATTTCTACGTGGAGCTGGATTTTAGATTTAGATTGATGAATTCTTGGCGCAGCTGGACTTGGACATTTGATCAAATCAAGGATTTGGGCTCTTTTTGTTTCTTCTCGGACAAAAAATACTCACCGTCAGCTTCAGCTCGACAACAATTCAAATCCAAATCCGATTCAATAGCACAATAAGTACTTCATGTATGTATTTATTACGTGGAAACACTGCCAGAGCTGAAAATGGTCTCCCTCTGGATAAAAACGAAATCCTAATTTTCCTCTCTTGTCCTATTTTTACTTGTGTTTCACATCTCGTCGACAAGATTTTGTTTAATTGCGGGTCTCATGTTGGGTAATAATAATATTGGATTCCAGCAGCAGAAACTTATTTTTTTGTCACTTTTTATTATAAGTTTGTATTGAATGTTTGATTTTAAAGAAAGATTAAAATTTCTGAAAATAAGTAGAAAACTTAGGATTCATTCATATACCTGCACTGTTAAAAATCTGAAAGAGTGACATATTGATTTGGTAATAATTTCTTGGTATTAGTTTGTTCCTGAAGGATAAATATTTCATTACCACGACCACGACATTACTAAAGGGTAATACCCGTTAATACGAGTCATATATGCACTCCGGTCAGTACTGATTTATTACCAGTTTTCTAAGTTTTTATCTCTTATATTATTTTTACTTGTGTTTCACTCACATCTCGTCAAGATTTTTGTTAATTGCGGGTCTCATGTTGTGTACATACATAAACGCTAAAATATTGAATTCCACTCTTGCCCATTATTAGAACCTGAATTTTTTCACTTTTTATCATAAACACAGTTTGTATTGAAATGCTTGATTGTAAACAAAGATTAAAATTTTAAAAGAAGCTGAAAAAATCATCATTATTATTAGGACTCATCCCCAACCGGCTCTTGTGGTCTTGTACATAAATAGTATTCATATTTATCTGAAAATACGTATCTATGTCACAGCATCATCATAGAAGTATTGTGGTTTATCTTTGGTAAAATTTATCCCACTTTTGACAAGGAGAATTTTGATGAGGATTTATGAATGCGTTTTTCATAGTGGAATACATATTTGCAGGATTTTTTTCTACATTTTCTTTCTCCTGGGTTGTATTTATTCCCTCATAGTTTTTATGTTGATTTGATAGAAATCTTTTAATAAATGGATCCTTCTCGTGTGGTTTACAAGGAGAGATTAGAGACACAAATCCGGGAGCTACATATCACTTTAGCTTATTTTTCTGCTACCAGTAGTAGTTCTGCAAGATCGGAGATCCGCTCGTATGAATGAGGAGGATAAAGAGCAAGTTTGAAATGTTGGAAATTACCAGTGGCCGCGGAAGGACAGAGGGGCAATGCCCCCACGGTTATTCGATGTCCGCATCATCTCCCCATCTTATACAAACCCATCCCTCCCCTATCATCCTACAATGCCAATGTCCCCACGGCTTCCGCGGCCACTGGAAATTACTGATGATCATCATGATCATGACACAATATACACTCCTCTTAATAATAACTACGAACAGAGCCATTCTTACTTATTAATGTCAACTCAGGCTACCCCGTATGCCCCGTCGAATGTTATCTTAATGCTAATAATAATAAGGAACAGAGCAGAAGAATAATAATGAGGTTGACTTATGGCACGACACGACGACTCCTCTCCTCGAGAAAAGAGAGACAAAGTGTGCAAATGGCAAAAATGGATTGGGACACTCAACGTTAAAATGGAATAATTAGTCTCTTTCAAAAATCTAAAACCCTTGTTTTGAGTTGATTCTGCTTGGCACGGAGAGCTCCATACACCAGCCAGAAAAAAAATGTCACATCGCTTCTGGGATATTTATTCCTCTAAATAATAATGAAATGGCTGCTCCTCGTTCCTCTGAAAAATGGAGACTTCAAGCACTTTTTCTTTAAAAAAATCATCATATCTCTTCTTTCATAGTACAAGAAATTTGCTCCCCCGTGTAAGAATAGACTTTAAAAATGTCACTTATCTTGAACCGAATGATACTCTAATTTCGTTTCCAATTCTTTTGAAACATTTCACTCAAGTTGAGAGGTTTAATTTAACAGAGAGTATAATGCAAGTCTTCTTCTATGAATCTCGAACATAGTGACACCAGGAAAGTGCACCTGACGACACATTTGTCATAGCCATCCATATCTTGTTCTTGCGTAGGAAAGAAAAAAAAAGTTACCAGCGCAGCGTTTGGCCCTTTCTTCGCTTTACGTCAACCGTTTACTTACTTTACCGACCGAGTTGACTTGTTGTCTCCGCTGATATCCAATTATTTTTACGTTTCGAATCGCATACTTTGAACTTTTTATTCGGAGAGAGCCAGCCAGCCATGTGTTCATTTCCTACTTCTTGTCATTTCATTCTGGTGGTAAATAGGAGTCTTGTCTTTTTGCCCATTTAACAGAGGCAGCATCCTCGACATCCACGGGCGTAAATATAATGTGGGTGATTAAGGAATTTGTTCCTTGGTGACGGAGGTTCACAACTCTGATTTGTTTGCGATGATGTTCGTAAGTAAGCAGTGGCCGCGGAAGGAAGGCGTGGGGACATGTGGGGGGATTAAAATTGTAGGATAGGGGGAGGGGGAGGGGTTTATATAAGATGATGTGGACAACCATCTTATAACATCTTATAACATCTTATGACATCTCATCGAACAACCATGAGGACATTGTCCCTCTGTCCCCACACCCTTTCCGCGGCCACTGTTCGTAAGTACACAAACACAAGCAAATAGATTGGTTGGCCTTATGTAATCTGCGAGAAGACGGAGAAGCTGAAGAAATCCGATCGTTTACTGAAATTTAAGGAATCTTGCTCCGATTCCAAATGTCATTTGTATTGTTTTTGAAGCTTTGAGACCATGTGGGCCAATTAAAGAGCAACATTTGTGAGGCCAGGCCAGGCCACCAGCAGAGAAGAGAGGAGAAGAATTTGATGCTTTATTGTACAACAACCCTTTTCTTTCCCTGTTGTCTAAATATCTATGCACCTCGTTATTTATGTACCGATTGTAATTACTGTCATCTCATGTAACCCCGCTACTAATACGAGTTCAGTTATTTCGCTACGACTACCAGTGGCCGCGGAAGGTTGAGGGGACAATGTCCCCACGGTTGTTCGATGTCCCCAATGTTATATAAACCCTTCCCTCCCCTATCCTAAAATGTTAATGTCCCCACGGCTTCCGCGGCCACTGGCTACTTACTACTACTGCTTTTTTTACATGTCTTAAAAATGTTATACATAATTTATTACAGTACTTTATACATACTAATTACTTTAATTTTCTCTTTTTTAGATGATGCTGCCCGAAAATATGGCCAGGTTTTTGGCCGCCATGCAAGAATCCGTCGTATCCGCGGCAGCTGGAGACCACTCGACGCAAAGTAGTCAATCCAGTGTCACGTCGAATTCGAAGAGCAATAATCCCCTCAACTTTGCCAACATTAGCAGCCTCGTGCAGCCCCCGTCGGGAGGGTCGCCGGTCCGATCGCCGTCCACGAATGGGTCGTACAGTAACCATTCGTCGGGTTTGGGGGGACTTCATCCCCAAGGGCAGCAGCAACACCATCACCACCACCACGGCAGGGACAATGGTAATGGAAACGGGCACCTTTTCTCACAGCACAACAAGCATAAAAGTAAGAAATCTTTGTTTAAATAGATTTTCTTTGAGCGTATTCACGTCAATGTTTGCAAATTAAGCAATATAACTTGCAAATTTTTGGGAAATTTCGTCTCAAAACACTCATGTCAATCTTCGGATATCTTGCAAATTGATTATATGTATGTAACTTGTGAAATTTTGCGAAACCTTGCAACTTTCGCAAAACTTTTTTCTGGAAAATCATACAAATGATTTTTTTCGCAAATTTGCCCAGAAATTTGCCATGTTTTTATTAGTCCAAAAATCACTCCAAAAATTTTTTTAGCTTCACAACTTTGCTTAATCCGAAATAAGACATAGTTTGACATGAATACGCTCTTCTTATTTTTGCTGTAAGGAAAGTTTGTCGGTTAAAAGTTTCTTTCTTCCAAAAAATTAATACAAATAATCCATCGATTCCTCCACAATAAATTTATTTCCCAATTTCATTTCACCCTTTCTTTTCTCAAGCTTGGGAAGAAGTTTGGTGGATTGAATTAATATATAAAACCGAGCTGGTTACATAAGGAAAGGAACAATATAAAAGATGAGAAGGGTTTTCTGATCAGAATTCCGAATTGTTGTGCCATTTAGCCAGATAAATACTGGGCGTTGACAGTTTCTGGTTTTACGTTTATTGTCCGTCTCTCTCTCCCTATAAATTATTATTATTTCCTTCCTTCCGAGTCTTTTTGTGGGAAAACGCATCGCAACTTAATATTTGGCTACCCATAAAAAAGAATGAAATGAACTCAACACTTTGATGGAAATGGGTTCGATCGTCCAATCCAATTTATTATTATTCCTCCTTTGTATCGCAGACTTTACCCTTTCATCTCACGTTATAAAATTTATTATTGCAAATATTGAATTAAAAAACCCAGTTTAAAAAAATGGAATGAAATGAAATGTATCGCTGGGAAGGTACTTACTTATTATTTACTTTGGGCTAATATGAGAAGAAGAAGGGTGGAAAAATAACTGGGTTACTCTTTATTATATGGATACATTCACCCTTTTTTTCACTCTCGAGTCCGGCTATTTTCCGTCGGAAATCCTTTCGGTGAAATAAAAAAACATTTGCACTTGTATCCATTCAATCGAATTTTAGATTCCGGTGAATTTTTACCCCGTTCAGTTCAGATTCCGGCCGGAGAGTCCTTTTCTTATTGGGAGATTTGATTGCTTTGTGCAAAGGTGTGTGTAGGTAATGGGGAGGATGAGGGTCGAATAAATAAGTACGAGTTTTTGTGAAGGTTATATATTATAGTGAGACTGAGATTCTGTATTGTTGGGTAATATACGCATATGCTGGCTTGAGGTCCAAGGGCTCATTGCCATCAGGGTCTTGTCGTACGGAAAGTTTTTCATAAGCATCCAACCAAACACACACACTGAACTGGTCGTTTTTTATACAAAATGGCTCAGAATTTTATATCAAAGACTTTCTTTCTTTCATGGTTTGTTTTCAAAGATGGGATTTTATTTCAAAGATTCTATTCAGGGTTGCATTCTTAATTTTGATGTTTAAAACCTGGGAATGTGATGTGATGTGAACCCGTTCGGTTGAATTTTATTCGTTTTTTTTCTGTTAAGTGCTGCACCTTTGATTGAGCAAATAGTGACAAATTTAGCCTGGATTTGTTATAAGAATCTTTTTTGGCAAAGTATTTGTTGAGATAGCTGTCGTCTCACGGCATGAATTTGTATGGTAAATATTACGCAAAACTAGATTTTCTTAAGACACTTTCAGTTTCATTGAATTTAGTAAATATGTAAGTAAATATGGCTCGTTTTTACCTTACTTTACGTCTTTAAAGCAGATTTTAAGAGCAGATGTACAATGTCAAAGTCTGGTCAAATAGTTGGCCCAGAAACTTAACTCTTTCCTTCACCGTGAAGACAAAATGTTTGAAGTGTGTAGAAAGAAGGGTTATTTTCATAGGTATTGTACTTATGTGCAGCTCAAACTGGTTGAAATTGGTTTTTCAGAGAGTTTTTAATCCTTTCCACCAGCTTTGAGCCAGTCGACATGAGAAAATCTTTTGTTTTTGTTGATTTTCTTAAAATAGCCTTGTACTTTTTGACCATATGTACATATCTTTCGGAACAAAAGATTGGTAAAATTGACGTGACCTTGTCCCTCCGAGATTGACGGGGTGGTAATGATTAATGATAAAATTTTAGTTTTACATGGCTGGACTAATCCTTAGTATTTATGGTGAAAGAAAGGGTTGAGGCTGGAAATTTAGGATCCCTACGGAGAAATGTAATTTCATCGCGATCCACTCCACTCCCGGCGGCGTAGCGTCTTTGTGCTTTGAGATGCTTGATTAAGGAAATTGGAATTCGGGTTGGGATGAATTCGGGGTTCGATTAATGATGAAAAGAAGGAGAAAAAATAGTTTCAAGCCGAACAAACGAGGAAATTAAGTCTTCTTCTCTATAATATGCTTGCATTCAGTGGCCGCGGAAGATGTGGGGACATCTGGGGACGTTAACATTAGGGGAAAGGGGAGGGATGGGTTTATATAAGATGGGGAGATGATAGCGACATCTAACAACCGTGGGGACATTGCCCCTCTGTCCTTACCACCCTTCCGCGATCACTGCTTCCATCCCTGTAATTGATACTAATCAACTCAAGTGTAAACAAGTACTATTTACGATTTTTCACCAAATTTCTCCCCGAAACTGAAAACGCACACCTCTTGAATTGAATAATGATAAAGGTCAGAGAGAGATTTGTGAAGTATTGTAATTCTGCATCCGCGTGGAATAATCAACAACACCCCATCGTCGTCATTTGAATGGGAAATCTCTCACTCTCTCAATTTCCGTTGTTGCTGAACCCAAAAAACTTGTAACACCAAATTAAGGGCTAAACCCAAAAATACATACGTAGCATACTACTTATTCCAGAAATGTGTATGTTTATAAAGATTAGATTAGCCAAGCAAAGCCCTTTTTTGATCCTGAGTGGGGGACACAATGAAACCGTGAATGAACGCTTTGTTGATTATTTGATGTGAATAATACAAAATCCGCAGTATTTTTGACACGTTTTGAGAGTTTTTGTTGTTCCCAAGTGGTGTACAGTAGGGGACCATGCTAATTGTTGGTTATATATGCTGACACCCTTAATTAAGTTGTGCACAGATATTTATTTCTGATCAATGCTACATTAAAATTTACCAAGTTAAATAATCATTGATTGGATCATTTATGAGCTAAATTTCCGTTTGGTTACAAAATCTGCAGTACTTTTGACGCATTTTGAGTGTTTTACGCTCTTAGAAAACTTGTATTAATTCGGAGTAACTCTACCGGCAAGGTAATAACGGGTATTACCGTTTAGTATGAAAAATTTACCCCTCAGTAACAAAATACTACCAGTCCGGTAGGAAGTTATTACCAAATCAATACCAGTACTGGAGTAAATATGTAAATCTACCAGATTTTTAGCAGTGTACATATTTACCCCGTTAATGATTAATTGGATTATGATGCTAATTTTCCTATTGCTAATTTCTTAATTGCAGGTCGTGGATTGGCAGCATTTCCCGTGATCCGAGAAGGTCTTTTAGGTAAAGGAGCAGGCCCCATCGACTACACGCGATACGTTCGACGCTTTGGCAACTCGATGGAATGCGGTTACCAGCAATGTCGCGAACTTAATTACAGAGAACATTTCCACTGTCAAGGTATGCAAAAATTTGTACGATTCATGAATTAATAAGTCGATTAATGAACACGGGGTAAAAACTTGAAATCAAAGATACATATTCCTCAACACTTTTGGGTCTGGTCCAAATCGTCAAAATATTTTTAATAGATGGCCAATTAACATGATTTTTGCAATGTTTTAACCTTTGCAGAGTGCAGCGACGGGACTCGAGTTTTTGTCAAGAAGGAAGAAATGATCCGACACTTTAAATGGCATAAGAAAAGGGATGAAAGTCTTCAACACGGGTTCATGAGGTAGGTTCAACTGTAAATATAAATATTCCTTACGCCTTCACCACTGCGGTTTTATGCATCATTTTGCATCATGAGACATAGATAATGTACCTTCAGCTACATACTTATATGCATTATAAGTAGGTGAGAAATTAAGTATGTGGGCCGAGTTTTACGTGGTTGGTGTGTTGGATTACAATTATTATTATTTTGGTGTGGTGTGGGCTATAATATTTGACTCTTTTTCAGATACTCCCCGATGGACGATTGTTCAGAAAAATTCCCAAACTGCTCACATAATAGGAAACAAACTCACTACCATTGTTTGAAGGTAAATTAATGATTGAATTGAATAAAATGTTCTTGTCTCCTTCCACCCATCAGCAGAGACGATAATTTGGTCACTTTAGTTTCTGTGTATTTCAAGGCAAGGGCGTTTTCATGGCTTGATGATGATTATGATGATGGTTGGTGTCTGGCTTGTCTTGTCGTTTATGTTGACTGTGACAAATCTTCATTGCCACCTAATTTAACCCAAATTACTTGTTGTGGGCAGTGGCCGCGGAAGGTGTGGGGGCATTAACATTGTGGGATGGGGGAGGGACGGGTTTATGTAATGATGGGGACATCGAATAACCGTGAGGACATTGTTCCACTGTCCCTATAATTCCGCGGCCACTGTTCTTTTGGTATTATCATCACTATAGAGCATATATATGCAGTGGCCGCGGAAGCCGTGGGGACATCTGAGGACATTAACATTGTAGGATAAGGGAGGGATGGGTTTATATAAGATGGGGAGATGATGCGGACATCGAACAACCGTGGGGACATTGTCCACACCCTTCCGCGGCCACTGGTTGTCATGTATTGTCACTTTGTGTATCCATATTTGCTGTCACTTCTTACATTACCTGTCGATATCGAATCTCAATTAACCATTTGGCTGGGCGAAACAGTGCAACAAAGTCTTTGCAGTGATTGATTTAGGGATAAGTACAGATCCACTTTCATTCAAGGCAGGGTGACGCTAACTCGAATCGAATACGATCATAATTCTCGGCACGTTATCCAATCCACTCATTGAGAAGCAATTCGTATGGGAAAAAAGTAGACAATTATGATGTGCAAATGAATTGACACCTTCAATCGTTGATTTATTGAGTTTCATTAATTAACGCGAAAAAAATGAGGGAGAGAGAGACTGCTGTTACAAATTTCCCTTTTGATTCCAACATGCATATCCTTCTGACCAGTGGCCGCGGGACAGGGGGGATAATGTCCCCACGGTTGTTCGATGTCCCCATATATCTTATATAAACCTCTCCCTCCCCCATCCTACAATGTTAATGTCCCCAGATGTCCTGACACCTTCCGCGGCCACTGCTTCTTTCTTATTAATGCGCATTTCATTGGACTTGATCTATATCTGTCGCATGTTCCAATTTATTATTATGTGACTGACGGACAGAAGCAATAATTGGAAATTGAATAATTTTATATGAATGTTTTTTTTCCTTGAAATTTTAGGATGCCTGTGAAAAAGTTTACATTAGCACGTCCGACGTACAAATGCAGTAAGTGTGATTTATAAATTTACATGGGTCGATTTTTGATAAATTCTATGAAATCGTAATTTTTAAAAATTAGTGCAAACTATCACCGCAAAGATTCCGCCATAATTCAAGAAGGGTTCCAAAGATTTCGAGCCGCAGGTAAGTTAAAAAGAATACAAAAAAATCTTCGGAAATACAAAAACTAACGACTATTTTCCTCTGTAGAAGATTGCGGGACGGACAATTGCACTTTCCGACATCAGAAAACGACCCATTTCCATTGTCGAAGACCCACTTGCTCATTTACATTCAAGAATAAAGCGGATATGGGTATGAAAACTGAAATTTGTGTATTTTTAAAACAATGAATGGAATTTTAAAATAAAATTTAAAACTTACAGAGAAACATAAATCCTACCACATAAAAGGTATATAAAATTTTCATTACATAGAATCATGAAATTCTCATCATTTCTGAAAATATGTCCATAAATTAATATATATTTCCTTCATTTAGACGAACAACTAAATCGTGACGGTTTCAAGAAATTTATGAAACATGAAGAATGCTTATTCGCAAATTGTCGATTTTCTCGCGTTTGCAATCACATCCATTGTATACGAGAAGGATGCAATTACGTATTGCATTCCAGCGGGCAGCTTTATTCGCACAAGGTGAGTATTGCTAAAAATATATGAATTTCGCAAAAATAACATGAATTTCGCAAAAATAACATGAATTTCGCAAAATTACGCAAATTTTGTACATTCCAATTTTAGCGCAAACACGAGCGACGAGACGCCGAGTTAGCTTACCGGAAGTATAAACTGGCTCAAAGTCTGATGAAAGGAAGTTTCACGGGAGACTTAAGCACGCTCAGTTTTAGCGATTCGTTCCTCGCGAATAAGTCGGAAGAGGAAAACAGTCGCTCCAGTTTTAACGAAAGTGGTGGCGGCGGCGGCGGGGGCGAAGGGGGCGAATCCGAGGATCGCATGGTTTCGTATAAAAAGGTCATCCAGATGTGCAATTGTGATGTCACTCAGCAAGAACATTTCCACTGTAAAGTTGACACTTGTCTGAACGCGTTGTTGGGGTATGTACTTTTTTTATATTTGACAAAATCTATCAGGTGTATGCATTAGCATAATCATGGTGCGATTTGTTTCTCAGGTCGGTCGACGTGGCAGCTGAACACTTTAAAAATCATGAGATGGAAGACAAGATTTCCTCATTAGCGTATTTTACGGTATGTCGTGTAGCATATTAATATTAGGCGGTTAGCAAATCCACGCTTTAAAAATGTACGTAATTTTTCCAATCTCTTGAGCATTCTAAATTTCCGGGGAACGTATGAAAACAAATCAGTGTTTCTTTTCTTGCTGGTTTGCTACATTTCTTGTACTGGAAGGCAAGAAATGCAAGAAATTCGAGGTGCAAGAAATTGGGAGAAAGTGCAAGAAATATTCGTTATTTAGCCACGCACAGTATGAAGAACAGCGGCGTAGTTTCTTGCGCCGGGCATTTCTTGCAGGCCAAAATATTGAGCTGCAAGAAACCACTTTCTTGCAAGTGGTTACTTGTACACCCGAAACACAGTGAAAATGTTCAAAGGATATTAAAAAGATACCTATTTCAATATCGGAAATTTTGACCAAATTCAAATTATCGGGAAATTTACAGATATTTTAAAAGCTTAGTTTTGTTAACAGCGTAATAAGTGCATATTTATGTACAGAATTAACCATGATTTTTTTGACTGCTTACTTAAAAATCCAGCGCACTAATTTATATACTCTATTTTTCCCATGTAGGTTGACCCAGCCAACTTTGACGCTCAAGACTCGACCATCCCTTGCATCTCTGCTAAATGTCCGTATCAGACGAGGGAAAAACATTATCATTGCTTATGGGTAAATTCACTTTGGTTTTAACGAGTTCCACTGAAAGATGTGTAAACCAGATAAGATAAAAAGTGGTCTAATGCGTTTATATTTATATTTTCAGGATGGATGCTCCGAGATCATTTTGGTCACTGATGAACCCTTCAAACGCTTAGAACACTTTAGAACTCATCAACTTGCTCCGAAAATGGACTATGGTGATAAAGAGGGTGAAGCCATGGACGGATTTTTCCGTAGGAAACGTAAGAATGAGTGATGGATTTATGAATTTGTTTGAAAACTTACAAATGTACTGAATTTATAGGAGGTCGTCCACCAAAGAATCGTGTTATCGAGGTCTCATCTGGAGGCAACGAGGCGATCTATACCAGTTTTAAATTACCAAAGCAAACCCCAAACATTGGAAATGGAGATGGTTCCGATTCCGATTCAAAGGTGGGTACAATTATTTAATTGAGAAAGGAGGTCTCCCAATGTATGCTTTTGACCAAATTAGTGCGAATCGAATCACAAATTTAATTAGTACGAAATTTGCGAAAGAAACGATCTCCCAATGGGCACGTTTGGCAGAGATATTTGCATCCGAAGAGGAGAAAACGCTTATTAAAGTTGACGAATTTTACACTTTCCAAATTTACTGCGCTTTTTCTCTTCTTCGGATGCAAGTATCTCTGCCAAACGTGCCCATTGGGAGATCGTGGCTTTTGCAAATTTCATACAAATTAAATTTGCAATCGATTGACACTTTGACACGATCAAAATCTAGTTTAATAAAAATCTGAGAGCATACGTACGTTGGGAACTAGCTCTTATTTGTCAAACTAATTAATATTATTTACTTGTTTACAGGACCCAATTGGATTTTTATCCTATCCAGAAGACGTAAACTGCAACAATGACGCCTGTCCGTATCAGCGATCATCGGACAAAGAGTCTCCCAGCAAATGTCACTACCACTGCAATCATCCTCGATGTCACTTTTCTGTGTCCGATCTTCACAAACTTTCCAACCACCTTCGAGAATTTCACAGTGCTTGTGATGTCGTCGAAGGGTTCAAGTACTTCGACAAATCGTGGGACTGCGAGGTTCGAAAGTGTAATTTTAACGGAGCCGTGGACCATTTTCATTGCGTCAGAGATAGCTTTAGCTGCTCCAAGGTAAATGGAATGGAATTAATTGGGGGTATTCATTACAAGTTCGCATGTTCACATTAATTTTGCAAAAAAATTGCGAACTTGGATACACAAGTGAATTTTCAGGACAGTTTTTTTTGAAAACTTGCAAACTTCATTTTTTGCTAAAGATGCGAAATCGTAATGAGCATAATTTTGAAAAAAATTGCGAACCATGTAAATACTTGGAGATGGACAAGTTCGCAAGTGAGTTTTCAAGCCATATTTTTTTGCAAACTTGCGAACTTTGTTTGTTGCGAACTCGTCATGAATACCCCTAATGTTTATTTTGCTCTTATTATTTGAATCATAATTTTTCATAAAATTTTAGCAATCGGAAATGATGAACCACGAAGCAGATTTTCACGAGGGGAGGTCAGGAACTCCAAGTAGTGAAGATGAAAGTGAGTCCAATAAACCATCCACTGCTCAAGGTGCGACTGACCACTAACTAATCTTAAAATGATGCAAACAAAATCATTTATATGCTAAAATTGTGTTTCTCTTTGTTTCAGTAGTAAAATCAAGTGGTACTTTTTACCCGACTTATTCACTGGACAAATCAAAAATCACTTCCAATGGGGGCACCGTGATGGATTTATCCGGTTCGAATGGAATTCCAGAGACGAATGGTGAGAAATAACACGCTAAAAATATATTAGAAATTGTTCTATATTAGAAATTGTTTAAATATTCAGAGTCTAAATCGGTCACGGATCACTCGCTCAGTCGAATTTTGCAAATTCCATCGCCAGACAATGGTGAAACCCAGTATGGACCCGAGATTGCGTGTGGCCGTCCATTCTGCAAGTTAAAGAGGAAGCATCACTTTCATTGTCATCTTTGCAATCAGGTATGTAAATGATAAATATGCGATGATATATAGAACATCCCGAGTAGAAATCACTGTGTCGAATTCCGCAGAAATTTTGCATAATTCTGCAAAAAATCTGCAGAAACGTGTGTGCATAATTCTCCATTTTTCTGCACAAATCGCTCCATAAAGATTTCCTGCAGAAAATCGAGCCAAATTTCTGCAGAAACACGGTTCAAATTTGTACTTATGTAACTACTTTTGTGGAACGGATTTTCAAAATTTTTTATAAATTCACTTTAGGCATTTTCCGAACTGGAAAAATTACGCCCCCACGTGCTCAAGCATAGCCACGTGTCACCCTTGAAAGCCCCCGAGTCCGACCATTCGGACGAAGACTCTGTAAAAAACGAGCTAAACGAAGATAATCATGAACCCGAGAAAGGCTCCAGCAAAATTCGAGGGGACGAACAATTCCCCCAATTCGACATGGGACCCAACCCATTCCCACCGACGTCCCTGGCAAGCTTTTTAGGATATCCGGGACCCCCCTCGCCATACTTGTTCCTCCAACAAAATCAGCTAACTTCCTTGTACGCCGGGATGATGTTTGGTGGTTCACCGGGTGGCGTTTTTTCTCACGGAGGCGTCATTCCTCCCCCTCCGTCCATGGCGAATCCGGGCGGCATCCCACCCCATCTGGGCGGCACACCGCCGGCCATTCTGCCCCCCGCGGAACCCATGGTCATGCCCAGCAGCAGTCCGATGCAACTCTGCAGTCAGACGAGCAAGCGACCCTCGAGTGCGTCACCTTCGTCACCATCGTCCCCGTCAGAAGCGAAGAAGGCGAGGATGCAGATGCGAATTTTGAAAGATGAACCCGTTCCGGAAGGCTATATTCGTTTCCGGTTTAATGAAGATTGTCAATATGTTCATTGTGGTGAGAAAAATAAAATAATTCGAGAAGTATACAATAAATTTGCAATGTAAATTTGCAATTGTTGATAAATTTGCTTTAAATTTACGATTTTATTTGATTTTTTATAGGTTATCGAGAACATCAAACGCATTTCCATTGTACTCGAGAAGACTGCGGGTAAGCTTGACGGATAATAATTTTATGAACGAGGGATTTTTTCGAAATTCATAATTTTTTCATAATATTTTTATTCGTTTTACAGTTACAGCTTCTGTGACAAGACAAGATTTGTTCAACATACTGCTCGTCATGAAAGACTTGATACGTTAATGGGTTAGTTAAGCTAATTACTTATTTACATGGGTCAAGTTAGAATTTATGAAAATTTATTAAATATTATGCTGCTATTTTAAATAGGTGGAGACTTTAAGCAATTCCGTGCAAATGTGTCATGTGGAAGGCCAGACTGTTCTTATAAAACTCCGCCAGGTAAGTAGCTAATTATATTCCCGTACATTTTCAGAAAACTGGTATTAAATCACTACCGACCGGTGTACATATATTGATATCGGCTCTGGTAATAACGGGTATTACCGTTTAGTAATATTGTGCTACTGAAAAATTTACCACTCAGAAACAACCTACTACCAATCCGGTAGGAAGTTATTACCAAATCAATACTAGTATGTATGCAAATTTACCAGATTTTTAACCGTGTATCAGCCATAATTTAATTTTTATCCGAAATTACAATGCTAATTATCTATAAATAAATTACAGGAACGACGCAAGCACAAAACAAAGCGTCCCATTTCCATTGTAGCAAGTGCGAATTTGTTTGTAAGTATTACCCACAAATATGCTAATTTTGAACCATAAATTTCCTTAAATAATATGAAATTCCTTCCTTTTTATCAGGCACCGATACGAACAAAGTAGTCGCTCATCGCCGCCAGCATCAGAAACTTGATTCAATTATGGCTGCTGGATTCGAAAAATTTACACCTTCACAGAACTGCCAGGTAGGCAAAAACAAGGTATTAAGACAAGGGTCAAACCAGACCAAAATAAACACTTAATACGCAAATTGGTATACAAGGAGAAAGTGTAAAACTTGCGAAAAAAAATTTTGAAATTCTATGTGCATTTACATAATTAAATTTTGTTTATTTTTTAATTTACAGATTCAAGAATGCATCCACAGTCAAAAGCAGACCCATTATCACTGCTTGAAATGTGGCTACGCAGTTTTAGGCCTTTCGCAAATGTCTTCGCATAAATATCGTCACCTGACGGATTAAAACAGGAGAAAATTAATATTAGAAAATTATTCGTGCCTAAAAAACAAACCGATTATTAAATATTTGTTTATATAAATGTTAATTTAGTCTGAAAGTACTGTAAAAAACGAGCAGTGGCCGTGGAAGTGGGACAATGTCCCCACAGTTGTTTGATGTCCCCATCATCTCCCCATCTTATATAAACCCATCCCTCCCCTGTCCCACAATATTAATGTCCCCACATGTCCCCACGGCCAATGAAAAAATATACGACATCCTTAATATCAATCTCGTAATTTTGTAAAAAGTTAGTATTTATTTATTATTCACACAAGAAATGGGTGCCCTTATAAATGAACCAGTATTTTTTATTTATCTATGTATGCCTCATTTTTGTCGAGTTGTATAAAACCTTCGCACAAAAATGTAGCAATTTTTTGTCCAATGCAGAACTAAGAAATGTATAAAATAGATACGTAATTACACACATTGTTGCTTTCATGAATCCATTTTTGTATTGGTTTTATGTATCTCATTATTGGCAAAAAAATGTATTTGCCAATATTACTGTGAATTGAATATTTTTATTTACAGATATTTACATCAATAAGTGAGAGCTATTTATCCATATAAGTTAATTACTTTGTAAAATAGAACGTTACGAAAAATTAGCTAGTCATACCGAGGTTTAATTAATACTTTTTTTGCGAGGGACGAGGGAGAACAGGGATTTTAAAATTTAAAAATTAGCACAAATTTTAATTATGTTTCAACTCGAGTGAAATTTCCAGTGTCAATTTTCAGTTTTGCATACGTATGTAGACGCCACGTGGGTGGACACAGTGAATCTATTTTGTATGGTGTTATTAACATAGCTTTGTTTAATTGTGCCATAAATTTATAAGTAATTTTTTTTGTAAATACTTATGTATTCTCAATGCAGTTTATATTTACATGGATATGCTGCTAAATATTTAGATAAGTGTAATTATGATACATAAATCGAGATAGATAGTCATCGCATGTGTTGAATTGAATACATAGATAAAAAAGGCATTTAAATTAGCGTCAAATGTTACAAGTTACCCGTTACATTATAGTTTTAGGTATCTATAAAGTTAACTTAATAGGAATAATTTAATGTTAAGCAATTGATAATGCAAAAATTTGAGATTTAAAGTTCAAATAAAATATGACGATAAAGAATTATTACGATTTTGGCCAGTTACTCATTTACACATGCACGATTAAACTCCGTTTCACGCTATCTGAGTTCATCACATGGAGTACATTAGACGAATTATTATTTTATTATTTGACACCACTTATTTTTATTTTGGCGTACAAATCATACGAAATTGAATAATTTAAACGCCAAAATAAAAATAACGGTATGTCTGTGCAGCTAGTGATTTTTTTTACATCAAAGGCACCAAAGTCATACATAGATTTGCTCATCATGGAATCATCTTTTCCTCTTACAACCCGACACCTCCCACATTTTTTGAGGTGTGGGTATGTGACTCGCACTGCATTAGGTCGATCTCATCTAATAAATATGTACATATTTCGTTCCTTATTAATTAACAAACTGTATTTATTACATGATTTCCTCCCACTTTAACGAATTTTAAATTAACTAGACTAGCTTATTTATGTTAAATAAAGGAAAATTCACTGCTCTGAATTTTCCCAACCATCAAGACGAAAATCCTTAGTCCATAATCGCGCATTGAAACTTTTCATAACTAACTTTGCCTCAGACATGTTCATATCTTGCAATATGCTGCTGCATGTAAACTTTGTATTTTATGAACTCTTGGAACATCTTAGCTCAAAATTCTGTACTTTTGACCTCCACCCTTACAAAAATTCATGACCAGGATCTTGTACTCCATTCCTAAGCGCATGGAAATCACTTTTTCTTGACTTTCCCTCAGACATGTGCATATCTTGGACATATGTACGTATTATGCTGGTTGCACATAAAAGTAAACTGTGTGAGTATTGTATTGCATGACGCAAAAACTGGGTGTCTCATACATACAAATAAAGCTATGTATGCACATTAATATCTTGGATCATCCAATTCCAATTCTACTGCAAAATACAAAGCAGTTAAGAACGGGACGTATTTGCAGAATTTGACCATGTATTTTACCTTATTTTTACCACGCTACTTATTTCTTAGAACAAAGGATCACAATCCCAAGCGTGCAAATTTTCTTGTCCCCCAAACCCGGAAAACAGTGACAAAAAAGTTGCTTCCGTCCGGAATCCTTGCAGAGTTCGGCCTATTTCATCCATAATTGCACGCCACGCCACGTATCTTTCAAGTTGGTTTGAAATTTGAAATTAAACTCCTTCCTTCAATTTAATTTGAAATATTATGCAAATTTTTCTAAACAATCGAGACCAAGATGTTTTAGTAAGCGGCGTATGCAAACTTTTCAGGATTAACTTGTCCTCAGACATGTTCATATTCAGTGGCCGCGGAAGGGTGTGGACAGAGGGGCAATGTCCCCACGGTTATTCGATGTCCGCATCATCTGCCCATCTTATATAAACCCCTTCCTCCCCTATCCTACAATGTCAATGTCCCCACGGCTTCCGCGGTCACTGTTCATATTATTGCATTGGTTGGTATTGGATTACATGAGGCGAATTTAGTGGCTCATGTCATCGAAATAAAGTTATGGGATATCGTCAGTGGCTGCGGGAGCGTGGGAACGGAGGGACAATGTCCCCACAGTTATTTGATGTCACCATGCACCATCATCTGCCTACAATGTTAATGTCCCAACGGCTTCCGCGACCACTGAATTCTTCCATGCAAATTCTAATGTACCTGTAAAATAGGAAGTATATTTAAGAACGTACCGAATTTGGCCACGTATTCGTAGCTTTTTATACAATTTATTTTCATATTGTGATTGCACACTCGTAGCTTATTTTTACCATGCTACATACACATTTCTTAAAACAAAAGGGTCACAATTCCAGGGTGTACCTCGGAGTAAAGGTATCCATACATTATGGCTTATTGGATCATCACATCGATCGAATTCAGTTACAATTGTACTGCATTTGAAAACCTACAGAATTTGGCCACGTATTTTTACCATGTTATGTACACATTTCTTAAAACAAAAGGGTGACAATCCCGGGGTGTGGTCATAAATTGAAGTAAAGCAATCCATGCATTTTAGCTCGGATCATCATAGTCGATCGAATTCTACTGCACCTGTAAATCTACGAACGTACAGAATTTAGCCACGTATTCCTAGCTTATTTTTACCTTATGTTGTGTATTGCTTAAAACAAAGGGTCACAATCCGGAGCGTGCAAATCTATGTAGTTCCATCAGCCCCGAAAAACCATGGGTTCCGCACTCCTCTCCTATCAAACTCGACCTCCGTACTTCGCCCATAATTGTCATGTATGCTTGTCAATCTGGCCTGCTGGTTTGAAAATCGAAATAAAATTCATTTGTTCAATCCTGCTGCCCGATCGTATGACCACCAGCGCCGCGTCATGACTCATATGTATCGATATCATTGGTCATAGGGGTATGGTCACATATGCAGAAGTAACGCTATCCATACATATATTTTAGCTTGAATTGAATCATCGAAATCGATCGAATTCAGTTCCAATTCTACTGTTCCTGTAAGTCTAACTAAGGATGCGAACGTACTGAATTTAGCTACATTTTCTTAGCTTACTTTTACATATTTCTTGAAACAAAGGGCCACAATCCGGAGCGTGCAAATCTTCGGATTTCCACCAACCCCGAAAAACCGTGACAAAATGTTGGTTGTTCCGTCCTCGCACTGGATCAATGCATTTCGCCCATAATTACCATGTAAAGAACGTCCGGGAATGAATGGGAATGCGCGCTCTAGCGAGTATATTGACAAATCAATAAACCCGCGAACTATAATAATTTAAATTTCTGAAAGCCCACTTCATTAGGGTCAATTTGGTATATCACTCTTAAATTTCAAAAATGGATAAGGGTAGAAGAAGCTTGTTTGAAAGGGAGCTGTTAGCAAAACGAGTGATGGAGTTCTACAACACGACAGCCAACCGAGACTCCAAGGTGACCTGGAACTTTTTTAAGCAGGAAGGAATTCCAAGTTCAAATGTGTATTCCTACATAAAAAAGTTCAAGGATTCCGAAAATGTGCAATTCAAGAAGCCAGCTGGTCGTCCGGCGAAGCTAGCGACCACTCGAGTGAAAAATAGAATTGAAAAAATTTTCAAAACCAAGCCATCAACGTCAGTAGCTGTAGCTGCCAGGAAAGTCAAAATTTCCAAAAGCTACCTGGGGGAAATTAAGGTCCATAAATTAGGAATCAAAGCAAGGACCAAAAAACCTGCACCAAATTACAAGCCCGTACAAGAAAGTCGGATCAAGGATTGCTGTCAAAAATTGTTGAAGAAAATGCGTGGAAAAGTAGTGATCCTGGATGACGAAACGTATGTTCCGGTTGACCCTTCAAATCTTCCAGGGCGTCATTTTTTTCATAGCTCGGATCCCTCTGAAGTGGCTTATGAAGAAAAAGTACGAAAAAAAGACAAATTTCCAAAGAAATATTGCATTTGGCAATGCATCTCCAGTCACGGACATGTATCAGACCCGGTAGTTCTCGAAGGGAATATCAATCAAGATATTTATCTGAAAAATTGCGTCAAGGCTGGATTGGAAGCATTTATTAATAGGTTTCACAAAAATGATAAAGTTTTGTTTTGGCCTGACCTCGCCACTTGTCACTATGCAAAGAAAGTGACCGAGTACCTCAGAAAGAAAAATATTGATTTCGTACCAAAAGATATCAACCCACCTAATGTACCCCAACTCCGCCCAATCGAAAAATTCTGGGCACGTTCTAAGTCAGTATACTCCCGGCTTCAAGATGTGCCTGACACCTTTCGAAAATTCAAAGGACGATGGAAGAAAATCACCTCGGAAGTGGCAAAAACTTCGGGAAAAAATTTAATGAAAAATCTTCGCAAGAAAATCGAACTAGTCGCCAACGGGGGTGTGGCGGCCTTAGCTATTAATTAAATTATGTAGGTACGTATTTGGTATTATACATATGCAAAAAGTTTAAAATTCCGATAACTCATTGTGATTTTATGACCACATTTTCAGACCATTCCCATTCATTCCCGGACGTTCTTTATCTGGCTGGTTTGAAAATCGAAATAAAATTCCTTTGTTCAATTTAATTCTATTGCTTGATCGTATGTATGACCATCCGGCGTTATGTCGTGACTCATACGTATCGATACCAGTGGTCATCGTCAGGTGCCATGTATTCACGAAGTGGTACATACATATTTCACACTAGTTGCTAATGCACTTTCACCTTGGTATCTCATGCTTCTCGACGGTATATTAAGCAAGATGATATATTAAAGTTTCAAACTTTAAAATTGTAATTTCAACCTAAGGAACGCTTACATGTTTTATTATAAATAAATCTGCAGTGAGTTTTTGAACAGGTTCAAAATTTTTAAATTGATTCCAAGAACTTGACGATCTCTTTCAAATGACTGCCCATTTTAACTAAATATGGCTGGTTTGAAAATAAAACTCCTTTGTTCACTTCGGTGTCGCGAATCGTGTGACTATTAATACGGCGTCGTGACTCATATGTATCGATATCATTGCTGTTCAGGTGCCATTATTTATGCATTCATCAAGTAGTACACATTTCATATAGTTAACTATATGCAATTGCTTATGCATGCACTTTCACTTGGTTATCTCATTTTTCTCGTGTAGGCAAGAAAGAAATCTCAAACTTTAAAATTGGAATTAACAATAGACATTTTAAGAAAAAACGATTATCCAAACAAGTTAATTAAGAATAGTAAAAAGAAAAGCAGAACTAAATTTTCCAAAAAAAGATCCAGAGTTTGAAAAAAGAATCATTTTACCCTATGCTGGAAATGTAACTACGATAATAGCTAAATTCTTGAGAAGAAAATTGGAGATAGAACTTGGATATTACACTGGGACTAAACTAAGCTCTCTTATATGTAACACAAAAGAAAAACCTCCCAACACCAAAGCTGGAGTCTACAAATTCAAGTGTAAAAACTGCTCATCTAAATATTTTGGAGAAACTCAAAGAGATTATGAGAAGAGATTTGCAGAACATCAATCCGACATACGAAGAGCAGTAACAACTTCTCCTGTAGCATTACTATAGGGCGGATATGTATGTACTTAAATTCCTCAAAATATGTATGTAATATGTGCTTAAAAAACTCGAAAATATGCACATAAAAAATATTTTCCAATTGCAATTTTCTATTGTATTTTTATTTAATTTTCCAGACCTTTCAAATTTTTAACACTTTGATCAACTAATTATTAAATATTTCATTTTAATCTTCACCTAATGACCAATAATGCGACATTAGTTATATTTAAAGATTTTCAGGGATAAGTTTTTGGCTTAAAAAATGTGGCAAACTGGATTTGCTAGTCGTTTACATGAAAATTTTGACAAAACTTTGGCTTCTCAATAAAGAAAAGGATTTTTACATAAAAAACCTCGACATATGTATCAAAATATTTGTATTTAGAAAAAGGCTAAAATATGTAGGAAAATATGTGCATGTACTCAAAAAACCTCAAAATATGTATGAAAATATGTATATGTACGAAAACCCTAAAATATGTACAATATGGAAAAGTATGTTTGAATTTTTGAGATCACGCTTCGATGGAATGTCAGTATGCGAAGTTTTAGTGCGATCTGATTTAATATGAACAAGTTAGAAATACATACATATCCGCCCTCTGAGCATTACACATGGCAGAAAATGATCATCAAGTAGACACAACTTCTGTCAAGTTAATTATGAAGGCGAAAAGACGCTATTTCCGGAAGTTTAAGGAAGCATTATGCATACGCAGCACAGAAGAAAAAATGAATAACTCTCTATGATCTGATGAAGGTATCTGTATGTGCCGAAAGCTTGTCAATAAACTCAATTTCAAAAATATGTCCTCCAACGCCGATCAATCAAATTATATTTAAAATTATATGTAAATCCGAATTAAGGAACTCTAATATTATAAATATTATTATGAGGTGCTGAACCAATTGGTACATAAATATTTCATGTTAATTGCTTATTCACTTTCACCTGATTATGTACATATGTATCTCCTCCTCATCCCGTCTAGTTAAGAAAATGTTTGTAAAATTTGAACGATTGAAATTGCAATTGGAAATTAAGGAACTCGTAATTCTGAAGGGAGGGTAAGAGTAGGTTCATATTTTTTAAATTGATAGTCATTCCATGAACTTGACGATCTCTTTAAAAGACTGCTTATTTTTGCTTAATTTAATCCTTCACAAATTGCATACGATGCGCCGACATTCACGACATTGTCTTTACCTACTACGCCATGAGCATGGCAGCAGACCTTTCTACTATTATCTTGGCATGTATGTACCTATGTGGAATAACGAATTTTGTCATCAATTAAGACCCAGCACATCTTTTAGTCCATTTCATATAGTGCATGGAAACTTTTCATTTTTAACTTTCCCTCAGACATGTTCATATTCTGTATGCATTAAGTGGTTGCACATCAAAGTAAACTGCATTGCATGACACGAATTTAAGTAGCAACGAGGTGTCGTCTCACCTTTATTTCTGCAGAAATAAAGCTACCCATATGCATATCTGGATCATCACATCGATCGAATTCCACTCCAATTCTACTTTACTGAAAAACAGGAAGTATATCTGTACTTAAGAACGTATCCTTATCTTATTTTTACCATTTGTAACAGAAAAGGTTCGCAATCCCTTGGTATGGTCAGATTGAACTAAAGCTATTCATATCTTTTAGCTTGGATCATCAATTCGATCGAATTCAGTTGCAATTCTCGTATTTAAAAACGTACACAACTTACAATTAGTCACGTACTCTTAGCTTAGATATTTTTACATACATATTTCTTAAAACAAAGGACCACAATCAAAGGAGCGTGCAAATCTTTGGATTTCCACCAACCCCGAAAAACCGTGGCAAAAAGCTGGTTCCGTTCCCGCACTCGATCTATGTTTGAACTTCGCCCTTAATTACCATGCACATATGTCAATCTGGATGCTTTGAAAATCGAAATAAAAGGCCTTTGTTCAGATCTACTCTATGTATTGCTTGAATCTTATGACCAGCGCCGTGTCATGATTCATATGTCTTGATACCACTGGTCATCGGAGTGTGGTCACATACAAAGAAGTAACGTGGTCCATACATTCTAGCTTGAATAATTGAAATCGATCCAATTCAGTCCAATTCTACTATACCTGTAAATCCAAGGATGCGAATGTACAGAATTTAGCCACGTTTTCTTAGAGCTTGTTTTTACATATTTCTTAAAACAAAGGGCCACAATCCGGAGCGTACAAATCGTCGGATTTCCACCAACCCCGAAAAACCGTGACAAAATGTTGGTTGTTCCGTCCCTTCACTGGATCTATGCATTTCGCCCTTAATTGCCATGTACGTCAGTCTGGATGCTTTGAAAATTGAAATAAAACTTCTATGTTCAGTTTTATGTATTACTTAAATCGCATGACCACTGCAATGCGGCGTCATGACTCATGTTGTGTATCGATATCAGTGGTCATCATCCAGTGATACATACATAAGAACCAATTGGTGCATATTTCATATTAGTTGCTTCCGCACTTTCGCCTTGTTATCTCGTCCTCCTCTCGTCTAGTCAAGAAAGTATTTTCAAATTTTAAAATTGATCGGTTAGAATTGCAAATTTTGGAATTCATAACTCTGAAGGGAGTTTTTGAGCAGGTCAATATTTTTAAATTGAGATTGATCTCTTTTAAAAGACAGCTTTTTTTAACTTACGTAACTTAATTCTTCCCAAATTGCATAAAATGCTTCGAAATTCGCGACATGGCGTTGAGGAGTATGCCATGGATATGGGGGCAGGGAGACAGGTTGTACCTGATCCTATTCCTACCCCTCCTCCTCCCCCCACCGGAAGAGACCACGTCGCCATCGACATGCTGGAAGAATGCTGCGCAGGAAGTCGATCCCGTTGCGAATCTGTCATCCGGTCAGAATACCAACCCAACCAGGGGAACTTTCTCGTTCAAGCCTTGAAGAATTTGCCAGGGTTTAGGGAATGCCTTGCGGATAACATACACGTTTCGATGAGGTAAGGTGTTATCAAGTTCTTGATATTTTTCTAAAATGGGCATCTAAAGTGTATGCAAATGCAATTAATACAAAATATCAAGTGTTGCATATACACATGTATGGAATTGTATAAATTCTGGTTATTCGCCTAGAAAAATTGCTTATGTGTACCTAAAATATGCTTATCTATACATAAGTAAACTGGAAAATAAGTATAACATTACAATTTTTCCCATATCGAATGTATTGCATCAATTTAAAGTTTGTACATTTTTCATGAAAATTTTAAACCAATCATTGCTCAACATATTATTTAATACATTACGTCTTCATCATTTTCACAAGTCTATTGTTATATGCAAGTTCTTAAACGATGAGGTACACAGGGCGAGCAAGTACCTCCGTCTGGCAATTTAGTCATTTCGACGCATTTAGACCCCGACGAGCACACCATCGACTGAATTGCTTTAGCCCGTCCATTGACGCACCGCATAATAGCTTCCGGGGGACACAGGTCAGGTTTCAGCTCATGGCCACAGAAATAAAAGTAAGTTCCCGTCGAATTTACATCACGTGGGCACAGACAACCCGGTTCCGATTGACCTTTTACTACTCTATCGAGGTTCTTTACAGCGGTCTTCTGTGTCCACTCGTTTTCATGGGATGCATGACAAATGCAACTGACAAGTAGCATTGTCATCAGATGCATTAATTTGGCCTTCATTACTTTCAAGGGATGATGTAAAGTTGAGCTAGAACCAAATAGATTTGTAATTAATAAACCTTGACAGATGAAGTGGTTCAATCCAATAAATATAATTGATTTGAATACAAAGCATTTTATTTGAGCTTATTAAAATGAATAGTTATCTACCAGCAGTAAAAATAATCTCAAGATCAATTAGTTCCCAGTTTTCCAAGTTTATGAAAGTACATTTGTACAGTACTTACTGCTCCGCGAGTGGTTCAATTATGAGTGATTTATCTAAAGCATTTTTTTCCTGTCTTAGGGTTTTTTGGGCGATCGTAATTGCGCTGTTAAGTGCTATTGTGTACGTCATTGTTCAAATGGGACATACCAGAACAATGGGCCATCCGCTAGTAATTAACCCTGAAACAGAGGAAATGTACATCGGAAATGTGGAATTTCCCAGGGTCACCGTTGCTCCTCCGGGGGGCTTCTCCCGCAACCAAATCGATGTTGCGCATGAGTAAGGATAATATTATTTTAGCAATTTTTTTGTGACATCTAATTGTATTCTTCTTTAACACCCCGCAGAACTTATTGGGAGCTACGAAATTACCTGCCTAATAAATGGACAAAAAATGAAAGTGCAGGAGTAATTCAAATCATTGATCAAGTTTGCTCCCCCAATACAACCTTTGCTGGTTTGAATAACGTCGAGCATTTGGAAAACTGGAACTTTGAATTAGGAAATATTGCTCATGTGAATGAAGAAGTAATGGACTATGAGTTACAGATGAGTGAAAAAGTCGCTCCATTTATTCGAGAGGTCTGGAAAATTTACATCATTTTTGAGATTCTTCCGCAATATTTATTTACCATATCACTAAAATACATTCTCTCTTTGTCTTTTATGCAGGGAATGGTAAACTGTTCGGAAGCAATTGAACGGTGCTTTCTCAACGGAGTGGAGTTAGATTGTGGGGAGGTCTTTAAAGAGCATTTTTCTGAGTGGGGAAGTTCTTGCATCTTTAACGGAATTCCAACCGCTGCAACTAGACGGTAAGATTACTAACTCATCTATCGGGTATTTTGTACCTTAATTAAAATTAGTTTTTTGTATAGTACGAAATATTTTTCTTAATCTAGCAACAAGGCGTTAAAATCAGCATTTGGACATCAGTACAAAGAAGACGAGCTCACTGAATGGCAACAGGTAAAATCTGATCGAGACAGCGACGATGTTGCTGAAAAGGGACAAAACAGGACGATTCCAATTCCTTGGAAGCAATATTTTCCGGGCAAAACTTCCGGCTTAACTTTCGTCATGAAGCATGAAGAACTTGACAAAGCTTGCGTACACGGTGAAGGGGTCGGTTTCATGGTAAAGAATATCATCGATTGGTCAGCTTTTAAATAAAGATGCGAATTAAATTTACTACCACGAATTTCAGGTTCAGGTAAATCATCCGTTTGATGAGCCTCAAATACAACGGTTTGGGGCACCAATTGCGTTTGGGGTGGAAGCCCAGGTCGCCGTGCGTCCAACCGTTTACTTGGCCGATGGTGAGATAAAGGAAGACGTTGATCAGAGTCACCGTCGTTGTTATTTCAGCGACGAAGGTGGCATGGCTAAATTAGAATATTACAAAAAGTATTCCAAGCAGAATTGCTTGTCCGAATGTTTCTCAAAGAACGTTACGAAACACTGCAACTGTACAATGATCACCTATCCAGGTACAAAATGTTCTCGTGCTGACATAATTTTAAAGGGTGCAATCTGTTTAACCTACATAAATTATAGGAAAACCTGGACATAGATTGTGTACAGTTAACGAAATGAAAACTTGCGTCCATGAGCAAGAAAGTGAGTAAAATTTATAGGATAGGTAAAATAAAAATTTAGTTGAAATAAATATGTACACGATCCTTAATTTCTTATAGAAGCCTTATTCAAGGAAGGACTTGCAACGAAATGTCAAAAATGTCGGCCAAATTGTCGTGATACAAAATACGAGATGAAGATATCTTCGAGCCCCATGTCCGACAGCACCATGAAGGACTGGAACATACCGTAAGATAATTTAATTAACCTTTAGGATCCCAGTCCACGAATGTCATGGAATTTATTAAATTTTCACTTAAATCCCATGTACACGAGTGTCATGGAATTTGTAAAACATCCCACAAATCCCAAGTCCACGAATGTCATGGAATTTTGAAATTTGACCCTGTGTCCCAGATACATGAATATCATGGATACGCGACAAAATGCGTTGAATCCCGTATACACAAATACGTGTATTTTCAAAAAATTACAAATTTGGCGACCGTGGAAACATTGCATGAAATTGAAGGGTTTTGATATGGCGCCCGAGTTAGGGCTTATGGAATCGTGATGGTTGTCCGTCTGTCTGTCTGTCCGTGAACAGGCTAGAGCCAAAACGACTGACCCGATTCACATGAAATTTTTAGTATATGCAAATTGGACAAAGTTAGAAACGAGTTCGCAGATGGGGAAATTGGTCAAGTGGTTGACCGGTGGGGGTCGTCTGAGTGGATGGGGTACTATGCACTAAAATTTCAAAATTGTCATAGAAAGCTGAAATTTGGTATAGAGCTTGCTAATGGCTTCTATTGAAAGAATATGAAGTAAAATTGCAAAATCTTACCGAGGGGACCCTATGGGTGACCCATGCCGGTTTTAAGACATTGTCGTAAAAATATAAAAATCGGCATAGGATACTGAATGGGTTCTCATGAAAGTATATGAAGTTCAAAGTGGTCAATGTGTAACCTTAGTGACTCTAGAGGGTGACCCATACTGGTTTTAAAAGTTGCTATTTTCAGCTGGAATTTGGGATAGGGGCTAAAAATGACTTCTGAATAGCAAATAAAACTTTGGAAGATTTGAAAGAAGCAAGTCACAGTGGTCCTGGTAGTCAAGGAAGGATTTGTAAATACTCCACAAAATAACAAATATTCTGCACACATTCGACCATTCCCAACACGGGGTGTGGTAATCGCAGTCCGGTCAATTCGGACAAAAATTTAGGAGCGGTCCGTCCTTGACTAAGGACATTGTATAATTGCAGACAATGTAGGTTTGTGGCTATTTTTGAAAATCGGTATGGGTCATCTCCCTCCTCCACCCCATATTGTCCCTCTGGTTAAATATTTTTAGATTTCCCCTCCGAGTCTTTCATTACACGCCATTAGCACTCAATGTGCTGAATTTCAGCTTTCTAGCGATATTTTCAAGTTTGGTGTCGATTCCACCCACCTATCTATATGACCTCACTCGACAGATTTGGCTCACTTGCGAACTCGATTATTTTTGGCACCTGCAAAATTTGAAGGCAAACCGTTTTGGGTGTATGGTATCGGTGGACCGAAAGACAGACATGGCAAATACATAAGGCCTCACTGGGATAAAAATTTCTGGTTCGGGCTATGCGAAGCTGTACTAATAGGTTTTTCACCACGGTAATAGTATATGTATATGGGAAGTAGTTTTTGTGGATTATCATTGCATGTGATAATACAAATATATTCCGTTGGTTTTTTCTTGAAAATAAAATTCGGGTCAGTGTGGTCGAAAAAGATTCAGCAGCTTGGGTGCGTGAGGACAGATAGCTGACAATTATTTGGGCCTTAAAGGGCATTTAATTGAAGATTAATTAGGGACTTAGTGATACGATTTTTCGTGACAACAATTTTGAAATGGGATCCTAAAGGTTAAGGACCAAAATTAGCAATACAAATTTTAGATGATACTGTTTGACAATTTTCTCTGCTTTAGTAATAAAACCAGCTTTTCTCTTGTTCATGTGTACTTTGAAATGGATTCTGTCCAAGCTTTAAGAAGGAGCTCGCGTTACAATTGGTTCGAAGTAACCGGTATGCATCACTTATCACTAAATGGTCTGAATTAATTGCACATTTCGCTTAATTTATAATTATTCACAGGCTTAAACGGAGGGACAATTTCAATGGTGACAGGAATCTCCTTGTTGGACATTGTCAAAGGTATTACGACCGCTATTATGGTCTTAGGTGGTCAGTATTTTATCACCAGCCAACAACCGGATGGAGGCATCAGCGAGGAAACGAGTGAGTCATTTTTTAGCAGAATTTGTTAATTACTTAAATGAAAATGCATCTTTCATAATACTTGTTGATGATCATTCTGCCAGGTCAAAGACGCGAAAGAGTCCCCGTAGTTCCTCCTCCTTCACAAATTACCTATGTCCAACCACGACGCAATCCACCCACACCGCCGCCCCAGTATCATCCAGCAGAACCTGACCTATAAAAGTGCTTATCAAACTTTAATACTGCCAAACGTTGTCATTTGCATTGTTCTCCGTCTATACATACAAATGTACAAAAATTATTGTGATAATTGTAGTGGAAGCAGAAATTATACAGTTTTCGAGCTTATACATAAATTCGCTTAAGAAAATGCGCAAAGAGTTCTGAATATCCTATAGATATAAAATTATCTACAAATTAAGACATTATTATTCAATAAGTAGCAATCATATCATACCGTAAATTAAATATGTAATATATATACTAAAGGGAGGGCAGCCTGGTGGATACGAATTTGGCCTTGAATAACCCCGGAACGGTTTGTCGTAGCGGGTCAAAATTTTGAACAGAAGAGCATGTTATCCTCAGATAGTTGTGTGCAAAAATTCAACTCTCATACCTCCCCCACAGCCCCCAGAAGTTGAGACACTCGTTTCAACTTTTTCCAAACTCCGTCTAAAAAATTCGGTCCCCACAGAAAGATTTTCTTTTCATCTATCCGAACTCAAACAAGTCGATTTGACTTATATCAGGGGATTGTATAGGTATTTCACTATTCCAAATGATTTTTATCCCCAATCTAGGTTCAAGGTCATTTGCATAATCTTGGGTCAACTTTGCCGTCTGGGAGGACGCTCCGTCATGATGAAAAATCACCTTAATTATTATTTTACCGTGCAAATTAGGAAAATTGTATTCTAAAAGTGGTTTCAGTACAAGGTCCACATAATACTTCGAAGATTCCTTCACTTTTTGGGGGACTTTGATAAGTGGGAGGACACCACGACAGGACATTGCACCCACGACCATCAACTGTTTAAAAAAGTTCTCCTCACTGAAAAGCACCAAATTTCTTGAATTTTTTTTCGGCATTTGTCGTGTAGTAAGCTCTTCGAACCCAATTAGTAACTTGTAGGGAAAATAGTTCTTCGTCAATTGTCACCAATAGCTCACTTCTATTCCTCAACAGAATATTCAAATAAAATTTTTTGCAAACACGGGCGAGATTTTTTCTGGAACTATTTGAAATGACTGTCTCAGCTTCTGGGGGCTGTGGGGCAGGCATTTTTCAAAGTAGAAGGCTGAAATTTTGCACACAACTATCTGAGGATAACATGCTCGTCTGTTCAAAATTTTGACCCGCTACGACAAACCGTTCCGGGGTTATTCAAGGTCAAATTCGTATCCACCAGGCCGCCCTCCCTTTGGTAATTACTGCCGGAATTTAATAAGCTAATTATTTCTACTTGCAATTCACGAGATTACTTATGAAATGTTGTTTATAACGAATTTTTTCACTTTATAAAAGTAGTTTCACAATATTTGGATTTGTGATAATTGTGAATTTATGATGCACCTTCCAATAAATTACTGAACACAAGTCTCTCTTTTAGAATCCTAATTTGTTTAATTTTTACACCAATTTCAAACATTGCATGCACTACTTTCATGACAAATTTAATTGCTTTCAAAAGTTTGACATATTTATGCAGATACAAACATACGTATGTATATATATCTATATGCACAGCATATGAGTATTAAATACACCATGTGTTTAGATAATCCCTGATAATCCTATTCAAATTTATGAATGTACATTGTATTTATTTATGAATAGAGTGTCGAACTCGAAATTAATTAAACTTGTTTCGGTTAACTTGATTAAAATGCGATACTGCAGAATTATTGTTTTTTTTTTTACATAAAATGACATTTAAATGGATTGACGAACTAATCCTAAGATATATCAAGAAGAAGCTTTGCCTACCCACCATGTTACATAATATTATTACTTTCATTGCACAAATTTGTGCCGAAGATGTGTGACATTTTGACATGTTAAATTTGATTAAAAATTCTTTCTTGCTGCTTGTTAGAACTTTCATGTAGATTGAAATATGTATGCCTCATTTTAGGAAGAAGTGAAACGTGGCGTTGCTGTATTTTCCCTTTGGGGGTCTGGATCCTTACGTGTCTATTCTGACTTTTCTGACCCCCTTGGGATCTCAGTTTAAAAATATGGATGCAGTTTAACAGTAAGTCTGGAATGTGTGTTTATTAAAGTGATGGGTTTTATCATTCGTAAATCTGTGTAATTATTATCTGAAAACTAATTATATTTCGAAATAATTTTTCAAACAAGCTAAATATTTATCTATAAAATATAGCAAACTGATTTGTCGTATTACAGATTAATGCTTCACTTATATAACAATATTTGAAACCTGTTGTTATATTTATTGATCTGGGTTTTCAAAAGATGTATTACTATGCATGAATCTGGAGGTGCGTCAGGCTTACTCCTTAAACTCTTACCGGTATTAAAACCGGTGTTGAATCATTACTGCCTGACCAGAGTACATATATGTATGACTCTACCGGCAATGGTAATAACGGGCACTACCATGTTGTGGTAATCAAACATTTACCACTGCGAAACAAACTACTACCAATCTGGTAGGATGTTATTACCAAATCAATGCCAGTATCTGGAGTGTGACTCTACCATAATTTACCGGTATTAATAACGTTAACTTTTCATAGGTTAGAAAAAATATAAGTCGGGAAAATTTATGTTAGACTTTTTCCCAAAACTATGGGCCCCGTAGCGTATACTTTAGTCAAAATTTAATAATTTAATATTTGAGTATAATTCTAACTATAGCAGAGCAGCCTTGAAGTCGGATCATTTCTGTTGAAGTTAATAAATACATGTTATTTGGTTACTCCTGCGCAGTCAGATTTTGCGATACTTTTTGTGAAACATTTTTTCCATAACTCTGCGAATACACCTTATATTCTCTGATAATAATGAAAAGGAATTTAAAGCTCTGTTATTTGGTCACATCCATTCTCTGCTAGAATAGAGCAACCATTTTCAACACTGGCAGAGAAAGAATTTTGGTGTACATATACTTATGGGGGCAGTGGTGCTCCAATAATTTGTGACGGTAATACTGCAGTATTTGTAATGAGTAATGGGGCTTCGCTGAATTGATTTGGGGGTGTGCTATCGGTAATCTGGATTCGAAGCGGGGCTGGAGTATTATGATTGAAAGTTGGTGCTTCAGTACTTTGAATCGGCGAGATTGCTTCAGCGACTTGAATGCGTCGGGGTGTTTCAGTAGTTGGAATTTGCTGTATGGTTTGTGCTATTTGAATAGGGGGAGGTGCTTCTGTGGGTAGAATTTGATTAGGGATTTCAGTCGTGTGAATTGGCAGGGGTACGCCAGTGACAGGAATTGGCGGGGGTGCTCCAGGGACTGGAATTGGCGGCCGTGCTTCAGTCAGTTGAATTGGCGGGGGTGCTTGCGTGACTTGAATTGCGGCTTCAGTAAATGGAATTTGTGGAAATGTTCCCGTAGCAGGAATCGGCGGAGATGCTTCAGTTACTTGGATTCGCGGAGGTACTTCAGTCAATGGAATTTGCGGAGCAGGAGGGGGTGCTTCAGAGACAGGAATTTGCGGGGGTGCTTCAGTAGCTAGAATTGGTGGACGGGGTTCTGTGACTGGAATTTGCGGGGGTGCTTCAGTGACAGGAATTTGCGGGGCTGCTTCAGTGACTGGAATTTGCGGGGCTGCGTCAGTGACAGGAATTTGCGGAGGTGCTTCAGTAGCTAGAATTGGTGGACGGGGTTCTGTGACAGGAATTTGCGGGGGTGCTTCAGTGACTGGAATTTGCGGGGCTGCTTCGGTGACTGGAATTTGCGGGGGTGCTTCAGTAGCTAGAATTGGTGAACGGGGTTCTGTGACTGGAATTTGCGGGGGTGCTTCAGTGACTGGAATTTGCGGGGGTGCTTCAGTGACTGGAATTTGCGGGGGTGCTTCAGTGACAGGAATTTGCGGGGGTGATTCAGTAACTGAAATTGGTGGATGTGGTTCTGTGACTGGAATTTGCGGGGGTGCTTCAGTGACAGGAATTTGCGGGGGTGCTTCAGTGACTGGAATTTGGGGGGGTGCTTCAGTAGCTGAAATTGGTGGATGTGGTTCTGTGACTGGAATTTGCGGGGGTGCTTCAGTGACTGGAATTTGCGGGGGTGCTTCAGTGACTGGAATTTGGGGGGGTGCTTCAGTAGCTGAAATTGGTGGATGTGGTTCTGTGACTGGAATTTGCGGGGGTGCTTCAGTGACTGGAATTTGGGGGGGTGCTTCAGTAGCTGAAATTGGTGGATGTGGTTCTGTGACTGGAATTTGCGGGGGTGCTTCAGTGACTGGAATTTGCGGGGGTGCTTCAGTGACTGGAATTTGGGGGGGTGCTTCAGTAGCTGAAATTGGTGGATGTGGTTCTGTGACTGGAATTTGCGGGGGTGCTTCAGTGACTGGAATTTGCGGGGGTGCTTCAGTGACTGGAATTTGGGGGGGTGCTTCAGTAGCTGAAATTGGTGGATGTGGTTCTGTGACTGGAATTTGCGGGGGTGCTTCAGTGACAGGAATTTGCGGGGGTGCTTCAGTGACTGGAATTTGGGGGGGTGCTTCAGTAGCTGAAATTGGTGGATGTGGTTCTGTGACTGGAATTTGCGGGGGTGCTTCAGTGAAAGGAATTTGCGGGGGTGCTTCAGTGACTGGAATTTGGGGGGGTGCTTCAGTAGCTGAAATTGGTGGATGTGGTTCTGTGACTGGAATTTGCGGGGGTGCTTCAGTGAAAGGAATTTGCGGGGGTGCTTCAGTGACTGGAATTTGGGGGGGTGCTTCAGTAGCTGAAATTGGTGGATGTGGTTCTGTGACTGGAATTTGCGGGGGTGCTTCAGTGACTGGAATTTTCTGAAATGCTCGCATTGCAGGAATTTGCGGAGGCGCATCAGTAACAAGAATTGACAGGGGTGCTTCAGTGACGGGAATTTTCCTTGGCACTTCAGTAAACGGAATTTTCGGAAATGCTCCCGTTGCTGGAATTTGCGGAACTGCCTCTGTAACAGGAATTGGCGGGAACGGTTCTGTGACTGGGATTAACTGAGGGGTTTCGGTAACTTGAATTAGTGGAGGCGCTTCACTGACTTCAATTGGCCGGCTTGGTTCGGTGGCTGGAATTGTCGGAGGTGCTTCAGTGCCTGAAGTTGGCTGGGGGGCTGAAGTAATTTGTAACTGACGAACTTCAGTAAGAGGAGTAGGCCGAGGTGCTTGAGTAACTGGAATTTGCGGACGTGCTTCAGTGGTAGGAATTTGCAGAGGTGGTTGTGTGACTGGAATTTGCGGGGATGCTTCAGTGACAGGAATTGGTGTAGGGACATCAGTAAATGGAATTTGTGGAAATGCCTCATTAGCAGGAATTGGCTGAGGTGGTTCAGTGACAGGAATTATCGGAGGTGCTGTATTGATTTGAATTGGCGGAGCTGGTTCAGTGACTAAAATTTGCGGGGGTGTTTCAGTCACTCGAATTTGCGGAGGTGGTTCAGTGATAGGAACTGGCGGAGGTGTTTCAGTCATTTGAATTGGCGGAGGTGCTGCAGTGACTGGAATTAGCGAGGGCGTTTCAGTGACTGGATTTTTCTGAAATGCTCGCATTGCAGGAATTTGCGGAGGCGCATCAGTACCAAGAATTGGCAGGGGTTCTTCAGTGACAAGAATTTTCCTTGGCACTTCAGTAAACGGAATTTGCGAAAATGCTCCATTCGTTGGAATTTGCGGAGGTGCTTCTGTAACAGGATTTGGCGGGAACGGTTCTGTGACTGGAATTGGCCGGCTTGGTTCAGTGACTAGAATTTGCAGCGGAGCTGAAGTAATTATTATTCTCGAAGGCGCTTCAGTAGCTGAAGTTGGCTGGGGCGCTGAAGTAATTTGTAACTGACGAACTTCAGTAAGAGGAGTAGGCCGAGGTGCTTCAGTAACTGGAATTTGCTGCGGGGCTTTTGCCATAGATGCTTCAGTTGTTCGAGCTTGCATGATTTCTGTGATCTGAGGTGGATGTGGTGCTTCAGTAATTTGAAGCTGAAGTGCGGATTCAGTAACTTGAATTGGAGGCGGGGATGGGGCTTGAGTGAAAGGTTCCGGCGGGGCTATGCTGATTGGAGGAGATGCTGAAGTGCGTTCATGTTCTATCGATTCTGTGGGGCGAGGTGTAATTTTCGTTGGGAACATTGATGTCCGTAGTACCGCTGGTGTTGGCGTTTCAATAATGTGAGTCGAAATTTGCTTTGGAGTTGTCGTGAATAATGGGATTGGAGAAAGTGTAGTTTCCGGAGGGAAGGTCGTAAATTTTGGCACTATATTCGGCGATGTAGTTGTTTTGATAATTGTAGGGGATGTTGAAGTGAGTTGATACACAATGGGACGAGACGTAATTATCTTTGGGGGCATTGATGTCCGTAGTACCGCTGGTGTTGGCGTTTCAGTAATGTGGGTCGTGAAAGCTGGGACTGGAGGGGGTGTGGCCGTCTTCGGTTCGAAAGTTGTAAATTTTGCCACTAGATTCGGCGATTTGGTTGTCTTGATAAGTGGTAGCGTTGTAGGAACTAATGAAGTGGGTTGAGGCAATATCGATTCTGTCGCACGAGATGTAATTATCTTTGGGGGCAGTGATGTCGGTTGTGTTGGCGTTTCAGTAATGTGGGTCGGAATTTGCGTTGTTGTGAATAGTGAGATTGGAGGGGGTGTAATTTTCTTAGGTTCGAAAGTCGTGAATTTTGCCACTATATTCGGCAATGTTGTTGTTTTTATAGGTGGCACTGTAGGAGATGTTGAAGTAAGTTGATGCACCATCGATTCTGTGGGGCGAGACGTAATTATCTTTGGGGGTATTGATGTCGGTTGTGTTGGTGTTTCAGTAATGTGAGTCGAAATTTGCTTTAGAGTTACTGGGATTAGAGGGGGTGTAGTTTTTGGAGGGAAGGTAGTAAATTTTGTCACTATATTCGGTACTGTGGTCGTTTTGATAATTTGTGGCGTTGTAGATGTTGAAGTGCGTTGAGGCACTATGGATTCTGTGGGGCGAGGCGTAATTTCCACTGGGGCCATTGATATCCATAGTACAGGTTGTGTTGGCGTTTGCGTAATTTGCTTTGGCGTTGTCGTGAATACTGGGAGTGGAGGGGGTATAGTTGTCGGAGGGAAGGTCGTAAATTTTACTACTATAATCGGCGGTGTGGTGGTTTTGATACTTGGTAGCGTCACTTGCACCACTGGGGTCGTGAGTATCACTGGTTTTGGTGACGTACTTTTTGTGACGGGTTTCAATGTTGTGCTCTTAAGGGTCGGTATGCTGCTTAAAGTCGAACTTTGCAAGTGCATCTTGGGCGTTAATGTCGTTACATGTGGCTTTAACGTTGTTGTGGTTTTTTGTGTCACATTTGGTGGTGGTTTTGTCGTGCTAATATTTCTTAAAGGTGGGTTTGGTTTTACAGTCGTCGTAGTTGTCGGACTTTTTGGGGGTGGTGGTTTGGTAGTTTTTGGTTTACGGTTTGCGGCGTCTACCAGACTTGAAAGTGGTACTGGGGGCGGAGAAGTGTTGTGCATTTTCTGTACAAGTATGGAAATAATAAGCAGTTTGGAAAGCAATGTTTTCAAAATTTGCGTAACTCCGCATATCTCATGAGTTAAAACTTGCGTATGAAAAATGTTCCGAGGACATGTCAGAATAATTTTGAGAGGGTTTATTCAATAAGTTTTGACTAAACTCAAGAAATATTAATGGGGATTTTCGGAAATTTTAAAAACGTAGTCTTGCAATATTTTTAAATGTTGGAATTATTTCATGACCGAGTTAAAATGTAAATGGAAAATAAGTACCTGAGTACCGTCCTCGTGGTCCACAACGAACTTCTGAACCCGTTTAAGTAATTTTCTAGAACATGCGTTTACATGATTATTCGAAATTGTTAATAAAATCACTAGCAAACTTGTAGTATAAATTTGTAATATAAATTTCATAATGATTTTTTTCTGTTAAAGCGGAAATATTGTGTCGAATTGTAACAACGTGGTCATGTTTTTACTTTAATCGTACATTTTAAATGGAATGTTAAGGAAGCATCACACGGTTTCAAAGTGCAGCGAAGAAATAATTAGTATTGTTTGTGGGATGACGAGATAATTTGCATTATTTTAATATTTAAAGCTTCACAAATCAATGTAAATATGTGGCCATTGTTGAGTTCAAGGTTACTATTTTTAATACGTTATAACTGCAATTGTATGTGAATAACTGCATTTATGGGGTGGTGCATTTAACATCCATCAATAATATAACATCCTGAACCAGTGTGGGTGTAAGGGCCCGTTGGAATTTGACGGCAGACATGCATACATAAAGTTTATGAAAAATTAGAAAAATGTAAAACACCTAAATAGGAGGTGTTTTACGTAATTTTAGGTATGTTCACCTACAAACACCTCGTATGTACATAGTTCCAACCTCGTTTGAGTAAATAAATTTCGTATTTTAGTATGCTTTTTGAAAAATTGCATACGAGTCAGCCTAGCTGAAAGCATAATAAAAATATTTTAACATTTCCAGCTATGCGTTTTTACTTACGTCATTATAACTAGTTTAAAAATTAATAATAATATAAACTTAAAAAATGCGTCAGCATTCATTATCAGTTTTACACAATGATTTGTTGGTTCCATCTGAAATATCGGCAGTATTGCAGGTATTTAACTTGAGGTTACCTTGTACCCGATACATTTGATGGGACCTAAAGGGTCGATTTTACTACGACTTGGGGACTAGTTAAATGATTCAATGAGAGATAAATGGTGTCACATTTATATAGATCTTTAAGTCAATTGAGGAGTTGGATGAAAGTAAATGTTGAATGGTGGGTGTGAAATGTTCCCACTGGGAGGGTCGAAATACGGAAATTGTACACGAGTTAATTGGAAATACATAATTTACAAATCAATTACCCAAGTTACGCGTAATCTCCCTTCAACGTTTTTTAGCCAAGTCCAGTTTCACCGGAATGAATGGCATGGCTAAATCTGGTCGTGAAAGTATGGCCAAGATTGGCCATGTGTATGTAAGGATTTTATTGAATTACTTTTTTTAATGCAAAATTATTATTGGCATTTACACGACTTACAAGGGAAGGTCCCCGACTGCTTATCGTGTCCAGGGTACCCACTATGTTTTTTAGAATCTACTAGGACCCCAGATGAAGGATTCATTCATATTTCCGTGTAAAACTCATATTTGGCGCCATGGCGTGGCGCCAAACTTAAAAATTTGCATCTTCGACCAATTTCAAACCCCCATAACTTTTGCAGTTTATGTCGGATTTTCAAATTTTTATTGATCACAAAAGTCGAAATTTTGGAGAAAAAAAATAAAAATAAAACATTTCTAATTTTTGAGATATTTTTGGCATTTTTTCGACGAACCCCCATTTCTAAGAAAATTTCGAAATTTTGCTAAAAGTTAAAATCTATAATTTTGGAAAAAATTTCATGGGATAAGAAAGTTGAACTCATTGTCATGAGTTTTGCCAAAAATTTTTAAAATCCATCTAGGATTTCAAAAGTTATGGCGGTTTCAAAAATAAAAACATTCAAATTTGGCGAATTTGGCGCCACGGCACGACGCCAAATATGAGTTTTACACGGAAATATGAATGAATCCTTCATCTGGGGTCCTAGCAGATTCTAAAAAACATAGTGGGTACCCTGGACACGATAAGCAGTCGGGGACCTTCCCTTGTTAGAATAATGAAAAATTGCTACAAAAAATACTACTTTCCTCTCGCCAAATATTTTGCCATTTACAATTTAGAACATGCAACCTGATATTTCTCAAGGTTTGCCTCAAGGAACAAAATAATTGGGTGCAGCTAGGTTCGAGATATGTATAAATACGTGCAAGAACTAAAAGACTGTATGTATGCGTCCAAAAAATAATTCATCTATTTTGTAAACACCCCGTTTTATTGTTACTAATATTTCATGCTTATCACATTCAAAAAAGTATTTACTACTGAATTTTATAAATTTGTATCTACATTTTGTATATACATACATAACTTCTAAGTCAGGTGATGTAGTTTTCAGGGTAATGTGTCCAAAACTATTTCGGAATTTCTAGATGATGTGATGATGGAGAAAGTTGTGGAGTCCTTGCATCATTTTTTAGCCCTTGACCTTTGTAGGCAGTCCAAATCGCAACCTTCCCTTGTTTCCCTTGCCAATTGACTGGGTTCTTCTGCTTTATCAAATGTGAAACATTTAAGGATGGGATTATTAATATTAACTTTACCGAGTTACGTATAAAAACAGTGGCCGCGGAAGTGTGGGGACAGGGGGACAATGTCCCCACGGTTATTCGATGTCCCCATCATCTGCCAATCTTATACAAACCTCTCCCTCCCCTATCCTACAATGTTAACGTCCCCAAATGTCCCCACACCTTCCGCGGCCACTGTGTAACAATAATTAGTAAATTACGCATTATATCTCGACAAGCTTCTCTCTCCCCCAGAGGAATCTCCAAACTGGGCAAATGACTTTCTAATAAGGCATTCTCCACTGGCCGGATCTCGAAATCGGTTGCCCCCAATGCACACCAGCGGTACGCAGCGTTGTCCCCGAATGTGCCAGAATTGACGCGAAGGACAATCAACCTCTTCCTCCTCTTCGACCTCATAATCGCCATGATTATTGTCGAGCAGAGAGGCCAAGTCGTGTTCCGGGGTTTCGTGAGAATATCGTGCAATATTGGGATGGATTTCGCCATTTCTGTCGACAATAACGGGTGATGATTCGGTGGGGAAACTGGATGCCAGAAGGGCTTGGAATGACACGCTAATCAGGCCTAAGACGACGATATGGAGGAGCTTGGCCATGGCGAAAAAGTGGTAATAAATTTGATACCAGGATAATAACAACAACAGGTAGCCAGCGAGTGGGTGATGATATGTTCAAGAGAGAACTTCTCGAACAGACTGAAAGGTTCTGGGTGCTGAGAGAGAGGAGAAAGTGAGGAGTGCATTCCTTTCGTGGTGAAAGCAGTGAAAGCCAGGCATTAAGAGACGTAGGGAAAGTTCCACACTCTTAATAACGCGGTGTTAACATATGCACACCGAACAGTGCGCATATGTATGTGACTTCACCGTGCGGTGATAATGTTTCTCACCTAATGGTGGTAAAATTAACGGTAGTCGGAGAAGTTTGGCGAAATCCCGTTTGGCGAAAAAAAAATTTACCCACTTTATGGCATTTTTAGCACGAGGGTTCCAAAGTACCTTTTGGCGAAAAAAATGTCACATTTGGCGAAAATGAAGATTTTATGAGTGTGTTAAATCATAAAGATAATACCACAAGAATTAACACCAGCCAGTGACAATTTGTCACCATGCGGGAAAAAACTTTATCACCATTTAGTGAAGTCACATATGCGGCGACGATTGATACCAATTTTTTAAGAGTGTACTCTCCACGAGAAACAGTTGGTTAACATTATCACGCAAAACAGATCTGATCTAATTTGCCAACAGTTTCGCCTTGCGAAATCCTCTCCTTGATGGTGAGAAATTCCCTTGTGTAAACAATACAGACATTTGAATTTTATCACATTACGTTCTTCTGCCAGAAGATACAGGTTCAACCATTGATAATGGGTCAGTCGAATTGACGCAATCGCATTATTTAAGTTCCAAAAGTGTTTTTCGAACAGGACAGAATGGATTTAACGATGTGGTGGCATCATCAGTATGTTGGATGTACAGGTATGACGTACAGTGGCCGCGGAAGCGTGGGGACAGAGGAGGGGCAATATCCCCACGGTTGTTCGATGTCCCCATCATCTACAAACCTCTCCCTCCCCTATCTTACAATGGCAATGTCCCCACATGTCCCCTCGGCTTCCGCGGCCACTGATGACGTCAAACGCGATGGATTCCCCAGTGGTACTTTTATATTTTGCCCTTTTCGTTACATACATATGCAAACCTTGTTTGAAAATTCCTCCTGCTAAACAGTGAGTGAGTGAGTGCATGATGTATTCCCAAAAGGGATGCTTTCTTCACGGATCAAAAACATTCAAATTATGGTTAACATAATGGGGCACGTTCTCTTCCTGTGATCACGGAACTTGGGGCTTATGCCATGTTTGCCTTCCATTAACTCAAACCACCATCAGTGGCCGCGGAAGCGTGGGAACAATGTCCCCATGGTTATTCAGTGTCGGCATCATCTGCCCATCTTATACAAACCCTTCCCTCCTTTAATCTTATTGTCCCCACACCTTCCGCGGCCACTGACCAACATGGAAACTCGGCTGGAAAACTCGTCGAGTCGAGACTGCTGCTTCGGGACATAAATATGTAAACTGTTGATGCACTGAAACAGGAGGCTGGCCGAGGATGAGAAAAAAAGAGGACAAAATGAATTACATGACTGCAATGTCAATGTTGCTTTCTATAAGTTTACCCTTGAAAAGGATGAGTTACACGGATGAACAATTTAGCATCTTTATCATAAAAAATTGTGCTTTATCCTAGATTTTACTGGTCATGTTTTACGGAAATAAATAGTCATGTACATAAATAGTTAGTGAAATCAAGAAAAATTGAAGGCGTTTGGTGTGCTGAATGATGAGTTGATATGAAAAATCCAAGAACAACTTTCATACATATACTGAATACTAATTTTTATTATTATGTAGCGTCATTTCATGCACGTTATAAATAGTGTAACAAGTAAGAATTATGCTAAAAATTAAACGAATGACACTGGAGAAAGTATGAAATTTGTACAAAACCGTTAGCATGCATGCAGCATCGCTCTGGAACAAACATAGTAAATGCAAAGATCGGGGTTAATTCCTACATGATTAAAGTTCGGAATATGTATTCTGTCCAAGAACAGGTAGGCATTCGAGGACGGAAAATATGGATTTCGTGCTGCATCCTGCTATCCAGAAACCCAGTGCCCATTTCCAAGTCCAGTTACGGTCTGAATCAAAACAGATGACAAGAAATGATGATATTACATTTTTGAAAAAATATTATATGGGAAATAGATTTCTTACTCTGGAAGGAACGCCGAATTTTTTACTGTATTTCTTTGACCACCTTCCCCCTCGTCGGCGATGTCGTAAGATGCAGTTTCCATCATCATCTCGCCAGTTGTTGCCGCCTGGATGGCAAGCAAAAGTTAAGGGAGGTGTTCCAGCGTATGCTCTCAGATTTTGACCAAATCAGCGTCAATCGATCCCAACTAATATGAAATTTGGAAAAGACACAATCTCCGAATGGACACGTTTGGCAGAGATATTTACATCCGAAGAGGAGAAAACGCGCCTTAAAGTCGACAAATTTTGCACTTTCCAAATTTACTGCGCGTTTTCTCCTCTTCGGATGCAAATATCTCTGCCAAACGTGTCCATTGGGAGATCATGTCTTTTGCAAATTTCATACTAATTAAATTTGCCATCGATTGACACTAATTTGCTCAAAAATCGGAGAGCATACTCTGGAAAACCTCCATTGTTAGTGTATATACATACATTCACAAAACATGTATGCGAATCTAATAAGTGTAAGTACGTGTCCTAACCTGGACAAACTATCGGCACGCAGCGTTGACCTCTTATATGCCAAAATTGTGTTTCAGGGCATTCCGGCTCTTCCTCCTCATATTCGTAGCCACCATGTCCTCCCTGACTCTCTTCAGGGTCTTCCTTTTCTTGTGAAATTCCATCATTTTTATTATTCCGACGTTGTTTCGGCTCGAAGTCCTCTGGCAGGATTTCTGGAAAGCCGGCAGCGGGTTGGTGTTGCTGTATCTTGGAATCTGATCTCGTAATGCCAATTTCATCACGAGGAGCTGACAACAAATCTGGTGAGGAAGAAGATAAGCTGATTTCCGTCTCTTTAATAATCTCGTCTGGTTTTTTCGTCTCGACATTGGCATCATTTTCCTCTCCTGGGGAATTCTCAGACAAAACTCGTCTCTGTTTCACACGGAATCCTGCCTTCCTTGCCCAAACGGGAACTTGAGATTGTGCCTCGTCCTCGCCAACTTTGTCCTGAATAACCTTGTTCCAATCGGGTTTCGGTGCGGCACCTATTTCTTCATACAGAAGGAGAATAATCAGCACGGAGAAGGTGCAAATGAGCTTCATGGTAAGGTTGGTAACGTTGTTTTTCAGTAAATAATATTTGCACAACGGGGTAAATTATGTATGACGCACAAAAGGAAAGTTATGGGATTATTGTTTTGAAAATGAAAATGGCACAGTTTGCGTGGTTTGAACGTCTAGCTGGTAATGCGAAGAAGGGATGAAGCGTCGGTGGGGTAATAGATATTGTGCGAATATTATTTTGCACAGGATCATTTGCAGGATGAGGACGTGCATAAATTACGTTAGTAAAAAAGTGGGTGGGTAGTTCTGGCCAGTGGCCGCGGAAGCGTGGGACCGAGGGACAATGTCGCATGGTTATTTGATGTCCCCATCGTCTGCTCATGTTATATACATAAACCCCACCTTCCCTGTTAATGTCCCCACGGCTTCCGCGGCCACTGGTTCTGGGTCTTACTCGCATTAAGCTTAACATTAGTGAGGAAGGGTGGGTGGTCCAAAAATCGGTGTTTCTTTGTTAACGTACTATATGAACGTTCCCCATCATCATCGTTTCATAAATATGACCCAACTTGTCCGGACTAGAAAATTACTTGTTGCCGAACTTGTCGCGATTTGTGGTGAGGTTAAAAGTATGGCGTAAGTGTGTATGTACCAAGCAATTAATTGATATTTTAGGATGTCACGTATATACTGCGCTCTTTTTATTCTAATAATAGGATATATATTGCAACAATGTCAACTGCGACAATTCGGGTTGAAGGATTCTGCTGGCGGAGTGCCGGAAATATCATATTAAGCTTTTGATCACATCGGCCTAATTCATCTCATTTATTCGAGACACTTACCACTCATATTTACATACATACATACATAATGTGGCTCATTTACATATTCATGTTATAAGTACTTTAATAAATGCTGGACCATTTTATTGTCAAGTTCTCTGTGACTTTATACATATTTACATAATGTCAGATGAAGAAGAAGATGTTTTAAAGCTTACTCGGAGACAATTCCGCATAAAAATCTACCCACCTTTTCACTATTTTAATACTATTTATAAAATATGAAAATTACAAGAAATTACAATGTTTCCGATGTTTTCTCTATTGACAAATCTGTACGTCTAAAATAAAATATAGCGCAAGTTTATGTAGCTACAAAACGTACATATTCTTATAGGTTTCATCAACGCGTCAAAAATCACTTGTGGAGTGGACAGATGCATAAATTCGTACATCAAATTAGTGTCAATGAGATTCTCCTGATTAATACTGACGGGCGAAGTAGTATCAATTTTTTTAAAGGCCTCAAACACGGATGAATACAAACTAATGATAAGTATGTAGTAATAACACATGTAAATACATTTGATTAAAAAATTCCCAACGTTTACATACATATTTTGGGACGATAATAGGAATAAACAATAAAATCAGTTGTTAGTTAGTTAGTGTACCACCCTAGCTTCATTCTAGGCAGATTTTGAACCCCCAACTGCTCGTTGGCACCGTAAAACGCATTTTGAAGTACATCATGGACCTGAAAATAATAATCATACATAACTATGTATTTTCCATATTTTTGTACGCTACGCATTGGTTCGGTTCGACCATGAAGATGAATTTAATCAATTTATTGTCAAATTGTCAACAGTTGGACCAGTGGCCGCGGATGCCGTGGGGACATCCGGGAATATTAACGCTTTAGGATAGAGGGGTTTATATAACATGGCCAATGATGGGGACATCGAACAACCGTGGGGACATTGTCCCCCTGTCCCCACCCTTCCGCGGTCACTGTATGTACATAATCTCCCCTTAATTTTGAGCATTTTTCTTGGTATTTAATACCGCAAAATTTGGAAAAACTTTAACATGTTTTCTTTTGAGAAATTAAGAAATTTTGTAAACCACGCCGCATACATAATATTGCTGGGGACATTGTCCCCACCCTTCCGCGGCCACTGTGAATTAGACCAATTAAGATTCGTTCTCATACTTACTTCGTGTCCGTGTTGTGTAAAAGTCTCATACAATTTATTCCTGTTGTCTCTCCACTGATTTACTAAATCATTAAACTGTGTGTACAATCGGTTATCTCGCACTGTTCCGATCCGTTGAATGAATCTGTTGACTTGTTGTGGCGTCTGGTCATATATTTTGGCAAAGGCCTTTTGCCCCTCGGAAACTAAGGCGAACGTGGAATTCTCTGCGGCCGTTTGGACATCGTTGACTGTTCTGTCCACAGTTCCGATCGCGCGGAGGAGACCGTGTTGCCCGGTTTGAATGATGCCACGAACCGAGGAAGTTAGCGAGTTGACTAGATTATTCATGCTGCTTTGGAATGGTGACGGGTTCGGATTTATGGGAACTAGATATGTAAATAAGTAAACGGATATGGTTGGATTCACAAGACAAGGATAGGTTATACATTTTTAATTCACTTATGTAAATTCGTCTAGTCAGGGTTTCGCTATGGGTTTTAACCACTACTCTGTACTGTCCAAAACAGGCGTCCAAATCCAAATATTTAGTTTTGGACCGAATGTCCAAATTAGAAAATGGGACAAAATCTTGCAAATTTGTCATTATTGAATCTTTCGCTAATCCGTTGACGTATGTACGTATCCGTAATCTTGCATTAATTTTGAGCATTTTGGTCTGTAATACAGCGTGGTTTAGAAAATTTCTTTATTTCTCTTAAGAAAACACGTTAAAACAAATTTGTTTTCCAAATTTGGTTCTACACAGACACCAAAATGCTCAAAATGAATGGGAGATCTGTGCATAAATTTGCAAAAAGGTCGTTATTAATAAAGAATTGGTAATATTTTGCCCATTTTCCAATGTTGGACGCTATTGGGCATTTTGTACGTCCAAAATTATTTTGAATTTGCATGTCTCAGATTATTTTGGACAGTTTTGGACGTAGAAAATTATTTTGGACAGTTTTGGACGTCTAAAATTATTTTGGACAGTTTTGGACGTCCAAAATTATTTTGGACGCTGTTTGGACCCACTCCAAAACGAAACACTGGTTCCAGTAAATCTACTTATTACCTTCGAGATGCCCATTTCTCCCCATCGGGTAATCTGGACGCTGGACTTGCCTCTGACCTTTCACGCTCTCCCCTCCGACACCATTTTCATTAACTACGTCAAGTCCATAATTACCCGGAATTATTAATGGCAAGGGAACACACTGCACGGAAGCTATGCTCCCCAGGAAAATTTGTGTACTTATTAAAACAAACAGGAACATGGCTAAAGTGGAAATGTGAGACACGCTTAATTGGCAATTTCAGAGGAAATAATTGAATTTATTATTAATTACGAGTAAAATACGTCTTTCAGCTCAAACTTTTAACTATGAATGCATTATTACGAAAAAATCTACTGGTGAGCTCGTTAAGAAATAAAATTCAGATTTTTGCAATGTATTCTGCAAACGATCACGGTACTGTCTGTTAATCAACTGACATAAACCTTACCTCAAGCTGTCAACATTCAAGCTCTCTACCTGCCTGCCATCAAGTTCAAGGAAAGTAAATATTATCTCGTGGATTGTGTGTGTTTTATGGATTGCAAAAGAAGTCTCACTTTTCATACATTCGCGTTAACGTTAAGTTACGATGTGTAATATAAAATGCAATGTATGAATGCGTACGTTTACGTGTGGGCCTTAGGAGGAGAGTACGCCAACCTGATAATGACAGATCTTGATGTCCTTTGGATATATGGTAGTACCCCCTCTGAAAGTAAAAAGTGTGAAGCGGTTTGATGCCATGGCCCAATTTACGCCCGTCACACCCCTTTGAAGGCGCGCCCGATGCCAAACTAGCTGCACTAAAAAATTCGCCAAAAATCCAATTTTGTTCGGATTTTCATAATAATTATATATTTATGATCCCAGATAGTCCCTTTATCATATTCAGTTGCAAAATTAACTTTTCAGAAATTTTCAATATTTTCGAATATTTCCTGAAAAGGGCATGGCTTGAAAAAATTCAAAATTCCAAAAAAATTCAGATTGATATCTGATATGATAAAGCAACTATGTGGGATCATAAATATGTAACTATTATGAAAATCCGAACAAAATTGGATTTTTGGCGAATTTTTTAGTGCAGCTAGTTTGGCATCGGGCGCGCCTTCAAAGGGGTGTGACGGGCGTAAATTGGGCCATGGCATCAAACCGCTTCACACTTTTTACTTTTAGAGGGGGTACTACCATATATCCAAAGGACATCAAGATCTGTCATTATCAGGTTGGCGTACTCTCCTCCTTAGTCCAGATTGTGTATAGCATCAACTTGAATGACACCATTGTTGCACGAGTGTCTTTTCTTGGCCCAATTTTATTTTATTTTGTAATGAAAAACATGGATTTATAATTAAGACATTAATTAAGAAGACTAACATAAAAACATACAGTGCAACCTTACCTAGCCCGAGTCAGGGTATCATCAATACAGAATCTGTAATTGAGGTGGGTTTATACGACCACTACAATTTTTTTTACTTTTCGAAAATTTTTGAACTTGATTCCTAATTTTGCACTTGCCCAAAATTTCAATTCGATTGGATAAGTTTTCGAGTGTAATTGATAGACAGACAGACAGACAGACAACCATGACGGGAACATAAGCCTTGACTCGGACTAAAAACTCATATTTTTTTAAAAGAAATATGCAGGTTGCTTATAAAAAATATCAATTTGTAGTTTTTTTTTCACTCATTTTTCACAAGTTTAATAATAAACTTTATGAAAATGCGCATACAAATACTTCTGCAAAACATTGAAGCTCCTGATGCCAAAGTTTTTCATTTCGTACAATTGTTACCACATGCAATATACATACCTACACAGCTTACCCAAGGTAAACTTGTCTCAATCCTTGTCTTACGTATGAAGAACCAGAGGTGCCAAAAACAGTAAAGAAACGCTTATGAATAAAATATATTTTCCTAAAAATATGCATGCAATGCTCAACCATCCATGACCGTGGCGTAGCATGTATAAGTGTATATATTTCTCGCCATTATGCATGATTATTTATGAATATTTATTAGTTTTAGTGCACATACGTAAATAATAATACAGATACGCGGATAATCTGTATTATCCGCTGAATTAAATTTTGGAAATTCAATTAGTTCACGCATATGCTACACATACTTAAGTCAGTGGCCGCGGAAGGGTGTGGACAGAGGGACAATATCCCCCACGATTACTTATTCGATGTCCGCATCATCTCCCCATCTTATACAACCCTTCCCTCCCATATCCTATAAAGTTATGTCCTCACCCTTCCGCGGCCACTGGCTCAAATAGGTATCTCATTATAAATACAAACCACAAATGTTTGTTCGTATTGCACAGTGCAAAATTCGTCAATTTGTTCTTTTATCGTAATGGTTCCTGTTGCCTGACTGACAGTAACTAACTACCTGCGCATTTTCCGTTGACGGTTTCTCGCTCGAGGAGGAAAATTTGTCGAAAGGAGCGATTTCTATTCAAATGTAAAGAAATTAAATTAACTGGATGATTTATTGCGTTTTATGGAGTGGACAAAGGAAATAATAATATGAGCATCACTATTTTTTTTAGTGAAATTGGTATCAATGACATGTACCTACATAGGTTTTCATGTTCAATAATTTTTGTCAAATATTATCGAAAACAATGCTAAATAACTTTCTAAAATATAAAAACGTTGGGAAGAATATCACTTTTATTGCGTAATTAAGCCAAGAATTGATGTGTAGCTAGTTTCATTTTAGTAAATATTAAGGGACTTTCTTGTTGTAAAATGAAAAAAATATTAAATTAGTATGAATATTAACCAGAAATATGCACTGTTAAAAATGTGACAGAGTCAGATATATACTACTCCGTATTTGTGTTGACTTGGTAATAATTTCTTACCGGATTGGTAGTAGTTCGTTTCTTAGGGGTAAATTTTTCATTACTAAACGGTATTGCCGTCATTAGGCGGTACAGTTATGTAATACTCCGGTCAGGATTTATTTAATACCAATGTTCTAACCCGAGCTGCCAAACGCCAAAATGCACTCTTAAGAGTACATTTTGCCAATTGCCATATCGTCGGACTAATTCTAAAACCACGTAATAGCAATCAATGTTTAATTCTAAAAAACGTAAGTGCACAACAAAAAACAAGAAAAATAACCTAACTGTAAGTCCAAAATAGTATGCAATTAATTTTCATATTTATTTAAGTTCATAGGAATAGGATGATCTTGTATAACTAACTAACTGCATATTATTTTGGAATTGCAGTTAGGTTATTTTCCTTGTTTTTTGTTGTGCACTTACGTTTTTTAGAATTAAACATTGACTGATATTACGTGGTTTTAGAATTACGAAGCGAGTGCACTTACGTAGTTTTAGAATTAGTCCGACGATATGTATTTCATTTTTTATAATTTCTTCCACTGCATCAGAGAACATTTTTGTATTGATTTTGTCAATATTACTTGCAAGCTATTGTTTTATACATATTTCTTCATGCATTTTGGAAAATATTTAAAATTCTATATTAATTTTTAAATTGAAATAATGGAGTTTTGATTTACAAATGTAATTCTCAAATTAAAAATCTAGATACTAGTCTTACCGACCACCAGATTGGACCATTTTTATGAAACAATTAGTTTTTTACGGGTATTTTTAAGATGTCTCACCCTTTTCGAAGAATTTTAGAAACCGGTTTTCCAAAATATATGCGCATAATTATTCTATGAACATGCCAGGATTTGCGTCACTAAATAATTTACCCATGTGACAATACGATGCTTAGTCAAAATACTCTCTACAATTTGACGTATGTGTGTCCAGAATTTGATAAAAATGGTGTGCGAGCGAACCAGTTATTAAATAGTTTCAGCTAACAGCTACTTTATACGAAGACTTTGTCCCTCTGTCTGTCTGTCAGCAGGCGGATCGGAATAATCAAAATCAGTTTGACATATGACTCCAGGGGAGGATCTTATCAACTTTTATTGTCAATCGGACCACCCCCTCGGTGGGTGAAGTGAGAACTAAGCTACTTCTTTATGTGCGTTTTCTTTAAGGGTGAAGCGAAGCGAAATCCCTTTATGGAAATGTGTTGTCCGTCTGTCTGTATCCACGGAACGGATTCGAATTTCGACATTCGGTTTTTGCAAACGTGTTTCTAATTTTTGAAGTACGGCGTTGTAGAGGATAAGTAAATAAACGGTCACAGATGCCGAATTTTTTGTCTTGATCGTTTTAGACGTAGTTTTGGGCGGGGATTTCAAAAATCGACATAGTTTTGACATGCATGACCGCGCAGACGACGCCAATGTCGATTTTTTTGTATTGATCGTTTTAGACGCATATAGTTTTTTAACGTGTCATGACTGCGTGACCGTGTCGCTTCACCCCTTTGCTACATTTCTTTTGCAACGGTTTATTATATGAGTAACAAAGTAAGGACGAAAAACCAATTGTAACTTTATTTTAGGTACATATGCCGTGTTCCATAAAATATAAACCAACAAGAACTTTTGGCTGGGCAAGTTTTTCATTTTACTTAATTATCAAAACAAGACGACCTACCTTGAATGGAACTTGAGCAGAATATGTACATACATACATATTTATACCTTATACTTAATTGTTTATTCTCGTACAGTGCACAGCACATGACAAAAAGATAATTTGCATACATTTCACCTGCTCGCCAACTTGCGTTGATGGAAAGCAAAGAAAAAAAAATTGGCGATTTATAAAGGAGCCAAGGACAAGTGTTGTCCAGTCAAAATTTGAAAGGTTTCGAGTCAGGTTAATAAGAAATATAAACAGCAAAATGATTAAGTCTGCCGTGCTTATCTTTTGCATTTTATCAGTCGCCCACGCTGCGGAATGGTGCCTAAAACCAGACCCGATAAGCGCATCTGTGGCCGAGACGCCTGCAGAAAAATTGTATGTGCACATTTACATATGTAAATTAAATCATTCATAGTTTAGTTAATTACATGGAAAAATTTTGCTTTATTTGTCAATATTTCGAATGTTATGTGTAGAAAAAAATGAGAAATCTGTTACAAGATTTTATGAAATTATTATTTCTAATTTCTGAAAATTCTTTAGAGCTCCGGATACTCCAAAATGTTCTCTAGAGTCCCCAGAATTGGTTATGGGACGACTTGTTAATGGGACTGCGGACAGGGATGCAGACTTGTTGCCGTCTTGGGTCGATCTCAAGTTGGCTGCCCGGGGGCAAAAGTGGGCTTTAGATAATATCCCACTGATTTCGGGAAGTCATATTTTTGGGCTCATGTTCGTCCTCGCATTTCCAGACAATAATGCCGTCCTGCTCTTTACGAACCAGTCGGATACGGCGAATCTTGCTATGAAGGTTGGTAAATATTTGTATTTTTATTACTTCCTAAGTTGATATCCTGACAATGGAGGTCTCCCAGCGGATGCTCTTCGATTTTGACGAAATTAGTGTCAATCGATCGCAAATTTAATTAGTATGACATTTGCGAAAGACACGAGCTCCCAATGGGCACGTTTGGCAGAGATATTTGCATCCCAAGAGGAGAAAGCGCGCAGTAAATTTGGAAACTGTAATATTTGTCAACTTTAAGGGTCGTTTTCTCCTCTTCGGATGCAAATATCTCGGCCCATTGGGAGATCGCGTCTCTTGCAAATTTCAGACTAATTTGTCATTGATTGACACTAATGTGTTTAAAATCCGTGAGCATACGCTGAGAGACCTCCCTTGTTAGATAATGAATAATATTTAACATCAGCAACCACTTTTCCTTAATGTAGCGATATGCATCCACAATTGAGCAAGTGAACACGTGGTACAACGGGTCCCTAAAAGAGTCGACGGACGACAATGACATTTTGTCCAGCTTGCTGCGAGTCCGAGGTCTTCACACGGCCGCCATGAAGGCCGGAAATGAGCGAATGCATGGCGAAAATCCGAGACCATTGATCAACAAGGAACTTTATGAACGTGTCCAGCTAGATGAAGGAATGTGGAAGGCGTTCGAGACAGACTTGAAAAATTCTGATGTTACCGAAAAATTTCGAAAAGTTCCGGAAAAATATACCGGAAGAGATGGAAAGTATTATGCTGTCAGTCAATTTCAACAAGCAATGACACAATTCGCCTTTGTCGGCTTTCCTGTCCTCTTCCCGGAAAGATTGTTCTTGTTAGATGCGAAGGATGAGGATTTGGTGGTATGCAGAAATTTACACTTAAATTAACATATGTCTCGACACCAAAATTGTCAAAATCCACACATTTTTAATCATTTCTTGGTTACGGGAATTTATTTTTAAATTCCGGACAACAAATTTAAGTTGATTAATACAGGTGCGTTTTTGAAGCTAGTTTCGACGAGCTCAAATTTTTCTGAAGGCCTCTTAAACGTGAGATCTCCTCCATCAAAAAGTGTTAAAATCTGGAGTGTGCATTTTTTTAAATTTACAGCGACCTGCTCTACAAAGGCTTCCAGAATTTTAAAATAAATTCCCAGAGCTGAAAAATGGTTAAAAAACATGCTGATTTTGACGATTTTGATTATGAGTTATCCAGTCCTACGTTGACGAAACGCTATAGTGTCAAAAAAATATGCAAATTATTTCCATAGGCTTACAACCACTTGTGGGCCGTGTTGGGGCACGCTCTGGGCATCGAGGACGAGTACAACATCGCACTCCAGCCCGATTTAAAGACGACGAAGGAGTATTACCAACATATTTATGAAAATTGGTACCTTCCCCAATTCTTTAATCTGGACTTCCACACGAAAGTTTTAATGGAGGCGCAACTACAGGTACATAAATATAGCAAAATTTGTGCAACTGATGTGCATTTATAAACATTTAATTTGCAGGGTTTCGAAAAAATTGACGACATTCTGACCCCGAGAACCCTGCTGTTACGTATCCTACGCGATATCGTCAAAATTCCCGTGCCCAATATGACGCGAGAACTCACACCGAAAGATCACCACAAAATGTTGCAATTCCACGCTAAAGGCAATTTATTTTATAAATAATTTTGACTTGATTAAATTCAAAACTAAATGCGCATCTTTTTATTTTAGGTCTTCAAGGATTTGTAAAGAAGATTAAGGGTGACTTTAGGGAGAATTTGAAATCCAAAATTCAAGGCTTCTTAAGCCGATTACCTTGAAATAGAAGCATTTTTTTAGAGAATTTCTCTAAAATGTGGAGCTTTTTATCCTTCAGTTTGATGTTAATATGTATTTGACTTTAAACAAATATTTCTGATCTGAATAAAATAATTGATTATACTTTAATCATCTCCGTCAACTTCGAAAAAATTTTCAAAGTTGTCGCATAATTTCGAAATTTGTGTCTAGCTAGTAATTGGAAAAGTTTTCAAAATAATTAATAGAACTCTATTAAAAAATGTGCACTATTAAAAAATTTGGTAACAATTTCCTTAGTAGTTTGTTTCTCAGGATCAGGTAATTTTTTTTATTGCCCCAACATTACTAAACGGTAATGCCCATTATTACCAGTGCCGGCATAAATAGTCATACATGTACTCCAGTCAGTATTTAATACCAGTTTTTAAAAGTGTGGATTTATTCATTTTATTTTTTAGCAACGACATCAAAGGGCATTTTTAAAACTTGATTTTGTTAAATTAATACGTTGTGACATGAGTAATCTTGTTACTTCTTCAGGCATGTTAGAAAATATTTACAATTCTAGGGATGTATATTAAAATTAAAATCTTGAATTTTACGTAAAAACATGGACACTACTGAAATTTAAAAAAATCAACTAGTCTTGCGAACCAGAACTTTTTATAAAACAATTAGTTTTTTACCGGTATTTTTAAGATGACTCACCCTCTTCGAAGAATTGTAAAAACCGGTTTTCCAAAAAATATATATGTATGTATGCATAATTATTCTATCAACATTTCATGCAAGGATTTGCGTCACTAAATAATCCAACCAGACCGTATGACAAAACAATGAAATGCTGTTGTCTATAATTTGATAAGTGTGATGCTATCTGTCTGTTGTGTGTGTGTCTAGAATTTGATAAAAATGGTGTGTGTCCGAACCAGTTATTATGTGAGGAATAATGTCATGATGAAAAACGGTGCAGATTCCATTTCTTTCATGTCATGCAGTCCTCGTACTTATTGTATTTTAGGTACAAATGCCGTGCTCAAAAACATACAGCATAAACCAAGGGCCTGGGCAAAATACTGTATTTTTCAGCCCCGTTCTTCCCAGGGTTTGGATCTCCGGGGGATGTTACACCCACAAAAAGATGAAAATCTGCGTAAAGAAGGCAACAGTAATACGAAAATGCAGGTTTTCTCAAGAAATTAACTTTTTATTTCTGTCAAAATTCAAAATACTATATTTTTTAATCGTGAGAGTACTGTATTCTGACACCGCTAAAAAGTTAATTTCTTCACAAAACCTGCATTTTCATACGACTTTTGTCTTCTCCACGTGGATTCTCGCCTTTTTGTGGGTGTTCCACCCCTGGAAATACAAACCCTGGAGTTACAAACGGGGCTGAAAATACTCCATTTTGACAACGTATTTTGCCCATCTCTGAAAACCAACAACAACTTTTTGGCTGGGCAAGTTTTTCATTTTACTTACATACTTTAGGCACATGTGTATGAGCAATCTGGTAAGGATGTGCTATTCCATGATACTTAGGTAATTATCATAACAAGACGACCTACCTTGGATGGAACTTGAGGAGAATATGTATTTATACATGTTTATTCTCGTACAGTGCACACCATAAAAAAAAGATAATTTGCATACATTTTACCTGATGAACTTGGTGAAGCTATGTACATAACTTTCGCTGAAGGAAAGAAGAAAAAAATGACCAGTATATAAACCAGCCAAGGACAAGCTTTGTCCAGTCAAATTTTGAGAGGTTGCGAGACACATTAAGAAAAAAAATCTAGCAAAATGATTAAGTGTGCCCTACTTATCTTTTGCACGTTATCGGTCGCTCACGGAGCAGAATGGTGCCTAAAACCAGAGCCGATAAGCGCATCTGTGGCTGAGACACCTGCAGAAAAATCGTAAATTATATAAAATTAATGATTAAATTAGACTATTCAGTGGCCGCGGAAGCGGGGACATTACCATTGTAGGATAGGGAAGGGAGGGGTTTGCACAACATGGGGAGATGGTGAGGACATCGAATAACCCTGGGGACATGTCCCATTGTCCACACCCTTCCGCGGCCATTGAACCAATTCAATTTTTTTGGGCAAATTATTTACAATGAAAATGAATTTTTTTAGAACGTCAGAAACTCCTAAGGACACGCCAAAATGTTCGCTGGAATCACCCGAATTGGTTACGGGACTACTTGTAAATGGGACTCAGGACAGAAACGCGGACTTGTTGCCGTCCTGGGTCAATCTCACCTTGGCTACGCAGGGTCAGAAGTGGGCTTCAGAGAATATCCCACTGATTTCGGGAAGTCACATTTTTGGACTTATGTTCGTCCTCGCATTTCCCGACCTCAATGCCGTCCTGCTCTTTACGAACCAGTCAGATACGGGAAATCTTGCGATGAAGGTTAGTAAAAATATTTGCATTCTCATATTTCCCAATAATTTTTCGGTTTTGAGGTCCAAATCAAGTTTTGGACTGGATACCGTCCAAGAGCATCCAAAACTGTTCAAAATAATTTTTGGACGTCCAAAACATCCAAAAGCGTCCAACATTGGAAAATGGGGCAAAATGTTAAGAGTTCTTTATATTTGCGACTTTTTTTTTACAAATTGATGCCCAGATACATATGTAATTTTCCAATAATTTTGAGCATATTGGTTGGTGTGCAATACCAACCAATTTTGGTAAACTTTTGTTTAACGTGTTTACTGGTTAGAAATTATTACAGCAAAATTCTCAAAATTAATGTGAGGTTAAAAATATCTACGTCAGCGAATTAACCAAAGATTCAAGAATGAAGAACTTGTAACATTTTGTATTTTTGAACACTTTTGGACATTTTGGACGTATAAAATTCAGTGTCCAAACCTGCTTAAAACCGGTTTTGGATGATGGTTAAAACCACAGCGACCCCAATTTGACCTCCTCAGCCAATTAATAGTATTTAACAGGAGCTCTTACTTATCCTTAATGTAGCGATATGCGTCCACCATTCAGCAAGTGAACACGTGGTACAACGGGTCCTTAAAAGAGTCGACGGACGACAACGATATCTTGTCCAGCTTGTTGAGAGTCCGAGGTCTTCACACGGCCGCCATGAAGGCCGGAAACGAACGAATGCATGGCGAAAATCCGAGACCATTGATCAACAAGGAACTTTATGAACGTGTCCAGATAGATGAAGGAATGTGGAAGGCGTTCGAGACAGACTTGAAAAATTCTGATGTTCCCGAAAAATCGAGAAAAGTTCCGGAAAAATATTTTGGAAGGGATGGCAAGTTTTTTGCGGTCAATCAATTTCAACAAGCAATGACGCAATTCGCTTTTATCGGTTTTCCTGTCCTCTTCCCGGAAAGAATATTCTTGATCGATGCGAAAGATGAGGATTTGGTGGTAATTACCAATTTACACTTAATTAAGGGGTCATTGCATGCGGGTTTTGAATTTAAATTTTTATGTCTCAACTTTCCCTTATTCCGTGTATTTAAATGGCGAATTTGAAATCTGTTTGTCTCCGTACGTTTTTTAAAAGTAAAGATTTTATTGCACCTAACAATAGATAATTTCTAGGTTTGAAAAGTTAGGAGGTTAGAATCTTGATTTTTTCTTCTAAGAGAAAATATTTAATTGCGTCTTCCTATTTTTTTATCAATTTTATTTTTATTTTCTTACGGAAGAAAAAATCGGAATTCTAACCTTCTAACTTTTCAAACCTAAAAATTATCTAATTTTAGGCGCAATAAAATCTTCATTTTTTAAAAACGCACGGAGATGTATAGGTTTCAAAATCTCCATTTCATAGAAGAAGGGAAAGTTGAGACACAAAAATTTACCTTCAAACCTCGCATGCAATGGAACGTTAACGAAACGGTACATATGTATTGATGTTTAAAAAAATATGTAAATTCTTTTTTAAGGCTTTTAATCACCTGTGGGCCGTGTTGGGGCACGCTCTGGGCATCGAGGACGAGTACAACATCGCACTCCAGCCCGATTTAAAGACCACGAAGGAGTATTACCAACATATTTACGAAAATTGGTACCTTCCCCAAATCTTTAATCTGGACTTCCACACCAAAGTTTTAATGGAGGCGCAACTACAGGTACATAAATATAGCAAAATTTTACGTAATTGATTAAAATTCTGTGATTCATTAAAATCCAAAACTTTTATAAAATTTCACTGACTTTTCCTGTTTCTTGAGCTGGGTCAAAATTTCTAGACTCGATCTTGAAATCATGTTTTAGTGTAGTAATGTGAACATTTTTATTTATTGTCGAGTCAAAATTTCCGAACACAATATGAAAAATGTTGAGAGGACGCTCAATCAAACATTATTTCAAGAAATTTTGACCCAATTTAGGAAATATTATATGCATTTAAAATCATTAATTTAATTTAAAGGGTTTCGAAAAAATTGACGACATTCTGACCCCGAGAACCCTGCTGTTGCGACTCCTACGAGACATCGTCAAAATTCCGGTGCCCAATATGACGCGAGAACTCACACCTAAAGATCACGCCAAAATGTTGCAGTTCCACGCGAAGGGTAATTTTCGCAATTATACTAAATTTTCATGTTTTAATTAAAAACAAACTAAATTCGCATCTTTTTTATTTTAGGCCTACACGGATTTGTTTCTAAGATTGCGGGTGACTTTAGGGAGAATTTGAAATCTAAAATTCAAGGCTTCTTGAGCCGATTGCCTTAAGATATTAAATATAACATTTTTTAGAAAATTTCTCTAAAATGTGGAGCCATTTATAAATCTGATTTCTAAATTTCTAGAAATCTTACCCTTCATATTTTCAGTATACTCACAATTGAAAGTTTGATGTTAATGTGTATTTTACTTTAGTTGCAACTTTAAACAAATATTTTCTGATCTGAATAAAATAATTGAGTATGCTTTAATCATCTCCGTCCGATAAACTTGCAAAAATTTTGCAAAATGGGCGTATAATTCTGAAGTTTGTGTCTAGCTAATTTTTTAAAGGAAAGTTTTTAAAGTAAATCATTTTTGAGTGATGTTTTTTTATGCGCATAATATTTTTTATACACTTCTTCAGCTTTTTAATTGCACACCTTTATAAATATTTATTATTTTATTGTCTTTATTGCAACATGTAACAACAATAAGTGTCATTGAGCATAAATAAGTAGTTCAATACATAGATAAAATCTGAAAAACATAACATCAACTATGTAATTTTTTTCATAAATAAAAAACAAAATATTCTGATTCTGATTGTCCAGGCCAGCAATTTGACTTTCCAAATGTTACTGAAAATCCAGCCTAAGTTTTTACAGATAAAATAACTTAAAGCTGAGCTTGGGACCCTCTCCAAGACATTTGTCCCATTGAATAACCAGTCGATCCGTAAAATTCCGAGGCGGCCCCGGGTCCAGGGGACACTCCCTTAAAAATCATAATAAATTCCGTTATTTCTGACCTTATGAATAATTCTAAAGTACTAATTATAGAGATTAATTATGAATTAATTTGCATACAGTCATACCTTTACCTGGTAGTTGAGAAAGTGATGTAGCTCTTCTTGTGTATCAAAAATCATAACGGAAAATGGCGAGCCAGGAACATCTAAAATTTCAAAAAAATGAAAAATTAAGATGTTCGAATTGTTAGAATATTTTAGGAAATTATAGATTTTATACATACCTTCTCCTGCCCATCTAACCTCTACTCGATAATCTCCAGGTTCCGTGGGGTCAAACTTGCACAAAATAGTTCGGTCCTTCTGGCTTTCTCTTTGCATTTCAACTCTAAAGGCTCCTGCTCAAAGCAAATAATTCAGAAAGAAAGTTAGTTATGTTCCGATTGCGAAGGATCCTAATAAAAATTGTGTATTAATTAACCTTTCGGACCACGAACTCGGACCTTAATTAAAAAAATATTTGTAAAAATCATGAAATTTAAGCATTTTAAATCATAATACAAAAAACTAACTGTAAGTTGTCCGGCCCCTGCTCCTCTCGTGTCGCAGATAAATCTGGATTGAAACGTGGCTAAAACTCCGTGCTCAATTCCGGGCCCGTAAACTTTCACTTTGGACGCATCCGGAAGTCCGACAACCTTTAGGTTGAAGGGGCTCCCAGGAACGTGATCTAAATAGGGTGGAACTAATTAATATTCACAAAATTTACATAAATTAACCATCCCAAATTCTATTTGCATACCCCCCGAATATTTAATGGCCAGTTGATGTTTGCCATGTTCTTGGGGACGGATGTTAAGTGTAAAGGTGCCATCTCCGTGATCGTAAAGTTCGCAATATGCCGTTTTTCGGGGACCAGTACATTGGGCTGCGGGGGAGAAATCAGAAATTTGTTTTAGATTTCCAGAAACATATTTTCAGAAACATATTTTATCGATTTTTATTCACCTGTCAATTCTCCAGGACCGGCACGTCTCGTATCAATAAAGCTACGAATGTCCTTCCCAACTGTGCCAACTCGGAGTCCGTCACCCGTGCAAATTACTTTCGACGAATCACCAATAGCGCCGATCTGAACCGTCATGGGACATCCAGGCACGGGTTTTCCACCCCATAAAACATTAAGTTCATAATTTCCAGGAATTCTGGGAACATAAATTCCCTTATAAATTCCACCCCCTAATGGCTGCACGGTAACGGGGACATCTACATCAGAGCTACTCAAGGACACCTGTGCTGGTCCGAGGCCTGCTTGTGACGCTAAAATCATAATTATTTATCAAATTATAATTAATTTAATTATAATTAATTTAGTTAATCTAATTTATGAATATTTATCTTGCACTAACCATCAATCGTAAAATAAGCTTCTTCCCCACAACGAGCGGATACAACGCCGGCCCCGCTCAAGACGACGGGCCCATCGTATTCCCTGCAGGACAATAAATTTTGATAAGTTACAGAGCTCAAAATCTATTAGATTCAGTGGCCGCGGAAGCTGTGGGGGGGACATTAACATTGTGGGATAGGGGGAGGGAGGGGTTTATATAAGATGGGGAGATGATGGGGACATCGAATAACCGTGTGGACATTGTCCCTCTGCCCCCACAGACAGACTGTTGTTGGGGACAGAGGGACAAAGTCCCCAACAACGTTATGCGGCGTGGTTTAAAACATTTCTTAATTTCTCACAAGAACACATGTTAAAACTAAACCTTTTTCAAATTTTGTGGTATTACACACCAAGCAAAATGCTTAAAATTAATGAGAAATTATGTACATAGAGTGACCGCGGAAGCGTGGGGACAGAGGGACAAAGTCCCCACGGTTATTCGATGTCCCCATCATCTCCCTCTCCCCATCTTATATAAACCCCTCCCTCCCCTATCCTACAATGTTAATGTCCCCACGGCTTCCGCGGCCACTGATTAGATTGACCACCGACTATAAAATAGCATACCCGGCAGGGATAGATTGGACCGAAATTTTCTTTGGGGCACCATCCACATCAAAGGGTCCCCATTTCAAGGATAATTTATAATCTCCAGCTTTTCTTGGCGTTAAAATCATCTTGCTTCGACTCCCAGCGTTGGTTTCAACGCGACAAAAATCTTCTAAATTGACAGCAGGGTCCGATGTGAGTTCAACTTTTGCTTCCAAAGTTCCTGGGCCGGAGTCTGCCGTGTTAAAAGCTATTTTGCGCTCTTCGCCGACAATAAGTTGGATAACTTTCCCTGTAAAAAAACGAGATGTGATTGATTAAGTAAAGATTTGGCATACTTAACGATGACTCATTGCCAAAATCACACGTTTTTAATAATTTCTCGGCTCTGGAAATTTATTTTAAAATTCTGGAAAACCAATTTGTAGAGCAGGTTGTTGCTAATTAAAAAAAAATATACACTCCAGATTTTGCACTTTTTGAAGGAGGAGACCTCAAGTTTAAGAAGCCTTCAGGAACATTGGAACTCGTCGAAACTGGCTTAAAAAATTCCCCGTCATTCTATTAATCAATTTTCTGATTACAAATTTGTCATCGAATTTTAAAATAAATTCCCAGAACCGAGAAATTATTAAAAATTTATTGATTTTGGCGATGAGTCCTACGTTAATATATTCACAATTCTGTAAATTTGCATACCCATTTCATCCGCCGAGCAGTGAGCATCCCATCCCCCGATAATCCTTAATTTCGAGTTATCCACCACTCTTGGGTGGAATGGAGAGCCCGGAATATCAATTCCTGTCCAGGTTACGCGAACATCAAATACACCGACTTCCGAGGGGACGTAAGAAGCTTGGAAATGACCGGCTTCCTTATCTGAGGTTGATACTCGTTTGACATCGCACCGAGCAACGGAATCCGGTCCTTCCACGGTTACCGATGGAACGCCGGGGAGGCCTGGTCCAAAGATTTGAAACATGGCTGTTTTCCCAACGTGGGCAGAATGAAGTCCTGTCCCCTCCGATTTTGCAGCCCCAGCTTCTTCGGCTATGAATAAATTAAAATAAATTTCTGATTTGCAAATACGCTTACCTTTACAATCAGTCACTGACGACTTGCACATTGTACAATGTGATGGTCTGAAGTGCAACACTCCGGTTTTGTTGAAATTTTTGAAAACTGAAGCTCAAGTCAATACAACTAAAGTTTGTGCGATGGCCATACATAATTTATCAAAATTTTCGAGATCAACGTTGAAGAACTGGGCGATTCTTATGAAGGAAAGTGAAGTTTGCTTCGTCCACTGGATAAAAATCGCCAATTTCTCAATTTTGACGTCAAATATTTTGACAAATTCTGACCATCGAACAAATTGCGTCAAGAAACAGTGGTTATATTGACTTGAACTTCATAATTTCAAAATTTTGACAAAATCGGAGTGTAGCAGTTCACACCATCGCATTGTTAGTGACATCTTTATCTTTAGGATGTCCCAACGTCTGCAAAATGGATATCGACAAGATGTCTTTAAGATGTGTCGCATGGTAAATGTATAAGATTGGACACGTGTTGAAGACGTATAAGTGGCCAGCAAGGTCTGTGAAAGAATAAATTAAATTTCTTCTGGTGGATATATACCTTGAATGACGATTGGACACCCGGGAACCGGCTCGCCTCCATAATGCAGCATAACTTTATATTTTCCCGGTCGCCTCGGCACAAATTTCAAAACGTTCTCTCCATGTCGTTCATCCATGACGGGGAACAAAGGTTTTGGTAGACCTGTGCATGCATAAAGGGTGCTTGTTAGTTATTAATAGTTGGCAATGCAAATATTTATGCCAATTCACCTTCCGGTCCCGTGACGTCACTCTCCAAAAGCGCTTCACCCGCCTGACTGACATCAATTGGTAAAGTGATACATTGACCAACCGTCATTGAGGTAGGAATTGATCCCATCAGCACTTTTTGTGTAGAAAAAATAAAAAATGTTATCATTTTTGGCTCGTACTTTTTTTGGGAGGTTTTAAATACCTTTTTGTGGGTCGTAAACATGGCAAATGAATGGAGACCCTTTAACCATTTTGCTCCTGTGGTACACGGCTACTTCGTGATTTCCAGGGCTTCCAGGAGTAAATTCTGCCCGTAGATTTCCATCGCGTTGCTGATAGCATCTGACGGGAACGGCGACGCCCCCAATTCCACTCACGACAACGTCAAAGTCACGGCCAGAAGAACCTGTATCGTTATTAAATCAATTGTTAATGACGTTATATTATGGCTGGCAGTGGCCGCGGAAGGGTGTGGACAGAGGGACAATGTCCCCACGGTTATAAGATGTCCGCATCATCTCCCCATCTTATATCAACCCCTCCCTCCCCTATCCTTCAATGGCAATGTCCCCAGATGTCCCCACGGCTTCCGCGGTCACTGATGATTGCATATCTTTACGTCTAGTTTTAATTACCTTTCGTCATAATGGTGAATCCTGCTGAACGTGAAGCTCTCGCTAAATAAAGCCCAGATCCAGTCGCGACAGTGTCCTTTGCATGGATTTCGTCCGAAACTAAGATATCAAATGGACACCCTTTCGCATTATAGCCATGAACTAAAACATGAACTCGATGAAGTAGAGGCAGCACGGGTTTAAAATTAACGGCAAACATTCCATTGCCCAAGTCCCGTTTGGTGCATGGCACATTTCCCAAGCCTGCTTTTACTTGGATTTCGAGAAAGTCTCCAGCCTCAAGGTCCAGTCCGGATCGGGCCGTTTCAACTGGAAGACATCAAATCAAAAATCAGACACAGAAATTTAAATTATTAGTTAAATTCAGTGTTTCGTTGCTTGCAGATTTGCCACATTTCTTGCACTGCAAAGTAAGAAATGCAAGAAATTCGGGGTGCATGAAACTGGGAGAAAGTGCAAGAAATACCCGCCGTCTAGCCACGCGCGGGAGGAAGTATGGTGCGTAGTTTGTCGCGCCGTGCATTTCTTGCAGGTCAAAATACTCACCTGCAAGAAACCGCTTTCTTCCCGTTATTTCTTGCAAGTGGTTACTTTCACCCGAAACACTGGTTAAAAAATTATAATTAAATGTGTACCCGTGAAGGAATAATCAAGTCCCAAAACGGCAGTTTCTTTCTTATCTCGAATTCGGACGAGTAATGGATCTACATGATCAAAGAGTTCTTATAATCACTAATTTCCTTGCAAAATATTATCAAATTTTGTACTTACCAAAAACCCGAGCTCGCAACGGATTCGGCAGCATCAAGGCCTTCGACCCTTCCAAGACATTGATTTCATACGTGCCAACCCGATCCGGGGTAAATTCTGCCCTTACGTAGCCCGATGGAAGGACGCGTGTCTTGATTTTGAGCGTGCTCGCTCCATCCGGACCAATCACGGAAACTTTGGGGGTTCCTGACCCCCTCTTTTCCAGATCGACGTATGCCATCGTTCCCGCAATGACGGGGTCCAATCCGGTCGAAATTATGCCGTGTTGCAGTAAAGAGGAGTCACTGATACTTTCCAATTCCAGGCCAGAGCCCCCGTTCACGGTGGAGTATGATTCTTCTATGGCGCATTCAAACGGTGATCCAGGGACATCATTCTTGATTTCAAATGAAGGTTCAATTATAATTATGTTTTATAATAATGCAACAATTAAATGATTACGAAATTCAGAAATTAACCAACCTCGTTGAAAGTTATATTGACAAAATGAGTCGTTGCTTCTTGCGGGATAAATGTAACGTCGTACAAACCACGACTTCTGGCACTGACTAAAATCAGAAAAATATGTGATTTTCGGGTGATGGGAGAATTCCTCCCGCTCATCTCCTCCCCCTCATATGCTCCCGCCCAACCCCTCCCGCTCGTCTCCTCCCGTGTACATTTTCCTCCCCGCACTATCTCCTCCCCGCTGATCTCCTCCCGTAAACATTTTCCTCCCCGTTGCGTCTCCTCCTTCCGTATTCAACTTTGTTTGACTACCCAATATATTCAAGATAGGGGATCTAGGGCCGTTCAAAGTGTGTGACATGTTTCTGACGATTTTTTAAATAATTGAGGGTATTCATTACGAGTTTCCATATCATCATAATTTAAAACAAAAAAAATCAAAAACAAACTTAGGTGAGGCATTTCTTTTTACAACGTGCAATAATTTGATGTGTGCATCATTAAATGATAAATATATGCATGGAAACTTTAGCATGGACATAGTTTGAAAATGTCATAGGAAAAACTTTTTAATTGTCTGATTTTGAACATTTTGGTACCAAAATATGCAGAATTCAGAAGACATATTAAAATCAACTTTATGCATATGCTTGCATGGTGGGAGACGGTAAAATTTCGGTTTTAAACTTTCAAATCAAAATTTAAGACAGAAATATATATTTTTGTAGATGATATTCATAATTATTTGAAGATTTGTAAAAATCCCCAAAACCGTGCCACCTAATCTGAACGGACCCAAATCTCGGATCTTATAACATTGGGTAGTCAGACAAAATAGAATACCGAGGAAAAGCGACACAACGGGGAGGAAAATGTATACGGGAGGAGATCAGCGGGGAGGAGATATTGCGGGGAGGAAAATGTATACGGGAGGAGACGAGCGGGGAGGGGTTGGGCGGGAGCAAACGAGGGGGAGGAGATGAGCGGGAGGAATTATCCTCCTATCTGATTTTCGCAGTGTTATTATTGCTCAATAAAATATTTTTGAATATAATAAACCATCGCTTATTAAGAAAATATTGGTCAAATATGTACCTTCAGCTCGCAGAGATTGCTTTCCTGTTGTGACAACGAGTTCGAGCGTTCCTTCTCCCGCAGTGGAGGCATCCTGTTAATATTCAATATGTTGAAAAATAATTATGGTTTGATAAAATCGTCAAAATTAGCACATCTTTAAGCATTTCTTGGCTCTGGGAATTTATTTTAAAATTCTGGACCACAAATTCGTAGTCAGTAAGTTGATTAACGGTGAGGTTTTTTAATTGAGTTACAAAGAGTTCCAATCTTTTCTGAAGGTTTCTTAATTTTAAGATATCCTCCAAAAACTGTGAAAATCTGGAGTGTATATTTAAAAAGAAAATTAACAACACTCTGCTCTACTGGTTCGTCGTCCAAAATTTTAAAGTACACTCACAGAGCCGAGAAATGATTTAAAATGTGCTGATTTTGGTGATGAGTCAATTGTACAAGCGAAAGTATGTAATTGGCAGTAAATTATCTAACTTACCACCGTGAAGGTTATCGGTTGTCCAATTCCGCCCGCTTTTAACCCACTCACGTGCACTTTCGAAACATCGTACACATTGCAATTAAACGGACTTCCAGAAATTGGTTCTCCATCCAACGACACGGTGATTGAATGTGGTCCCACTTCCGTCGGCGTAAACCCGGCTTGTACCTTGTTTGGCAGGGCTCCCGTAATGTTGATGGGGAGATGGAGAAGTGAAGGGGTCAACACCATGACGTTGCAATTAGTGACGTCAGCCCCTTGTGGGTCCACCGTTAGAGATGCGGGCTGATTTACTGCTGCAGATTTTAGCGCAGGACCGGTCACAGTTGCTTTTTCGGTGTCGGTCACTCGACACGCGAATGGTGAGCCTGGAGAGAGAGAGAAGGTCAGCATTTGAAAATTGTGTATATAGAATGTTTATGCAGCGTTTCGCTTTTGCCGTTCAAAAACAGAGGTCAACGCAGACCAATTTTGCGAAATTTAGGTCTTTTTCAGCGCCGCGCGCCTCAATGTTGTAGAAATAGGAAATCAGGTTTATCTGCAGTGGCGCGTAAAATACGGCGTTGGCCTGTGGTCAAAAATCATTTTGGACTGGACAGTGGTCAAAATTGTCCAAAACTGATCGACATGGAGCAAATTTCTACACTATTGGGACAAAAACGTGTCCTACTTCTCTTTTTGGACACTTTTAGACACCTTTGGACACTGGCCACTTATTTATTTAGCTGGTGGTCAAAAACTACTTTTGACTGGCTTTTGACCGTCTAATGTGTTTTTTTTCTAAGGGAAACATGGTATTTATGAAATTCAATAAATTGTTGTCCCTTACTTGGAACAGATTCTCCATTGAATCTCACAGAAATGAAATGTGGTGCGGCTTCTTGCGGTCTAAAATTTACTTTGAACTTTGCATTTCCCTCGGCCTGTACATAATTGGGGACATTTCTTCCCCCAACGGAAACAATAATCTCAAGATTTCCGGCACCTCCTCCAGATGCTAAAAAGATGAGAAGGATTTATTATTATTAATATTTGCATAATAAAATATGGTAATTATTTACTAACCATCAATCGAGAAATAGACAGGTTTTCCCCTGATTCCCGGTGTAATATCGGTCACTCGGACTTTACTTGCATCGTAGGCTTTCACTAAAAATGGACTTCCGGGAACAACCACTCCCCCAATCGACACGTCAACCGTATGGTCGCCGACTTCCAATGGCACATATTCTCCCAAAAATTTATTATCGGATGGAGTCTGAATTGAAGAGTGGACCACGTTTTTGGCCGGTCCAGTAACCTTCACCTCGGGGAAGCCTGGTTTTCCTTCGGGCTCAATGGTGAAAGTTGCTAAAAAGTAAATACATAATTTTGTTTTTTGACAACGCTATGCACATTATAGATCAATCCATCCAGACTCGTTTTTATTTTACCTCTTTTCCCCACGGGAACTTTCTCCAATCCGTCCCCCTTCAAGACCACTTTGGAGGCGTCGATAACCTCGCAACGGAAAGGGCTTCCGGGAACGTCTTCATTGTTGAATCGGAGCTCAATCATGTGCGGTTTTGCGTCTGAGGGGGGCAAATTTAAAAAGAAAATGTTAGAATGAATGAATGTATGAGTAATATATGAATGAATGAATGAATAATATATGAATGAATGTATATTGGTTGTGTGATATACACAGTGTTTCATTTCTTGCGGGTTTGCTACATTTCTTGGACTAGAAAGCAAGCCATGCAAGAAATGCGAGGTGCAAGAAATTGGGAGAAAGTGCGAGAAATATGCGCCATATGTATAGCCACGCGCCGTATGAACTATAGTGACTGGACGTAGTTTTGTGCGCCTTGCATTTCTTGCAGGGTAAAATATTTCCCCGCAAGAAACCACTTTCTTGTGGTCATTTCTTGCAAGCCGGTACTCCCACCCGAAACATTGGTGATACAGAAAACACGTTTTTCCTACCTTTTGGTGTAAAAGAAATGGCGTAAGTATGGCTGCCTTGGGCTTGAATTAAAAAAAATCATTGAATTAAATTTAGCCCACATAAAATTAAACAAATTTACTTCTGTATCTACTACCTTGGGCGGAAGTTGGCACTTGACCCCCGTTAACGGTCACTTCTAAATTTCCGGGTCCAGCTTTAGACGTTTCGACCAGAAAAGTCACAGGCTTTCCGACAATCCCTTTCTCCGTGTCTTTCACCCGGATGGAACCCACGTCGTAAACTTTGCAAGCAAACGGTGACCCCGAGGCGGGGACGCCTTTTATGGAAACAGTGATCCTATGCTCGCCAGGCGTCTTGGGGTTAAATTCCACTCCGAAAAGGTTTTTCCCCCGTTCCAGTACCTGCGTGGGGACGATGAGGGCGCCCGGTCCTGCAAAAAAGTGTTGCAAAATGTCCACATATCGTCACTAATTGGTTCGTATTAGATATCATCGTAAAGCGTAAAAATCGTGGTCAGTCAGTGTGCGTAAAAGTACTTTTGGTGTAACTTTGAGGTACGAATTTTTATATATTTCGTAGTTGAAAGAAACAGTGGCCGCGGAAGTCGTGGGGACATCTGGGGACATTGCCATTGTAGGATAGGGGAGGGAGGGGTTTATAAAACATGGGAAGATGATGGGGACATTAGCCCTCTGTCCCCACGCTTCCGCGGCCACTTGAAAGAAAGTTTAAGAGAAAAGGTGTTGCTGATTTAGATTTGGTTTATTTTTTATTTAAAATTATTATACTTTCCATAAATTTGTATGTAAATTAAAATTAAACGGACATTAAAATATTTTTTAGATAGTTTGTGGATAAATTAGGTATATAAAAAAATCCTCATTTTGTAAGTAAACATACGTTCACCTTGAAATCATACATGCATGAAATTACTTATCAATCAAGACTTGATTAAATTAATCTGGTTAACTTGTTTGTGTAGAAATATGGAAATGTATGTGAAACCGTGAGAGGATTATTGGAATAATTACGTCAGTTCGATTAAGTTTTAAATATGGCAACCAGTTACGATTTACGCACAACCGACGTTAACACATACACCGAGTGAGATACATTAATTAATTAGAACATTAATACTCGGCGGATTGAGATTAATACAATTAAAACGTTAAGCAGTACGGCACAAAAAGCTCATAAGCATGCATTTTGAAATGCAAGTATTAAAGTAGGACGTTAGGAAACCTACGTTTTTAAAATTTCCTTTTTATAATTTGGTCAAAATTTCCGGAGTCGATGTTGAAATCACACGCTTGAGTACATTTATCATATTTTCTCCAGAAATTAAATACGGACGGAAAGTTACGGACATTTTAAAAATGTAGGTTTGCTAATTGCATATTAAAGTGGAAGAAACATTTGTAAGTACAGATAAAGAGAAAACGTGCGAAAAAATTGCACCTCGTAAGACAAACATAGTAAAGAGAAGGGCACGTGCATTAATTTAGACGCATATACATATCATACATATCTTATCAAATGAAATACGATTTTACGATAAGGACAGAAGAACACTGATGAAAATCATAACATTATAATATACACTTTTAAGAGAGAGAGAAAGAACATAATTGTGCAAAAAAATGTGCAAAAAATGTGAAATAAGGGGTTTGTGTGTGTGTATAAGTAAGTTTGCTAAAAAATATAAGTGTGTTAGTATCGTCTATCTCTGTACTGAAAAGTCGCAGAAGAAGAAGAATGACGCCCTGTGAAACACAAGAAAATAAAAGCAAGTGATTACAAACTCACTCATGCCAATAATAATCATGAATCAAATTCATTCGCACATTAAAAATAGAGTGATTGAAGGTGACAATAATTGCAAACTCGAAGCAGCCGTGGGTTGCGAAAAATGCAAAAAAATATATGTAAAGTGGGCAAACGTACCTTCAACAGAAACTTCGACATCGTCTAATGATCCGTGAACATTGTTAAGAGCAAAGTGTGCCGTTTTTCTGTAATTCATACATTTTTGCACGTGTAGACAAAATATATAATTTTTTTAAAGGCATTGCATACAGAAATTTCGAAACTACAGTTTGTTCAAAAAAATAGAGACAAAAAAATCTGAGAGGTTATCTGGCAGATTAACAGATTTTAACCTTTAACAACTTTTAAGGATGTTTTTCCCTATTTTTTATACGCTTTCCGTGGTCAATATTATTACCCGATTGGCGTCGCTGCTAAACTTGGCCCACTGACGACCACTTGACCAGGGTCGGCTGAAACGGTGGCCATGAATGGCGAACCTATAATAAATTATTAATTCCAAAATTTCGTTTAGACTCATTTAAAATGTCAGATTTCGTTTATGTATCTGCAAGAAAATCTCACCAGGTACAGGTTCCTGAAAATAAGAAATTAAAATGAGTAAAAATTATTACCTGCTATATTTTAACAGAAATATTTACCTTATTGAAAGTGACAGTAACGGTATGGTCCACAGGTTCAAGTGGGACAAAGGAAACGTTGAATCTGGCCCCACCTGAAATATATTTAGTAACGTAATAATTTTAACTGTCAGCTAACTGTCCCACTTTTTTCGAAATTAATTACCTTGAGGATGAACTTGCGTTGGGACGTTTCGACCTCTGGCACCTATCGTAATTTCTAGATTCCCTTCTCCAGCTATGCAAATAATAATGGATGCATTATAATCATCGTAAAATGAGATTTGTATCGTCAGATAATTAATTAACTAACCTTGACTAGCATCCACGGTAAATTGAATGCTCCTGCCCAACGCTCCTCGAGGGACGGGACTCACATAAACGCGTTTGGCATCGTAAGCTATACACCGAGAACACAAATTAGTCATTTTTAATTGTTTTTTAAATTAAATTATGTTCTTATCATTTTGATAAGCACGTAAAATTACCTTTTGATGTGAAGGGTGTTCCAGGTGCTGGGACTCCGTTGTGATGAACCGTTATGGAGTGCGGTCCGACTTCGATGGGAGTAAACTCGGCTGTAAAACCAGATCTCACTGACCCCGAGACTTTCACCTGTGGGGTTAATTCAGGATTTAGTCATTTAATTCGTAAGGCTGCAAAATAGTTGATAACTTCTTACCGGCAAGTCTCCGCTCGGACCTTTCACTGCGACCGCTAACTCTGCTGAACTGGAGCCATCGACGGCAATGTGGAATCTAGATATCTGGTGGACAGGGCTGAAAAATGGGAAGAAAAATTAGTTTCGCTACAATTTAGTGTGTAAACGTATGTAGGACTTGATGAATCATGGTCAAAATCGTGAAAATCAGCACATTTTTCGGTTCTGGGAATTTATTTTTAAAATTCTGAACGATAAATTTGTAGAGTAGGTCATTGCCAATTTTTTAAAAATATACACGCCAGATTTTGACACTTTTTGAAGGAGGAGATCTCAAGAAGCCTTCAGATAAATTGGAACTCGTCGAAACTGGCTTAAAAACCACGCTATTCTACTAATCAACTTACTGTCTTTCAGAATTTTAAAATAAATTCCCAGAGCTAAGAAATTCTTAAAAATGTTCTGATTTTGACCATTTTAGCAATAGAGTCGTACATTAATACACAAATTAAAATAGATAGCTCCACCCACCTCAATTCCAACCCAGACAGAGAAACAGCAACTTGTCTCGTATCCGCAACCTGACAAATTATCGGACATCCTGGAATCGTCTCCTGATTAAACTTGATATCGATGGCGTGTGGTTTGGCCTGTTCGGGTGTAAACGACACCAGACAACAGCCTCCTCCCAGGACGCGAACTTGATTAGGAAGCTCGCCATCATTTATGGAAATTTCTAGTTGACCTTCCCCCGCATCCTTGGCATCCACTGATGTAAAAAATGCAAATGAGATATTAATTACGACTTGTTTCGAAATGCAGTCAAACAACTCACCTTTGAACTGAACAGTTTGTCCCACAACGCCCGGTGATACGTCCAAGACTTTAATTTCGGATGAGTTGTAAACCTTCGCCACGGCGGATAATCTTCTCCCGGCAACGTTAATGTCGACGTAATGTGACCCTACGTCTGAGGGGATGAACTCAAGGACAAATTGGCCACTCCCTTCTTCCAGTAAACGATACGACAATGGCTTCCTGGATGGACCTGGGATACATCATTTTAAGTAAAATATGTACTCTGATGACACGTGTCGCATAGGGCACGTGGATACAGTGGCGGCGGACATGTGGGGACATTGGCATTGTGGGATTGAACTTATTAACATGAGGGAAGATAAGATTTTGCTGAATTTCGTGGGGACAATGTCCCCCTCTTTCCGCCGCCAATGCGCGGACATATTTAAGTCGCAAACTTACTCAGTACACTAACATCGACAGCTTCTCTACTAAATCCGGGCGCATTTATTTCAAAAACTGCATTTTTCCCGAATCGCACGTGCTTTAATTTATTTAAATAATTCATATAAGTAAAATGGCATATAATAAAATAGTGATTTTATGTAAGATTTTAAATACCTTCACAGAATCTCCCCGAATAAGCATCAAATCTCCGGATTCCGTATGACGAGCCTCCATTGTTCCCTCATCAATTAGTGCGTCCCCCTTTTTCTCATAAACATCAACCCTCCAGGGGCTTCCTAAAATAGAAATTTAACAGATCAAATTAATTTTTTATACCAAAATAAATGGTTTGTTTACACCACACACAAAAAATTGTTTATGCAAATTTACATATCTATCTAAATTTGCATAAAAAACTGCAAAACCTTATAAAAATACACACATATTTATTTATTTATTGCAAATGATGGCGTGTAGCCACTGTCGATCTTCATTATTACACGCATATCAATTTCTTTCCTTCCTTCTTAATGAAGCATTCATGCCTACAGCCGCCTCCCAAATTTGCGACCTATACAACAACGTAATGCTGCAATTTCTTGTTGATTTATTAACGTCTGACTGAGGAGGACACTGTATAAGTAAAAGTAACGGTGTTTACAGTATTTCGAGAATAATAATCGCATCACACACGGCATACGACGATACAAACTGCCATCCCATCAAACGTGCAACTTTTTGCATACAATTAAAGTATCACCTATTGTGAATCAGTTAGAGAAGAAACAGGATCCAAGCTTCAAGCAAGAAGGAGTATGTATGCAAGAAAGTCAGTGGCCGCGGAAGAGTGGGTGGGGACAGAGGGACAATGTCCTCACGGTTGTTCGATGTCCGCATTATCTGTCCATCTTATAAACCCGTCCCTCCCCCATCCTATAATTTTAATGTCCCCACAGCTTCCGCGGCCACTGATACAAGTCTGTCCTGTAATCTAGGAGTATGTATGCATTGACAGTGACCGCGGAAGTGTAGGGACAGAAGGAAAATGTCCCCACGGTTGTTCGATGTCGGCATCATCTCCCCATCTTATACAAACCCCTATTTTACAATGTTAATGCCCCCAAATGTCCCCACAGCTTCCGCGGCCACTGACTGATGCTGAGTCTGTCCTGTAATTGATGTCTTAGCCCAGGTGTAATTCCCATCTTTCTGTTCTGCATGTATAAGTTCATATTAGTATTTTTGGTGGTGTGGTAGACAAACGCTTTCACAAAGCAAAACCAACCAACGAACCAAGAAAATGATCAAGTGGACATTTAAATTCCTTTCTTTTCTTATACGTATTTCTTCTTTCTTACTCATAGTTTCAATATTCAGGTTTGTTCACTTCTTAAGCAAGAAGAGAATACGAGATGAATGGATAATAAGTAATTCTACGATATACGTACATAGGCCAATACGAAATATATTGGTCAACCAGTTTATCCTATGAAATGAAGTGAACATTGATGAAAACAGAACAGAAGGAAATATAGATACGCCTCGCAGCAACAACATGAATTTCCGTTTTAAAATAATTCATTCACAAATTCATTCACGATTCAATCTCAGAGATTTTAATGGCTGCAAAAAACAAAATAGTTTTTTTTTTACATGAATTTATACTTTTGGACGATGCAGGGGCTGCGGAAGCGTGGAGACAGAGGGTCCCAAGGTTATTCTATGTCCCATCATCTGCCCATCTTATATAAACCCTTCCATCCCCTCTATCCTACAATGTTGATGTCCCCACAGCTTCTGCGGTCACTGTTGACCGGTGGTTAAGTATGCAATGCCCCACGCCAAATATGAACAAGCAATAATAATGTTACCGCAATTTTAAATCGCAACTAAAATTCTAACCAAATTTCGGGAAAAGTGCCAAATGTCAACCAAAACCAGCCAGTAAATTTTTCAAAAAATCTCAACTTTTAACCCATTTAAACTCTGCACTATTTATTATTCATGCTCATTACTCGTGCTCGAACCTAAAATTTGGAAAGCCCAACGGAACAGTAGCACTCAAAACAATTGCCTAAATCAAGTATTTTATTTTTGTGTGTAATACAAATAATTTTATTGTGAAAATAACAGCGTGCAATTAGCAGACAAAGATCTCCTCAACCTTTCAGCGACCGAGACCACGAGCGAAAGAAAGAAATTAACAAATACCAAACCAATCGTCTCACTTTTTGCCTGACCAAACTTTTCCTTTTCAAGAGCAATTTGCCTTCTTAACGTACACACATTCGAAACAAAAGTCAGCAATTTAATTGGGCAAAGGCAATCTTTTTTTCGCATTACAGACAGATCGTGAATTGATGAAATGAAGGGGAATTAAGCACAAAGCAGGTTGAATCTCTGCCTTTCTTCGTCAAGTCAAACTCATCCCAACAAAATGACTAATTGACTACAATGAATTATTTCACAATGGAAAATCGAACACTTTTCAATTCAACACCTGTACTGCATGGGCGAAAAACGACCATTTTTCATCCCCTTGACTGTATAGCAGTGGCCGCGGAAGGTGTGGGGACATTGACATTGTAGGATAGGGGAGGGAGGGGTTTATATAAGATGGGGAGATGATGCGGACATCGAATAACCGTGGGGACATTGTCCCTCTGTCCACACCCTTCCGCGGTCACTGATGAGAAGAAATGAGTTATAAAAATTTGCAAGTGTTAATTCGATGCTAAAACGCTTTCCACTTTTATATGTAAATACACTCTTAGAAAAACTGGTATTAAATCATTACTAACCGGAGTACATAGATATTTATATGACTCTACCGGCACTGGTAATAATGAGCATTTCCGTTCAGTAATGTCGCGGTAATGAAAAATTTACCAGGCAGAAACAAATTACTACCAATTCGGTAGAAAGTTATTACCAAAATAATACCGGTACGAAGTATATATCTCAAACTACCAGATTTTTAACCGTGTATCGTTGCATTTTTACATGTTTACACATAATCAAATACATATTTTGGACGAGACTAAAAGTCTAATTGTCTATGAGAAAAACTAATTTTAGGCATTTTTACGTGAGAAATACTTGCAAAAAAAAAATCTTTACGTAATCCAGATTCATGGTTGATGGATGAATAAAAATCGTATAGTGCAATCAACCATGCGAATTCTTTTTTACGGGTGCTATTGACCTGTCAATTCAGTGGCCCAAAAACGCCAAAGTTAATTTTGATACGAACAATATAACAAGAAAATAGGATGACTAAGTATGTATGCATGCTAAAAATTCTAATGATGGCAATAATACTTTTTGTAATTATTTTACAAGCAATAAAGCAACACCAAGTAAAGGAGAAGCAGTCCAAACAGGTCTAAATTGTAAATTGCAGTTAGTGAAATAAAATAAGAAAGAAATGAAATGCCCGTGGGAAACTCATTTCGTGAACATTATTTCGTGCTTCGTGTCTTAAATCTTAATGATAAATTATCATTGATAATAAATAAATTTGAGGGGAAACTTTATGGAAAATAACGGCCAAATGTATGAGATTAAGTTATGAATATTAGGCAGTTAGAAAACAAACTTATGTACGTTTCTAAAATTTCTGTAACTTTTCATTTCTCAATTTGAGTTGGGTCAAAATTTCCGGATTTTATATGAAAAATATTCAGCGGACACAATACTAAATTAAAATCGGGGGAAATTTTATGGAATTACTGCAAAAATATGTATGAGATAAAGTCATGAATATTACGCCGTTAGCAAACTGATGCACTTTTTTTTAAATTTCTGTAACTTTGAGTTGGGTCAAAATTTCTGGATTTCGTATGCAAAAAATATTCAGCGGACAGTAAAAGACTTATTTCAAGAGCAGCTCCGGAAATTTTTGACCCACCTCAACAGATAGGAAACATTACGGAAATTTTAAAAGCTACAAAGTATTTTGTCTGTATGTATCAAAAATTTATAATTTGCTTACCAAAATTTTACAGAAATTCTTATATCAAATTCCTTAACGAACAAAACTCCACTTAATTTGCAATAGTAGCGCAAACTAATAAAGTATTAATATTGATTTATAGCATAAAACGTCACTAAAAACTCCCTACGTACGAATGAACAATGACATTTCTTTACATAGTCACTCACTCACTTTACATGTCACGTTCTCCTTGTCAAACTCAATCAAATGCACACCGATTAAACACAATTAAACTATTTGCATATGCATGTAGAATTTGTTAAAAACTAAAAACTTAATATAAAAAAATTATAGCCACATTATTTCAGATATTGCACAATAACTCGTTAACTGTTCACTACCACATTTATTCAAATAACTATGTACTAAATACTACCCTTTGTTACCTCTTTTTTCAGCTGATAGTCTGTCAATTCGCGTACAATAAAATTTTTTATCTATGTATTTAGAGCTAAACCTTTGCCCAATAAATACAAATAAATTCGGCCTGAATCCTTTCACACAATGAACGAATGATGAGATTCGAATCAACTATTTGCCATTCAATTAAAAGATTTTCGGCATTCCTGCCTCGCTCTTAGAGACTGCAGCCAAGGAATAACTGCATGTTTCAGGAATCACCACCATGAGTCGACTTTAAAAATTGTATCTCGTCTAACGTTGTAAATACCAGCACATCAGTCCATTGAGGTCAAGTTCTCACTACTACTCAATGTACCCTCACACCCACGAAAAAGCGACCAAACACACTTTTTAGCTAGAATCTCAGACCTAAAACAATACTTGAAAGTTTATAAAATGTAATGAAAAAGGGTTGAAAGTTGAGAAAGTTATTCAGCTGCTGGAGTTTAAGGTGCACCAAGATTCCGTTACATTTATTACCGTGCCGGATATGTATGGACATGGAATTCGGGTGAATTTTAATTTTGGGGGTTTCTTCGTTAGTCCAAAAATATCTTGGAAATAAGCCATTTCATTCGTGAGCATTAGTCTAGACGACAATTTGGTGATCATCTTGGGCGAAATATTTTCATTAAGACGGTACTCTCTGCGATGATGTGTGCATACAGGTAGTATTTTCACCTGAGATGAAACCACCCCTGAGGGGCAACAGTCTTTTTCTTATGATAAACTTTAAGCATGCACATACTTTGAGCTCAACAGGTAGAAAAAGGGTGATGCGCTGCTATGCGGTTAAGAAAGAGTTAGTTGCTTAGTTAGCTATCAGCTTATTAACCGGTGCTGCTATATAAAATACGATGCAAGGATGTGATACGGAGGTGGATTAGTAAATGCACTATGTATTCTTCCTTACTTATGTACATACATAGTTGAGCATTGCATTGTTGCTTAAACCGGCGTAGGAAGGAATTACTTACACTTTATACATAAAAACTAATACATTATTCATGACGGATACATACTTACAGGTTGGTCTAAGGAGGGGAGGTTGTGTACTATCAACTCCCGGATCTCGATGCCCCTTGGATATGCTGTAGTGTCCCATGAATGTACAAGAACCCTGAAGTGGTTTGATTCCATGGCCACATTTGCGCCCGCCACACCCACTCAAAGGTGCCCAAAAATCGCTTTCACTCCAGCTTTCACTCATTCAAAACCACCCCAAAAATCCAATTTTACTCCGATTTTCAAATTTCTTTCACCATTATACTCCCAGATAGTTGTTTTCTTATTTCCAACATCAAATTCAACTTTTTTGATCTTTATTTCGCAGGCATAATTTGTTTTGTTGATTACTACAACAATGCTCATTCAGAATTTTAAATTTTTAAAATAATAAAGATTTCAAAAAGTTGAGTTTGATGTTAGAAATAAGAAAGCAACTATCTGGGAGTATAATGGTGAAAGAAATTTGAAAATCGGAGTAAAATTGGATTTTTGGCGTGGTTTTAAATGAGTGAAAGCTGGAGTGAAAGCGATTTTTGGGCACCTTTGAGTGGGTGTGGCGGGCGCAAATGTGGCCATGGAATCAAACCACTTCAGGGTTCTTGTTCATTCATGGGACACTACAACATATCCAAGGGGCATCGAGATCCGGGAGTTGATAGTACACAACCTCCCCTCCTAAGAAGCTTAAATTCTCTCCTTTAATAAAGCTATGTAAGTATTCGAGTCAAAGGTGTACATAGAATTGGAAAGGAGAGTCACATATTTTTATGCGTGTACATATTTATTCCATTCCTTTTCGTGATCAAACATTAAACAATGTACGAACGTAGGGTTGACTTGTCAATATGTACAAGAGTTTAAGAAAAATTAGTATTTTTATGCAACCAGAAAGTTGTGAGCTTCCCTCAGCTACATATTAAAAGGAAAACTTATGTACAAATGCACTTATCTTGATAAACATTAGCTATCTATTTCCACAAAAGAACTGTGTATGTACGTACTTTTAGCACTTCCTACAATGTTGTGAAACTTCAGGATGCGTTTTGATTACAAGATATGATTCGGAAAAGCTACGCAGCAGAGAAAATTAATGAACATCAGTGAGGCATTAAGAAGATCATAACTAACTAAGCACATAAATAAATACGCAAGTATGCACGTTTTTGCAATCTCAAAAACCCAGAGTGCAGGCTTATTGCATTCTTATTTAGCCCGAGTCAGGTTGTTATGTATATGTAATTGAGGTGGGTACCGCTTCCACAATTGTTTTATTTCCATTCGAATTGAATCCTAATTTTGCAAATTTTACATGTATGCAAAATTTCAAGTCGATTGGATAATTTTTACGATCGTAATAGACAGACAGACAGACAGCCATGACGGGCACATAAGCCCTGACTCCGACTAAAAAGTAAAGTTTGCTTTTACATGGACTACATATGCACTTATAAATATTTTTTTTACTTCTTGTTTTACAACTGCTACGAATAAAAGGTGCTTGCTATTTTTGTGGTATAATGTCGAAATTAGTGAACAACTCACCTGGTACACTGTTCCCGTTGAAGGTCATGTCCACAGCGTGTGGGCCGGTTTCATGTGGAACAAAAACTGCTCGAAACCGATGATCTCCCAGCGCCTTCACTTGACTCGTGACTCGACCACCGTCCACCAAAATGGCCAAGTGACCTATCAAATACATGCGAAATCTTTTTTTAGCATACTAAATTATATACCAACCAGTGGCCGCGGAAGCTGTGGGGACATTGCCATTGTAGGATGGGGGAGGGACGGGTTTATATAAATAAGATGGGGATATCGAATACCCGTGGGGACATTCTGTCTCAACGCTTCCGCGGCCACTGAGCAATAGCTATGCAAATTCCAGACAGTGTCCGCGGAAGTTGTGTTGACATGTGGGACATTAAAATTGTGGGATAGGGGAGGGACGGGTTTGTATAAGATGGGGAGATGATGGGGACATCGAATAACCGGGGGGACGTTGTCCCACCCTTCCGCCGCCACCGTTAAAGAGCTAAATTTACCTGGGCCAGCTCCACGTCCGTCGACTAAAAATAAAATAAAATTACAGGGGATGAAATAAGTGCAATAAAATTTAATGGTTTTTGCAGCGCATCATATAATGCAATTTAAGAGTATTTTCTTTTCTTACTATCAATTTCGACCGGTCTTCCTACAAATCCGTTTGGCACACGAGTAACTTTTATGGCTTTTGGGTTAAAAACAGCAGCTCGAAATGGGCTCCCGTCAATTTGTCGAGGCCCCACAGCAACATTTATCAAATGTTCGCCCACTTCGAGAGGCGTGTATTTGGCACTGACGGAACTCACAGAGTCCACGAGGTGGGTTGGGATTCGACCAGAGGGGCCTAAATTATAAGGGAAAATTAAATAAAAATGTAGATAAAATTCCCTGGTTGAAATTTGTGATCATTTTCTGCAGAAATTTTGCGCCAATTTTCTGCAGAAAGAGTGTATGCAGAGCGATTTGTGTAAAAAACTGTGCAGGAATATGCATAATTACACGCATACGGTTCTGCAGAGTAAAACCCATAGAAATTTTCTGCAAAAATTTGGCAAATTTTCTGCAGAAGAGCGATCAGTGCATAAAACTGTGCAGAACTATGAACATACGTTTCTGCAGAATAAAACGCATGGAAATTTTGTGCAGAAACTGCATAGAAATTTATAACCAAATTCTTTAAAAAAATATGGCTTATGCAAAAAATATGCAGAACACAATATGCATTGAGCTTTTATCGATTACTGCAGAATTGATTTCAACCAGGGAAAAACATTGCAAATTAATTCGTGCCAAAATTCTTACTACATACCGACCACATCCACGCGAATATTATCCAACGAAGTTTGCCCAAATTCCGACGTTATTGTCACCACGACACTCGAATTTATCAACACGACCCCCAACCCGTCCCCCTCCACGACTAAATCTCCATGATAACCGTTCCCATTATAGTTTCCAAAACTCGGACTCCCATGATACTGCTGATGCGCAGATGAACTCTTTTCGAACTGTTCATGAAGCGTGGAAGATTTGGCACTTGAATTCATCATGCTTTGATTGTGATGATGTCGCGTCGATTCGGAGAAGGACTTCATGGCCGATGCCGAACTCAGGTTTTCGTCCGAAATCCGAGTCGAAACCAGTTTCGAACTGAGCAAATCCTTATTCGAAGAAGTCGGGAGCCCTCCGCCGTACTTCAATCGGTGATGAACCGCATCCGTGGTGTCTTGAAGGGCACTTTTTGTCGTGGTTTCTTTAGTAGATCGGCTCGTCGCAGCGTCAAAAGACTGTGACCCACTGGACACGTGTTTAGCACCGCTGTAATTGGCGGCGAATGGGCTGTGACTTCCGGCCCTGGCGAAGGAGTAGTCCGTGTCAAAACTGCGGGTTTTTCCGTGCACCGGTGGCGTCCCTTCTTTATGCCGGCGAGACCGGCTGGAACCCACGCGTAGGCTGAATGGCGAACCTGGAATGGAATTAGTGTAGATTATGCATAAGTTCTGTTAATTGCAATTAATTAGAATTTAATATGGCATCGGGTTTAATCATCCATTAATTTGACAAGCAGTGTTTCGCATGCTAGTAAGTAACCACGTGCAAGAAATAACGGTAATAAAGTGGTTTCTTGCAGCTATTTTGGCCTGCAAGAAATGTGAGGCGCAAGAAACTACGCCGCGCCGCTACATATATTTCATACGGCGCGTGGCTGGATGGCGCAAATTTCTTGCACTTTCTCCCAGTTTCTTGCACCTCGAATTTCTTGCAGGAAACGAAACACTGTTTGCAGGGTTATCGCACCTCGAATTTCGCGTCCATTGAAGTAAATGTGGACCCTATGCTTTCCTGCGTGCAGAACGGGAAGAAGGATGCGTTTTACGCCATCAGCAATGTACTCCGTGTTGTAGGGGATGGATCTAAAGAATAGTTTGACGACATTGCATATTAAAATAGATAAGATAATGATGACTTATCGGATTCATTATTATTTATGTAAATATGTATGTACATAAAATGTCTAGTATGTACTCCAAGACAATACTTTTCGACAAGTAATGAATGACAATTAAGTTATTAATAGGAAAAGCTGTGTAGTAATGATGCATTCGTCATTCGATATGACGGAAAACAATGAATAATTTCAAGACTGCCAAGGAACACGTAAGTAATTCGATATTTGGGATGTGTCCATCCATCCACATCGTTGTAATATTTTGTACAATTATTTTAATAATCCAGCCAAATCACATGAGCAATCAACTTGTTCGTTTCTTCCTACCTTCCTTCATGAGTTACGTCAATGTCGACGTCTCCCAAGCCACCGGTGCCTCGTGAATCACAGATGAAAGCAAATGGCAATCCTGGCAAAGCTCCGTCCAGCGTATCGAGCTAAATAAGCCATAAATAAACTAGATAAATAAATATGTCCATATACAAAAATCTTGTACTGACAATAGATGCGCCAGGTTTGTTCCTCCCCGATTTTTGGAACATGTATAATTCCAGAAATAAGTTTTAATTAAAAAATCGGACCAGTGCGAAAAAAACACATATTTTTTAAATTTCATAATACAAAAAACGCTCCCTTTTCAACAGTGTAGTCATTATGGAGATTGAATTAAACGATTCCGCTGTGGAAAATGGAGCGTTTTGTTTATTTTAAAGTTTACAAAATCGATAGCTTTTTCGTACTGGTGCTATTTTTTAATAAAAAATTTGTTTAGATGTGTGTAATTATGCATATTAAAAAAAAAAAATCTGGGCGGAACAAGCCTACCACACCCATTTTGACTTTGTCCTTACAATGACTCCGTTCGGGTCGTAGACAAAACATGGGAATGGCGACCCTTGAATATCTTTCTCCTTGTATAAAACCGTCACTTTCCATTCTCCAGGCTCTTCCGGTTTAAACGTGGCAGCAAATCCGTCCACCACTTTGTTAACGGTGCATGGCCTCGAGTTTCCCGACGGTGAGAGGGCAACCACTTCCATGTATTCCAATTTGGCTCCGGATGGATCTTGCGGATTGACCAGGACTTCAACAATGGAGCCCACGGCGCATGGGGCGAGACCGGTCGAGTAACTGATTTCCGATAAGCGAGGCACAACTCGGCATTTTAGGGGAGAACCGACAACCGGTTCGCCTTGATATTTGACGACGATTTCATGGATTCCGATATCCGTCGCGGTAAAGGTGCCTTTTCCATGCCCTCCGTCCGGGGCGAGGTTTATTCTAGCGTCCAAATGGCCAGATGGACCTTTCACTTCGACAACGATTTCTCGGTGGTGGATCTCTTCTTCTAAGCATTCCACCCTGAACGAAATCTGGAACAATGATGATTAAAATTTCAATTATGATACACATTGTTATAAAATGAATGCATTTCTGGAAATCTTTGTTTACCGGATCCCCCTTCCGGAAGATATTTGTTTCCCATGTCACCGTAACTGTAATAAAATAATAAAATGTTATGATAGAATCGGTACTAAACATAAATAGGATGCGTATCTGTACAATCAGTCTTAGGATTAGTGTTTCGTTTCTTGCGGGTTTGCTAATTTTTTTGCACTGCGAAGCAAGCCACCCAAGAAATGCGAGGTGCAAGAAACTGAGAGAAAGTGCAAGAAATATGCGCCATCCAGCCACGCGCCGTATGAAGTACAGTGGCTGGACGTAGTTTCTTGCACCTTGCATTTCTTGCAGGTCAAAATATTTCCTTGCAAGAAACCACTTTCTCCCGGTTATTTCTTGCACGTGGTTATCTACTTGCACCCGAAACACGGTGAACTAACCTCTTTGTCCTGGAGGTGGTCTTGCAGGCAGCCACTGATATTGAGAAACATACGCCATGACCCCGAGATGATCGACGGCCGGGTCTGCCATGTCTTTCGGGCGTAGAATTGACGTAACGCCCAGTTTCTCGCCGCCTTTCATTCCTGAAATTTTTAGATTAGATTGATATTAATGCAAATTAACTGTAATCATAACGTAACATTTGTTAAATAAATATATAATTTGGTACCCATTGAAATATTGGACTCCCATTGATCCTGTTCTAGTGACATGTTGTCCATTCCTGGCACTGGACCACCTAATGATCGAACTAATTCGCATAATATTTCTCCATTATTCCAGTCAGTCTATAATTTAAAAAATTTACAATTAGCATATCTTGCCAAAATAATTTTGGTATGTTAGTTCATACCGTAAAATTGGAAACATGTCGATGAGGAATTTGGTTTCGGACCTGAAATATGAACACAGACATGAATATAATACCCGTGACGTTACATATTTATTATTAGTTAGTTATTGGCTGTATTGATTATCCATTTATTGGAAATTTACCCAATTAAGCGTAGTACGAAATCCGGGACCATTCTCTTTCATGAAATAGGACAGATACGTCATCCCGGATAGCTCGTCCAAATGTGGAGATGCCAAATATTCAGGGTCCAGAACAATAGGCACGCCAAGTTCTTTCTTGGCAACTTCCATTGCGACTGAGAAAAAGTTACGTATTTATTTACAATCAATACTCTAGTTTAAATGCGAAATTAACAGAGGTGGACAAAATACTGTGTCAAAATACACTATTTTGACCTCTGTTCTTCCCAGGGTTTGGATTTCCGGGGCTGTTACACCCACAAAAAGACGAAAATCTACGTGGAGAAGGTAACAGTCAGTCGAAAATGCAGGGTTTGCGAAGAAATCCAATTTTTATCGGGTGGAATTATAAATGCCGCTCAAACTACTGAATTTTGACCAAGTATTTTGCCCACCCCTGGAAATTAATTATGATGTTTGCTAAAATCATGTACATATGTACCTCTGCAATTCTTTTCGCCATCATGTTCATTCAGCGCCCTCCAATTAGGGATCAATCCAGGACGACAATAGTCCACCAGAGCGGACAGATTCTTCCCACTTCTCCAATCCGTGGTCAAGTTATTTATTTCGTTTTCTGGTAAAACTGACCGCAGCCAAGCCAGCATCAACTTCTTTGGGGGAAACTTTGATCGACCGATTTGATATCGGACAATTAATGACCAAATCAAACCCAGGATTAGCTTCAAGTTTCCATTAACGATGTCCACGTTTCCTGTAAGGCATCAAAATGTCAAGAGATTGAGAACTTTGACATATGTGGATCATCAAATAATATTGGAGGTCTCCTAGCGTATACTCTCCGATTTTGGGCAAACTCGAGTCAATCAATCGCAAATTTAATTAGTATGAAATTTGGGAAAGACACGATCTCCCAATGAGCACGTTTGGCAGAGATTTTTGCATCCGAAGAGGAGAAAACGCGCTTAATAGCTGGCAAATTTACTGTGTTTTCTCCTCTTCGGATGCAAATATCTCTGCCAAACATGCCCATTGGGAGATCGTGTCTTTTGTAAATTTCATCCTAATTAAATTTGTGATCGATTGACACAAAATTGCTCAAAATCAGAGAACATACGCTGAGAGACCTCCATTTTACATACATAAATCGCCCATTTTTACACGTGCATACATACACGAATCACATAAACCTTATTACATTTTTACATAGCAATTATTGACAACAATGCTACTCACTCTTAGAAAAATGAGTAGGTAGATATGTAGCAGGGAATATATTATTACATATTTCTTATTACGAGACAAAGGTAAAAGTAAGCCACCACACAGCCACAAAAGCAATTCCATCCAACATTTTCTGTCATGAATGATTACGCAAAATGTGTTTTTGGCCAACCTCCACCCACGCCGAGACTGCGTTTCCATTCACCAATTCCTCTGTCTCTTTGACCTCTCTAAATTGGTGCTAACAAATGGAGCTGAATCAGTGGCCGCGGAAGCCGTGTGGGGACATCTGGGGACATTAGCATGGAAGGATGGGGGAGGCAGGGGTTTATATAGCATGGGGAGATGATGCGGACATCGAATAACCGTGGGGACATTGCCCCTCTGTCCCCCCTCCTACCCTTCCGCGGCCACTGGTCCGCAACCACATGCTGCAGTTAATGCATTTTATAAATTGAATTACAACTTTATATAGTTCCTTCCTTATAGTAAGTTGCCTTATCTATCGTGATGTCGTCAACTTTACAATCCTGTCCATCCATAATGATGGGACGCCTTGTCTGGTTTTCTCATTGCATGCCATGTAAAAGTTCGTAATTATGATGATGACGGAAAAAATGGAATGGAGCCACACAATGCACCACACCTACTTTGCAAACAAAGCTCTCTAAATGACGTTACGTTTTCCATCACCGGAGAGTCCACTCATAATAAGCAGATCTTCGTGTCAAATGGCATGTATGTACATATCGTCACTTTTTTGAGACAGGAAAAGGAAGGAAGGAAGAGCAGACAGATAATCATTACTAATATTATGCTTCCCACTACTAGCACGTGGCCATTACATATCAAATATATATACGACAAGAATGCAATTTCATAAAATAGAGCACATAGAAATCCATAGGATTATTTTTTGTGTACGTATTTACTAATTTTTGGCACTCTTAAAACGCAGCATTCGATTACTAGTCAAAATCAGTATATTTTTAATCATTTCTCGGCTCTGGGAATTTATCTTAAAATTCTGGACGACTAATTTGTAGAGCATGGAGTCGCCACTAAAAAAATATGTATACACTTCAGTTTTTGACAGTTTTTTAACGAGAATATTTCAAGTTCGACAAGCCTTAAGAAAAATTGAGACTGGCTGACCTTAATTTTTATAGAACTCCTATCCTTCAACTTACTGGCGACAAATTTGTCCTCCAGAATTTAAAAATAAATTCCCAAAAAATGATTACAAACGTGTTGGTTTGGACAATTTTGGTGATAAGTCCTACGTTAATATGTGTACGTGCAATATTCAATTGAAATTCAAGTCTTCTTCGCTAGATTCGTACATAAAAATGTGAAAAATTATAAGCGGACAAGGAGTGGATTTCAAACTTGTTAAGATGCTGTTTTGCAGAAAAAGAGCTGATATAAAAATTTGAGCCAGTCTTGAATGCATAATGTACAAATGTATGTAATGCAGGATTGCAAATTTTATGCGAATTCCTCACTTTTGTTTCAGCAAAAAAACATTCAATGCCAAGTAAATAAGTTTAGTTGCCGTTATTATTAACGTTGCTTGTTGGAATAAATTTCAAATTTTTTCAGCAAATTGTCCGATGTTATCTCAATCAAACAAATGAAGTCGCCAGTACTGTCGTCTGCGGCAATATCATTATATTACGTTTACGATAACACGAAACGAAACACAGGATATGTTTTAAAGGAGAGACAGACAAACAATGGAAAAGTGAGCCGCAACGTAACGCAATGTAATGTCATGTATGTAATGTGGTTGAAATGAAATTCTAAATTGGTCGTAAACGGGTAATGACACCGGTCGGTTGGTTAAATTCCGTCGGTGATTCATTCTTCTGCCGTCTTTATCATTTAGTTAGAGAGCTTCATTTCATAGAAACAAGTGAATCACACCTAAATATTTCTTTCTTTCGTATGTAGCATTTAGTGGACTGGAAGACGAACAAGGGAGGTCTCCCAGAGGATGCTCTCTGATTTTGAGCAAATTAGTGTCAATCGATCACAGATTTGATTAGTATGAAATTTGGGAAAGACACGATCTCCCAATCGGCACGTTTGGCAGAGATATTTGCATCCGAAGAGGAGAAATGCGCCTTAAAGTTGACAAATTATACACTTTCTAAATTTACTGCGCGTTTTCTCCTGTTCGGATGCAAATATCTCTGGCAAACGTGCCCATTGGGGGATCGTATCATTCGCAAATTTCATACGAATTAAATTTGCGATCGTCTGACACAAATTTTGTCCAAAAATCGGAGAGCATACGCTGGAATACCTCCATTGTCAGGTAATACTTATCTCTCCTCTAGGGTAAAACTATTAGAAATGCATTTTGTTGTGTCTTCTCTGGTGCTAGATGTATGTTGTGCTCCTTCGGATTCTTATGGGCTTGGCTTTTGACATTTTACTGGTTTTGAAGTGCAGATATCGTCGCACCATTAAATAGCCCCATCATCGCCATCACCTCTTATTACTGGCTTTTCTATCCCTTCTTAATTATATTCAGGTTTGTGGCTTGGCTTAAATCTTAAATGAACGGTCGAGGTGGTTGAAACAAGTAAATATGTAAAAAAAAAATCCTCACAATTTATCATAATTCGTATAGATAGATTTACTAGAAACATGTCTAGGCCCGACCCTCGTAATACTTTTTGCTAGAAAATATCCTGAGTTTTTTTAGGATCGTAACAATACCAAGAAGAATCTGCATATTAGTGCTTCTCATTTTTAAAGAGGTACATAGAAGTGCACAGTGGCCGCGGAAGGGTGTGGACGCAGAGGGACAATGTCCCCACGGTTGTTCGATGTCCGCATCATCTCCCCATCTTATATAAACCCCTCCCTCCCCCATCCTACAATGTTAATGTCCCCAGATGTCCCCACGGCTTCCGCGGCTACTGCTTTAAGCATTTGTATCTCGACCTATGTTTCAGCCAGTGGCCGCGGAAGGGTGGATGGGGACAGAGGGGCAATGCCCCCACCTTTATTCGATGTCCGCATCATCTACCCATCTTATATAAACCCCTCCCTCCCCTATCCTACAATGTTAGCGTCCCCAGATGTCCCCACGGCTTCCGCGGCCACTGTACATAAACTGTGTTCAATTTCCCTTCAAATTTTTTTCAAAATATTTAATTAAATGCAAATCTTTCCCAATGTTGTATCATTAAATACAATTAAATTAATAGAATTTTCTACAAGCCACAACACAAAGTTTGGTGGAATACATAAACCGGCCGGCCAATTTATGAATTGATATTAATGAAGGTTTGGTTTTGTACATGAAAAAAAGGGTTAAAACATGAACTCAACGCAGTCATGCTCATCGAATTATAAAAACAATAATCAACAACAAAGAGCTGTTTTTTATACAATATTCAATTTAACCACTAAGAGGATTAGTGGATTTGTAGTCAGATAAATCAGCATAATAATAAGTTAAGAATTCATTTATTCATTTCATTCGTAGATTTCAGAATTTGATTTCTGACAGACAGGGAACAAAGGGCGGTTGGCTATTTTGAGATGCTGGGAAAATTAATTTGATTCGCTTGCATGGCTAACTTTTCAGTGATTTCCTCATTTTCTTCGTTGAAGATAATTAAATATTTGCACGTGCGAATTGCTAAAACTCAGTTTAATTAACGATTTCCTACATTAATTACCCTTGAATTTTATGGATTTCCTGAAATGATATCTATTCCCTTTTAACTGCTATTTTGCAATTTTTACTGGATTTTTTTACACAATAAAAATTCTGGGTCTTATTTATTTGTATAACCAAATTTTTTAACCAGATATTTACCGGATTTTCATGTATATAAGAATCCGGAGTCTTTGCATAATAAAATTTCCATGAAAAAAAATCCAGCATAAATTTAGCATAATTCGTAATGCATGACGCAAATGCATGATGGACATGATTCAATCAAACCTTTACCATAAAAGGATTTCACTGGAGTTCAGTAAGATTATCATCTTGAATGAAATGTTTGCTTGCTTACCAATGTTGACCAGTTTCACTCCATCCGAAGAAATGGCATCTAAAGCTGCAAGTTAAGTAAGAAAATATAGTTATATTAATATTCTAAACTGAATAAAATGAATTAATCTCAATCTCACCTCGTGTAACATTTTCCAGCATTTGGTGCTGATTTTGAGGTTTGTGAATTTTGCGAAGTGTCCGTTTTTGCAGTGCTTCGACCAATGCGCAGAGACACGTCCCGTCGCAAAGATCGGTCGCCAGATCGTTCACGGAGAGGCCTAAGGGTCGCAAATGCTCTGAAAATATGTGCAAATTTCAATATATTTAGAAAATGTTGACCGGTGAAGAATTTGAAAATTTTGAAAATTTTTCAGATTTCCAACTTACCATTCACCCAATTTCTGAAGGTGTGTGCTTGAATTTCAATCCAGAGGTCTTCATTCCCCTTGATTTGCATTCCTTTGGCGGCATGACCTTCCGGACTCCGTGCCAATAGCCCAACCTGCAAATATTTATTCACAAATTTCGATTTTTTCATCTCTCATCCTTTCGTAAATAATGGGGAAATTTCATCTTCCGAAGCTCTGTTTGAAATTTTTGATCGTTTTGTGCAGAAATTTAGGCCAATTTTTTGCAGAAAAATTGTATGCAGAGCGATTATATGCAATTTGTACAGAAATATATGTAGAACTGGGCAAAATTATGCAAAAATTGTGTGCAGGGCGTTTTGTGCGCAAAACGATGCGCAGTATTATGCACGAACGGTTCTGCAGAATATGTACATAAAACCCATTCAAACTTTCTGCAGGATTATGCATATAAGAAAATTATGTCGGACACAATATGCATTCAGATTTTGTCGATTCCTGCAGACTTCGACAGTGATTTCCAACGGAGATGAAGTTTATATGACATTATTAAATATTGCATGAATTAGAATGTTAGGTATATGTATGCCTACGTAGATATGTATATGTAATTAGTTCTGAATCTGTACATCACTCTATCTTTAACTCTCCACTAATAAATACTCTCCTCTGTCTCCTCTCACTGTGTACCACTTATTTATGTATAATCATATATACATAACATTGGTGGACCGTCGAGTACTTTCTTTCGCTCCTCCCACTCACAATGGATTTTAAAATTTTCAAAATTCTTCGCAAGACATATCACCTACCAAATTTGCTACGACTGCGACGACTAAGCAGCTTGACCACCGCCCCTTAGAGCTTGTCATTTTGCTTCCGATAGGGAAACTTCCCAAATCTCTCTTCTCAAAACCTTGCGTAAACTGTGTGATTTTCCTGTGAAACTTTTTTTTGTGAATTTTCGTCATCTGGTCTGTAAATTGGATTATCCTCCCGGATGCTATCAGGTCTGTAAATTGGTTCTAAACCACCCTGCAAATCTTCCCCCATTCTTAAAATTTCCAAATCTCCAGTCCAACATTTACATTTCATAATTCGAGCAAATATGCAAAATTCAAAATTCCGTTATTTGTTTTAAACACGTCAAAAAAATATATGCAAAATTGTCCTTCAAAATTGTTAAAAAATCGTAAAAATATTGTAAAAAAAATTCCTTTTAATTTCTGAAAAATTTTCATCAAAATTCGTTCAAAATTTGCAAAACTTCTGCACAATATATGCAAAAAACTCATTTTTATTCATTTCGTCTGGAAAATTGTCCCAATTCTTTATCAAATTTTGCTGCAAAAATGTAATCTGATTCACCTTGTCTCAAAATTCTGCTGAACTTTTATGCTCGATCTGCGTTGTCACCACTTTCCCAGGCTCAGAATGAAATATAACGCCTTGAGATTAATGTTTGTAATGAGCAACGTCTACATATTATTTGCGTGTTCAAGTATGGAAATCCACATTGTACATAGTTCCCCTTTTTTAACGCGTCACGGTTATGGGTCACCCACAGAAAACCCTGCGTCTTCGAGTTGTCCGGTTATGGGTCACCCAGATAAAACCCTCACAAGTCTGCGTATTTATGTATCTCCGATGTCCCGATGGACCACATACCACGATCACAAAAATGTATTTTTCTTTGTTTATCGTTTTGTCCCAATCTGCAAGTTTTATTTGAGTCAACCACCACCACCACGCCTGAGATGACACAATTCCACCACCGATTGCGAGCCATACCATCTTCTCAAGTTCCAGCCCTGCAAAATTACTGCGTCATTCGATATGTGTATTAAATTGTTCAATGTTATTCATGCAAAATCTTTGTTCATGTTTGTTTTCCGGAGTCATTTCATATTTAATTTTGCATGAATTTTTCCTATGTATGTCCCAAACCATCTAAATTTCTACTTCAAATTGTGACTACTGAAATTGTTAGTTTGCAAACCTACACACTCTTTCCGACTATTTTTCAGGAGAAAAATTTTTTTCGTGAGAGGGTAGTGTTAGGTATATGTATGCCTACGTAGATATGTATATGTAATATACATATGTAATTCTGAATCTGTACATCACTCTATCTTTAACTCTCCACTAATAAATACTCTCCTCTGTCTCTTCTCACTGTGTACCACTTATTTATGTATAATCATATATACATAACATTCTATCCTCTGATTTTACAGTTGAACTAAAGAACAACAAGGTTTGCATAATACACTAATTTCATTCTTGAATTTTTACTACCACCACGAGATCAGTCGTTTATTGGATGTGTAAACTAAAAAAATAAAGTCTCCCTGACTGGCTGACTAATAACTAAGAGCATTGCATTCTAAAAGCAATGTCAATCTATGGAAAAGGAGTAAGTGAGCCAACAAGTGTGTCAGTTTACCATTTCGTCGGCAATGAGTTGACCTTATTTGGTTATCGACAAGTATGGAAATGTCCTGTCTTTCCAAAAGCTAAACTCCACACACATACATACTCATCGTAGTCATATAACCACAAAATCAGTGGCCGCGGAAGGGTGGGGACAGAGGGACAATGTCTCCACCGTTATTCGATGTCCTCATCATCTTATACAAACCCCTCCCCCCATCCTAGCCTGTCAATGTCCCCATATGTCCCCACCCCTTCCGCGGCCACTAGTACCTACACATACAAAATATTATCCACAACACAATGCCACTTCCTTGCCAATCCACATTCAAATCTATCTTCAGCAGCCTATTTTCCATCCATCCATTTGGTGTTACGTATGCCATTCCATTTCACTTTCAGTTTCAATTGGCAAAGCGATTATGTAATCTCTTCAACTCAATTTAAATAAGAGTTGGTTGCTGTTGATCTTCTTCACTCGTGTGCATGCACACACATGCCTTCAAGATGCCTCGGCTAAACCCAGGCTTTCCTTGAATCACCACCAGACATGCATGAGGTCACCGGTGGGCTAGCAAATTAAATCCCCGTAAGAAAAGAAATGCAGGAAAGAAACGCTTTAAAAACATATTTATGATAATTTGCATAAGACGCGAGATTTCAAGATTTATGGAATTGCATGCAGGACATGAGAATATGACAAAAAATGAGGAATAATAACTTACCGCAGAAATCCTGTTTTCTTCAGGGTCCAGCATTTTTTAGTGTTTTTTTAAATCCCTTGGCCAAGATGATGATGAATAAATCAGTGTTTCAAATCCTTCTTGTAACACTTACAACTACAAATTCACGTCACAAGTTCTTTCTGCATTAATCATGTCTCAAATTTTAGAGTGGTTGGTGTCTCAGATACAAAATTTCTGCATTCTTTCTTTCCCAAGTAGAAATCTTTCATAAGTCAGAAGCAGGGTTTAACTGGCAGCATTGTTAAATTTCTTGTTGCTACTACTAAAATGTAATCACGTCGTTACATTACAAAGTCCGTGAGGAATTTTATTGCTTCACAAAACTTTAAATTTTATGAAGTGGAAGGAATGTAAGGCTTTTTTATAGGCCAAAGTGCTAATGATATCTGTACTACTTTATGAAAACTTCCAGGGACATATCAACCACTACACGGGGTGTAAGTAAATAGCACCGAATATTTTATTTAATAAATTCACGTTTTAAAAATGTTAATTCACGTAATTACAAGTATTTTTGAAAAATATGTAAAATTCAGGCACAATTTTAAGGCACAGCAGAACTCGTAATTTAGATCCTTACTACTTATTTATTAATCTCTTAACAGCACCATAATTCACAGCAAACTTGTTAAAATTTGTACTATGTGTTGAAAGAAATAAAATAATAGTAATTTTTTCAAGGAGTCGTACGATTACATTGTTGATCAAGATTGCATAATGGCGTTTTAGCACGCGATTTTTTTAGCACCGATGAAGAAAGTGTCAAAATCTTAAAAGATAACAAACAAATGAAAGTGAAATCACGGTATTTGCTGGGACATCCTGGAAACACGTGAACTGTTTTTAATGACAAATATTTATGCTAAGATTGTCACGATAAAAAGATTAAAAATCAATTCTCTGTAATGAATATGTAGCTAATTATGTTAAGTACTTATCTGATGAACTAAATAATTTGCTAATTGTAAGTTAGATATTTTTCAGCCTACTTATTATTGATCGTGTACTACATATACGTCTCCCTATTATGAATGTATACATAAATACGAACTATTATTATGTACAAGTGAGTGAATCAACAGGTAGGAAAGACGGCTCAGGTGAGACTGAAATGGGTATATGGGATAATTTTTAAAGAGGAGGCGGTGGTGGTGGTGAATCTCTGTAGAATGGTTAGGTCATACCTTTCCTTTACCTGTGCATACTTACTTACTGTTTCTACATAATAATCCCACAGTCAACTCTTTAAACAGCATCAGCATAAGCAGTGGCCGCGGAAGCCGTGGGGACATCTGGGGACATTGCCATTGTAGGATGGGGGAGGGATGGGTTTATATAAGATGGGGACATCGAACGACCGTGGGGACATTGTCCCTCTGTCCCCTCAAGCTTCCGCGGCCACTGATAATAAGAAGGTACATACATACCAATAGACACAGGTAAGTAACGTAAAAGTGAATTGAATTTAAGTAAGTAAGTGGATGCATGCATTCCCGTGAGCAAGTTGGCATGGAAGGAAACATGAGGAGAGACGCGATGAGCTTTAAAAAGTAAAGGGTTGGGATTCGCATTGTCAGTCACTTTGAGTTGAGAAGAGTGATGTAACAATTCAACAATAGCATCCCCCTCATGAATTCCTTGGCTGTTGGAAAATCGTTAATAGCAGCATTCCACTTTATCAGCACCACCACGTTAGTATTTACGACGACGAAAATAGGCATGATAAGCACACCGAGAACTAAGTATGTGAAACAGGTAAAGGTAAAGTTCAACAACGCTGTTACATACATACATATGTATGATTTAGCGATGCAATTGCAGTAATAATTCTGCATTGTGTTGTGTGTGTTCTTCTCGTTTTATTGTCAAGTATAGATTTTCAGATAAATATGCGCTCAGCATGGTAAAAAATTCGCTATTATTTACTTTCGCTTGTATACTTACATATGTACTCGAATTCATAAAAATATCCTTATTATTATGAACATGCAGCGTCATTTCTTTTAATAATGGCTAATGATAATAAAGACGATTCATCAATAGCAGTATAATAGTGGTAGTGGTATACCTGATCAACCCAGGTTTTTTTTGCAATATTGCAAAAATTGTCACATCCATAAATTTCTCCTGTATAAATATTTAGTAATGTATACGTAGATATCATAACTTGTTTAATTGCTTCATTTGTTAACACTAATGACAATAAAATAAATAATGAAATGAAAATTTGCACGTATACAAAATTCAGTTAGCATCAATCATTAAAAGAATTACGGGAATTTTTACAATAATAATTCATCAATCACCACGACCAACCTCCATCAAGCAAAATAATATCTCTCTATTAAATACATTGCTAAGAACCAGTGGCCGCGGAAGAGTAGGGACAATGTCCCCACGGTTATCCGATGTCCCCATCATCTCCCCATCTTATACAAACCTCTCCCTCCTCCCCATCCTACAATGGTAATGTCCCCACAGCTTCCGCGGCCACTGCTACTATGCGACCCAAGCGTTTATTTATAAGACCTCACGCCTGAGCATCAAATTCTACGTCCCCAATCAGCACTTGATTCAAGGCCGTCATCGCGCTATTGACTCCTTTGAAGTGCACAAATATAACGCCAGTACTTTCACTTTCATCCCTTATTTACCAACCAACCAACTAATAATCATTGTACCAAATCATGTAAAACATTGCAACGCCAAACACGAATCGCACACTTGACTTGTTAAATAAGTCGGCGACGGAGGTTCTTTAATGTTTAATCCATGTTCCAGAATTTAACAGCCATTAAACGATTCAACGATTTATTTATTTACCTCCTGCTTCGCGTATTTTTAGTGGTATTTTACCATTTGCGGCATTGTTTTGGCAGGTAAAACATATCAATCAACTCGGTCGGCTCTTGAAATTAGGTTGAATAATAACCTGTATATAAACACAGCAGAGGGGAATTTTGTCGTGTTGTGTTGTAAATAACCTAATTATGTGTGTATAAACCTTCCAAATAGAACTGTGTATCACATATTTTTGAAATTGTGTCTCATCAGTTCCTTCCTGCTGCATTTTTGGCATTGGATTTTGGAATTAAGTAAGTCATGAAGTGATACTACGGACGAACAGTGACCGCGGAAGCTGTGGGGACATTTGGGGACATTGTCATTATACGATGGTGGAGGGAGGGGTTTGTATAAGATAGGCAGATGATGGGGACATCGGACAACTGTGGGGACATTGTCCTGTCCCCACGATTCCGCGGCCACTGTATGTACGTACAATACTGCTGCTACATATTTACAATGAACGACGGACGGATACACGATAAGACTAGGATTATTAAATTTCCTTTGCAGAGAGGTTGCTAATTTCAGTTAGTAATAAGTGCTTAATCGACATGGCCTTGAGTAATTAGCGGAAAGGAAATGACTGCAGTCAAATATTGCGTTTTGTATATGGCGTCATCATTCATCACGGGATTCTACTTACAATACAATACAATCCTACCGCAATGCATGGCTCACCTGTATTATTTTGTATATTTGCATTTATGGAATATAATTATTTCGCAATTTTATCACATGACACATTACTGCCGAGATGGGACATGCATTTGTCAAATTGGGAAAAATTATAGCATTGTAATATTTATGAAATGACAAAGACTGGAATGCAGCGTGTTTTTTGGCGTGCTGTTTATGGACATAAATGACTGTGATGATTGTGATAGATATGGAATGACTATAAAGGGACATCCCTGCAATTCCTTTTAAATATTGAAGAGACAAAAATTGTTTGTTTTTAAAGATATGTCAAATTACTTAATGTAAAAGATAATTGTGTCAAATAAAATTTTTACTTATTTCATTTCTTATTGTGGAAAATCTATGTCGCAAAAATCTTATTTGAAATGGCGAACTCTGCCCGAATTAAGGATTGATATTTTCACATCGTGTTATCAGAATCAACAATTTAGTGTGCTAGTTTAGCCACGTGTGCTATTTTTACCACGTGTGCTAATTTTACCACGTGTGCTAATTTTACCACGTGTGCTAATTTTACCACGTGTGCTAATTTTACCACGTGTGCTAATTTTACCACGTGTGCTAATTTTACCACGTGTGCTATTCTAACCTAACCACGTGGTCTACTTTAACCGCGTGTGCAACAAATCAGATCCGCAGATGACGATTTACTTTACTTGTATTTCTGTGGTCACTACTGACGATTTTTCGTCGTACCCTTTCCTATAAGGGAGCTAGCGTTGCTTAGCTACTAAAAATCCAGCCATACCATAATTCTGCTTCCGCCGGCCAGAATTTACCTCAAAATTTCATCCCATCATGTCAGCCAACCTCTCGAATAAACCACCACGAATCATATGATGAACAACATCATCACTGAAACTGGACCATTTCCAGATTCAAACAACAATAAGTAAGAGATCATCTCGAACTATTTTCTTTTCCGTACATAAAATGAATCACTATATTCTCCTCTCCCCAAAAAATCAGAGGCGGCGTGATGCTTCCTTCCTCTGATGACGACACCCCGGAAGAAAAATTGGAAACCAAAAAATCCTTCATCAGCATCGGACCCTCCGGTTCGGGGGAAGGTCCCAACGAAATTGAACTTGTCAAGTCTCGCCTCAAAAGCAGTGGGGGTGGGAAGCAGGTCGAATTTGCACCCCCTCCCGTCGCGACCCCGTCTCTCTCGCAGGAAAAGATTCGCCGGAGTGGGTCCATGTTTGTCCGAATTTCGGACACAACTGTGGACCAGGAAAGGATGGATGAGTTCGAGAAACTGGAGGCAGATGAAAAAATTAGCGGGTTGCCCCCGCCCGACATTAAATTCAAGAAGGATGACCTTGACCTCGGTCACGCAGTGGAGGAGGTCGAAAGATCATCACCAATACCCCCACAAGTTGAAAAACCTCAATTCATACCACCACCACCAACTGGACCTGCTCCTTCTCTACCTACTACTACCACGGCTACTCGGAAGACGCGAAATAACGACGCCCCCAAAAAAGAGGGTCCAACTAATACGCCTAAAAATTCTGCTCCGAACCCACCTCGTCCCAAGAGTGCGACTCGTTCAAGACATTTGTTAACTGTAGAGTAAGAATTTTTTCTGTAAAGAAAGTTGGAAAACTTGAAATAGAAAGAGATTCTATTTCGGGCTCAGTGGCCGCGGAAGTATGTGGACAGAGGGATAATGTCCCCACAGTTGTTTGATGTCCGCATCATCTGCCCATCTTATATAAACCCCTGCCTCCCTTATCCCACAATGGCAATGTCCCCACACCTTCCGCGGCCACTGCTCATTCGCTCTTTCTTCTCTATCTTAATGGTCTAATCTAATCTTCCTCTCCGGATAGAGTGCTGGGACGGAAAGTTGCTCCAGTGCGGGACAAATCCCCCTACGCGTGCAAAATAATTGAAATCCCGGACCAGCAACAAGCCAAATTTAGGACCAACAAGAAAGTCTGGGTGTGTCAAAAGGATCACAAATTACTTGAAGATCAGCTCCAAGGACATGAAAAGCGTAGGGCATACCCAATTTATATTTCTGTTAAAGGGGACGTTCATAAATCATGTAACGCAAAAAAGTCACGATTTTCTAGACCCCCTTCCCCCCTTATCACATGGACACGATATCATTGGAGCCTTATTAGATCACCCCTCCCCCCTTTCACGTTACATAATTTATGAACAGCCCCCCAAAGCATTACTACTAATAATTTAATCCCCCTTTTGTCCCGCAAATCCCCCACCCGCAGAGAAAACAGAGGACAACGACAACGGCGCTGGTCAGGTCGAAATTGTAAATTGGCTTGTTGCTGATCCACTCGAAAATAAGGATAATTTGATGACTGAATCCATGCCGTTAGCCGCGTGGCCTAATTTCCACACAAATTCGCAGAAAAGTACAGAGACTCAAACATCTAATTCTGCTCCTACTTCTGATCTCGAATCAACTTCTTCTAAATCACATTTGACACTGCCCTTTTCTCAAATCCTTTCCGTCGACTTGACGCCCACGCCGGGAGGCACGTCAACTTTTGAGGCTAATTCAATCGTCCAAGTTGCTGATTATGCTCTCCTCGCCGAAATGGCGGACAAGGTTGAGGCCGGAATTTTTAGGGCGAGTGAGACCTGCAGCGTGTTGATCAATATGGTGTTCAAGGATTCGCTGGGAAATCCAGCGTCTCTCGAGCGTGTCATGGAATCGCAGGATTTTAATGATTTTCTCAAATCGCCGAATGAGATTACCGCCTTGGAGAGAGGGGCCGTCGTGCTGGGGGCGTGTGGTCGGGTTATCAAGGAATATTTGGAGGCGGTTAAGGCTTCTTCTGCAAGAAACGGAGAGGCGGAATCGAACACTAATTTTGCGAGGAGAAGTAGCGAAATTGTTAGTGTGACGGGGGCCAAGAAAAAAAATGTTACGTTGGCAGCTCTGCAGAAAAAGTAGGATTTTTTTAAGTTCTTGGCAGTGGTCGTGGAACAGAGGGATAATGTCCCCACGGTTATTCGATGTCCCCATCCTCTGTTCATATTTTATAAACCCTTTCTCTCTTATTCTACAATTCTAATGTCCCCACGGCTTCCGCGGCCACTGGTTCTTCCTTTTTTTGCAAAAAACTTATGGAAATCCAATCCGCAGGAAAAGTACAATGTTCTTGACAGTGGCCGCGGAAGCGTGGAGGCCCAGAGGGGCAATGTCCCTATGGTTATTCGATGTCCATATCATCTCCCCATCTTATACAAACCCCTCCCTCCTCTCCCCTACAATCGTATTGTCCCCAGATGTTCCCCCCACCTTCCGCGGCCACTGGCTTTTGCATCGTTCTTTTTTCATCGAAATCCAATCCTTATCTTGACTTGCTTACGTATCCCACCGTAATTTGATAGGTACACCTCTTCCGACGCTACAATCTGGTCCTTTGTGCCACCCCTGTCCCCCGACAAGTTTCAACTCGCCCTCTTCTTAAACCCCGAGACGGGCGAAGTCATGCAAACGGTGACTTGTCAAGAGCACATTTTCCGCACGAGGTACACCACGTCTCCGTTGGAATCGCAAATTCGCAACTTGATCTCCTCCAGTCGGGAACAAGTTGGCCTTCCAGCCTTCGTAAAACCTGAATACCTTCTCGACACCATTGTCCGCTGTTCATCCTGTGCAGTGGCTCGCCTCACAAAGGCCAACACGCTGCTGGCCCAGTGCAACGCAAAACTGACCGAGTATTTGCAAGCCATAGCGAAACCAAAGTTTGCCGTGAGCATGGCGAAACTCGGCAAATTGGATGGAATCCGGAGAAACATACAGCAGCTCAATATCACTGCGGGAATCGTGTACCAAATGTCGATGGAGATGAGCAATGCGTGCAAAAGTGTGCAAAATGGGGTATGGAATTCCATGTATGTCCAGGATGTGCTAAGATTTCCCAGGATTCCTGGATTTCCTAATCCGAAGAGTAATAGAGAATGTCAGATCCCGGCTTTTGTAAAGATTCCGGTACAGGAAGCGATGAAACAGCTTAAGGTAACGGTTTGTAGGAGAAAATCGATTAAAATATGTGTCACGTGGGAGTAACCACGTGCAAGAAATAAGGGCAAGAAAGTGTTTTTTTAGCTAGATATTTTGACCTGCAAGAAATGCGAGGCGCAAGAAACGACTTCCGCCGCTATATTTCACACGGCGCGTGGCTGGATGGCGCATATTTCTTGCACTTTGCATTTCTTGCAAATTTTTTGCACCTTGAATTTGCAGTTTTTTGCACTTTGCATTTCTCCCGTTTCTTGCTTTGCAGTATGTAGCTCACCCGCTACAAGAAACGAAACACTGAATACAACTAATTTTAGAACCTAGATATTAATTTACATAAAAAACATGAAATTTTAAAAACATGCACAATTTTAAGTATTTAATTAGCTACATAAACGTACGTACGTACATTTATGACAAAGCATGTTTCAAACTTTCTTCCTTGACAAGATCTCAAAAACTTCTCTGTTCTTGTTCAAAACTTATTTTCTCTCTTCATTTATTTACAGGAAGGCTTGCAGAGCATCGACTACGCCGTGCGACTGGGTCAATTCTCCCTCGAGACGCTCCGATTCGGCGTAAAACTGGAGAAAGAGCACAAAAAGCTGGTCAAAGATTACTTGGAAGGCGTCCGAACGCTGGGGAGTGAGAATGACGTGGACTACGGCTCTCTCCTAATGACGATCCTGTGCAGCACGGAAATGTTGCTGCATTTCGAAGACGTGATGCCATCCGTGGACAAATTCGTCCGATCCGCAATTTTGACCCATCTCGGGAAAATTAACTGGGGAACGGCAGAAGTGCTGGGAATTGTGAAACGGATGGAGACCGATGCTCATATTTTATCCATGAGAACTACCTTCAAACTGAGAGAACTCAAGAATCGGTACAGGCAAGAGTATGGGGGCAACATTTAGGTTTTTTTAAGAGATATTAAATTCTATCCAAAATTCAGAAAGCTTACGCTAAAAAAATCATTTTGTAAATAAAGTATGTAGTTTGAGATAATAAAGAAAGTATGTCATAATTAAAAAAAAGTGCATGCATAGTTCTTTAATGGATATTTTATTTATGTACAATAATTTGTTAATAATGTCATTAAAATGCAAGGTTTTTTGCCTTAATAAATATTAAAGTCGCAAAAAAAAACTTTTTTTCCGTGTGGGAGGGTTCCAAAATATGTAATAATTTGCATAATTTCTTACTAATTTAACTTGTTGCTAAGAAGTAGACTTTGGAAGCCAACTGGGTGGTTTAAGTTTCTACAGAAATTTTGATTTTTTCGGGAGTATCAAAACCTGCCTAATTTTATGCGTAATTACATGTCTGACATCGTATCGAAAAAAGTAATCCGGTGCGAATTGTCCAATTCAACTTCAAGAATGAAGAGCAACAATAAAAGTGCGTTCATGCCCAATTAGTGGCCGCGGAAGCTGTGGGGACATCTGGGGACATTGCCATTGTAGGGGGAGGGAGGGGTTTATATAAGATGGGGAGATGATGGGGACATCGAACAACCGTGGGGACATTGTCCCTCTGTCCCCACACACTTCCGCGGCCACTGTGCCCAATAACCAAATTTATTACTCTTAAATCGCTCTATTTATACATTTGATTTTCCAGTGAACGAGAAAAACCTGATGGACAAGCCCCCCATCATGACCCGCCCGGCGCCATCCCCAGTGGGTGGGCGTGGTCCAAGGAAAACGGTGGCGCCGAGGCCAAGTCCTCCTCCACCCCTTGAAGGACCCTTCATCCAACAACGTGCCCCCCTGCACGAGGACATTCAAACGTACAAACCGGGCTGGTCAATTCCTAAACTTCGCGTGGAAGATATTGGTCGGTCAAGTTCAAATCGAGGCTTACAGATTCTTCCCCCAAGAAAAAAATCATCCGCAAATCCTGTCGCTAATACGGACATGCTGGGACAATTTGACAAGTTCGTGGCAAATCCGAGCCCAATGATTACAGAGAAGAGGTCGAGTCAGCTTAGGCAAAAACTAAGGCATGAAACAAAGGAAAAACTGGCAGATAGCAAGATGGAGAAGGAAATGGATAAAATGAGAAATAAGTTTTTTGGCGAGATCAGCTCCGAGTTGGGATTTGGATATGAGTAAGTGTGGCATAATTTGCATACATTTTCCTTTAATTACGTACAATGGAGGTCTCCCAGCGTATGCTCTCAGAATTTTTAGTAAATTAGTGTTAATTGATCGCAAATTTAATTAGTATGAAATTTGCGGAAGACACGATCTCCCAATGGGCACGTTTGGCAGAGATATTTGCATCCGAAGAGGAGAAAACGCACCTTAAAGTCGACAAATTTTACCTTTTCCAAATTTACTGCGCATTTTCTCCTCTTCGGATGCAAATATCTGCGCCAAACGTGCCCATTGGGAGATCGGGTCTTTCGCAAATTTCATACTAATTAAATTTGTCATCAATTGACACTAATAATTTGCTCAAAATCTGGGAGCATACGCTGGGAGACATCCATTCTCAGAAAACTTGTAACTTTTACAAATCCCTTCAGACAAACCTCTCCCGATACCAATTCCAAAAGACCTGTTGCCCCACAACTTTCCGCAATTCGACTCGCCCCCGCAGAAACCGACTCTTGGAGCGTGATCAGTTCAAAGATGACCAAATCGTTAAAAGATTGGGCAACGGATGCGCAAAAAGCTGAGAATCGCGAATGGGTGCAATCCTCCGCGAGTGGAAACCTTCTGAATAAGAAGACCCACCGAGGAACGCGGACGATCAGACCTCGCTCAAAGTCAAAAACACGTGCCGCCCTGCCAGCCGGAACCCTGCGGGAATACTTGGACATGGGAACGGGCAGATCGGCTCGACGCGTGGTTAACAGTGAAGACAAACTTGCAATTATTTCGCGAGGATTTCGCAAAACTTTGGAACCAATTGCGTCACGAGATATCAGATCTCTTATTCAAACTCCGCCGGAAAATGTGATGGAGAAGCTTTCTCTCGAACACGACTCAGCTCTGGAACGCTCACCTCGCTCGAGTCATCAACCAGCGAAGAATACTGAGGTGAAAACTGGGGGAGATGCTGTTTCCTCGTCTCACGTACGATATATTTATCAGTGTTTTGGGATGGAATGAGTAACCACGTGCAAGAAAATACGGCAAAAAGTGGTTTCTTGCAGGGAAATAATTTTGATCTGCAAGAAATGCAAAGCGCTAGAAACTACGACCCGCTGCGAATACTTCATACGGCGCGTGGCTAGATGGCGCATATTTCTTGCACTTTCTCCCAGTTCCTTGCACTTTTTTTTTGCAGTTTCTTGCACTTTTTTGCAGTTTCTTGCACTTTTTTTGCAGTTTCTTGCACCTCGCATTTCTTGCATTTCGTGCTTGACAGCTATTTTGGCCTGCAAGAAATCCAAGGCGCAAGAAACTACTTCTCTCCCGCCATAATTCACCACGGCGCGTCGCTAGCTACCAGTTTCTTGCACCACATATTTCTTGCTTTGTAGTCCAAGAAATGTAGCAAACCCTCAACAAGAAACGAAACACTGCTACACACCATTAAAACAGTTTCCGGAACTTTTTGTTCAGAAATAACGATCTCCTTAATTATGTATGTAGGCCACCAGGAAGAAGACTCGAGTTAATAATAACGCCCAATCTCACGAAATCCCCCGAGGACGAAGTGGTTCTCAAAATCTGGCTGGATTGATGAATTTTCAGTCTTTACTAGAAATCCAATCTGCCAACGAAGGCCTACCTTCTTCTGTACGTATGCCCAATATTCATATTTATTCAGTGGCCGCGGAAGCTCGAGGGGACAATGTTCCCACGGTTATTCGATGTCCGCATCATCTCCCCATCTTATGTAAACCCCTCTCTCCCCCATCCTACCCTGTTAATGTCCTCCCGGCTTCCGCGGCCGCTGTATTTATTCTTGAAAGCAACAAACCAATCTGTTGAAAGGTTACTCCATATGCAAATTGGATCTGACTTGTTTCACAGAAAGAACGCGTAGCAAAACAGACAAAACCTGATTCTCAAAAGAGGAAAAGTCTCCCCGAAATGAAGCAAAAGCTTCTCCTTTCCGGGACTGAGATGCACGGAACGCTCCAACGTTCCGTCAAATCGATCGATCAAGCTGCAAAAATAGCTCAGAATCTGGGCAACTTGATGTCAAAGGTGGCCATGCAAAATGCTGCAAAATCCAACAATGACGCCTCATTAGACCAGCAAAAGAGTCTCAAATCCACTTCAACAATGTCGTCCCCTGCCGAATCGCAAAAGTCAATCGACCCCGAACTCAAGGATTTACTCCACCGAAATCCATACGCTCCACTAACCGAAGAAATTAGACGTAGAGCAGATCGATTAGCCGATGTGGTGGAACAGGCCGAAAGAAATCTGAAACTTCACGGAGCCGCGTTTGGAATCACGTCCTCGCCAAAAATACGGTCGCATGGAAATTCTCCGAGGAAAAATGATCAAAAGACGACTTCCACCAGCATGACGACGACATCGTCCGGAACTGATTTTGGTTTGCAAACGGAATCGCCCAGGATCATCAAGGGGACCATTGAACCACCAGGGGCAGAGTTTGAATTTGTATCAGATATGAGTTACACGGATCAATTAATGCTGAAAAAGCTGAGGGGTTTGAAGTCCTCGTGGGGTGAAAGTTAATTAGTTTGTAGATAGATTTTCGCACACAAAACAACTTTAATGAATGCTGCATAAAGACAATAAAAGTTTACTAATGGACCACGACCAACCAGTCGCATGTTTATTTAGTCGACTTAACGATTGTGGACAGCGACACTGACATATTAAATTTGCTAATCGATTCACTTCTGTTTCGAGCACCTATTGATTTTTTCAAGGTCATGCGTAGGTATGCACTTAGGTTTTTTTAGGTGTACTCAATTCTGTAGCGGTACATACATTATATTTGTAAATTATAAAATTGGTGTCCAACTAACTAACTGAAGATTTTCATAATTTAAATATTATGTAAATTATTTAAGTAACTTACACTAATCGATACTGACGTATTAAATTTAGGAATCGATACACTTGTGTTTCGAACACCTCACGTGTACATATGTTTAGACTGGGGTACTCAATTTTCGGATTTTTGTCTTTTTTTATAAAAAAATTTTGTAATTAAACACAAAATGGGTATCTCACTTACTGAACTTGTTTACAATTTATGCAAATTAAGTAACAATACAAATCTACTGTTTTTTGTCGTCTTCATGACCTCCATCTATTAATAAAGTTCATCTAGTGAATTGCACAATTTCTACCCAATTTGGCCATGCATACGCCGAAACTTCATTCCTGCAAAGACAAACGATCTTCTACAAAGGGGGAATATGTAGTTTTCGAAATTGCTTCCAACCTCCGATATTTGATCTCTCTCACTCATGAAAGTCAAAAGGTAATTGCTTTTTAACGGCGTGGAGCAAGGCCTGGGATGAAAATATCAACGGTCTGGTTGGACCAGGAGTACTTTCACTTCAAGGACTTCACTTTCACAGCCAACTATCTAGTAAAAAGCAACACGGACGAATAAACCCAACACAGAAATGGAAGGACCAACCGATGAATGCAATGATGTGCACGTTATATTCGCATTTCATCACCTCATGCAGAGCTGGAATCATAAATACGAAGTGCACCTTTGGGAGGAAAACTATTTCGCAAAAACTCATCAACATCACGCCATAACAGTTCAAAAAGAGGAAGGATATGATGCAGATGGTGGGTGACCAGTGGCCGCGGAAGGGTGTGTGGGGACAGAAGGACAATGTCCCCAGGGTTGTTCGATGTCCGCATCATCTACCCATGTTATATAAACCCCTCCTTCCCCTATGGTACAATGTTAATGTCCCCCCCCACAGCTTCCGCGGCCACCTAAAAGATGTTATATTTGCTAAGAGATACAGTCGCCGCGGAAGGGTGTGGACAGAGGGACAATGTCCCCAGGGTTGTTCGATGTCCGCATCATCTCCCCATCTTATATGGCCATCTTAAACCCCTCCCTCCCCCTTTTTCTGCAATGTTAATGTCCCCTGGTGTCCCACTGCTTCCGCGGCCACTGATGGTGACCTTTTATAATTAATCTCTTGTACCAGGGTTCGGAAAAACCCAGGGTTTTATTCAAAAAGTAACGACCCAGGGGTTTTAATGGGTTTTAATGGGTTTTTTGGGTTTTAATGGGTTTTATGGGTTTTATTGGGTTTTATTAGGTTTTACATAAGTAATACATTGAACAACAATTTTCACAACTATTGCAATCCAATTTCAGTTAATATGCAAATCCTCCTTGTCCATGTTAGAATTTGTATCCGTTTCGAAAGGGTCCTATTTAACTGATCATAGTTTAATACTTTATGAGACCATAATTACCAGAGGGCGGATATGTATGTATTTCTAACTTTTTCATTCCCAATCAGATCTTACTAAAACTTCGTATACTCACATCCCATCGAAGCATGATTTCAAAAATTCAGACATGGTTTTCCATATTTTCCATATTTTAGAGTTTTCGTACATATATATATTTTCGTACATATACATATTTTCATACATATTTTGAGGTTATTTCGTAAATACACATATTTTCGTACATATTTCGAGCCCTTTTCTAAATATCAATATTTTAATGCATATTTCAGGATTTCCTGAGGAAAAAATATTTTTCTTCTTTCAGACGTTAGAGTTGGATAAAAATTGTACTTTCATGATAACGGAGTTTAATTCGTGTGAACGACTAGCAAATCCATTTTGCCCCATTTTTCAAGTCATAAAATTACCCCTGAAAATCTCTAAATACGGCTAATGTCGTTTTATGAGTCATTACATGAATATTAAAATACTATACATAATAATTCATTAATAAGAGTGTTACAAATTTGAAACTTTTCGAAAATTAAATGTAAATATAGTAGAAAATTTCGGTTGAAAAATATGTTTTACGTGCATATTTTCGCGTCTTTTAAGTACATATTACATACATATTTTGAGGAACATAAGTACATACATATCCGCCCTATGATAATTACATATATTACCTTTTTCTCGAATACTTCCTCTCATCATAATGAAATGCAAGTTGTTTAAAGGTTTTTAAAATTTAATGTTTCAATGCGATCTTAACGTGTATTATAAATTCTGGAAAAAATCGAGTACTTATGAACAACGAAAGCACAAAGCACGTATGTATTACGATCGAGAATATAATAAGTGTTTTTTTTTACAGATATACTCTTTTGCTCATAATAAAGTACTTCGTTGTCCATAAGTACTCGATTTTTCAAGAGGTGATAATTAAGATCGCTTTGAAACATTTTAAAAAACTTTACAAATTAAAAACATACTATAGTATTTTGTTTAATTTATTCGCTGAGATGAGAGGAAGTATTCGGGAAAAAAAGTATTAATTATGATGGCAGAATGTATTAAATTATGTATGATCAGTTAAACATACCTCGTTCCGAAATTAATTTTGTGTATTTTTTGTCACTTGAAACCTGTAATGGTAAGGGATGTCCCTGATTTATTCCTGGTTTTCAAAACTTACAGTATTAATCAAAGAAACTACTTAGCTCTCATCAAACAACTTCGTCTAATGTATGACAGCTGTTTTCAGCTTTTAGAATATAGTTTTAAGCTAAAACACAGTTAAAACCCATTAAAACCCTAATAAAACCCATTAAAACCCAAATAAAACCCATTTAACATGGTAAAACTCGTTGGGTTTTATTCATTAACAACCCATTAAAACCCATTAAAACCCAAAAAACCCAACCCAATAAAACCCTGGGTCGGAATACCCTGTCTTGTACACCCATCAGTGCGATACGTAGGTTCAATATCGGATTAGCTTATTGGTGGAGGAATCGTCATATGAAGTTCATTTCTCTTACGAAACTAACCCAATTAAAGTGATCGAACTAAAGAAATAAGAGCTTCTTGCATAAGTTCAAAATTCTTTTACGACTCGAGCGAGGAGAAAGTGCAACCTGATTGCGTCACGTTTCAGTAGTTGACATTTGCAAGTTGAAAAAAAGAAACTGGAGGACTTTCTAATGAGAGATGTGCTGGTGGGGTGAAACTCTAAGCGAAGACTTTATTAGTTGGTCTGTCTGTCTGTCTGTCTCTCTGTCTGTCTGTCCGTCGGTCAGAAGGGTAACGGGAGATCTAGATAATCCAGATCGATTTGCGGCATTATACATCTGACCCCAGGGGGAGGATCTTATTAAATTTCGGGGTGAATTCGACCACCCCCCTCGGAGTCGGTCACTATCTTTGGGGGGGAATTACGTGTTTCACCCCATCGCTACATTTCGTTTCCTCCGGTTTATTTCATGTTAGTCATTTTTTCATCCGTAAAATCTTCTTACCCGATTTAGAAGAGGATTTCGTATCCACACGATTTTCGCTTGCACATGGAAAATAGGAACGTAAATTGGTATTAAACTTGAAAAGATTGTCCTTTCGTGTCCATCACTAAGCTCTTAATTCAATTTACATTGACTTTGAACAACAAAATTGCTCTTCGAACCGTTAATGGTGATGTACGAAACCGGACCACAGAGCTGGACGAGCATTGACATGTCTTTCACTCCTCTGAAAGTGTCCTCCATGGAACAGTGGCCGCGGAAAGTGTCGGGACATGTGGGGACATTAACATTGTAGGATAGGGGAGGGAGGGGTTTATATAAGATGGGGAGATGATGCGGACATCGAATAACCGTGGGGAAATTGTCCCTCGGTCCCCCACACCATTCCGCGGCCACTGTTTTGATACAAAATCACCATCAGAAGCACTATCTATGTAGTTACCCTCTCGCATCTCTCCTAGCACGACAAGCCCAGGCCTTGACACTGACCAAATTGCAAAGTCAACTAGCTATCACTCAACGTGCGCTAAATTGTTAATTGTCAACAAACGAGAGAGAGCTTCTATCCCAACACATCAATCAATTTGCCACCTTTGCCTCGTGCATTGGTTTTCGATCCATAGGACAAAAAAACATACTTCTGTTTCTGCATGTATATTTACTCTGCAAATTGTTCTGGTGGGTGGGTGGTGGGAGTCGCATGAAAAAAGTAAACAGAATGATTACAGATATTTTTTTTATCGTGGGAAAGGAAAATTACTTCTGATCGGAGGTTATCTAGACTTATCGGGATTAGTCCAACAACAGAATGGACGTACGTATTTATGTTACAGGCTGGCTATGTTATGGGTTCAGTGGCCGCGGAAGGGTGTGGACAGAGGGGCAAGGTACCCACGGTTATTAGATGCCCCCATTATTCCCCCGTCTTATATAAACCCCACCCTCCCCTATCCTCCCTTCAATGTTAATGTCCCCACGGCTTCCGCGGCCACTGTCTACAGGTTTATTATTACGTCCTCATTACACGCCCATCTAGAACCACGCCAAGTTTCATTTGTTTAGCAACAGGAACACTTCCCGACGGGTGGTTAATTGACGAGAGGAAAATGAAACGTCGCGTACATCCATACACGCAGACAAATATGTACTTAGGTAGCTCTCTTATAAGAAAAAATACTAGGAAATAACCAGAAAACAAGGGTGACATATCCTTCCATATTATTGACACTGGTATGACGCAAATCTGAAAATCTTTCCTAGTTTTTACACCAAACAAAAACAACAACAACAACGATTACGAACACTTTGATAAAAGCACGCACGAAAGTGACTCAACTAATATAACAAAATTTGGCATGCATGCAAGTGCAGTAATGCACTCTTAGCAAACTGGTATTAAATCATTACTGATCGGAGTACGTATACATATATATGACTCCACTGGCACGGTAATAACGGGCATTACCGTGCAGTAATGTTGTAGTAATGAAAAATTTACCATTAAAAAACAAACTGCTACAAATCCGGTGGGAAGTTATTACCAAATCAATACCGGTACAGAGTAAATGTGTGACTTCACCACATTGTTAACATTGGTAATAAAACATTTTCCACTAAGAAACAAACTATTACCAAGCCGGTAAGAAGTTATTACCAAATCAATACCAGTACGGAGTCTGCATGTATGTGACTTCACAACATTTTTAGCAGGGCAATGTTGCGATAACGAAAAATTTACCATTAAAAAACTAACTATTACCAATCCGGTAGGAAGATATTACCAAATCAATACCAGTCCAGAGTATAAATGTAACTCTACCAGATTCTTGCCATTTTATGAACATGTACACATTTATTTATATACATACACAACATAAATTTCCTGGAAATGATGATGCCCAGAATAAGACAATTTCCAGCCAGCCAGGTGAATGTGAGCGTGATAAAAACGGGATCAATACGGAAGACTACGTGTGTCTGTTGACAGGAGGGATGAATCACTCCATAAGACGACTAAGGATAAGATGGGATCCGTAACTGTCTCACTAATTGAAACCTAAACCCACCAGCAACCACAAAAGCTTTCTCCGATCCTTTCACATACACGAGTGACTCTTCTTCTGCCCTCATGCTTCCTGCCTGCCTGCCCTCGCTCCGATAACGTCATTACATCGCACCGCCTTGACAGAACAATGGACAAGTTTAGGCCGTTTTCTTCTTCACTGTGTCTTCTCCTTACAAGAACGGTGGTAGGCTAAAAAAGGTGCAGAATCGGTAGAGCGTTAAGCTGGATAGATAGGTTGCAATAACAAAATATGTACTGATAAGGGAGGTCTCCCAGCGTATGCGCTCAGATTTTGGGCAAACTAGTGTCAATCGATGACAAGTTTAATTAGTATGAAATTTGGAAACGACACGATCTCCCAATGGGCACGTTTGGTAGAGATATTTGCATCCGAAGAGGAGAAAACGTGCAGTAAATTTGGAAAGTGTAAAATTTGTCGCCTTTAAGGCGCGTTTTCTCCTCTTCGGATGCAAATATCTCTGCCAAACGTGCCCATTGGGAGATCGTGTCTTTCGCAAATTTCATACTAATTAAATTTGTCATCGATTGACACTAATTTGCTCAAAATCTGAGAGCATACGCTGGGAGACCTCCATTGCCAGCTTGAAGGGTCAGCTATCTGGCAAAGGTGCATCAGCACAGAAGTGGTTGGTTACTGTATATACATGTGTAAGTCCTGGGAGAAAGTGTGCTCGATGTTGTGTGCGCATCATCTCCAGGCACAAAAAGGAGAACCCAACTAAACTAAACTGGGAGAAGTTTGAGAACAAATTTCACTCCGAAATCATCTCTCCGCTTGCTCACTTCTCTCCTTTTCCTCAGCAGAGCGAATAGTTCCGAGTTTTCCTCGTAGCCAAGTCACTTATTGAGTCAGCCAACTTTCTCCAAGAGAGAAGTAGGGCGAAGAGAAAGAAAAGTAACTTTCGTAAGAAAGATATCAAGCAAGTTGACCGCATAAAAGTTGCACGGGGAAAATATTCTGAACTAGATCTGTCCAGTCGATTCATCCTCTTTTTCAGCCCAGAGAGAGTGAGTCGAGTCTCTGGTGGTCTTTTTATTGCACCAATCGACCCCAATTCATACATTACTTGTTGCCACTACGGACTTCCTGGAAGTAAAAGTTTTGTGCGTCGTTTCCTTGCATGTCTCACCGTGATTTGTGCATATTTATCGTGGGAGTGAGAGTTTAGGAGTAAATTGGTGTCATAAATTGCGTGTTTGAGAGGAGAAAGTACTATATATTGGGCTGATTTAGTATTACTTTGTGTACATTTTGGCACAGTATGTAAATGAGGCAAGAATTACTGCTAAATACATTTACAAACAGATTGATTAATAACGCATTTTGAATAGTTACTACTTTGTCCATATTTTGACACGGTATGTAAATTACGACATTTAAGAAAGCAAATTGATTAGTTAGAATTCAGTAAAAACAACTTAAGAAAACGAATTGATTAAAGATACCCTTAGAATTCCGGATAAGATCTTATCAATGAAAAATATGGAGCGAATCAGAGCCCGACCGATTGTTAAACAGTTTCGGCGAGGGTTTAGAAAGCCGTCGATAAAAATCACCGTTTCGGCCGACACTCCTCCCGAACTTTATAATAATTCGTCCCCGGCAAGGACACCTTCTCCACAAACGGTTATCAAAAGGGTGTTGACCTTTGGCCCGGGTCCGGACGGGATTCAGTACGACGACGAGAATAATGACGAGGCTTTCACTCGAATCACGGTGGATGACTCGGTCGTGGACTTTCCGAATTGTGTAGACTTTGGGATCAAGGACTTTCTCTGTTATAAAGATGAGGTAAGGATTTTGTGGAGTGGGTGCACGTACGTACGTAGCGTACAAATGCAAATAAACAGGAATGACGACACGTAATAAATAAATACGCATTTGTATGTACATAAAAACGTACAAGAGTTTACAATCTCAAAGTATGTATACACTCTTAGAAATTCGGTATTAAACTAATACCAAGCGGTATTCATAATGTATATGACTCTACCAAATATCTAAGTAATACCCTGTAAGAATGGCTCATCGGTATTAAAATTTTGCCGTATCAGAAGCAAATTTTTACAGACCTGTATAATTTTAGTATCAAGCGGTAGCAACTTTAATACCGAGAAATGGATACCTGCCTGACTATACCAGATTTATAACAGTGTAGAAATCCAGAATTAACCTAATACCAAGTGGTATTCATATATTTATGACTCTACCAAAGTGGTATTGATTGATAAGTAATACCCTGTAGGAATTGCTCGGTATTAAAGTTTTACCATTTCGGTAGGGAATTTTTACGGACCAGTATACACAATTTTAATACCAAAGGGTAGCAACATTAATACCTAGAAATCAATGCCTTCCTAATTTTACCAGATTTCTAACAGAGTGCACGTTACAGCTACATAAGTTCGCTCCTGTCAACTTATCCTTTCTAACTTTCTCAAAATACGGCCCGATAAGCTTTGTCCGCACAGACACCGACAAAGCTTATCATTCCTGTCCTACACATATTTTGATAATACTAACTTATCTCTCTTCCCTATTCCGCAGATCGACCTCGAACTCTCCAGCGACGACACGAGCTTCCTCGAAGCCACGCCACCCCATCGCTTTTCCGATTCCGAGCTAGAAAGTCAAATCGAGATTATGTCCATCACTCTGGACAACGTGTTAAACCTCTACCCAAAAAGATCGAGCTTCTCCAAAGACGACAACTTCACCTTTGACCTTCTCCGCCTGGAGAATCAAATGATATCCGACATCGACCAGGACGACACGCGGCGTCGTTTTGAGGATGAAAACGCGGCCAGAATTCGAAATTTCAGTATCACCACGACCACCACCAGCGCCGCCGGGGGGAGACGGTTGCCCCCACCGCCGCGCCCCTTCCGCCGCAACATTTCCCTACCCGCCTCCATCTTCATGTCGTATCTCATGGCGGAACAGAATTTCAAAAATAAAGAAAAACGCACCAGTCTCCAACAGCAGCCCAAAGAATTCTTCACCAATGAACGATTCAGTTCGAGAAAATTGACCAAAATTGATGGAAGTTATTCCTCCAATGAATCCACCGAGGCGGAAGAATCAACCAGTCCGATAAATGATACCGGAAATAACGAGGAAATTGATTCTTCCTCCATGGCGGAGGAGAGTGAAAGTGGCGATTCAAGAAGGGGGGGAGGAGCGGATACCCCCCTTTCCGCGCAGAATGCCGACCTGGGCGCGATGATTATGAGTGGCGCGGAATCCGGGGAGGAGGAATTGGACCGGGAGGATGAACAGGCTCAACAAGCTTTCACTTCGGATATTGAGAGAAAGTCGTTGGTCTTGAGGTACATGAGGAAACTCGTGAGGCAAGATACCTCAGGGAATTTTGCTCCGCCGGATTATTGCATTTGAATGAAAACCTGGATATTTTTATGATTGGATGTGTCTAATGGGTGATGGAACGAGGAATCAGGTTTTGGAGTTTACACTCTTAAAAAAAATGTTACTATTTTGAAAAGTGAATCCACTCCGAATTCGGAATTTAAGCAAATTATGTATACTAAATCTAGAGGAAACTTTACTCTTTATTAACAATGCGATGGTGTGAAGTGTAACCCTCCGATTTGGTTGAAATTTCGAAGTTATGTGGTCCATGTCAATACAACCAACGTTTCTTCAGGCAGTTTGTGCGATGGTCAGAATTTGGCAAAATATTTGAGGTTAAAGTTGAAAAATGTGCAATTTTTAGCACGGGAAGAGGATGGAAGTTGAGTTTGCTTCATCCGCCTGTTAAAAATCGCCCGTTTTTCAACTTTGACCTCAAATATTTAGCCAAATTTTGACCATCGCAGAAACTGCCTGAAGAAACGTTGGTTGTATTGACATGGACCACATAACTTCGAAATTTCAACCAAATCGGAGGGTTACACTTCACACCATCGCATTGTAAGTTAAAGTTACTCTGGATTTAGTATAACTAGTTTAATTAATTCAGATTTTAGAGGGAATTTACCTTCCAAAAAGGTAAACTTATTTTTAAGAGTGGTCTGAGTAAACGAAATTGCGAGAATAAGTGTATCGAATGATCGACTTATTTATTTCTTGATTAAATTGAATGTGTACCTCGACAACGTGTAGATATTTTTGTGTGATATGTAAGCAACCAGATTGAAAATGTGTATACATATTTAAACCCAGGATAAGTTTGCAATATTGTATTATCGAAATACATATATATCAGGTTACGGATTTGCACCAGAGATTTGCACCCAGTATTTAATACATACTTAATATGACCCAATTTATTACACTGTTAACAATAATGTTACTTTTTTGAAAAATATGTAAATGCACTCTTAATTTTATATTAAGAGAACTGTACAAAATCCAGACTAAACTTTACTCTTTATCAAGTTAACGTTATACTCTGGGTTTTGTATAGTTTGATTAATATTGAATTTAGAGTATAAATTTTAGACTAGAGATTTAAGTTAATTAATTTTTAATACCATACATTAATGGACGGCATGACTGATCAAAGCACTTTGAATAACTGCAACCATGTACCGAATTGTTATTCAGATAAGATGAATAAATACACAAGTTTTGTTAACATTATTTGTAAATTTGGTGGTTTGATTTTTGTTAAAACAATGTTGTAAATGTTTATGAAAATGTATAACTAGAACTTGATTTGATGTTTTCCTACCTACGTATGTACTTATCTAAATATAAGCGTTAAATATTCTGTACACAACAGGGTTCAGATTTTGTCATCTCCGATTAATTAATTTGCTTACCGAATAAAAAAGAGATGAATGAAAATGAAAATTCTATCGTTTTTCCCCTCTGAATTATGCAACTGATTCCATATGATTAAAATTCAGAAGATGAGGCGAAGATTCAAATTTTGTAAGAGTTGGTATTTTAGACGTGCATCCATAAGATCTTCATGACCCACTTCCGACGCCCACCACCACGGAATGAATATGAATTTCTGACTTTGTTGTTATCTTGCAGGTGCAGAAATGTCATAACTTTTTATTCACGAGAGTATTATTGTGAGCCAGAGAAAATTTTTTTTTATTTCCGTTGAAATAAGATTGAGATTTCCGGAGACGTGGTTAAATAATTAATTAAAGGAGAAATGCAGTGGAAGATGTGCACACGAGACATTTTGCCAAATTGGTTTTTCATAAGACGCTTACTTAGCTTATTACATTAGGAAGGCTTACCTTTCAACCTACGCTACCAGTGGCCGCGGAAGGTGTGGGGACATGTGGGGACATTAACATTGTAGGATAGGGGAGGGATGGGTTTATATAAGATGGGGAGACAAATGAGGACATCGAACAACCGTGGGGACATTGTCCCTACTACGCTTCCGCGGCCACTGGTAACCAGGACAGTTACTGCTACTGCTACTATAAAGAAAATGAGTCCCAACTTCATCGTATCTGTGAAAAAATATAATTTTTTTATACATTTTTTTGACCCAAAAGTCCATAATCCTCGTTGAATGGGGGGCGGGGGGATTACGTGTCAACCTTGACGACTCGATAAGAATTACATCCATGTCTCTGACATTTGATATAATCTTAGATAAGTCTCTCTCTCTCTCGAAATACTTATTTTGAAATGAGTGACCTTTCTTTAATGACATTTGAAAAAATGTGTGTCCTGGTAAAAGCAACCAAGTTAAGTATTACATCACTAATGAAAATCTGACGTTGACAAGGTGGGTTGACTGACTCTGATAAAAGTAAAAGTTTGTTGTTGTAAAAGAAAGTCCTTCTCGTGGGCACTCTAAATCTTGAGTTACATAAGAGGAAGAAAAAGCTAATTGGATTAAGCGATAGTTTTCGTAGAAAAAAAGAACGAGGAAAAGTTTCGTCTTAATGTTTGGACTTTAGGTATTTGTCACTATTTGAAATTCAAATTTTGAATGCAATTCATTATCAAGAAAAACGTGTAAAAACATTTTTTTTTAAATTGGTCGTTAATTTTTGAAAAATCTGAAGATTTTCTCTCATACTATTTGCATGAAATACATATTGCATGAAAAATCGTACGAAAACTGGGAGGAAATGGAAAGTTTGAGTAGGTCTTATCTTACATTTCTGTAGTAGTGAGACTAATTTTAGTTGTTTTTATTTGCGTCTAATTCTTATTTTATGCAATTTATTGGCACATTTAGGAAAAGTAATTTTATGGATTTTCGAAAGGAAAATTATGGTTTGATCGTGCCGAATTTTTGAACTTGGAATCTGCAAAATTAAATTTTTTTATTAATTTTAAAAATAAAAAAATAGTTCTAAAAAAGTTGCATTTATTTTGTATGTAAACTCATTTATTTCATGAAATAGGTGATTTTTACTCTAACAATACATACATAAATGTCAATAATAATTTAAAGATTTGTCAGTGTGTGAGAGGAGGAGTGAGTCAAAAATCGTTCATAAGTAATTGTACATACATTCTTAAATATTTAAAACTAGGGTTAAATGTAATTACAACGTTTTCGTACCTAATATTTTAATTATTTGATCTATCTATAATATAATATGTACTTAATATTCTTCAGGAGATTTTTATTTTATATACATACATTTTTTATTTAGTAGTGAATCACAATGTAAAGGATTATCTGCTAGAAAACCCTTTCCTTTAATTAATTATTATGTAAATATTTAGAAATTGTACATATAATAATTTATTTAATTTGCATTTTTATTATATTGATGTATGTAGCATGTATAAAAGTTTGATTAAGAGACTTATGAACGCATTATGTAAATGCGTACAAACTAACATGGATAAGACAAAACATTCCTTATGTCAGTATTTAGTAACGCTTGATTTTTTTTGCTTATCAAGATTATGTGTTATCATAAAGTGTAGCACATGGTATTTCTATGTATTTTATTAAATTGTGTAATATATGTATTCTTATTTATTTTACATGATATCAAATTGTCGTATTAGTCACGTTTTTATGAAATTGAACTTTATCGAAAAACTTTTCCACTCTTGTATTTTGATGGCACGCTGAAGTTTCTTTTCCAAATTAAGTAATTAAATATAGAATAAAGTTGATAAAATATACCGTAAATCGAATAATTATTACAGTTTGGCAGCTCTTCTAAATAATAATAATAATATGCGTGTTTACATACAATCAATCTCTCTCAGCTCTTTACAAAAAAACTCAATCTACGACAAAAATTATGCTTTCTTCGTTAATATATTAACAAATAAAAATTTCTAAAATTAAGTAACAACAGGGCAAAATATGTAAATCTGCGTGAGAGAAAGTCTTTCTATAAAATTTTACTAAACTATAAAACTCCAAAAAAATAAAATAATGTAAATTTTAAACTTCTGTCCCATCATCGCCCGCAATTGCGGTTGAGGGATCATTAATTTTTTCGGGGGGTGTAGTAGTGACGACCCCATTTGAAATTTCTGCAGGATTTGCATTTACATTTTTCTTCACCGGCTTTGGAGGCGGTTTGGGTGGAACTTTCTTCCCCTTCGTGGGACTAGATCCCCTACTGCCGCTCGGCGTCGGAGTCCTATCAGTCTTAGTGCTGGGTTTATGCTTATCAGAGGGTGTGCTTATCGGTGCTTCCTCATCATTGTCCACCTCCACCGGCGAAGAGATGTGTTCCACCTCCTGAATCGGAGCAAAGTGGGAGATCGGTTGGCCTAACATGGATGGCGTGGGGGTTGACCTGAGGACATTGTGGCGCCCCAAAGTTCCCCCGATTAAACCCGGATGCGGGTGAAAATTGGGCGTCGAGGTGCCACCATTACCCGGTAAATTATCCAGGGAAAGTCTCGAACTCCCATCCGCCGTTGTTCTCGGTCCTAAATTATCATATTTCGGTCTCGCCTTCACAAACGGGAGGGAAATCGTGGCCGCGGAACCGGTCGGACTTGGAGGCCCCATTGGACTAGAAGCTGGGTCAAAGTTGGACGACGGACCGGGCGACCAACTCGGAACTCTGTGTCGTCTTGGCAGCGTCACATACCCGGGTCGCATCCCCGCCGGGACGAAGGCGGGTTGTTCCGCGGGAGAAAAGGGAAGTCCGAACGAGGGGCGGCCGCCACCCCCATTTGAATATATCGCTTGCGGGTGATTATACCCGAGACGGCTGGGATTTACGACGATTGACGGGTTTAATCCTTGCGGCGTTATCAACATCCGGGTAGAATCGGGCAGCGTTGATGTCGTCGAGGGTGCCGGGGATTCTTGAAATCGGGTGTGAGGAAGGTCCAACAAGTCGGGATATTCGGAGGACGGGCCGCCCCCGTGAGGTCCGCCGGTCAGCGCGTGTGACGGCGGGGGTGGGGCCATCATCTGAGCGGAGGAGGGGCGGTAGACGGACCCGTTTTCACCCGGGTAGGGGGACGAAGTGATGATATCCACCGATTGGGATCGCGCATCCGGTCCGACAAGATATTTTTCTTTCATTAAGAGCATCGTGGTTCCATCTTCGTCACCAACTTTTCCGGAACCCGGACTTCGGGATGAAGGCGTCAGGAGGAGTTGGCGTTGGTTCGGCTGGTCTTCGCCCTGTCGATAATTATTAAAATAATTATTAGATTGTGGGAATCATCATGGTCACAGAGAAAGTAAAAATAGTGGAGAAAGTTGCTTAAATTCTGGGCATGCAGAAAGACACAAAGAAAGAAAATAAGTACGTAATGAGGAGCAAGAGAACGAAATGAAAGCATTCATATATTCATTAAAGTGGCATCAATGAACTTCTCAAGGTTCGCAATCAATTATGCAGCACAAGACACATAACACGTGTACAGAACAAAATGAGGCTTTCTGGTCGAAAAACCGTCAGTAGCCGCGGAAGGTGTGGGGACATTAATATTGTAGGATGATAGGGGAGGGAGGGGTTTATATAAGATGGGGAGATGATGCGGACATCGAACAACCGTGGGGACATTGTCCCTCTGTCCTCACCCTTCCGCGGCCACTGGTCACTGATTGAATACATAAAACCATAAACTTAATAACACCCAATTTCGACTATTTCGAGTCATGCAAGGCAACGAAATCATCATCAACTAATTTAGTCCGCATTATTACTTGCAAAATAAGGGTCGTGTTATTATTAATCTTTTGCAAATGAATGAATACATAAAACCAAATATTTGAGGTGAGTTACACAGCAAAACCATAAACTTGTATATTAGCAAATCTTATAAATAGCGGTGGTATTATGTGTATCATAATTTCAATCTCACATCCAATCGAAGGCGGCCTCCCGTAACAGAGCTGACTCCAATTTTGTCTAATTAGAGGATTAATATTTAACTGGCCCTGTATCGATTTCACCCCCAAATTGTTCCTCAAATGTGTTGATGAAAAAAGTGAAAAAGCCGATTTTTCAACTCCACTCCCTCCACGTGTCAAGTTGTCAACTGAGGAAATATCCATCCATCCCGTCAACTCAACCTGTCATCATTCCTCTTCCCCCCTCCCTCCTGTCCCGGAAATGGAGAAAGTAGCAACAGAAATTTCGCCTGTTGGGCAATATTTGTGTGTATATTGAATAAAGGTTTTTATCGTCATTAAACCGGACCTGGTTTTGGAATCTTGATCGTTTTAGATGAGGTTGTGATGTGTGTTTGGTAAACAAGCAACATAGCAATTAAGTTAATCACATAGTCCGCATTCCGTTTCTCAACTCTCCTCCACCCCTCCCCCTCCGCCCGTCTGGGTTTCCTTTGTTATCTGATTTTGTGTCAAAATTGGCTGCTGACTGCTCCTTGACTCCTCTTGATCCCCGCATTTCATTGAATTATTTTCCCTTTCTGAACAATTATTATGTTTTTGTTGTTGTTGCTCAAAAGCACGCGTATTGTACGATGAACTTGAGCCACTTGGCGACTGCTGCTGTTGTGCCGATGATAAATGAGCTGCCTTGTCGACGAGCGGGTTATAATTGCAGGAGAGGGTTGCATACGTCGTCAAATCGCGTTGCGGCGGTGGGGGCGGGACTTTCTCCGGTAATCGCATGCTTCTCGAGATCGAGGCGTAATTACTGGGACAGAAGGAGTGCACTGGAACCAGGGAGGAAGGCGGGGAGGGAATTTGACACTCGGTCGTGCGACTCATAACGACGAGATTGTCGTTTTCGAAGCGGGTGGATTTTTCATTGTTTTGGGGGTAGGGGGAATTATTATTGTGGGGGTGGACGTGGGGGTGATGGTGGTGACCATGATTTTGTTGTACATAACCCCCACAACAATGCTCGTATTGTTGCTGCATGTTTGTACAGCAGGCCGTATTTCTTGACGGTCCAAACTGCAACGGGGGTGGTAGCACGATCTCTTTTTCGTCTGCCTGCTGCGACACGAGAATCATCTCTGCCGAGGGATTATTGTAAGGCGAAGGATGATGGTGGTGATGGTGAAAGTATGTTGTTCCCGAGTTCTGTGAAGATGGTGTTACCGGGTCTAAAACCCCGATTCGGGAGCCCGGCGAGGAATTAGAGGGAGGATGCAGTTCTATCATTTCATGGTGAAAGATGGGTTGATATTGACCAGAAGAATCACAAAATGTGGAAGACGACGAAGGACCATTCGAGGTGGAGTTGGAGGAATCTTCCCGTTGAAACGTGCACCTGGTCGGCCTTCGGGTGTAAGTTCCCCCCATTCCGCCCCCGCCCCCACTATTCGCCGGGGAATTATTTGTACAATGCATCGGATTAATGCGATATGTGAGCTCGACATCGGCGGAACACGGGACCGTGACGGATTTCCCGTGCCGCCCAGTCTGCGCCAGGGAGGAAGTGGGGCACGGGGGATGAGTTTGCGACTGTTGGTGATGCTGCTGCTGGTGGGATGAGGGACTGGAGGATGCGGAGTTTCTCAAGTGCTGAAGGGATGAGGGGGGAGGGTCTCCGCCCGAAGAAAATCGGGGCGTGGGGGCTGAGGACGTGGGGGAATCGCGAATTTTTGTGAGTTGGGGGTCCAACTTGGAGGATTTCGAGGATGTGGACGAGGACAGGTTGGGGCACTCGATGTACCCCGATCCTCCACCGTTCAGCTTGCCATCATTCTAGAAAAAAGGGAATGACAGGATAAAAACATCCCTGGAGAGAGAATTCCGCCGCTCTTAGCTTTTCCATTAGAACACAACTCTTCTGTCTCCTCTGTGTCGTGATGTGAAGTCTGTGCGCCAATCAAGGATGGGGGGGGGAGAGAAGCAAAAACAAAGCGGTATACGTATTATGGGGGGCTTTCTTCACCTTTTTTGAGCTATTATGGAGGGAAATATAGGGTACAAAGTGAAACTAGGAGGACATTGTTTCGGATTTGCTACATTTCTTGCACCAATGTAAGAAAGGTTGGGTTACCAATGTAAGAAATAAGCACCATCTAGCCATGCGCCGCATCAAGTATGCGCGGCGGAGAATAGCATAGTTTTTGCAGGTCAAAATACCTGCTAGAAACCACTTTCTTTTCATTGTTTCTTGCATTCAGTGTTTCGTTTCTTGCAGATTTGATACATTTCTTGCAGTGCAAAGCAATAAAATGCAAGAAACTGGGAGAAAGTGCAAGAAATATGCGCCATTTAGCCATGTGCCGTATGAAGTATTTACAGCAGCGGGGCGTCATTTCTTGCGCCTAGCATTTCCTGCAGGTCAAAATATTCCCCTGCAAGAAACCACTTTCTCTCCGTTATTTCTTGCAAACGGTTACTTTCACCTGAACGAAACACTGACAACTCGGACAAGAAATCATGTCATTAAACTTGACAAACTCGGTTACAAAAGTTAGCCTATATCCACTCCACTCCTGCCCTGGATTGGACTGGATGTCCCGAGACAAAACGGTTAAGCAGGTATGTAGGTAATATATCTAATAACCCGCTTTAGAGTGTATCACATTACGGCATGATTGCGTTACGTTGAACGAACGTCCATCTGAATCTTTCAAGTGTTCGGGAATGGGACGATGGGACTGGAAAAGTTTTACTTACAGATCAATCGCCACTGCTGCTCCGGATGGGTGAATGCTTTGAACTTTCACCCACTTCAACTTCATGCACATTACTCATTCTCTCAATATGCTAACAACCATATTTATTAGGATGAAGATCAAAGTGCCAAATCCAAACTGTGCTACACCGTACTCAGAATCGTCTCCTTTCTCCCAGAAGGGGTGACGTTACAGAAGTGGCCGCGGAAGCTGTGGGGACATTAGCATTCCAGGGGTTTGTACAAGATCGAATCGAATAACCGTGGGAACATTGTCCCCCCCTGTCCACAGCTTTCCGCGGCCACTGTGTCACTCTGACGAGAGCTTGTCTGCTGTCCGTGTGACGGTGTCATTGCGAATAAGTGGGTGCACACATGCTCATGATCGTGCATTGATTTTGCGTCTCTAGCTAAAATATTTACTCTGCATAATCCCCTCGTTCCTTGGTCACATGCTTCCTTTCCCCACGCGCTGCACTGCCTGAGATAATCGCCCTTTGGAATGTGCATGCATCGATATTTAGCTAAAAATACCAACCTGCTGAACTTTTCTGGGTGGTGTGGGAACGTCCACGTATTACGTTAGAAGAAAAAAAAAGATTTTTAGACTACCCTTCCACCCCTTTCCTATCAGACTCCTTTTAAACTGGACATGAGCACGTGACTACGAAAGCCGTGGGGACAGGTGGGGACCTTAACATTGTAGGATAGGGGAGGGCGGGGTTTCTATAACATGGGGAGACGATGGGGATATCGAATAACCGTGGGGACATTGGTTGTCTGTTCACTCGCTTCCGCGGCCACTGAACACTAGTAAGATACACGACCCTAAACCACCCTCCCACCTTTTTGATAACGTAATATATGGACGTCCCCTTTACGCAAATATGAATCTTAACCGAATCACGTTTTTTTTAAATGAGGGAAATACTAATACATCAACTTAAAACTTAAATCATGCCAACAATTCCGTTCTACAGCGAAAACCATAAGAGAAAGTAAAACAAAAGGAAAAGCGTGTTTTTGTGACATGACACTGGGCATTTGGTGATTGAGAAGAAGGGGAAAGACGAGTTTATAACAGATTTTTAGCCGAGATATTGAAGATTTTGTGGAGATTTACCTTGAGATCTTGTGCTCTGGTTGTTTTCACGCGTCTTCTCCGCGAACAAAAGCAGACGAGAGTGATCAGCGTGGTGGCAAATACGAGAACGGCGAGGGTAGTGATGAGAATCCAGATCCTGTGGAGGTTTCATGTGTGATAAGTATACTATCTTTTTATTACTAACAATGGAGGTCTCCCAACGTATGCTCTCCGATTTTTTTGGAAAATTAGTGTCAATCGATCAAAAATTTAATAAACCGTAGTAACGTTAGAAGTAGCTCACCCTGCAATAATTTGAATATCACTTTGCACCAATGGTGCCGAATTAGCCGACAAAATATGTGCATAAGCATTTGCAGGGTGAGCTAATATAGTTTTGATTTAAATTCGGACCAAAGGTGCTGAATAACCGCAAGTATAAAATTTATATGTTTTAGCATCAATGGTGCAGAATAATGGAACAAATAGATGTAGAATTTTCAAAAAATTTTGCAACAATGGTGCAGGATAATCAGGTAGAATACCTAAATACAGGTCATGTAGTTTTGCACCAATGGTGTAGAATAAGGCGACAAAATAAATATCCAATTTTGACATAATTTAAATTTTTAGCCCGAGTCAGGGCTTATGGAACCATCATGTCCGTCCGTCCGTCCGTCCGTCTGTCCGTCTTACGATAACTCTCGTTAAACTCATCCTATCGACTTGAAATTTGCTACACATGTAGTATGGGGCAAATGAGGAGTTAAGTTCGAAGATGGGCGAAATCGGTCAAGTGGTTGACCAGTGGGGGTCATATAGGTGGATGGGGTATTATGCATCAAAATTTCAAAATTGTCATAGAAGGCAGAAATTTGGCACTGAGGTTGCTAATGGTGTCTAATGAAAGAGTATGAATTTAAGTTTTAAAAAATTTTATTTTGAAAGACCCTAGGGGGTGACCCATACTGATTTGTCAAAATCGTCATATCGAGTTGAAATTTGGTAGATAGGTTGCGTATGGGGTTTAAGGAAGAACATTAAATGAAATTGGTCAAATTTTTTATCTGGAGGGACCCGAGGGGGTGACCCATATCGATTTTTGAAAATCATTTAATTGAGCTGAAATTTACCATTGACGTTTCTAATAGCTCCTAATGAAATAATATGAAGTTAAATTAGTAAAATTTTTATGTGGAGCGATCCTAGGGGGTGGCCCATACCGATTTTTATAAATTGTCTTAAAAAGATGAAATTCGGTATGGTGATACTTAATGGTCTCGTATGGAAGTATATCAAGTTAAAAGCGAACAAAGTGGAACTAGAGTAGCCTAGGGGGTGACCCATAAGCTATTTTAAAAATTGGTAACTGATATTCGAGAAATTGGTCATACTTGAATTGGCGAGATGAGAAGAAATAAAATTAAAGTGAAAGCTATTCATTGCGTTTTCTATACAGTTCAAAAAGGCACGCAAAAAGGCAAATAGGCAAATAGGAACAAATAGCAACAAGGCTGACTTTTTGCACACACTGGTCACCCCCATTGGTTTGGAAAACGGGCGTAGACGACTAAAAGTTGGCATGGTCCTGCAGGGTTAGATTAGCTTAATAAATGTAAAGTAAACTTTAAGATTTTTTTGCCAGGAGGACCCAGTGGGGTTTTTGGAATTGGTTAAAGAAGCTGCAATTTTGCAGCGACGATTGCGAATAATTCGCAATCGACAAAAATTTCCCCATAATGACCGGTACCAACTACTATTAGTAGTTGGTTTGTACCGGTCACTTGACAAACATTTGGAAGAGGACTCTGTCCCTGACTCGGGCTATATAAACACTGCACACTGTAGGTTTTTGTCAAGAAATCATGATTCCGTAGTGTCAAATTTTTGTTACTATTTTCATCAGTTATTCTGCAGTTTTGGTGCGGTTCGCATCGATTCCCCCAATTGTTTCGCATCAGTTTAAATAACCGATTGTTCGGTACCAACGGTGCTACCTATTCCAAAATTGTAGTCCTTTCTCGATCTATTTTGCACAATTAATTCGCACCATTTGCGCCACGGATTGTTCGACCCCAATGGTGCGTCTAATTTATTCAATAATGGTCATGGGGATTATTAATTAGCATCAATTGATGCAAAAAACTCGTGAACACACAGACAGACGGACGGACGGACAGGAGGAATTCAATAGCTCTCGTGCTACGCAGTGTGAGCTAATAAGTATGAAATTTGCGAAAGACGCGATCTCCCAATGGGCACGTTTGGCAGAGATATTTGCATCCGAAGAGGAGAAAACACGCCTTAAAGTTTACAAATTTTACACTTTCCAAATTTACTGTGCGCTTTCTCCTCTTCGGATGCAAATATCTCAGCCAAACGTGCCCATTGGAAGATCGTGTATAGTGGAATCACTTGTGCGTGTCACCTCATTTGCATAATTTGACGCATTCGCGAGAGACATAAAGTTTATTCAACATGGAAAGCCCGCATTGCAAAAAATTGGCACAGTGAGATTTATATATGCAAATGAGGTGACAAGCCTAAGTAAGAGCAAAGTATTTTGCAAATTCGTATCCATCAACTTTCAAATTTGTGATCCATTGACACAAGTTTGCCCAAAATCTGAGGGCATCCTCTAGGAACCCTCCCTTGTACGAGAATAATGTGAAAAATAGCCCTAAATCTGTTCCCCGTACCATCCCGTGTCTCGATAAGCTCCAGCGGCAAGTCCACCTAATCCGTGACCAACTCCAGCTCCGGAAGGCACATCTTGAAAATTGAGTGTGAGATTTTTCTCCACCACGCCTCCCGAATTGCTTCCGACACACGTGTATTCCCCCGCATCCTCTGGATCCGTTTTCTGTATCGTCAAATTTACCCACCGGCCCCGATAGTCGTCCGTATTCGAGTATGGATCCTCCAATTCCCACCCTTCCTCTCCGCCAATGTGAAGGTAGTATGATTTCCCGTAAGAGCTATGTAAATGTAAATTCGAACTTAAATTTCCTAAAAACTTTTGGAAATTTTTTTAGCTGGAAATTTTTTTTTTGAAAATTCTTACCGTGAGTTATTGGTCAGCACTTGACCGTCTCTGACCCACTGAAGGTTAAATAAAAATTAAATATTAATTAAATATGTAACAAGGACCAATCAAAAGCATGCATGAATTATTGCATTCCCTGGTAGAAATTTTTGACCATTTTCTTCAGAAATTTTACATAAGTTTCTGGACAAAAACTGTAGCGATTTGTGCATAAAACTTAGCTAATCTAAATTTGGACCCAGTCCCTGCAGAAATTTGGCCAGATTTTCTGCAGAAAAATTGTACATCTACAGACAACTATGCACGCAAAATTTAGCAATACGGTTCTGCAGAATAAAACGCACAGAAATTTTCGCCAGGATTATGTAAAAAAAAAATATGCAGAATACAATATGCACCGAGATTTTGTAAATTACTCGATACGGTAATTTCTACCAGGATTATTCAACAACTATTTTATGAGCAGGTATCATTAATTGTTTGTCACCTTGAGGTCGGGGGGAGGATTTCCCCGTACGAGACACTGGAGCGTTATGTCGCTTCCAATATCGGTATGCACGAGGAGAGCATCCGTAGGCTTCCCGTTAATTTGTACGCTGAAAAAAAAAATCATGAGTTAACGCCTTATTTACCTTTGTTCTACGCATTTAGGCACAATTATAATCATAATTAATAAAACTAACTATACTATTTCATACCTAACAATTTCCGGTCTACAAGAAAAATCAAGTGAAACAAGTTGATCCCACGCGAAATTTGAGACAATTGCAGGTTCCGCACATCGGGTGTGATGTTGGAACAAGTTTTTCTGAAATTAATGAAATAGATAAATGAAATTATGAAAACTACTTAATAATTTCCCCATTGAAAAACCACTTGAAACTATTTCATACCTGGATAACCCAATCGCGCAGGGTTTTAAGACGACCTGTTTTAAGAAGTTCGTAAAAGTTTAATACGATAATTAAAACACTTATCAAAAGTAATAATGAGCTTACAATCACACTTCCACGGGTTTCCGGCGAGTTGTAAACTTTTTAATTTAGTCAGGGGTTTGAGTAGCTCCTTAAAAATAATCATAAGTCATTATGCAAATTAGTTATGTATTTATACTGACTGAAAAAGTATGCAAGTAGCTGTTAAATAATTACGAGTTGTGATGCAAATTAGTCATAAAGTACTTACTCTGGAAAGATAAGTGAAGCGATTCCCGGATAAGGAGAGACTTTCTAAAACGCTCAATTTTTCAAACGCCTTCTTCGGCAGGGTGGACAATTGGCAATCTGATAAGTTGATAAGTTAGATAACCAGTTATCTAAATGTGCTATTAAGCATGAAATATTAAATACAATTTTGGTACATATTTACCTGATAGGTCGAGTAGCTTAAGGTACATTAGCGGCTAAAAGTATGAAATTATGGATTAATTAATGTCATTTTTATCAATTAAATGTATGTCGTCAATGCTTAATTTACCGGAAATGAGGATCCAGTCAACTTTGTTAAAGGATTCTTCGATAACTTCAACTCACGCAGTCTTACATTCGACTCAAAAGTTTCCATCTCGATTCCAGATACGAGATTACCACTCAAATCTAACTGTAATTCGGTAATAGATTAGGTTAGACCATCATCGTTCTAATTATTAAGGGTCCATTGTATGAGGGCTTTGAATTGAAATTTTGTGTCGTGTCTCAACTTTCCCTTGTTCCATGAATTCAAATAGTGATTTTGAAACCGGTTCATCTCGTTTTAAAAAAATGAAGATTTTATTCCATCCAAAAGTCGATAAATTTTAGATTTGTAAAGCTTGGAAGTTAGAATTTTGATTTTTTTCTCATTATTTTGTAGAGTAATGCACAATAGTGAGAAAATAGGAATTATAGTTTTTCCGTGATAACTTGTTTCATACTTAACATAGCTCAGAGATTAATGCATGAATAGAAAGATGAGAAGTTGCCACATTTCGATACTGTATCATTTTCATTCCGAACGATAATTCAAAAGACCGATTTTCCATGTAAAGTCTGATACAGTTTGTGTCGAGCAGGGAATTTTGGGTAGGCAAAGATTCTCACAAGCAATCTGGGCTTCTGTACGACCAATGTACAGAAGACAGGGCTATCTCGCCTACACTACACTCGATACACGGTGTTTACCATACCACAGGTAGCATCTCACGGTAACCGGAACCGCTTATACTAAGTGACATATCTTCGTGTCAGATAGAGGACTGATCTCTACTGATTGCGGGTTACCATGCCCTGTACACATTAGTGATACTGCTATAGCGTGAGTATTATTTCCATTAGTAATTCGTACCGAAATTCCTATAGCTTGTTCTTATCCAAATTCTTCTACATACTTAATTAGATTATCTCTGAAACTGATTATTGTGCTGAGCTCTACGGAATCTCTCCTGTTAGCTTTAAACCATAAATCGTTTCGGTCTTATAATTGGCACTCATTCTAAATCATCATATCTCTTTCCTATATCACTCTCGCACGTAGCTCCAATCTAGGATCACGAACCTATTCCAATGGTAATGCATGTATTTTATACAGAGTATTTGCAGTAGGTGCATAATTAAGTACACTTAGCATATACCACTATATATACATATATCCATCACGTAATAATGTATTATTCTATACGTATTTACACGCATAATCCATTACAATTTTTTATCTATTTTATATTTATTTTGTGATGGAAGAAAAAAATCAAAATTTTAACCTAACTTTTCCAATCTAAAATTTATTAATTTTTGGAGGCAATAAAATCTTCATTTTTTGGACAGGAACAGGTTTCAAGATCACCATTTGAATACATGGAACAGGGGAAAGTTGAGACACAAAAATTTAAATTCAAAACCCGTATACAATGGAACCTTAAAAAATTGTTCATGAATGATTTTTGTCACTTACTTCTATCATAATCGTCAAGTCACGAAAAGCATCGCGATCGATTCGTTCGATCCGACAATTCTGAAAAATTAAGGTTAAAATTCATTCAGTGTTTTAATTCATAAACGGGAAACAATTCAATCAATCGATAAGTCCTTACCTGTAGAAACACTTTTTGTAGATTAACAAGCCCAACTTGTTTGAACGCGTCCTTCGGTAAATATTTTATTGTAATCCCACCCATTTCAAGCACTTGTACTTCTGCACTCAACCCAGAAGGGATCGAGGTCCAGTGAGAACCTCGGCAATCTAGGGCACGCAGGATAAAAAATGGATGAAAATCATGGAAATGTCACAACACTCATTTATTAACTATTTTCCTTAATTGGTTTACAAGAAGGAAAATTCTTCTCAATCAATGTTACTCAAACTGACAATGGAACCTTTTTTCAAGCTACACCGTGATCGACTAGCGAGTTACGTCAAAAAATCAAGCCAAAAATTAGGAGTCACGTGATACTTATCCTTCCGTTGAATGGCCCCTTTGAAGACAAATATTAGGGGTCAAAGTTCGCATTCCTCCCTGGTTTTCGCCCCGTTTAGGAAAAATCAAGAGAAAATTTGCTCAAAATTGAACTAAACCGCTAATATTTTTCTTCAAATGGGCCATTCAACGGAAAGATGTGTCACGTGACTCCTAATTTTTGGCTCGATTTTTTAACATAACTCGCTAGTGGATACAGGTGTAGCTTGAAAAAAGGTCCCATTTTGAGTCATATTTTATGATAAAAATTTCCAGTGTTTCGTTTCTTGCAGGTTTGGTTCAAGAAATTCGGAGAAAGTGCTCGAAATATGCGCGCACAGTCACTCGCCCTAAGAATTATAGCGGCGGGGCGCAATTTCTTGCGCCTTGCATTTCTTCCAGGTCAAAATATGTACCTACAAAAAAAACACTTTCTCCGTTATTTCTTGCCCGTGGTTAAACCACCCGAAACACCGAAAACTGCATGCAATTCAACAATCTGACCAAGATTTAAGCCCAGAATTTCCTCCCCACTCGAACAACATTCTTTTAGAATTAATTTGTGCAAAAATACCCACCTGCAGTTTTCTTCCCCGACACCCACGTACACTTGCAGCCCGTGGGACATTGTAACGTCCAGTCTTCCGTGCCTCCCACACTGCCCAAACAAAAAACCAATAGAAAGGCAACCACGACCAGTCCGGGCCATAAAGTCCGCCAAGATGTTAATGATCTCGGCAGCATTCCTCCTCCTCCTCCTCTGCCAAGTGGGAATTTCACTGGGGATGGTGGCGGCCCTGACAATGGCGGCGATTTCATTATGGCACCAGCACAACAACTTTCAGAGTGCGGGTGCCAAATTCTTTTATGAGAGCTAGCTTTCTTTTTCAGCTTGGTCGCATCCCCACTTTCTCCATCACGACCACCAAGTTGATGCTCATTGTTCCTCATATCTCACCATTTCCACTGTACAATTCTTTCCAATAAACTTCTTTCCGCGGCTGCTTTCTCCGAATATTATAAATGTCTGTTTGCGAGTTCACTTTCACTTTCACTCACATTCCTAAAACTGTTTTAGAATTACATTACATCACTTTCTGGACAAGGGGGGGAGCGTATTTTTTTGAAGAATTATTTATTTATGAGGGGAACTGCTAAGCTCTTAGTTCATGGTGGTTCCACTTTGTTAAAATTACTGCTTTCTCCTCCACGTCTGACTTTCTCTTTTTAGTGTGATGAGGTTATCGTGGTGGTGAAGAAGAAATTCAGGGTTGTGGGAACCTTTGGTCTGACCTGGATTGGATTTCCGGAAAGCTGACCTTTCTCTCTGCTTGTGGTCTGGTTATCTGAAAAATGCCAAAGAAAATTTCCCGTTAGCACAAGCTGATTGATTTTCTTTGGGGGCAAAAGTAAATAAAAATGAGAATTGTTGCAACATTAAAGCAAACAAACGAAACGACGCTAGCTCTTCAATTATTTGAGACAGCGTGACGTGACCAATTCACCCACATATTTACGACAAATGACGTACATATGTATGTACACAGATAGGTATGCCTGCCCCCTAACACGGACACTAATCATCGGGGGTACATTCAACATTTAGGAGACAATCAATGCAATAATTATTTCCGTCTGGTTTGTTTTTGAGAACGCGACGCTGTCCAAGTCGTTAAAATTAAACCCTTTTGGGGGCAATGCTTACATAAATAAAGAAACGTTTAATTGGTTCAGATCGATGTGGGGATGCTAAGCGTGTTTGTAGCCCGACTGACGATGTACTAACAACAACGCTACGTGCTACATATGTATGTATGTATGGGCAGTGGCCGCGGAAGGTGTGGGGACATGGGGGGACGTTAACATTGTAGGATGGGGGAGGCAGAAGTTTATATAAGATGGGGACATCGAATAACCGTGGGGACGAGATTGTCCCTCTGTCCTAACACTTCCGCGGCAACTGTTCGTTTGGCATTATCATCACTATTTATCATGTACAAACAGTGGCCGTGGAAGCCGTGGGGACATCTGGGGGCATTAAAATTGCATATAGGATAGGGGAGAAAGGGGTTTATATAACATGGGGAGATGATGGAAGCCTTGAACAACCTTGGGGACATTGTCCCTCTGTCCCCACACCCTTCCGCGGCCACTGTGCATATGTATGAGTCACGATGTCATTCATACTTCGTTTGAGAGATACTCTGATAAGTAAGCATCAATTTTTGTTTGGGTTGCTTTTAGCTTGGTCAAAACATAATCTCGTATGTATCTCGTAGGCTGGCTGGCTGGCTCGACAGACGGTAAATAAAGGTGATGTAACAATGAGCAAATCCAATTTCACCCATGAGCCCACACGACGATTGGAAAATACACGGGGGAAGAGTAGTAAGTCATTTCAGGTCCGCTTTAATATCATCATCAGCATCGCTGTGTAATTGTTTCTGTGATGTAACATTATTGCATCTAGAGAGATCCGTGTGTGTATGTGTTCAGTGGTTGCGGAAGGGCTGTGGCGGCATTAAAATTGTAGGATGGGGGAGGGACAAGTTTGTAGAAGATGGGGACATCCCATAACTGGGGGGACATTGTCCCTCTGTCCCCCCTCACGCTTCCGCGGCCACTGTTTCTAGAGAGCTGAAACTTCTAGAGACCTGTGTGTATGTTGTGTATTCAGTGGCCGCGGATGCTGTGGGGACATCAAAATTGTAGGATGGGGGAGGGAGGGGTTTATATAAGATGGGGAGATGATGGGGACATCGAACAACCCTGGGGACATTGCCCCTCTGTCCCCACCAACACTCTTCCGCGGCCACTTTCCCTAGAGAGCTGAAACTACGTACCAAATCTTTCTGCAACGTCGTATACTAACAAGTATTTTGACAGGTGGGGCGGAAAATGATACATGAGCAGGTAATTTGGACAAGGTGAAAATGGACAATTACTTCCCTCCAACAACATCCAATCCACCCATCAAACCTTACTCAGCCAAAGCAAACATAATCATTTCCGCTTTCACGACGTGATCATCAACCACAGAGAGCGAGAGAGTTGTGTAATAACAATCATAGCCTACTAACCCGCTTAAATATTGACTTAATATTGCTTTTTATTCGGATAAAAATTGCATTTCCGCGTTATATATTTCTCCATCGGGACGATAATTTCTTTGTATTTGGACATATTTAGTACAGAGGTGCACAATGAAATAGTGTTTTTTTCGCGCTGTAAGAAATTTGCTGCTTGATGGCTTAAAATTTGCATAACGAATTTGCAATAATTTTGGGGTGGTCCATTGATGGTTTTCGCGATACAAGCCAAAATGTGCGAATTTCTGACTAATTTTTAAAAATTTGACTTAAAATAGTCCAAACTTGATCAAATACTACTGCGGAAATAATTCCAGAAACTTATTTTTTTAGACACATTATAAAAATCCACACGCAACGAAACAATAATTACTTACAATGGAGGCGCAAACTATGTTCAGCGCAGATAATTTTTTGACCATGTTAGTTTGGAAGACCAAGTCTTTTGAAACAACATTTGGTTTGGCTCTTGAGCAGATGCGCAAAATTCGCCACTTTATAGGCGCCGCAAGTTCGCAAAAACGCTTGATTTTTCAATGTACGGTCGAGCGCGAGCTCAGCTTTTTTCCGTCTCTGTCGCTCACTCTCTCACTTCCACGCGAGGGCATTTACCCCGCAACCCTTCATCCGCATTTTTCATCAATAATTCCGAATTGTTATATTTTTAACTATAAATTTCCCCCAATTTCGTAATGTTATAAACAAAATTTATCTTAATAGAAAGTATCAACACTCTGTTGTCAAATAATTTTTATACCTTGTTCAGAAAAGTTTTGACTGTGACGATAAAGACCCTATGCAGACCAGAGGATTGCAGAAATTCTTGTCCAAAAATCTTATCAAATTACGAAATTCCGGGTGAATTAATTTCAAAATTTATAGTTAAAAATATAACAATTCGGAATTATTGGTGAAAAATGGGGATGATGAAGGATTACGACGTCAATTGTCGTCAATATCTTCGCGTCGGAGCGAGAGAGTGAGCGACAGAGACGGAAAAAATGAGCTCGCGCTCGACCGTGCATTGAAAAATCAAGCATTTTTGCGAACTTGCGGCGCCTATAAAGTGGCGAATTTTGCGCATCTGCTCAAGTGCCAAACCAAATGTTGTTTCTAAAGACTTGGTCTTCCAAACTAACATGGTCAAAAAGTTATCTGCGCTGAACATGGTTTGCGCCTCCATTGTTAGAACTCATCCAGAAAATACCAGATTGCATTTCCGCATTATATATAAAAAAATATTCCTTTATATTTTTAGACAAAATCCAATCCAATCCACACCCAACCCAAGCAAATAAAATAATTAAGCTCATCCAGAAAAATGGGGACTTGTCACATCAATTATTGAACCACACATTGAACTGAATCAAGTCACAGACTCATTATCCACTTCCTGTCCAATACAAGATCACCCTCACAACAAATGAACGTACGCGTTTCCTCCTCCTCCCGTATAATTTCACAGATTAAATTAAATTACTGTCAGTTGAATTCGATGCGATGAATTGGAGTGAATTTGTGTCTCTCTTTCTCGTACATAAAAGTGGTGGTTTTGGAAAGGGTATGTAGCAGATATGTCATGGCGTAAAAGTAGAATAGTTTAGATTGGATTAGATTCAATTAGATTGGACAAAACGAAATTAGATTTCCGTCTTCGCGTTCCTTTCCTCCTATTCAATCAATGAATGAAGGATCCATTTTCTTAGAGAGGCCAGCATTACGTCCCGTCACGGGCTTATAGTATGTCTTTTGTAGTTTTACTTCTGATCTTTTAGGCTTATAGAAGTATACATTCCAACAATTAAGTGTTACGTGGCTGGCAGTGGCCGCGGAAGGGTGTGGGGACAGAAGGGGGACAATGTCCCCACGGTTGTTAGATGTCACCATCACCTCCCCATGTTATGTACACCCCCTCCCCTATAATAGCAGTGTCCCCACACCTTCCGCGGCCACTGATTCTACTTCTGATCTTCGTGACTTGTATAAGTATACATTCCAACAATTAAGTGTTACGTCGCTGTCAGTGTCCTCGGAAGGGTGTGGGGACAGAACAGGGACAATGTCCCCATGGTTATTCGATGTCACCATCATCTCCCCATCTTATATAAACCCCTCCCTCCCCTATCCCACAATGTTAATGTCCCCACATGTCCCCACACCTTCCGCGGCCACTGGTAATGATCAAGCCGGATGGGGACCAGGACGAAGGATACGACAAGCTGATAGTAAAGCTGTCACCAATCTTAGTCCGAGGATAATGAAATAAGTGCAAACTTTCCAAATATCTAATCAGATCGGGAACCATATCTAATTTGTAGCACTAACAGAAAACAATTCCAATATTTTGCATGATTTTCGCACAAATATTTAGCAAGCAAGATAGACGATTATTTATGTATCCTGGCATTTGGCATGCCAGGAAAACAGTCATGTAGACGCAGACCACTAACAATAAATAGTTTTCGGGACTTGTTTTACAAGAACTCACTTTGTTTTGTTAGGAGAAAGCAGCGAGAGATAGTGGAAAATTGGGAAAGTGGAAATCCACCCAACGTCCGAACCAGACGGGGAGAAAGTCGAGAAAAAAAACAAATAGAATTTGGACAGTTTACTAGATCACTTTATTCTGGTTTCGATATAATAATATTCCATTCGAGGTTAAGGATTCTGTTCAGACTTTCACCATTTTTTCTGCACTACTTGTTCTCCCAAAAACAGAACAGAACAGAACACACATCCGCATTGGAAAAAAAATCGTTCCTGCTTCCTATTTCGTTTAATCGATAACTTCCTTGTCAGTGGTCGCGGAAGTGTGGGTGGGGACAGACAGAGGGACAAGGTTCCCACGGTTATTCGATATCGGCATCTTTTGCCCATCTTATATAAACCCTTCCCTATCCTATAATAGCAATGTCCCCACATGTCCCCATGGCTTCCGCGGCCACTGAGTATACAAGCATAACATACTTTTATGCAGTGGCCGCGGAAACGTGTGGACAGAGGGACAATGCCCCACAGTTATTCGATGTCCCCATCATCCCCCCATGTTATATAAACCCGTCCCTCGCCTATCATACAATGGCAATGTCCCCACATGTCCCCACACCTTCCGCGGCCACTGTCTCTTCCCTTCTACCTGCTAGAGTATTTCTTCCCTTTATGTATAACCGGATGATTTCCTTCGCAATGATTGCAATTGATTTTGATCAGAGTTTGTTTGGTTTGTCGTCCTACATATATTTGACTGCGAAGACTTGAGACAATTTCGTGGCGGACACTTTCCAGAAATTATTGCCAATTCGTGAAATGAAACTATGCAGAAATTCCGAGGAGGAATCGAAGTTCACCTGAAGTTTAGTTTGAATTGCTTCTTCTTCCAATCAGACTCGAGTCAATTCTAATTCTAATCATTTCATAATAACGGAATCTCATTAAGCAGAAATGTTGGAGGAATCCCATTTATTTTCTTTTACTTCTTCCTCCTCTCGACTCTAAGATTCAGGAGGCAGTGGCCGCGGAAGGGTGGGGACATAGGGACAATGTCCCCACGGTTGTTAGATGTCCGCATCATCTTATATAAACCCCTCCCTCCCTTATCCTACAATGTTAATGTCCCCAAATGTCCCCACGGCTTCCGCGGCCACTGGCTCCTTGAGGAGGAATCTCATGAATTGAGGACGCGTAATTCCACACCGCACTTTGTCCAGGCTGCTTCTTCCCAACATTTAAATCTCATTTGTCACCCAACACTCATTATTTTAGTCGTTTATTCAAACCTGGGAATGAATGAAGCTTATCATTATTCCCTTTCATGTCGGAGAGTGAGGAGAAATTCCAATAGTTTCTTGCTCCTTTAAAGAGGAGAAAGTTCTTTGAAAGCCAAACGCTAATCCGTATTTTACTTCTTCTTCTTTCTCCCTATTTCCATTCCGGTGAACCATAATTCATTAAGTTTGTAGAAGAAGAGGAGGAGGAGGAGGAAGAGGAAAAATCATGAGGTGGGTTGGGTCCGCGTGGTGGTGGGAGAAGACAGTGCCCGCGGAAGCGGTGGGGACATGTGGGGACACTAAAATAGTAGATTCTTAAGAATCATTACCAATCGGAGTGATATTCATACATGGCTAGACCAAAGTTGTATTGATAACTAATTTCGTCTCGCTATTCAAGTTGTACCATATCGGTATCAGATTTTTACGAACAGGTATTAATTTAATACCAAGCGGTAGCAGGTTTAATGCCTAGAAATTATTATTAGCTGCGTGACTATACCAGATTTCTAACACTGTATATCACTTCACAGGCACGGTAATAATAACAAGCATTGCCGTGTAGTTCGTTTTGGTAATGAAAATTTACCATTTGGAGACAAATTACTACCAAATTATTACTAAATCTGGAGTGTATGTGTGATTTCCACACATCTTTAACAGTGTAGGATAGGGGAAGGAGGGGTTTATATGAACAAATGATGGGGATGGGGTCATTGAATCACCGTGGGGACATTGGCCCCCCCTCATCCGCGGCCACTGGTGGTAGAACGCTCCCAATTTCATTTATTGTGCTGGCCCGGTAGCGAGTGAGTGATATCAACACATGAAGAAGCTTATTGGAAAATTGGATTTGAATTTGATAATGTGCTTCTGTTCATTGTCAGCGTGGCTTCGTATCCAATTCGGGCGAAAGTATGCTCCACTTTCTCCGGGATGTTCGTGCTTTTTGTAATTTACAATTCTATAAGACGGCCATAAATAATATGGAGGACAATCCCAATCACTGATCCTGTCCTCGATTGGGATTACTACATATTCCAGCCAAGTACATATCTACTTTCTCCGTTAAGGATGAACCTAGACTTCGATTGGGTGAAATTTCGCAAAAATAACATAAAATGACTTCCTCTCTAATTTAATTTGTAAATGGAGAAAGTCATGAAATATTAGAAAGATTGGGAGATAGATTTGGTAACAGTACTGTTAAAAATCTTGTAGAGTCAGATATATATACTTCGTACTGGTATTGGTTTGGTAATAACTTCCTACCAGATTGGTAGTAGTTTGTTTTTTAGTAGTAAATTTGTCGTTACCACAACATTACACTATTAAAAATGTGAAGTCACATACGTTCTCCATACTGGTATAGATTTGGTAATAACTTTCTACCCGATTGGTAGTGTATACATAATTTGTTTCTGACAAATTTTTGAGTGGTAATTTTTTCATTACTACGACATTACTAGACGGTAATGTCTATTATTACCAGTACCGAGTCATACTTGAACTCCGGTTAGTAATGACTTAACACCAGCTTTCTAATTCTAAGAACGCATGAATCCGCTTTCTGGATGATAAACTTTCACCGAGCACGTGGTTCGGTTCCTGCGTGATGATTCCGCTGTAACCGAGCGGTGATGATTTAATACCAGTTTTCTAAGAGGATGTGTATGTATGTTTTGCTGTGCTGTAAATACATTCCAAGTTTTTAGACACATCTGTCTAAAAACATTTCTCTTTTAACCACCACCACCAGCATGACTTTCTCTTTTCTTGTACGTGCTGCAAAATTATGATGAAGTGCTCCAAATCCAAATGTACATACGATCCCAGTAATTTGTTATTTTCATGCCAGCCAGCCAGCTGATATTCTGCTCAAGCAGTCAGTCTGCCAAAAGTTGTGGTGGCAGATTGAGTCCCCATAAAATTAAGGAGTAAAATAGGTACGGAACACATTCAACATTTTTATCAGTGCTCTCCGATGCAGCTGCTGTTCTCCGTCGCGAGAATATAAATATATTTTCTCTTTGCTGCTGTTGCACTATGTCAACTTTATCATGAAACGATTTATGTGTATCGGCGTAGTACGCACCCTCATTTTCATTTTCCTCTCCATTCCTCCAACCAGTGGCCGCGGAAGGGTGGAGACAGAGGGGCAATGTCCCCACGTTTATTCGATGTCCGCATCAACTCCCCATGCTATATAAACCCGTCCATCCCCTATCCTACAATGTTAATGCCCCCAGATGTCCCCACGGCTTCCGTGGCCACTTGTGTACATGCTCCATGATGATAATGCCAAAAGAACAGTGGCCGCGGAAGCGTGGGGACACCGGGACAATCTCCCCACAATTATTCGATGCCTTCACCATCTTCCCATGTCATACAAACCCCTCCCTATCCCCCATCCTACAATATTAACGTCCCCACACCTTCCGCGGCCACTGCGCCTACGTACGTATGGGAAAACTTAATCGTAGGTAAACACAGAAAAATACTACACTTCATTACCCTTCATACTTCACTCACTCACTTCGCGTCACTGAATTACCAACTTGCTTTCTCCACTCGTGTACATACAAACCTCTAAAAATAAAAAGTACCATATACCCAGAAAAATATAGAGGGGAATATACATACCTACCCAGCTCTAAAAAAAGCGTGGAATTTCGCCCCCTATAAAAGAGAAAGCGGTGACAAGATAGATTCTCCAAACAAATTTCTCTCCTCTCCCTCGCTTTCACCCACATTCCACTTTAATGATTTGTGTAATACGCACGTATAAAATAGCTTGTTGTCACTCTTCCAGTCCAAACAGTTCGTTCGTGCTGAAGTGGCTGGGTTCCCATTGTTTTATTTATACATTGTATCACCCCACCACAAATAATAACAATGCATCGGTTGAATAGTGGTGGTGGTGAAAGTGCACAAAAACCAGACGAGGATGTGGACGTGGAGGAAGGAAGGACGTCGGCATTGTCTGAATCTGAATGCGAAATGCGTGCCTCGCTCGCTTTCTTTCTAGATATTTTTCCCTTGAGAAGATGTACCACGAACAGGGGCCGCGGAAGGGTGAGGATAATGTCCCCACGATTATTCGATGTCCGCATCATCTCCCCACCTTATATAAACTCCTCCCTCCCCCATCCTACAATGTTAATGTCCCCACCGCTTCCGCGGCCACTGACCATGAACCAATATCTGGATGATGATTCATGTATAATGCACACACACACACATTCTCCAAGGTTGGGATGATGTGAATGAAAGGAAGAAAAGACAGGAGATCTGAGATCATTTGTCACCCAAAAGACACGTCTTGTTGAACGAATTGAAGTACATATTCAGCCAGAAAAAATCAAGAATCTTCCCTCCTCTATGGGAAAACTAACTGTTGTATGTGACTCGTAGGCAGGGGCCGCGGAAGGGTGGGGACGGAGGGGCAATGTTCCCCCAATTATTATTCGATGATTATGTTGTTCGATGTCCCCATATTATGCAACTGTCTTATATTAATGTGTGAATGTCCCCATATGTCCCCTCCCCTTCTTCCGCGGCCACTGGTCTCCCATGTGTGCATGTCCTTGTCATTGTTTCGTATTGTTCTCTCATTGCCATTTGTTAATATCCAATTCCCTCTCTCCCATTCAGTTTCAGCTCAACTGCTTCCACCCAGAAAAGAAAGTGGACGAGCGAACAGGAAAAAGAACAAAGTGCGGGATGAGTTTACTTTTTCTGCCCGATTTTTGGGTCCACGCCAGCCAGCCAGATCAACTTCATTTGGCCAAAATTCGAAAAGGGTGAGTGGAGTGCGTATTTTGTGGTTAGTGACTTTTTAAAACAGGATTTTTCACCCGAGTGTGACTACTTTAGTTTAGAGATTTAAAAGAAGAAGAGGAAGATGCGACAGTGCGGCAACAGTGGCCGCGGAAGCGGTGGGGACATTAAAATTGTAGGATAGGGGAGGGAGGGGTTTGTATAAGAGGGGGAGATGATGGGGACTTCGAATAACCGTGGTGACACTGTCCCTCTGCGTCCCCACCCTTCCGCGGCCACTGTCTGCTAAGACTCCGACGACCGAGCTTGATGTTGATATTTTTTGACAAGAAAGTTGTAAAGACTTTACTTTGGCAGGAGCGGGTCTTCATTTACGATCAGTTTAGACCGGGAACACACTTCCTATTAAGGGACATCTCGAGAGACAAACATTATTGGAACGGAAGGATGGGTGAGGAATGAATGATGGGTCGTTTCTACGAGCTAGGCATGAATCCCAAGCAAACTGCCTCCTTCCTCACACCAACCGCACCACCACAACCAAAACTAACCAAACTTGTACATTAGCGAGCAGTGGCAGTGGCCGCGGAAGCCGTGGGGACATCTGGGGACATTGATATTGTTGGATGGGGGAGGGAGGGGTTTATATAAGACGAGGAGATATTGCGGACATCGAACAACCGTGGGGACCTTGCCCCTCTATCCACACCCTTCCGCGGCCACTGAGACCAAAGGGCTTATTCCGTTAAAATGAGAAACATGCTGAACACCAAGTAAAAGTAAACCCTTCTTTTTTTTCTCGTGTTTTCTGTACTCTCTTGTGTCAAATTTGCTCTGCTGCTGCCCAAATTTGTATGCCGTCGTGCCCAGGACTAATTGCTCATTAGGTTTGTTGTGTGCCTGCATAGTAAATGGTGTAAATGTGTGCTCACTTGTACACATATTTGTTATTCCTTGCTCCCCAAGGCAATCATAAGTGCGGAAGTCGGAAGTTTACTCGTGACTGCGTGCATGCATACATTTTCTGCTGCAGTCAATGAGCAGACAAGTGCATTCGGTGTAAACGGAGGAGAAGGAATTATTGTGAGAAGAATACAGTATTATTTAGAGGCGTCAGCCGCTTTTTGTGATCGTTTTGTCCGTCCGTCTGTCCGTCCCTAACCGGAATATCGACACAACGCGTCAGCATATTTAAACTCCGTCTTTGTCATTGTGTGTCTAATTTTTTGTTTTCGATCGATTTTCGTATGGGGAAAGTTTAAGGAAATTTGACCATGAAATGAAATCAACACGGTCAATGTTTCTGACCAGTCTATGACCTTGAGGATGAGGTCAAACGTCAAAAAGCACATAATTTTCATGCATTATTTTACTGCGTGACGCCACTTTTTTATGTTCGTTTGAAACGGTTTATTTCATCCACGCACACACAAATATGTTTCCTACGAAAGGAAAAGGTTTTGCCTGCCAGCTAAATACATTTCCGAGAAGAGATTTCGAAACAAATTTCCTCACATTTTTCACCACTTTTCACTTCGTACCTAATTTAAATCGTGGCTCTCTTGAACCAAACGGAAGGGAAAGCTGGCTGCTGCTGCTTCCATTAATTACCAGAGTGTAATTCCCCACGCTGCATTTTACAATTTTACAACTTCCCCTCCAGGAATTTATTTAGAGACAATTCTACAAATGCATAATAGAGAAGAGAAGGAGCAGCCAGACAATTTCTGCTTTTACTACCGTACCAAAAATTACCTAACAAGGGAGGTCTCTCAGCGTATGCTCTCCGATTTTGAGCAAACTATGAGAAATCGATGGCAAATTTAGTTAGTATGAAATTTGCGAAAGATACGATCTCCCAATGGGCACTTTTGGCAGAGATATTTGCATCCGAAGAGGAGAAAACGTAAATTTGGAAAGTGTAAAATTTGTCGACTTTAAGGCGCATTTTCTCCTCTTGGGATGCAAATTTCTCGTCCAAACGTGCCCATTGGGAGATCGTTTCTTTCACAAATTTCATACTAACTAAATTTGCCATCGATTGACACTAGTTTACCCAAAATCGAGGAGCACCCGCTGGGAGACCTCCCTTGCAGAAGGATGGGGTGGCTGACTATATATGACAAAGACACAACACTGCCAGAGAAGAAGAAACTAATTTGTCATGACCACTACAAATAGAATTTGGGAAGATCACCCTCCATCCATCCATCCATCCCCGACAAACTTCTATTCTAAAGTCAAACATAAAGTTGAACTGGAGAAGTTGAACGTACTGCTCTCAATTTCACGAGATAATTACAGCCGTACATGAACAACGACGAGGAGGACGGAATTATGTAATGAAATGCCGACTATTGAGGACAAATGAGGCGCAGGAACCCTGGTGTTCGAGAGAGGAATATATGTCCATACAACAAATGGGGACCGTCGTGCAGTGCCTACTGCGAAGTAGAGGAATGCAATGTCAGCAACTAATTTACTATCACATTTTGGAGTGCAAAGAATTAATTTGCCTTTCTCAAGGCAAATTAACAGATAATTACTCACAAATGGCTGCTAACTTTGCACACTTTCTCCTCCTCCGGCAACCAATACACTCCGTCGGCACGAGGCTTAATGCGATGATATCATCATCATCATTCCCATATCGCTTAATGCGATGGGGCAACATAAGTAATATTGCTTATGCATGCATACCCCACGTGAAATGAAAATGCGAATTTACTTTCACCGTTATAAATTCCCGGGTGAAAATTGTCATTCCATTGAAAGTTTAGAATTTAAGAAATGAAACGACTCGCAAAAAAATGACCTAGGCAGTGAAAGATCAGAAATATGCTTAATTGCTATGTCCCATGTGAAATGAATTTGCAAAATGCGAATTTACTTTCACTTCCATTATAAATTCCCGGGTGAAAATCACCATTTCGAAATTTTAGAATCTAGGGGGAGAACTTACAAAAAATGACCTAAGCTTTTGAAATTTCAGAAATATCCTTAATTTCCATCATGTCCCACATGAAATGAATTTGCAAAGCGCGAATTTACTTTCACCATTATAAATTCTCTCGTGAAAATTGCAATTCCAACGGGAAAGTTTAGAATTTGAGGAATTAAACCAATCGCAAAAAATGAGACAGGCTGTTTGAGCCGTGAAATGTCAGAAATATGTTCACTTTATGGAAAGAGAAATAGCTCGATCACTGCTGCTGGTGAGATAATCGGGGAAACTAAAACTTTGCAAAATTTGGTGGATTACGTTCTACTCGCCAGATCAGTTTAATTCGGTCTTGTTCTCTTCTTTCTCCATTTTCATTACCAAATGAGGCCCACTTCTCGCTGCTGCCAATGCATAAAGGAGAAAGTTTAGAAAGCTGCTACATCGTTAGTTAGTTAGTTACTCTAAATCTCAGTGGCCGCGGAGGCTGTGGGGACATCTGGGGACGTTAACATTGAAGGATAGGGGAGGGATCGATTTATATAACACGGGAGGACGATAAGAACCGTGGGGACATTGCCCCTCTCTCCGCGGCCACTGCCCAATCTTACACAATTTCCCGTTTTAGTTGGATAGAAACGTTTACTTGGCCAGTATCGAGTCTGTGATCGAGGAATATTGTTACACAGAGTTTAGCATAATGGGAAAAGTAGCACTACTTTTACTCTCGCAGAGCCAACTTTCTCCTTCCCCAATTGAAAGCAGCTCTTCATTGCATTACATTAGTTGCGTGAGTTTTCGATGGTTCATAATCCATCCTACTTTGACAATATATCTCTCTCTAACGTAAGTACCAACTTAGGAAGAAGTTATTATTCCGTCTTCTTCTTCTCACAAGGGAGGTCTTCCAGCGTATGCTCTCAGATTTTGGAAAACTAGTGTCAATCGATGACAAATTTAATTAGTATGAAATTTGCGAAAGACACGATCTTCCAATGGGCACGTTTGGCAGAGATATTTGCATCCGAAGAGGAGAAAGCGCGCAGTAAATTTGGAAAGTGTAAAATTTGTCGATTTTTAAGCACACTTTCTCCTCTTCGGATGCAAATATCTCTGCCAAACGTGCCCATTGGGAGATCGTGTCTTTCGCAAATTTCATACTAACCAAATTTGCCATAGATTGACACTAATTTGCCCAAAATCTGATCGCATACGCTGAGAAACCTCCATTCTGAATGGATGATAGGGATCCAACTAACGAAACACTGGATTCACTGCCTATTTAATTGCTGCGTAGTGTAGGAGAGAGCGTTATACTAGATATTTCCTGGAGAAAGTAGATCTAGGTTTATTTCTGGTCTGGTTCTTGTCAGTGATTTAGGAAGTATTAACTGGCTTCTTCGAGTTCCAAGTTTATCATCGAGAACCATCTTCTTTTCCTTCTTCGAAACGAGTCGAAATCAAATAGCTCAAGGGAGATCATTATCATTCCGAAGAGGACCCACTGCTTTCATTGATGTACTTAATCAACTCATACATACAGCAAGTATATGTGTACACGGGTAATTCGGAATCCGAATTTCGGATACAGCACGCAGGGTGAAAACCTCTTCGCCTCCACTGTCTTTCAAACCTACATACGCACTTCTCCTCAACTTTCGGAAAACTTTTCGCCCCAAGGAATTTCCTGTAACCACCTTTCTTTCACTTTCTAAATTAGTATTCAGACCGCATCAGGTGGGAATTTGGCAGGAATCTAAATCTTCGAAAGCCTGCCCGTCAGGAAAGGTCAGGTGCCTATTAGCCTGGACAATAAGCAAGGTTTTAGTGTGGGTAGAAGGTCAATGCTAATTTATGCGGGCTGATAACAATACAAAGTGTTGCGGTTGAAAGTCTCCAATTTCACTGCAACGGTAGGACTACCAGTGGCCGCGGAAGCCGTCGTGGGGCATTAAGATTGCAGGATAGGGGAGGGACGGGTTTATATAAGATGGGAACATCGAACAACCGTGGGGACATTGTCCCTCTGTTCCGCGGCCACTGATCCCCACCACCAAGGTCGAGATTGTCTCATGTTGGTTACTTTGTTCTCAGACATTCCGACGTAGCTTCTTTGTACAAGGGAAAAGTCTTCCTTTGACGTCGTAAATATTTCTGGTTGGTCGGGAACTTCTTTGAAAAAAGGTAACAATAAAGCAAGTTTCCTCGAAAAGAAGAAGGCCTTCCTTGCCGAGAAGAACAAGTGGTTACTTCAAAACAATGCAGAACAATGCCAGGCCAGCCTTGCATAATAACAATAATATTTAGCGGCGTGTATACCTCTCTTCTCGTAAAAAGATGGCTTCATCCATCCAACCATGCCATAATAATATTAAAATCAAAGGAATAAAACTTGCCACTTGAAACTTGAAGGAGCAGCCTAATTTAATTTTGACAAGCGATCCATGAAACGATTCAAGTGGAATTCTAAGGGCGGCTGAATGAACCCCAAGCAACCTAAGCTTCATCACTTTCACTTTCACCGAGAGTGACTCGAGTAGATTGTCAACTTCTACTTTTCTCGCCAACCCATTGCTTTATTATTGCTTAGGTGCATTATATGCAGTTAGTAAGAAATAGAGAGAGGGAGAGACAATTCTAGTCTAGTGGAGTTGGTTATTAGTTGGTGTGGTTTTCAGAGGTGGGCAAAATACTTTGGAAACATACAAGGTTTTGAACTTCGTTTTTCCCAGGGTTTGGATTTCTGGGGGTGCTACACCCACAAAAAGACGAGAATCTACGTGGAGAAGGTACCAGTCTGACGAAAATGCAGGTTTTGTGGAGAAATTAGCTTTTTATCACGGTCAAAATACGTTATTTTTAAAAAAATCGTGAAAACAATGTATTTTGACAGCGATAAAAAGTAAATTCCTTTAAAAAACTCCTGCATTTTCGTGCCACTATTAACTTCTCCACGTAGATTCTGGTCTATTTGTGTTAACTCTGGAAATCTAAACCCCGGTAAGAACGGAGCACCTCAAAATCCTGTATTTGAAAAAGTATTTTAGCATTTAACCGTTTATCGCTATCAAAATACTTTTTTTTTTAAAGTCGCGAAAACATTGCATTTTGACAGCGATAAAAAGTTCTTAATTTATTCACAAAACCTATATTTTTCCAAAATATTTTACCCACCTCTGTCCTGCCTTTCGCTGTTTTCCGCACCCGCTAATGAAACTACTGGTCCCGAATTTTGCAGATAATGGAATCTCGAAGCGATTTCAGATTTCATACAAGCCTATAAACTTTCCGAATAAATCGCACTTTACGTCAGCTTAGTCGGGTCGTCACACAGTTATCCGAGAGCAGAAAGCTTTTCTCACTAAAAGGCCATTAAACACGTATTATTACGCGCGGAATTGCATCGTAACATTTTACTAGTGCAATTTTTAAGGGGAAGTGAATACAGAAAAAGTGAACAAATGTCTCCCCATCTGTCAACATTGTTTGGACAGTTTCAAATAATTTACAGTAATTCAACAACTCGGATTAAGAAGAATGATCATGAAGAAGACGAGGATGAGACGGGGGATGAATTTATCCGGATATAAATAAAGGTTATACTTCCTGAGCCCGAGTAAATTATGCATGAAAAAGTGTGCTATGATGCCAGAGGGAAATCAAAGAAAATCCAAGAATTAATGAAGCTTTACCAAAACATAATCAACTTGTGTCTGTACAAAATGAAATTTTTTTCCCTCGTCCGAAGTTCTCAGTGGCCGCGGAAGCTGTGGGGACAATAATATTGTAGGATAGGGGAGGGATGGGTTTGTATAAGATGGGGAGATGATGCGGACATCGAATAACGGTGAGGACATTGTCCCTCTGTCAACACGCTTCCGCGGCCACTGTTTCGAACCCAGTTGGAAGAAGAGAAGAGAACATGTTGTGCGAGCTTGTCAAAAGGAAATAAGACTACAAAGCAAATTAGTTTCGGTAGTCTTTCAGCGAAAAAAGATAGCCTTTTTAGTGTGTGAAGATGCGAGGATGAGTAAAATAATGGAGAAAAATCATTTTTCTATTTCCTGGAATTTCCTGACTCTCAAAGGTCGTGTCTTAAACATACTTCAAGCTGTACCTACAAATGTGCATTTACTTAAAAATTACTACAAAAATTTAAGCACCTAGAAATACATATGAAAATAAGGTCTGATTCATAATTTGTGACACGGTTTATAACAAAACGCTTAGTTGAAATATTATCCTAATCATTGTAACAAATACGTAAAACTATGGTCAGGGCGTTATTATTAAGCACATTTTTGTATACGCACACCATTAAAAAATGTGTTTACTTTTAAGGCATTAACCATAAATAGATGAGTCTCGTAACATATGTAGGTTGGCATATATGAGATTCAGAAAAATATTAAGTACACCAACAAACTGTATCACGACGTATGAATCAGACCTTTAGACCTTTCATACACTAAATATGATTCATCAATCTCCATGTGTTTATCTACATAAAGCCTGCACAGGTATTAACACCGGATTTACAAGGAGTAATACCAAGTAGTAAACTCTTAATTAGTGATTAGACGAAAACATAGTTAAATTGAGCCCAATGTTACCGTTGTGTTTCGAGCCTTTCGAGTAGTAAAGTATTTCCTAGGTTGGAAAACAGTCTGCAAAGTATTAAGTATGTAGGTGTTGCTTGCTTACTTAACTGTGGAGCAGGAGGAGAACAAGTCGACGAAAAGCATAAACTTTGCTAATTACATTACCTGCTTAAGCTGCCTGGCTGGAGATGAGAGATACGACACGAACGCGAGGAATGGAGAAAACTTTCTGCCATACATAAGAGACTGTATCGTACTTCAAGCTTAGAGCTTAGCTCGGTGACAGTGGCCGCGGAAACCGTGGGGACATTTGGGGATATTAACATTGTAGGATGGGGGGAGGGAAGGGTTTATATAAGATGGGGAGATGATGGCCCATGATGGGGACATTGTCCCTCTGTCCCCCCGCTTCCGCGGCCACTGTACCCTGATTATGCAGCCTTGCTCTGGATAAGAAAAAGAAGGAGGCACGTGAAGTCATGTCAGGAACACAAAAGTGTCGCATTTTCACTCGTATTTGTTCACTTGTAATTGAATGAAAACGAAAAGAACTTGTTGATTTTGCAAAATAATTTACTTTTATCTGTGTCTTTGCTTAAAATTCTTTAAACGGGGCTTGTATTTGAGAAAGTTGAGTCGACTTTCTTAAATAAATATGAGTTGGATATTGCATATTAAATTTTCTGGACTCATAATTACACCTGGCGGAATATTAAATACATAAAAAATTGTCACCTTGAGCTAAATAAATAGTGAAATTGATGTTTAAACATGAATTTCAGTCTGTTTAACTATGATGACATATCTATTACATTACACGTTAAACATTTCGAAATGTTGGCAGCCTCGAAGTGTCTCGAAATCTCAAGTAAGTAGTGGAAATTTTGAAGAGAATATTACTAGAATTTCGAAACTATCGACCTTGTATGTCTAAATATAGGATAATTTCGACCAAATATGTATTGTATAATGGTTGAAAAACCCTGATAAAATTGATTAAACTTGTGTCCCCTCTCTTTCGACCACTTTCTCTTGTCACCACCATGCACTTCCTGGTATCGGTGTCACTTTAATGTCGGGATATTAAAATATGTACGTCAATCATCAAAATGCTACTAAAAAAATTCATGGTGCAGCCTTTTTTAGCCCGAGTCAGGTTGTTAGTGAGATGGGCGCGACTACTGCAACTTTTTTTATATTTTTCGATATATTTTGCTTATATTCCAACTTGACTTTTAATTTTGCATGGTCCACGTGTGTGAAAAAGTCGATTAGATAAGTTTTACCAGTGTAATCGATATATAGATAGACAGAGAAACAGACTTACAATCATGCCTGGTACATAAGCCCTTACTCGGGCTAAAAATTCTTAAAAAACTTATCAGTTATTACAGAAAAATGTCTCCAATTGTCCACTCTCTTTAACCACACAAGTACCAAGCCCACGTGCCCTTCCTTGCACATCATATCGACCCCAATAATAATCAAGGAAACCAAGGTATTAATTTCTTATCCGGCACATGGAACGAAGCAGTCCCAGCTATTAAAATAATTCATTTCATCAGTCAAAATTCCAGGGCACACACACTCCACTCGGGCCGGTCGTATATAATCATAACCATAACAATAGACTGACGGAGGAAGAGAGCAACTAAAACTAAACTGGAGCTAACTAAAAGTAATGAAACCTTTATCATTTCGCGTCGTGGTTGCTAGAGCAAAGCAAGTCTGGTGGTGGGTGGCAGTGGCCGCGGAAGCCGGGGGACATGTGGGGAAATTACCATGGAGGGACAAGCTTATACAACATGGGGAGATAATGGAGACATCCAATAACCGTAGGGACATTGTCCCTTTGTCCGCACTCTTCCGCGGCCAATGTTCCTTTAGCATTATCAGCACCATGTAACGTTTACACAGAGGGGCCGCGGAAGCCGTGGGGACATTGAAATTATAGGATGGGGGAGGTAGGGGTTTATAAAACATGGGCGCATGATGGGGACATCGAACAACCGTGAGTCCGCGGCCACTGATACCTTTCACGTGTGATATATAGTGGCCGCGGAAGCTGTGGGGACATCTGGGGACATTTCCATTGTAGGATAGGGGAGGAAGGTTTTTTTTTACATAATATGGGCAGATGATTTGGACATCCAACACCCTTGGGGACATTGCCCCTCTGTCCTCCCCTTCTTCCGCGGTCCCTGTCCTGGGTGGGATGTTGTCGGGTGATGAGATATTTGTGCCAACAAGATCATCTCATTAATACTAAAGTACTTTCGTTCGGGAAGTGAAGGAATGAGCCCCCTTCTGTTTCGTCGCGATAATATGAAAGCAACGCGACGGCGAGGAGACGGGGAAGAATCCTGTGTAATAAGTGGTGATGTGATGCAATGCGATGGGATGCAATATCATTTTGATGGCTATCACTACCCGCTAGATGAGAATATTAGGAAGGGAAACATGAATAATGTGTTTGTCCCCGGCATCAAATTTCTACAGGGAAACTTTGTTATTGTGAAAGCCTTCGTTCCGAATTGGACTTGAGACTTGTTCTCCCTTTCAGATTGCTGGCAAACCAAACTGAACAAGAAAAATGGCGGATGACAAGAGAAGAAGCGATTTGTTTCGAAATAGTGTACAGTGTTTCGATTCATTTCTTGCACTGGAAATGCAAGAAATGCGGGAAATGGGGAAAGAAACTGGGAGAAAGTGCGAGAAATTTGCGGCATCTAGCCACGCGCTGTATTTATGAAGTATGCGCGGAAACGTTTAGTTTCTTGCGCGTGCATTTCTTGCAGGTCAAAATACCTGCAAAAAGACCACTTTCTTGCAAGTGTTAAGTAGTAACTTTCACCTGAAACAGTGGTAAAAACGATCAAAATTCGGGGAAAAACGAGGTCCAATTTGCTACATTTCTTGCACTGTAAAGCAAAAAATGCAAGAAATGGGAGGTGTGAAAGAAACTGGGAGAAAGTGTGAGAAATATGCGCCATCTAGACACGCGCTGTACGAAATATAGCGGCGGGATTTAATTTCTTGCACCTTGCATTTCTCCCAGGTCAAAATAGTTCTCTAAAAAAACCACTTTCTCCCCATCATTTCTTGCAAGTGGTTATCCACTTTCACCCGAAACACTGCGCCTGCAGGAAACGTGTAGAGTGGAAGAGATGCTCTGTTGCTGTATTCCATCCGTCTCTAGCTCTTTCGTTGATAGATTGGAATCATAGAATCACTTTTATTGCAAAATTCATGAATTTCCTTGTTGACTCGACTGAACTTCTCGGGATTGAGTTGACTCTCACAAAATTTGGAGAAAGCGTTAGTCTTATTTTTATGCTGGTGGAATATTAATGAACCGAGTTCATCGTAGTTGTACATATTTATACGACACCTTTTCACTGGCCCACTTTCAGACGTACGTACGTATTTGCAGTGAAATTCTGTACTCAGGTTCGGAATGCATATTTTATTTAAGGTCGTCGTCGTCGTCGTCATGTGCAAAACTGGACATTTTCTCCAGCAACGATCAATATGGACATGAGCCAATTTGCTGCAAGTGGTAACGGATGCAGTGGCAGTACAGCAGTAGCAGTTTGACTCTTGTTTGTTACAGAGTCAGTGGCCGCGGAGGCTGTGGGGACATGTGGGGACATTGCCATTGTAGGATAGGGGAGGGAGGGGTTTATATAAGATGGGCAGATGATAAGGACATCGAATAACCGTGGGGACATTCCGCGGCCACTGTACAGAGTCATCCCCCTTTTATTATGCTAATGATTTAAAGACTGCAAATTCGAAAGTTTCTCTGGGAAAATTGGCCGTATGGGAAAACGATTTAGCAGCAAATAGCTATCATTATATTATATGACCCGATATACATACACATACCACGATAGATATAAGTATCTAGATACAACAAACATTTTTGCAATACTGTGCAAAATCACTAACCTACCCAACAACGTACAAATACATGAATTGTGCCCCATTACACTGGCCTCCTATTATGTCCCCTTGAAACTTTTATGCCCATTACGAAACCAATTTTCCTTTGAAGTAAGTCGCAACTTTGTAGTAAACAAGGGCAAATCTCGCTGATTGCAGATTTGGCACACCATCGTTCGTTGCAGAATTACGGAAAGGGCATTTGTCATCAATATATATGGTATATGAGATGATTGAATTTCACTAGAAATCATGCGATAAGCTTGGCCCACCATATTTTCAAAGTTTTCCACACCACTAATTCTCCTCTGGTTAAAGCAACTTATCTTTGGGTTAGTTGATATGCAAAGTGTCAAACTAATCCATATTTATCGTGGGTGCGAACCAAACCAACAGCGAATGAAACGAACCAATTTATGTATGTAGAAAGAAAAGTGATGATGGTGGTGGTGGCTGGTTATGTGGTGACAGTGATATTCGCGGATATTTGAAACTTGGAATTTGAAACGCAAAAGTGTTGACAACAGATTAAAGATAAAGTTTTTGGATGCAGTGAGGAGGCTCATGTTCCAGAGGAGTGGTGCTGGGCACGAAGTCGAGTCAGATTCGACTCCGGGTCTGAATCAGAATTCCTGTTTTTTAGAATTTTCCATGCCATTTTCGAATCCGAATCCGGCATTTTGTGATTCGAAACTCCAGCCTCGTCAATATGTAAGAGCCTTACGCACAATTCCGAGTCCGATTCGACTCCGGGATTCAAATCCTGATTGAATCTCGGAATCCAAGTTCAAATTCGATACCCTGTTTTTTTAAATTCGTCAATTCCGAATATGAATCTGGAATTTTATCTGGATTCGACTCCGACCTCGTTCATAAGAGTGTTATGCACGAATCCGAGTTCGATCCGACACCGGATTTCGAATCTCGACTCCGAGTCCGAAATCGACACTCTGTTTTTGAGGATTCACCCATCTCTACCCCGAATCTGAATCCTCCATTTTCGAATTCAACTCCTCCACCAAATCCGGACTCATGTGGAGCACTAAATATTTATTCCAGCAGCAGAGAGCAACGACTTGATTCCATCCAAATTCTGCAACACACTTGCAACATCAGTACACACATACATAACACTTGATTGTGTACTGCAGACTTTGTCAGTCTGCTCATGTCGATGTCTCCCATCAGTGCATCGCATCTTCTTCCCCGATAGTCAATAAATAATCCAAAAAAGGTCTCGATATGTGAGCCCATCATACATTTTAAGAGAGTGTGGAAACTCGCCAAGAGTTGATGCTGATGCTGATGCGAAACTCTTCTTCTTGGACAAGATTTTATTGGAGATTTCTCATCCATCAGCAGAAAAATTGGTGTTTCTGTAGCGTGTCAGTTTTACGACAATCTGCACCGTTAAACATTCCTAGGCTCGAGTTACAAAAGTAGTCATTTAACAGGTCTGGTTTCTAGCTATCTATCCGTTTCTCAAGTTTTTTTTTCCAGATCACGTAAAACGACGTGTCCATATGACAAAACGAGAGTAATGATGTGCACTTTTTTTCTCAAAATCGTACCCTACCAGGCGCCGCGGAGGGAGGGATAATGTCCCCACGGGTATTCGATGTTCTCACCATCTGCCCATCTTATATAAACCCGTCCCTCCCCTATCCTACAATGGCAATGTCCCCAGATGTCCCCACACCTTCCGCGGTCACTGCTTAGTAGGGATTATCTCAACTATATAGCTATGCAGTGGTCGCGGAAGCGTGGCGACAGAGGGGCAATGTCCCCACGGTAGTTCGATGTTCCAATCATTATATATTAACCCTACCCTTTCCTATCCTACAATGTTAACGTCCCCACAGCTTCCGCGGCCACTGCCTCCTCCAAGTTTTATAATACTGATCGAAATAAAAATGATGCACGTTACAGATGAACACGGACTAACAACCAGTGGCCGCGGAAGCTAGAGGGGACAGATCAACAATGTCCCCATCATCCGCCCATCTTATATACATAAACCCTGCCCTCTCCTATCCTACAATGTTAATGTCCCCACACCTGTCCCCCCACGGCTTCCGCGGCCACTGCCACCTCCAAGTTTTATAATACAGATCGAAATAAAAATGATGCACGGAACGTACCAAAAAAGACATACTAACAACCCGTATATTTATTATCGGTAAAAAGAAAAGGCGGCGGCATGAGATGACGATCATCTCGTAAATCTTCATTAGATCCTTGACGCTCTAAAACTCTGAGGAGACATTAACTTAAACTTAACTGGAGAAACTAACTAACTAAACACCGCTTCTTCGATTCGATTGAATCTTTTCTGTCCGAACATGTTTCTGGAGTCGCTTTATAACACAATTTTACTAACATTGGATGTGAAATGTGTAGAAAAAAGTGTAAAGAGAAGAAGTAAACGCATTTTATGTGTCAAGAAAATTAAGCGGCATCTTAACTCGGGCTTCGGCCTTAAATTGAAGCCTGTCTTTTTATATGAAGAAGCCCCATAACGTAACGCTTGTCAAGCAAACTTGTGTAAAATATGGGCACAATATTCAATTCTGTCAAATCCTTTCTCATTAATGTAAACTTCTCCTATCTGATGTGCTATAGCTGCATAGCCGTGAGTATGCTTATTAGGTTGTGTCAGCTGCTTATTGGGATCGTTTTGTCCGTCCGTCCGTCTGTCTGTCAGCAAGGTATCTCGAGAACGCTTTGACATAATTAAACGTTGTTTTCGCCATTGTGCTTATAATTTTTAGTTTTCGGTCGAGTTTAAAAATGAGGTCAATCCGACTACCCCCACAGCGCGAGGGGGTGTGGTCCAAAATTAAATGGAACCTTAATTTCCATGTGGGGTGTCATTTTAAAGGAAATTTCACCACGAAATCAACCCCATCAATATTTTTTACCTCCGACCAACCCATGACCGTGAGAAGGTCAAAGGTCACTAATCATATAACTTTCATATCATGTCATTTTGCATTTTACTGTATAACGCCACTTTATTACGTTCATTTGAGACGGTTTACTTACACCCTTCTGCCACGGTTCAACAACTCTTAAGGACAGTTAGGAAGAAGAAAAGTAAACTTTATGTCCTTGGTGGGAATCTCACTTTTTCATCGCAAACCCTTTTCCCCCCTGCAGAAGAAGTTTTCAGTTTCCATGTTTCTAAAGTGGGGCACACCTAGGGTGTCGTGTACCTAAATTGAAAATTCTCGTATACATAACTTCTCCACCATGAGATATGTATCAAGCAGAAGATGAATTTCGTACGAGTTTTGCTTACTACTCACAACAGTTTGGCGTGATCGATCTGCTGCTTCTACATTAAATATGGCGACAGTGGCCGCGGAAGCGGGGGGAGGGGACATTAAAATTGTAGGATAGGGGAGAGAGGGGTTTATATAAGATGGGGACATCGAATACCGTGGGGACATTGCCCCTCTGTCCACACGCTTCCGCGGCCACTGGAGCCCACGACGTTCATATCTCATCTGTATGTACGAGCAGTGGCCGCGGAAGCCGTGGGGACATGTGGGGACAGTAACATTGTAGGATAGGGGAGGGAGGGGTTTATACAACACGGGCAGATAATGAAGACATCGACATTGCCCCTCTGTCCACACCTACGCTTCCGCGGCCACTGTATCCATGTCGAGGAAACGTACTACGAAATGTTACTCGTGGCGGTGACACATTTGATTTTGCGAGGAAATAAAGTTTGTTGAAAGATGAGGAGAATTTTAATCCAAGATTATGAAAGATTCACGTGCGTGCATAGCATGGCTCCCTTTGACTTGGCGATTAGTTCACATGAGTGGAATGGGGAAGAGATCCTTAACGGATAGATGGATGAGAGCTCATTTCCGATTTTACGAAACATGCAAACCTAATTCCACAAATTTCGTGGGCTTCACTGCATATCACTTTGATCACTCAAAAGAGAGATGATGTTTGCTGAGTGGCAATTTTACCAAACCCAAAAACCCACCAACTTTGTAATAGTCGTTACTCTATACAAATGAGATTTTTCCAAGTTAAACTAATTGTATGTGTGTATATATGTACGCAGTGGCCGCGGAAGGGGGTGTGGACAGAGGGGCAATGTTCCCACCCACGGTATTTCGATGTATAAATCATCTCCCCATCTTATATAAACCCGGCCCTTCCCCCTATCCTGTAATAATAATGTCCCCACGACTTCCGCGGCCACTGTATACGTATTCGCCGAACTGGGGTTAGTCTAGTTGTCATTAACTTTTTCATTTCGTTAGTTCTGCATTTTGTTTGTGTTTGGACGCTGTGCAATCCTCATTCCAGATTGAACTCGGTAATCCACGCAAATTTGATATGAAACAGATTTCTCTAAGCTAAAAAAGAAATCTCTAAAGCTGCTTTATGTAAATGTGTACATCTAACACAATTTATGAATGTATATAATAAACTGGTGAATATGAATTCCAAATTTTTTTATGAATGCGATGTTACGATGATCAAAAGATTGCTGTATGTCACTCACCACAAAAATGTGTCGATTCCTTATCGAAATTCCTCCTCGCGAAAAAGTAGTCCAAAAAATGATGCGGGATCAGTATTTTAGAACTTAATGAGAATTCCTGGTAGGATTTACACCAGTGACGACTTCTTTATTCGCGTGACACGCTGCAAAACAGAAATGAAACGTTATTAACATTTGTTACATGTCACAGTGACATTCAATCAAACGGAGAAGAAGGCGACCCGATTACATACACGAGTCAGTCATATTTATCATTATGTAAGTAATACAGTCACCGAAAACTGAGTCATTTGGTTTACCATGCATGCTTATTATTTACACGGATAATGTAATATGTGAGCTGATACGTTCCAGTAAGTGATCCATTCTTCTTGGAATTATCGGGCTCTGTAGATTTGTGACTCAACAAGTGTATTCTACATGTCATTTCGTCACTTTTGTGATGATTTATTTAACAATAACAAGATTCCCTAAGTAGCCTGGGCTTGGTGACCAGTAGCCGCGGAAGGGTGTGGACAGAGGGACAGTGTCCCCACGGTTATTCGATGTCCCCATCTTATATAAACCCCGCCCTCCCCTATCCGGCAAGATTAATGTCCCCACAGCTTCCGCGGCCACTGCTAGAACAAGGGCTAATTAAACGACGTATGAATTCTTCTCTGGCATAAATTTATCTTGTAACTTAACACTGTAAGTAAATGCACAATTAAGCTGCCAAACTTACATAAGTAATTTGAGCCAGGATTTGCATTTGACATTGTTCACATAATCATGCATTAATTCACCCAACGGAAAACCGCAGAAGGAGCTTGGAAAGATTAACTCGAAGTTTGATAACAGCTCTTCATTTGGCGAATTCAAACCCAAAATCTGCTACTTGGAAGGGATTTTAGTACTGATTTCTAACCATATGATTGTACAAATCCGTCATAAATGTTGGCCTCTAGCGACTACATAAATGCAAATTTTCCAGGCAGCTTCAATCAGGTGAAGTTACGTATGCACCAAGCTGAATCTGATTACTGCCAATTAACGGCTATGAAATGAGTTAAAGACAATAATGAATCAGAATCAGACAAAAGCAGGCATATGTATGTTTGTTTGAACCGGTCGGCATTAAATTTGTGAAACAGAAACATAACAATATGGCCAAAGGTTTCACATTCTGATTACGCAATCAGGGTAAAAAAAGAAAGCTGATATCTCTAGCTCATAAATAACACGAAAGAATCCATGTGTGGACCCGCAGTGGCCGCGGAAGCTGTGGGGACATCTGGGGGCATTAACACTGTAGGATAGGGGACGGAGGGGTTTGTATAACATGGGAAGATGCTGGGGACATCGAATAACCGTGGGGATATTGTCCCTCTCTGTTCCCACACCCTTCCGCGGCCACTGTATACACATGAACCCATCCCTGGAATAATGAGCATGAAATAAAATAATTCAGTTACAAACATGCATCGGTTCCTGTTACATAGTGACGCCTGAAACAAACCAGAGGGACCGATGTCATCGAGTACAACTAGAAAATCGAGTGAAAACCTGATGACAATTATGGGAATCAGTGTGATGCGACATGAAATTTTGCAGTGATGCAATCCTGCCACATTCCCCAGTTCAAATCAACATTCCATCTTTCTCTCTTGTGCGACTGTGACATTTGATTGTGGTCATGGCTTTACGTTTGAACTCGAAAACCACACATTATCATATGGCGAGCAGAATCATGTATGTACAGGGACCGCGGAAGATAGGGGGCAATGTCCCCACGGTTGTTCGATGTCCGCATCATCTCCTCAACCCATTCTTCCCCTACTATCCTACAATTTTAATGCCCCCACAGCTTCCGCGGCCACTGTGTATGTATGTATTCAACGGGACCAAATGGAAATGCCAGACCGGAGAAGAACAAACATGTCACGACAGAAGAGAAGACACGCAACCATTACGTAAATGTCGCAGGGGTAGTGCAGTTCAAGCAACGCATTACTGGAATAGTAGTAAGTTGACTTATGAATAAAAATCGGTAGACAGGGATTTTGTGAACATGACCAAATTGTATGTATGGACACACTACAAAATCCAGTGATAAATGTGACCACATCGGTGATAGACATTGTTATAAATCGCAGTTATTGATTCTCGGTATTAAAGTTGTTACCGGCTGGTATTAAAATTATACCGGTCCGTAAAAATTTGCTGTGGTAAAACTTTATACCGAGCTATTACTATACGGTATTACTTATCAATATCACTTTGGTATTAGAGTCATATATGAATACCGCTTGGTATTATTTTAATACCGGATTTCTAAGAAATTCGGCCAAGCTAGTGGTGCGTGTTCCCACGTGGTGATTCCACCACTGTAACCAAGCGGTGACATATATTACCAACTCGGTGATAATCCAGTGACAAAATTTCTCAGAGTGTATGCTAAGCTAAACCCTAATCCGAGAAGGCTGACATTCCAAACCTGAAGTCTCTCAAGAGCCGGAATAAAGGGCATCGCGCGTGCATACACTCTTGACATGGAACTTTGTCGTGAGCGGAGAGGACTTGTCATTCGGGGCTCTTTTTTTCCCATCGAGTCGAAAAAAAGAGGAAAAATCCTCTCCAAAAAAAGAGTCAAAATCAAACGAGTCGGACAGAAGAGCAGACAAACATAACTCTTTAGTTCGGCAGAAACGTTTCATGTATGTACACACTTGAGACAGAGCGATGCATGTTTTCGTAATCCAACACCCAATCTCACTTGAAGTTCAAGATTCTGGATTTTATTGTAATCCGAAAAGATTCTGATGTCAGTTTCAAATGCGTTTTTGAAGTTGTCTGGGACACTTTACGCAATCCTCGATCTCTCATCAGACGAGGGGGACGATGAAAGTCCATGAATCTTGTTTAACATGAAAATGCGTACGTGCAGTCCACATTTTTTGATAAATTCAGAAAGAGTGTGGATATGATGTGGGGACAAAAGTGAGCTTGGGGAAGTGTAATGTTTTTGACCGAGGTAGGCCTTATGGAACCGTCATGTCGGTCTGTCTGGCGACAACTCATGAGCTCGACTTGAAATTTGGTACCAATTTCGACTTCAAATTCGAAAAAACTGAAATTTTAAAATAATTTAAAAAATTGAATTACATTTTTTTCGGAACATTCCTAACAATTATGAATACTAGCCTTATGGAACCAGCATGTCTGTCCGTCTCGCAATAAATCTCGCTAATCTCATCATATCGACTACAAATTTGTCCAAATTCAAATTTGTAAACATAACTGAAATTTTGCATACCGAATTACATTTTTAGACTTTTTATCATTTGCATTTTTTGATGTAACATTTTTGCTGATTTCGAATACCAGCTGGGTCATCTCACAAAAATTTAGCCTGACTCGGGCCTAAATCACCCCAGTAATTTTTGTCCTTGCGAAACTTCCATCACGAACAAAATCACGGTTTCCTGTGAGACTCGGAGTATAATTCCCCTGTCTCACTTTATCTCTCCGGGTTGAACTCTGGTAGTGAACATTTTCTCAAAATTGGAATAAAGTAATAGGATAAAGAAGACCCGACCAAATGAGAGCCCAGGATGAAACTGCCTGCCGGAAATTACCTCTTCAAGTCACTTGGAAACGTTAAGCATGTGTGTGGACTGGTTTCCTCTTCCACTCTCCACGGACGATGAAGAGCACTTCCATAAAGTATTGAATGTGTGTGTGTGTACGTAATAATGGCGAGAAATCAGTGGATTCCAGTGTAAAAATGTACATTAACCATGGGTACTTACAATGCGATGGTGTCAAGTGTGACACTCTGATTTTGATGGAATTTTGGAATTACGAAGTTCAAGTCTAAACAACCAACGTTTCTTGACGCAGTTTGTACGATGGTTGGAATTTTTGCAAAATTTCTTAGGTCAAAGTTGAAAAATAGGCGATTTTTTGCAAGCGAAAGAACCAAACTCTACTGCTAATAATCACCCATTTTTCAACTTTGACCTCAAAAATTTTGACAAATTCCAAACTGCGTCAAGAAACGTTAATTGAACTTCATAATCCCAAAATTTCCACAAAATCAGAGTGTTACACTTGACACCATCCCCTTGTTAGTATCAAGAGTTACACTTAATGCGAACAACGTAGGTTCTGAGCACGTAAAAATGTGTGTATCTTTATCCAGGTTCAAGGGGGAATTGAAACATGGACACGCCCCTGCTGAGCCAGACCAATTGAATCTCAAATGAACAAATTGTACGGTTCTCTGTATCATTTCCTGGACAAGTGATTCCGGATCTGATTCCTTTATTATTAACTTTTTCCCCTTCTTTTTTTGGGTAGAGATAAACGCAAAGGAATGATGATTTACGGGAAGGAATGCTTGAATTATTATGCCGAAACTTGTAAAAATATGTGCTTTCCTGGCCGTGGGGACATCTGGGGACATTAACATTGTGGGATAGGGGGAGGGAGGGGTTTATATAAGATGGGGAGATGATGGGGACATCGAATAACCGTGGGGACATTGTCCCTCTGTCCCCACACCCTTCCGCGACCACTGCACAGAGTTACACTTAATAAGGGCAACGTAGGTTCTAAGCATGTAAAAATGTGTATTTATCATTGGCTGCGGAAGCCGTGGGGACATTGACATTGTGAGATAGGGGAAGTTAGATGTTTGCATAACATGGTCACATGCTGGGGACATCGAACAACCGTGGGGACATTGTCCCCCTCCGTCCCCACACTTCCGCGGCCACTGATACACTCACACACACGAATGTATCCTGTTACACGAAAATTCTCGGAAAACTGTAACATTTTCTTCCTTTGAAGATTTAAATGTTTCAGAAAAAAAGTGTCCTTATTTGCTCAAAGCATCTCTCTCTCTCTCTTTTAGCCAGAAAAGATAAGCTTGTTTATTTATTGAGCTAATTTCATGGAGAAAACTATTAACTTTTAAAGCTTAGAAGGAGAAGGAACTCGAGCCCTAATTCGAGTTTATTTACTGTGACCTATAAACTTACAAAGTTTTATCCATCTAAGCAAGTAACCCAGCCAAACACAACACCAAATTTTTCATGCGTTACTTTACTTCTGGTTAAACAACCTTCACATTTAGTTGACGAGTCAAAGGTTAAAATAACAAAGGTGACAGGACAGATATTTCGCTTTATCTTAAAAAATACATAAAAACTCCGTGACGGAAGTGGTTAATCTTTTAATTTCTACGTTTCACAAGTACAACAATATTTATTTTATTTTATTTCTATATTTATATTTGTTTAAAATAAGACTTCCTCTCGAGAAGAAACACATCCCCCCAGAAAAAGAAAAAGGAATAAGCTGAATAAGCTCTCTTTGATGATAACAACCTCGCACGAAGTGAAATGAAGGAAGCAGGTTGGTAAAAACTATACTATGTACATGGAGTAAGTTTGCTCAGTGTTTAACCGACCACGTGCAAGAAATGACGGGGAGAAAGTGGTTTCTTGCAGGGAAATATTTTGACCTGCAAGAAATGTGAGGCGCGAGAAACAATGCGCATCGCTATATTTAATACGGCGGGTGGCCAGATGGCGCATATTTCTCGCACTTTCTCCCAGTTTCTTGCACCTCACATTTCTTGCATTTCTCGCTTTTCTAATGCAAGAAATGTAGCAAATTGGACCTCCTTTTCCCGAATTTTGATGTTTGTACCAGTGTTTCGGGTGCAGTAAGCAACCACGTGCACGAAATAACGGAAAGAAAGTGATTTTTGCAAGAAATGCCAAGCCTACTTCCCGCCGCTATACATACTTCATACGGCACGTGACATACATATTTATCCCAGTTTCTTGCGCCTCCCATTTCTTGCCTTTCTCGCTTTCCACTGCAAAAAATATAGCTCACCCGCAACCCCCGAAACACTAAAGTCACTCACTCTCTCTTTCTCTAACCTTTTTGTTAGTCCGGTCTGCACTGCACACACAAGTTTGAAAAATGTATTTATAAAATGCAACACACAACACGACAAAGGAAGGCCGCAATAGCTTGCGAAATGTATACGGCGATGTACATTATTCTCCAAAACCTCACAAAAAACCGCATTTATTTTACTTGCTTGGTTGGTTGGTTGGCCCTCGCGCATATATATTGCCTCCAATCCAATCCAGCAACAAACAAGATCTCTCCAACTCTTTGAGATTTAGTATGGACCGAGGAACGAATTTCTTTACAAACATGTGTAATAGCTGGTTGGTGTGCATGTAAACGATATTTTGCTTTTCGAATGCATGCATTCTCTGAAATATTGAACAGTAAAGCAAAAGACCCAAGACGAAGACAAAGTTAAACGACTAAATGCGTCTAAATGCATGAAATATGTCTTTCAAGAAGGAGAAGAGGAATAATGTTTTCAAACTGTTTTTGTTCTCCAGTAGAAGTAGATCTGTTTCCAGGCAGGCCCGAAAGAAAGATTCAGGGGTGGGCAAAATACTGGGGCAAAATAGAGTATTTTGAGCCTGGTTTTGACACAGGGTTTGGATTTTCGGGGGTGTTACACCCACAAAAAGACGAAAATCTACGCGGAGAAGGCTTACGAAAATTCAGGTTTTGTGAAGAAATTGACTTTTTATCGCTGTCAAAACGCTTCATTTTTTTAAATCGTGATTTTTTTAAATCGTGAAAAGAATTTATTTTCACAGCGATAAAAATTCAATTTCTTCGCAAAACATACATTTTCTTCTAGAATTTCTAAAAATTTTATCGCTGTCAAAATTCTTTATTTTTGAAAACTCGCGAAAACAATGAATTTTGACAGCAATAAAAAGTTATCTTTTTCATAAAAACCTGTATTTTCGTACGATTATTGCCTTTTCCAAGTAGATTTTCATCCTTTTGTGGGCGTAACAGCCCCTGGAAATCCAAACCCTGGGAAGAACTGAGCTCAAAATCTACATATTTTGCCCACCCCTGCCAACATTATATGTACATACATACATACATATTACATACATGCATGCAGTGGTTTGGTTGACACGCTAAAACTTGCAAGATGCACGACTGGAAATGAATCGATGTCTGGAACACGACTAAGCATCCAGCTCAAAATGCATTCACTTGGCGCACAACAGAGACAGTTTTAGTAAGTGGATTACTATTTCGTAGATAACTTAAGCCTGGATTGAATCTGTTTCTCCCCCGTAGTTAAGATCAGATTGGGTGTGCATGCATCTTCTTCTCGAGACATGAAATATATGGATGTACGACTTAATCTGCAGTTGGAGGAGGCGACTTGTCTTCTTGGGAAATATGGAAATTGAATGGTACTTGTTCTCTACTACTGTGCATACTGGAATAACTGACAGGATTGAAGTTTAAAGCACAACATTACAACCGACTTATTATTATTTTACTACCGAGCACACAATTATTACCAAGATTTTCGTAATGACTATGTACATACATACATTCATCTTATGTCTCTAAACTGCACGAGGTGCTTGCAGTGGCCGCGGAAGCTTGAGGAGACAGAGGGACAATGTCCCCACGGTTGTTCGATGTCCCCATTATCTCTCCATGTTATACAAACCCCTCGCTTTCTCCTATCCTACAATGTTAATTTAATGTCCCCCCAGCTTCCGCGGTCACTGGATTTTTGGTAAATTCTTCGCACTGCACTGTAACTACTTAAATATTAAAATATGCATAAAACTAATGGCAAATTAAATACGAGATCATTACACAACGTTAATCTTTCCTTCAAACAAAACCGACTCGTCCATCTCTTAATGGAGTGGAATTCTCTCAAAGTATTTTTTTTCAAGGGTGGGACCCCAGTCATAACAATGAAGTTCTTCACTACGTCAAAGTCAAAAAGATCATTTATTTATATTCAGTCAGGCAGTCGGAGAATTAAAAAAAATGGAAATTTACTTCTGTCCATGAGAGGAGATGAACTGATGAAACGACAAAGTGATAAGTGGTGGTATGCTTCCTGAATTATTTAGACGAGCACCATGATCAAGTGTTTCTTTAACTTGTTGTAAAAACAATGCTTCACTCGGAAGAAAAACTCGAGCCAACATTGTTTCACGAGACGAAAGTGGAAGCGACAGGTAAATCAACAACTAGCTGCATTTATTTTATTTACAGTGGCCGCGGAAGGGTGTGGTGGACAGAGGGACAATGTCCCCACGGTTATTCGATGTCCACATCATCTGCCCATCTTATGTAAACCCCTCCCTCCACTGTCCTACAATGTTAATGTCCCCACGGCTTCCGCGGCCACTGGGAGAGTTCAGGCTACTCAAATGTATGTACATGTTGCAGTGGCCGCGGAAGGGTGTGGACAGAGGGACAATGTCCCCACGGTTATTCGCTCTCCCCATCTTATATAAACCCCTCCCTCCCCTATCCTACAATGTTAACCTCCCCTCATGTCCCCACACCTTCCGCGGCCACTGGCTACAACTTTTCTCCTCCATACATCTTGGTTTTATTAACTATGGCCGGAAAACAATGGGAAAAATCATCATCGTCTCGTCATCAATGATTTGGACAACAACAACGTCGGCAAAATCAAAGCCATTGGAAGCCGAAATACTTAACATGATCGTCAGAAATATTAATAACTTTATAATCTGCAATTTCATCTCATTGCTCAACTGACGTTTAAATGCTATCATTCATTTTAAATGATTTGTCACGTCTAAATTTGACTTTTGCAAGTTGGTTGGCTATCAATAATTTGATTTACATGTTTTTCTCAGCACTAAAATGCACATCAAATATTTACATACATCAACTACTCCTGATTCACTACTTCATTCATTCATTCGAAAAGAGGTTACGACGACGACGGGGGATCAAGGCCTTTAAATAAAGTTAAGTTTAAGCCGTGTATGTAAGTCCAATCAAAATTGTGATATTGGATAAAGACCATTTTTTCGTCACGTCGTCTCTTTACTTACTTTCACCAAGAGAGAGAGGGACCAATTTCTATCGTTACCTTTGCATGTGTATGTAGGTATATCCACCCCTGGCAATTTATGAGGTCTTAAACCAGCCCAAATTTGAACCATTTTGAAACAGGGACAATTTAGGACGGCGTAAAAAGAGAAATTTCCCCAGAGAAGCTTCAACTAGTCACACCGACGACGAGGAGTCCTCGCAATTGTAGGAACTCGGTCTCTGATGAAAGCAAAGTAACCGTTTGTCATGAATAAAGTCAATATTGGGCCTTCTCACACAGTGGCCGCGGAAAAGAGGGAAGGGGATCAGGGGGACAATGTCCCCACCCACGGTTGTTCGATGTCCCCATAACCTTATATAAACCTCTGTATCCCCCTATCCAACAATTTTAATTTTCCCACATGTCCCCACACCTTCCGCGGCGACTGATCTCCCAGCCAAGGAAACGTACGTAACGTCTCCCACTTCCCTCTCGCTAATGGAGTGTGCAATGTACCAGGAGGAGTTCAGGCGTATCATGGGTCAAAAAAGTAGAACTTCTTCGTCTTCTTCTTTGCGATGAGATGGAATGAAATGGATTTTGCTTCTTCACTTCTTTCCTCTTCTCAGCCAATATTCAATACTGAGTGCGGAGGGATAATGTTCGTACGTACGAGAGAAAATGTAAGGATTCTGTCAGGAATAAATTCACAAAGTAGGGAACTAAATGGTCATCGTGCTTGTGTTTGTGTGTCAGCAATTCGATACGTGCATGCACAGTTATCACATCTTTATAAGGAGGGTTTAGATACTCTATGTGGAATATAGCGAGACAGTTGGGAACAAGATTTTTGTGCGGGACGAAGTTTTTTAGGCTATTTTTATTTTTTATTGGGGTCAATTGATACAAGGGCTAAGGCAACTCATCGAAAACGTAATCGTCGAAGGGATAACTCGTCGAAAGGATAACTCCCTGCTATAACATTAAAATGACAAAGAATTCGAATAACTATGGTCTGATTTTTTAAACAAGACACTTTTTTACATGTAAAGCTAATGGTTTATTTAAATAATCAAACCATAGCCCACTTTGTCATGCTGTACAAAAAAGTCGTGTAGCCAAGTGTCTCGCTATTTATAATGGACAGTAGCTTTTTAAACATCTTCATGAGTCGATTTGTGCTCTTTTTTTCCTTACCAAAGTACGCGTAAGTGGTACACAAGGAGGCAACTAATGCCACCCGCTGTGTGTGTGTGGTAGTTGTCCATGTCCACAGAACGACAGGCTTCTCTCGATAACGTCTAATTCTCAAAAGAGTCCTCCGATGAAAAAAGAGTGTTTTCTCTTCAAATAAACTTATTTTTAACAAACCGTTCCCCCCTTATCGACGGATCCGCTTTCACTTTCAACGCTCCCACTCCCAGATTGATACATTTATTCAATCATGATTCCCTCCAATGAAGGATGTTTTACTGGTTCATATAAAATTCTGCCATAAAATAACTCTCTCGGTGTAAAGAAAATGGGATATTTTTGGCAGATTTCACATCCTATAAACACCTTTTTTACGGCATGGTGCAGTTTTCTGCAGCATAATTCTCTAAACCTTATATCCTCGTGTAATTCAATGTCAAACAGTTTGGGGGAAAATGTAAATTTGCCGATGAGTATGCAGCAAGTGAAAGTGAAATTTTGCACGAGGAGAAGAAAGTAGCCTGTGAAATGAAATGAAGACGTGAAATAAGTCCTTGTCGGGGTGAGAGTCCACATTTATCTCTATTTTGCAAAATTTCTCCATAATTTTGCACAGCGTGAGATGAACGAGACGAAACAAGCGAGACGTGTGGAGGGGAAGATATACAGTGGCCGCGGAAGCAAATGGGGACATTTATTAACATTGTAGGGTAGGGGAGGCCGGGGTTTATATAAGATGGGGAGATGAAGATGCGGACATCGAACAACCGTGGGGACATTGTTCCGCGGCCACTGCGGACATAGAGTGTAGAGTATAAGCCCTTTGACACAATTATGCATTCCGTGAGCGAGTTGTGACTACTTTCATCCAACACTATCTACTAGTTTGAAAATGGTGATAGTTTAGTTTCTTGTCCCGCAAAACAGCGCATTTCTTCTTCTTTTATATGGTTAATAGAAAGCATAAGAAAGCGAGAAAGGAGGAGAAAGCGAGAAACGGGTTTATGCGTTCTTAAGGTTTTTAGAGCTTTCTACTTTTTAGTTTACATTATTTCCTCGGCTTAATCCTTCAAGCTTTTCCGTCGTGGTGGAGAAATTGCTATTTTACTTGAGATTCATAACCGAACAGTGGCCGCGGAAGGGGGGGGAGGACGCAGAGGGGCAATGTCCCCACGGTTGTTCGATGTCCCAATCTTCTCCTCATGTTATATAAACCCTTCCCTCCCTATCCTACAATATAAATGTCGTCCCAGATGTCCCCACACCTTCCGCGGCCACTGTTCAATACCAACCACAATGCACAAAAAAGTACGTACATACATAGATCTGCAGTAGAAGTATGCGAATCCATGTTTTTCCCTTCCCCTTCCTTCCTTTTCGCAACATTACTACATTTTATCGCCATAATTTTTCTACATGTCTGTCTACTCCATCCATATGTAAATTATTCATGTTACACATTTATACTCGATTCGCGAAATTATCAAAAGTTTAATGGTTCGAATTGCAAGAATTGAACGAAAGGTATGTTACGCTGGTTGCTTAATTCGAATGAATTATTGTGGTATTTGATGCAATTTTCATCCGTTCAGGTTGACTGAGCTTGGTTAAATTGCCTCCAGTTTTTCTGGTGAAAACTCCCCGAAAAATTTCTATTCAGGCCAAGTAACAAACATGTTTGCAAAAAAGGGTTATCAGTACCGACCGAAGCGCCCATTTTACATTTTTTTTTGCCCAAGGGTATCAGAATGTTCGCAAGATTTCTTTACGGCGTATGTATGTATGTACACAGAATTTTTACATAGACACACACAAAGCGCGGGGATACAGTGGCCGCGGAAGAAGGGGGGACATCGGGGGACGTTAACATTGTAGGATGGGGGAGGAATGGGTTTATATATGATGGGGACATCGAATAACCGTGGGGACATTGTCCCCCCTCTGTCCGCGGCCACTGTGTACAGAGAATTTTTACATAGATACAAAGCATACTGAGTACTCAGTGGCCGCGGAAGCAGTGGGGACATTGGGGGACATTAACGTTGAAGGGGAGGGGAGGGAGGGTTTATATAAGATGGGGAGATGATGCGGACATCGAACAATTGCCCCTCTGTCCCCACCCTTCCGCGGCCACTGCATGTGTATCCCTACTTCCACAAGTTTTATGTATTCTGCGGTAGCAGGAATGGCACACATACTCATAAAAGATTAATACAAACTTTTGCAACATCCATGCATAATATTATTAAGTTAACATGTACGTATGGCCGGCACGGAGGAGAAAGTAGGAAAATGCGAAATCATTCTCTCCGAAATTCGGGGAATTTCGTTTTGTTCAGGATAACAGAACAGACTCAATTTTGCTTTCCCTTTGAATTTTTCATGTACAGCAATTTCCGTTTGTGTTGATCCAATGCCCGAAGCGGTGTGGTTGATTGTGCAATTAATGCTCCTTTCATGTAGCTCTCTCCTTTATCCCGAAACACTTAAAACTAAACTTTTGTCCGTCCACATAAGAGGAACAGGAGGTATGTACATGCATATTTAGGTTCCGTGTATGTACATATTTTAATAGTGACCATTAAAGTAAAACCAACATTTTAGTAGGGATTTGAACAGTGGCCGCGGAAGCTGTGGGGACATCGGGGGACATTAACATTGTAGGATGGGGGAGGGAGGGGTTTGTATAAGATGGGGAGATGATGGGGACGTCGATTAACCATGAGGATATTGTACCTCTGCGTCCCCTCAAGCTTCCGCGGCCACTGGTAAGTGAAATTTAACCACTGGATCATCACCGAGAGGTGAGTATTTATGTGAGACTTGACCAGCTGGTAATAATATGTCATATCGGAATTACCACGTGGGAACACCCACCACTAGCTGGGTGACAGTCTATCACCAAGCAGAAACATAATGGTCACCGGATTTTTTAGAGTGTACGAATTTCCTTGCCATAACTCGTAGTCACACCTTTTTGTGACATAACCCTGCCTTTGTCCAGCTGGTATGCCTGCACTTTTGAACAGCTGTCCAAATGAATTGATTATTCGAGAAGTGTGATTACGCCCAATTTACTTAACTTATGTTGGAAACGTCTTATCTAATACTTGAAAAACAACTTGCTTAGGACAGATAGATAACACGTAATTTATGGTTAAGTTTCTCGTGAAAATATGCACTTATGACCAAAAACCATTCGAACCTTAATTGCAGGATGTAAGATAATTGAGGGCACGAACTTAATGTCCGGTTTACATACTTGAAGAGAGTTTCCACTTTAAATTATCCTGACATCCAACAAGCAAACAAACATTATACTCACCAATAAATCAATGCACCAGAAAAGTCAGGTCTACAAATATGGAGAAGGTGATAATGAAACCATCAACTTTTTAACAACGATAACCTATTAAACACGTTGGCATAATAAGATTAAAAGTGTGTACATAGTTTGATTGCATGTCGGTGGACCCGACACACAAGATTTTGAAATTTTGAAGGTTCCAGTGGCCGCGGAAGGGTGTCCTGGACAGAGGGACAATGTCCCCACGGTTGTTCGATGTCCCCATCATTTTCCCATGCTATATAAACCCCTCACATTAATGTTAATGCCCCAACATATCCGTCCCCACGGCTTCCGCGGTCACTGTTTAAACCTGCTCATTTGTTTGCTATCGAAAAATAATAGATTGCCTTTGGAATTTCCTTCCCACAAGGGACATGCAACTTGATGACTTCATAAGAAAGAGTCACACTTGAAATTGCTTCATTACTCGTAATTGAGATATTGAATCTTTCACAATGCCTGGACTAATAGTGACTGGAGTTCAATAACAATATGTCCGAGACAACAATGCATTCGTGTCTCCCTGCGAATCTAAAGTTTTCACGAAACAATTTTTTTCCGAGACAGAATTCAATCTTGGACGCGATCTAAATTAACGATATGTCAGTTCAATGCATATGTAACATTTCGATGAGGAAGAAAACATGGCAAAAAAAGGACAGGAATTCCTGTCTCACCAACTTGTAAAACATGTTTATCACCCTAATTTGTCCCAATCTTACAGTTGAGATTCCTCTTTTAACGATGTTTTCGAAAAATATGCCCTCTGCAAATTTTAACCAGTTAATTTGAAACCTATGCATGCCTGACACTGTTTGTCATTTATTCGCAAAATGCACACTTGTAAGCAGACACTTCATCCTCAATCTCATTAAATCAGATATGCCATCAGACACCACAAATCCAACCCCCCACATTTCGTTCCATGATGTGATTTTGCATCGTGCAAATATAATGTGCAAAAAATACAAGTAGACAGAAAAACTCTGGTTTAAGCTGAGCTAATGTCATTCCTTTCTTCTTCCTCCCTTCCTTGCGGGTCTGATCTAGGGTTGAGATTACGTGGCTGAGATAAGATCATGAGCAGTGGCCGCGGAAGCCTGTGGATAGAGGGGCAATGTCCCCACGGTTGTTCAATGTCCGCATCATCTCCCCATCTTATATAAACCCGTCCCTCCCCGCATCCTACAATGTTAACGTCCCCACACCTTCCGCGGCCACTGATCACCAGTTTAAGATGTTGCTTCGTTAACAATAATGGATTTAAGTCGTGTCTTTCTTGTCTCGTCATTTATTTGCAAATCATGTACACAGAGAATCATCCAGCTTAAGGAAGGATAATTTTACTCATGGATTGGCATGAGACGAACTCTGGCTGACTACAAGTTTTCACACCATTCATTAACTTCTCAGATGGCAATTCAGAGAAAAAAGAAATACCACCAACGACTTCTTCAATCCACTGGAGACGAGGAATTGATCTCGCAATGAGATCTTGTAGTAATGCATGTAATTTCTTTCTTTCTTTGCGAGTGTGTGAAAACATTAATAGGGTTGAAGCAAAGTGTTCCTAAAACTGGATGGCAATGCACTTTTGAGTACTAAATTGCATCATTAAATCGCCCATGGGATAAAAATCATTGCTTTGGAATTCAATATACAGTACACTAGAAAAGACTATTTACATATTTAGATACTGTATGTATGCATATCAATTTCTGTTAACACAAATACTTAAATACCACGCCAGTAAATCCGGCGTCCGACCCTTCTCCATATTTGGAGGACGATGCAATAATTACATATTACATGGGTAGGTATTTCGTAATAATGTCCGTCCGTCCGTCCACCAATCTTGCCCACTGTTCTGTTTGTTTAGGTATGCATGCATTTTATTCTAGGCGTCGTGAGTCAGAGTCAGATGTGTGATTACTGAGAGGGAATCATTATCCTACAATAAATGGTGTGGTCGTCCGTCACCCGTCGTTTTACGGCGTACACCAGTGGCCGCGGAAGCTTGAGGGGACAAAGAGGGACAATGTCCCCACGGTTATTCGATCGCCCGCCCATCTTATATACATAAACCTCTCCCTCCCCCTATCCTCCAATGTTAATGTCCCCACAGCTTCCGCGGCCACTGCTGTCTACATCGTAAGGTAAAAGATTCACACAATAAATGCTGTACATAAATGCATAATTGGATTTGAGCAAGGTTACATTGCGCACCCATCCAAACTTAAACTTGATGGAGCTTCTAAGAGATAAGTGTTATATTTCTGACTGAAGAACAAACAAATTACAAATTTCGAAGGCCCTATCCCTCCCATCGTAAAAAGATACGAGGGGAAGAGAGAGAGAGAGAGAGAGAGTGACCTTTTCATTTAAGTAAGCAGCCTGGGAGGGATTCAATAACCCGTCCTTAATTACTCCCAAGATGTTCATACGCATTCTTCCAACTCTGCACACATTTGTAAATTTCCAACTTTTCTGAGGAGTGATACCTCTCTCGTACTTTTTCCTAATACGCCATATTCTCCGGAATGGTGATGCCGTGTAGAAAAGAGGATGAGGATCTATGCTCCATGATTTCATATACAAAGGCACCTTATACAATGTCCGTATGCCCCCTTAAATGCTGGAGAAAAGTGGTTTCCACACTGGAACAGAGCAGCCGTTGAGTTTTTGGAAATTGAAAGACATTAGCTTATTCCTTTCCTCCTCCTGCTGCTCCTCCTGCTCATCCCATTCTTTCATTTCATCGCATACATACATACATATTGTCTGAGTCAGGCGCCGCGGAAGGTGTGGGGACGTTTGGGGATGTTAAAATTGTAGGAATAGGGGAGGGCCGGGGTTTATTGGAGAATAACCGTGGGGACATTGTCCCTCTGTCCACACTCACCCTTCCGCGGCCACTGTATGTATCTCTTAACAAATGGAACATCTCATCAGTGACCGCGGAAGCCGTGGCGACATGTGGGGACATTAAAATTGTAGAATAGGGGGAGGGAGCGGTTTATATAAGATGGGGAGATGATGGGGATATGGAAGAACTAGAACAAATATTGCCCCTATGTCCCCACACCCTTCCGCGGCCACTGATTCTGAACAAACGGTGCAACACCCACCACCCACCCGCTCAAAAGTCGGATATCCTACTCTTGCTGGAAATAGAATTACGAAACATTTTATACACTTATTTACATTCTGGGGAGGACCTACGTAGTGCAATCTTTACCCAACCAACAAACCGAGGAAGCGATGCATGCTTTATATTTTTTAAGTGGAGCCGAAACGAAACCCAGAGTGGAAAGTATTTCAACCCAAAATGGGTAGTTGTCTTGCCTCAATAGTTTAAAAGTCAACAGAACAGTGGAAAGTTTTCGGTCGGAAATAAAATAAAACTCAACGTACCACCACAGAAAGAGTACAACAAACTGAGAGTTCAGTGGCCGCGGAAGGGTGACAATGTCCCCACGATTATTCCATCATCTGCCCATCTTAAGTATATAAACCCCTTTCTTCCCCTATCCTACAATGTTAATATCCCCCGATGTCCCCCACACCTTCCGCGGCCCCTGACCGACACCACATTATCCGCCTAACCCACCAAACCAACCAACAATATTTAACTTTCCCCTACTTTACACTTTACAGCTCGGTTTTATTCCAGGCCGGGTAATATTTAGGAAGAGGCGAATATATACACAAGTAGTAAATATGTACTACGTTCACTTTATTTATACAGCTTTGTTCCTCTTCTTCTTCCTTGTCCCAGTTCAGTCAGAACAGACCAGAGAACAATCAACCGTCAGTTTCAGAGAGCAACAAAAGTCCAAGTATCAAAAGCCCTATCATCATCATCATCACAAGAGCTTTAATCAATATTAAATACTGCGGCCTTGTGCATACTTATCATCAAACGGACTGAAGAGATTCGTAGAAAATAAGCTAACCAACCAGACTGAAATAAAATATACAATGCGGCGGCTACTGTTTTTAGTTGTGTTGTTTTCGTATTCCGCTCAAGAGAAAGTTTAGTGTAACAGTTTACTTTTGCACCCTTCTCCAGATTTCATAGAGGAACAGTGGCCGCGGAAGCTGTATGGGGACATCTGGGGACATTAAAATATACAATGCGGCGACTATTCCTTTTCGTATTCTGCTCAAGAGAAAGTTTAGTGTAACAGTTTACTTTTGCACCCTTCTCTAGATTCCATAGAGAAACAGTGGCCGCGGAAGGGTGTGGACAGAGGGGCAATTTATGCGATGTCAGCATCATCTCCCCATGTTATACAAAAACTGGTATTAAATCATTACCTACCGGAGTACATATGCGACACTGATATTAACCGGAATTCCCGTTCAGTAATGTTATGGTAATGAAAAATTTACCACTCAGGAACAATTTACTACCAATCCGGTAGGAAATTATTACCAGATCAGTACCAGCACGGAGTATCTAGTTAGCAGATTTTTAACAGTGTACAAACCCCTCCCTCCCCTCTCTTACAATTTTAATGTCCCTACGCCTTCCGCGGCCACTGTTTCACAGGAGGAACAAAACAACACGAAGCAGAATGGATGGAAATCTTTCTCTTTGGTCTTGAATTAGAGGAGTCATCTCTTCAACTCAACTCAATTCTCTGTCTGACCTAGCACGCCATCACCAGCGTGGAAGGACTTCTGCGTTTGACGTATTTCATATTCTGCATGGGCACCATAGTTTTATGGATTCTGGTTATTTGTATGTATGTACATACGTACTGCTCAATCTGGTGGCGATTTTCTACTGCATTGACTGCACCACGACGACCACGACCAAATAAATAGGAAAGAAGGAATGGTCACAAGTCAAAAGAATAAATGGTTATAAACGAATGTAACCAAGGGGCGAGACCTGAGTCTTAACTTTGAAATCGTCGTCCCCATAGAACTTAGGAAAAAACGCATGTCCAAATTCGCAGTCGTTCAAGTCTTATCGGACGGACAGACTTACAAACGCATGTAACCAAAGGGTGAAACCCGAGACGGTCTGACCTTCGACCTCGTCGTCCCCATAAAAATGAGAAACACGTTGCAACAAAAACCTCATGTCCAAATTCGCATTGGTTCAAGTCTTATCGGACGGACAGACAGATGTAACAATCTTATAAAGGGGCTTCACTCCTTAATATCTAAAACAAACCAAATTCTGAAATATGAATGCTACACATTCCCTATTGGAATTGGAAAGAGAGAAATGACTCCGGAAAAAGAATAAGCTTCTACCATTCAGATTTGGTCGACTCGTTTCTGAAAACTAAACCAGTTCAGAAAATTGCTTGACTAATATAATATTCATCAGGATTGGTTGACTGCCACGCAATGATTTCAACTTAGGATTACTTGGTCCCCACAACTTTCTCTCCTCTTCTAAATATGTATCGAGTAACGTTCCCCTTACATAAATAAGGAGGCTCAAGTACACATCTTACAAAGTTTGGAGATAAACTTCACCCCGGTTTAATGCTCACTTGCATAAGAAGAAGAAGAAGAAATATGTAAGTAAGCATATAACAAATTTTTAGACGCTCTGTCCGACCGTCCCACATCCATCCGCGAGTGAGATACATATAAATTAACTATTTACTCACTCACAACAAGTAAGAGACGTCAATCACCGTGTTCTTCGGATGTCTGTTTCAGTGGCGGCGGAAGTTGGGGGGGGGGACATGTGGGGACATAACCATTTGGTGATAAGAGGAGGGCTTTATTAACAAGGAGAAAATAGGATATATTTCTGAATCTTTTGGGGAAGATAAAATTTTTCTGACAAAATGTCCCCCTGTCCCCCTCCTCCTTCCGCGGCCACTCCTCTCCTCTCTTTAATACTAAACCACGTAGAACAAATTCATGAAAGATTTCATACTTTGCATAAGAGTCCAACTTTTCATGAACTGATTGCTTCATGAATGATAAATACAAATAGGTGAAAGTTATTCTCAAAATTTTGAAACTTGGTTATTCTTACACTTTGCAATTATCCATTTAACGAGCCCCTCTGTTATCCTGAAGCCCGAATACTAACCAGTCGTCTGGTTAATGTTTATCGCGTGAAAACTTTCACTAGCAGGTTCAAAATATGTTTTGAAACTCACTCTAAGGTCAAAATAGGTTATTCGTCGAATTGAAAACTGTGTGAGGCCGAAAATGACTTTGTTTACAGTCGATTGGCTTCTTTGCCACGTTGAAATATGATGAAATAAAATATCAGTTTTCACAAAAACAATTTCACTTCCTCGGGGCGAATGGGAACTTGGACTGGAATATTATTCACTTCGTCATACGAGAACCTGGGGCATGTATCACTCCGAGAACACAGAATCCTGGTCTCTCCAGCAGTAAAAATAACACAAATAAACTCGTATTTCCAGTAACCACACAATCCACCCTTCACAGTCGTCCAGCACTATTTATCCTCTCCTCCTCGTGACGATAACCAACCACCAGACGCACTTATGTATTTCTCGTTTCGCGTTACAAAAACAACATTAACGAAAAGAGTCAGAAATTGAGCCCCTGAGCGACCATCCTGATGCTGCAGCTACTTCTCCACTCACTTATGCGTTCGAATAAGTAGTCACATTAGCCTCTTTTTTCTAACTGCAATTGATAAAGGAGTCAGTCAGATAAGTGTGGACTGGACAATGATGAACTGCACCGTGACCCGAGATATGGTTTGAGAAATGAGTCACAGATTTCCTTTTACACACTTGGCTCACGGAAAAAGTGCAAGTTTGTCAATTTCCGCCGAGAAGAACACGACTACAGAGAAAGTGGTAATCTTACATCAAAGAACTAATTGGAGAGGGCAACCTTTCCCCTTAATTTTTAATGCTGCGGTACTTCTTCTTCTTCCCCTTTTCTCCCAGAAACTGTGTGCAGGAAGACGACTGAGGTGGATGAGAATGAGAAAATGTACGAGAACTACGATCACCACCACCAGGAAATTAAGTGCACCACCCTCGTACCTATTATACGATCTGTCCCTTTGCTAAAAAAACCGTGTACCGTGTGTGTGTTCTTGACTTTCACCAAGAGAAAGTGTAATTGGATCCTGCAATTGTCGTCGTACAGGATTGGAATCTCTCTCGAATCAGCTTTCACCACCCCAAAACCAAAAACCAAGCCAACTTTCTCTCCTATTTTGTCACAATGTTGTAGATTTCAAGGGCTAAATTGCACAGATTTTGGTGTCGTGTAAGTGAGAACTTTTTTTTGTTTGAGACAATATAATATTGTCGTATTGCAGGCAACCTGGGATTTGCTCTCTTTTTACTCCGATCCGTAAAAGAGAAGAAACGCGTGCAGCGACGGATGTTGAGTTGGGAAAGACTGGAGAGAAACTGAGCCAGCCAAGTTGGTTGTGGGTTCTCTGCTTCCAAAAAGTCCGATCCTCAATATGCACTGCAGTCTTCTCCTCTCTTGTGCCTTCATTTTCGTCTCACACACACAAAACAGAACGAGTTCAGCTCGTGAAGAAATGTGTGCAGGCCAGAAGAAGAGAAGAGAAAAGTCGTCACGGCATCATATACACGACACGACGCACTACTTTCTCTTTTGGTCAGTTCAGTCCTCAAGTGCAATTCAATGCATGGCTTTGGTAGGAAACGCGATACTTAACAATATCTACACCTTACCTTCGTACGGGCCAGGCAGGCAGGATTGTGGTCGTGGTGGTGGTCGTATAGCCAAAATTTCTGAGGAAGAAGAAAGAGCAATTTTCTTGCCTTGGGAGTCTTAACTTTCACCGTGCAGCAGGAAAGTTCACGTGTATTTATGTATATCGAAGAAGAAGCGATGCAAGTACTATTCTGTACTTCGCCACGAGCCAAATTCTTCCCCGAGTTTATCGTAAATTCCTGAATTCCTAAGTAAATGCAGTTCCAAAATGTATTACAAATTCATCCGGGAACATTACAATTCAAGCAACCCATACCCGCCCAGTGTGCACTTGGAAGTAATACATTCTTCATGAAAAGAACACACCTCCAATTCACCACGAGTGCGTTTAGTACGTTGCCTTATGAAGAAGAAAGTAGGAAGCACTTGTTGTGGAAACTTTGAGCCGACCAAACATCACGAATTTCCAGCAAGGGGAATAAGCTACACAAAAATAATAATGTCTCAACTGTTGGTAAAGTCAAGAGTAAACAATTCCAAACACTACGTGACCGCGGAACAATGTCCTCACGGTTGTTCGATGTCGGCATCTTATATAAACCCGTCCCTCCCCCCATCCTACAATGGCAATATCCCCACACCTTCCGCCGCCACTGGACCCCTACCTCCCCCTATGCTACAATGCTAACGTCCCCACGGCTTCCGCGGCCACTGAATAAATCTGACGAAATGAAAATAGCCGTGTCCAGTTTTTCTATAAATGCAAGTTTGAAACTCAAAAAATTAAGGGCCTATCCTACAATGTTAACGTCCCCACACCTTCCGCGGCCACTGGTACCCAGCAAGAAGGCGGGGTTCCAGGGTGTAAGAGAAAGGTGCAGAGGTGCATAATAACAACGCCGTTCCATTTCTGACTGCCTCTTATAATGGGTACGGTTATGGCGATACGTATGTAGCAGCAAAATCGAACCCAACTAACCAACCTGACCCTCCAACGAAAAACACGAACATTTGTATGTACCAGACTCACATCACATTATCCAATTCAACAAGGCAGCAGCATTACATTAGAGAGAACAAAGTGTAATGTAAGTGTTGAATGTGTTGGCAAAATGCAATTCGTTTCTGCCCTGCCTGCCTGCGTTTCTCCTGCTAAACGAGAAAAGAACATGAACACCGAGTATGCAAAAGAGTGAACAGAATTACATTACATTGCACACAGTGGCCGCGGAAGGGTGTGGGGGGACAGAGGGGCAATGTCCCCACGGTTATTCGATGTCCCCATCTTATATAAACCCCTCCCTCCCCCTAACCTACAATGTCAATCTCCCCACTTGTCCCCACCGCTTCCGCGGCCACTGATTATACACTACCCGAGAACTGAAGGTATTTTGTTGGCCCTATAAATATTAGAATTTACAATTTACTACTCCCAAACAACGCAGCCATTACATTATTACTTCCATCCACGATAACTTTCTCCTCCGACGATGATGATGTGTCGTCCTATTCGGATTATTATTGCTATTACCTGTTTGCATTTATGTAAATATACATACATGCATAAAGTCGTCGCATTTTGTTATATGGGCATGCACACAATTGAATTTGCCGAGGAAAACCAAGCTGCTGCTAATATGTCACATCACAATATTGATGGTATAAAGACGGCTTCTCCGACGAGATGATAAATGGGATATGAAAATTTTCTATTATGCCTTACTTTCCCCGGAATAGGATCATTACACGGGATTGAGTGATGGGGTAAAGAAAGAAAGAAGGAAAGTTTAGGTAGATACATATTTTTGTTCGAAGAGAGATATTAAAGGGGATGGCGCAATGTTGCATAAACGGTTGGTGGGGGAAGGAAATGTGTACTGTGGTGTTAAGGTGATCCTGAATATTGTTCAGCTTACTTTCTAATGTTACGTAATATGTACACTGTTACAAATCTGGTATTGATTTCCCGGTATTAAAATTATGCCGATCTGAAAAAACTCGCTAATTAATTTCTCGTTATTAAACTTGCTACCGATTGGTATTAAGATTATACCGCTCGCTCGGAAAAAACTTAGCAATATCTTCTGTTAGTTCAAGATTAATGTGCAGCAAAGTCCTCAAAATTTTGTAAAAGGTCAAATGGTCAAAATTGTTAATTGGCGTTGATAACTTGTTAACTTATCAGGTGAAAGTTGGAAAATAATGTATTTTTAAAGTCTAACCATGGGAAATAATCATCCCCCAAATTACCTTTCAGATTTTTTACTGCATATTAATTTTGAGCGAACAATAATAGCTATTCCTACACTGTATTACTTGTGAATACCGCTTGATATGATTTTACTCCTGGATTTCTAAGAGTGTACATATCCCATTACTTGGGGGTTTCTTCGCCTAAAAAAAGAAAGTAAAAGTAGGCACGATGGTGATGATGGCAAGGAGAAATTATTGTCCGTGTATAAATGGCAGTGGCACGACGACAGTGTTATAATGGATTATGGATTACTTGATGATGACTGATGAGATAAATGATGCCTGGATAGATACAGACAGAACACGGCGTATAGTAGATAGGAACCAATATTTACCAGCAAACCGTTTTATTTTACACCCGTTACTTGATTGGATTGAGTTTTTCCCTTCATTCATGTTCGTGTGTCAAAGTAAAAAATTTACAAAATTTAAACACCCTTTTTCTCCAACATTTCATTAGCCGGGGGCCATTAACTCATTTGCATTTATGTAGTTCAGCTGTTAAAAAAAGTGAGGTTGAGGTGTCAAATCCAAATTTGGTTTTGGCTGGACGGTGGTGTTATGCATGTACATATAAGCAACCCTCCTCATCACTTCCTTCCCTGCCTGCTTATCACCTCCGTCCTCCGACTACTTGGTCGGGGTAACTGTCTGTCAATCATTTTTTGATGTTGATAGTGAGATGAATGACGAATGCATCCCCGAAGCCAGCCCTCCACCGTCGTGTTAACTCTGAAAATTGTGAGAGGAGGAAAGGTGAAGGTGGATAAATATTGCAGTGACGACGAGAGAGAGAAATAGAACAGAAACAGACGCACCGTGCCACGTCATGTATGGTACGCAGTGGCCGCGGAAGCAGGTCCGCATGATCTCCCCATCTTATATAAACCATACCTGTTCAAAACATAAAATTTCATTCAAAAGTCAGTCATCCCGATTTCTTACTGAAGATTTTCATTCGCATTCAGTAATTTTGGTTCAAATTCATTTCATTTCATTTAATTTCACTTCATTCGACTTCATTTCTTACTTCCCCCCATGTAATCCCATGTATTTCCATGTATTATTTCCCATAGGGTGAAAAATGAAATGAGTGAGAAATCTTTCATTCACAGTCATTCATCTGAAATGACCAAATCTTTCAATAATTTTCATTCAAATGACCGGAAATCCATTTTCATTCACTATCATAGTTAGTCAAATGAATGAAAGTGAACAGGTATGATATAAACCCCTCCTTCCAACATCCTACAATGCATGTAAAAGTCCCCACGGCTTCCGTGGCCACTGACGGTGGTATGGTACCCCTGCCCAAAGTCCTGGGTAAATAGACAGATGCACAGGAAAAAGATGAACCAACATGAAATTTCTACGGAATGGTAGAGGAGAGAGAAGCAGGCACACATAAAATAAATAAACCCTTCACCTTTTCACCGTATTAGATGCAAATGAAATTTGGATGATGCACGAGTGAAGCTGGCTGGCTGGCCAGCATCTAATCTATTATCAGTCAGTCAGTACGTACATATATCTCGAATAATAATGGGTAAAAAGTTATGTATTTCATACAGATCGACCAATCAGACTACGCGTCCAGGACCGCTACCAGCAGCAGCAGTGACACTTGAGACTGAATGCAATCGCCAAGGGCTGAGAGAGCAAGTGGTGCATGTGCGGTTGAATGGGTAAGCTTTGATGAAACAATTAATGGAATAAATAGCTTTAAATATACTACGGACAAACGGAATAGATTGGACTTTTTGGGGGTAGCCGAAGTACTCTTCGTTAAATGTAGCGAGACAGTTGGATACGGGATTTTTGTGCGGCGCAAGTTTTTTCAAGGGGGGTCAATTGATACGGTTTCGCGGTGCAAAGAATTTAAATTAGTAGCCCACTTATATAGTTGTGCTATATAAAAATTAATGGAGAGTATGAATACGCATATGAATACAGTAGAATTATTTGTGCGTGTCACCTCATTTGCATATTTTGACGTATTCGCGAGAGACGCAGAGTTTATTCAAGATGGAAAACCCGTATCGGCGAAAATGGGCATAGTGAGATTTATGCAAATGAGGTGACTCGCACAAATAATTCCACTGTACTGTGTCTTACTTAGGCTTGTCACCTCATTTGCATAAATCTCACTATGCCCATTTTCTCCGATACGGGCTGAATAAACTCTATGCCTCTCCCAAATGCGTTAAAATATGCAAATGAGGTAGGTGTCACGCACAAATAATTCGAGTGTACATTCGATAGAATAAAGCAACTCCCGGCCTGGACTTTCGGACTATCTCGCTCTATTTTCTTTCACCATATTATCCTTTGTTTTGCGGCTGCTCTGAGGAGGGGAGGTTGTGTACTATCAACTCCCGGATTTCGATGCCCTTTGGATATGTTGTAGTGTCCCATGAATGTACAACAACCCTGAAGTGGTTTGATGCCATGGCCACATTTGCTCCCGCCACACCCACTCAAAGATGCCCAAAAATCGCTTTCACTCCAGCTTTCACTCATTCAAATCCTCGCCAAAAATCCAATTTTACTCCGATTTTGAAATTTCTTTCACCATTATACTCCCAGATAGTTGCTCTCTTATATCCAACATCAAATTCAACTGTTTGAAATTTTTAGTATTTTAAAAATTAAAAATTCTGAATTAGCATTGTTGTGGTAGTCAACAAAGCAAATTATGGCTGCGAAATAATCATCAAAAAAGTTGAGCTTGATGTTGGATATAAGAGAGCAACTATCTGGGAGTATAATGGTGAAAGCAATTTCAAAATCGGAGTAAAATTGGATTTTTGGCGAGGATTTGAATGAGTGAAAGCTAGAGTGAAAGCGATTTTTGGGCATCTTTGAGTGGGTGTGGCGGGAGCAAATGTGGCCATGGCATCAAACCACTTCAGGGTTGTTGTACATTCATGGGACACTACAACATATCCAAAGGGCATCGAAATCCGGGAGTTGATAGTACACAACCTCCCCTCCTGAGGGTACTTTGTTGGTCGGGAGAGTTGTGTGACAGTACTCCAGTCACCGCAGTTGGTCGACAGTAAATTATGGCCTTATTATTATCACTATCTATTATTTCGCATCCCTTTAAAATCCTATATATTACCCTCATTCATAACGCATAATAGTAGCATGTTTGATTAGGGGATATTATAATGTTTAATAGAAATTGGAGCATATGGACGATACCATTAAGTAAATCCTACTTCATTTCATCGTCATTATGGATTGATGGATATTTGTATCCGTTATATTATTATCCAACTAATAAGGGACGTCTCCCAACGGATGCTCTCCGATTTTGAGAAAACTAGTGTTAATCGATGACAAACTTAATTAGGATGACATTTGCGAAAGACACGATCTCCCAATGGGCACGTTTGGCGCAGATATTTGCATCCGAAGAGGAGAAAACGCACCTTAAAGTCGACAAATTTTACACTTTCCAAATTTACTGGGCGTTTTCTCCTCTTCGGATGCAAATATCTCGGCCAAACGTGCCCATTGGGAGATCGTGCCTTTTGCAAATTTCATGCTAATTAAATTTTTGATCTTTTGACACTAATTTTCCCAGAATCGGAGAGCATCCGCTGGGAGACCTCCCTTGTAAGCACCGTTGGGCAGCAGATTGGCTGGCCAATCGGGGTATATGACCCTTCCTAGAATTGCACCCAAACCACTACTTGAAACCACCTTGCCTTGGATATAAGCAAGGTAATAAAGTGATTAATTTCTTCTTTCTCCAGGTTGCGGAGATATCACGGAATAGTAGTAAAACAGGAAACCGGGACAAATGAGGTTCGTTCGCTCTACATACGGCATGCATGCGAGTGGTCATGGAGAGGAGATTGCATGAGTAATGTCGGTTCAGTTCGGGGTGATTGGCCCAACTAATTCAAAATTTTGGCTGAAATGCTGGAGAAATAAAGATGCATATATGATAGACTAATTAGGCAGGGAGGGTAATATGTATGCATGCAGTGGCCGCGGAAGGGTGTGGACAGAGGGGCAATGTCCTCACGGTTATTCGATGTCCCCATCTTACATAAACCCCTCCCTTCCCTTCTACCCTACAATGTTAATGTCCCCCCATGTCCCCACCGCTTCCGCGGCCACTGTATCTATGTGAGGTTAGTATGTAGAATTTTGGGCACTTTGGAATTCAAAACTCGTCGAAATTTGGCGTAATGAATTATTGCTTAGGTTTGATAAGGTCGGATAACAAGGTGCTAATAGCACGTGACCCGCTGCACATCACACTCGGGACACGTTTCTCCCGATAAAACGACCACAACAAGAACAAAAAACCGTATTCATTTCATTACATATTCTTTACCAAAATCCATTTTATTGCCGTAATTACACACACACACGTGAATGAGCCAGCTCTACTTGATAAATTGGGCCCAACAGTAGCCAAGTCAAGTTATGTGGCGAGTTTCTTTTTAATACATCCTGAGATAGATTCGGTCGGGAAAAATTAGTTTGTCAGCCCCGGTGTTTTATGGTGGCCATGTAAATTATATAGGAGAAAGAAACTGTGTGTGAAATGAAAAACTAAAGGTCTTGTTTAATATAAAATAAAATCTACAACTTGAGAATTATGACCCGCAGTCCATTCAATTTCATTCGTATTACTTCCTTCCTTCCGTGGGCTCTAAACCGTGGAGTTACGAAGGAAACGAACCAGTCGCCGCGGAAGGGTGTGTGGGGACAGAGGGACAATGTCCCACGGTTGTTTTGTTGGATGTCCCCATCATCCCCCCATGTTATATAAACCCGTCCCTTCCCTATCCTATAATGTTACTGTCCCCAGATATCCCCACACAGCTTCCGCCGCCAGTGATCGCACAATATATAAGTACATTCTTTGAAACTGTATCAGACCAAGTAAGTTACCAAAGTTGTATATTATCGCAACATAAATTCTGTGTATGTATATACATTAAAGGGCTTTAATGTATCGACATATCGACACAGCTTCCGCGGCCACTGAACGAACAATATATATACACACATTCTTTGAAACCGTATCAGATCAAAAAGTTGCATATTATTATCGCGACATGAATTATATATATGTATATGCATTAAAGGGTAAAAAGTTACATAATATGCACAATGCATTCTGTTACTTTCTTCTTACATAATAAAGTTTGTTTAACTTGAGTACATAGATATTTTATTTTTAACCTACTACCAAACCAACCACTTCCCACGAGGGAAGCAGATTATACTCCACCAACTTTGAGTAGGACCATGGAAAAATCCATTCTCCAAAGATTCTGCAGGAACTAAGGAACGTTTCAATCCAAGTTCGTCTCGTGTAACGTAAAATAAAATAAAATGGAGAGAAGAAAGGTAGACTAAGGGCTCGAGACAGCCTTCAGCAACAACAACCAACCGCAACCCTCAGGGCACTACCGGTTACTTTTTCTTCTTTACAAAGACCTTTTACAAACTTATTTTGTGCAACGAGACACAGAAAAATGGAGCTTAAATTTTAAAATGAAGTTAGCGGGAGAAATATTACCGCTTTTTCGTATTTGCATATTATGCAAAATTTGGCAATGACCTGTAACTGAATTTCCGCTAATTTATGCAACCCTTTCTTGGGGCTTAATAAACATACTGTTGCGTAGAAGAAGAAGGTTATGTAACATTCCTCCAGCTATTTAGTCAGTGGCCGCGGAACCTGAAAAGGGGACATCGGGGGACATTAAAATTGTAGAATAGGGGGAGGGAAGGGTTTATACAAGATGGGGAGATGATGCGGACATCGAACAACCGTGGGGACATTGTCCCTCTGTCCCCTCCCCACCCTCCGCGGCCACTGTACCCACGATGGCATGCTCGCCTTTAAAAACGCGAGGTCTAATCGTACCCTTGTTTTTGTAGTCACTCGGATGTAATTAATACATCGCCCAGTAAAATTTTATGCAAGTTTTCCTTCACCATTAGCTCATACCCTTTAGCCATCGCCTGCTACGTACAATCTGCATATTGTTTACTACTATTATCTCGACTTGGCCATTAAATTAGCAACATGACACCAACCAACAAAGTTCTTCCAGCAGGGAGCAAACGAGGCATCGCACCTTGTTTTTCTTACCCAGCGTAATGATAAGTCTGGAGAATTCATAATTTATGCGGGTATAGATAGACATACAAAATACGTAGAAAAGGAAGAAGATACCGACGGAGACATTGCGTGATATCGTCGGGGCCAACATTAAACCGAACCAAACTAGCAATTGGCATGATATGTACGGTATCAAATGTGATACTCGTCGTAAAATATTTGCAACCGGATTTTCAATATTCTGTTTGAGGAACTGAACTACACTCTTAGAAAAGTGGTAGTAAATCATTACTGTAAATATAGTATGTATATGACTCTATCGGTCCTGGTAATAACGTGCATTACCGGTTAGTAATGTCGTGGTAGTGAAACATTTACCACTCAGAAATAAACTATATATTACCAATCCGGTAAAAAGTTATTACCAAATCAGTCCCCGTACGGAATGAGTATGTGACTCCACCACATTTTTAACACCGGGTAATGTTATGTAATGCAAAAATTTACCACTCAGAAACAAATTATGTACTACTAATCCGGTAAGAAATTACTACCAAAGAAATACCAGTTCGGAGTATATATCTGACTCTACCAGATTTTTAACAGTGTAAATATGCTTCCGAACATTCTACATTAACTTCTCCGCTTAGGAACGAACGGGAATAATAAAGGAAGACGGCACGAATAATGGGATCAATTGATGTGTATATTCACAAATTCCAGAAAACACTGTCAACTTTACAAGGAAAAGTGCACACTCTTAGGAAACTGGTATAAAATTATTACCACTGACCAGAGTATATATGACTCTACCGGTAATACGGTTCAGGAGGTAATGAAAAATTTACCACGTATTTAGAAACAAACTACCTACTACCATTCCGGTAGGAAATTACTACCAAATCAATACCACTACGTAAATATGTCACTGTACCGCATTTTTTACAGTGTCCAGTTATTTTTACGCACAAAAATAGAACAAATAGTTAATACCTACCTTTAATTTTGCTGAATGTTCTTATTCTTCCTTCTGAAAGGTTTGAGTCATAAAGTTGAGAAAAATTAATGCGAATTCCTTCCAAATTCTTGAACTCACTTTATCCCAACCAGACTTATATAATTCTTCCCTGGAAAAAGAACTATTCCACAGCACAGTTTATCTTTTATTACGTACAGCACATAGTTTACACAATTCTTCAACAAAGAATGTGGTTGAGTTCACCAAAAACGAAAAGTTTTCGGGGTCAGACGAAACGAAACGAATAGGTAAGCTATTTGTGCCGATAAAAACTATCCAAACTCGAATTTATAAGATTACTTAACACGAGGAGGGAACAGGTATGTATGTAAATATGCAAATACGTAAAATGTAAGGTTAGGGCAGTCAGTCAATGTCGAGCCTTATAAATGCGGTCGACTTGATGGTTTTTTCGCTAAATGATTGTCTAATCACTCGCCACGCCACGTAAAATTTTTTCATAAACAACGCGACCATGCACCTTTTTTACAGAGTCTTCCACACAAAAATTCCGTCTTGAAGATAAACCCACAGCACAAAACTTAGCGATCAAACGAACATGTTTTAAAACCAAACCACACTAAAACCAAAATTCTTGCCGAATTCTTCCCCCCTTAAAAAAAATAAATAAGGTTGGTTCACTTTGTTGCATTTGGTGTAAATTTCCAAAACATTCTGTATCTTTTTCTCTCCCTACTTTACAAACAAAAACACATCTGGTCCTCTGGTCTACCATGCAGTTGAACAAACATGTAAAATATTTTACACTTTACGTTACTTTACATTAACCAACAACCACTTATGACTTGTGGTAGTTTATCATGAATTTTAGAGCGTCTTTAAAAAAAATAATTTGACCATTTATGTTAAAAAATGATGATGTTTAAAAACTTAACCGACCAACGAAAACTGGTTAAGTTAAAGGGTGTCGTAATGTAGTAACGTGTATTAAAGTAAAGAATTCTAAGCCGGATCCGTCCAGATTGTGAAGTTCGAGAATGAAGCTTTTGTAATGATCCATCCAACACACTGGATTGTCGACTGACTTGTTTTCTTCGAGACTATTCATCTCATCATCAAGAAGTCAGGCAGTGCATCCAGTATGTACTGTACATGTATGCATCTCACTTATTTTATGTGCATGCATACATGCTTTACCACCAGACCACGAATGAATATCACTACACATTACAAACTTATTCACCCCTTTTTAACCAACCATGGACGACTTGGTGAATATAAGGACACCTCTGTTAACAGACTTATTACTCGGTTACACGCTTATATTCCGATTCAACACTTACTCACTCACTGAGCGTTTTTCTGGAAATTCTTCATGTAACCATTCAGAGAAAAAGTTTTTTAGGCTCGATTTTGCCCCGTTTTGGGGAAGTTTTTTGCCTTTATACGAATCTTTTAAGTGTAGGAGAGGGTAAGCTTTAAGAGAGGTCTGAATTCGTGACCATGTTGTCCATCCATTCTATTATTACAGATATTTTACTACCGTCCGTGGTATTACATAGGGCGGTATGCGGGGCAATAAGTATTGGAAGATGCAGTAGATTTTTACGAAATGCAGGTAGTACTGTCGCTCCAATGGCTTCTTGTATTCCTTTGTGAGCGAGGGATTTTCACCATGCTAAGGAACATTACGACATGGTCAGTAGTCGGGTAACAAAACTGCTTGAGGAAAGAATTGGTGTGTATACCTACCAAGATATTGACTAAAGTGGAGTCAAGTCCAGATTCTTATAAATGCTGGATGTATGTACAGAAGTGTTTTTATGCAGGAGTAGGAAAAGATGCGATCTGGACTTGCAACAGAAGTTTGGATGGAGGGTGCTTATTCCCTCCTGCTCATTCGTCTTATTCAATTCCATACATTGCATTTAAGCAAACCATCCATTGCTGCATACCATCAGCTCCAGCTCCAGGTTTCATTTATCGCCATGCATCCTCTATACATATTCCTCGCTAATGTGTAGATACACATTAGAAGACAACCTTGGTTGGTATATCTATTAAACTGCTTTTTGCCCTAGCACACGGGGAGAGAATCCTATGAAACCAACGAATGGGAAATTTTACCAAAGCAAAGCATTAAGGAAGAGAACAGAATGGAATACATATAACCGGCTCTAAATTAGCGGTGAGGATACGTACGTAGCTTAATATGAATGGATGAAGCTACAGCAGCAGATCTGGTATGCACTACTGACTTGACTCCTTTGCTACTTACCTACAAATGAGTGATATCACCTCAATTATTTGTGTCACATGCCTACCTTTTTTTATCCTCGTATGAGATTGATGACGCAACAGAGGTAAGTACTTCTTAACGAGGGAACAATGGACCAAATCAGGAATATGGATATGAGTAATCCGAAAATTTTACTTGAATCATTCAGCATTTTTTTGTGTTAAATGGACACATTTTTGGGATGGGGAAGTGATGTCATTACAAAATGATACTTGATAACAGTGGCCGTGGAAGCCGTGGGGACATTAATATTGTAGAATGGGGGAGGGAGGGGTTTATATAAGATGGGGAGATGATGCGGACATCGAACAACCGTGGGGACATTGTCCCTCTGGTTCCGCGGCCACTGTGTCATCATAAATGCATTCTGACTGGTCTATGTCTGTCTGATCGGTAGGTATTCAAGGTTGCTGCTACTCTTCGTTTCATCTCGTTGAGTGGTTTTGTCGTCTGCTGCGGGTAAATAAATGTAGCTACATAAGTGACGTTATGATTTTCATTGCGTAGTGGCGTGGCGTGGGTTTGAATTATCTTTGATTGAATTTCCATTCTGTTAGATCAACTAGAATGAGTAAAACTGAATTCGAGTCAATGTCAATTTTGAGCAGATTTCATAACATCGCAACCCTACGTACGTAACACCGTCGTCTTGCATAAGTTGTCGTTGTTACAAAAGGGTGAAAAGTCGTCATCGTCGTTTCGTCGTCAAGGTGGAGGGGATCGTTAGTAGGATAAGTTTTGCATAAAAAGTCGCTAGAGTTTTAAGAGAAATGTGGATATGTACGTACGCATTCAAAAGAATGAGCTGCCGTAAATATGCATTTGCCTGGCATGGGGTAGAAATGTGACGACGACTTAACTCAAAACTTTGAATCAAACCTTTAAGAATTTGTTTTAACGATGTTTTTGACTCAAAGAATGCATTTATCGGGACATTTTTAGCCTTCTGAGAATGGGCATTGTGTATTCGGGCTTAAAAGTTATATGCGCGCAGTTAACTAGTCAGAAAGTTATTGTGATATAAATATTTTGCTGGATGGAAGGAGCTTGTCGATGTGATTACGGATACATTGTTAGTCGACCGAGAATTTAAGTTATCCTATTAGAATAAGCGTTCTACATATACTAATTCCTATAAATACGTAAATAGGTAGTCAAGTAAAACAGGATTACCGCTACATACACGTGTAGAAACGTATTAAATTCAAAATAGGAGTTTAAGATGTAAGCCATGCCGTAAAATATGTTAGGTTTATTCCCATTGTACATTTTTTGCGAATGTATTGATGTCGAAATCTTACTAGGAAGTGAAAAATGGATGATTTGTGATGCAACCGTATTCATACATGCCGATGGGCCATGATAATACAACAAATTTCCTTTCAGACGTACTATTTATACGAATAAAGAAACGAGATCGACGAAAAATACAAATTGAACCATGAATGTAAATACTATAGGGATTGGCCAACTTATATCTTAACCAGTAGATTCACGAGAGACAGACTGTGCATCTGATTCCATCTAGCGTTATAAAGGAGATTTTATTTTATTTCGACAAAGGGGATACCCGCAAAATACGTAACTCTGAAATGGTGAAAAATTTAACAATACTTGTATCGGTTTGATTTATTTTATAAATTGATTAATTGCGTTGCAATGTTTTTAAACTAATTTATAATAACATTATGCAAGTGTATGCATATTTGTGTCACGCTGTGGCTGGATGGGTCATCATCCAGCACCATGATGGGGCTGTCATAAACCTTTGCAGAGTTAGGCCTTTGTGTTGCATAACTTGGTGCCTGGACCCCGTGTTTTTGAGAATTAGCATAGTTACAAATATATCACTTGTAGTCACCCCCACATAGGCTCCGGGTGACCATTACTGTAAGAATTGAGTACAGTATTGATTTTATGTGTACAAATATTGTGTTTGTCAGCTTTTTTTCAAATTATCGTTACAATTAATCTAAATACTGGCAAATACTACAATTTTGTTCATTTAAATTTAGCATTTTCTGAAATTATATTTTTGACAGAACTCAAATTGTCACATAACATGATCCGTGCCTGGGTGCAAATCGCGTTACGGTTTACCTCCGGGAATATCAATGTTCAGATATTTTAATTCCTTCGATCGTTGTAATAATTATGAATTTATGTACGAAAATTTATTTACTAAATTTTTAAATTTCCAAAAGCCCCCGATCGACTTCAGTAATGGTTGGATTTTGTAAGAGGTTTGGTGAACGACGAAAACTGGGGGAACAGTGATGCCTCCATGGTATGTTCATTGCATTTCGAGGTGGTATCTAGTAGTGTTGGCAATCGAAGTCGTTTATTTCCTAACGCTTTTTCCACCTATTGTGTGCAATCGAGCCCTAACCCGGATTCTCAGAATATGGAACTCTCGGTCCAAACTCGTAAGATTAACGAACATCATTTTTACATGAAACCCTATTGATCTTGGGATTAACCTAAGGATTTTTTAACAGCTCCACACATTCGAGAACGCGGATTTGTTTCTGACCACCTTATGGTTTGCTGCCCCAACTGTTATCATAAATTTGACAGTTACCACAACGAAATAAAGAACCACTTGGCTAGCCCATCAACAACCCAAGCTTCCCAATCCAACGTGACCTACAGTACTTAAATTTTAACACCCTGAAAGGCTAACAATGAGACTAAAGATAAATTTTAATATTCTAGGAAGGAAATCTGACACTCTGACGTCCCCACCAAGCACACCAAAACGACAAGTAAAACCAACGGTTGCCAGAGAATTATTTAGCTCCGCCGTCCCACAGCCAGCTAAGATTTACTCGAAACCAGCGTCCCAAGAAACCCTTACTATAAAGCTCGTGCAATTTTTTAAGGATCAGGTTTTACTTTTATGATAAACGAAAATTGTAAAATAAACCTCAAATTCGCCAACGTTTAAGTAAACACATTCTATTTAATGGGGACTGATTGTTTTAGTTATTCGTGAAATGTATTAACGCTTATTGTTAAAAATGATAGTTCTGTCAAGTATTGAGTTTATGTCGCTTTAGGTTGTACAAAACTTGAACTTAACTTTGTATTTCACAATACTTATTTCCAACCCCGCAGCACCTTTGAATATTCCTAAATTCTTTATAATAACTAATTACTCGGATAGAGGCACCAAATTCTACATAAAGCACTAAGTAATCGGGCACAAGCACCAAATCCTATAGAAGCACTATGTATTCGTATACCTGACACCAAATCGTGGCATGAGGCAACATCCCGCATAATCTCTCCCCATTCTGTCTCGCTCTCTTACCCATACAATTCCAATCCTTATAGTATTTACATTCATGAATTGAACTCATTCCTTGGTTGCATTACATTATTCGTTTTGCATTGCATGCACATGTGCCATTCGGAATGTAGAAGAGTTGAACTCTCATTTTAGAAGCAACAGTGGCCGCGGACAGGGGGGCAATGTCCCCACGGTTGTTCGATGTCCGCATCATCTCCCCATCTTATGTAAACCCTTCCCTCCCCTATCCTGCACTGTTAATGTCCCCACAGCTTCCTCGGCTGTCCGCATCATCTCCCCATCTTATATAAATCCCGGCCTCCCCTATCCCACAATGTTAACAATGTTAATGTCCCCACATGCCCCCACACCTTCCGCGGCCACTGTTTAGTTTAGAAGAAGAAGAAACCGATCTTTGCGTCTACGTCTTGGTTTTTGGTGTAAATGCAGCAGGACAAGGAGACTATTCAAGACCTTCATTGTCATTCAGATGAAGGCTTCATTCTCACAGTCACAATTCTCTACTTTCTTTTCTCAATTTCCCATAAAATGGAGATCACATATCCAACAACGAACCGTTAACTATTTCCATTCATTCGCTAGGAAGGAAAATCTTTCTTTAGCTGGCAACGTACAAATGCATTGTGCGTCTCTTGACACAATCGTATCACCCTCTTCGCTCGAGCCACAATGTTGCATGGCATAAAATTGGCCCGTTTTGGGCTTGGTTTGGAGAGTTGAATTGTAAAAAATAAGGTAGAATGGAGGTGTCTCAGCGGATGCTCTCAGATTTTTGGGAAATTAGTGTCAATTGATGACAAATTTAATTAGTATGAAATTTACAAAAGACACGATCTCCCAATGGGCACGTTTGGCCGAGATATTTGCATCCGAAGAAGAGAAAACGCGCAGTAAATTTGGAAAGTGTAAAATTTGTCGACTTTAAGGAGCGTTTTCTCCTCTTCGGATGCAAATATCTCTGCCAAACGTTCCCATTTGGAGGACACGTCTTTCGCAAATTTCATACTAATTAAATTTATAATCGATTAATAATAGTTTGCCCAAAATCTGAGAGCATCCGTTGAGAGACGTCCCTTGTAAGAGAAGCTAGTGACTGACAGTGTGTACGTATTCATATATTTGCAGGGGTTACATAACTAACAAATGCACGATTTAAAATTCAACTTTGCCCAAACCAGACCAAACCAAACCACTTATCCTTTCGGAGGGCACGCTTTGAGGGGCATGATTTCCTAAAAAAAACATGAGGCTTCTCAAACTCATGTGAAACCAAGATATGAAAGAACAATTTCATGCAGTTATAGTTTTCGACTTTGAAACTTTCTCTCACTTTGTGTCACCTTTGTCGTCTCTCTTGATCCGATATGACACGCGTGGGGGTGGCCTCCCCAATTCTCTCAACCTCAACTCAAGAAACCGTAATGGCAACACACTTGTGGAAGTGAGACGTATATAACAGTAAACGTAACATTTTAGATAAACTACGTACGTACCAAACTACGGCTTTATTCAAATGCATAAAGTGAAAGTAAATATGTATGCATGCGGTGTGTTATATGTGCACATATAGATTTATGGGAAACCAGTGGCCGCGGAAGCATCGGGACACAGAGAATAGAATTTCCAGAATAAAACTTTCAGAAAAAGTGGATTTTTCTGGATGTTTTTTTCACAAATTTTGGAATTTTTCCCAATATCAATCAATGTTAAAAAGTAAATTTTTCGTGTTTTTTTTTGTCAAAAAACTCAAAACTAGGAAACTGGTTGAAATAAATATTCCGTGTTTTATAGAAAATCATGAAAATTTTAATAGGTTGCTTCCAGGTGTAATTATGAAATCGATATCGTACACAAGAGAAATTTTGTTAAAAAAATCTGTAGTATGAAAGAGATTAATGTCACCACAGCTTCCGCGGCCACTGTATCTCCTAAACTAAACTTGAAATTCAAAATTTACCAGGGGTTTAATTCAGAAGAAAAAAAATGTCTTGCACGTTGCCGTAAAAAAAGAAGACGGAGAAAGTGCATCCTTGAAGGGTAACGACTATGATGTTGGAACGTGGAACCCAGAAGTCCCCATAGCTTCCGCGACCACTGTATCTCCTAAACTAAACTTACAATTCAAAATTTACCATAGCTTTAATTCAGACAAAAAAAATATCTTGCACGTACCCGTAAAAACCGAAGACGGAGAAAGTGCAGCGTTGAAGTTGAAACGACGTTGGAATGTAGGATCGATCTTTGGCCGAAAACGCAGTCAGCGTCACAAACCAAACCGTTTTCTTGGCTATCCTTTAATCTCAATGTCCTTTGAATGAATGGTCACCGAGATTTAGCGCACTTTACTTTCTCCACTACACAAATGCTGGTGAGGTTTGCATCCAAGGCGGGCGGCTGTCTAGCAAAGTGCAACTTTCGACTTGACTTGGTTACAAAACCATGAATATGGTGCTGCATGCATGAATAAGGGTGTAGATTATTTTTACTATAAACTCCAGCAGAATAGACTGCTCGGGATCAAAGTGCTTTCATAATAAAACGACGGCGAGGTTCCATTCATCGAGACTGCTCAACTTTCTTGACGAAACTTTGGTTTGGTTTGGTTTGGCGTGAAACAGCTATTTCCGTTGGTTTCCTTAAGACCAGAGTCCTTTTGTGTGGACGTAAAGCTCTTTTGTCTCATCTTTATCTTCCTTCATCACCCTCATCTTATTCAGAATTCGCATGCTTTCACTCTCTAAACTTTATATACCAGCAGTTTATCATTCAACTATTTAAATCGGATTATCCACATGATGATGACCGGGCTTATGAATTTATTTATGCGGTAATATTTTAGGCATGTTTTTTTTAAACTAAAATAGGCAATAATGCAGAATTTGTTGGATACAATATTTGGGTAAAAGATTCTTATTGAGACAGTTGAAAATTGGACGGGGTGAATAAAGTGATGCAATTTTTAGCATTCATTGAGTGAAGTTTCGCTGACTTTATATCCGGATTTTAGCAAATCTTTAAACCCGATTATCTATAGATGATGACATGGCTTACCCATTTATGCAATAAATACTATGCATAATTGAGGCATGTATTTAACTTAAAATGGATAATATGCAAGTAATGCGCAATTTGTTAGACACCACATTTATAGCTTTCGGTAAGTGATTCTTATCGGGATAGCTCAAAATTAGACAGACAGGACCCCGTAAATGCGATTTTTTAGCATTTATCCACCGAGTTAAGTGAATTTTCACTGGCTTTATATCCACTTAATAACTCTTTAAACCCGCTTATCTGGATGAAGACGTGACATTCATGATGACTTATCCGGTAGCATTTAAATATTTTGAATTAAAATTGGCAAATTTGTTGGACACAACATTTGGCTAAACGATTCTTATCGGGACACTTGAAAATTGGACAGACAGTGAATAAAAAGATGCAATTTTTACCACTCATCCGCCACATCACGTGAAGTTTCGGTGTCCAATTATAGCAACAATTTATTTAGCGAGGCTGCTTTCCCCCATTTTGCCACATACACACAGACAGATTATTACACCGCAATAACTTTCCTCACTTGAGCACCCGTCTCCCGTCGCATCCACTTACTTTCTCTCTCCCGTGTCTGCTATTGTGTTGTTTATTTCCAACCTTAAGAAAATACGAGCCCCGTGTTACAGCAAATGTGCGCAGTGGCCGCGGAAAGGTGAAAATGTCCCCAGGGTTATTCGATGCCCGCATCATCTCCCCATATTATACAAACCTCGGCCCTTTCCCCATCCTACAAGGGCAATGTCCCCCGATGTGCCCAGATGGCTTCCGCGGCCACTGTACGTACATACATTCATGTAATAAGAACTCACCGGCCGCGGAAGCGTGGGGACAGAGGGACAATGTCCCCACGGTTGTTCGATGTCCCCATCATCTCCCCATCTTATATAAACCCGTCCCTCCCCCATCCTACAAGGGCAATGTCCCCAGATCTCCCCACGCCTTCCGCGGCCACTGAATGTACGTACCCAGTTGGTGAATGGAGGATAAAAATGATATGGGAAAATGTATTCTGGGCTTGTTTTCTGCCTGGCCTTTCTCTCTCCTGGCGTGACATAAAATACGCGCATTGTATCCTCCAATAATAAATATCTGTTCATTTGTTGTGTTTTTTGAGGTCGACCACGTCACCCTGCGACTTAATGAATTGTTCCCGTGAGTCTAATCTGCATAAGCTACTAGACACTGGAGAATTATAATGAAATGTATAACTTGCTAAAGGTTTTGTAACTTGACAAAGCTCGGATGTCTGCAGAGTTCTTTTACGTACGACTGGTATCAGTGGCCGCGGAAGGGGGTGAACAATGTCCCCACGGCTGTTCGATATCATCTTCCCCTGTTATATAAACACTTTCCTCCCTTAGTCTACAATCCCTCCCTCCAATGTTAATGTCCCCACACCTTCCGCGGCCACTGACTAGAATATGTAAGCATCTCGTTACAAATGGCGTGACGTTGAGGGTGAGACTTAGGCAAACCACCATCCACCATTACTACTTACGTATGACTCCAATAAGGCATAAGTAGGTACATATGTATGTAACAAAGGTATGCTTGCAGTGGCCGCGGAAGCCGTGGGGACATGTGGGGACATTAATATTGTAGGATAACGGAGGGAGGGGTTTGTATAACATGAGTAGATGATGCGACATCGAACAACCGTGGGGACATTGTCCCTGTGTCCCCTCAAGCTTCCGCGGCCACTGTATGCTCACTTCGCGTTAACTAGTTTCACTTTATACCTCTGGTCTGGTCTGGTTTATGGGGCTGCGTATGTGGTTAGGCAGTGAAAGTATTGGAAAATAGAATTAGACCAGAAGAGGAAACTTTATTCCTGCTCCTTTTTCCCATATGTAATTCATTCCACGGCTGCTATGCTGGATGAAACATGTAAAAGTAGCGTTGGGTTGTACGTATTACGGTGGGAGCGAGCCAGTCCTGGAATTCGTCCCTATTCACAACTTGGATGAATTATTGTCCGCCTTTTGAACGAAACGTTGTTAAGTTGACACAATGAAAATGAGTTCAGTTTGGTATTTCATTACAGGTCGACTTTTGACACGTTTGTACTTTTCGGGACGCGCATGTACGTACATCAAACACAAATTCCCTCCTGTTCAGCTGGGTACTTAGTCGTGATGAATTTTCGCGCTAATTGCGTACCAACTAATTGATGATGTAAGCACTAAGCAGTATGTATGTTGTGTTTTTCTACCGTTGACGACCTGTGTTTGCAACCCGGATTAAATGATTTTTTCGCAAATATTTTTGCACGCAAAGAATTATCTGTCAGTGCGAATAAAGTGAAAGTTTTGACTTTTCACGACGCGACATGTATGAAACGCAAATTCAATCATATTAACTTACAATGGAGGTGTTCCAGCGAATGTTCTCGGATTTTGAGCAAACTAGTGTTAATCGATGGCAAATTTAATTAGTATGAAATTTGCAAAAGACACGATCTCCCAATGGGCACGTCTGGCAGGGATATTTGCATCCGAAGAGGAGAAAGTGCGTTTTAAAGTCGACAAATGTTACAGTTTCCAAATTTACTGCGCGTTTCTCCTCTTCGGATGCAAATATCTCTGCTAAACGTGCTCATTGGGAGATCGTGTCTTTCGCAAATTTCATATTAACCAAATTTGGCATCGAATGACACTAATTTGCTCAAAATCGGAGAGCGTACGCTGGGGTACCTCCCTTGTTAGTCGTAACGAATTTTGCGCTAATTGCGTACCAACTAATTGATGATGCAAGCAGTATTGTTTTTTTTCTACCTTTGACAGCCAGCCGTCCCTGACCTGCCCTCGTTATATTTTGCAAACAAGGGTTAAAATTATTTTTTTTTGCACGACGCAAAATATGGTCTGTCAATGCGAATAAAGTGAAAGTTTGGAATGGCGTATGACAGTAATTTATCTGTGTGTGATTGCTTACGTAAACTAATCCATTTAATCCATCGAGCAGTCTGGAAGGAGGAGGAAGATGACTCCTGCTAATTTATCACTTTCATTCCAATTCATTAATAAGAAGGAGCCAAGTGCAGTAAAATCTTGTTTGCAATCTAATTTGCAACACGATTTCCTCCCAGAAATTATCTATATCTGCAATTCTGCAATATTACACTCCACTCTGGACTGGATGTAACAAATCAATAAGAGCTCGACTTTCTTAACTTTCTCCAAGCCATGAACGTATAGTGACATATATCAGGTTTTTATACCCACTTATTTACTACGAGGGGCATGCTAACAATGGGGACGCAAACCATGTTCAAGCCAGATTATTTTTCGACCATGTTTGCTTGATAGGGCAACTCTATAAAAACAATATTTAGCGTGGAACTTGAGTAGATGCGAAAAATTCAGCAAGTTATGGGCAATTTCGCGAAATCGCTCGGTTTTCCAGCGGAATCTGTGCCTCGGGACAGCAGTTGATAGTTTTTGCGATCTAGCGGCTCCTAGAACTTGCTGAATTTTTCGCATCTGCAAGTCGTTACAAATAACATTTAGCCCGGCACTGTAGCAAATGCGAAAAATTTAGCAAGCTTTTTGAGCCACAGGTTCACGTAAACACGTAAGTGCTTCCGAAAGGCACAGATTCTGCTGAAAAACCGAGAATTTTCGCGAACTTACGGGGCGCCGAAAACTTGCTGAATTTTTCGCATCTGCCAGACTAAACGTTGTTTCTAAACCGTTCCTCTTTCAAGCTAACATAACCAAAAAAATAATCCGGGTTGCACATGGTTTGCCATCCCGTGTTTGTAAGTATAGTAGCATTTCGGAATAATCCATGCCCCTGTCACAAACAGTCAAGGCCAACAGTATCGGTTTCTATTTATAAATGACCTTAAATTTGAATTTGTGCTGAAACTTGTGCCTCCATCATAATTCAGTCCTCGTGAATCCTGCCGAGTTGGAGTTGGTGTTTGTGAAAGATGGCAATAATTAAGGGTAATATCATCACTTGTTAATGCACAAAGGGGCTTAGCTAGCATCGCTTGTGGAGACATTCATTATTAAACGAGATGTGTTGATAGTTTGGGAAGTTTAGAGCCAATTTAAATCTCAAACTTACCCAACATCAAACGCGGAGAATAATGGGCTCTCCTCTCCTCTGACATACAATAGCTGATAGTAAACTGTTGGGATGAAGAGTTCAGTAACAGTGGCCGCAGAAGCTTGAGGGGACAAAGGGGCAATGTCCCCAAGGTTGTTCGATGTCCACATGTTATGTAAATAAGCCCTTACCTCTTCCATCCTACAATATTAATGTCCCCACGGCTTCCGCGGCCACTGGACTTGTAGTAAACGATGGGATGAACAGAGTCCGTACCAGTGGCCGCGGAAGCTTGAGGGGACAAAGGGCCAATGTAATCACCGTTATTCGATGTCCCCATCATATCCCCATCTTATATACATAAACCCGTCCCTTTCCCCATCCTTCAATGGCAATGTCCCCTCATGTCCCCACCGCTTCCGCGGCCACTGGTTCACTAGTAGTGGTTTGTAGTAGTAGTTACTCTTTACTACACGATGACACCCACGGACACCCATTACCATTTCACCCCCAGTTGAGATTTTGTCCGTCTTCTTGGGACAACTTCTTAGCTGGGACAGAACTTTGCTACGATTTATTTACGGGGCCAACTCCCGTCGAGAACAATACAATGGAAATGTTGGGTTTGTATCAGGGCTCAATTAACCTCGACCAAATCGCATCATGTATAATAACATGTGAAGGAATGAAAGAACGATATTTTAGCGTTATTTATGTGCAGGACGTATATTTTACAGATGAACTTGTCCGGAGAAAGTTCCTACTTTCTCTCAGTGATGATGAAGGATTTTCGAATTCAGGACATCATTATCTTTGATTAAAATTCATGTCTACATACAACAAACTTGGGAATAAGTTAGGAAGAGAGACTCATAAAGCTATGCACCTGGTAGAAGAAGATTGAAACTTAGACCGGCTTATGACCGTCCACGCAGAATTGAAATATAAGTAAAGAAGACGTGGGCAGGGAGAAGTATGTAACACCAAAAATTTAATCGGGGTCTTATGCACGCAGATTTATAAGGAGGAAAAGGTTACGGGCAGTGTTTCGGGTGCAATAGTTAACCACGTGGAAGGAATACAGTGGTTTCTTGCAGGTAAATATTCTGACCTGCACGAAATGCGAGACGCGAGAAACTATGTCCTACCGCGAATAGTTCATAGGGCGCGTGGCTAGTTGGCGCATATTTCTTGCACTTTCTCCCAGTTTCTTGCAGTTTTTCTCCAGTTTCTTGCAGTTTTTTTTGGTTTCTTGCACTTTATGCAGTTTTTTGCGTTTTTTTGCAGCTTCTTGCACTTTTTTTGCACCTCGCGTTTCTTCAGATTCTTGTTTTGCAGTGCAAAAAATGCAGCAATCTCATACCGCACGTGACTAACTGGCACATATTTCTTGCACTTTCTCCCAGTTCCTTACACATTTTTGCAGTTTCTTGCAATTTTTTTTGCAGTTTCTTGCACCTTGCGTTTCTTCCTTGGCAGTGCAGCAATTTAGCCCACTCGCCAGAAACGAAGCACTGGTTGCCTGCAGATAATATACTGCCGGCCTGCCTGCCTTCCGTGGAAATGTTTGGTTAATCCCATATTGTGAAACGGGTAGGCTGTGAACCCTTTCACTCCTTGTTATTAATATATAAAACAGTAAATAAAAGGATGACTTTTGATCATCTCCTCCCCTGGAAATAATCTCATCTCATCTTGACTTTATTTGCAACAAACTCATTCCCTTCGTGTACACACGTACGAAACTCGGTTTGTTTAACTGTATTACACGTCTCGCCATCGTCCCTTTTGCCACGCCACCGTGTTTAGACGGAGTCTGGGATTTACTCATAACGACCCCGTGTTGCAATGAACTTTGTAACGAAGCTCTGATTCAGACATGACATTAAAGCTTAAAAAGGATATGCAGATTTGGTCAGAGGATTAACGTTATTAAATTTCTTAGCAGTATAATATGACTCATGGTTGCAGGAAATAAATGGTAGAATGGACACGGCAGCAGGAGTCGGTCTCACTTTCACTTTACGGACAAGGGAGGTCTCCCAGCGGATGCGATCAGACTTTCAGAAAACTTGTGCAAGTTGATTGTAAATTTAATTAGTATGAAATTTGCGAAAGATACGATCTCCCAATGGGCACGTTTGGCAGAGGTATTTGCATCCGAAGAGGAGAAAGCGCGCAGTAAATTTGGAAAGTGTAAAATTTGTCAACTTTAAGGCTCGCTTTCTCCTCTTCAGATGCAAATATTTGTGCCAATCGATCGCAAGTTTAATTTGTATGAAATTTTCACGCTGCCAATGGGCACGTTTGGCAGAGATAATTGCATCCGAAGAGGAGAAAGCGCGCCGCAAAGTCGACAAATTTTACACTTTCTAAATTTACTACACGTTTTCTCCTCTTTGGATGCAGATATCTCTGCCAAACGTCCCCATTCGGAGATCATGTCTTTCCCAAATTTCACACTAATTAAATTTGCCATCGATTAACACAAGTTTGCTCAAAATCAGAGAGCATACGCTGGGACACCTCCATTCCTAGAATTATGCCCAAAATTTCATTTATTTTATAGGGAATATCTCCAATTCGTGGAAAACATTTGGCCATAAACACCACGGACCATTTCACGAGAAAACCCAGTACGTATCACCACACGTACTTTGAGAGATGATATGATAATGCGGAACGAGGAATATGGCAGAGTGTGTGAGCGATTTGGCACATCGCGAGAAGAAACGAGATTGAATTGAATGCCGAGTTGGAAGAATAAGTAGTTCCCAGAATCTAATTAGTGATGCTTGAAGACACTCGAAAACGGAAAGTAAACATTTTAGTGGGACATTTTATTCCGTTAATTCTAATCTCTAGTGAAAACTCTAAACCATACGTGGATAAATGGCCCGTTGCCCTGCCTTTGTGTATAAATAAATGGGCAAAAGTTTTATTAAAAAAATCGGTCCAAATTCCTGCCAAAGTTGGGAGAAAGCGTAGCGGAGAAAGTGAGCAGATGAGGTAAGCGTATACACCCAGGAGGGACGGCCAAGATATAAATAAATATATGTGATATAAATATATATATTTCTGAATGCTCCCACTTTTTAAGTTTCTTTACACTTTAATATATTTTATGGGACTGACTGGGCATAATTGTCGTCGTATATAGCTTTCTGAGGGGAATAATTCGACTAAAAACGGTCAACAAAAGATATATGCACAGGGTGGTTTAAATTAAATGTTACGCTACCATGGAAAATTTTTCAATGAGAAAAGCCCCTAAATCTCCATTAGTTCCAAGATTTGGGATTGAGATTTTTAAAAAATTATTATCAAAACTGATGACAAAATTCTTAAAACGTTGAATTTCAGAGACAAAACTGCGATAACTAATGGAAATTTTTCCCATTGAAATTTAAACCACCCTGTATATACGTATACATTTGTGAGAAAAGGGCACTTTTTTACAATTCAACCTTGCCTCCTTGAAAGCTCTTATGCACAGTGAATGAGCATCTCAATGTACGGTCCACTCGACCAAGTGCATTGCCAATTCCCTTTTCCTTCCTGGCTGAGGATTTTACAGGCCTTTCCCCTCCTTGAGTGCTTGCTTTCCCTTCTTCCTCCTCTTCTTCTGGCTGCGTGCATAGTTAGCAAAAAGTGCACAGAAAGAGAAAGCAGCAGTGGCCGCGGAAGCCGTGGGTACATTAACATTGTAGGATAGGTAAGGGAGGGGTTTGTATCACATGGGGAGATGATGGGACAGCAAATAACTTTGTCCCTCTGTCCCCATTCTTCCGCGGCCACTGGAAAGCTGGTACAACTAACCACTACTCATCCTCTCCCAATTTTGCACCGTGTTCTTTTACGTGAATTTTGCTACTACTGCTGTTCTCATCTCATCTCACATTTCACATCGGACATTGGGTAAGCTCAAGTGTAACTTATCTACTCTGCACTCCATTCACTAAGTACTTTCTCCCCACCGACCGACCATACTCCCACTCACACCAGCACCATCATATCATCCCATTGTTTCCCGAAAATGGATGAGAACTAGAACAAGCCCCGGCAAAAAATCAAGTGGCAGCCAAAACAGTGCCAAACAGTATTAAATTGCTATAAAAAAGGCACCGTTAATCGATCCACTGTCATCGTTCAGGGTGAACCCTGCTTTCTCTTCGCATTAACCTTTCACTTATTTCACATTAGAGCGGAGTGGGAACACAATATGCTTTCTTCTTGGGGAGAAAGTGGAGAAAGTACGGCTTGCTGCGTTTCTTGGAGGAAAAGTTGGTAGGTCATATGTACGTATGCCTCCTCGAAGTTTTGGAATGTATCCAAGTTATAGGATTCTTCTTCTTTGTGATATTCTACTCCTCCTGATTTGCTCGAGCATAACATTTAGTTTCTAATTGTTGAAGGAAATTGGAAGTCGACGGTTTGGAAATCGTGGAGAGGGGTTGGGTTCCAAACTGGAGGAGAAAGTCGACCCGACTGGGTGGATGGTGCCAAACAGTTTAATTTACATTTAGAGAAGGAGAGAAACAAGAATAACTTAGGTGGTGGTCAGCTTAGGAGAAGATTCTGTTATGATTTTTTTTAGCAAACTAGGCAGTCAGGGAGGGTTGGTGCGTTCTGGTATTGTTAATAATGTGCAAAGTATACTGTTGGAATTCCAGTATTAAAATAATACCAAGCGGTATTAATGTATGTGTGACTCTACCAAAGTGGTATTAATAGATACATGGGGCAGCCATGGACATATAACTTATAACTTAAACTTATAGTCATAGAAACGCCATATGTCGACGTATATTTATAATTATAAGTTAAATTATACGTCATAATTTTAAGTTATAAGTTTTGCGTCTATGTATCTAATAAGTAATACTGTGTAGTAATAACTTGGTATAAAAGTTTTACCATATCTGAAGCAAATTTTTTCGAACCGGTGTAATTTTAATACCAAGCGGTGGCAAGTTTAATACCGAGAAATTAGTACCTGCATGACTATACCAGATTTCGAATGTGCATACATTTTTTGCAAACACGTTGGAGAAGTGAAAGCTAGAAATATATATAAAGCCAATAGTAAAGTGAATGAAATCACCTTTCTTTGTTTCACCTGGACTGCAAAATTTAGTTTTGCAAATTTGCAGAAATTCATCTGCCTTACATAATCGTCGAATTTGTCGGTGTCTGTCGGTCGCCTGCAAATTCAATCATACTTTCGTCACGCTTTTCAATGATCTTCTTTCCATAAATTGGCTACATTTCCAGTAATCAAACCTAAAATGATGTACTTTTAGGTAAATATAATTTCCGATGATGGTGACGATTTTACTGTTGTACTCGAGGTTCAGTTTTACTAGCTACTTGACATTTGAATATATATGCATGTTTATGCAAATTGAAATTGAGAAAATTCCGGACTTTAAGCTCTAAAACGTTTAGTCCGTGCTGAAAAAAATGTATGTAGCTATGCAAATATGTGTGTAGGTATGTAAATAACTTTGGGTATTCTAATTTTTGCAAAGTGGGGTGGGCGGTGCAGTGATTTAACCCAGTGAACTTTGTTGTTTGATGGTTTAGTTTACTTACTTTGGTTCGGTTTTACTTGTTTGTTCGGTTGGTTAGTGTTCTGGTTGGTCATGGGTGGCTTGGCTGGGTTTTAAACTTTGGCAGTTAGTTTACCACCACTACGTACTTCTTCTTGCTCGCCGAGGTCTATGTATGCAAGTGGGTAAGTAATATGAACAGCAGGCGCCGCGGAAGCTGTGGGGACATGGGAGGATATTAGCATTGTAGAATAGGGGGAAGGGACGTGTTTATGGGGATGATGGGGACATCGAATAACCATGGGGGACATTGTTCTTCAGTCTAAACGCTTCCGCGGCCACTGATGAATTCGGAATACAAGTCTAAAGCATATGAACAACAGTGGCCGCGGAAGCTATGGGGATGTCTGGGGATATTAACATTGTAGGATGGGGGAGGGCTGGGATTATATAAGATGGGGAGATGATGGGGACATCGATTAACCGTGGAGACATTGTCCCTCTGTCCACCCTACCATTCCGCGGCCACTGAATTCTACGGACGACCCTCGTAGTAAATAACCCAGTTTAAAAACCTGATATTTTTCACTTCATACCGAGGAGAAAGTTACGAAAGCAGACCTTTTCGATCAAGTCCTGTGCACATTGTCCCTCTAATTTCCGCGGCCACTGCTCAACTCTGAATTCAACTCTCTTCAGCAAAGTTCCAAATTTCTAAAGTGTGTACTTGAGGAGAGGGAGGATGTAGTGCTGGGGAAATGAAGCTGGCAGCAAAGAGAGTCTCTTTGCATAAAATAAAGATCAATTTCAGAAAATGTGTTCCTGGAAGTCTCATATAATCATTTTTCTACTCGCTTCCCCCCATTCTCTGTCCGTAGTAAATTTCAAATCTGGGAGGGAGTGTTGCGATGCCTCCTCGACCAACCAAACAGACAATCATCACGGTCCGCCATGAAGTGCAGAATGGAAGATTTTCACCCAAGAATGGATGATAGCTGTCAAGTTCGCACTCTCTTTTTTCCAGGATCCAACAATTCAGCTGGAAATAAAACCCTCTCAGAGTAATCATCTTCCCTTTGTGGAGAAAGAGATGAGATGAGATGCAGATTTCGCTATGTGCGATTGCGAACAAACCAACGTTTTTTAAATTTGCAAAAAACAACAATGTTCAAATACCCGTTTGGCATTATCAATGTTGCATGATCTTGTTCAAAAAAGAGAGAAAATGGACAATAATGGATAGATTTGCGTAGAACAATTTGTCCTTTCTTGTTGTTTAAAGGTTTCGATAGTGGTGAAAGTATTAAAGTGAAAGTATGCATATTAAAGTGCAATGCATGTAGGAAGAAATGCATGCGAATTTGAATTTGCAATTGTATTTAGTAGTGTTTCGTTTCTTGCGGATTTGCTACATTTCTTGCGAATTTTCTACATTTCTTGCGAATTTTCTACATTTCTTGCACTGCAAAACAAGCAACGCAAGAAATGCGAGGTGCAAGAAACTGGGAGAAAGTGCGAGAAATATTCACCATCTAGCCACGCGCCGTATGAACTATTTACAGCGGCGGGGCGCAGGTTTTAGCGCCATGCTTTTCTCCCGGGTCAAAATCTTCCCCTCCAAGAAACCACTTTCTTTTCCTGTCATTTCTTGCACGAGGTTATCTACTTTCACCCGGAACACTGGTGCAAATTTACCATCTATTATTCTTCTACTGTATAAAAATAAAATACAATGCGCCCACAGGAATGTGAAATCATGCTGGATGACTGGCTGGGTGGGTGGGTGGTTGGATAGTTGGGTGGGTGGATGCAAGCCATTTCTACATATTACCGTCATTACAATATATAACCCTTTCACCGGAAATCCTGGGCAGGACGGAGCTGTTTCACTCAACACTCCGTCCACTCTACACACTTTTCCATTTGCGAATTTTATATGATGCGAGACGAACTGGCTGTTGAATCAGTGTGGGTATGGATATGTGCATGACGATACGATTCTCATGGTGGAATGGTAGGTGGTGGACGTAAAAACTTTGAATAGGAGTACATACATAGACGAGAAAATTTACAACAACGGAGAGGAAATTGTGTCTGTGAAAGTGGTTCAGAAAAGAGAACAACCTTATACAAACAGGCACCATGTTCGGGTATGGGGACGATCAGTGTTTCGGGTGAAAGTAAGGAACCACTTGCAAGAAATAAGGGGAAGAAAGTGGTTTCTTGCAGGTAAATATTTTGACCTGCAAGAAATGCAAGGTGCAAGAAACTATACCCAGTCGCTATACTTCATACGGCGCGTGGCTAGATGGCGCGTATTTCCTGCACTTTCTCCAAGTTTCTTGCACCCCGAATTTTTTGCGTTTCTTGCTTTACAGTTTAAGAAATGTAGCAAATTTGAACTCGTTTTTCCACGAATTTCGATCGTTTTTACCAGTATTTACCAGAAAGTGACCATTTTACCCTTGCAAAAATAAGAGCAAAAATCTGTTTTTTGCAGCGATTTTGACCTGCAAGAAACACAAAACGCAGGAAACTAAGGCTATTCGTAGTTTCTTACACGTGGCCAGATGTCGCATATTTCTTGCACTTTCTTGCAATTTCTTGCACTCCCTTGCAATTTCTTTCCCTTTCTTACACCTCACATTTCTTGCGTTCCTTCCATCCCAGTCCAATAAATGTGTACAACCCACCAGAACCGAAACACTGTACACGAAACATACGAGTGCATATACATTGTATCAGTTCAATTCATCCTCCTGTTCAACCTAACCCATTGTATCGCAGGAAAAGAAGACACTTTAGATTTCTTCGGAGAAAGACGCCACCTCAATCTCATTCATCTCTGGTGACAGGGAAAGACCCTTCTGCGAGTAAGACAATGGGCTCAGAAATGTATTTTTTTCATTGAAAAGTGCAAATGGAGAAGAGGAGCGGATGCAAAGTCTGGTGCTTTTCGTCATTCTCGTGGTCTCGTTTTGTAAACCAGCAAAGAAAATACTTGCTATTCTGTCAAAGAAGAAAAAAAAACCTTTCCCGTCTCCGGCAAAGCGACGACACATTTGCTGCAAGTTGTACAGTGGCCGCAGAAGCAGAGGGACAATGTCCCCACGGTTGTGCGATGTCCGCGTCATCTTCCCATGTTATACAAACCCCTGCCTCCCCTATCCTACAATATTAACATCCCCACATGTCCCCACACTTTCCGCGACGGCTTCCGCGGCCACTGAACTTGTATACATACTTTCACCTCAACGACGTTTCAGGAACGGAACACAAAAAATCATGGACATTATCAAAGATTGATCCTGCCCGGAAAAATGCAAACTTTAAAATTCGCCAATACTATACTAAAGTCAAATTTTGCAACTGGACTGGAATTGAGGTCGCAAAAAAGTGATTTAAAAGTTAGACACTTACTAAATATTTATAAAATATTTACAAAACGTTGGACAAAACTTGGATGTTTAAATGCAGTGGCTGCGGAAGTGTGTGGGGACAGAAGAGGGACAATGTCCCCACGGTTGTTCGATGTCCCCAGCATTATACAATCCCTTATCCTACAATGATAATGTCCCCAAATGTCCCCACAACTTCTGATGACAATGTTGAAATATATGCAAGCCCATAGTTCAGTACTGGCCCGGCTCAACTACACGATTTAGGCGGACACAGGAGGTGCTTTCATTTTCATCCTCCTGACAGACAATGAATGCTTAACCCCTTCAATTAGTTTAGCCTGGCATGCAAAATGCCTATATTCATGCAGGAAACCCCCCGTTCAAACGGCCCTTTGTCACAGCACATCGATCACTACTCAGCAATAACGAATTCGTCCATGCATTCCTCCTTTTGCTCAAAATAGAAACGATGGAGACGAGGTAGGGATAAATTGTGCTAATATTTCCCCCAAAGCCGACCCGACGACACAAACCATCCGTATTATTATAGGGTGAAACCCTATTATGGATGTGCCTTGTCCGTCCGTCCGTTCGTGCTCTAATTATTGAACGGATTCGAATTTCGATATGCGGTTTTCGCCATCGTGTTTCTAATTTTAAAAGTACGGACAAGTTCGAAGATGGGCATTGTAGGTCGTAAGGTCACGTCGCCACGGCGACGACGCCAACGTTCAAAGATGTCGAATTTTTTGTTTCGACCGTTTTAGACGTATTTTGGGGCGGGGATTTCAAAAATCGACATGGTTTTGACGTGCGATGACCGTGTGACCGTGTAGACGGACAAAAATGTCGAATTTTGTCTTTTCAAACGTTCTAGACGTATTTTGGGGCGGGGATTTCAAAAATCGACATGGTTTTGACGTACGGTGACCGTGGGGATGGTATTTACGTAAAATATTTCTCTTATAAAAAGTTATCTCATGTGGTTTCACCCTATTGCTACATTTCGTTTGCAACGGTTTATTAAGTAAGAGGCCGTAGTTCATGATCGACAAGTGGATGGATGGAACCACTAGAAAGGAGACGAGTTGTTGTTAATGATGGTGGCTGGCTGGCTGGTGATCTCGATCTGTTTGGAGCACAAATTCGCAACGATGTATTTATGTACAAGTATGTTTTAATAGGATTGCATGCAGTGTCATGCGGAGCCATGTAAATTTCTAAAGATGGAGGAGAGAATCCATAGGAGGTTGACAGGCTTATCGGGTTTGCTCAATGAGGTTGGGGAAAGGAGGATGATGATCCAAATCAGGGGACGCGGACAGAGGGATAATGCCCCAAAGGTTGTTCGATGTCCCCATCAGGGTATAAACCCCGTCATCCCCTATCTAAATACAATTTTAATATTCAAAGATGTCCTTGTTGATTTCGTGTCATTTTGCATAATGCATTTTGCATAAAAAATTATTCCCTACCTGTAGAGTAACTTTGCATACAAGGTCATTTTGCATACTACCATATTTGCAAGCAATTTCGCATTTTCTATACAATTTTAGTTCTCACAATGAGAAATTATTCTTCTTTTATAATTTATGCGGAAATGTGTTATGCAAAGTGGTTTTTTATACCATGTGACTTTTACAGTATAAAAATTATGCAAAGCGACCTCACACGGTCCATATTACATAAATCTTCCCTATCAATGTCCCCACGGCTTCTCTGGCCATAAAACTTATGCAACACGAATTATGCAAAGCGACCATAAACCCATCCCTTATCAGTATCCCCACACCTTCCGCGGCTACTGATCCAACTTCACAAGTCCAAACCTCACACTAGAGGAAGCATCCTTTTCTACTGTTGATCAAACCTACAAAGCAAAGAACAATGCATTTTGTGGTGTGGTGGAAAGAGAGAAATTCCACCGAGTTTGATCCTGATTTCCTGAATCCACACACCGAATTTCCACAATCTGTTAAGGCCTGGATGAAAGATACGCTTGACACGGCGACATGCAAGGCTCGAAATTTACCACCGCAAGTTCAGCGGTGGTGATGCTGCGACATTTGGTCGTCGGTTGGTGGGTCTGAATACTATTTAAGGCTATCGGTTGGCTTTGCCTGGGTAAACCTTATGTTCAGTGCGACGGGATGTAAAGACTAATTAATGTGCGTCGGGAGGGGTAATAAATCCTCTCCTAAAGGCATGAATAATGATGGGGTGAAAATAGCTTGAAAACTGGAAATTTTGGAAAGTTTACAATGCAGGCTTACTTACTTGTGGCAAACTGATGATTCTCTCTGTGTGGATGGATTCATCGACGAGGAGCTCAGAATTTGAGTATGTATGTAACGTAACAAAGAACAGATAAAATAGCTGATACACAGGACAAGACTGAGGGCAGGATTCTTGTTTTAACCACTGTCCAAAATAGGGCAGTTTTGAAATACCGAATTTTGGACGTTCTAAATGTCTAAAAGTGTCCAACATATTTAGAAAATGGAAGAAACTGTTACAAGCTACCAGCTTTGAATACAGAATTTTGGACTTTCAAAGGTATCCAAAATAGAAAATGGGACAAAATTTTTACAACTTCTTAGTGATGGTAATCCGTAACCGATCCTATCCTAGGATCGTAAAAACTCGGATAGGATCGGATTTTCACACGGATCAGATAGAGGATCCGAGGATCAGACAATCCGATCCGATCCGAACCGATGAAATCCTAGGATCGCACAGGATCCTCGGATCATCCGATGTAAACTCGCTTCACATTTGGTGAGTTCATCACATGGCGTACATTACCCGAATGAGCCGAATTATCCTATTATTTTACACCAGTTATTTTTATATTGGCGTTCAAATTATTCAATTTCGTATGATTTGAACGCCAAAATAAAAATAACTGGTGTAAAATAATAGGATAATTCGGCTCATTCGGATAACGTACGCCATGTGATGAACTCACCAAAAACCGTTCCAATAAATAAAGAAAAGCAGCTGGTAAAGTTTTTCCATAGTTAGACACAAGGTGTCTCACACATACGTATCAAGTGAATCTTGGATCATCCGCGGATATTCTACGATCCTAGGATCGGATCGCATCGGATTTCGAGTAGAACCGGCCCGATCTACAATTTTTGTTGCAAAGTGGTGGCAAAATGGTAGCAACTTGAAACAAATAACGGTGGCAAAATGTTTGTTATTTTAACGTGATTTCACAGTATAAAAAATTACTGTTAACTCTTCAAACCATTCTGCTACATAAAAATAACAGTTAAATTCATGCAACTTTTCATGAAAATTTCAACGAGAAAAGTAGCGTGGATTTCAACCAAATAACAACTGTGGTATTCACTGAAACATGGCACGAAAAAACAACGCAGATTTAACCTGGAATGCTAACAAAGAGAGTGCGCGGGATCCAAAGTTTTGCCTCTACTCCATGTTTCTCTCTCACAAAGTCAGTTCAATTAATTTTATTTCCAAAATGTCATCCCTCCAAGTTAATAAATTTTGCATCATACAAATTGACTGTAACGGCGAAAAATTTGTAGAAATAGCTCCCACGATTTGGCTGGAAGAAGAAGAAAAGTTTGTGTTTTGGTCACCAGCTTCTAAACTGAAGAGTTTCAGTAAAAAGGGAACTGTTCATCCCCTCCCTTCTTGGAGGAGACAGACGTATCAGAAAATCCTTGGAAAATATGGTGACTATCATCGATTTAGTTCAATTATTATAGTAATGTACTTGATTATAAATTTCAGTAAAAATGATCTCAATTGCAGATACTTGGAAACTAGCTTGCGAGAAGGTCAAGATAGCGGAGGACACGTCAAATCTTGAGAGTGCAGCAGAGAATCATTTGGAAGGCCGAAGGAAGAAAAATAGTCGAGAATTGTCGCACCCGAACGTGTCATCAAGCGGCAGCGAAGACGACGAAGAGAATTCCATTTTAGTTTCACCTCCTCCCATGAACGATGAAGGTAAAAGTAAAACTTTTTTACTAGTAAATACTAAAGGAAAATCATTTTTCAACCACTCGTTTGAATCCCCGTAGGAAGCACTGAAGCGCAACTATCAACTCAAGATAGCGACAACATTCCTTCAGTAAATCAACCAGAAGTGATCAACTTGGAAGGACAAGACATTGGCGTGCTTTTGGCGACATCAACAGATATAAATGATTTAAAGAAATTAATTGAAGGCAAATCTTAGTTTTTACAGTTCTTATCATGTTATATCATTTAATACACAAATAATGTAAATTTTGTTACAGGCTACAATACAAGAATTATTAAAATTCTTGAGCGCCAAAACGCAGAAATTCTAGAGATGAGAGCAACCCTGCATAATATCCGAATATCAAACGACGGCGAAGTTGAAGTTAACTTTTCATCTATTCCACATCGTTATCTGGAAACGAGAGAGCACCTTGAGCAGACCGAAAATTGGCTGGAACTTGCCGATGCAAATCGAGATTTATTGGTCAGATTTGAACTTTTTAATTAATTTTTTAATGTCATAATTTTATTCAAATTCTGAATAATTCTGGTCTTCCAGATTGAATACCTAAGGATAAAAGGAGGCGATACTGTTGAGAAAAATACGCGAAGGGCGTTTAAAAAATTAGTCAGCCCTGAACTTGCTCGACAAATAAATTATACTGGAAAGGGAGGGAAAATAGCTTTAAAAACATTGGGAATTTTCTCGGTTGTAATTGGTTCGTTATTTTATATTTATTTCATTTTATTGTAACACAATATTTATTACAAGTTTATTCCATGTGTGTACTCTTTGATTCAACAGAAAGTGTGAGAAAAAATTATCCTGCCGCAACAGATAACATCATTGAAAAAACAGCAAAACATTTCTTCCGTTTTATAAAAGTGTAATATCGTCATGGCGTGTCAACCCGGATTTTCAGCAAGAAATATAAGAAGAATAGTTTCAAAGAAAGTTCGCGAAAATATTGCAGAATTACGTGAAGAACTAACGTTGTCTACACAACATAGTAATAGTACAGTGTTTTGTCAAAATTCTCAGCAGATTAATAATAATAATTATAGCTCAGGGACTGAAACAAGTGATGTTAGCGATAGTGATAGAAGTTTAAATAGTCGCGTAACCTCCGACTGCAGTCAGGAAGGAGAGAGTATTGATAAGATAAGAGAAAATTTAAGAAATTGGGCAATTTCACATAATATCACTGGGTTAGCAATTCAAGATTTACTCAAACTTCTGAAGGAATATAAAATCTTTAGTTTCTACCTTCCGATCACAGAACGCTTCTCAGGCCAAGGGAAAATAATTTTACAAAAAAAACATTTGATGATGGGTCGCTATTTTGCTATTTCGGTCTAGCAAATTCTCTTCTCAAACAGATAAAGTATGGTTTTATTTCGAGTAATTGTTCAATTCTAAATATTTCTATTAGTGTTGATGGTATTCCAATTAGCAAAAGTAATACAAATCAGTTTTGGCCGATTCAGGCCACATGTGCCGAAAGCAAATTTGGTGTTTTTGTGGCCGCAATATATTACGGCAAGACAAAACCTCTGAATATTTCGGATTATTTTGCAGACTTAGTAGGGGAACTTAAATTACTCCGTACAGAAGGGGTTACATATAATAATAGAAAAATTATTGTACTTTTGTGTAAAATCATTGCCGATGCTCCCGCAAGGAGTTTTGTCAAACAATGCAAAAATCACAATGCTTACTATGGCTGTGAGAAATGTTCTGAGAAAGGCAATTTTAGAGGAAGAGTAATCTTTGAAAATCCAAACGCTCCACTGCGAACAGATAAAACGTTTAAAGAACAGAGTGATAAAAATCATCATATTGGAGTATCACCATTTATAGATTTAGATTTTAATTTAGTGTCTTGTGTGCCAATAGACTACATGCATTTAGTATGCTTAGGCGTAGTTAGAAAGTTATTGAGGTGTTGGGTGAAAGGTCCATTACCCTACAAATTGTCAACCCGAGATATCTCTAAAATTAATAATTCCTTAACTGTATTAGCCACCAATTGCCCTACAAATTTCAATCGAAAACCACGTACGGCAAAGGAGATAGATTTATGGAAAGCTACGGAATTCAGGACGTTTTTACTTTATACAGGGCCAGTTTTATTAAAAAATGTTTTGTCCAGAACGAAATATCAGCACTTTCTTTTACTCAGTATAGCAACGTCTATTTTAGTTTCTAGTCGAGCGACCATTATAGAATATAATAATTATGCCAATCAACTTCTACGAATTTTTGTTGAGAAAATTAGTGAATTATATTCACCCGAATTTTTAGTGTACAATGTTCATTCACTAATACACATTAGCGCAGACGCTCTAAAATTCGGTCCGCTTGATTCATTTAGTGCGTTTCCTTACGAAAATAATATGCAGTTTATTAAACGAACTTTGAGAGCGTCATACAAACCCTTAGAGCAATGTATGAATAGGATAATTGAGAAAGAAAATGTTCTTTTATCTCAACCTGTGTCTACAACTTCTACCTCGTTTAAATTGGCCCGTAATGACAATTGTTATGACAAGTTAAAATCAGGGTTTATTGTTGTTGTATCAGAATACATTAAAGATAGTGAAGTCATAGTATGTAAGAAATTCAAAAAGCTTGAAGACCTGTACAAATATCCCAGCTCTAGTTCTATTTTAGGCATACATCAGGTTTCAAAAATATCAAAGAGTTTTAGAGTAAATGTGAGCCAAGTTGAAGCAAAATGTTGGTTGATGTCATTGGATGAAAAATTAATTGTTGTTCCTTTAATAAATTGTTAATATAAATAATATAATTTAAATTGTTAATAAATTGCGATTTTATTACCACTGCACTGCGAAAAAACTACCGTTAATATTTTGCATAAATTTCCATGAATGCCACGGTGATTTTGAAGTAAACATTACTGTTAATTTGTTGCAAATGCCACGGTTATTTTATTGTTACTTTCTACGTTAAAATAACGTGAATACCACCGTGGTTTTCTTGATATGCTAGTTGTTGAAAACCACGTTCGAAAAACGGCCATCAGTTGCAATTCTGCAACTCAGTTATTTTTGCGTGGATTTAACGAAAATTGTAGATCGGGGGGAGCCGATCCGATCCTAAAGCGAGCAAATCCGATCCGATCCGATCCTGTATTTATCCGATCCTATCCTACGGATCGGTTAATTTAGGATACGGATTACCATCCCTACAACTTCTTCATTATCGAATCTTTCGATAATCAGTTTACGTATAAATATGTAATCTCCCATTAATTTTGTTTCAGCATTTTGCTGTGTAATACGGGGATTAAATTAACGACCCCCCTAACATTGAGAATTTTGCCCCCTAAATTGTGAAATTAACCCTCATTGATTTTTGCCCCCATATAATTAATTTTTTACCCCCTAAATATCAAACGAATCCCCCTAATAAAATGACCGGATAAATACTGAAAATCAAGTGTAATTACATATATTTCGATCGGATTTATCAAGGATGATCAAAATAATTTAGATATTAATCGATGGAAATGATTTGGAGCACTTTGGTGGGCTCCCTGCTTTCCTCCTTTCTGTGAGTACCTTCCTGTTTTGATTGAAAGATAGTAATGTGCATCAGTTGTGATCTATGACCCAAATATTGATCAAATGGTTACAACGCGTGCAACCAAGGAATAAAAAGTGTGTGATACGTCTAAATGACCTTTGAGGTCAAAATGGTGGTGACCGTTGAGTTCGGGGTTACTGGGTTAAATTTCCCTTTGATTGACCGTACTTCAACCTTTATGTTACATTTGGTTTCCTTGCGTGACTTGAGATTAAAATGAGGGTCCCGATTGATTCACCTCTATGTAATTTAACCATCACGTGACCTTTTGTGACCATTGTGATCTTCACAGGTGTGATCTAGGGTTTTAAATAAAAATAACAACCCAAAGGATTTATTGGGTTTCTAGCAGTAAATTCAACATTCGACTCAAATGGTGTATGATATTATTGATGAACACTTCAGGATACAGGTACATACTCAGAGAAAGAAGGATAGCGAGGGCCCACCAAAGTGCTCCAAAGTTTTTTCATTGATTAGTATTTAAATTATTTTGAGCATTCTTGACAAGTCCGATTTAAATATATGTAATTGCACTTGATTTTCAGTATTTTTCCGGTCATTTTATTAGGGGGATTCGTTTGATATTTAGGGGGTAAAAAAAGAATTACGTGGGGGCGAAAATCAATGGGGGTTCATTTCCGCAATTTAGGGGGCAAAAACCTAAATATTAGGGGGGTCGTTAATTACATCCCTGTAATACGGCATGATTTAGAAAATTTTCTTAATTTCTCATAAGAAAACATGTTAAAACAAAAGTTTTTCAAAATTTCGTTGTATTACAGACTAACCAAAATGCTCAAAATTAATGAGAGATTACATATTTGTGCATTGATTTGCAAAAAAGTCGCGTTAATAAAGAACTTGCAACATTTAACCCAGGCCAGTTTTGGACATTTCGGGCGTCCAAAATAATGTTGTCCATAGTTTTAGACCGTCCAAAACGAAACACTGTTTAAGGGCTGAATGTATGATAAAAGAATATTGAAAGCCTTGTTGCCTACATACTTTGCATGGTTGGAGGGAGGGAGAGAGAGAGAAAGTAGTGGACTCACTTTCACCCATGCAATCCATTAGGTAGAGCATTAACAAGTAGATATAAATACAATGTACTATTTACTACTTACTCACTATTACGTACGAGAGCAATATTTAGTGTGGCTGGTGTCATTACGTAGGCACTTCTACACAACTCCCCGTTCTTGCACAATTTCCCCCATCGAGAATTGGATTGTATTGGTGTGTGTGTGTATCACCCACCTAAATTCAGTGCACTTCCGGAAATGCTTGACAATAATGGGAGTCAGCAAACATGACCAACTAATGAGGCTTCTTGACTCAAGCTAAGCAAACACAACGGGCAGACCCACCCACACCAATTGCCATCCATCCTGCTTCACTTGACACTTGTTAATGCTACATAGTTATCGACCAACTAACCAACAATAACGGCATGACTATCGACGCGTACGTAATCTACATACAGTGGCGGCGGAAGGCGTGGGGAGATTAACATTGTGGAGTCATACCTGTTCACATTCATTCATTCATATGAGTGACCATTATAGGGAATGAAAATGAATTTCCTCCCATTTGAATGAAAATGAATGAAAGATCACTTCATTTCAGATGAAGGATCGCGATGAATGGAAGGATGATTTTTCACTCCCTTCATTTTTCTTTGTATGCTTACTGCATGGGGTGAAGTAGGAAATGAACTCAAATGAAGTGAGGTGAAGTGAAATGAAATGAGTATAAAAGAAAATGATTGAATATGAATGAAAATTTTCGTTAAAAAATCATTATGATTTTTGAATGAAAAAAATATTTTTTGAACAGGTGTATGTAGAATACGAGAGGGAGGGGAGATTTGATGCCGACATCTGGTAACCATGGCGACATTGCCCCTCTGTCCCCACCCTTCCGCGGCCACCGTCTACAGACAGACAGATCCCCTAATTTTGAACATTTCTGATTGACCTCGCTATATTTATGTACACATCAACCAACCCAAACCTCGATTTGATTCGAACCACGTCTCCAGAACGTAGCAAACAACACAGTTCCGCAATTAGGACCCAAGGCCGACGACCAAACAATGCGCTAATGACGAAATTATAACGTGGTTTAGTCTACTCTCTCCCTCCTGAGAGATTAGGAACTTCCGGTATATATTCCACCCACGTGGCTGGCTGGGCCGCCCGATATAAAGGATGACTGACTAACTCAACCGTGAATAAATCTGAAGGACAATGGAGCGGACAGCAAGTGACGATGACGGTGACAGAGTGAAGACGAATTTCCGTCTTCTCGTGCGGTTTTTGGTCCTTGGTTTTGCGGTGAAAGGGGAGAAAGCGCGATAGAATATTTGGTTGGTGGACAACCAAATAGTGCATCTTTCTCGGCATAATAATAACAAGTAAACCAAAGGCGGGCAGACTTATCATCAACATGAAATGCATTTGTTGACATTATCTACAGATGAATATTTATGCCTCCTACTTAATAAGACACATCCTTCCGAAAGCGAGATTTATGAGTGAAAGTTCTCGGTTGGGGAAAGTTGAAAAGTGATTTTATGCTTCCTATCATCCACTATGTAACAGAGTTCCATCCTCACTATCAAGTTCAGTGGCCGCGGAAACCGCGGGGACATTTGGGGACATTAACATTTTAGGATAGGGGAATATAATATGGGCCAATGATGTGAAGGGGATATCGAATAATCATTGCCCCTCTGTCCCCACCCTTCCGCTGCCACTGTTCCCTGCTACCAACTTAACCTTACACGATGAAGAACTAAAGTTTACAACGTCTTCAAATCCGCAATAGCTGGATGATCATCATAGTCAAGCGCGTGGTTCGAAAACCCGTAAAGATTGAACAGAACAGAATACGACGGACCCAATCCATTTGTTCAACTGGAGCTAAAAGTCTAATGAGCTGCGACGAAGATAACAGGAAAAAGTGGTGACATCCCCTCATCGTCAGGATTCAATTTCTCCTCTCTCTCCCCGTCCCGTCAGTGACCGCGGAAGCCGTGGGGACATTAACATTGTAGGATAGGAGATGGATGGGTTTATATAAGATGGGCAGATGATGAGGACATCGAATAATCGTGGGGACATTGTCCCTCTGTCCGCGACCAATGAGCAAGCGTAAGTATGCATCCATGCTGGATTATTCACCAAGCAGTGGCCGCGGAAGCCGTGGGGGCATGTGGGGATATTGCCATTGTAGGAGGAGGGAGCAAAGGGTTTGTATAAGATGGGCAGATGATGCCGACATGAAATAACCGTGGGAACATTGTCTCCCCTCTTCCGCGGCCACTGTTACCAATTTCTTCTTCCATGTATGTATACTTACCTTACATAATATTGCCAAGAGAGGCAGGCTAACTTTCTCCAATGTCAAGGATGTGATTTCACCCCGTGTTTATGTAATCCGGTCGGTTGGGCTTCAACTTTGGTAGTTAGAGAGAAAGCAGTAAATGCACCGATTCGGAAACGAACGCTCCTCTCTGTTAACTAAATCCGCTCAATCCCTCATAAATATAAGTGAACTGAAGTATCACAACATACACATCCGACTTGGCGTCTCTCTTACATACATGACAACGCTGCTGAAAATAAGACAACCGCTTAACTAGGAGACATCAAGTAACCAGCGAACCAAAAAGATTTTAAAACCTTCCGCAATCCCATTCACGCACAGTTTTCGGGTTTCTTGGGTGCAACATTTCGGGTGCTGACGAACTTTGTGATGTGACTGCTTATGTACTTATGGGGATGTCTGGTGGGGCTGCTTGTTACATACACGAGCGGAAGAAGGACCACTATTCCATTTCACTTTATCTCCACTTCTACACACACAAATATTATTTCACTTTTCGAGTACGTCAAAGTCAAAGGTTGGGAACCTTTCGGTGAGAGGGACAATGCACATGTCACACATGTTTGTCACGGATATAATTAAAGCCGCCACTAAAAAAATCAAGCAACTTTATACAAGCAACAGTTACATGTTGTTAATTATAGTTAGAATTTTTTTTCCATATTACAATTTTGCCGAGAACAGCAATTAAATAAAATTCAAAATGGCAAAGACCCGTTCGTTAATTTTTTTGCAATGAAAAAATTGCAAGGTATTTATTTTATACCAGGTGGATTTTTAATTGGCATGCAATTTATGAACAGCTCTTCTTTAAATATTTTTCCAGGAAAGTTACCAGAAAAGTTTAACATTTATCAAAAAAAGTCGATAAATTAAATGAACAATCCATCTATAGTTTGGCATTTGAGAATTCAAAATTAAGAATTTAGGAAGGTTTGAAGTTGGCAAAAAGGCTCATTTTCACCAAGCGAAACTATGTGGCGTTCACCTCTCCGCTTTCCGATGGTGAAAATGTGTGTTGTTGGTTTCGGTATGATAAGTTGATTTAGAACCTCCTTAAATCCGGCAATTCAACACAAATGCTCAAGTGCCAGGCTAACTGTTGTTTGTACATATTTAGTTACTTGATTTTTGAGTTCTGGTTCTACGAAGAACCGTGACAAACATTTCTGACAAGTCCACTGTGAGCGACTATGTGTTGCGTCAACTGTGTGGTAGATACACTGAGAATAAAATGTAAGCAAATTCCTACTGGGCGGTGTCTATATATGACCTCACCGGTTTGGTAGCGATTTGCTACGGAATTGTAGTATATTTGCTACCACATTTTGACTAACCGTAACAGCGGGGTAAGGAAATGCTACGAGTTAATAGCAAATTTACTACAATTTTGTAGAAAATCGCTACCAAACCGGTGAGGTCATATATAGACACCGCCCAGTAGCAATGTGCTTACATTTTATTTAGAGTGTACTTACGTATCTATTTGTATTTCATGTCATGAGTGAAAGTAGAATTGCGTGTCTGTCTGGCTCGTCTCATAATCACATACTTTATACTTCCGGATGTGGAATGGTGAGTAAGCGAGCATCCTTTGAGTCTCAACTCGAGTAAGCGAATCTGGTCACTTTTCTGCGCATTTAAATGCAGAAACTGATTCAAAATCCGTGTACGTAATAACTTGTTTGCACTTATGATGCAAGTAAACTGAACATGATTGCAAAATAAATACGCTAAAACGAAATATATTTACAAGTATGAAAATTATGTAAAATTCATTGCACAATTCGGAATTGTAAATATATTTCATTTTTTAGCGTGTTTTATAATGATTATCACAAACCATAATAAATAAATACGATCTCGGGCACTTTCTATTTGTTACGTTTTTATTGTTTACATACATACCCGACTTGATTGTTTTATTACTGAATGAATGATGCCCTCGATATGTGTCTCTCAAGTAATTGTTTGTCGATAAAGGGGAGCCCAGCCATACTTGTGGATGAATTGAGCCAAAAACCCTCCAAAGATTACATTACATTGCATCGCATTACATACTAGTTACACAACAAGAAAGGAAATGTTCATGATAGAAGTGAGTAATCTTCTCATCCAATCGCAAGCAATCCATACGTACATGGCATTACATACATAAATAGTGGTGTGTATCTACTGATAGTGGAGTGGATAGCTTTCCCCTACCCGTTATTATCATCAAAAACATTTTCTTCTTCCCCTACTTTCTCCCCAATATTAGACCATTGTTTTTCTCTCTAATCTCTTTTCAATTTTGTTGATATTGACCCAAAGGGAAGCTCAGCAGGGCAAACTTGACACTCAACTTGGCCATAAGCAGCTTTCCCTTCCTGGAAGATGGTGGATGCCGCGGAAGGATGGGACAATGTCCCCACGGTTGTTCGATGTCCGCATCATCTCCCCACCTTATATAAACCCCTCCCTCCCCTATCCTACAATGTTATAGTCCCCAGTTGCTTCCGCGGCCACTGACAACGATTCATGATTCATGCGAGCTTTCAGTGGCCACGGAAGCGTGTGGAGAGAGGGAAAATGTCCCCACGGTTATTCGATGTCCGTATCATCTTATATAAACTACTCTATCCTATAATTTTACTGTCCCCAGATGCCCATATCCTACAATTTTAATGTCCCCAGATGTCCCCACGGCTTCCGCGGCCACTGCTTCAAGGTTTCCTGGATGGATTGAAGAGCAACAATAACAACTCGTCCACACTTTTGACGGTTTCTGGTGGTGTTAGTGGTGCTGATGGCTACTGGAAAGTTGGCCACGGAGCGGGCTGCTAAGCCAGTATGGACAGCGTAAGCTTCCTCTCTCTGTTTCACTTCGCCATCATGAACCATTAGCAGCAGGCAGGATGGAACAGTAATGTCTCACTTTCTCCATTGTACCACCATTACGGGGGAGCAGGAGCTATTAAATTTTACATGATATGAGGAGAGATACCTACGAGGAGGGGATTAATGGTAAGCTAAAGCTGCTGGCAACTTATTTATTATAACATATTTACACGACCGCATACATTCCTATAGTTGCAAGAACCAGTGGCCGCGGAAGCCGTGGGGACATTAACATTGTAGGATAGGGGAGGGACGGGTTATATAAGATGGGGAGATGATGGGGACTTCGAATAACCGTGGGGATATATTGTCCCTCTGTCCGCACCCTTCCATGGCCACTGTCTATGGGCATGTATGTAGTCATTACAGGGGAGAAAGCTCTGTACCAACCAAACCAGGCAGAGACTTTCTCAGAATGGGATGGGATGATAAATTAAACAAGTCCAAAGCACAAGGCCACACAACAAACCGCAAACTAGTAAAAAACTAAGTTATTATTGCCTCACTTTGTGCTCACCAGTGGAACAAGAATGTGGGCTGGAGGAGGAGGAGGAGGGCAGAATGTGAAAACGCAAATCCCCAGAGATGCTCAAAGATTGCATGGAAATACGAACATCGTAAGTAGAACGTTTCTACACAATAAAACAAGTTTGATAAATTAATTTCGGATCCCATTTCACTTTCAACTGTCGGACTTGGGCTGATCTTGGGCTAAATAGGGCTTCCTGTAACAATAATAATGGGAAGAATACACAACGCAACAGACCCACCGCATTCATTGCTGGTTCGATTCTTTTAAAACTATGTGACAAGAGGAGAAAAAGAGGGAGAAGAAATTTGACTGGATTTATTTTAAACGGTTCTTCCTAGTTTATCCGAAATGCAAACTTTCTCTTTGGTCTTGTTTTTATTACATTTTAAAATTTCTTATTTCTTTCATTCGGAAGGGAAAGAATCTGGATTGTTTATTTTTCTCTCTCTTTTCGCTTTCTCTTTTCCTTGTCTTTCTCTGTTCTAGTTACGGGAACTCTAAAAAAAATCTGGGGAAAAATGTGACTATGATGATTGGGCTTTTCACAATTTTGGTGGTCGTTCACTATTGAAAATGTTGTAGAGTCAGATTTATACTCCGTGCTGGTATTGATTTGGTAATAACTTTCTACCGGATTGGTAGTAGTTTTGGTAAATTTTTCATTACGACAACATTACTAAATGATAATTCCCGTTTTTACCAGTGCCGGTAGAGTCACGTATGTATTCTGATCAGTAATGATTTAATACAAGTTTTTCAAGAGGGCATGCGTTCGCTTGGTGATAGACTCTCATCGAGCACGTTGTTCATGTTCCCACGTGGTAATTCCGCCAGTGGTGACATAGTATCACCATCCGGTAAAGTCACATATATATACTTGGTGATAATCCTGTGGTGAAATTTCTTAGAGTGTAGTTATGTATGTATGTAGACAGATGAAAGGTTGTAGAGTCGTGTGCCAGTTAGAGTCGTGCTCAACAAAGATACATTCGTTCGTTGGTGAAACGAAACCTCGCAGTGAAAGTTGTTAGATGAAACAAAATGTGAAATGAAAGCATTAAAACGTAATTCAAAATAAAGAAGATCACGTCACATCCTCCACGTCACACAGACAAGGAGAATGTTGAAGGATATGTACCCACAGTGGCCGCGGAAGCCGTGGGGACATTGACATTATAGAGGATAGGATAGAGAAATTAGCATAAGATGAGAAGATGATTAGGATATTGCATAATTGTGGGGACATTTCTTCTCTGTCCCAACCCCTCCGCGGCCACTGTATACCTACATACACATCATGCCACACCAGTTCAAAGAGAACATTCAAAAATTCAGCAGCTTTTGACTGTGAGATATTCATCTCTCTCTCTAAATCGTGAAGATTCATTGGTGAAAGTAGAATAAAACCAGTTTCTCCTCCTTATATCGTAACGTGTAAGATGTCCACAGTGGCCGCGGAAGGTGTGGGGACATCCCATTTTTGGCTAGGGAAGGTAGGGATTTGTATAAGATGGGAACATAGACTAAACGAGGGGACAATCTGTCCCCACACTTCCGCCGCCACTGCTATTGCATGTCTTATCTTCCCGTAGGAAATACGTACGTATGGCACCGTTTGCTGCATAATGCTCGTGCGGGAGGGAAAGCATGCATGCTTGAACGAACGAACCGTGGTGGTGGTGGGGGCCATTTTAGAAAGAAAGAAAGCAAGCTTGGAGAGAAATGGGTGCTGGATAAATTTTCCAGTGGCTGATTTTCTCCTCTGAAGAAAATCTTACGCATAGCGAGGAAGCATTTGCACGGAAAAGAATGGTTTATGGGTTTATTCCTTCCATACAACGGGGCACATACTCTTTTAATGAAATATTTCTCTCTTTCTTCTTCTGTGTGTTAAGCTCTGTTGGTTCTCCGAGCTGATCTGGGACTAAATGCCTTCATTTCATTTCGTTGGAGAAAGTTCATATACTTTTTACCCGCCGCCGGTCTTGGGCTAATCTAATGTTGGTGTTTTCGTTAATACGTCTTTGAGGATGTGATGATAATAGTCTGCCGAATGAGGGTTGGAGGAGTCTTCTTTTTCTTTCACGGCTCGTGGAGAAGAAGTGGTTCATTTACTTAGGGAAAAAGGAGCGTGTGTTGTATCTTCGTACCACTTTGTTTTGCATATTGCGACAGAATGACAGAATTTTGGGGATAAATGCATTGTTAAAAATGTGGTAGAATCAGATATATATTCAGTCCTGGGATTGATTTGGTAGCAACTTCCTACCGGATTGGTAGTATGTAGTGGTTTGTTTATGAGTGGTAAATTTTTCAGTAACACAAACCGTAATACCTGCTATTACCAATGTCATATAAGTATGCACACCTGTCGGTAATGATTTAATACCAGTTTTCTAAGAGTGTATATACTCCGTATTGGGATTGATTTGGTAATAAATTTCAACCTGATTGGTAGTATTTTTGTTCCGAGTGGTAAATTTTTCATTATGACAACATAACTAAACCGTAATATTCGTTATTACCGTGTCGGTAGAGTCATACATATAAATCTACTCCAGTCGGTAATAATTTAATACCAGTTTTCTAAGAGTGTATACAAAATACTGAATATAAATAAACATATTATTTATATTCAGTCCAATTTACTCTTGAAAAGATTGCAATAAGTGGGAAATAAACTGCTTAGTTTTTTATACCCGAACCTTCGTCGTCGTCGTCGCATGTAGGAAACCATTAATCAGAAACATTTATTTTTTTTCATGAAAACCTTGAACCACATAAATACATACATATATTTCTGTATGTACGGTATATTCGTCTGTGTGTATGCATGTATAACACAACCACAACCACACGAATTCTCTCCCAGCAATCAAACTTTTTTCATCAAAAACCTTGAGAGAAAGTATCATTCTTTTTCTACAAACCATTTAACGATTGCATTCTTAAAGCAAGCGAGCCATTGCAGTTGGAGCACCACAAGCAGTGACCGCGGAAGGCGTGGGGACATCTGGGGACATTTCCATTTTAGGGTAGTGGAGGGACGGGTTTATATAAGATGGGCAGATGATGGGGTACATCGAATAACCATGGGGACATTGTCCCTCTGTCTGCCCCCGTTCCGCGGCCACTGACCACAGCAAGAATACAACACGGGAAAGGATGTGGGTTAGGCATTGTTCCATTATACCAATAAAAACAGCTACGAGAAGAAGAAGAAGGCGATGCAATTTGTGGAGAAAGTCAGCCCAAAAAATCGTCCTTTTCAAAAGAGAAGAAGAATTCATACAGTGACTGACGTCGATTCTAAAAAAGAGAAAGGAAGAAAACGAGCAGCAAAACAACAACAAAAACGGAATAATAAGAACTCTTACGAAACTAAGGAGTTAAACTGTATAGATAAGCGCATATCGATATAAGGCAAGATCAGAGAATTTCTGAAGGATGAGAGATGCGCCGTTTGCTTTTGCCTGCATGGGCGGAAGACTGACACTGAACTGGACCCAGTAATCCAGATTTGGACGTTTTTCGAGGAAAAAACACACACCAGGCAGGAGACTAGACTTTTTGCCTTAGTTTTTTTTCAGTGGAAAAGAAGAAGAAAAAGAATATCTAATCCACATCAAGATTTTACTCGAGCTCTTCTCTCTCTCCTATCAACTATCAGATTCACGACGTAATTTTCTTTATACTAATAGCGCACGAAACGTTGGTTGCCAGGGTTCCGATTTTTTGCAGATTTGCTACACTTTTTGAAATGGAAAGTAAGAAACGTAAGAAATACGAGGTGCAAGAAACTGCAAGAAATATGTATGCGCCATCTAGCCACGTGCTACAGCAGCGGGAAGCCTTTCTTGCGCCTTGAATTTCTTGGTGAAAATAGTTGCAAATATCGCTTTCTTTCGGTTATTTCTTGCACTGCAAAAAAGTAAAAGCAAGAAATACGAGGTGCAAGAAACAGAGAAAGTGCAAGAAATATGCGCTATCTAGCCACGCGCCGTATGAACTATTCGCAGTGTGTCGGAAGTTTCTTGCACCTTGCATTTCTTGCAGGTCAACCTATTTTCCTGCATAAAACCCACTTTCTTCACCTTATTTCATCCAAGTGGTTATCCACTTTCACCCGAAACACTGTTCCTCCCAACAATACGTCCACTGCTGCTGTTCCTGCTGCTCCTCCTCCTATTCCGAGATTCCTCTCTTCTCCCTTCTCTCTTTCTCCCTGTCTGTCTAATATGAACAATTGTTTGAGGACCGAATACCAAAAAGAGAAGTAGGATTTGTTATTTTCGGACTGTTTTTCCTTCGACATTGACACACGAGGAGGAAGGAGTCCTAGAAAGGAAGAGGAGTGAATGGTGTGTGAGAACTGGAGGAAAGTTGGTTAGTGGGAGGGAGAGAAGTTGAAGACTTTAATGCCCCAATAAACCTCTAAAAGCTTGGGTCATTGGGATTCCTGATTCCGCGTACATTTCGGTCACTAGGTTTTAAGAGGTTTTCATTTCAGCTATTCGAGTAGGAAGCACGAGGAGTAATTGAAAAAAGAAAATTGAACATTATTTTCGCAAATAGAATTCCTCCCTTTTATGACGACGTTCCTTCGTCACATGACAATGCGGATTATTTTGCAGAGCAGAGAAGAGAAACGAAGATAGATAATGACTATTTAGTAGTTTGGAGAAACAAGAATATTTTTTTCGCATTGGTGATTTCGTCTAGAGCAATATTTGGCCAGGTCGTACTTTCTCCAGTATAGTTGTATCCAATGGCCGCGGAGGTGGGGGGACAGGGGGACAATGCGGATTATTTTACAGAGCTGAGAAACGAAACGCTGTGTTAGATAATGACTATTTAGTAGTTTGCAGAATATTTTTCACATTGGTGATGCTATATTTAGCTTACTGGTACTTTCTCCAGTGGCCGCGGAAGCGTTCGGACAGAGGACAATGTCCCCACAGTTATTCAATGTCCGCATCATCTCCCCATCTTATATAAACCCGTCCCTCCCCCCACCCTACAATGCTAATGTCCCACACCTTCCGCGGCCACTGATCACTGTATCAAAAGTCAAATCTCATTCCTTTCTTTCAGACTTTCACAAGTGGAAATTGAAACGTTGAAAAAACAAAGATTTTGAATTCTGATGTTTCCGATTCATTCATATCTTTATTTTATGTAGGCGTGGGAATCAAGCCGTACAAACTTACCCCTATTTCTCTGTAGTTATTCATGCATTTCCCGACTTTTTTTCACTTTCAGGAACAGACCCGTTATCTGGTTTGTTAGTCTGCTTCACTGAAAAAATCTACCTTTAACAATGGCCCCGAAGAAGAAGAGGAATCATACCTACCCAAATTTTTCCTCTCTCCTTTTTCTGATTGTAAAGTGTTCTTTGGATCGCGGACGTCAAAAGGGAACTGAATCTGAGCGGAAAAAGTGATAAATGATGCACAAAGCAAATCACGTTCTGCATTTGATATGTATAATAGATATGCTTCTTTGATCTATGGAAGTGAACGTGATGTTGATGCGGATCCTTGCCGTACTTTCTCCTGCTTTCTCTTTCTACCCTTTGGATGGAGGAGTCCCTTAATTATTCTTTTTCCTCATGCAGAGGAAATGAAATGAGACGAAATGAAGGGGAAAGAAAGAAACAAGTCCGTGTCATGAGTGAATTAATACGCTCTAATTTCAGAAAGTGAAGAAGCGGACATAACACGACAAGGACTAACGAACGAACGAGAGGAGAGAGGAGACCTTTCCTTGAGAGAGAAAGTGATGCCTTTGTCTGAGAGGACGAGGACGAGGACTATTGTACATCGCGTGGAGGGGATGTACAAATATTATGTAGGGAAAAAAGTGGGTGACTGATTTTGGGTCGCTAATCTTATGTACAGGGAGTACCCAAAAGTATGGGTTATTTGCATATTTGTAATTTGGATATGATTCTATGCACTTAGACCTTTGAAACTCTGCAGATAGGCGATAGGATCAACTCTTTGGCGAATAATTCCACATCGCCGATTTTTAAGGTCACCGACGGGTCAAAGGTCAGAATTTTTTAGCACTTCGAAATGAGAGGTCAAATTTAAACCTTTTTAAATATTTTTTTTGACTTTCCAATATTTTTTATTGGGTGTGAAAAGGCCTCATGAAAAAAAGGAGCCATCGTACGACCGTGTACGATTTTTTTTCACGCCACAGGAATTTTTCGCCAAAAATCGCGACCGCGTCGAAATATACAAAAGCATATGCACTTTTGGATCGGAAACGGGTTTTCTAAGAATCGCCGTTTTTTACAACGTAATATCTGCCCGTTCCCCCCAATTCCTTTCGTCTCAATGTAATTTGTGACTGGAATGCCCAATCTAATTATTCTTCCGAGTGCATGACAGCCAACCTCCTTGGCGAATGAAGGCGTCCGCTTCGTAGTCGGTATTGTGTGTCGATTTATATTTTTGTACGTACTCTCCTTCTCGCCTCGCCTCGACATTGTCTTATGCTAATTTAGTCAAGAGTTATGCAATATAAAAGCTTTACGTTCGGGAGAAAGTAGCAGGATACTTTCACTTCATGAAGCCAGCGACATTTCAAATGCGCCTGCTGTACAGGACATAAAATGAATTATTAATTGTTCCCAGATATTTTCATTTTGATGAAAATTTAATTATTCATTTTTTCTTCATCCTACTCAAAATGTTTTTAGTGCTAAAAATGCTGTCCTGAATTTTACGAATTCTTAGAATCGAAAGCATTCACATTTTCGAATCAAACAAATGTTCCGAATTGAAACTATTTTGCGGAGAAATGTCAGCCGCTCAAAAGTTGGGTAACAACCTTTCACCCCCTTTCGAGTTTGACAACCGCAAATAGTTTGATGTTCGTGGTGGTGGTGGCATCATTTCGTTCGTTTCACAATGTGTGTGTGGCAAATAGATACGAGTTTCGGCTGGAATGTGGCTGCCTGGTAATTTGTAAGTGGAGAAAGTTAAATATTTTTGCAGGCAGGTATAGCCACTCGTAAATCATGAATGAGTCGGATAAAGTGCACGTTTCGGGGGAAATGAATGCTCATCGGGGAGAGATAATTAAATATTAAAATGTTAAAATGAATCAACCTACATTTGGATTTTCGAAATGTATACATACATATTTTCAGAACTAAATATCAGGGGTGGGCAAGATACTGGGCCAGAATACTGTATTTTGTGCCCAGTTTTTTCAAGGGTTAGGATTTTCAGGGCAGTTGTATCCATAAAACGACAAGAATCTGCTTGGAGAACGCAACAATTTTACGAAAATAAAGGTTTCGTGAAAATTTTAACTTTTTATCCTTGTCAAAACACTTATTTTTTTAAATCGTGAAAACAATAAATATTGACTCGGATAGAAAGTACATTTATTCAGAAAACCAGTATTTTCGACTGATTGTTACTTTCTCAATGTAGATTTTCGTCTTTTTGTGGATGTAACAGCCCTGGAAACCCAAATCCTGGAAAGAAAATGGCTCAAAAATACTGCAGTATTTTTCTTTCTTTTTCTTTTGTGTAAATACATGTATTTACACAAAGTGTTTAGCCCAACCCTGCTGTACATACTCTTTTCACCGGACGGAAAGTACTGATACCTGACCATAATTAAGTGCAGAGTCCATCATTATCCTGCCTTAATCGACACACCAGCCAGGAACGGGATTCATGTGCGAAAAATAAAATAAAGTTGGCAGCAGCCTTGGAGAAGGACAATGATGATGATGATGACATTTGGTCATAAAGCAACGCGAGTAAAGAACAAGACAACCCGTCGTATGTACGTTGGAGTCGAGTTTGGAAGATAAGACCAAAACCATTTTGGCCCAACCCGGCTAATTTTTTATCTTTTCTGCTCAAACTATTGCACTCTCATATTATCATTCCAACCCACTTATCAGAATACATTTTCGTTTCGCATTCATTCAAACAATTCGCATTTCTCAGGCGGCAGAGAAATCTAAAGGAGAAAGGAGAAAGCAGTGCTTCATTTTTTGCGGGTTTGCAATTTTCTTGCAATGGAAAGCCTTAAATGCAAGTAATGCAAGGTGCAAGAAACTGGGAGAAAGTTGAACAAATATGCGCCGTCTAGCCAAGCGCCATATGAAGCATCGCGGTGGAAAGTATTTTCTTGCACCTTGCATTTCTTGCAGATCAAAATTCTTGCAAAAACCGCTTTTTTGCCCTTATTTCTTGCAAGTGGTGATCTACTTTCACCCGAAACACTGTTAAGAGAGTCTGCTTTTCATAATATTCTTCACCACACTGTCAACCATGTTATACATCTAGCTGACAAAAGCCATCAAGGTATGTGCAATTTCTTTGTCGACTTTCTCCCAAAAACGTTCTTTAGTACTTTAGTCCATTTGTTCGGAAAGGAAATGGAGTTGTTCGTACATGTGGTCATATGTCATACGAATGTTTGCTTGGTTGTACATTGATTCTGTTAAAAGTTGTCCCACTTTTGTTGTTGGGATTTTCTCCTCTGACAGCGCAACATTGTTACACATTTATATAATCCTTTTTTTCTTGTTTATGGTATTACATAACAGCTCGAGAGAAGGTCACTACTACTACTGATGCAGGATACCATGTGTATGTATCTAGTGCATGCGAGTGTTTCGTTTTTTGCAGGCTTGCTACATTTCTTGCACTTAAAAGCAAAAAATGTGAGGTGCAGTGCAAAAAGGTGCAAGAAACTGGGAGAAAGTGCAAGAAATGTGCGCCATCTAGCCATGCGCCGTATGAAGTGTAACGGCGGGAAGTAGTTTCTTGCGCCTCGCATTTCTTGCAGGTCAAAATATTTCCCTGCAAGAAACCACTTTCTCCCCCTTATTTCTTGCATCCTATTATCTACTTTCACCCGAAACCCTTCCACCTACTATCAACGTACATATGTATCCTTGAAATAATGTCACCGTGTGTATGAAGTAAAATATACTGTACTGCCAATTGCTTCGGAGAGAAAGCGATGCTTTCTAGAGTGGAAGAAAGTAAAGTAAAGTAGGTAAGAGCGAGTAATTTCACTTCCACTCTAGTTGAGCTGCTGGCAGCCGTCTGCCTACGATATACTTATCCATCTCTCTCTCTCTCTCTCTCTCACTCACTCACCAATCTAGCGAGTGGAGCTTAACGAGCAAAAAAGCAGAGAGAATTAACTCTAATGGAGTTGACTGTTTGTTCACTGAAATCCCTAAAGACAATCATTACCCAATTAGAATTAGATGCTTATTTACCCTAAACAATTAGAATTCAATTCTGCTGATGGCTTCACTCACAGGACTCTAATGGCATGGCGGCTGGGAAGCGAGTACTATTACTGAAGGAGAAGAAGAGATAGGAGTGAAAGTCATGTTGGTTCAAAATTGCTCAACTTCACTTCTTGATTGTCACATAACCATTATATTGTCTTTCTCTACGGTCTCAATTGAATGGGACGTGGTATTCTGTGCATTTCTATGGGTCGGTGGTTATACCAAGTTTGTTCCCATGCTCTAAATTCAGAAACTAACTAAGAATAGAGGTCGACCAGCGTATGCGCTCCGATTTTGACGAAAAATTGTGCCAATCGATAGCAGATTTAATTAATGTGAAATTTGCAAAAGACACGATCTCCTGATGGGCACGCTGGGTTGAGGTTTTTTGCAATCCGAAGAGGATAAAACGCACAGTAAGTTTGGAAAGTGTAAAATTTGCCAACTTTAGGGCACGTTTTCTCCTCTTCGGATGCAAATATCTCGGCGAAACGTGCCCATTGGGAGATCGTGTCTTTTGCAAATTTCATACCAATTAAATATGTAGCCGATTGATACTATGGTTTGTTCTTTTGATTTGGAGACTTTTTTGGTAAATTTATAATTTTCTGGTAAATTATATGTCCATTAAAAAATACTTTTATTATCAAATACCTTGCAATTTTTTGAACCAATTGCTGAAAACATCAACGAACGGGTTTTTGTCATCTTAAATTTTAAATAGTTATCATACACGACAAAATTGCAAAATGAAAAACGACCCTCTTAATAAGATAAACAAACTATAATTTGTTAAAAATCTGTCCCTATACTCTGGGAGACCTCGATTCTAAGTATGTTGTTGTGTATGAACCACTTTCTCCTCAAAATTATATTTAGCCAAAAGGAGAAAGTTAGCTAGCGCTAATGTGCACTTTGATTTGTTAAGTTTCGGAATATTATTATTATTATTATTCCTAATAATTCTCTCTTTTGTCTCTTCTCCACCTTCCTGCTTCTCATTAACCCAGAAACACAAACTTGTGGTAATTTCTTGATATATTATTTGTTTTTCAATTGCATGTCTTCTCTCTCTCTGTAGTGTTTTCCCGCAAACAAAGAAAGTCGTCCGAGTCAGTGAGTGCCAACTTAGCTCAACTCAATGGATCGAAAATTGAAGACTCTGAGTCTGAAAGAAAACAATGGGCTGGGGAGGATTCCACAGAGGAACGAGACGACAAGTTCGAGAACAATTGACTCTTTTGTTAAAGAGCGAAGCTCAGCTCGAAGGAAACTTTTCTTGGTTTTAGTCTGACATGGACTTTCACCAGGACATCATATCATCCTCTTCTCCAGTGGCCGCGGAGGCTGTGGGGACATCTGGGGACATTCACATGATAGGATAGAGGAGAGAGGGGTTTACATAAGATGGGGACATCGAACAACCGTGGGGACATTGTCCCTCTGTCTGTCCGCACCCTTCCGCGGTCACTGTCCTTCTCTTCGTCTCCCTTCTATTATCATCATCAAGTCGACTCGATAATATATATAAGAGAGTGGAATGAGTGGATGGACTAAAACTGTCGTCATGTCATGTCGATGATGCCACCGTCGTGGGTACAAGTCAGGCACTGTTGCACTCTTAGAAGGACAGGAATTAAATAGTACCAAACTGTGGTCATATAAAACTCTGCGAAAATGGTAGTGATTAGTAATACTGTGTAGTATTTAATTGCTAAAAAAAGGACGCAAACCATGTTCAACCCAGATTATTTTTGACTTCATTAGTTTTAAAGTGAAACTCTTTAGAAACAACATTTAGCACGGGAATTGCGCAAGTACGAAAAATTCAGCAAGGTTTAAGAGGCACAAGTTCACGAGAATGCTCAGTTTTCCAGAGTGATTTATAGCTTGTGGCAGCACTTGCGTATTTTCGCGAACTTGTGGCGCCTAAGAGTTGCTGAATTTTTCGCAAGTGCTTCTAAATATTGTTTCTAAAGAGTTTCTCTTTCAAACCAACATAATACAAAAATAATCTGGGTTGAACATGGTTTGAGCACCTAAGTTTTACCATAGCAAATTTGTACAGACCGGGTAGGAATTTTTTAATATCAATCGGTAGCAAGTTTACTACCGAGAAATCAATACTTGCGTGATTATACTAGACTTTTACCAGTGTGTGGTAGGGAATCACCCACGGCTTCAACTTGGAGTTGGCCAAGAACGAAAAAACTATAAAATGGAGTAATGAAATCATTTACTTTGGTTTCGTTTAGATCTTGTGGTGGATACCGGACTCCCCGGCTCGATCAGCGTGGGGACGCTTATTCCGTCCCGAGAATAAAAAGATATTGCAATCGCAGGATGCAATAATGCCACCACTAAACACAACTTTCCCCCTTCCTGCAAAAAATCGGACGACTTGGTTGGATGCTTTCTCCGTGATGTCAGACAAGCCATGATTTTATAAACATTCAGCCTCTCGTACTTATTAGTCGTTGCTAACTTGGGATATTTTTTTGTCTGTCTACACTCTTAGAAAATTGGTATTAAAATAATACCAAATGGTAAACAAAGTGGTATTGCTAAGTACTTACTTAATACCGTGTAGTAATACCTCTATATTGATTCAGTAATGCGGTGTAGTAACAGCTCGGTATTACAATTTTATCATATCAGTAGTAGCAAATTTTTACTGAATGGTATAATTTTTATACCAAGCAGTAGCAACTTTAATACTGAGAATTCAATATATACGTGGCTATACCAGATTTCTAACAATGTGGTAGAGCTGGGGGGCTGGTAATAAGGGGCATTATCGTTCAGTAATGTTGTGATAATAAAAATTTACCAGTCAGAAACAAACTACTACTAGTCCGGTAATAACTTATTACCAAATCAATACCAGTACGGAATATATATGTAAATATATCATATTTTTAACAGTGCAGGATTTTTACTTGGTTGCGTAACAGTTGACATTTATAAAGTTTTACTTTCTCCCAACTTTCCCCTCTGGTTGCTTCTTCAACCCGAATGAATGAATGAAATTATAAAAAGCAGGATTGGATTATTTTTACATCTTTTGTGCAATTTTTTGTCATTTTTTTAAACGACTGTGGCAGGAAGGGAAACTTTATAAAGACAAGAGAGGAAACTTTCCACATTAGTTTCAGTTCTCGTCCAAAGCGGAAATGTGCATCACAACATTTATTAATAATATAGAACACACATATCGCAATATGCATATTACAACGTCATCATCCTGGCTAAGGGATATTTTTGTAGTAATATTGCAACACTCACAATGCGAGTGCAAACCATGTTCAACCCAGACTCATTTTTGACCATGATGGAGTAACTCCTCAGAAACAACATTTGGCGCGGCACTTGCAGAAATACGAAAAATTCTGCAAGTTTTGAGCGCCGCAAGTTCGCGAAAACGCCCATGGTTAGTATTTTTTATAATTACCATTGACTATTTCTTGAATAAGAAACAAATGCAAAAACTGATCGAATTTTAATGCACAGACCATAACTGTTGCTGCAAAGCACAGATTCCGCTGTAAAACGAGCGTTTTCGCGAACTTGCAAAACTTGCAAAATTTTTAACATCTGTCCAAATGCCACCCTAAATGTTTCTAAAATATCGTTCGTTTAAACTAACATCAAAAAATAATCTGGGTTGAACTCGGTTTGCGTCCCCATTAGCAGTGGTTTCTGGAATGCGCTTGCATGTGTGAATGATACCCCGTCTTATATTCTTCCGGTTCTTTTGTAATGCAAAAATTAGAACGTGGGAGGACAGCGGAGCAGTTGTGGGCGAGAGCCTCATCGTCGTCGCAATTAATAAATGTGGGCGCACGGCGTGGCAGATTAATTGGCCTCCTTAAGTCGAGAATAAGCTCGTTTCTATTCATAATAAAATTTCAGATCCAATTATCCTGTCAGCTCTTGGGTATCTCTCCTTCTTCTATCCGCCGGCCTTGCTTTCTTTTCCCTCGAAAGATGCTGCAATGCATTTGTTGAACAGTGGCCGCGGAAGGGTAGGGACAGAGGGGCAGTGTTCCCACGGTTATGCATAATCTGTATATAAACTCCCCCTACCCTACCCTACAATTTTTATGTCCCCACGGCTTCCGCGGCCACTGGTGATGAGCGACATTTAGAAAATGTTTATGTTTATGTTATGTCATTTGTCTTTCGTTAAGGAACATTGATTAATTAAATATTGATAATCTTTATCATTATTTTAGCCCAACAGGAAAGTTTTGATTAATCATTTCTTACATACTTGCTTTCTAACCGTAATTATTTTTTCGTGCTGCTACATAAACGAGGAACGTCTTATTATCTAATTAACATGAATAATAATTTAGTTCGTGGTGGAGAAAGTAAATTAGAAAAATTATGGTTTTTAAGACACGGTTCATTAATTAAGAATAATTTAACAGTTCACACAGAACTGAATGACTCATCGTCAAAATCAGCAAATTTTTTGTTGTCATTTCTTGTCATTTCATTGTCATAATCATTTCTCCGCTCTGGGAACTTATTTTAAAATTCTGGACTACAAAATTTGTAGAGCAGGTCATTCCCAATTTTAAAAAAAATATACACTCCAAATTTTGACACTTTTTGAAGCAGAAGATCACAAGAAGTCTTGGAACTTATAGAAAAATCAGCTTAAAAAACTCACAACCATATTTTATTAATCAACTTACTAGCTAAAAATTTGCCTTCAGAATTTTAAAATAAATTTCCATCGCAGAGAAATGATTAAAATGTGCTGATTTTGACGATTTTGATTCATCGATTCATACATTATTCCAGAAAAATGATGAAATGAGACCTTATCAAAATTCTGTATTTCTAAATCCGTACAAATTTTAATTTTCACCATTCCTGCATTTTTTTTCTTAACTCCCCGATTACTCCAATTTACCGCATGGATTAACTAATCAAGGAATAAATCTCTGTTGCGATCATGTTGCTAAAGGAAAAACATGCAAAATAAGGTTAAGGACTTTACGCTTGGTTTCTCAAGGAGAGAATTATGCATATTTTGTTATGGATATATACAAAACAGGGAATATGACTGGGCGACTATTAGTCTTATTATTTCTGCTATCAAATCGTGGATCCCGGTATCAATTTCCTTCCTGCTTAATGGCACAAATCCTTTGAATTTGAGGAATCTTGCCAACTTCATCTAAAAGCTAAAAGTTTGAATTTGGCATCCTAATCAGAACGGAGGAGGAGGGAGACCGTCTTGCTGAACGAAGCATTTAAATGCGTTATCAACTTGGAGAAAGTGCTCACATCTCAGCATTTAGCTGGGCTTTATCCTTCAAATAAACTTGGTCTGGCCGGGCTGACAGTAAGGACGGATCAGAGGTCGGGTATGTATTTATTTTCAAGTTTTTTATTTGATGACGAATGACAGTCAAACTTTGTCGGAGTGTTGGCTAACTTTCAGAGAGGTCAAAAAATTTGAAAGTATTTTTTTACATATTGGAAAAAAATTAATTTTCAGACTTATAAATATTTTCGGGATTACTAGTATTTCAAAAATGCTTAAATATTTTAGACATTTTTTGAAATACGTATATTTTGTAAATATTTATTCGACCACGAAGAACCGAAGAACCAACCTATCATTACAGTTATAAATACAAATTTTGCGAAAATTCATATTTCGGCGTTTTATCGTACATATTTCGTAAAGATTTTGGCATTTTATAAAAATGCATATTTCGTATGTTTTTTTTTCGTTCATACATATTTCGTAAATATTTTTGGCGTTTTTTCTTACATATTTTATAAATATTTTGACATTTTTTGATATTTATTTCGTAAATATTTTGCATTTTTTTCGTACATATTTCCTAATTATTTTGATATTTTTTAAAAGTATTAACCACATTTTTGCGATTCCCCTTAAATACATAGCCGCCCTCTGGTACTTATATAACCAGCAAGCAGAAGACGGCAGACCGAACTATGTTCCACAATTCCATACTAAAAATGACTAGATTTTGCTCCTCTTCTGCCCAGGTTCTGAAAATTAGTCGGAGAAGAAAGTATTTAAATTTAATGGCTTATTACACTCTTCGCCTCTCCTTCTCGGTGGCTGGCTGGCTGGTGAGACCATCAGGATGGAACTAATTCATGCTGAATTAGCTCAAAATGTTGTACACCAAATCGATAAAGAATAAAAATGCCATTAACTTTCGATCTTGTGAAAGTGGTTCGTTCGGGTTATTAAGCCGGGTTTTTCAAACCCAATTAAGAAATACCTGTTTAATCAATTTTCTCACACCGATTATATAAACGTCGTAAAAAAGAGGGACTTAGGTATATTTTTGGTGGAGAAAAACTTGAGAAACGAATTAATTTCTGTGGAATTTCGAAAAAATTGCGACCTTCTCTGAAGAGATTGGTGCACTCTAAAAAACTGGTAATAAATGACCGGAGTGCATATATGACACTACCGAGACGGTAATAATAACGTGAATTACCGTTTATTAATGTTGTGGTAACGAAAAATTTACTACAACAGCACTAATCTCAGAAACAAATTACTACCAATCCGGCAGAAAATTATTACTAAATTCTAATAACACTCTTACAAAACTGATATTACAACATTACTGACCGGGGTGTATCTATATATGACTTGACCGGCACGGTAATAACGAGCATTACCGTTAAGTAATGTTGCCGTAACGAGAAATTTACGACTCAGAAACAAACTACCACCAACCCGGTAGAAAATTATTACCAAGTCAATACTAATACGGAGTAGATAAGTGACTCTACCAGATTTTTAAGTGTGCAATTTTAAGAAACCAATAAATTCCTCTGCGTATCGGAATTTCGAAAAGATTGCATAATTTTGATGGGTTGATGAATAAAGAGAAATAAATAAGATGATTTTCCCTCCGTGCAAGGCAGATTAGTTTCAAAAAACTTGGTTAGTTATGATTTCCAGTTTGGCCACGTCCTTTGCTGACTCGAGTCTCTCTGACAAACCTCAAGAGTAAAGGTTACATCAACAATTTCACCGTGCAACCAAGTTTTGTAGGAATGCCAAACATTACTTTCTCACTTTGTTCTCCTGCTTCTTCTTTCGTGCCCTAGATACCTGTCCTTCATCCAATGCCCACGAACAGGATGGGCCAGCAAGTAAGTAAAGAAATCTCCGAAAGTCTGAACTTTAGACCTCTCTCCTATTTTATGGATTAGATCAGACCATTCGGAACACAAACTGTGATGAATGAACGTGATTCTCACTGGTGGTGGGAGTAGCAGGAGTAGAACGTTATATACAGTGTTTCGGGTGAAAGTTACAATTTGTGAGAAATAACGGGGAGAAAGTGATTTCTTGCAGGGAAATATTTTGACCTGCAAGAAATGCAGGGTGCAAGAAACTACGTCCCGTTGCTATACTTCATACGACGCGTGGCTAGGTGGCGCACATTTCTTGCACTTTCTCCCAGTTTCTTGCACCTCGCATTTCTTGCGTTTCTTTAATTGCGGTGCAAGAAATGACGGGAAGAAAGTGGTTTCTTTGCAGGCTACTTTCACCTGCAAGAAATTCAAGGTGCAAGAAACTACGCCCCGTCACTGTACTTAATTTAGCACGTGGCTAGATGGCGCATGTTTCTCGCAATTTCTTGCACCTCACATTTCTTCCTTTCCACTGCAAGAAATGTAGCCCACCCGCCACAAAAGAAACACTACTTGTACACACATACCTCGCAGAAATACTTACTTGGTGGTGGACCAACTTGTGAACTCGACACATACATATTTTACCACTGATTCCTCCACCACTACCCACGCCAAAGATGGAAATGGTTCTTGTCAGAATCCAGATTGAACAAGGGCTCCAAATCTCCACACGCGGTGGCTCATCTTCTTCTTCTTACCTCCTCCTCCTCCTCCTTGTAGTGGTGGTGAAAGTAAGAGAAAGCGAGTCTGTTGACCAGTAGCCACCAGTTATTTGTTACTACACACAAACCTGAGGCATTTGTCGGAAAGAAAGGAACGAGTTTGGTGGTGTAATAAGTACTGAATGAAAGAATGAATGAAGGGATTAGTGAGCCTGGACCGGACCAGCACATGTTTTCCCCACAAAAAAAGAGAAAGAAACGAAGGCTTACTTTCTATCGAGAAGTTTCTCATCCATCTTGTCTCACTCGTTGGATGACCTTCTCATTTATTTGTTGCTCGATGATAATGGTATGACACTCTTGTTGCGTAACGGTCTATTGTTAGAGAGGTCTGTATCGACCAGCGTGTATGTAATAAAGTGGGTAAAATTAGATGAGTTATTAAATTGCCAGTGGCTACGGAAAGGTGGGGACAGAGGGACAATGGCTCTACGGTTATGCGATGTCTGTATCATCTTCTTATGTTATATAAACCTGTCCATTCACTATCCTACAATGTTAACCTCTTAACACACAGATTTGTGTAGTATTTTATTTTCCTCTGAGGACGAAATATGTAAATTTGTGTACTGCATAAATTACCCTGACAACAAAAATTTCTTAAAAAAAGTATTTCTTTGGTATTGTGTGAAAAATTCGATGTAAACAGTTGATTTTTTCTTCTCAAATTTGGAATTTTTCCGTATACGAACCAATGTTAAAACTGGATTTTCCTATTTTTCGTAAAAAACTCAAAAATTTATAAACTGGTCGAAAATTTTAATTTGTTGCTATCATATTTATGTAATTTTGAAATCAACATCGTACCGAAGGGAAATTTGATTAAAAAAACCTGTAGTACGAAAGAGGTTGATGTCCCCACGGCTTCCGCGGCCACTGGTTATTGCATCCCACGTGAGGCGAACAACCCAGCAGGAAAGAAAATTAGTCAGGCAGGAATAAAAAATCGGTGCTGTATATTTTAATGAACGCCAATTTATTTTAGTGTCATTCCCCATCGGAGAAAGTACTTTGGTTGAAAAATGTTAAATCTCAGTGACATTTCGGGTCGGAATCTGGTAGGAAGTTCATGTTCATCCCGGTGCGTCTTTTTTTGTGAGATTGATTCATAGCGACGGTGTTGCGTTTAGGAGTAATAAGGTAGTTTCAGCCTCGTTGGTTGTTGGGTCTTCTGAAGAGAATTACGATTGTAATAAAAAAAGCGGTATTAGTTCCGAGTATAGCTTAATATCTCTACTGAACCGCGAAATCAATAAACCGATGTGGATGATGTGATGTCAAATGTACAAGGATAAGCACGTTAACGGCCAATATATTCTCTCTGTAAAGATATTATTATTATAGGGGGTAGTTATTAAAGGGGAGAAAGCGCTTTATATGATCGTTATGTCTGTCTGTCCGTTGGTCTGTCTGTCTGTTGGTGTGATAGTTCGTGAATGCAACAACATACAGACTCAAAACTTTGAACGAAAGGTGAAGATCTGATTCGAATTTTGAGCGCCAAAGGTCAAAAAAGATCACAGTCAAAAAGTATCTAGATATATATCAATTTAATAGAAAAATTTAAGCCCGAATTCAATGATGAACTTCATTTTCACCTCAAAGGTCACGAAAGGTCACAAAAGGTCACCAATTCTTAAATTTCATACACATATCACAAATTTCAAAGCACTTTAGACGCATACATTTTAACATAGATTTTCGACCAGCAGAAACAATATGATCTTCATTTTGCCGTATCACACTGATTTCACCCATTTGCTACATTTCGTTTCCAACGGTTTATCATTCCCAAAGTAAAGTTTGCATTGGTTATCCTATGCCCAAGTGACGTTTATCCAGCATGTTAACTACACCCAGAACCCTCCCCCACCACAAACGCACAGATGTTGGTTAGTTGGTTGATGATGGATATTATATTATGAATTCTAAAGTGATGATATTATCACGGTAAATCATTAAGAAACGGATTATGAGAAATGTGAGGACACCGACCAAGTAGTGAATCGTTCTAAAAAGAGATCATCTCAGGAATGAGAGCGCTTATTGCAATATTATTGGGAAAATATGAGGCGTGATTTATCTACAGTCATAAAAATGATGAGTGTTTTCTCCTTTGAGTCAAGACTCCAGAAGACTTTATGGATTGGATTGGAACGCTTCTTGTGCTCGAAAACTGGCTCAAGTAGTTGCACTGCATCTCTACCAACAACCTGTAATAAGAGGGAAAGTAAGTGAGAGTATATATTTGGAGTGGATGTGAACAGTGGCCGCGGAAGCGTGGGGGGGCAGAGGGAAGATGTTGGACACGGTTATTTGATGTCCTTATCATCCGCCTATGTTATATAACCCCTCCCACCCATATCCTACAATATTAAACCGTCTGGACAACGGAATACGAATATTTGTGCTGCATAAATTGCGTGACATCAAAATTTCTCAAAAAAGAGTATTTCATTGGTATTTCGTGGAAAACTGATGATAAAAACTAGATTTTTTCGACATTTTTCTTCTCAAATTTTGGAACTTTCCCTATACCGAGCAATGTTAAAAAGTGGATTTTTCATGTTTTTTTATTTTAAAAATTCAAAATTGGAAACTGTTGAATCTTTTAATTCGTTGCTATCAGGAAATCAATATCGTACCGAGGGGAAATTTTATAAACAAATTGGTCGTAGGAAAGTTTTAATGCCCCAGATGTCCCCCTACTTCCGAGGCCACTGTGTGTGAACAGGCCGTAGAAAAATATGGGCCAAGTCTCTGAACCAGTGTGCCCACCAGTATTTTACAGAATAAAACATTATTCTTCTTCTACTAACCCAGTTTCCCCAAGACAACACGCTGCGTTATGCAACTCGGTGAAAGTTATGGTTTCTACTGAAGGGTTCCTTTCCTACCTTGTGTTGCAATGAGTACCTGATGTATACCCGGACTGTGTACATCGTAAACATCTTTCCTATGCCATAAATACATCTCTACGTCACTTCAAAGGAGAGAAATTCTATACGGCACGTTATACAACATTATTTCTCCAATCATCACACGCCCAGACGGGTTGGCCTTGAGGGAATTAAATCAATTAATCATACTTCGTGTCTCAAATTTGAAAATGTTGGTGAAGCTTTCACTCCAAGAGAAAGTGACTTTCATCCAGTGCAGTCGGGAAATAGTCTCAAATTTGAAAATGTTTTCTTCTCCAGCAGCTTTCTCCCCAAGAGAAAGTGACAAAATCATCCACTGCGGTCGATGTATGGCAAAATATCAAAGTTTAAAGAGTCATTCGACCCAACAGTCAATGTCCGATGGTCCAATCACGGTCAAGAGTTGGGGTCCAGCAGGCCAATAAATATAGACCGAATTGTCCACAAACCTGACCATAAAGGATAAATGCTCGTCTCTTGGTGTAGTAAAAGTACGAATTGGTCTCTGTGTGTACAGGCTTTACCCACCTATACCCAGTGGCCGCGGAAGCATGGGTGGGGACGGAGGGACAATTTCCCCATAATCTCCCAATGTTACATAAACCCCTCCCTCCCGTACCCTACAATATTATGGTCTGTGCATAAAAATTAGACCCTTTTCGTATATATTTTTTACACAAAAAAGGGCATAACTATAAAATTCCAACCATACTGTCCCCACAGCTTCCGCGGCCACTGCCTATACCAATCGTGTCCTTCCTTGCGCTGTGTGCTGTGCCATGCTCCATAAACCCACACCCACTATACGGCACCCATACATATGTAACTTTTTCCCCATTGAACGGACCGTGTTTTTGCCGCTTTCACCTTTGCCCAGTTTGGTCCATGCACCTTGTGGAAATGCTAGCTTGAGGTTTAATCGAGTGTAAATCTTGCCGTCTGTCAGAGTTCCGACACAGTTGTCGGTCTTGATGGCTTTCACCCGGACATTTTTAATGTGCTGTAATGCAATCTCACTCCAACCACCAGCCAACACTGTATGGAGCAAGGAATAACTTAGAGGTGATATGTAATGTCCCACATTTACACAATGGCTCGACTCGACCCGTGGGTTTTATTACTGGAATCCGTGCTTTCTCCGGAGCTCAGTGTGAATTCAATTCTGCTGCCGTGTCGTAATTTGGTTGCTGCATGGAGACCCTACCGAGATTTAGGTATGAGCATGGACAGTGGCCGCGGAAGCCGTGGGGACATCGGGGGATATAAACATTGTAGGATAGGGGAGGGCGGGGTTTATATAAATACGATGGGGAGATGATGGGGACATCGAATAACCGAGGGGACATTGTCCACACCCTTCCGCGGCCACTGCATACTAAGTCAACATGGCCGATTTTAGGGCAAATGCCCCCTTCCTCACTCACCACTGGCCACGTTCTACGTTTGACATGAGGCAGACTAATGTCATGTAGAGCAATGTGTGAAGACGCGTGGTGATGATAAGCTGCCCGACCGAGTTGATGTGGAAGTAATGTGATAAAGGTGAAGCATTTGCCACTAGGAAAGTACGAAAAAACCGTTTCGTGAGACACTTTTGCAGATTTTTTTTCACGTCTTGTGCGAGGCGTTTGTGCAATTTATGTTGATAGATCATATTATCCTGGAGCTTATTTGATTATAAGAGTGGAGAAAGAAAGGTGGAGAGAAACACGGGTACTTTTTTAGTTGAGTGTATGTACCGTTCCTATTTTCGTGGAGAAAAAAAGATTTTGCAACAAGTAACGTATGAATACAGTGGCCGCGGAAGCATGCATGGGGACAGAGGGACAATGTCCCCACGGTTATTTGATGTCCGCATCATCTGCCCATGTTATATAAACCCTTACCTTCCCTATCCTACAATGGTAATGTCCCCACGGCTTCCGCGGCCACTGTATGTATAGGCTACATGGTGATGACAGTGGCCGCGGAAGCATGGGGACAGAGGGACAATGTCCCCACGGTTGTTCGATGTCATCTGTCCATGTTATATAAACCCCTGCCTCCCCGATCCTACAAGGCTAGCGTCCCCCGATGTCCCCACAGCTTCCGCGGCCACTGAACGTATGTACCAAGTCCCGACAGACTTTCCCCGTCAGACAGACGCATAACTAGTTCCGTTATGAAAGGCTGCAGAAAATCGAATTGTCTCAAAATTCTTAAAAATTTAACCAGTTTGAAGTCATGAATTTTACGAGAATCTCCGACCGGTTGGGATATTCATCAGGTCTCATTTTTTTCCTGAAAGAATGGGATGAACATCTTTTCGAGATTTAATTTAATAATGTTACGGAGAAAGAAAGGCCCCTCTTCAAAAATGCATGTTGATTCTGATCTCGAGAATGAGGAGGAAGGAAGGAAGGAGGGTGCAGTGGACAGTGCCCGCGGAAGGGTGGGAACATATGGGCAATGTTTCGACGGTGATTCGATGTCCGCATGTTATATAAACCCCTCCTCCCCCATCCTACAATGTTAATGTCCCCCAGATGTCCCCACGCCTTCCGCGGCTACTTCCAGTGGAATGAGGAAGGTTTTAGGGAGAGCCAAACTGAGGAAATGAGTTCACTTTATTTTCATTTCTTTTCCTCCTTCGTCTCATTTATATTCTGGAATCTGTTGAATATTATTACGTCTTCGTCTTATTCATCCTCTTCTCCGTGGAGGACCACACCCATTCAAGTGCTTGTTACGAGAATGTGAAGATATGTAACCGGACTGCTGCGATTCAACATTTTTGTCTTTGCAAATAGAATTTAAGGAAAAGCTGAATAACCTTAAGATACATGTAGACAAACCGAAAATACTTCTTATTCGGGCCATGTGGACATACGTATTTTCAGTGTTTCGCTTCTTGCGGGTGGCTGAATTTGTTGCAGGGGAAAGCAAGAAACGCAAGAAATCCGAGGTGCAAGAAACTGAGAGAAAGTGCAAGAAATAAGCGCCATCTAGCCACTCGCCGTATGAAATACAGCTGCAGACCATAGTTTCTTGCACCTTGCATTTCTCCCAGGTCAAAATATTTCCCTGCAAGAAACCACTTTCTCCCCGCTATTTCTTGCAAGTGGTTACTTTCACCCGGAACACTGCCGATTTTCTTACGCAATGCTTTCCCCTCAAAGTCCGAGTTCAATCCTCCTTATGTTTTGATTGAAATCTTGCGACTGTGTTGAGAATTCTAAAGAAATTTTACCCTGGAGAGTTACACCGGAGAAGAATATGAAACTACGAAAGGCATTGTCGTATCAAGTCTGCAACTTTCTGAACAAAGTGCACTAGCCTCTTGTCAATATATATCCGCTAAATTCAACGATTTACCAGACATATAAAATAATACGTGCCGTGTCAAATTTGTGGCATTCATTCGTGTACAAGTTCGAGGCCTTGTCTGGGCTTATGTACCCGTCATAGTTGTCTGTATGTCTGTCCTACCCAATCGACTTGAAATTTAGAAATATTCAAAATTAGGAATTAAGTTCGAAAATGAGCAAAATTTGTCGAAAAATAAAAAAAGTTGTAGAGGTATTATTCCCACCTTAATTATTGAAAACAACCTGACTAGGGCTACACTGTGTTTTTCTTACATAAAAAGTCATCTGCCCAGAGATTTGCAGTTTTCCTTATCTAACAAAAGTTATACATTTCGCAAACTGACCGCCTTTCACCAAGATCATAACTCTTGGCACAATTTTAATTTTGTCGTAATTTTCACTTTCACCACTTCTTCCACACAGAAGAGAAGCAGCAGAATCACAAAAATGTAAGAAGAATTAAAGAGAATTAAATTTCAAAAGCACGCGTGGAATCATTACTTTTAAGGTTTTAGCGAAAGCATTCGTTCCTTCGTACAATAACTTTGGTAATAAAGAAAAGAATTCGTAGCGAGGAAGGAATGTACCTTCTTCTTCTTCCCTAAAGCATCAAATGAATCTCGTACAACCCTCCATTTTTCTCACAAGTGCTCTGCATGAATTCTTGAGTAATCCTACTTTCTCTCCCCTTCAGACGGACAGACTAGGGCAAAAAGTAGCAAAGCCAAGCCAGATTTCTCTCCCCGAGAAAAATGAAAGTCCTAAAACCTTTAAGCTTTTTTACGATACGAACGACATTTGCATTTAATAGCCGCTTAATTCATATTAACAATAAGAATATGGATGGTAGGTTCAAAATAAAGTGAAATTGAGCTCATAAAACGAGTAGTTTGCTTGGCTCGTCTCCGTTCATGGAGGAGGACGAGGAAGAAGAATATTCTATAACTTTCTCTTTTTGTGATTTTTGGGGATGTAATGAGAAATGAGAGTCACAGTTACATAAGGATTTCCCTCAGGTATGTAGAGCAGTATAATTTTACCGATTCGGTGGATTTGTATTGCTCACTAGGAATGGAGGTCTTGCAACGTATGCTCTCTGATTTTGGCGAAATTAGTGTAAATAGATGGCAAATTTAATTGGTATACAATATGCTATCGACACGATCTCCAAAATTGGCACGTTTCGCAGAGATATTTGCATCCGAATAGGAGAAAATACGCTTTAACCTTGACAAATTGTACACTTTGCAATTTTTCTGTGCGCTTTCTCCTCTCCGGATGCAAATATCTCTGCAAAACGTGCCCATTGGGAGATCATGTCTTTCGCAAATTTCATGCTAATTAAATGTATCATCGATTGACACTAGTTTGCTCAAAATCGGAGAGCAACCGCTGGGAGACCTCCATTATCAGACCATAGCATTTTTTAGGTTGTATAATACAAATTAGCATTAAATTGACCTAACAATCTCGAAATATCGGAAGTTTTCCCCGCATTTGAACTTGCGTCACGGTCTAGCCAACTTTTTCTTATACAAGAAAAAAAACTTCACCATCCTTTGCGTAGCCTCTGCGTAGTTGGCAAGAGAAAGTCATCTGGTCTGACATTCCGAAGATCACGAATCGTTATCTACCACATTTTTTGGCATGACCTCCACCTCCCCGATTACAATTTCGCCTTGTTGTGTAATTTTCTCTGAAAAACACATCACGTTTAATTTCCCTGTACGCAATCTTGCACGATATTAGCGGTACGAGGAAGTCAATGGCCGCAGAAGCGTGGGAACAGAGGGACCATGTCCTCACGGGAGTTCAATGTCCCTCATGCTATATAAACCCCTCCCACCCCTATCCCACAATGTTAACCTCTTAAGGACGAAGTTCACACATTTGTGTACAGCATCAATTACAATTTCTCAGAAATATGAGTATTTCTTCGGTATTTTATGGAAAACTCGGTGTTTTTTTCCTTTTTTTCGTCAAAAAACTCAAAACGTGACAACTGGTTGAAATAAATATTCCATTTTTTATGAGAAATCATTCAAATTTTAATTGGTAATTATAATTATTTAATTGATAATTTAATCACGTGTAATTATGAAACCAACATCGTACCCAGGATAAATTTTGTTAAAAAATCAGTAGTATGAAAGCAGTTTTAAAGATCCCAGATGTCCCCATAGCCCTCCGCAGCCACTGCAGGGAGCAGCATTAAGTCCGAGTCAACTCCCATTATTCTCATACACCGCGAAGAATGGGAAACACAAAGTGTCCCATTACTTGAAAAAGAGAAAGTCGACGTGACAACCTACCCGACCCGGCCACCAGCATGACCGTGTGTCCCCATCCAGTTTACTCAGCGGCTCAACAGTTGACATGCAAAATTTGTGTGGCAGCCACCACCTTTCTTTCTTTCTAATCTGGGGCTAAGCAAATAGGTTGAAAATTTGAAATCCGAGATAAAATGCGGGCAGTCTGTTTCGCATTTGGGGGCAGCAGTGGCCGCGGAAGCCGTGTGGACAGAGGGACTGTTCCCACGGTTATTCGATGCCCCTATCATCTCCCCATTTTAAATAAACCCCACCCTCCGTTTTCCTACAATATTAAACCCTCGTAACGACAAAATGCATGTATTTTTGGGTGCTACATAAATTGCCGTGGCATCAAAATTTCTAAAAAAAATTGTATTCCTTTGCAAAACTCGATGATAAAAAGTCGCTTTTTAAATATTTTTCTTTCAAAATTTTGGAATTTTCCGTATACCGACCAATGTTAAAAAGTGTATTTTTCGTGTTTTTCGTCAAAGAAAATCAAAATTTGAGACTGGTCGAAAAGTCCCATCATCTGCCCATCTTATATAAACCCCTCCCTTCCCCTATTCTGAAATGACAATGCTCCCAGATGTCCGCGGCCACTGCCACCTCAACAGAGGACCTCGGTCGTTTAACTCGGTCGACTTGGGAGATAGAGTCGTGACTTTAAAACCGAAAAACAAACAAGCTTTCACTTTGACAATCATTCTTCATCCGGCTCAATCTGCCTGCCTGGATGAATCCCCACCGCGATAGAGCCTCTTTTTCTCCCTCCCGAACTTTCACATTCATCTGGAACAAAGGTATTAAATGGGAGCGGGAATAAAAGTGACACCCGGGTAATGAATAAACCAGATGAGCTTGTTTGCGGAAAGTTTTTAATTAGAGGGAAAGCAAACCAAAGCAAAGCAAAACAAGCAATAATGCCGGGCAAGAAATTGCTTTTGTGAGAAGTTTAAGGCATTATCGTGCGACAGAGTTTCCCTCATTTGTGTTCCGAGTTGTATATTATGTAAGGGACAGTGGCCGCGGAAGCGGTGGGGACATTGGGGGAGATTAACATTGTAGGATAGGGGAGGGAGGGGTTTATATAAGATGGAGAGATGATGGGAACATCGAATAACCGTGGGGACAATGTCCCTCCGCTTCCGCGGCGACTGGTAAGGGAGGAAGTTTTTTTAGTCCGAATTCAACTTCTGACTGTGTTAAGCAAAACTTGGATTTTTGACACGAACCAATTTACCTGCTTAATCAAATATTTTTCCGTATGTACTTCTTTTTCCTACGAAACGTACATTGATTCCTGACGAGGTTCATGTCTATGTGTGTGCAAAATTTAATTAGTCATGATATTTTGGAGCTTAGTTAACCACGTGTAATTAAAGTATTGTTACATACATGTTGTATGTTTGGCAAGTGGCGGGGGAAGCCGTGGGGAAATTAACATTGTAGGATAGGGAAGGGCCGGGTTTATATAAGATGGGCAGATGATGGGGACACCGTCCCTCTATCCACACCCTTCCGCGGCCACTGTGCTTCGTGTTAATTACAAATTTCCATTCAAATGTGCACCAGCAAAATAAATGCAACACCTCGCCAAAACCAATACCATTCGTGTCTTATGTAACCTCAGACTTCATATTTGCAAAATGCAGTCAATAATATCGGCACTAGTATCAAATTAAATTTCAGGGAAGTTTCCGTTACAAACTTAAGTATACACATTGCAAAAAATATTGCGCAGTACAACTCTTCCCATTTATAACTTTCACTTCGAGCAGGAAGGGTGTCATCATCCCACGAGCATGCTTCCAATAAGGTTATTCAAAAGTAATTTAAAAACTGTATACAGAACGAAGGAGTTCAAGGCCTTTTGTAAATGAATTTGTTACATGTGTCTTGAATCTCAATTTCATGAATATGCCCTCATTCCAGGAAGAGGAGGAGAAAGCAGGAAGTGGGCACCCAAAATACTTACTCTTCGCAGTGGCCGCGGAAGCGTGCATGGGGACATAGGGACCATGTTATCACGGTTATTCGATGTCCCATCATCTCCCCATCTTATATAAACCCCTCCCTCCCCTATCCTACAATGTTAAAAATCTGGTAGAGTCACATACATACTCCGTACCGGTATTGATTTGGTAACAATTTCTTACCGGATTGGTAGTAATTTGTTCCAGTGGTAAATTTTCATTACTGAACGGTAATTCCCGTTAATACCACTGCCCGTAGAGTCACATATTTACTCCGGTCGATAATGATTTAATACCAGCTTTCTTAGAGTGTACAATGGCAATACCCCCAGATGTCCCCACAGCTTCCGCGGCCACTGCGCATACATACATATGTACACATGCATGCATGTATGTACACAAGGGCATAAAATTACTCGTGTATGTATGTTGCCAAACATATCATCACGAACGAGTTTAGGCGGAGGAGAAGAAACAGGAAACATTTGATGATCCACTTTACCACACATGCACCCCGCACAAGGCACGTCCGTCCCGTGACGGTTAAAGATATCATGACCACCACGCCACACTACGAAAACTTTACCCTAATTTTATTTCTTCGCCTTTCCTTCGGAATCTGGGAACGTTAACGTATTTACCAATGTGCATTCCACTTCTCCCACTGGCGATAAGATAAGATAAGATAATTAACTTTTTTTATATCATTTCAGCAGAGCAGGACTTTCTCTTGGTGGGAAATAAAAATAAAACAAGTTCGTCGTCGTTGTTTTCATAATTGTATTTATCATCATTGAAAAACATGCTGTGGGCATCTTTATTTAGAGTAGGAATGCAGTGTCCGCGGAAGCGTGTGGACGGAGGGACAATGTCCCCACGGTTGCTCGATGTCCGCATCATCTCCCCATCTTATATAAACCCCTCCCTCCCCCATCCTACAATGTTACCGTCCCCAAATGTCCCCACAGCTTCCGCGGCCACTGTCTGTATGCATGTTTATATTAAGTAGCATGTACTAAAAAGTGAGCCTTATTCCATTTTATCCTATTTTTAGTACCATGTAACACCGAATAATTGCCCTGAAGCGCATCTTTTTGCGACAGAAAGTACGCACGACGCGCGCTATATTTAAATTGTGTTTGCAACATGTCTCTGTAACAAAAAAAGGTGGAGAAAGTCGTACCATAAAGTAACTTTGTTACAAACGCCAGGTCAAAACACGAGTAAATAAGATTTCCTAAGCCCGACATTTCCCTGTCTGCACAATTCCCGTAATTTTATCTGTATCCCAAGAATCTAAAAACATAAACAAATATATGTACATATGTAGATTGGATTGGAGGAGGAGAAAATTTAGAATTTTATGTTGCATTAGCCGACTAGAGAGATTCCAGAATGGATGAGAAAGGGGAGCAGTAGGTCTTGCAAATGAAATGAGTTTGGTCCTTCGCTTTCTCTCCTTATCAACTCATTCTGTGTCTGTTTCTCTGCGGATTCATTTCATTGTTTATGCATGCGGTTCTTCTTCTTGGGAGGAGAAAGCATGGTCTACTTTCACTACTTGTGCCGTATATTGTATTGTATTTCTTCAGTACTGCCGTACGGTACAATTAAGGGAACGTGTAAATGGGGGAGGAGGAGATTTTCGTACATATGATTAAATAGGGAACTGAGCTGGAGGGCTATTTTGTCCAATTATGTATGCATCTTTGTTATGTAGGAAAATATACCGTAGCAAATAAAACGTAACAATGGGGTGAAACCAGTAATTCCCCAAAAAATTAGGTGGGCACACCCCATGACCTCGAGGAGGGGGGTGGTCCGATTGACCCAAAAAGCTGATAGGTTCCACCCCCTAGGGTCGTATATATTCCGTAAGCCGGTCTCGGTTATCTCGATCCGTTCTCCGGCTGACGGACAGACAGACAAACGGACAAAATCTTCGCTTACCAACACCCTTTAATAATGCTGAATTTAATAAAGTTTAGTTGCACCTAGTTCAACTACCGCTTTGTTTATGCTTTAACCCAGGAAAATTGTACATCTCTGGCCGAGTAGGGAAATGAAGATGATATGAATGAATAATAAATAATTAGCTGAACCCTCAAGGGAGGATGTAATGTGAGATGCTAAAACTGGACGAGATTTCATCTTTGTTACGTAATAATTTGGCGAAATGTGTTAATTTTATTTCAGGTACGTTGCCCCCACGCAGAACATGTTGAGACTACCTTTTTTACTTGGTTTTGTTATGACACACTTGTATTTCATGGGCAATTATGTGCTACCTGAAGCAACAAATTTTCATGTCTCTCTAGATTTTTTATTTTACAAAACTTGATGCGAAACACGTTCTAAAAATGGATAATATTTTTACGTGTTGAATAAAAAATATGCACAAACCTGGATTCTTCTTGTTTTTGGTAAAAAAAAATTGGAAACTTGGCGAAAAAAATATTCCGCTTTTTATAAGAAATTATGAAAATTTTAATTGGTTGCTATCAGGTGTAATTATTAAATCGACGTCGAACATAAGCGAAATTTTGTAAAAAAAATCAGTAGTATGAAAGAGGTTACCACGATTTTGCTGAATTTCTAGGGGGACCCCACCCCCCAGTTCCCCTACTTCCGCCGCCACTGGATGCGTACGTATACATATATAGTTACTTATGCTGCATTGTACCAATTTGAAAATATCCTTTTCGGATAGCTTGCAAAACCATTAAGTTTGCAAATTGCATCTCTTACCGAGAAATTGGAGACGGAACGGACGAATGGAACGAGATTACTAGCAAACATGTATAAATCATGCAAATTATTCAAAGTTGAGAGATCACCATAATATATGTATCCGATTGAAACGTTCCTGGAAATCGGGATAGACACACTAATGATATTTTTCTGTTTCTCATGGGAAATTTATCCTTCAAAGCATAATGCAAATTTCTATTTCAGTTCTCGACTCAAGATCAGCAATATAAGGTCATGAAATGGACTATATTAAACTTTACAAACGAATATGGACCAAAGGATAGAACGAACTAGCAGCAGTCAATTACCGACAAGACCATTGGCGCTAAATACAAATTACGTACGTATATATGTAATGTTCACTGGGGCAAATTAGAATGAGATGCATAAGAAGTTTCTATTACGAACGTTGCATTGCACATCGCAATTCGGGAGAAAGTCAAAAGTGAATCTGGTAGTTAAGTGCAATTAATAGATATTTAGGTCTTAATTCTTCGAATTCGAATCAGTGGTCATCAATTTACTTAAGTGCAACTAATGAACAGACAGACGAGACATAGGCGAAGCTAAATATATACATAAATATATGTTTAAATGCATATTTATATGTTGACGAACTTATGTCTAAAGGTCATAATCCTTTTTGGGTCAGTGCCCGCGGAAGCGAGTGGACAGAGGGACAATGTCCCCATGGTTGTTCGATGTCCGCATCATCTCCCCATCTTATATAAACCCATCCCTCCCCCATCCTATAATGTTAAGGTCCCCAGATGTCCCCACGACTTCCGCGGCCACTTAAAAAATGTTCTATTAGTCAAAAGATACAGTGGCCGCGGAGGTGTGAGGACAGAGGGATAATGTCCTCGCGGTTATTCGATGTCCCATCATCTGCCTTATAAACCCCTCCCTCTCGTATCCTACTATGGTAATGTCCCCAGATGTCCCCACGGCTTCCGCGGCCACTGTTTGAGAGTGAAATATATACGTATAAACGTTATCATTCGTAGTGAAAGCTAAATGTGGAACGGCACATTAAATACCAAAGATTTCAGACCTCAGAGTTATAAATATGTACAAAATACTAAGGAGAAAATGACATTTATGAGCACGTACGCGTATTTGATCCTGTTTTGTCAAATCCGAAAAATAGATGTGGCTATCACAATTTCGCGAAAATATTATCTAACCAATCACCAAAATCCCGTTGGGCCGAATACATATTATTGCATTGAATATTATTTCAGTCTCAAGTTAAGCCCGAGTATTAGTACGGTTTGCTTGCTCCAAGTCAACCGTGGGATTAGCGAAATGTTGTGTTCGGATTCCCTCAAGTGTGACGGTCAGACTGTGCAATTTCTTGGAATCTGCTGCTCCTCAAATAGCGAATAAATCTGCGGGGAGAATAATTTTAGTAGAATTCACGGTACACACAAGTTTGCACGTTATTACTTCGATTAACGTTTATATAATTTAAAGCGTATGGATTATCATTCTGGGCAAATATTTTGATGCCTTGTGTTGATTGTTTGAATAACATAAAGTATCGGAATTTGTATGCAAATGGGTTAAATATGTCTGTTTTGCAGAAATTATAAATTAATAATATGTTTAAATTCTGCACAATTAACACCAGACGTCGTCAATATGATCTGTTATTTACAATGCGATGGTGTGAAGTGTAACCCTCCGATTTTGTTGAAATTTTGAAATTGTGTGGTCCATGTCAATGCAACCAAGATTTCTTCAGGCAGTTTGCAAAACATTTTTGGTCAACTTTGAAAAATATGTGATTTTTAGTTTGCTTGGTCCGCCTCCGAAAAATCGCCCGTTTTTCAACTTTGACCGCAAATATTTTGACAAATTCTGAGCATCGCACGAAGAAACTTTTTTTGCTATTGACATGGACCACATTATTTCAAAATTTCAACCAAATCCGTCGGTTACACTTCACACTATCGCATTGTTAGTACGAATTGTAATTAGCCATAACATATATAAAGTCTAAAATAAATAAGTATGTACGTTCTCCTCGTCGATTACGTAATGATCCTTTTAATTTTCATATACGTAATATTCATATTATTACGCACGATGGTTTGCAACTCGACATACTAATTAATTCACGTCGCAATAAGCATGAAACCCACGCAGGAAACGTGGCCGGAAGTGAAATGTTGTACGTATGATGGGAGGTTCATCATAGCAAAAACAGCAATTTATTCTGAATGGACTCTGCATATCTGCATACCAGACGAGGATGAGCGTTTACACGGGTATATAAATTTGCAATCAAGGCATGCGAAAAAGTAAACCATTCCGAATCGAATCTGTTGCATAGCTGTCTTTCTATCCAATTTGTAACGTATCTGAACTGAATTAGAATCTCAAACAAAGTGACCCCGAATGAATTAATTGGACCGTTATTTTCATTGTTTGGACTGTATTTCTCGTGAGAATGGGACAGGCTGTTGGTGCCGTGTGATTGAGCTTGCCAAAAGTTGATTGATCCAGTTTCGTGTAACACAGAGGCAAACTTTCTCCAAAGTTTTGTTACATTTTTTTCAGGTAAAATTATAAGGTGAAATTCGTAAATATTTACGTGGCTAAGAATTTACTAAATGCATTATTACATAGAGAAAGTGCAAAATACGTGCAGACATTAGTGGCGAACTTTCACTCCTTTCGGTACTTTCTTTCACTAACTCGGCCGACGAATCGAGTTCCAAAATATGTTGAATAATATGTTTGAACCTTAAATGACCTCGAGCGTATGTAAGTACGCAAAGTGACCGCGGAAGCCGTGGGGACATCTGGGGACATTAACATTGTAGGATAGAGGAGGGAGGGGTTTATATAAGATGGGCAGGTGATGCAGACATCGAATAACAGTGGGGTCATTGTCCCTCTGTCGACACCCTTCCGCGGCCACTGTGTCTGTCTAAGCCCTGCTAATTACACGGCATCAATTTCGCAATCTTGTAATCGTTTGTTCTTGTCCTTTCGTCCGCATAAGAAGATTGAATAGTCTGGCTGCCGAGAGGTAATTTATAACTCGGGAGAGAGGAAGTAATCACACCGCTATCATTATGTGGGTATAGCGGGAATGCACAACTGTTGACTTTTGGTCAACTTTTGCGGTAAACAATTCCTAGGAAGAAGCGTGATTTCTTGAGAATCACTTTACGTACTTGAGGAGAAGCAGTGGCCGCGGATGCGTGAGACAATGTCCCCACGGTTATTCGATGTCGGCATCTCATCTCCCCATCTTATACAAAGCCGTCCCTCCCATATCCTATAGTGTTAATGTCCCCACGGCTTCCGCGGCCACTGAAAATAGTAGTCTGCTGCAAGTATAAGTAACCACAAAGTTTCTGTTTGCTAGCATTCATTGGCCGCGGAAGCGTGTTGACAGAGGGGCAATGTCCCCACGGTTATTTGATGTCCCCATCATCTCCCCATCTTATACAAACCCATCCCTCCCCCATCCTACAATGTCCCCAAATGTCCCCACAGCTTCCGCGGTCACTGTGAGCATTAGCGATAAACCCATAATCAACAATAGCATGCCAGCCAGGAAGGGAGAGTTTGCTCAAAGAGTTAGCCAGGCTTCTGGTTGGTTGGAGTGGACAAACAAACGAACTAATGACTTGGTCATTGCGACTCAACCCATGGCAAAACAAATGCGATGCTTATGACTACTTGTCCAGACTCGGAGGAGAAAGTGATTGATGACCATGGTTTAACGCACCGAATATAAAGCACGGCACGGCCAGGCCACTGACTGACCACCACCACAACTTTCTCTCAATCTCGACCCGAGTGCCGCCAGTCTTGGAGTTGGTTTGTATGGAAAATAATGTATTATAAAAATAGAAACCGAGCACTCGGCTCAGTTATAAAGATTTTTTTCTACACTTTAGGCATGCCATGAACTAAGAATGGAGGTCTCCCAGCGTATGCTCTCAGATTTTGGGCAAACTAGTGTCAATCGATGATAAATTTAATTAGTGTGAAATTTGCGAAAGACACGATCTCCCAATGGGCACGTTTGGCAGAGATATTTTCATCCGAAGAGGAGAAAATGCGCAGTAAATTTGGAAAGTGTAAAATTTGTCGCCTTTAAGGCACACTTTCTCCTCTTCGGATGCAAATATCTCTGCCATACATTGCTTAAGAAATCGTATCTTTTGCAAATTTCATATAACTGAAATTTGCGATCGGATGATGCTAATTTGCTAAAAATCGAAGCGCATACGCTGGGAGACCTCCTTCCTTACTTGGCAGGAAGAAATCCTGAAATTTATTTCCAATGTATGAATGTATACACTTACACAAAACGGTGAAAGCATTGAGTTCACTTGACACGCCCTGCGGGAACGAAAAGTGTGGTTTTGGCGTCAGGGGGTTGACATACAAGTTAAGTCTGAATGCATGCACTCGAGACTAGGAGAAAACCAGTGGCCGCGGAAGCCGTGGGGGCGTTAACATTGGAAAACAGGGGAGTCAATGCTTTACATACATAATATTGGAATATGTTACGGTTATCGAATAACCCTGGGGACACTGTCCCTCTGTCCTCTCCCCCTTCCGCGGGCACTGAACCAGCCTTCGGTATACAATTCCATTCGTGCGACATTACTTGTTTGCCCTGTTGGTGACTTAATAGACGGGTATGAATAAGACAATTTGTCCACCTCCAATTTCCCCCCACTTTCTCCGAGAGAAAGCAACGACTGAAAGGCTTCGTGTTTTGGCAGGTACAATCCTTTTCTTCCCACCAGCCAGCAATCCATTCCATTTCCGCCGATAGTCTCAACAGAAGACAAATCGTGCCCATTTTGCCTGATGGACATTTCCGTAGAGTATATTTCCCCGTCACGTTTTTGTCACATCGTTCAACGTTCGTTCCGTCGGAGGAGTCAGTCAGCCCGCATAAAAAATTGGGCCTTCTCAACCAACACTATGGTCAAAATGTGTACGTTTATTTGCCCTGTTTACAAATAAATTGTCAGTCATTCTCGACATTCAGATATCATAAAGGATTAAGGTCAAGGATAGGTTTTTTTCGCGTAGTTTGTTTCGTAAATTATTCACACGCGAGAAAAAAAAATATGTTCGCAACAGAAAACGAAGAACTTTTACAACTTTTATGCAACTTTTACGTAACATTTTTGGCCTGCTTTCACTCAAAAAGTGCTCTTTTTTGTCGTTTAGTTTAGTGAATTTAGTGTGTTTTTGGCTGCTTTCACTCAAAAAAGTACATTCGTATTGTCTCTTTTTGTCATTTAATTTAGTGAATTTAGTGCCTTCTGCTGCTGCTGCGGATGGAGGAGTCAGTGGCCGCGGAAGCTGTGGGGACATTGCCATTGTAGATGATAGGGGAGGGACGAGTTTATATAAGATGGGCAGTCGATGGGAACATGGAACAACCGTGCGAAAATTGTCCCTCTGTCCCCACCCACCCTTCCGCGGCCACTGGGTAGGAACAGCTTAAGAATTTTTTTGCATGTATGTAGTGTCTGTCATTGCATGTAGGAACGGGGTCCTTGGAGATAATGCTGTCCATTCCGGGGCGACATGGACCTGTCGATGGAGACCCTGGCCGGGTCTAATTTAGAAAAGTGGACAGGCCTTTTCTCTCCCTTGGCATGCAAACACCCACGACAAGGCGGGATTGAATCTGCTCCTTAGTCAGAGTCAAACTAGTTGGTATCAACTTTTGGCAGCAGGCCACTCAGGAATTTGTTGGCGTTCGGTGTCACTATTTACAAATGACATTAGTACGTACCTAAGTAATACCCGGTTGGTTCGAGAGAAGAGCAGGCAATGTTTTCACTTCACTTTAGAAGCAGATATGTATAAGCGAAAACAAAGCGTTTTACCCGTGTGGTTGGGAGCTAAACTTTCTCCGTTGAAGGAATAACTGCAGAGCCGAAATTCTTCTTCGAGCGGGCAGGGTTTCGTTTCTTGCGGGTTTGTCACATTCCTTGCAGTGCAAAGGAAGAAATGTGAGAAGGGCGAGGTGCAAGAAATTGGGAGAAAGTGAAAAAAATACGTGCCGAATGAAGGATAGTTTCTTGCATTTCTTGCAGCTCTAAATACTTAGGTATTAAAAAAAACCTTATGATACTTATGGCAAGTACTCACTTTCTTCCGGTTTTTTCTTGCACTGGAAACTAAGAAATGCACGGAATTCGAGGTGCAAGAAACTGGGAGAAAATGCACGAAATATGCGCCATCTAGCCACGCGCCGTATGAAGTATAGCACCCGGGCATAGTTTCTTGCGCCTATTTCTCCCAGCTCAAAATATTTACCAACATAAAAACCACTTTCTCCCCGTTATTTCTTCCACGTAGCTACTTTCACCCGAAACACTATCCCCAGTTACGTATGTATGTTAGTCAGTGTCAGTAGTGCTGGTATGCTATGCATGTAGGTAGAGAAGACGGTGGGTGGGTGGATGGTTGTGCGGCTTATTATTACGACTATGGAGTGCCTGCTCGAGCTTAAGTTGGGAGAGGAAAGCGTGTTGGGACCCTCCTGATGCCCGGTCCAGCTTGGCTAGTCAATTTGAAGATGTGACTTTATGGCTTGGAAGTCCATGTCGTAGTATGCAACGTAGCAGGACAAAAGTGGCACATTTCCCCTGGACTCGCACAACTCATCATTAAATGAAGACTCGAGAGACAGTTTGCAGATTATATTCTACCGAGAGAGAGAAGAGAGCTCGAGAAGAAGGAGGGAGTAAATTAGGGTGAGACTAGAGTCCTTGTATATGTATTTTGCATTAGGAATGCTGCTGTGCATTTATTGTGACGTAGTGCACGATTATGATGATGGTCAAGTTTGCGTTTAAATATGGAGGAATAATAACACTTCAGTATGCAAGGTTTTGTTAGGTATTGACGAAAATTGTGGGAAGGTAAGTGTCAAAGTGAAGGAATAAAGTAAGTGAAACTTGGTGGAGAGAAAGTTATAGTTAATATTTTATAATTAGTCCCAATTCTGCATAAAATAACAAACAAAAAAGGGGCTAATTTTAATGCATAGACCATAGTTGTTGCATGCATCGCTATTTCTTTCTACTTTTTTCCCGTATCTATTTTAATTTGGCAAGTCCTGCCGAAAGTCAAGGTGGACTTAGGATAAAAGCCATGTAAAATAAATAGCAGAGCGCACACCTTCTCCTACTTTCTCCTCGAACTCTATGCGGAATGTTATTTATGTTGTTTAGCTTTATACTTAAAACGAGCCGTGGGTGGAGGTGGAGACGGCTTAGGTGCAGCAGCTAAACAGCAAAAAACAACTAAGATTGTACAAAGATTGTCGGAGGAGTCGAGCACTTTATTTGTATTTGTGAGATTGCTTTTCTTAGTTTTAACCTGTCCAGGGGAAGCTCGAAAGTATCAATTTACTCGCGAAAAGCAGTTCACCCGAGTCAACAGAGACATTTGCTTGCTCTCTCGCTAGTCAATTGTTTCGGAAAATTCACCCCAAACAGTAAGATCACCTTGGTATGGTTGGTATTTTATAATTAGACCTTTTTTGCATAAGAAACCCGTACAAAAAATACCTAATTTTAATGCACAGACCATAGACTCGTACACAACGAAAGATTTGGAATAAAATAATCATGTAGAAATATAGGAAGCATTTTTGCATAAACATTTGGCCTGAGTTTCACTAACAACCTGTACAAAAAAATTTATAATTTTAATGCACAGACCATATACACACAGGAAGACATGCGACAAAAGAACTAAAATAAACATGTACAAATATTTGAACCATTTTTTGCATAAACATTTGGCATGAGTCTGACTAAATAAGATCTCTCGAACGAGAAAGAAAGTTAGTGCAAAGTTAACGGAAAGTTTTCTCATTTTAAATAATACTTTCTCTTTTTTTCTTCACCTTGATGCACATTGTGTTGATGGGGATTTGGGTAGGCGAGAGATTACGTATAGTCCATCCATTCGTGCTGTATGTCCCACTTGATGCTTTGGATTACCTTTGGCTCAACCCTGACAAAATCTCTCGGCTCTGAGATTTTTTACATCCGTTTCTCCTCGCTCTACTTCATCTCGTTAATTCACTGGTCCAAGTGACGTGTTTAGTCCACGTCCCAAAGGCAAAGACGACCTTAAAGCAAATCCAATATGTACGAGTACAAATGCGTACGTCACCAAGTTTGAATTTTTTATAAAACTTTTTAACCAACTGGATATTTATAAATGTTCGTAAGGACAATTATCTGCTACCTGTTTCGACATGTGTATATAGTCCGTGAAATATATTTATTACGGTTGAACGATAAGGTTCGAAAAAAGCAAAGTCAGCAGCAACTTTATCGCGTATGAAATCAATACCATTTCTAAAGGGTTATTGGCTGTTAATATAAACAAGGTCCCTAAAAAGGGGAAATCTTAGTGAGGGAGTGCAATCACAACTAATAAATAAAATTAGATTGGAGAATTTTTGCATCACCGCTCTCGGTACCATTTTTACTGGATGCAGTATAAATTTTTCTTTGCATACGCATGAATTCTTAGTTTTATTGAATAAATTGAGGAAGGAATACATTTTTACTGTGTAGTGAGCGAGAAGTGGGTTAAATTAACTGAGGTAGATATGTAAGATATAATGGCTAAATAATTCTGAGCTACGTATTTGTTTAAAAAAATATACAAATTTGAACTTCATATATTAATTTGGCTACTCTATGCAAAATCATCGAACCTTTTGAGGGAGCAAGTGTTCTATTTAAACGATTAATGCTTCCAGTAATAAAAATGGTACCGAGAGCGGTGATGCAAAAATTCTCCAATCTAATTTTATTTATTAGTTGTGATTGCACTCCCTCACTAAGATTTCCCCTTTTTAGGGACCTTGTTTATTTATAACTTTTAATTGGGTAATTAGATTGTCCATTGGATGACTGCATTGCACTACCCCTTTTCAGTAGTTTGATCCGGAATAATTTTATTAAATTCTGGGTGTTTAAAATTGAATAAATCCGTTATTTCTTAACCGATTTATATCATTTTGGTCAAAATGTCCGGCCTAGATTACTAAACACCAAAAGACCTGATCTGGAGGTGCAAAACCAACAACAATTTCACGCAGTTTACCAAGCATGTTACAGAAACAATTAGTTATGCTGTTTACAGTTTTGAATGTAATTTGTTTTCAATTTATTAGTCTTGCGTCGTTGTCAATGGCAATGATTCGTAGCACGAGCAGGAATTTCTGAACTTCAAATTGGAATAACTAAGCCAATTCTTAACGGATTTTGATATATTTATACTTAAAATTTTCGGGATAAACTGCCCTACAATTCGTGGGTATCAAACTGTTGATAAAGTTTGCTAGTAACTAACAATAATTACAAATGTGTTTCTAAGGCTACATTTTTGCCCATAATTCCGGTCAAGATCACGTAATCCCTTAGTCGGATCAGATCCCGTTTCTATATTATGTAACAATAATCGGTGCAAAATTTCATCAAAATCGGTTGAAAAATGACTGAGATATCGCAGATGGTCACTTTTTTGGGGTGGGTCAAATGCATACTTAGTAATTTTTTCGTTGTTAGGTATTTGCCTCACTAAGAAAAAGCGATATTTAAGTATTAACCAATTAAAATTTTCAACCAGTATCCAAGTTTGGAGTTTTTGACGAAAAACACGAAAAATCCTCTTTTAGCATTGCTCGGTATAGGAAAAATTTCATCGTTTTGGAAGAAAGATTTCGAGAAAAATCCTCTTCTTATCATCATAATATCAATAAAATAGTCATTTCTTTAAGAAATTTTGGAATTTAAGAAATTTCAATGTAATCTATGAAGTATACACATTTTTGTGTATTTCGCCTGAAGGACTTGATTGATCACACCTTTCAAAACAAAATATGAGAAATTATTTTCAATTCGGTGCATTTTATGTCTGCATCATTTTTTTTATTGAACACTGGATCATATCAAATGTATGATAACACAAAAACGAAACGTGTACCTATTCACATATGTACTTATTCCTGGGTTTAGCAGTTTCGACAGTGCCACGGGACATATTTATTATTAAGTTGTAAAGTATTTCTGCATCAATGCAAGTACGTACATAACAACTTATCTTGTCCTTCGTAGATACTGATGTATGTAATTTGTACAAGTTATAAAAGTTATAAGTGCGCTCAAAGTCAAAAGCTCTCGTGCAGTTTATACAAGTGGGCGAAATGCTTGAAAATACTGAAATATCACAAGTTGTGCTTATTCACTTTCTCCTGGAGAAAGTTACAATGCCGTTCGATCTCTAATGCATGTAAATTCGTTTTCAACCTTGGGTATTTGGCATTTGTTGCATAATTATTTTCCAAATGTTTAACATATGGCAAAAGTGCAGTATGAATGGTACATTATAAACTTGAACTTTATTGAACAAATGCACAACAAAAAGTAATTTATTTTGCTGGCTGGTATACCAAATTATTCCTTATTTTGAATAGAACAAAAAGTTTCACTGTTATTATGGTAAATTTCATACAAGACAGATTGGTCGGTGCAGACGCTGCAGTGCATGCAATTACTGTTCAGTACCAGTGACCGCGGAAGTCGTGGGAGCATGTGGGGACATTGACATTATGGGATAGGGGAGGGATGAGTTTACATATATGTAAAATGAGCAGATGATGGGGACATCAAATAACCGTGGGGACATTGTCCCTCTGTCCCTGCATGGTTCCGCGGCCACTGTTCAGCCGTGAAAACTTTGCCATTACGTAAAAGCGCTGCATCAAGCTAGAAATGCATCATACTGGTGCAATTAACAAGGTAGGATTCAAAATTTGAGGGAGCATGTGACTAACCAGAGCAAGTGAAAGTTTTGTTTTGCTTGGATACATGGACACCAGTCACGCTAGCATGAATGCATTTTTGCTATAAAACTAATCCTGTGAACATGATGCGGAGTAAGTAATGAAGCAAATATAATTATAAAACCGTAATAAAAAAGTATGTACGATAAGGTGCAATCCAGAACGATTTGTCTTTACTTGGCACATTGCAATAATTTCGAATGCAGGTGTGATCGACCATAAAAATATTTTTATTGACCTTTGACTAATCTGGTGTTATAAATCTGCTCGAAAGTCTCCTAATAATTCCACCAAGTGTTGGACACAAATCCGATTAGAAATTTTCCCTCAGTCCGTTAAGAGAAGGATCTGACACTCTTAAAAACCTAGTAGAGTCAGATATATACTCCGTAATACTGGTATTCATTTGGTAACAGCTTCTTACCGGATTGGTAATATTTTGTTTCTTAGTGGTAAATTTTTCATCACGAAAACATTTCTAAACGATTATTTCGGGTGCCGAGTCATATGTGTACTCCGAGCGGTAATGATTCAATACCTTTTCCTAAGAGTGTACCGTTCAAAATCTGGATGAGTCTGGACGGAACATATATATATTCCTTAATGGTAACGATTTGGTAATAACTTCTTACCGGATTGGTAGTACATAATTTGTTTCTGAGGGGTAAGTTTTTCATTACCACAACATTACTGAACCGTATTGCTGTGCGAGTATTACCGTAAAGTCCTATATGTACTCCGGTCAGTAATGATTTACTACCAGTTTTTTAAGCGTGTAAATACATAAATATTCGCTTTGCAACTGTTGTGCATTTATGTATCGGTCGTCTACTCCTCTGCATGCATGCTTCTGGGCTGTGAAGAATTCCCCAATCAAACTCCGAAATTCATAGAAGAATAAAAATTTCAACGGGTTGAGGCTTCCATTTGACGTGTAATATTCTTTCCCGGCCTGATCCACCACCTATTCACATGTCAGCCGAGGAGAGTGAAATAAAATGAGAGCAGTCAAATAAAGTCGGGTTGTTGCAAAATAATGCAGTCTCACTCTCACTCTCACTAATAAAATTCTTAAGCATCACGTCACCCTCCTCAGCGGAGTGAAAGTACAGCATGTCACATCACCACAAGTCACGTTCCCCCATTGTGAAAAAGAGAAAGTAGTAGTTGATGCATGTGTGTCAGGCGACTTTTCCATGCACCAAGTTTGCCAGAGAAATATTTGGCACAGCGTGTCATAAAAGAGAAAGTGGAGAAATTGAGGAAACTGCCATTATTAAAAAGTGGGTTGGTCGGTGGTGGGTTAGTGAATGAGTGAGTGAAAGTTGGGCCATGTCATTCAGCAGCTGGGTCGCTTTTCATCATAATTATGACAAAAAAAACTTGGCAGGTTAAAATAATTGCTCGTCTCGTGAATATTTTGGTAATCTGTTTAAAACGAGAATTCGCAGAAACTCGGAGAAAGTAGGGGAGGAAGTTGAGCTGTAAAGGTTTATCTGTGTAGGGTGAACTGGGAATAGATCGAAAGTAGCGATAGGGTGAAACCAGTAATTCCTTTAAATATTGTGTGACCACACCCTCTGACCTCCAGGGGGAGGGGTCCGATCGACCCCAAAAGTGGGTAGGATCCTACCCCCGGGGGACGTATGTATGATGCCACAAACCGATCTTGATTATCTTGATGCATTTTCCCCTTATTCTGATGACGGACAGACAGACAGACGGACAAAACCTTCGCATAATCGGGTTTCACCGACTTTCACTCTATAATAAGTACATTCCGATGATATGCTTAATCTTTTCGGCATACAGGCAAGAAGCCTGTCCCATTTTCAAAGATGATAATATTATTCAAGGATTTAATGCGGCTGGCGACCGACGACCGACCTACATTCCACAAAGCAAATGATATTAATTTCATTTTTTTTTACAGAAGAGAAAGCGAAGACGGAAGTTGGAGTGACTCCTCAAAAAAAAGAAAGAGAAAGCGTTCCTTAATAAAAGTGTGTATAAACACGGCGATGGAAAAGTGACGGGACCGTGACGAAGCTTTTTTGAATGCAAAGTCAAAATTTGAAGAGTGTTGAATGAACACACATTTTAAGAGGATTTACTCTTTCTCTCGGTCGGGAGGTCGCTTGGTTGGGCCCCTTGACGCCCAGGCTACTTATGTTATCTTTCCCTATTCAAAGGAATGTGTCACCAGCTACTTTTGCTGTGAGTGTGGCTACTTGTGATGCCCTGAAGGAGTGAGCAAGGGTGAATCTGTGAAAGTGGATGGGTGGACGAAAGCCATGGTCTTCTTCTATGTTTTTACTATTACACTCCTACAAAACTGGTATTACATTATTACTGATCGAAGTATGTCGGTAATAACGTGCCTTACTGTTCAGTACACTCTTAGCAAAATGGTGTTGAATCATTACTGACCAGAGTATATATGACTTCATCAGCACGGAATAACAGGAATTACTATATAGCAATGTTGTGAAATGAAAATTTACCACGAAGAAAAAAACTACTACCAATCAGGTAGGAATTTATTACCAAAGCATTACCAGTACGGAGTACATGTATGACTCTAAGGAAAGTCTTGTGTACGTCACGTGCCAGTTTTACATACATAATTGACAATTATGTAGATCGTGACGATCATTAAAAAACGTTACAAAACATGCATTACTCCATAAATAAATTATGAACTGTGCACAACTCATAAATATTAAATCTTCACAAACAACAAGAACAAATCAATAACTCTTCTCCTTTCAGTCCTTCAAATACTCCATGTGCATAAAAACCCATGTACAATGGTTTCTTCAATTCAATCTCAAGATCACAATGGAATATGGCAGTTGTTGAGCTGATGCATTGAGAAAATTCATTCTATCACTTTACGATCGCACTTTGCAGGTTCTTTCGTCCAAATAAATTTTTAATAGCTGACTATCCGCTCCTACGTACGTACGTAGGTCGGGTGCCATTTATTTTATGAAATTATAAAAGCTAAAGCTCACATGTATGCTGTTGCGTTCGGTTGTTGGAAAAGAACTTGACTCGATTTTACAAGGACGGCAGGACATTGACTTCATTCCGTGGCACGGACATCAGCCAAGAATAAAGTGACAGTGGGAATGGAATGGTATCCGATTGTGAAAGTTTGCGACATTGCATTCACATTTACGGCCATACGATATTCCATTTATTAGGAGAAAGCTAAATGGACTCGGCCCACTCAGAAGAGGCAATTGTGAAGGGCTATGGTGCAATAATATTCCTCATTCTTTGCAACCAAGAGGACTAGTTTTGCACTCTAAGAAATTTTATCACCGATTTTATCACCGATTATGTGACGTTACCGGATGGTGATAACATGTCACGGTTTATTTCATACAGCGAAATCACTACCAGCTCGGTGAAAGTGGTATCTCCACGTGGGAACAGCCATCATTAGATCGGTGAAAGTCTATCACCACGTGGGAACAGCAACCACTAGTTCGGTGAAAGTCTGTTACCACGTGGGAACAGCAATCATTAGATCGGTGAAAGTCTATCACCACGTGGGAACAGCCACCACCAACTCGGTGAAACTCTATTAATAAGTTAAAGCATACTTTCACCGAAATTGTAACAACCCAGATCACATAGTCACATTTTTTTCACCGGATTTTTTAGAGTGTATGTATCTATAGTGGTTGAGTGGATGGACATTGAAAGCATATAGCACACATCGACCTTTCTCTATCTCTCCGGTGATACCAAAACTTTTATAAGTAATGCAATATGGATGGAGATAATTTGTGAGCAGGAAGCCCCCGACAGAGCCCACTATCTATTTCCGCTTCCAAAATCCGACACACCGAGTCCTCCGTCTATTTGTTACAAAATACCTCTTTTTAGCAGGAGAATCATCCCAATATAGATTTTTGGCCGGAGGAGTGAGTTATGACACGTGAAGGACGACACCATCAATATCACGTGTATCATATCTATCCATCTACTATTTTTAGCCATAGATAGATTTTTTAGAAATAGACCTAGCTAATTGGCAGTGGGAGAAAACAGTGTCAAAAATCTACAAAATTGATGACGTCGACAAGTTTCTCGCACTACTTTCACCCTACTCGGACCATCACGTATTTCATTTATATACTTTGTAGTTTATAACTTCGATTGGCAGTGACAGTCGGATCGGACCAATCCCCTGAAATGTGTGACACGTACCTCCCACATTTTAAAAAGATTTGCTCTTGGTCTCTCGTTCAATCGGTGAAAGCAGTGGCCGCAGAAGCTGACGGGACATCTGGGGACGTAAACATTGTAGGATGGGGGAGGGAGAGGTTTATATAAGATGGGGACATTGAATAACTTTGGGGATATTGTCCACACCTTTCCGCGGCCACTGGACCGCTGGTCAAAGTCGGAGACAACTTTCACTTGCCGACATCGTTATTTTGATCTTACGTTCCGCCTGGGTTGCTTCATAAAACAAAATAAAAAACGAGCAACTTGCTACACACGACAAAATGGTGAAGTTACGTTATGAGGATGATGATAAGGGGGAGAAAAAGGTAGGATTTTTTAGTCTGGAGGACACACGCCAAAAAAATAAAGGCGGACTCCCCGCCGTGCACATCTTTGAATTGATGTCTTTTCATCGGATTGCACTCCTCAGCTTTAAAAGAGATGCGCTTTGTTTGTTTATGTATTTGTCAGTTCCTCCATCTGTACGGAGACGACTCCCTTGTTTTGGACAGTGTTTCGTTTCTTGCGGGTTTGCTACATTTCTTGCAGTGTTAAGAAAGAAATGCAAGAAGTGTGAGGTGCAAGAGATTGGGTGAAAGTTCAAGAAATAGGCCACGTGACGTGTGATGCATAGCGGGGGAAAGAAACTGCAAAAATACGAGGTGCAAGAAATTGCAAGAATCTGGGAGAAAGTGCAAGAAATATGTTATATCTAGCTAGCCACCCAGGTGCAAGAAACTACGAGGATCTGGGAGAAACTGGGAGAAACTGCAAGAAATATGTCATCTAGCTAGCCACCCACCATAGCGGCGAGAATTATGTAATTTCTTGCATCTTACAAGTCCAAATACCCCCGAGAAACCACTTTCTCCCCCTTATTTCTTCCAAATGGTTCCTTACTTTCACCCGAAACACTGGTTTAGCATTGATATTGAAATTATTATTACAGATATTTCATCCGTTACGTAATACTTTGTTGTCTCCCTTCAAAACCTGGAAAATATGACGATTTAAGACAAAATCTGATATACTTATCCATGAGTGAGTGATTCTTGTTCAGAAAACCCATTCAAGCGAGTACATCCTATCAGCATGGCAAAATATTTTTATTGAAGAGATGTCTACATATGCACGAAGGTTGGGGTGTTTTTTCCTAAAATCGAATTGTTCCTGGCTCACTGCATCCTTTGACTGGGACTGAGAATTTATTCTCGGCGTGCTTTGCTTTATGTGACCGAAACTGTCTGTAACGCAGCTGGTTAAATTCAACAGTCAACAATAAAATAAATTCGATTTGGGGCAAGATTGAGTATGGAGAAAGTTGTCGGGATAAAGGAGAGATAGGCGAGGCCAGTGGCCGGGGAAGGGTGGGGACGCAGAGGAGCAATGTCCTCCAGGGTAATTTAGTGTCCCCATTCTTATATACCCCCTCCCTTCCTTATCCTACAATGTTAATGTCCCCATGGCTTCCGCGGCCACTGGGCCAGGCTAGACAAAAAAAAACGCTCTTAGCGATGAATGGCGACAGTGGTGGGTGGATGGATGGATGGATGGATTTCTCAAATGTAAATCCCTGTACTCAGCATTTCGAAAGCAATAAAAGTGAAGAAACAATATTTGGTTTTGCAAGATTTATACTAATAGAAAGAGTCGGATGGATGAATAAAATATGCCGTGAGGTTTGACCTTAATACGGCTCAGTTTTAAGGCTAATTCTGTAAAGTGTGCCACATTATCATATTGACGTCGATATAAGATTTTATAAAAGTCAGGTCAGTTTAAAAACTCGATAACTTTTTTTCGATTTATGCTTGTTAGAAATTCACGAATGAAAGACAGATAAAATGCAACTTAAACATTTTTTCTTGTAATTCGTTTTACAATTTTAAAATTTTGTGATTTTATATATAGTTTGTATTTTGCAATTAAAGCATTTTCTGTGTGGGCAGGTAAAAGAACCTAATTTTAAAATACAACCCATAATAATAATATTCATTTATCTTTCATTTACTTTATTTCGGATTAGAAAAAAAAGTTATTATCGTACGCACCTAAAATTCCTAAAATTTTGTTAATAAATATAACCAATATTCTTGTGAACAAAAGAAATAAATATACGTATTTATTATTTCACTGCTAAATAAAACTTATTCTACAAAATGTCATTCATTACACACGAAAAAAGAGAAAGATGAATTTCAAGCGTGTCCAATTTGAGACAAAATCCAAAATCCGTTCCGGCTTAGGATTATTTATCCTGGACGACAGAAATCTGCTCCGTGGACAAGAGATCATATAAAGACGAAAGATTTATATAGAAAATATGTAATGAACAAGAGCCTCTACTTTGGTCTTCTCTGGGGACAAGATTCTTGGCCGTGACAAGAATTCCACAAATACTCGATACTTGCTAACAACATACGGTTGGTTGTTGTTGCTGCTACTTTTAGTTGTTGTTCGCTCACTTTTGTACTTGTGGATCTATTCTTCGTTTCTTGGTCGTCGTCCTGCCCCCTGCGTAATGTTTCGGATCAGTTTGTCCTTTGGTTAGGCGTATGTATATACGTAACTGTTGCCAGTTCTTGTCTCCTACATGGGGACACTCTAAGAAATTTTACTACCGGATTGTGATAATATGTCACTGTTCGGTTACAGAGGAATCATCAAGTGAGAACATCCACCAGTAGCTTGCCGGAGTAACAATTTGAACAGCTTTCCAGCAGAGATATGGCCCGATTTTTCATTGAAATTCGATATAATTTTCTGCAAAAAAACTTTATGCATATCGATTTGCACAGAAAATTGTGCAGAATTATGCAAATACAGTTCTGCAGAACAAAACAAATAGAAACTGATTTTCTGTAGTACTATGCAAAAAAAATCTGCAGAATATAATATGCTTCGATTACTGCAGAATTCGACACAGCAATTTCTACTCGGCGGTGACCGTCGATCACCAGACGGAAGCATATATACTAATGGTAACAACCTCGATCACCACGTTTATCACCAGATTTCTCAGAGTGTCCGTACATACATACTTCTTATTGCCGAGTAGTTTGGAACCAATTCTGGCTCGTTAACTGAACTGGCTCTTGTGTGGCGAAATCATTGCGGACGAAGGACACAATGCAAGCCAACAATATGTGTGGCTGGTCGGAGAGATTCTTTGATTTCTCGCTGGGAGAAAGGAAATGCGAAGGAGCCAAAAATGTGCTTTGCAGGCAAGTAAGCTTTCTCTCAACTATTTTATTTTGTTCAAACTACTTACACAACTTTTTTCCAATGCAGCATTTGGTTAGCTGCCATGGTGAAATGCGACAAAAAAATATGCATGCATCTGTACCCAGCAGTGGCCGCGGAAGGTGTGGGGACATGAGGGGGCATTAACCTTGTAAGATAGTAGGGGAGGGAGGGGCTTATATAAGATGGGGAAATGATGGGGACATCGAATACCCGTGGGGACATTGTCCCTCTGTCCCCGTGTAGGCTTCCGCGGCCACTGAGACTGCTCCCTTGTTTCGTTTCGTTACTGGGTCAAAGACGAACCCGCCGGAGTGGAAGAAATGACACGAAATATGTTTCTAGTCAGCAAACATAACTCGAATCGCATTTACTCACAAATGATGATACCAAGTTTAAAATTCTGGCCATCACGCTGTCCCGTCTCCTTTCCTTTGGTAACCAGTGGCCGCGGATAGAGCGACAATGTCCCCACGGTTGATCGACCATCATCTCCTCATCTTATAGAAACCCCTACCTCCCCCTATCCTACAATGTTAATGTCCCCACAGCTTCCGCGGCCAGTGTGTCTAGCCGCATTTATATTTCTAATATTGTACCGAAAGAAAATCAAAAGGAGCTGGATTCAGCATTATGTAAGAGAAGAAGAGACACGAAGGCGAGCTAACAAGAAAAGAAGATGCTACTCCTCATAACAAGTAGCCACCGGTCTAGTTATGTCACTTAAATTAATGCTGATGGTGGAATTGTAAAATGTATTCATTTCGGGTATTTTATGATTTGTGAAAATCCATCGGGGAACGCGAAACTGTGTGGAGGAGGAATTATATACCACAGTATTTTGGGACATGTAATACTAACTTAAAACAAGAGTATTTTCTGGTCTTGTATAATATTCGAGGCCTAAAATAGTTAGTTTAATCCCCAGTGTCCTTTACTACATGATATCCAGTAATGGAAAGTCTTAAAATAAGTACCTCATTTATGTAAATTCGAACAATTAACAATTAACTAACATGATGTAAATATTTTAAGAAAACTTTCTCCTGGTCGCCAAATACTTAACGTACTCGTTTTATACCTTGATACTATACTTTTCATGATTTGAAGCAACCCAAAAATATTTTTTGAATTTTGAATAAAATTTTGTGATTTGAAATTTAGGCAACACGTGGTAAAAATTAATGTCGAACAAAAACGAATCCATGAGTGAGACAGTTTTGTGGGGGCGGAATACATAAAAGATTTTGCCGTGGGGAAGGCCCGCATCCAGTGGTAATTGGGGACCCGTTTTAAGAACGGGCGTCCAGGTTAATTATAAATGTCAAGTTCTACAATAGGCCACATTACGTAACCGGATTGAACCAATTTGTTCAAAACTAGCCCCTTGAGATCATGGTTTGTTACGTTTTATGAGGCATTTTAGGGCCTTGTTCCGGACAGGTATCGGTCCGTATTATTATGCGTGTGTCGTGTAAATTCTAAAATTATTACAATAGAAATCTACTCGCGTTGGTAGATATTTGTAAGAATTGGTTCAGAGAAAGTAACTAATAAGGAAAAGAAAATGTGGAGAAAGCTGGAGAGGAGAAAGTTGCCTGCTTTCTCCTTCACCACGAAACCAACCACTATAAAGGTTGACCATCTGTAAAATGAGAAAATAAATTATAATAATAAAATGCAAATGAGCTCGACTAGGTAGCATAATGGGTCGTGGTTATTGCATTTTATGACCATAACGTCTGGGTCACTCACTCATTTTCTCGTGAAACGTCGTTGCCACCAACCACTTACCTTCAACCTGACTGGATATGCATGCAGCCAGCTTTAAAGCTCAGCCAGTGGCCGCGAAAGGTGTGGGGACATTAAAATTGTAGGAAAGGGGAGGCCGGTGTTTGTATAATATGATGCGGACATCGAATAATTGTGGGGACATTGTCCCCTTGTTCCGCGGCCACTGATAAAATGTACCTAGGCACGAAAGTGGATGAAATGTAAGTGATTGTATTTAGTATGAAAAGACTTCCTCCAGCCAGTCTTGGTCGACTGCCTGCCGGCCTGGAAAACTTACGGGCTTAGAGCTGAGTATTTAAGAGTGGAACCAATATCAGAAACCTGATTTCAGTCGTGGAAAATCTTAAGTACCCCACTTCAACGAGGCAGCAGGTAATTTGGGATTATTATGCAGAATGTTTCTCCTTCATATATGTTTCTGTAAGAGGGAAAGTATGAAAGCATGTGTAGGTAAAATTTCTAACAATGGAGGTCTCCTAGTGGATGCACTCTTATTTTTGCAAAAATTAATGTCAATCAATTAACCATTAAATTAATATGAAATTTGCGAAAGGCACGATCTCCCATTGGGCACGTTTGACAGAGATATTTGCATCCGAGGAGGAGAAAACGCGCCTTAAAGTAGACAAATTTTGCACCTTCCAAATTTACTGCGTTACGTTTTCTTCTCTTCGGATGCAAATATCTCTGCCAAACGTGCCCATTGGTAGATCGTTTCTTTCGCAAATTCCATACTAATTAAATTTGCAAGTCGGTGATACGAATATTTTGCACAAAATCAAAGAGCATACGCTGGGAGGCCTCCCTTCTAACTACTTCACCATTTGGCCTTCATTCTCCTTCCCAAATTTGAATAGTCTTCCACATCATATTTCACTTTCACCAGTAAATATATTTACATACCCGTAATTTATTTCATTTTAAACTTGAATTATAAATTATGGTTTTAATAAACTCCGACTTTAAACTTGCTTGACCTCATTCCGCGCAGTGGGATCCGTCCACGTCCACACATGCAAGCGGGCCTTGTTGCTGATGAAAATAAAACAAATTCATTACGCCAAGTAATAAAACTTGATACGAGTTCGGATACGAGGACGTGGGGATAAACTGAGCTAAAACTTTTACTTACGGAATGACAGCAACCAAGTCTTGCCTGCCGAGCGAAACATTATGAATATGAATGTGTACCCTGTAAAATTTTGGACTGCTTCAATATTTCTCGCGTGCTTGCTTACTCAGCAGCTCAAAGCTCAACAGGAACATTTTAGCTGCCGAAAAGAGAGGAGACGTTATCTCTCATGTCATGTTACAATTTTGCATCGCGTAACCATCTATGCTCAAGCCATCCACCCACCTACCTCGGTGAGAGAGAGAGAGAGTGGAATCATCATCATCTTCCTTCCACTTCATATCGTATCCAGCAAAATTTCAGGAATGGAGGTCTCCCAGCGTGTGCACTTTCTCCTCTACGGACGCAAATAGCTTTGCAAAACCTCTGTAAACATATTTGTACCCGAGTAGGAGAAAATGTGCCTTAAATTTGATAAAATTTTACATTGTCAAATTTATTGCGAGTTTTCTCCGGAAAGAGTAAAATTTCTGAATTTTAAGGCGTGCTTTCTCCTCTTCGGATGCAAATATCTCTTCCAACCCTGCCCATTTTGAGATCGAGTCTTTCGCGAATTTCATACTAATTAAATTTGCCATCGATTGCCGTTAGTTTGCTCAAAATCGGAGAGCATACTCTGGCCGACCTCCATCCCAAGTATCACATTCTCTCCACTTTCACTCCTTCGGCTTCTGGTATCATCAGGTAAATTCATGGTGCTCACTCACACACCCGTAATACACATTTGTCATGATCAACATTCTCGTCTGCTTTCTTCACCTCATCTCACCAGCGACTAAAATAATATCACACGCATTTCGAGAGGCCATGCTTTGCTTCGCTCGAAGCAAGCTTACTTTTCTGCGGAAAAACCTACTCCAAATATTTTCTTGGGAAAGTAGCAGAGAGAGAAAAACTATGTATTTCGTTGAGGGATATAACTATGTATACAGTGGCCGCGGAAGCTGTGGGGACATTAACATTGAAGGATAGGGGGGAGGGGTTTATATAACAGGGAGATGACGGAACCGTGGGGACAATGACGCTTTGTTCCGCGGCCACTGTAACTATATATATGGTGAAAGTTAAGTTGACTCGTCAGACTGACAGGACAAGCACGTGCCTACTTTCACCCATATCTGAGGGCCTCATATCGTCGAAAAAATTTACAGCGATGAAATCTGCGATAGTATTATTTACTTTTTTGTAGCAGGATCAGATTCCGTTGGCAGTTTGAACAGGTATGTGTGGAGAAAGCATGGAATAAATATAGCACCGAAAAGTTCACAAGTTTGATATATCAAACTAAATGTTGACACATTTAATGGCAACAATATTGAAACAAATCTAGAAAACTTTAAGAAAATATGTAAGAGAAAGTATATAGGTTAACATAAAAATAGTTTTTAGAAAGTGCGAATTCCAAGATTATGGAATGTCGTGGTTAATAAATTGCTCGTCAAATTTTACTTTGTTTACATGAACGAGATATTTTTGCACGTCATATGCAAATATCGCCTGCTCATTTTTCTCGTAAAATTACACAAATTATAATTTTTACAAGTGAATCGTGCAATTTTAAAGGCACGCAATGTGTGCCTGCAAACAAACAATAATTTTCACCGTGTAATTATATTATGCGTCTTGTTACTCCGACCTTTTACAGATTCGCGATTCAGCACGAATACAGGGAAATTATGTAACTCGGTAATGTACCGTTATGAAATTTGTTATGAAAATGTGTACCCAGCTAGCAGACAGACATTTGTCGAAATGGGAATTCTCACCGGAAATGTTGGTTTGTTGCTCGACTCATGTTGTTGCAAGGAACGGATGGACATATGTGAATTCATACATGCATATTTGCACAGTTTGATACAAGGCACGTTAAAAAATTGCACTGTATCAAATGCAAACTTTCGCCATACTCTGTCGGTTTCGCTATCAATGGAAATTGTCAACATAAGCAAAAAGTTCCGCTTTTTGGGCAAAAGAGCATACACAGAGATACATTTGAAAAACAGCAATCTGCACAAAGAATCTGGGGTAAAACCCTTTTTTTTCTGGGTGAAAGTCGGAAATAAGTTGGTCGAATTCGCTTTATGAATGCGCTACTAGAGGAATATGATGATGATGATGATGACGACGATGGGACGGATGCAGTGGTGGAAGATATCTGCGTACGTACATAGAAATGTATACCCAAAAACCTTTCGAGAATCAAAATAATGTCACACCAGACATGTAATACTTGAGCACGGGTAATGCAACAAATCCAACTTTGTGCTTGGTGTAGGTGTACAGAAGTCAGTGTTTCAGGTGAAAGTATTAAAAACTTGCAAGAAATACCGGGAAGAAAGTGGTTTCTTGCAGGTACTTATTTTGACCTGCAAGAAATGCAAGGCGCAAGAAATTATAGCGCTATACTTCATACTTAATTATGCGCCTGACTATTATTCGTTCAAAATTAATATGCAGAAAAAAATCTTACAGGTTATTCGGCGGATAATTATTTTCCATCTTTTAAATTTGTTTTAAGAATGCAATACTTTCCAACTTTCACCTGATAAATTTCCAACTTTCACCTCATAACGTCGTCAACGGCAATTAGCAATTTTGACCTTTTGACCTTATACAAAAGTATAAGCACTTTATTACATATTAGTCTTGAACGAACAGTGAATGGCGCATATTTCTCCCAGTTTCTTGCACCTCGCATTTCCCGTGTTTCTTCCTTTACAATGCAAAAAATGTACCCACAATAAACGAAACACTGGTGTCTTTACATACGTTACGTATCTCTCGAAATATGCACTTGGTCTGCATGCCTGGCGACTTTAAGACACCGAGCCAGGAAAATGGGTGTGTTTTCGCCAAGTTAAAATGGAAACAGCGTCGCATCCAAAAACATGTCATGCTTGTTCTGTTCCATATTCAACGCTAATATCGAATTCATGTATATCATTACTTCATGTATAGCATTACTTGTACCAAATGTCTCACTTTCTCCGACCATAAAGGGAGTAGGGGGACCACGGCAAGTGATATTATTTCCCTCATGTGCTCACTCATACTTACGACCTGTACTTTTACTGCGGTGTAGTGGAATTCCAAATGGTGGATCATCGCACATCTGTCCCCGCTCTCATTTGCATAGACCAACACACACACAGCAACCAAAGTCAGGAAAAGTTTGGAGAAAGCGAGAGAGGATCGAAATATCGGGGAAGGGTTGAATAGATGAGCGGTCTGAATAGGTTACTACTTTCCACGGATTATTGGACATTGAACCGTTGGGATGAATGGATCTGGGGATGTTGCTCTAAAATGCGGCATACATACGCAGTGGCCGCGGAAGCTGTGAGGACATTTGGGGACGTTAATATTGAAGGATGGGGGAGGGAGGGGTTTGTATAAGGTGCGGACATCGAATAACTGTTGGGACATTGTCCCTCTGTCCGCGGCCACTGATTCTTACGCCTCCTCCAGCGATGAAACAAGCCTAATAATAAATAGTAAATGGGAATTTTTCATACACAACCCACAGCTGCACAAGGTTTGCAAAGTACCATGTTTGTCATATAATGGTGGCGGATGGATGGATGGATGAGGTTGCTCACCAAAGTTCAACTTTCTCTCTGTCTTATCTGACTTTCTCATGAAAAGAGCTAAAATAAAATTTAAGTTGAATTCACTTTTTTCTAAACCTTTAAAAGCCGAGGTTCTTGTTTTGATTTTCTTTTTTGGCCGAGTCTTTGATAGCATTATATTATTTGCGTCCTGTCTCGGTATGACGAAGTGGGTGAATTTTGAATATTTTGAGAGAGCAAAAAAAAGAGAGACAGCTTTCTCCAAGAAAGAGGCAGGGGTGGGCGAAATACTGGTTCGAAATAAAGGATTATGAGCCCCTTTCTTCCCAGGGGCTGGATTTCCGGGGCTGTTACACCCACAAAGTGACGAAAATCTACTTGGAGAAAGTAAAAGTCATACAAAAATGCAGGTTTTGTGTCGAAATTAACGTTTTAATGTGTCAAGATTCTTTATTTTTTTAAACCGTGCAAACAATGTATTTTGGCCGCGATAGAAAGCTAATTTCTTTACAAAACCTGTATTTTTCGTAAGACTGCTGCTTTCTTCTCGTAAATTTACGTCATTTTGTGGGTGTAACAACCCTGGAAAACCAAACCCTGAGAAGAACGGAGCTCTCAAAATACTTTATTTTGTAACAAGTATTTTGTCCACCTCTGCTAATAGTTATATGCATACGTCCGTATCGTCGTCATGTTTTCGAACCGCGGTTTTGTCCTGGAGATGATAAAAGTACAGAATTCCAGAGTAGGCAGACTATATTGAAGGCTGAAACAGAGAGAATGCGTCATTGTTGTAGATGTGTAATGGCACTCGCAGCCGGAGCGGGCGAGGAATTTGCAGAAAACTTTTCCAGCCAGCGACAGCATGCGTCTGTTGCATTTAATGTAAGAGTTCAGTTCTTCTTTACTAAATGTCCCTGTTGTCCCATCCGGCTCTGTAGCTGCGGGAAAGTAAACTAGAAAACTTTGCAGGATCTTTGACTAAAATCCTTTCACTGCAGGGCAGTGTGCCGTTTTGGGCGGGTTTGCTAAATTTCTTGAACTAAGAATGCAAGAAATTGCAAAAAAAAGTGCAAGAAATAGGTGCCATTAGCTAAGCGGCATATGAATTTGCTAGATTTCTTGTACCGGAAAGCAAGAAATGCAAGAAATGCGAGGTGCAAGGAACTGGGAGAAAGTGAAAAATATGTATGCGCCATCTAGCCACGCGCCGTATGAAGTATTTATAGCGACGGGGCCTAGTTTTTTGCACCTTGCATTTCTCCCAGGTCAAAATATTTGCCTGCAAGAAAGCACTTTCTCCCCGTTATTTCTTGCACAGTGGTTACTTTCACCCGAAACACTGCTGTAGATGAACGAGCCAGAATTAAGAGAACCCTTGCATTTTTACCGTACCCAACAAAAGTTGAGACCCTCACAAGAAACTGAAATAAGAACAAAATGCCCTCGTCACAAATAACCAGTGTTGGTCGCGTCGAGTGTCACGCAAACTCGTGATTATAAATTGTAACTAATGCTATTACACGATTGCTTTATTTGTATTCTTACTGAACCCAAGTTTCAACCAGATACCCTTCCAGGGTACGAATGTACGTAGTATTTTTAGCCAAAAATTGCATAATTCCGTCCAAACGAGCCATTCCACGTATCCCTTCATAGTATCTCACTTCAAAAAGATAGAGGCCCCGGAAGCATGGGGACAGAGAGACAATATCCCCACGGTTGTTCGACGTCCCCATCATCTCCCCATGTTATACAGAGAGTGAATCAAGATACAAAACTCACTTTTGTTTATTTTTCTACAGCTTTATTTTTCGTTTGTGAATTTTATAAATTGCTTCAATGGATAGCCCATTAGTTTGTCTAACGAGGTGCAATCGCTTTTTCTACGCCATTATCACCTTTGACACTTTTTTGGAGTGAGTTTGTTCTACCCGTTTTGAAAAGTTTTCCAAAACCCACTTAGCGCCCGAGCCGTCAGCTTGAAAATCTCTGCTTCAAGTACTCAAATCTAAAATAATCCATCCGAATAATGTCATGCGACTCGCCAAGAGTAATTGTAGTTAAACATTTATTTCTGGAAAATAAGTTTTCATGCAGTTATCGCGAATTTGCTTCGAAAAACGCGATGTAAGACGGCGTGGGGGCGTACAGCGGGTCCTCCTCCGCGTTAATATATTTAGGTCAAAGTGACTGATCCTAAAAACTATTGCCTGACTCACCCCCAACATTTTGCATACTTTTCTGTGGTGACGGATGTTCCTTATTGATGAAATTTGCAATCTAGTATAACTCATGCTCGATCCTGACTGATCTTGAACGCCACTTTGGTGGAGGTGGAACTCCAGCCAATGATTTCTGCCTCTTTATGATAGTGCCATTTAATACAATGGAAACATGGCTTTGACTGGTACTTGAATTCAGTTGTCGCCAGTTTCTTAAAAAAATTTATGGTACAATTCATCTTTGGAAAACTCTTTTACGGCTACCTCGCACTCCGTGGGGGGGAGTGGGGGCATGTTGCTGCACAGAACTAGGAGTGATTTTGCAAACTGTTCCTTGACTATCTGGGTACGACACGTGCAAATTTCAATAATCCCAAGTGTCTCTAACACTTGTTATCTCAAAAATAAAAGTGAGTTTTGTATCTTGATTCACGCTCTGTATAAACCCCTCCCTCCCCCATCCTACAATGTTAACCTCTTTCTTCTACTCATTTTTAAATAAAATTTCCCTTCGGTACAATCTTGATTGCATACTTACACCTGCTAGGAACCAATTAAAATTTTCAACAAGTTTCCAATTTTTGAGTTTTTTGACGAAAAACACGAAAAATCCACTTCTTAACCCTTTGAACCGTAACGACGACAATAGTCGTCTTATAAGAAATGGTTTAATTCGGGAGTACGACAAAAGTCGTCCTGAAAAATCGTGGTCATGGCGCGGAAGGACGACAATTGTCGTTTCTAGGAGGTCATTGATTTTCACCATTTTCTCTCCGCGACCTAAAATTTGTTGCAATTTTGAGGGATTTCTCCTATGACCACATGGCCTATGGCCATGACCACAACATACTTATATTGTCCCCGATTTAATGCATTTTCTTGTCGTTAATCATACACCTTAAAGGGTTAACATTGGTCGTTATAGGAAAAATTCTAAAATTTCAGAATGAAAATGTCGGAAAAAATACACTTTTAACCATCGAATTGTCCACAAAATACCGTAGAAATACTATTTTTTTAAAGAAATTTTGGTGTCAGGGTAATTTATGCAGTACACAAATGTGTATACTTCATCGTTAAGAGGTTAACATCCCCGCATGTCCCCCCCGCTTCCGCGGCCACTGCTGTTAATACATACATGTTTCGTAGCAAGGTGTTCACCTCTCCACATCGTCATAAATATGGCCACAAGTACAACTCTTTCAACTCATAAACAGCAAGCCAAACCCCGCAAACATAAATGGCGGAGACCCACATCGTCGGGAGGGGAAAGGATGTAAAAAGACTTGTGGTCTGGATGTGGGTGACAGTTGAATAGCTTCGAAAAGGACAATGTTCACTTTAATTAATAGATTTCCAGCCTGATATTACCATTTACTTAACAGGATACGTACAGCTTTCACTGCTTAAATTCTGTCAAAACAAGAGGCAGACACATGATATAAGGAGAGAGAGACCTCTTCATTTTCGGGAGGAGGAGACCGGGTCATGCTGTAATCGTATTCATGTATTCCACTCGTAACACAATATTGTTGTCACAAAATTATAGGATTCGAGTCAAATTTCACTTTCACTTTCATCGCAATGCAACTCCGCACGACACGAGGGTCCAAAATAATAACTATAATCAACCCAAGTGCCGCCGCCTTTGTTTGCTCGGGGCGTCATTATTGTCTGTCTGCATTGACATTATTTGTTATTAGGAAGGGAAAGTAGTTCAATAATATGCATACATATGTACGTGTTGCACCCTGTGAATCGATCCACTCTTAGAAAAGTGGTATTAAATCGTAACCAGTATTAAAATATTGTCAAGCGGTATTCATACCAACTCAAGCATAATAATAGCTTGATATTAACGTTTATCATATCGGAATGAGCTTTTCTACGGACCGGTATAATTTTAATACCAGACAGTAGCAATTTCAACACAAAGAAATCAATACCAGCATGACAATATTAGATTTCTATCGTGCACTGACCAGAGTATGTACATATATGACCTGTTCACTTTCATTCATCTGACTGATTATGATAGAGAACAATAGTGAATGAAAATGAATTTCCTGTGATTTTGATTGAAAATGAGTGAAACATTCAGTCATTTCAGATGAGTGACTATGAATGATAGGATGACTCACTCCTTTCATTTTTCACCCTATGCTTAATATATGGGGTGAAGTATGAAATGAAGTCAAATGAAGTGAAGTGAAATAAAATGAGTTTGAAACTACTACCAGTCCGGTAGGAAGTTATTACCAAATCAATACCAGTACGGAGTATATATCTGATTCCACCAGATTTTTAACAGTGTCCGATGCATATTCAAGTGACAACAAGTCTTTCTCGAATATTTCAATAAGTTTCATCGCAAGCGGTTATGTAGACGTTACATAATAATAATGTAACATATTGCTTTCTCCCGACTTTCTACATAATAATGTTCAACTAGTTGTATCATGTGGGGCGTTGCTAGCTGGCGGAATGGAATATGGTTTTATTTTCCTGTCTATATCGTAATTTATTTGGTATACACCATTTCAACTTGGTTTTAACGAGCGAGCACACAATAAATATAATGCACCAGCTCGGATCCCACCCAATCCTTATTTTTCCACAAGTAGGTACATACGTACATTGACTAGTTTGTGTCAACTTCATCCTGTGCCCGTGATCCTGGGAAAGCAAGGCGAGAAAGAAAGTTTTTCTTACACAAAAAAAGAAAGTTGCAGGGGAGCAAAGTAGCGAAGAATTGAGTGAAGTATAATACACAATAAATCCTATTATTACGGAATTATGGAGACATCTCGATCCATTCCCGGTGGATGTGTGTGTATGTGTTTTGACTCATTGGGTAAATCCGGTGTTTCGTTTCGAGCTAGTTTGTCACATTTCTTGCACTGGATAACAAGAAAGTGCAAGAAATGCGAGGTTCAATAAAGTGGAAAAATATGCGTCATCTAACCACGCGAAGTATGAACTACAGTAGCGGGAAAGAGTTTCTAGCCCCTTGAAGGTTAAAAAAGCTGCAAGAAGTCACTTTCTTGAATGTTTTCCACGTTTCTTGCACTGCGAATCATGAAATTGGAGGTGCAAGAAACTGGGAGAAAGTGCAGGAAATAAGCGCCATCTAGCCACGCGCCGAATGAAGTATTTACCGCGGCGGGACGTAGTTTCTTGCGCCTTGCATTTCTATGTTAACATAATACCTACGTATGTACTTATGTATATGCGTCGCAAAAAAGTGGATAATAAACAAGTGTGCCAATTTTTTTGCGTCGTATGCATATTATTTTTTTTGCGAACTTGATACATTCACGCCTTCTTGCGAGTTTTATGTGTACCTACATTTTTATTAGCACATGGGAAGGAACTAAATATTTGTACAAGTACAAATTACTTTTAATTATTTTAATTACTTTGATTTTTCGCATGAGATGAGCCAAATGACACATTGTTTGCATTTTAAGCTGACATTTCATCCATGTCGGACAGCTCTTGCCATTGTATCATCGATCCTTATGCATAGAGAAATGTTGTACTTTGTGTCGGGTAATTGTCCTACTTTCTCTAATTAAATTACTGGAAACATTGTCTCAGCCTGTGTGTAAAAATGTCTAATTAAAACTTGCCAAATTGGGCATAATCCATCTTAATAAAATGTCCTGCATGGTGAAAGCATTCGCAAAGTTGTACATACAGTGTGGAAAACAACATGTATCATAGTCTAGTTAGAATGGGGATGCAAACCATGTTCAGCCCAGATTATTTTTGAAAATGTTAGTTTGAGAGAGCAACGCTTTAGAAACAAGGTTTAATGCGGCACTTGTGCAGATGCGAAAAATTTAGCAAGTTTTGCACGCCGCAAGTTCGCGAAAACGCTCAATTTTCCAGACAAATATGTCTTGCGGCAGTAGTTGAGGATTTTCGCGAACTTTCGGCGCCCAAAACTTGCTAAATTTTTCGCATTTTGGCAAGCTCCACACTGAATGCTGTTTCTAAAGAGTTGCTCTTTCAAACCAACATGGTCCAAAAATAATCCGGGTTGAACATGGTCTGCGTCCCCATTATTAGTCTCAACCCATTTCCTCCTCATTATTCTTCAGGCTCCAGTTTAAATTTACTTATTTACGAATAAACCCACCCAACCATAATCCATCAATTACTCATGTGCCGAAAGAACAAAGAACTAATAACCAAAAAGGAGAAAGTGTCGAGTGAAAGGCAAGCCTGGCGACGGGCGAGCGAGCGAGAGAAAGTGGTGAGGTGACAAATTAAACAGTTTATCATTTATCATTCAACAACTCTTCGAAGCGAGATTACATTACAGTCTCAATTAGACTAACAAGATAAACCAGGACAAAGTTGGTCACCACGGGTACCACATCACCGCATATTTAGTTAGTTAGTAGTAGGGCTAATATATACGACATTGACTTGGACTAATTTGCACTAATATGTATGTCAAAGTGATCCGGAACTTGGTATTTGGTGCATTCGAGTGTTTCTTGCGGGTTTGGCACATTTCTTGCACGGCGAAGCAAGAAATACGAAGTGCAAGAAACTGGGAGAAAGCGCCAAAAATATGCGTCATCTAGCAACGACACCTGCATTTAGCTCCTACTGTTCAGCCAGTATCAATAGTCTCCATTCCTTGGAAATTTTTCTGAGAGGTTATTTGGTTTTTCGAAAATATTATGAAATATCTGCCAGGAAACCTTTCAGATTTTTTTCAGACTATTAATATCGGCTGAACAGTAGTTGCTCTCATTAATTTTTTGCAGGTCAAAACGGTTGCAGGAACCCACTTTCTCCACGTTATTTCCCGCACTGCAAAGCAAGAAACGCTAAAAATGCTAGGTGCAAGAAACCGGGAGAAAGTGCAAGAAATAAGAGCCATCTAGTCACGCGCCGTATGAAGTATAGCGGCGGGACGTAGTTTCTCGCACCTTGCATTTCTCCCAGGTCAAAATATTCAACTGCAAGAAACCACCTTCTTTTTATTTCTTGCAAGTGCTTACTTTCACCCAGGTAAACACGGGTAACATAATGCTGAAATCATTCAATTATACGGAGTATTTTCTAATCTGCATCCAGGGACTTTAGACTTTATCTCGTGTTACTGTCATCCATCGTTCAAGACAAGAAGCAGACTTTCACTTTTAAATAAGCAATGAGACTAACAAACAGATAGAGTGAGATTTCCCCCCCCCCTCTTCTTTTTTGATGAGTTAGTGCTAAATATAGTCCACATTTTTATCCCATCCAGGCAAGAAGAGTTGTTATATTTACTACTTCTGCAACCTACCTCCTGCTACTCAAAACTTGGCTTAAAGATTTATGTCCAATCTGTACAGAGTGAAAGCAGCAAGTATTCCATTCGAATTAATCCACGGCAGTAACCGAGAGCACTTAAGCAGCGCCTGGCTGCCTGTCCTGTCTGGACTACAGGGAAGAAAATCTGCAGCAGCTAAATTTAGATTTCTTGTTAAGTGAATCTCAGCCCTCCATATGGTCGTCCAGGAATCAACCAAAACCTGTGGTAGCTACTTTCTCTTCTTCTTGATCCTCATCCTATCTCCGACGACCGAACAAGGGGCAAAGAATTGGTTGGAGTAGGAAGAACTGTTGAGTTTTGTTGTTGAAAAGGGTGAAAGTTAAAGTGGTTGAGAATTGCTTAGGGCGGAGACGATATCTGAATTTCTCAACTTCCTCCAAAACATGGACCGACCAAACCAAACCAAACTAGTAGTGCATATTCTTGCTAAAAGCACTTATTTTCTCTCGTACTCTTCAACCAACCGGGCCAGTCCACCTCTACGCAGTGGCCGCGGAAGGGTGGGGACATCTGGGGACAGTAACATTGTAGGATCGGGGAGGGAGGGACGGGTTTATATAGGATGGGGAGATGATGCGGACATCGAATAACCGTGGGGACATTGCCCCCCTCTATCCGCGGCCACTGCACCTCTACCTGGTCTTTCTTCAAGTAGGATGGAACACAGAATCTCATTTTCTTCTTCTTTCAACTTCTTCTTTACCAACGACTCCTCGGAACTGCCGGATGTTGTACCTAGAAATATACACAATTCTGTCGTACATAGCTGCCCTAATGTTACTGCGCTTCTGTCAGTACCTAAACAAAATCTACAACACACCCGCTCCCAGCATGCAATGTTAACTTTAATGTAATCCAAAAGTCTTCCTTACTCACGATTAATTCACCCTGAACGTGAACCTTATACACGGAGAAAAGTAAAACAAAGCCGCCTGGGCACATCTGCTGGTTGAATTTCAATATTAAGTCACCAGCTTGTAGCGTATCGCTACTGGACTTTTGTGACTTGTGACCGTGCCGTGTGTTTCATTTCACTTTCTCCATTTATTTTTTTTCGCCTGCTTTACTTTCTCCAAGAAATGGAGCCATCGTCCATCCATTCTTCTTTACTGTTCGGTCCGTGGTGTAAAAAAGTATGGTGGAGCAGGAGAGAGAAAGAGATACTATAAACTCATAAAATTTTGCTGGAGAAAGCAAGTGGCCAGCTCTATCTCGTCGAGACTGTAAAATCTGTTAGAGTTGGAGAAATAATAGGAGAAAGTCGTATCGGATATAAATGTACGTGGCGTCTCATTTTGTGTATAGAAGAGCAGTGGCCGCGGAAGTGGGGGGAGGGCAGAGGGACAATGTCTCCACGGTTGTTCGATGTCAGCATCACCTGCCCATCTTGTATAAACCCGGCCCTCCCATATCCTAAAATGTTAATGTCCCCACATGCCCCACCGCTTCCGCGGCCACTAGTAGAACACTATCTTCTTCACCTCCTCCCCCTCCCATTTAACATCCTCGCCCAGTTGAAGCCTTACTTCCTGTAAAGATATTATGCAGAGAGAACGAAAAAAAACTGTATTGTTCTTCTAAAGTTGCCTCGGAAACTGTGGGGACATTGCCATTGTAGGTTGGGGGAGGGACGGGTTTACATAAGATGGGAAGATGATATAGACATCGAACAACCGTGGGGAAATTGGCACGCTTCCGCGGCCACTGTTTTTTCCAAGACTGAAGTGAACTTTAGCATTGAACCCGCCTTTTTTCCCTGTCAACTAAGAAGAGAAAGTGAGACTGGAGAAAGTTTATTCCCTTTATGGAACTTACATAGAAGCCTTGGTTGGTGTGGAAGCTAGAATTTTTACCAAAAGATAAATGTCTCTCGAGCTATCGTAGCATAAAATGTGTTGAATTTCGCGCAGTGATAAAATTATACCAATAACATTACATTTTCCCAATTGAAATGCAGCCTGAGAGTGGTATTAAAGACGGTGGAGAACAAATGACTGGAGCAGAGCATTAAACAGGAGCAGACGATACTTTGAGAATACAGCCGCCATTGATGATTAGGCGAGCCACGTACATCCAAAATTGGGACATTATTACGTAAGACAAAGGGAGGAACGAGTTGGGTCGGAAGGAAGCCAACAAAATGGTTGAATTGTCTCTACTGATTGCCTATTTGGATCTGAATCGGAAGCAGTAAACGGCCAACATCTTAATAACCCGGTGCCATGCTATTCACTTATTCCAGAGAAGAATGGAGGTCTTCCGGCGTTAGCTCTTCGATTTTGAGCAAATTAGTGACATTAGATGTCAAATTTAATTAGGATGAAATTTGCGAAAGATACGATCTCCCAATAGGCACGTTTGGCAGAGATATTTGCATCCGAAGAGGAGAAAGCGCGCATTAAGGTCGACAAATTTTACACTTTCCAAATTTACTGTGCGCTTTCTCCTCTTCGGATGCAAATATCTCTGCGAAACGTGCCCATTGGGAGATCGTATCTTTCGCAAATTTCATACTAACTAAATTTGCCATCGATTGACACTAATTTGCTCAAAATCTGAGAGCATACGCTAAGAGACCTCCCTTGTAAGTCAAGAAGCAGACATTTCAAAGAGGATAGATTCTTTCTTTAACTAGTAATTCAAACTTCGATTCAAGTCTAAAGTGCTTGATTCAGGGCTAAATTGTAAGTATCATGACATGGTTTTCAACTTATAGTTTTCTATGTAATACATCCACCAGACTGTAAAGTTTGACTGGTGCCATGCATTGCGTCATTGTGATGTAACACTTGAAAAATTGAGGCTGGAGTAAACTCACCTATTTACTTATTAGTGTTAAATCTAGTGTGAGTGGAAATGATCAATTTCGATTTCTTCAAGTAAATGAGGCGAGCAATTCGTGTGGTTTTATAATATTGAACAAGACGACGAATCAATAAAATATAAGCCACCTGTGACCTGAATTCGAGATATGATCAATACACATATGTATTAATCGCAGTGGCCGCGGAACCGTGGGGACAGAGGGACAATGTCACCTCGGATATTCGATGTCTCCGTCATCTATCCATGTTATATAAACCCTGGCCTCCCCCATCCTACAATGTTAATGTCCTCAGATGTCCCACAGCTTCCGGGGCCACTGATTATTATTGGTGGGGATAAATTTGATCAGGTGTATATTAAAATTATGTGGGACACATACGATAAGCCATGCATTCACCTCAGACGAGAGGAGGTAAAGAGAGAAAGCAGTCGTAAGTGCTTTCTCTGCTTAAATGCACATATGCAGACTTGCAATATACGACGTACGGCAAGTCGCGTAATTTCCTTAATTGGTTTTTTCCTCGTATTGATTGCTACTTGATACTGTCAGGAATCCTGACACCGGGTTAGAAACTGTCATGTTTTGTGCAGCAAATTCATCTACACTTTTGTAAAATGTTCCACCTGAGATATCGGAAAACTGAAAGTTTGTAAAAATGCAATATTCCCAACACCTTGTATTTTTGGAAAATTATAGAATTTTCCTTAACTATGAATGCCATATACGGACGACGACCCTGACCCGTGACAAGTCCATTAGTTGAACCACTGAAAACCAATATTATTACTTCCGGCAATATTAAATCATCCATGAGCCGAATGTGAGCCTAAGTACTGCTTAAAGTGAGGATTCAATTCTCTTTGTTCTTCCCATAGCCGGAAGTATTATACATAAGCTAATGCCATGTGAGCAGTGGCCGCGGAAGCCGTGGGGACATTAGGCCGGGGTTTGCATAACAATAGCAGATGATGGGGACATATTTCAGGTACATACAGACTTAGAAATGCTAAGTTTTTGAATTTCAGAAATTTGAAAATCGAACAACCGTGGGGACATTGCCCCTCTGTCCCCTCAAGCTTCCGCGGCTACAACAGAATCGGTCTATATATTCTCCCCTCATACCCACGTGTGCAAATGTAGGACTGAAATTGGCTAATTGAAATGGAGTCGAAATACCGGCTCAAGTTTCCTAACGCATATTAGTACTTTTACTTTTAGTATTATTACTTTGATCCAGTTTCCAGTCCGGGTGGGTCAATTCTACACTTTTGCTGGCCAAAAGAAAGTGGAGAAAGCAGTAGCAGCTAAACCCTTACGTGACGTGATCTTAATTCAATATATGGCTTATCGATTGATTAGACCTTCGCCATTTGGACAAAACAGAAGAAGAGTATGCAACACTCTTAAAAAACCGGTATTAATTTAGTTATGTCCAGATTAAATATAGACTCTACCGTAAATAACGGTAATAATGAGGTAACAATGTTGTGGTGATGAAAAATTTACCACGGAGAAACAAACTGTTACCAATCCGGTATAAAATTATTACCAAACCAGTACACTCTTAGAAAGCTGGTATCAAATCATTACTGACCAGAATATGCTCGATTGTCACGGTAATAACGGACAATACTATTTAGCAATGCAAAATTTACCACTCACATGCAAATTATGTGCTACCAATCCGGTAAAAAGTTATCACCAAATCAATACCAATACCAGTATATACTTATGTCATCCTACCACATTTTTAACAGTGTACCACCACCAAACCACCCGAGATGTACAAACCCATTACAATTGCTTATCTGATGCAGTGTACCATTTACTATGTAGCATGTGACCTCGCATCCAACCCTTGGTAAACAAACCCATGATAAGAAGCAAGATAAGGTGCAGTACAAATCAGTAGAAAAAATCACATGTTCCAATTTGCCCGTAAAATTCGTCCCCCTTGAGAAAAGCAGAGTGCATGCAGCCTCTTCTAATCTCATCGTGAGTCGATGCCCTATAAAAAATAACTGTTTAAAAAAATCTGATCTGACCCATAAAAAATCCGAGTTTCTCCCGAAATATGTAAACTTGACCAGACCACCGGGCGTAGTATTAATGTCTGCACTTTGCTTCCGTTTCATCAATAAGGTACGAAATCTAAGAAGAGATTTCGTACCAAGGAGCCCAGTCGGGAGTCAAAGAATCTTCGCCAAAGACATCCATTACCTTACTTTTGATGTTTGATCTACCCACTCGAAATCGAAAATCGACTCATTCGCCAGCTGCGACTTTCTCAGGAAGGAGAGAAAGAAAAAATAGTGACTAGACTACTACTGCTACTCACCAGTCACGATAATATTACGCCGTGTTGCGCCGTTGACTATGGTTAAATAAACCGGGGGAAGCGAAGGTAAAGAAGTAGTGGCAGAAGAACGATTTAAATTTCTGTTAAAATGACACCCCATATGTCTTTTTTGACCTGTGACCTTGTCACGGTCATGAGGCCAAAAAAATGTCGACGGGGTTGAATTTGTGGTGAAGTAGCGTCAGAACGATTGAAATGTTTTTTAATGACGCCACATTTGTCTTTTTTGACCTGTGACCTCGTCCTCACGGCCATGAGGCCAAAACTAAATATCAATGGCATTGAATTTCTGGTGAAGTAGCGCCAGAGCGATTGAAATTTATCTTAAAATGATACCTTACTTTTTCCTTTTTTGACCTATGACCTCGTCCCCACGGTCATTAGGTCAAAAGTAAATATCGACTGGGTTGAATTCGTGCTGAACTTTCCTTTAAAATGACACCCCATATTTAAATTAAGGTAAAAAAATTAATTTAAAACCACACCCATTCGCATTGGGGGTGGTCTGATTGACCCCATTATCGAACTCGACCGAACACTCAAAAATTAGAAGCACAATGCCGTAAACAGCGTTTCGTTATCTGAAGATAATCTGCATATGTACAGACTTACAGACGGACGGACGGACAAAACGATCCCAACAAGTAGCTCACCCTGCTTAATAAAATGTGTATGGCCGAACGAATGGTGGGTATGTAGGTGGGTGAATCGTGAATCGTGAATGGGTATGAATTCTTTGAAAAATAGAGATTGGACTTGGATTTCCCTGGTGGCAAAGTGAACTGCGAATTTTTTATGGCTTTGTTCCGAATTGTTTTGCAACTTTGTGCGCCATGCCAAACGAATGCAAGAACGTAAGGAGAGCAGGAGTAACGAGGTGGGGAGAAAGTCTTCTTCTTCTCGCACATACATAAATCTAAACCGTACATTTACAATGTACAATAATCAAAAACTGTTTACACAATGAATTCATTAAGGATGAATTAGCATAATGATGACGACTGGTTGGTTGGGTTGGTTTGAAGGAGCATAAATCAATCTCTCTCTCCACGTTCCTAATTAGTTTTAAAGTTTGATATCAAGATGTTGTTTTGATGCTGCTTCAATATTTCAAAAACAATTTGGCACAAAAGGAGAAGGAATGTCCTTGTAGAAGTGAGAATGCAATTTAACCGAATAATGGAAAGGTTTCCTTTGTCAGTGGCCGCGGAAGGGTGCAGACAGAGGGACAATGTCCCCACGGTTGTCCGATGTCCGTATCATCTTATATACATAAACCTCTCCCTCCCCTATCCTAGAATTTTTACGTCCTCCGATGTCCCCACGGCTTCCGCGGCCACTGTTTTGTCATGCAATCCAATGATTATCTAATTTGTATAAATTTTGGCCCGATAGAATTGAAGTAAGTGAATTTATTTCACTTCTGAAGGCCATGAATTGTCACCTTTAATTGAAAACCTTGAAATAATTTTGGTTGACACTGAACTCTGATAATTAAGTGGATCTGCTGCTCTTAAGAATAATTCCCTGGAGGACGATCGATTCGAAATACAATACATTTTCGAACTCATCTGGTCGTGAATTAGTACGGATAATTGACAACGCGGATTAATTGCTGCGTTCAATTAAACTTGATTTAGCAATCGGCTCGCTTACTTACTTGATTCCATAAATATCAACATTGTTCCTTCCCCATCCATACGACGATCACCCAGTGGCCGCGGAAGCTTGAGGGGACAGAGGGGCAATGTCCCCACTGTTGTTCGATGTCCCCATCATCTCCCCATCTTATATAAACCCCTCCCTCCCCTATCCTATCAATGCTTTTGTCCCCATATGTCCCCCATATGTCCCCACGGCTTCCGCGGCCACTGCGATCACTAATGGTCCGCAGCAACATCAAAGTTTTCTTGTGAAGGAGGAAGAAGAAGAGTCCGCGTGCGAGACAGCAAGTTGGTTTTCATTAATGAAATGATACCAATTCCCCTTTTTGGCTAATTACTAGATGAAACGAGGCGAATAAATTAATGCAAATGTGGTACACAATTAGGAACAACTGTGACGCAATTCTGTATGTCTGCACTATTAATCTCGCAATTATGTAAGGAAGTTGTATCATCATTGAAGAGCATTGAACCAGAGGGTGTGTGTGTAAACGGGTGTAATTGTAGACTGAAAAATCGCTCGGATATGCTCCATTTTTTAGTGTAGAACTGCATGACTCATCGTCAAAATCAGCACATTTTTAATCATTTAATCACCATTTTTAATCATCTCTGGGAATTTATTTTAAAATTCTGGACGACATATTTGCAATTAGTAAGTTGATGAATGGAATGGGATAAGGTTTTTAAGCCAGGTTCGAAGAGTTTTAATTTTAAACTCGAGATCTCCTCTTTCCAAAAGTGTCAAAATCTGGTGTGCATATTTTTAAAACAATTGGCATCCACCTGGTCTAGAAATTTAAAAATAATTCCCAGGAGCCAAGAAATGATTAAGAATGTGCTTATTTTGACAATTTTGGCGATGAGTCGTACGTTAATCAAATTTGTTTGTGTAAAAAAGTGTCACTTTATATAAAACTTACATATGTACCTCAGAATTTATTTATTTCCTAAACTATGCTTTACATTATTTCTTTGTGTCATTATATTTCCTTTAGCGTTTTTCTAATTAAATATTATTAAGAACAATAATTGAAATATTAAATGTAAAGTTTAATTTTCCACAAGACTTCACTCCATTTCAGGCGACGCGTCCATACCCTTATCAAAATCTTGGTCTTTTTCTTTGCTCTCATCCTTTCGCCGATCTCTTCTGTCGTCTCTGTCCCGATGTCGGTTTCTCTCTTTATCTCCACGTGTACTACTACTTAATGGTTTGTCAAATCGTGGAATTTGTGGGATAAATGGTCCAAATCCTCCAAATTCGCTGAAATTTGGGAGAAACGAGAGGAAAGCGGATGGTCTCTTTTCTCCGGCAGCATCATCATATTTTGGACCCATTTCACGCGTCCCTTTCAAGGACGGGAACAAACCAGTGAATGGAAATTCGGCAAATTGTCCGTTCGTCGTAGTTCTAGAGAGAAATACGATCTACACGAATTAATTCTGTGCAAAATTCATAGATTTTTGATATGAATTTCACTATAATAAACCGTTACAACGCATGTAACCAAGGGGTGAAAGGAGTGTCATACGTCAATGTGAATATCAAATTGTTCGAAAATTTGTTAAGATTGACACTTCTGACGTGTTTTCGACTTTTGTGTCTTATTTGTGTCAAATTTAACAGTTGATAACCCTTATGTGACCTTTATATGACCTCTGAGGTCAAAATGGAGGTCACCATTGAATTCGGGGTTAAATTTCAGTTGAAATTGAAATAGATATGTCCTATGACCTTTACATGACCTCTGAGGTCAAAATGGAGGTCACCATTGAATTTGACATTGAAAAATAGTTAAAAATGACGTGTCACATGTCAAAACTGACAAGTGACACTTTTTCGTCACTTTTCGTCACTGTGACGATGTCATCGTCACAGGTGACGTCCAAACACAAAATGACATGAATTTTCGAATTCCTCATTGAAAAATAGTAAAAATGATGTGTCACATGTCAAAACTGACAAGTGACACTTTTTCGTCACTTTTCGTCACTGTGACGATGTCATCGTCACAAGTTACGTCCAAACACAAAAGGACATGAATTTTCGAATTCCTCGTTGAAAATTAGTTAAAAATGATGTGTCACATGTCAAAACTGACACGTGACACTTTTTCGTCACTTTTCGTCACCGTGACGACGTCATCGTCACAGGTGACGATGTCACAGTGACCATCTTCGAACTCGTCCTGTCCATTGACGTTAGGAGTTTACGTTAAAAATTTCAAGTGTCTATGTCTTTTCGTTCAAAAGTTATCGGAGCTACGGACAGACAGACGGACGGACGGACAGACGGACATAACGATCTTATAAAGGGCTTTCACCCCTTAATAAAGTGCAATCATAGAGAACTGGTGTGGAAGCATCAGTGACCGCGGAAGGGTATAGACAGAGCGACAATGTCCCCACGGCTATTTGATGTCCCCATTTTATATATACCCCTCGCTCACACTATCCTAAAATGTTACTGTCCCTATATGTCCCCACAGGTTCCGCGGCCACTGATAAGCGTTACTGACCTGCGCACATATATGTATGACTCTATACCGATATGGTAATATTAACGGGAATTACCGTTTAGAAATGTCGTGTTAAAGAAAAATCTACTACCACTCAAAAACAAACTAATATCAATCTGGTAGGAATTTATTACCAAACACTATAAAAGTACCAGTGCAAAGTATATATTTGACTCAACCAGATTTTTAACAGTGTATTATGTAAATATGTATGTACTAACCAACAATGCGCCAATGGTCCATATTCCCAAAACAAAGTTCATAACTTTACCAACGTTTTATTTAAGTTTTTCCCTATTAAAAGATGTCGAAATATTCCACAATTTGTAAAATATTTATCAAATTTACACATTCCAGACTGCCTATTGTTCATCAAGCTACGCGTTTTTTATGGAAACTTTATAACGCGACGCTCGATTTGTAAACAATTGGCAATAAGTTTTAACAGCTTGTCGTAAAAAAATATGGTTAAAATTACAAGGCCATTTTTCTCCATTTTGTGTCATTCATCGTCATTAAGTGGAATGAATCTACGGCCAACAAGTTCTCATTTTATCCATCAATCTTAAATTAGGTAGGTGCAAAGTCTACACCAAGTTTCGACAGGATAGTAGAAATCAGTCTATTTATATACTTTTCTCCACATTTCCAAAATTTCTGAAAACTATTTCACAATTTCTACTGCAAACATGACATATCGATACGTATGCACTCGCCTCCTCTGCAAAATGGCACAGTAAATATACTTACAAGGCATTCATGTTGAGCACGTGATATTTGCCATATAGACACACGGCAAACAGATGAAGAATGACGATCCAGCCGCCGCTTGAGAAATATGACTTTCTCCAAAACTTGTGAAATATGTTGTCACTTGGAAAGACTTTTGTGATGGATTGCTACTACTCAAATATATCAAATTTGTTGGAGAAAAGTAAAAAGTGAACGTTTAGGGTAGAGGATTTTTCGAGTCTTGCAGCCATTTATGTGTATCAGTGACCGCGGAAGGGTGGGGACAGAGGGACAATGTCCCCTGAGAAACCACGGAAAATAAAATGTTTATGCACCATTTTCTCTCCGCGGCCTGAAATCTGTTGGCATTTTGAGGGATTTCTCATATACCAACACAATGTTAAATTTGCCCATTTTCCCATCGAAAATTTTGACATTTCTCAATGCAAAGCAATGTTAAATTTGTGATCTTTCAGTTTTTCGAGTTTTATTAAACCTCCTAAATTCCTCCTCCCACACGATAACCACAACATACTTAGAACGACTCCAAAGTAATGCATGTTCTTGTAGGTTAACGTCCCCAGATGTCCCCTCAGCTTCCGCGGCCACTGCTTAATATCCCACCCGTAAAAGGTAGAATACCCTCCCGAGTAGATTAAAGGCCTAGTGAACAACACATTTATTACAACACACCAATCTATTTCACTTCTTCTTCATTCATTTAATGGAAGGCTGGTTGGTTGGAGAAAAACCTCTCGAAAAGTGAAAGCACTTGCATGTGTGGAGAGCAAGAGAAAGCTAACAAGCTCCCTCATCATCCGCTCCCTGTCGTCATCTTGGCCAACTTTCACTTCTGCCTTTCACGTGCATGTACGTACGTAGGTACGAGTGATTGTCACACTTTGTCATAATTATTTATTTCATCGCATTACACGCCATAAATTTATGACGGCAGGAAGTTGTAGTATATTAGGTACGAAAACGGCATGGCATGTTTATGAGTATCGGCATTGGATAAAACTGTACATACTACTCGGCTCTATTTATTATTAATGTCCGCCATATATTTCACACAGTTCGTTCAACTTAATATTTATTTACAATTTAAGGAACAGGATCGATTACTAAGGCCTGTAATTATTCGTATTAAGAGAAAGTTTATGTTTGCATACTCAAATTGTAGACAAGTTAAACGCTGAAGCAATTACAGGGTGCATTTATTTTCTAAATTTGATTCCTTCTAGAATCGATTGCTATTTTATTTTATAGAGCGAATAAAGCAATTAAGTCATGTTCGTTCAGGAAGGGTCAAACCGCATCAAATCATGTCCTTCTTTAGGCGTAAATCTCAGGGTTTCAAATCCAAGAGTGAAAGGTAAGGTAAAGCCTTGTATTCAGGACGGATTTTTCGGGCGAAAAAGCTTAACAAAACGAGAATAAGAATCCTAAGTAAGATTTTGCAATATATTTTAAAAAACCCTCTAGGGTACGTTCATAAACTTTGTAACGCAAAAAGGGGATGGGTGGGTGGATGGTCAGAGCCCAATGATATCGTGCCTATGTGACACATGTTAAAAAGGAGTGGGTGGGTGTCACAAAAAAATTTGCGTTACGAAGTTTATGAACATACCCTCCAATTTGGTACACACCCTTTGTACTGAAATTCAAGTAATTCGATTGAAAGCGTAATTTAATACAAAAAAGTAAGAAAAAAATAAACGAAAAATCCATCCTGACTACTAGGCTTAAGACAGGAAAGGATTTCCAAGAAGACGAGAGAAGCTTTCACAATCTATAACCGTTACCTCGTTAACGTCTCAGATTGTCAAGAGGGAAGAGGACACCCTGTCAAAATACGGTAAAATGAAGGACCGTTGCGAAGCGAAGAATGAGAATTGAGTTTTCTTGTGATTGGATTTTATGACTCAAAGTCACGACGACGACGAAGAAGATGACGATCTACTATTTCAAGCACCACACAACACCAAAATAGCTTTCTCCTGACCACCGTGTAGGTTGAGGACATGACGTAATAACTACAAACCAAACCAAACCAAACCAAACCACCCACAGCAAATAAGTTGCGAACCAATTAGCTCTCAAGTATAGAGAGGGTGGCAGAGGATCCATAATAGCAGAGATCTCGACGAGGCAAACGCAATATTCTCGGAGCAGAAGCTCAGGAAAAAAGAGGGCTTGTTAGTCATCTTCTATGTATGTAGTTCGATCTCCGAAATACATAAACCTCACGAGGCGACACACTACTAATTGCTCACTGGTGATGGAACAATCGTCCTTTATCCTCCTTAGAAAAGGAAGCCGTACAGTGGCCGCGGAAGGGTGTGGACAGAGGGATAATTGCATTATCTGTTCGTGCTATGTAAGCCACTTCTTATCCTAAAATTCTCATGTCCCCACAGGTTCCGCGGCCACTGTTCGTCACGAGAGAGAGAAAAAGGACGGCTCAATGTTTGCATTATGTTATTCCAGTCTTCTCAACCAACTAACCTAAATAGACAGTGGCCGCGGAAGCTTGAGGAAACAGAGGGACAATGGCCCCACAGTTATTCGATGTCCCGATCATCCCCCCATCTTATATAAACCCTTCCCTCCCCTATCCTACAATGTTAACGTCCCCACATGTCCCCACGCCTTCCGCGGCCCCTGTAAATAGATCCTCATCCAGAGAACGCGGACGACAACTTGCTTGGAGATGCTTGACTGACCCGGTCGTACTTTTTTTGGGTTGTTGCTATTTTTTCTGGGATCCCTCGTCCATGAGGTTGATGGACGTGTCTCATACTTTACTCATTCCCACATTATTATGACACGTCAAGGCAGTCTTTTCCCATCACCATTACATAAAGAAAGACATTATGACCCAACAGCCAAGCCGGACTGGTTAGATTTCCTACTTTTGGGCGAATTGTCTTTCTCCTTTCGACTCTCCGGGGACCAAGTGTGGATCACATAACACAAGGCCCAAATTCATTTCGTACCACATATGAGACAAAATGGCTAGGTGTATTTATGAGAAAGTGGAGTCGACTCTTTCTTTCTGGACCAAAAAGTTTTCAACAATAATCTAGGATATGTATAGGGTATCAGTGTTTCGGGTGAAAGTAATCACACTTGCACGAAATAACGGGGAGAAAGTGGTTTTTTGCAGGGGAATATTTTGACCTGCAAGAAAACCAAGGCGCGAGGAACTACGCGCCCGCCGCTATACTTCGTACGGCGCGTGAATAGATGGCGCATATTTCTTGCACTTTCTCCCAGTTTCTTTGCAAATGTGGCAAGCCTGCTAGAAAAGAAACACTGGGTGAAAGTAGTCACTACTGACCCCGTGCATCGGGTGAAAGTAGCCAATTGCATGAAATAACCGGGAGAAAGCGGTTTCTTACAGCTATGTATTTTGACTTCCAAGAAATTCAAGGTGCAGAAAACTACTCCCGGGCGCTGTAGTTAATACGTCGCTTGGCTACATGGCGCAAATTTCTTGCACCTCGCGTTTCTTGTTTTGCGGTGCAAGAAATGAACCCGCAAGAAAAGACACACTGTGTACCGAATGAAAACAAGAACATGTAGTGAAAATCCGGTCGGATATAATAGCAGCTCTGATTTGGTGGTGTTTGGTCGGTGCAAATCCACAAGTCCTGTGTGTACTTTCCATTTCCTGACATTTCCAAGTCAAGTAAATGAAAAGTTTGAAGTCTGTCATCTCCTGATACGAGAGAGTGCTCTGACACGAATGAGTCTTTTTCAGCGGTCCATTATTATTGGAGTTTGACGCCATACACGCAGTGGCCGCGGAAGCCCTGGGGACATTTGGGGACATTGTAATTGTAGGAGGGGTTTATAAGATGATGGGGACATCGAACAACCGTGGGTGGGGACATTGTCCCTCTGTTCCCCCTACACCCTTCCGCGGCCACTGTTTACCCACCCCAGAGCTGATGTCCACCCGAACTATCCTGTGTGTGCATTCGGGTCATTGTGTTCTAACAATTTAATTCCATTTGCGTCAGTGGTACTGCTGACAAGTGAAGTGAAAGCTGCTGACATTTTATTTACGATCAAGAAATCAGTCATAAAAACAAATGGCAGTTTTGCCCACTGGCCAGAGGACAGTTCTGTCATAACATTTTAATTATACTGACAAAAAGACACGGCTTTCCCATCTATATATTTATTTAGGGTGAGTCAGTTTCTACGTGGAGAGAAATTGTGTTTTTAGCCGAGGCAGGCCTTATGTACGCGTCATGTTATGGTTGTCTGTCTGTCTGTCAGTCAAATACGTTCGTAAAAATTGTCCGATCGACTTGAAATTTTGCACACACGTGGAGCATGCAAAATTTAGGAATCAAATTCGAAAATGAGCCGGATCTGTAGAAAATTTTTAAAAAAGTTATCGTAAATAACTTATTGATAACAACCTGACTCGGGCTAAATAATGCTGCACTGTGGATTTTTAAAGCAGGTTATCCACTCTTCAAGATAAGTATTCAGTGGCCGCGGAAGCGTGTGGACAGAGGGACAATGTCCCCACGGTTATTCGATGTCCCCATCATCTCCCCATCTTGTATAAACCCCTCCCTCCCCCATCCTACAATGTTAATCTCCCCACATGTCCTCACGGCTTCCGCGGCCTCTGTAAATATATGGTAAATATTTAAAGAACACTTTACCCCGACACCCTCCTAATATTGTCGAGTAAATAAATATGTACATATTTGCATACAATTTATGCCTCCATGTTTTTTGTAAGCAAATTCAGTATCACATGTCTCGGAAGTATTAGCCATTCAATACAGATACATACATTTCATCCTAGTCAATGGAGATTGTCACCAGATTTGGACCTATTAAATAGGGAAATTCTACAGAAAATATTGCTTTTTATAGACATACATACACGTTTTTTGCCTTTTCTCTCTGCTCGCTGTCATTGAGCGTTGCTTTGCGAAAGGGCAAAATTATTGTAGAATGTGACATTCCAGTCAAGCCCGTCACGAAGCATTTGTTCCCCATAAATAAGTGCTTTTCGTAGTTTGTGATACACTCTCGAGATGTGGATAACAGGGCTGAACTTGCCTTGAAACGTTGAATCGAATCAGATCAGAGGGAGCAAAATTTGATTCAGAGTCGTTGTTCAGTTTGAGGAAAATGTATGTGTGTGAACGACAAAAGCAGCTTCCCATTCATTCTAAAAGATGATGTATTTCATGTCTCACATTCCATTATTTGTATGTAACTGGCAGAGAAGGAGGGAATATTGGGATGGAGAAAGTACAGATATGTCTTAGAAATGTGCATAGCCTACTACACTGTTAAAAATCTTGTAGAGTCGCATATTTTTATACTTCATACTGGTATTGATCTGGTAATAACTTGTTATCGGATTGGTAGTAGTTTATTTCTGGGGATGGAGATCTCCCAGCGTATGCTCAAAGATTTTGAGTAAATTAGTATTAATCGATGTCAAATTTAATTTATATATTGAGATATTTGCATTAAAAGAGGAGAAAACGAGCCCAAATCTTGACAAATTTTTCACTTTCCAAATTTACTGCGTGATTTCTCCTCTTCGGATGCAAATATCTCAGCCATTGGCAGGTTGGTTTGCAAATTTCGCATTTATCAAGTTTGTCATCGATTTACACTAATTTCATCGAAATCTGTGAGCATACGTTTCGAGATTAGTGGCAAATTTGTCAGTACCACAACCTTACTAAACACTGAAGCCCGTTATTATTACCAGTCCTGCTAGAGTCACACATACACTCTAATCGGTAATGATTTAATACCAGTTTTCTAAGAGTGTACATACCGCATAACTGCTCGATTTTATGATGCATCCGATTCGAAATTTAATCCACGTGTTGCAACTTAGCCGAGTCCTTCATGTTTCGACTAGTAATTACAAACATGAAATATTAATTTGCATCACGTTAGCCCTCTTAAGTCTTAAGAATTGTTATGCCAAAAATTTGGCCACTTTCCCCCCTTGATTCTATAGTTGGCTTGGCTCTATATATGTACCACACACCACCACTGGTTGAGTTTCCATGAAAAAGTAGAGGATAGAGAAAGTAGCAGAGTGAAAGGAAGAAGAGGCAGGCAGGGAGCAGGATGTGCCACGAAATGAAGATGATGGAAAGAGATAGTTACTGCAGTACACAAATTCAATTTCCAAACTGGAAGACTCTGAAAGATTTATGGAAAGTATTTTTTTCTATTTGTGTCAACTTGAGACTTGCACTTGGGACTGTTCCATATTCATGCAAAAATCTTCGCCTTCTGCTCAAGATACATGGAGAAAGGAGAAGAAGAGAGGAGTTAGCTTAGCAGAATCCTGCACTATCTGTTTTTGCAATGTATGTATGTACACAGTGGCCGCGGAAGGTATGGGGACACATGGGGACATTACACTCTCAATAATTTTTCGTACGATTGTTACCGGCGGAGGTACTATGCAATTCTACTGCTTCGGTAATAACTTATCACCGAAAAGTAATATATATACAGACCCTAAATCCTGCTCATTTCTCCATGTCAACGCTCTGGTAATAAAAATATAATTGACACCGGAGGTAATTTGTTACCTTCATGAAAAAATTTATTACTATGTGTTACCACTCGGTAGAATTTCATAGTGCTGGTAACAATAATATTATAAAAATTATTGAGAGTTTAGCATTGTAGGATAGGGGAGGGGCGGGTTTATATAACATGGGGAGATGACGGGGACATTGTCCCTCTGTCCCCACACCCTTCCGCGGCCACTGTGTTTATATGTATGTATCTATCCACTTTCTTTTCCTGCCTAACCTACACAATTGGGTTACTAACATACTTGGCTCATGCTTTCTTCCTTGCTCGGAAGGTACTTTACTCTCAAATCGAGCTGTCTTCTCTCCTGAACTGTTGGCTTTATTGAAATATTGAAAATGAAAATTGAAACGAATAGCTAAAAGCTTCTTCTTTCGCAAACGGGGCGACACATGGCAGTTGCAGGATACGTTTTGATCAATCTCTTTCCGCTACTTTGTTGCTTAAATTCGCTGGGAAAAGGTCAACAAACGTGTGACATGAGGATGGACAATGCTTGGTGAAAGTGGACCATTTCTTCAGGAAATTAGACTCGAGTTGGAGAGAAAGTGGGGATTAAAGAGGGTCAGTTTGAGTCTGATTTTTTGTATTTGTTTCACTTATTTGGTATTAAAACTAATAAATATTTAGTATTTATGAGGAGTAAAATATAATGAGTAATTTATCCGAAAGCTTCCAATTTCTTGGTGAAAGCTTGACCATTTTTTGAAAAAATAACCTCTAGTTGGAATGAAAGTAAGCAAATTAAAATTTGTCAGTTTGATTCCGATTTTGATTTCGTGTTTGTTTCATTCAGCGACTTACATGATGTTCGAGTAAACTACATTGAACAATTGACCCAAATGCTTTCAATTTCTTGGTGAAAGCGTGACCATTTTTTTTTAGAAAATTGGCTTGAAAGCGGTCAAAATGGCTCAATTTGACTGATTTTTGTATCTATTTTATGCAACTACTTGCATATTGTACAAATTAATAAATATTTAGTTTATTAGTAGTAAAACATATTGAGTAATTCACCCAAATGCTTCCAATTTCTTGGTGAAAGCGTGACAACTTTTCGATAAAATTAGCCTCGAGTTGGAGCAAGTTTGAAGATTACAACTTATCAATTTGACTCTGGTTTTTTGCTACTTACATAATGTTCAACCCAAATATTAAATATTTAGTACGACCGAGTAGTAAAATACATTGCATAATTCATCTCAATCCTTCAAATTTAATACTTATTTAGGTAATTTTACTATGGCTTAGCACAAAATAGAATTGTCATGCACGCCTCGAATTCTGGGAATGATAAGTACCGAGCGAGATGGAATTTATTGGGATAATCCGCTACAATAAAAGCACTAAATTCTGATGAAAGAGAATTTGGAATGCTACCAGAGCGAGTTCATTGATGATGAGATTCTTCTTTCCCGAAACCCCAGAGGACCTTGTCCAGAAAGTGGAAAGCACATGTCATGTCACTTTTTTCCCATGTCAATTTGTGCACTTTCACCCGCCCGACATACGGACGCAAGCAAGGAATCCACCCGATGTCGGAGTGACTTCATCTCTCTTATCTTATCTTGACTCTCATTTCTTCCGTCAAAACGACTTTTTTTACTTTCATTAGTGCCATTTCTGGGATTACATCATGGATATCCAATGTCATAATAGGGAACAGTGGCGGCGGAAGCGGGGGGACATTGCTTCCCATATAAAATTCCGCAAAATCGTATCTTGCCCATGTTAATAAGCTCGTCATCGTCTTATCTCACAATGCTAATGTCCCCACATGCCCCATTGTCCCCCAGAAATTCTGAAAATCGTGTTATTAAGCTCGTCATCTTCCTATCTCACAATGTTAGCGTCCCCACATGTCCCCCCCGTTCCGCCGCCACTGATAGAGAAGTCGTCGAGCAGCTCTATATATATCTGGGACAAAACGTAATAACCAAACCTTGTCAATTATGATATTTTATTTCTCAAAAAAAAAAAAAAAAGTTGGTCTCGAAACGAGGAGAGGATTTTAGATCACGGAGACAGCAGCAGTTTGCCAGCCATGATTTGGAACATTGTTGTTTTCCTACATTTCTTGTGCTGATAATCAGAGAAATTGAAAGCAAAAAAATAAACCGTTAAACGAATGTAATGAAGGGGTGAAAGCAAGAACTTTACAGAATTAAATTTTAAATCAAATATTTAAGAGAAAGTAAGTAGGTTGATTTAAACATAAATACCGCATTTTCAACGTTTTTGTAGGTCATGTATGTATTATATTGACGTGACCATTCAGGTCAAAATGGAGGTCACCATTGAATTCGGGGTTAAATTTGCTATCAAATTGGCATATATATGCAATTTGACCCATTCGTGACCTTTTTGACCTTGACAGGTGTTACCTAGAGTACCCATCTTCGAAATTGACCTTGGTTTTTATTGAGGTAATCATGCTCCAAATTTCAAGTCGATATGTTAAACCGTTCTTGAATTATCTATCGGACGGACGGATAAACAGACAGACAGACGGACATATCAATCTTATAAAGTAGTTTCACCCCTCCATAAGTGGAGGGAGAGTACAAGTCTTGCCCTGGGGATTGGACGGAAGAACAAAACCTCTAAACTTGGAACCCCCCGCTGGACTTTTGTGAAAGAAAGGCATTCGTCTTCTTCCGCTTGACACTTCCTCCTGCGGTGCACTCACCAACGTGCATCGCCTGCAATCAGATTACATCATGGTCGATAAAAGTGGACTGGACTGCAACGAGTAGACTACTTCTTCTTGAGGTACGAACCACAATGAGGGGGGCGGACTTCCTTCCTTTTTTTGTTGTGGGTGAAAGTAGCATTGAGTTTGATTCAAGCCAAACAATGCTACATATACGTATTGATTTCAGGTCGTGTAAAAGTATACCAAGATAAAAAATGGAGCCAATTGTGATAGACAGTTATACAAGGAAATTGAATGCTTTCCGGTTAAAAAATTCATTGACTGAAGTTTCAAGTTGATTAGTTTTTTACTCTGGGTTTGTACCCTGGTCAATTACCTTTGTGCTTTCTCTTACATCTTTGACTAATTTGCTTTATAAACGAATTATGCAATGTTTGTGTACATATGTACAAAAGTAAGTACATATGCACAATTTTTTTACCACGTGTAAACATACACACGTGGAAAGTTTGTTTTAAATTAAAGGAATCAATTGGAAAATACAGTTATGCAAGGAAATTGAATGCTCATCCTGCAGCTAAAAAATTCATTGACGTTGTTAAACACATTGAAGTTGATTAGTTTTTTATGCGTAAGAAATATTTTTTACTCTGGATTATTGTGTATCAATTACATAACTTTCTCTCGCATGCATGAAAATCTTTTACTAATTTGTTTTGTAAGGAATTACGCAATGTTTGTGTATGTATGTGTAAAAACACAACTTTCTCTTATATATTTTTACGTTTAAAGTTTGCTTTAAATTTTTCAACAAGTGCTTTTCCTTAGAACGACACTGATTAATTTTCATTACGACTTGGTCACGCATTAAGTTAACTTTACCGTTATACAATTTCCTGTGAATTTCAGTTTCATTTGCAACAACTCCTTGCTAATCTTGCTACACGAATAATAATAATTACACGGCCCAGCCCCACCCCTGACCTCGCTCGCGGCACGAAATATGCTGCCCCAAGAGAAAATAAACCTTGAAAGATTTGCAAAGTTTTGAAGAGAAAGCAAGGCCGCGGGACAATGTCCCCATCATCTCCCCATCTTATATAAACTCCTCCCTCCCCTATCCCACAATGCTAATGTCCCCCCAGCTTCTTCCGCGGCCACTTCGAGAAAGTACTCAGAGAAATAAAAGCGTTTTATATTTCTTGCAAATTCACACTCCTTCTCACGTTTTGAAGCATAATTGGAATAATTTAGAAACGAAGGTAAATATGAACCAACGCTTTTCAGAAGAAGAAGGGTTTCCAAACATGCATTTTCCAAACAAGTCATGCAGTTCCGTCCCCATTTCCGTACTCTCACCTGCACAAATTCGATTTCGTTGGAAAAGTTTTATTTCAAGCAACGCTGCAATAATAATTTTCTCAAATCGTTTCCAACTCTTCACTCACTTTCCCCTCGCGAAAGCAAGCACGAAGAATGCTACACCAATTTACCTCCAGATTAGATTGGATTGCGTGTCTCACGATTCCTCACGTATCAAAAAGATTTCATTTCGTTTATGATTTCTCGCGTGGCTCGCTTGCAGCAACAACAACAAGGTTTGCTCTCAGATCTAATTCAAAGAGAAAGTGTGTGTGTGTACAAGAAGGATCAAGAAGAAAACTTGGAAATAATCCGATTTTACGGGGCAGTGGCCGCGGAAGGGTGGGGGCGCAGAGGGGCAATGTCCCCACGGTTGTTCGATGTCCGCATCATCTCCCATCTTATTTAAACCCGTCCCTCCCCTATCCTATAATGTTAGCGTCCCCCAGATGTCCCCACGGCTTCCGCGGCCACTGCTTGCGACGAGGGGAGAAAGTGAAGGAAGTCCTACAACTTGAAAACCATTTATTTACCCCCTTGTTTTGTTTGCCATCGCTTAACTACTTCCTACTTATTGCACACGCACCGTGCATGCATCGTGCGAGCCAAGGTTAACAAGAAGAAAGGGAAAGCTGGCGGGTGAAAGTATTTAATGTCGGGAAAATCTTAGAGTAATAAATTCTACTTTAAACTTCTCCGTTATTCGGAGAGCTTTGTTGGATGCATAAGAAAATCAAAATAGCAACACGTCATATATCAGGTTGCTGCATTTTTTTAATGGTTTCACATAACAGGATTTTTTTTACCTTGGGGAGAAACTGAGGGTATGAATTGAATCATTATTAGTTTTATGTAACACCTGGTATAAATCGTGAAATTGTAGTGTTTCGTAGTTGTAAGGAGAGGAAAAATGCAGGTTATGTAAGACTGCAGTGTAAGAGCAGTGGCCGCGGAAGCTGTGGGGACATCTGGGGACATTAGCATTGTAGGATGGGGGTGGGAGGGGATTATATAAGATGGTGATGCAGACATCGAATAACCAAGGGGACATTGTCCCTCTGTCCTTCCGCGGCCACTGCTTGCATACCTGTCCAGAAATAACGAGCTGCAGGTGAATGCATACAATTTATGTAGAAAGCTAACTTTCTTTTTATCAACTTTTCGACTAATCTACAACCCCGATAAAAAACAAGGATCGTAATTTAATACGGCTGCAACTGCAACGTATGCACGTAGATAAAAAAGTATGCCAAATAAATACGTAACAAATGGTTATGTCGACTGAAGGAATGTTGCAGTGAGTTATTTATACATACATTTTTTATATATAAATGACTTGTCCTTTCTCCGGTTCATAACTCAAGGACAACCTACGTTCAATAATAATAGTTTTCTTTATGTTAATCATTTATAATGCAGATCTAACCTTTCTCCAAGTTGAATAATATTTGCTTATCCTTCATTTTCATATTCAACTCCATTCAGAAAACTGGCTTTCTCCAAAAAAAAAAAGAATTTATTACCCAACTTCATGCATACATTTTATGTACCTGGAGGAGATATTTTAGTCGACAAGGCAAGAACCCAATTACATGAGAATATGTACATGACGACGGGAATGTTAGGTTGTTTTTGGATAACCTCTGACCTAACTAACCAGTGGCCGCGGAAGCGTGTGGACAGAGGGACAATGTCCCCACAGTTATTCGATGTCATCATCATCTCCTCATCTTATATAAACCCGTCCGTCCCCATCCTCATCCTATAATGTTAATGTCCCCAAGTGTCCCCACGGCTTCCGCGGCCACTGTCTAGAGTTTGTATAGCTACTGCTCAGTACCCGTTGAAGTGTGTGGACAAAGGGACAATGTCCCCACGATTTTTCGATGTCCCTATCATTTGCCCATCTTATACAAACCCCTCCCTCCCCTATCTACATACAATGACAATGTCCCCACATGTCCCCACAACTCCGCGGCCACTGAAGCTAACCAAGTCCTCCGGGGCTGTAGGATGGAATGAAGAATGTATGTATTTGTGCGAAAACAGGAGGCGGAGGAGGAGAGAGTAAAGTACCAATTTGTATGGACCGTTTTGCTGAGTGGAATATAAAATTTGTTTCGGATGCATTTGCCCTTTTCCATTGCTGACGTTGTTTCGTGGTGGCTACTCAAATGGGGATGCTTTCACCACTGCTTTCTCCTCTCTCCTCTCCTCCTTCTGCAGAATACTGGAATTTCTTTGCAGAAAGAATAAGTAGAGCAACATCAATATATTGTTTGCTGTATGTACTTACTTATCCGTTCATATTCATGATCAGAGGGCGGATATGTATTTATTTTCAGCCTTTTCATTTGATAGCGACCGACGGTAAAAGTTTGACAATGTTCCCTAACTTGTTTACAAAAAATTCAAAAAATTTTTTACATATGGTTACATATTTCTATGTAGGTTTTCAGACATATATTTCCACTCTTAGTTGAAAAATATGTAAATATTTTAGATATTTTTTTCAAAAACATGCATATTTTGTACAAATTTCAACGATACGAGACGAAATTATTTGCTCAAAGAAATTCTATCAAATAAAATATTCACAAACACAATGTTTTTGAAAATTCTCATATTTCAGGAATTTTTCGTAAATACATATCCGTTCTTTGATATATACTGTCCAAGATGTATCTAGAACTTACCCATTCTTCTTTCATGATCTGCATGGATTCGCAACTCTCATGAAACATCATTGCATTTTTCTTAACCCAGAATTAGCATACTTTCCCCATTTGGACTACCTTTCTCTTTTACCTTTCTCTTCTTTCTCTTCGACTGCCTTAATTTCAATCCTCATCAGGTCGAGGTGGAAGGAAGGTGGAAAAAGTATTCAAATAAAAAAGTGATTGTTGCCCCAGTTTTTTAGAGATTCATGAAATTGTAATACGCAATCACCTGACCATGAAAGGATGCCTAAAACCTAACGATTGCCGAGGTTTATTTTTAGAAATCATTATTTTTGCAGGAAGCGAGAAACTTTGCGAAAGTGTATTAGACGAAGAATGGCACAAATTTCTGTAATTTCGACAAAACAAACTTTACTTTACGCACTTGGAATATAATTTTGGTGAAAGTTTTTTATTGTAATTTTGTTTCATTTTGCCCCGTACGGATTTTCCACCGCGGTTCCATTCAAACTGGTAATAAACACGTCAGACCAAGTTTTTGTTATTTTTTGTGATGATTCATTCATGATTCGGGAAAACATTGTTTAATCTCTGTCAGCAATCTGAACGCAGTTAAAACTAGTTAAAACTTGCAATTATTGACGGTAAGTAAGAGAACCATTTTGTTTTTGTAAGTAACTTTTTGAAACTCTATGGTTGTTTGAGGTAAAAATTTTAATTTTTTACTGAAGTTTGATCTTTTCCAATTATAAACTTGTTTGTATTTAATTAATCAACACTGTTGATTAATATTTTTTATGATAGTTCAAGAGTTAATTTAGGCATTTTATATTTAGACACGTTTATTAAAACAAAGAGTGCAAATTTTTGCGATTGAGAGAGTGACTATGAGCAATGAACAAGCATCATCAGTCATATGACGTCAATTGTCTTTGTTTGTGCATTTGTTAGTGCGACTTGTAGTTTATTGTACGTGTACAAGCTATGGTACGTAGTCGGCTAAAGTTGTGATTTATTTTAATTTTACAGGAACGACTTCAGTTCCTTTAAAGCATTCTAGGATTGAGCTAGTGATTGAGTTCCAAATTTCCATACATATTTCGAACAGACTTTAATGATGAGTCTTCAGTGGGGCATCGTCGCTGGATTTTTGGTGTGGCGTATACTAATATCATTTATTAAAAGACATACATAATTCCTAAACTGGTTTTATTAAATTCCAGTACTTTGAAATCGGAGTTGTCGTTCTGCTTCTCCTTCCGTTTATTTCTGCGCAGAGGTGAGTTGATAAACGGTCAATTTGTAAGTACTAAAATTAATTAGAATTGTTCTCTATAAATGTAATTTCTTTTAGATGGCTAAAGATATTTCGATCCAGAATATTGCATAGTCTCGGAGCTCAGACACAGCTCTACTTTTATGGACTGTTCGGACTGCTTTGCCTCCTTTTCTTGGGTAAACTTATTTGAAATACTAATATTTGATCAAATTATTTATTGTTTAAATCTATGATCAGATGCTATCCGTGAAATGAGGAAGTATTCGAATGAAGAATATGATCTGACTGTAAATCCCAAAGCAGAAATGCAAGCGCATATGAAACTGTTTAGGGCGCAGAGAAATTTCTACATTTCTGGATTCGCATTGTTCTTTTCCTTGTAAGTCCGCAACTATATTTGTTCAATCAGAGTGTTACATATTTATCATATTGATATATAGGATCATCCGACGACTGGTGAGTCTCATTAGCATCCAGGCTACTCTGCATGCCCAAACGGAAGCAGCTCTGAAACAGGTAAGCTTATTTAAAATACAGAAATATTTGTGATTTGCTTAAATATTGCTTCAAAACGCAGGCGTCATCCGCATCCGATGCCGCGAGGAGGTTGATGAATGATGGTGATAAGAAAAATGCTAATGACAAGGAAAGCAGTGCTAAGGTTGCCACTTTGGAAACTGAAGTGAACACGCTGAAAGAAGGTATTTTTAAGATACGAAAAGTATATATTATGTAAGATTCAAAAATTCAAAGTCTTATCTTTTTTACAGAACTTGAGAAACTGACCAAGGACAGAAATGCCGTCAAGTCACAAGCTGCCAGTGTTTCGAAGGAGTACGATCGGTTGACTGACGAGTACGCCAAATTGCAGAAGAAACTCTCCACTTCTGGAGGAGACAAGAAGGCTGACTGATAACCTTTCCGTTCCCATCATGTTACGGAATTGAGTTTAATCATATAAAGTTGAATCACAAAAAGTGTGTAGAAGCTTTGTTTTTTCTCTTATAATATTAATTATCTCTTGATATTAATGAATTACTTCTGAATGAATTTGAGCATTTGTGGTACCATTTATTACAAAAATTGCGATTAGGTTGCTTCTCTAAATTATTTCGTGATCTCGGCGATAACAAAAACCAAAAGTCTCTACATATATATTACCTAATTCAATAACTTACAATTTTTAATTGGTACTTAATTAATATAATAAATAGGATTTGGTTTATTTGTGTTGGTATTTCAAAAGTGGTGGCGAGGGGATCGTCATTATATTAAAAATTATATCACAGTTACAATACCTGAAACTAGATTCGCTATGCTGCTACCGAGAGTCGTAATATAATAGTAACAATAATAAATTACGTTTCTTTTTGATTTATCGTACGAAATAAATTAAACATACAAAATACTAATCAACTTGAACTGAGAAAAATTATTAAGGATGGCTACGCATGGAATGTACTCGGATTAGAGGAAAATGAATGTAAAATGCATACATACATAAATCAGAATGTGAGTTAGATGAGAGATACTACAGAGAATTATTATTTTTGATTAGTGATTAGATTCATCTACTACTTCTAACTGTACATCCATCGCATTTACGTTAGCATTTAGTGAATTAGTAGAAAGTGATTCTTTATCCTTAACACTTGTAGTTGGGGAAGCTGTGCTGATCTCCACCGTGTCAAGCACATCTTTAGCGACTTCATGACCATTTGCATTGACAGCGTCAAGGGATGACTCAAAAGTTGAATTTTCCATGTCATCGTCTGAATAATGTTGTTGGGCCCATTCTCTGCGATATTGCCCGATTGGGATAACAAATACGGATATGTCGTCAATCGTAGCAGCTAGTGGGTGAACAAACAAAAAATATTAGGATTTAACTTTAATTGATAGACGAAAATGAGAGGGAAATAATTAACTACCTGCACCGTCCCCCATTTTCCAATTCTTGTCATTGAACTTCCCTCTTGCATGCATTACCAGATCTAAAATTGATAGGTGTAATTTGATTATATTTTAGTACCTTTATTAAATTTCAATTTGCTAGTTTCATACCTTGAGCGGCAGAGACGTAACGATATTTGTATCGATTTATATCCGAAGGAGGAAATTGGTCCAAAGTGGAAAACACTATTCTTGAAGCGGTCGAATTGAGAGTCACATCCCATAAACCATCGGTCCCCATCAAAATAACGGAATCTTCGTCTAGATTATCTGTCAGATCCAGTATCTTCACCTAAACAAATTGATTTTCATTATTAATTATTATTGTCATTACTCCTTTAAAAATGTCCTTAAAAATAACCTACTTCAGGCTGAGATGACAAGAATGGTTTTATTCGTATATTGGAACTGTGAGCATACAACTCATGATCTGAAAGAGTTAAAAAATACAAAATCCTGATATTGAATGGACATAATTATTTGTAAAGTTTTTATATACCTCCAAAACCTCGGGTGACACCTATAGTGGCCAACACACGACTCTACAAACCAATTACCATCCAGCGAATTAGCAGTGAAATTTTGTATGAAAGTCAATAAATGAAAGCATACTCTTTTCCCATGCCCAAATACAACTGGGAATTTCAGATCATCAAGGGAAGCAGTCTTATACGCCCAGCCCTGAAAGTATAAAATTTAAAGTCAAACAATACATAAATAACTAAGTTCCAATTAAGTCTTACCGTCATGTGTGCCGCACGGTACATAATTTTCGTACCAACATCTTTCTTCACTGGTCGACGAAGGTACTCGTTGGAGGTAAAATCATTTCCCAATAGTTCCGGACGCTGGGCAGCCTGTTATATTGAATTAAATATCAAATTATTTATACACGTTCGTAAGGTTATTATATCAAGTCGTGTTTTTAACAAGGCGTTAAAATAGATGCACATCACGTCTTACCAATAATCGCACACGAGTCCGTTCCTTTAATGTGCAAAGAAATATACAACATATAACGCAGGCTGTTGTGTTATTAATATTTATACAAATAATAAACTTACCGTTTCTGGAGTAAAATCTTGTGATAAAGGCACAGGATCAGAATTTCTCATACAATATATTGCTCTGGAATCTCCGGCATTGGCTGTGTATACTTTCCCGAGTATAAACAGACAGAGTACCGCTGTACAACCACCATTAACACCGTCATATTTTAAGTTATCTTCCCGAATAGTTTCATCCTGAAATAACCCAGACACGTATTAAGACAGGGAGATAATTGGTTATAAATGATGATAAACAACATATTGGGTTGAAGCAGGTAGAGCTTCAACCTAATATGTTACATTTTACCCACCATCTGATAAAATGCTGCCTCTAAAGCCCCCACAATTAAAGAATCTTTGGTCACGCTGACTTGAGGATACCAGTAAACACCTTTCTTTGACTTTCCACCCACCGACTCACAAAAAGGACCATCTTGGACTAGATGAACTCCAACTTCGTGCAATTTATCCTATAATACGACAAAAAAATAAACGATCAAGCAAGACGTTGACACTTTAAATCAATTTGCAAACCATTACATTCAAAATATTATGAAGCTGTGCTGCTGCTGCAACTGCAAATAAATATTCGTACAAGTTTAATAAATGTCCAAATATTCCATGATGCAATAAGAACAAGACCAACCTGCCGCTCCAGCTCCGGCATGACCATCAAATAATGCAAAGAAATAATATGGGATAAGAATCTCCTTTCGTGGAAGCCCACTCCCATTCTGCTCCTTCTGACCATTCATTTCAGACGCATTTCCATTCTCGATTGGTATTTCGACCCGTATGTGAGCATAATGTACCCTGGCTTGGTCTTCGTTTAGCTTTGACTTCCCCGAATTTATAGTTCTGATGATAAAAACGTTATACATATTAATATAACATACATACATATATGTCTAATTAATTTACTGTCTTACTCCGCATAACCAGACTCCCACGGTATAAATGACAAGTCCCTGGGAACAATTATAGGGCGAACGCCATGATCCGCCGTGACCGTGATTTCGTCCGTGGAATTTAACTGAAGAAAATGTGGTCTCGAATATTCGTGTCGTTTGATCCTTACACCTTCGCCATTTTCGAGACCATGACTTCCTCCCCGACTTCCTTTGCGACTACGATGTCCTTCTTCCCCTTCCTCCCTCTGATTTCTTGACGATGATGATGACGACGACGAGCTGCTACCACTCCCACTCAGCCCCACCACGGATGCATCCAGTCCCGTATTACTTACGGCATTTATCAGAGCACTCTTGAACCGATTGATCATTGTTGTGCGGTTTTTTGGCATAAAAATAACGGAATATTCAGTAACTCTGTAGAAATTCACTATGTCCTCGTCTGTGGAATGGTCACTGTTTATTTAATTTTACTGTGTTTGTATCGCTTCCGTACCAAGTCGCAAGACAGATTTACTTCTTTATCTTGTTAAATTGGTTCAGATCAAAGTTCAAAAGATCAAAAGCGACCTATTTTTCTTGATCCCTGAAAAGTATCATCAGATGACTGCATGACTCATTAAAAAAACATTCAATATTTGTTTAAGACTAGATTTTTCTTGAACGAGGGTTACCTTTGGAATGCGGTATCAATCCCAACACAGAAAATAAATTTTTCTCATAATTTTTTGGAAACTCTTCACTCTCAAACGTTTTTGATGGTGCTGAACGGCAGTGAAATGGATGCACTATTTAGACAATAGTTTGAAAAATGTGGTGTCTAAATGGTTCTTTTGTCTGCACAGAACTTGTCAGATTTCCGAAATAGTGACAAAATAATTGTGATGATGCTTTCAATCAACATCTGATCACAGAAAGTAGCAATAAATGTCAATATTGAAAACTTTGAGGAGCATAGAGATGACTAGGATAGTTAGCAATCGGGTCCGACAGTTGGCCATCTTGCATCCAATTTAAACTTTTAAATCTAAATTAATGCGATACTTTCCAATCGGAAGCTCAAGATACTAGGGTTTAAGAAATTTTAAAATTTTTTCTGAATTTCAAAAGTAAAATTTGTTGATTTTCAAGTATCCTCTTTGGATAAAAGATTGCTAACTATCTGATCGAAGACGGTAAATATTAGGGGATGAATGATATTCGGGGTACACGGATATGAAGAAGGAAGCGCGTTTCACTTTGCTCGTGCTGATGAAACTTTCTCCGCATTTTGTAAGAAAAATCAAAATTTCCGAAATTTCGAAGACCTATTGAAATAAGGCTTTATTAAAATAGGATTTAATGAAAGATTTCACCTGAACTCGTGCTTTGACCCGTAATTTGTAAAATGGTAAGAAGAAATAACGTATTGTAAATTACGAATACAATAAATTTGATTGTAACTTTGATTTTTAATTTTTAAATTAAAAATTTTAATTACTGGTTCAATTTCTATTATTGCAGGCTAGCTCAATGGTGGCTGCCGGTCTTGGCCTGGCCGCTGTTGGGTTCGCTGGTCGTTACATTCTCCGCAGAATGCCCAACATGGCGCAGCAGATGAGCGAAGCGATGAAAACGTTCCCAAATTTGGAGGAAGCTTTATCCACGAGTAAATATTATAAGGGAGGATTCGAACCGAAGATGAATAGGAGGGAGGCCTCACTTATCTTAGGGATATCACCGGCAGCGTCAAAGGCTAGAATTAAGGTAATTGCTTCATACTTTGATGAATTAATGTCGAATATTTCATCTTAAACACTGTCATAATATTTGTAACAGGAAGCCCACAAGAGAATAATAACCTTAAACCATCCCGACAGAGGAGGATCGCCATACGTTGCGTCAAAAATTAACGAAGCTAAAGATTTATTAGAAAAATATGCTGCAAGTGGTCCCGGCCAAGCGTCGAAACGATCATCTGGAATGGGAATGTAGTAGGTTTAGATAAGACCGAGTAGTTTATATAAGACAAAGTTTATTGTAAATGAATCAATATTTTATTGCAACTTTTATTGAGTACTTTCACTGGTGTTATTTATTACTGTACAAACATTCTATTGCAACTAATACTCTATTAATAACAGTAATGACTCATCACCTGCTACTCGCTACACAACTAATTAACTACATATTACGGACTATAATTCTTAATGATCTGAACCAAAATTCCAACATTGGCACAAAAGAATGCAATTGACTCTAGCCAGACATACATGAAGGCATTACGACCCTCAAATTCTAGAAAGAATGCTGGCAAGAGCCACGCAACTTGAGCAAAGTACCATACAAACAACAAAATCAGTGCATTTGAAATTTTGATTTGTAATTTACAGTAAACGACTGGAAGTAGGCTTAAATACCACAAGAAATATTGGGAAGTGCAGACTTTGTTGAAGATGACGAAACAGTAGGTCTGAACGAATATTGTGAAGCACAAGTCCCCCGCATTTCGAAAGAGTACGGCTGCCGTTATTAACAAAATTACTTGCGGTGCGAAGGTGAGAATGCTAAGAATCGTGCCAAGAATTCCAGCCGTGTTCCAATTTAAGTACAACATGTAGAAATATGTAGAAAAGTTGTGTCGGATGTCTTTCCTGGTGAGGTGGTAATAATATGATTCTTGTAAAAACTCATCTCCATAATAATAGTAGCAAATCAGAGTCGGGATAAAGAATCCTAAGACGGATCCCACCACGAGTCGAATTCTGTGTGATGTTATGGACAAGATGTTTTTCCAAAGCGGTAAATGTTTCAGCTTAGCCGTGTCCAATCCTTGAGTCGTGCAGAGGTAGAGGGGAAGACAATAGGCGATAGGATAGAGTTTGAAGTGGACTGTTGAGAAAAATAAGTATAAATTAGAGTTCATTCAGCTTATCATTCGAATTGTGATAAATGTACCTGAAAATCCATAAACGATTCCTGCCAGTCCCGTAGCCTTTTTCTTTGCAAGAAACAAGGTGGCCAACACGAGAGATAATATGATGGATTCTGAGCTTCCACGACTGCAAATTACAATCGGTAAGGGGTTGTATATCCATAAATAGCTACATCTTCGACTCAGAGCCTTGTTTCCGGCACTTTCGATCAGACACAAGCTATAGATTAGATATGATGTTAATATGTCGAACAGACTAAAGAGGATTTTCCCATAGCAAGGTGACACTGTCAAGTTAGGTGTTAAAACCCAAGCGAGGAGCGGTGTGTAACGATAAGTCTCTCTTCGATAAGGCGAATCTCCTCGGATGACCTAGTCAAATCAGAAAAAAAATGTTACCATTAATTGCATCCATCCATTAAACTATGTAACCCATCCAAAAACTGAAGAAATTAATTCTTACATATGAAGCTCCATCCGTGAACACAGAATAGTCAATGTCTGTATATTTTACTAAATTAGTAGCGTCGTGGTAAACACTGTACAATGTTGCTGCAAGTCTAATGAGTAGACCAATTGTTAAATGGAGAAAAACTGGAGTGTCGCCCATTTTCTGACTAGACTATAACTAAAATTATGCAATGAATTTTCTATACGGGTGCGTATTTAGCACGATAAATTTAATCATTAGATTCTAATTGATCTCTTCTTTGCTGCAGAGTTCAGACAAGTTTTGAAAGTTTGAAATTCTTTGTCGCATTGATTCAGCTTGGGGTCATCCGTCTGTGTGACACACTTTGCATACAACAATCCTTCTTTAGAACACTCGGTTAATAATTGGGGAAATATTTTTAATCTAGATTTTGCTTTCTTCACTGCTTCCATTATATCAGTAGCACAAAACACTGGACAGTTTTTTGTTCAAATAGTTTGCTATGTGGTTACTTCGGTAATTTCACTTTCTCCAATTGTGCTAGGGCTGCATCCTTCTCGGCTCGCTCTTTCTCGTACTTTTCTTTATAAAACTGAATCTTCTCTTGTCGTTCTCTGTATTGATCAACTGTTTTCTTGCCCTTTGCAATTTCACTTGGCCACCAATCTGCCTGGTAAGGGATGTCTTCTGGTCTAAAGAGGAAAATATGATAAGATTACACAATATCGGGTTTTGGTTTTGCATTTATGTAGTACGTATTAAATGAGCTGGTTGAACTTACTTTAAGAAAAGTGCGTTGTAAAATTGTTTACTCCAGATAGAACATCCTATAAGTACTCCCCCACCAAGGATGAAAATTCTGGGATATCGTTTCCAAAGTGGGAGACGAGCGAGATATTGTGGTCGACCTCTGGAATCCTGGTTTGGCGTTCGTTTGACAAGGGTTGGTTTCGAGCTCATTCTGAAACAAAACAAAAAATGATTAACTTTGTCTTATAATGATAAAATTCTGGTGAGGTTTGAGATAAGAAAAGGTAAGTACAGAGTGAGCCTGAGTGGCGTCAAATTAATTGACTTTAGCAGCAGAGACTTTGTTTGCCTTCCGCTTATTTAACATGAATTTGAATCCATCGCAAGATGAGAAATTCTTATCAGCATTAAATTCACAACAGTCCAGCATTTGTTCAATTGCAGGGGCACATGCGTCTTGTTGATAATTATTTTCTAGTGGGTAACCAACAAAAGGATCAGTCAAGAATAGTTAAGATTTCTGAAAAGGTTAAATCTTCTCACTTTGCAAACAGGCTTGAATCGCACAGGCAAAGGTTTGACACTCGTCAAAATTCTTGCTCATCTTCAAACGGACTGCAAATATTTTTATTAGGCCAGTTTATAATAATCTATATTATAAACGAGAATGTCTGTCTGTAACGGAAGCGGAAGTAAATCTGTCCGTGACTGAAGTTTGTCCGTGACCGAAGTTTGTCCGTGACAACGGAAGTGAAAGCAGGGTAAGTTAAGTTTTGAATGGCGCGAAAATTCAAAATAAATTAAATTAAAATCAGGTTTCAAAAGTTGGAGGAGGGGGTGTCATATTGTTTTAAAGGGTGATTATCTGACCGTAGTTGTCTGAGGGTTGACGTCTGTAGGTCATTATGTGGGGGTAGTTGGATGTGGGTGGTTGTCTGAGGATTGTTATCATGGGGGAAAATTATCTGTAGGTGGTTATCTGAAGGTGATTATCAGACGGCAGCTGTCTGAGGGTGGACGTCTGTAGGTCGATTTGGGGTATGTGGGTGGTTGTCTGGGGCGAACTTATCTTCCTATCACTGCCCCAGCCCAGATCTCCACCCAATAAAACAATATATAGATTGTTCGCCCTGCAACATTCACCAAGTTTTCTGGGCCGAGAACTAGGCCAGCCTATTAACTGGGCCGGCCCAGATCACGGCCCAGATATCTTGGAGGGTGTAGTAGGTAAAACTATGAATTTATGATTGAACTTGACCGAGTTCTGGGCAGGCCCAGATACTAGAGCGGCCCAGATACCTTGGTGGGTGTAGTAGGTAAAACTATGAATTTATGATTGAACTGGGCGGATACCTCGGCCCAGATATCATGGAAGGTGTAGTAGGTAAAACTATGAATTTATGATTGAACTGGGCCGAGATCTGGGCAGGCCCAGATACTAGAACAGCCCAGATCTCGGCCCAGTAAAAAAATGACAGTTCCCCTAACATCTACCACATTTTCCGGGCCCACAACCAGGCCGGCCCAATATCTGGACTCACCCAGATCAGTATCGAAGCCATGTCCACCATGAAGATGGTTATCTGCGTGCCCTTCGAAATAATGCAATTTGCAGCTATGAATGGCAATTCAACTTAAACATGGCTTGAAAAGTTGTATGGCAAGAATCGACTTGCAACTCGACTTTTAACGCAATAGCAAGACGTCTTGCAATACAACCAGTTATCACTACAGATATGCTAACGCTCTTCCCTCCAATCCATGGAAAGATAGTTCATGGCTGGTGCGTTAACTTGGTTATTGGGCTGATGCGTTTCTTGGCCTGATGTATTTACTGGGCTGTTTGTTTTACTGGGCTGATGGTTTTACTGGGCTGATGGGTTTACTAGGCTGATGGGTTTACTGGGCTGACGGGTTTACTTGGCTGATGGGTTTACTGGGCTGATGGGTTTACTTGGCTGATGGGTATACTGGGCTGATGGTTTTACTAGGCTGATGGGTTTACTTGGCTGATGGGTTTACTGGGCTGATGGGTTTACTTGGCTGATGGTTTTACTAGGCTGATGGGTTTACTTGGCTGATGGGTTTACTGGGCTGATGGGTATACTAGGCTGATGGGTTTACTAGGCTGATGGGTTTACTGGGCTGATGGGTTTACTTGGCTGATGGGTTTACTTGGCTGATGGGTATACTTGGCTGATGGGTTTACTGGGCTGATGGTTTTACTAGGCTGATGGGTTTACTTGGCTGATGGGTTTACTGGGCAGATGGGTTTACTTGGCTGATGGGTATACTGGGCTGATGGGTTTACTGGGCTTTTGGTTTTACTGGGCTGATGGGTTTACTAGGCTGTTGCGTTTGATGGGCTACTGGGATGGTGCGGTAACTTAATTATTTGTCTGGTGCGTTTACTGGGCTGGTAAATTAAACGGGATTGTATTAAACCTCCTTTGAACATGCGTCAATTTTAAAACTTCTCGGTTACCACAACCAATCATCATCATGATTCTTTCTAGATGTGGTATGGTAATTACGCAAATTTAATTTACTTCCGTTGCGGACAGACATTCAAAGTGTGAAATTTATTGCCCGGCGAAGACGGGCTTATTAGCTAGTTGAATATAAAACGATATAAAGATCAGTTTTCTTTGTGTAAATTACACAAAGAAACAGTGTAATTATCTGCTGTGTTCAATTAAAAAGTTAAATACTTGTAAATTAAAAAGTAGAGATGGGAATTTCTTGACTTGCAAACTATAAATTTATGGTGCTGCGGAAACAAAGCGCTTTCAAAGGGCAAATTGCCACGATTGCTTGACTTTAAGTATCTAGGTAACGCGTCTCCCTTAACGGTTGCGACAAATGGTCGAGTTACAAAAATGGTCGGTTTGACCGATAACAGCGAGCTTGACTCGGGCTCGTAAAGGCTGCACACTGGAGATTTCAAGTTCAATCTTCGAAATAGTACCCTCGAGATTTTTAGCTTAAAAAAATCAAGCTAAAAATTACGATGATTTCATCTTTAAGAATTAAGTCTCTATGTCTGCCCGTTCAAAAGTTATTAAAGGTCAAAGAGTTGTTTTTTTCGACCATCGAGAAGAAACAACTATTTTTAAAAATAATTATTTTATTTGTAACTCGACCATTTGTCGCAACCGTTAAGGGTAACTAGGCACTAAAAGTCAAGCAATCGTGGCAAATTGCTCTCAACTCAAACTAAAATTTGCAAAAAGCTCACATATTCATCCTACAAATTCGCGAACCGGAAAATTATTAACTCACCCGTTTATTTGTCTAATTGATGATGGGCCGAAGTTGGTGAGGCCAGCCAGCCACTCAACAGAAATGGGAGAAAACTTCAAACTTTCTCCGCTGCTCCCGACAAAGTTTTGAAGAAAGAAAGCACCGACCGAAATCTCTGTAAAACGGAGAAAAGACCGACGAAACGATGATGCTGCTTCACTAAAATAAAAGATTGTGCTGCTGGCTGGCTGGATTTGTATTTGGATTTGGTGGAATCGGATGTGCGGCGCAGGAACACTGCAATGCAATGCATTTTCTCAAGTCTCACCCTTTTACGTGATGTACATCTGATTTGTTATCCAATCCTTGTAAACACTACTTCCGACATAGATAAATAAATTGGTCTCATAAAATATTCGAAGAAGTTAGTTAATCGTCAATTAATAATAAGGTTAAAATAATTGGTGTCGCATTGTTGGTTTTGGGTCTGCTTTCTTATACCAGCCGATGTCGCCAGTTTTTGCACTTGTGCTATCAGGCAAGAAGAAGGACTAGCAGAGCAGAGGTAGCCTTATTTTCTCGGCACAAAGTGGAAACCACTTTCCCTTTGTTCAGAAATGAATATATTTTATTTTTCGGGATGATTGAGCATGACAAAATGTGTGGAATGATGGAATTTTAATGAAATTATGATGTATTTTAGAGTATCGAAATTTGGATTATCAGAAATAATGGCGACTGATATTTTTAATGATGATTGGATTCAGGAAGAACAGTTCCAGGGTGAGTTAGGTGTCATTCATAGTCAACTAATTAATTGAGGAATTTGTATAAATTTGTGATGCTTATCTTATTGCTTTAATGCAGGATGGTTGGTGAAAGTTAGTAATGATGAGAGAAGAAGTTACTGCAGATTTTGTGCAATCGTGTTACAAGCTCGGAAAGGTGAGGATCATGCGTATAATTCAGTGGCCGCGGAAGCCGTGGGGACATTAATATTGTGGGATGGGGGAGGGAGGGGTTTATATAAGATGGGGAGATGATGGGGACATCGAATAACCGTGGGGACATTGTCCCTCTGTCCCACGCTTCCGTGGTCGCTGTATAAGGGGTCGTTCGTAAACGTCATAACGCAAATTTTCGTTTTTTTTGGACACCCACCCACCCCCCTTTAACATGTGTCACATAGGCACGATATCATTGGGTCCTGACCACCCACCCACCCCCCTTTGCGTTATGAAGTTTACAAACCCCTAATCTACGTATGAGGGTTATGTTATGCTAATATTTTTGCGAATGTAGGAGACCTATCTGCCCATGGTCGGACACAAGCGCACATTGCGAATGCGAAAATTGCACAAGAATCTGGCATTTCGACGGGGCCCATTAGCGTTCAAATTGTCTGCAATGAAGAGGAAAACGAGGACTTTACACAACCCGAGGAAGACGCAGGAGGTGGAGGAGAGATAGAATATAAACCAGAATTATTTGACACCATTCGAACCCGACAGAAAAGGACGTCCACCAGTGGAAAGAATTATATCAAAAAATATAGGACGGCTTGGGAAGAAGAGGAAGAGTTCAAGGGTACATTCTAAATAATAATTAATTAAATATGCTTATAAAACATGTCACATTTTGCAATTATATTTCTCATGCAGACTGGCTCCAAGCATATCCAGACGATGTACAACGCGCATTTTGTAAAGCGTGTAAAGCTATCCTTCGAGCACACAAGGTAAAAACGGTGTCCAGCAAAATCTGTAATTTTATAGGCAGTGGCTGCGGAAGGGTGGGGCGCAGAGGGACAATATCCCCACGATTATTCGATCGCATCACCTCCCCATCTTAAACCCCTCGCTCCCCTATCCTACAATGTTAAGGTCCCCAGCCAGATGTCCCCACAGCTTCCGCGGCCACTGTTTATAGGACGCTCTCATCGCTATAAGTAAAATTGAATCTCTTTTTCCAGCATGATCTTTCCTGTCACGCCAGAACTGCCCGTCATCTCAAGAAAATTCAAGAGTATAAAGGAGACCAATTTTTCATGATTGCTGGAGACGTTGTTGCCACTTCATTGGCTTCACCAATTAAGCGAACCCTCGAAACTTCAGCGAGCAGTAGTGCTGGCGGTGGCGAAATTGGCGAAATTGGGATTGAAATCGACACAAACGGAATTTTCCCAGATAATGGAACCCCCGATGGTTCACCCGACGATAAAAGACCAAGAATTATCAAAATGTCGAAAGCCCATTTGAAAAAGGAATCTCCGAAACCATTTTCAAGAAAAAAAGTACGGTTTACTTCTGCCGATGTGGTTGAAGCTATCGAAAATAACGAATTTACAGGGTATGAGCTCCTCCAAATTGTTAAAAAGGCAGTGCCAAAACTTTAAACTGTAATTTATTTGGTAATTAAGGATTTTTAAAATCTATATTTGACTGTATAATTTTACGCGTGTCAATTTCATCAAATTGCATATCACAATCTTTGTTTTACCGACAACTTTCTATCACAAAGTTTATACACAGTTATCATCTACATAAGTTACCAGCGTGTTAAACATAATTAATTTAGGAATTAACAAATACTTATTTGTTTGTGGACGAACATTCATATATGTAAATATTACAAATAAAGATATTCTGATTACGCGATATGAAAAAAAAATCATGCGATGGTTATTTAGAGAAAGTCGAGAATAATCCTACATTTCGTCTCTCTTCCTATTTTTATTAACTTTCTTTTGCTGTTTCGGTTTAGGTGTTGATTTTATCTTGCTATTTTTCGTTTTGAGTGGAGGAGGCATAGGTTTCCCTTTTCCTTTACTACTTTTAACACCATTGTTCTTATTCCTGTTGCTTTTCCCTTGTTCTTTTTTAATTACATTTTCTATCTTTGGTTCATCTTTTGATTTGTCAACTCGGTCAAATTCACAGACAAAGGGGAGATCTCGCATGCACATGGCAGGCACCATTGCCCTGGTGGATAACACAATAAATTAGGCATTTGTCCAGTGGCCGCGGAAGCGTGGGGACAGAGGGACAATGTTCCCCCGGCTATTCGATGTCCCCACCATCTCCCCATGTTATACAAACCCCTCCCTCCCCTATCCAACAGTGTTAATGACCCCACATGTCCCCACACCTTCCGCGGCCACTGCATTTGTCACTTTATGATCTAATCATTCACTTATATACCTGGTTGATAAGCTCAGAGCAGGACACATTTCTTGCTTCCCACCACCCCTGCAAAATAACAACGGAGAAAGTGACAAAAATTCTAATCTCACAGATTATGAAAAATTCTGCAAAAAATTCTCATCTCACAGATTATGAAAATTTGTACCAAAAAAACTTACATCATCATCGCATTCATCTCCCCCAAAGCTGCCGGATTCATTCCTGGAGGATGCGGCTTATCTTTCCAGGCATGATTTTTCCACTGCTTTCTCTCAACTCCGATCCACAACTCGTCACTTACCAGCTTCGCCTTTTGAAGAAGAGTTTGCAGTCTGGTCATCTCATCCAGCCTCTCAGCTTTTTTATGCAAAATATAACCAAGCAAGCAATTTACCTTGCACCGAACGGACTTATTTGCATATAAATGAGAATAAAGATGTATTATATAAAAAATAAAAATAAATTACTTTTTGCCAACCGTCCCTCCATTTTTTTGCAGAATGCTTCAGCCTTCTTAAAGTTGAAGCGCTTCTTCTCATACAACTTGTAGCGTTTCGAGCCATGAGTCAATTCGTGGGCATGGTCGTTGTTCGTGACTTCTTTCTTCGTGACTTTCTCCTGCTGTTGTTTCGTCCGTTTGGGGGATGAAGCATCGGAGGGCTAGAGAAAAAAGAGGTATATTTCTTCACAATACGTAAATAATTTAGGTATTTTGGTTGGTATCGATAGTTCAAAATAAGTAAATGGATACAAATAAGTAACGTTTCATATGTAAGGGCATGCTTCGCGTGGTTTTTCGTAGTGATAAAAATATGCATGGAGAAAGTTAAATCACGGAGAAACGCATCTTCAAATGATAATTTATTTCGGTATCGATAGCTCGAAATAAATGGACAGAAAGTTGTAAGCCTTGCGTGTTTTTCGTGGTACTAAAAATATGGCTTGGAGAAAGTTAAACCACGGAGAAAGTCATCTCCTAATGTGACCATCATCAAATATAAGTACGATACATACATACATCTGATATTATATTAGATTTATATATTATTGGATCTATTACGACGACAAATTATGCGAAAACTAGCATGGTTCAAACCAATGGGAGAAAGTCGTTGGGAAAACTTTCCCTTGTCACAAACGAATCAAGTTTATTTGTTAGGTTATTGATTTCCTATCCAACCTGGCTATGCAAATGGAGAATGAGAAACTCAAGCTGGATGATATGTCTTCGATTTCATTTTCCTAACAAGTAAAAATGGCTCAATTTGGAGAGAAAGTCTTGAAAGATGTCTTACATTACATTGGTAAATTGCTTCACCGGATAGAGTGTAATATTCTTGTGTACTATTTTTCGCATATATTTACATATATGAAGGCAAAAATGAATACGTGCAAATTCAACACTGCAAATTCATGTGGGTGGGTGGGTGACGTTAGTGAAAAAATTCCACGCAGTAAATAAGTGATTATTTAAGAACGTAAACAATTTAATAGGCATTGTGGGGTGTTTTCTAAGAATTTAGAGATTTTTTATGTATGTACCTCACTTCCAAGAGAGTTATTTCCAGCCGGAATAACAAACAAGTAAATTAAGACGCAAATTAAGAATAATATTATCACAGTGGGACGAGTAATGTAACGACCAGGATCGTCCATCCCCATAATATTTAAAATTATACAACTGCGGTTAAAATTTTGTTAAGATAAGAGACCACCCACATGTGGTTTTATGCTTTCTCCAAGTGAAAGTAAGGCAACCTGTCGTATGTACGAGCGATGACAACTAGTGCGATGTACGTAACCTAAAAAAATTACCGAACTTTCTCGGCTTCGGTGAAATAAAATTCGGGCATATTTCACTTCACACAACATACGAAAGAAAGTAATACTTCTCGGTTCGGAAAGGTATGCGTGCGTGTACACATGATTGGAAATTCAGTGGCCGCGGAAGCCCTGGGGACTTTAACATTATATGATTAAGGGAGGGAGGGGTTTATATAAGATGGACAGATGATGGGGACATCGAACAACTGTGGGGACATTGCCCCTCTGTTCCGCGGCCACTGGTTGGAATACGTCGATAAGTTTCACCAATTGAGTTGAGTAGAAGTGATTACTGCATATGTGTAAATAGCACATTCAACCGCTTTCACTTGTGTACAGTGGCGTCGGAAAGGTTCCGACAGAGGGGCAATGCCCCCACGGTTGTTCGATGTCCCCATCATCTCCCCATCTTATATAAACCCCTCCCTCCCCCATCCTACAATGTTAATGTCCCCAGATGTCCTCACAGCCTCCGCGGCCACTGCTTGTGTCCCAAGAAAAATTGAGCACAAGTGTAAGAAATTATTTACTCCATAAGCACGCAACATTGAGACAAATATGTGTGTATGTAACATTAAATATAATCGCGTGAAATTAGGTTACCGACAAATTTTTGTCATGCATACACAACGTGCATGGATAAATAAATCTGACTTTAAACATCTCACTAAATATGTTTCTTACAATCTGTGAAACCTTTTTTGCTCAGTGTCGCACGATATCAAATTGCAAGTCTTATCTTCATCGACACAATAACATCATGACTCATCAAATATTATCATACTGATCTTGTACATATGTTAAAACAATGCAATAATTTTGTCCTGTTGCTAAATTGGTGTGTCTACTCGTGTATGCAATAACAATTTTTATCAGTGTGCAAAATATTATTGTTTTTCATCCGTTACATGGTCGTTGCCCACATCACAATGTAGACTCATGTTAAATTCCTAGAAAATTGCGAATCGACTCGACTCTCAGACACTATTACAAAACAGTTCGATTTCACTATACACTTACTTTTACCAAGATACTTTGTTCGATCAAATTTCGGGTACGTGTTTAACACATGTAAATTACACTTTGTTTAGAATAAACATTTGCCTGCAAGAAATTTCAAGGCGAAATTACTGATACATTGTACTTGTCAATTTTTCTGTACAATATTAAACAACTCTTTTCATACGATGTACATACACACATGTTAATAATGAATGTTACAAATTTTACTAAAAAATGCAATGCAACAACAAAGTCTCAAGTAACACGTCGTCAAATGCTGATTTAAATAAATGATCAAAATATAAAAGTTGTTGTACATAAATCTCATCATAATTCTGATCGAGGCCAACATAACGTAGGAAAACATAGATACATAGTGGCCGCGGAAGGGTGTGGACAGAGGGTCAATGTCCCCACGGTTGTTTGATGTCTCCATCATTTGCCCATGTTTTATGAACCCCTCCCTCCCCTATCTTAAGTACAATGCTAATGTCCCCACACCTTCCGCGGCCACTGTACATGTACCATGAAAAGAGTATGCAATCGTGGAAAACGATGATGCACATGTGTAACAATTTTCACAGCTTATGCACATGCAAATTTACATACGAGTGGTGATGGGTGGAAAAAATGCTCAGCTTTCTCCTTTGCTTTCTCCAAGTAGAAAGTAGCCTACATATCCTCGCCTTTACTGCAATGACCTTACGTCATTGACGTACTAAGTAAGTCTATAAAATAAACATAACTAGATAGCAATGCGTCTTGAATAACAAGTTTAGTTGTTTATCTCAAAACCATGCATTGCATAGAAATTAAATTAAATATGACTATTCCAATGTACAATTTCGGAGTAAATACATACATGCGCCTAGCCCAAGGCGTATTTTCTTGTACAAAACGAACAAGCCTTGTCGGAAGGATGTGGGGAATTCTGGCAGCAGAAAACAGGATATCAAAGAGCACAAGTGACTGCCGTGGTCGTGGTGGCATTGTCTGACTTTTAACAAACAAACCGAATAAATAATCGATTTCTTCGCTAATATAAAGGCTAGGCATTGAATTTGCTTGCACGATGACACGCCACAACCAGACGCTTATATAACCTACTTACTTTATAATTTGGAGCCCAAGCTGTAGGCTTATGAAGCCATCTTCCGTCGGTAGACGGGAGAACTTTCTTTGATTGAAGCTAAATATTCCTGACTCGGGCTAAACGAAGTCTGAACTTTGATTCGAGCATTTCAATTAAAATATGTTTTTCTCTGAACATTTATGAAATTAAGGCCAGCAGCACTTTTATGAATTTGTGTAGGCCGAGGATTCAACCACAATCACGACTTTTGTAAAAAGGATGCCAAGAACATTCCCTCAGACGCATGAGACTCGATTATCTGCAGTGGCCGCGGAAGGGCGTGGACACCAGAGGGACAATGTCCCCACGGTTGTTCGATGTTCGCATCATCTGTCCATCTTATGCAAACCCCTCTCTCCCCTATCCTACAATGTTAATGTCCCCACGGCTTCCGCGGCCACTGGTTATCTATCCAAGCTGCTTCAGAGAACTCATCGACGGTTTATTTCATCTGGTAAATAAATGAAAAGTCGTGGCAATTGTCTCTAAAAAAAGTATCCGTGCAAATGTCCAGTTAGACTGACACATGTCTCATGACGAAACTAGCAGCGGAGTCAAATTGCTTTCACCAAGGGACAATTACCGACAGTGGCCATTTGCAAATTGACTTAATTGCTTTGACGGAATGAAATTCGGGTGAACTCAATTAGTGGCTTGTTCACTTGGTTTGACACTAAATTTGATGGTACATTACATTAGATTGGGTTAAGAGTAACCTTGAAAGTACAATTCGAATTATTATTTCACGAAGTGAAGGAAACCATACGGTTTTCCTAGCCTTTGATCTTGCTCTCTCATAAAATATCGATCAATTATGTATGCATGTCGTCCTTAGTTCTTACGATGGGACGCAAACCGTGTTCAACCCAGATTATTTTTGGACCATTGATGTTAGTTTGAAAGATCAACTAACATTTACTAAAACTATTATTTTGCGACCATTTTGGCTTGAAAGGCCAACTCTTTAGAAACAACATTTAGTCAAGAACTTGCACAGATGTGCAAAATTTAACAAGTTGTGGGCGCCGCAAGTTCGCAAAAATCTCGGAATCTGTGCTTTGCGGCAGCATCTCCGACGTTTCGCGAACTTGGGGCGCCGATAACATGTTAAATTTTGCACATCTTTGCAAATTCCTTACTAAATTTTGTTTCTAAAGAGTTGGTCATTCAAAATAACATGGTCGCAAAATAATCTGGCCTGAAAATGGTTTGCTTTCCCATTGTCAGTCCAAAATGCAGTACCGAATATTTTTCTCATCTTCCTCAGGGTATAATTTAGCCAAGTGTATGTACGTATGAATTGCCTTGCATCACATTTCATGAACTTCCAAGTTCTTCTAAACCTTTACTTGATTTGTGTACAAGAATGCCAATAAAGCTTGGACGACAAATTCATTCTGCCAGCCAGGAGTCAGAACTTGATCCCAGTGCAATAATGATGTCGTTTATGTCAAGCCCGTAATGTGAGTAATGGTTCAGGAGAGGCAGATAAAAGTGAACATTAAATGACTTTACGGCTTTTCCATGTTGTCTCAGTCTCAGTCGGCTCAAAAAACCGAGAAGATAATGGTAAAACGCTCTTCCCGTCGTGCAGTTGATTACCCCACAGATTCATGTCAAAGGTTGACCTTGTAGCGTTCTGGTCTTAATCCTGGGTAGTGAAATCTGTTCAGCTTCAGGACAGTGGCCGCGGAAGGATGTGGACAAAGGAGAATGTCCCCACGGTTATTCGATGTCTGGATCATCTGCCCATTTTATATAAACCTCTCCCTCCCCCATCCTACAATGGCAATGTCCCCACGGCATCCGCGGCCACTGATTACACAATGTCCCCACGGTTGTTCGATGTCCCCATCTTATATAAACCCTTCCCTCCCTTATCCTACAATGTTAGTCCCCCCATGTCCCCCACGGCTTCCGCGGCCACTGGAATTTCAAGTCCGAAGACTTTTTGGCCACCTTTTCCATGTCCTTTTTTTTACCGTGTTCTCAGTCTGTCTGGCAATCAAAGTTTTTATTTCAGTTGCCAAATTACCCGGCAGAGCGTGACCAAAACTAAAGCAAGGATAATTTCAAGTAGTTGCATGCACAACTATTTAAAATAAATAATCCTTAATGAGATGCAATTCAACGTGTCTCTGGAAATTGATTTGTCTATATTAAAGAAATTCGAAATTTGAGACGTAGTTATTTATTTATTTGTGGATACGTATTTTTATCACATATTTATCTATGTATAAACGTCAGATACGGTAATAGCGTCATTACCAATCGGTGTAGAATTGCCAAATTAAAAAGAAAGCAATAGCCATAATCCGTACTCAAGATGAAAGAAAAACATCAGCCCACACAGTAAGTAAGCGGATGTTGTTATGCTATTGAAAATGATCGTACAACCCACACAATATTCTGGGTCCTTATTGCTCAATCATCATTTCTCGGTTCTTTCCACGAAAAACACTGAATAAGTTCGTGCATGGTCTCATTTCTTACTTCACAAAACACTTTCGGACTACGTGGTAATACTACCTGCGCAAACATGAAGAACGATAAAAAAATCTGGAGTAGAGATTTGGACTAGAATAAGCACATCCAATGTCGGGCGACCAAACACGAACATACAACAGAGAAAAACTGCACAGGGAATGGATGTATACCACGTAAACAGTGGCCGCGGAAGCTGTGGGGACATGTGGGGACATTAATACAGATACTGTATTGTAGGATAGGGGAGGCAGGGGTTTATATAACATGGCCAGATGATGGGGACATCGAATTACCGTGGGGACATTGTCCCTCTGTCCTCACCCTTCCGCGGCCACTGTATCTCTTAACAAATGGAACCTCTCTTCAGTGGCCGCGGAAGCCGTGGGGACATCTAGGGACATTTCCATTGCAGAATAGGGAAGGGAGAGGTGTATACAAAATGGAGACATCGAATAACCGTGGGGACATTGTCCCTCTGACCCCGTACCCTTCCGCGGCCACTGTACATAAATATGTTTATGGTACAGGACTGATGCAAAATGAGATTCGCGAAAGAAAACAGCATTCGCCAACAAGCAGTCGATCCGTAATCCCATCCTGCCCCTTGGGATGGGCAGATCGGGGAAGACCTGCCACTTTCACTTCTTCTCGGGTGAGCAAAATCGGTGGAAGCAGCTCCGTCGTGAAGGTGAAAGCCTGCACAAAACCAAGAATCAAGAAAGTCCTCTCTATATTGTTAGTTTTTCATGTTATTGTAGAATCTCAGGGTTAAATTTTCACTTAAAGTGCATCATTTTAGTTGACAGTTTTCCAAAAATGTCAGTCAACTCTCTCTGATTCAATCAATTCTTGGTAGAAATAAATGAAATCAAAACATTATTCCGTTTCAAAATGTCTCTTTGAAAAAATAGGATTTTGATAAAATGTTTGATGGAAACATAACAAACATTTATTGATCGTAGCGACCTGAACTTTTTCATACTTCATAAACCCGTCTAAATATTTTGGCTAGTTTTTCAATTTAGTCCGAGTCCAGAGTGTAAAGCAAAACTTTGTGGGTGTTTTGTTTGGTATTTGCTCTAAAATTTGTCCCGTTTCGCGAATGCGCTATAGAATTTGCACTGTTTTCTCCTAAATATCCATTCCACGATCCATATCAAGTTGAGCAATGGTGAAAATTATGATGCAAAATAAATGAACCGCTTGCAACACGTATCGATTTTTTCCAATTTGCAATAAAACTGCCAACTTGTTTACGGGATCGGTTTGATTTAATTTACATTAAAAATTTGCAAATTTGCAATAAAAAAATTGCAATAAAGCTGTTTACGGGACCAATTTGATTTACGATGTTGCAGACAACAGAATGATGATGGAAGAATTTACAGACTGATATAGAGTTCGAAAACATCCTGCAATACGAACTCTGTTCCATCATTAGCACATATTTTCGCACACAAATTCGCCAATGTTATGCATCCCATCATCATCATCCCTGCCTGATGCCAACGTTCTTTACAAAATCGTAGAACGCAACCAAGATAAAATTCGGGAGTCCCCGAATAATCGGGAGATTTTGCCAACTGCAAAAAGTGGGTTGTCCTCTTCTCTCTCTCTCCTACTCTTTTGCGAATACATAAGTTACCATCCCACGAAAGAGAACAAGTCATTCGCTTTTGGACTACGGTCTAGAGCAAGCAAGGCAGGATGGAAAGTCGTACTCTTTTAACGTTAAGCTCTCCCACATGTGGTGGTACTACTAACCAACCACTTTAAACTTAACGGAGCAGTTAGCTAATATTTGCACATTATACTTTTTTTCGCAAATCCTCTCATTAGTCACACAGACAGAATTTTGACTAGATTTAAAACTTGAGCACTTCTTGTCGCCAAGATTTATTCGCAAATTCAACCTCATACTTTCATGTCTTCCCTACTGGACTCCGGTAGTGGAAGGCTATTAACGAATACTATAATAACAAGTCAGATCTTTGACACGAAGGGTCTGCTTGGTATTGCTACATTTTTTAGTTATCATAGGGTTATCGGTACGGAGGAAGGAACATCTTCAAGGTTGACATCGACGCCACGAAACAAGTCGTCGTCGTTGTCAAGTCCAGTGAACTTGGATAAGTTTCAGGAGAGAAGTTAGGCGTAGATTTTTTTTCAGAGATATATCAGTTGTTCGAGATACGTACATGGTATAGGTTAAGATAAGCCTTCAGATATCCAAGAAAATAAGATAACAAGTACTTATCTGTATAACGCTACGGGGGAACATTTCTTCTAAGACAAAAAAGGTAAGCATAATATTTCTACTGTTTCTTTTGCATGTTTATGTACAAGACTTTATGAGGAACAATTGCATTCAGTGGCCGCGGAAGTTGTGGGGACATTAACATTATAACCGTGAGGAATTGTCCCTCTGTCGACACCCTTCCGCGGCCACTGATTTCATTGCAAAGTAGCAATTTGGTTCAAAAAATATATCTCTTAAACTTGCAAGATTTTGATCTGAAGGTCGAATGCAACTACTGTAACGCCCCCCGCAACTGTCCAAGTTTATTTAAACGGTTAAAATCTATTTTTATCCGTGTTTCACATCTTTCCTTGCATACATTTGTACGTACAGTCGTCATATATTATCTCGTAACACCATTTGTCAAAATAGTAAAAATCAAGCAAGCTTTGTTTCTCCAAGCTTCGAACTCATCGAGTAACATGATTGACGTCAATTGACACGCAAAACTACCAAAGTTATTCAAGGTGGCATTGTACAGTTTATTTATTATTAAACAATTCATACATATACACATCACTTTCTTTAGTTTGGCAACATATTTTTCTAAAAATATTACAGAAATCTCTGTCAATCTAAATATTCATGGCGTGTCAAGTCAACTAAAGTAAAAGCATCATCTGCGTCGTAGTAGCGTCCTCACAAAATAATAATATCTGCAGTTGACACGACAGGGAAAAAATGGATGGATTAAGGTTGGAAACATTACGTGTGATGATAAGTCTTGTAATTTGGACCAGCCAATTTTCTCTGTGCCATAAATAATCTTGACACTGCAAATGTGGACAGATTAAAGAGTCTGAGGATAGGTTGGTGTGGTCTAGATTTTTGCTACCAGTCAGCACATGGCACGGGAAAGGAGGTTGGTTTGGTTGGATGGAAACAAAACCGTTCTCGGATGTGTGTCGGATAAATCGATATTGAAACACTAGACGAGAGTTCGTTTCGTACGTGCTTTTAGCGATGCTGGTTTGGTTTCCAGCTTGCAAAATGTTGTAGAAGAGAATTTCGTGGTGCAAGTTGGAATTGTGTCCACTTGCAATTTGCCAGGTCCATTAATATGCAAATGTTTATGTATGACTGGTGAGTTTTCGTTGGCAAGTTAATTGAGCTCTTGACACGTTTTGATAAGTTTGATATTGGATTAAATAAGGACAATTGGATAAAGACGTTGTCCAAATTTATTATACAAGCTCTATTTTCCTGCTCAATGAACGGGAAAATCGTATTAAGGCGATAAACATGTAAACTTTGCGTTGTCCTCAAGTTCCGTTCGTCACTTCGTTTCAATTCTATTTTGTGTACTTGTGAATAATACTAAAGGGTCAAAAGTTTGGGGATTTTTGGTCATGTTTCTCCGTATTACATATCTTTTTAAAGTGATTTTGCTCATGTTTCCGTTTACGTCAGTCAGTACAAATTGCATGTTTTCTTAAACCTCGTTTTCGAGTGATATGTAAATACATACATATTTTTAGTAGGTGGAATTTGAGACTTAATTTTAACAGTTTTTTTTATGACATCCTGTTTTTGAGTAGATTTATTATGACTATTTTGCAGTTATCAGTCACTTTGTGTCTCATATTTGCGCTTATCAGAAAGATGACTACTTTGTGTCTTATATTTGTCCTTAGACAGATGAAACATCTGGACTTTTTTCGCATTATTTGGTTAGATCCGTTTATATGTATGAAATTGGAGCCAATCTAATTTTTGCAAAGAATTCAATCCCAATTCCACCAGGATTGACATCTCCTCAGTCTAGGGAAATCTAGTTAGGATCGCTTTGAATGTCTATGCCAATCCACTGCCAACCTTGGTCTACCTTACTTACTTAATCTCAATTTTCTTTCTCTGTGTGGCAGTAGGACACAGATAAATAAGAAAGAAGGATTGTAAGCAAACCATAAAATGAAGCGACGGTAACCTTACATTTGTCGGATTATGTTGTCCTATTCTCATCGGAATTGACATCGTCGTCTTACCCTGACTAAAACTCAATTAGGTTTATTTCGTATGAGAGAATCCTAATCCTACTTTTTTATTCTGTAATACGATTGCCGGCATGTAAACCTCTGAACGTGCAGTGGCCGCGGAAAGGTGGGGAGACAGAGGAATAATGTCCCCAGGGTTGTTCGATGTCCCCATCATCTCCCGTCTTATATAAACGACTCCCTCTCCTATTCTGCAATGGCAATGTCCCCACAGGTTCCGCGGCCACTGTTTGCATGTCACTCGTATAATGCAGTTGTCCATATGCATGCCTGAACACAGGTGCATTTTACTGAGGAAATTACGAACGAATCCTCCCCTATGTTAGAATTTTGATGTCCCCACAGCTTCCGCGGCCACTGTTTGCATGTCACTTGTAGAATGCAGTTGCTGCCTGATCACAGGTGCAGTTTATTTGCGAAATTGCGAGCGAATCTTGTTTGGGAAACTTTTAGTTTCGATATGAGACAACCTTGACCTACCCACGCGACGCGTAGAGAGAGAAAAAGAGATCCAGATGCAGAATGAAGCTGTAACAAACTTGTCGTATTGCTATTGCATAATCATGGTTTAAACCTTGCACATTTCCGAAACTGTCGCATCATCATTATTCTTCTTTTTCCTCGCTAAATAAATTCGCATCACCTTTTCGCTCCGGCTGTGGCAAAAACATGTCGGATTATTTTTAGAATTCTGAGCATTTCCAGCCAACAAAATTGGATGAAGAGTGACGGAAAATGTGGCGTGATTGAAGATTTAACATGCTATAAAAATAAGTTTCCGATAGACAGTAAACAATTCTGTATGTATCGAACGAAGCTGAAATGCGCATTAACAAATCAGAGGCAGGAACGAAGGGAAGAAAAGCATATATTTTTTTGGCGATTAGATAACCACTTATTTATTTGAGGACAAGATTGAATGAAATGAACCCATTGCTATTATCTGCCTATAAATATGTAAATAAGTGGACAACTCTATTTATGTAAAGTTAATGATCCTGGAAACTCGATCAGTAAATATTTAACGCATGTATAAAAGAATGGAAAGTGATTTCTTTATGTGCAGTCAAATTTGACTCAAAATTGTTGAGTATGAATCTTATCGCGTATTCTTGACAGAAGTGTTGTTATTTTTTGGCTTTACTTATCTATCATCCGTACCTTATTATCATAATTAAAGAAATATTTGCGATTAGTTTTTTGCGTTCAATTCCATTGGCTGCGGAAGCGCGTGGACAGAGGGACCCGGTTGTTCGATGTCCGCATCGTCAGCCTATCTTATATCAACCCATCCCTCCCCCATCCTACAAAGTCCCCACATGTCCCCGCGGCCACTGTTCACTCTTAAAATTCTCTTAAGCCGAGGGGGATAATAGAAGGCTTGTTTGTTGATATAAAACTGAAATGGCCGATTGTACGAAAGTAAAAAAAGGGTTACATATGTACGTAAATAGCTAAAAGTGGTCGGGTGCAACCAGTTTAGAATTATTGCATCAGAATAATAGTGCATAATAAACTCCATATGTAAGTAAACTGGAACATGCAATTCGCTCATGATTCAATAATTTATTACAGTTATCGATAATCAAGAGCATTTTTTGTTTTAGTATAATGACGAGTTGTGGTACTCAAAAGCAGGACATGATTCAATATGAATAGTCAAGTACAGTATACTTTGGATTAGTTCAGTCATTTGAAGCTACTTCAATTTTAAATAGCTGGAATTGCATGATTGCATTGCATACAACGAAGTACATATTTGTACCATTATAAGAATGACGACATTGCCAATTTTACATAAATGTACATACACAATAGCTTATATAGCTTGCAATATAGTAAGTTGCCAAATTCTACTCCGTTATTGCATAAAAATGTGTTTGTTCTTTAAACTACTTTTGGTCAATTTGTCCAGGAAATAGTCTAGTCTACCCCTTTTAATTTAAGTGTACATATGTAGAAGCACAGATTTTGTGTCATTATTCATAGCCATGTACACGTATAACTTTCTCTCTTAAATTGCACCACTCCACTTGACATTTCCATTGCCTACTTCAACCTTTATTTACTTTTCAATTAGATATATTATGCACTTTATTATCAGAGTATTGATATTGGCAATCATTAAAGTGAGTGAAATCACTTTTCGGCCCGAGTTCAATCAGGTAGAAGTGTGTGGTCATTCAGATTGGCTGGCATTGGATTCATGGACAATATGTCTGCGACCATTACAATTGACAGTAGTCGTCTCGACTTAGGTATGTACATAAGTACGACGAAATGTGCATAATATGCACAATATGCAGTCCTCTGATTTGCTCTCATTGCTTGCTACAGATATCTATGGAGTACAATGATGTCGTAGTCGTATACCACAAATTGCATGCTTTTGTCACCGTAATCAATCACTACAAGACCAGTTCAATTCAGTACATCAAAGAGCTCAAGTGCTTCGTGGAGAACCAAGCCACGCTACTTTGGACATTTCACTCAATTTTGTGCAATCGACTTATTAAGCAATAAATTTTATAAGCTGACCCAGACACCGAAAAATTTTAATGAGAGATTTTAATCGTCTCAATTAATCAGAGGAGAAAAAGTTTGCATGTGAGTTACGCAATTGCAATGATATTTGCATAAGTTACTAGTAGACATCATGGCGCTGGCTTGGCTGGAATAATGGTAAACATATTTTAAGAGTTTTAGGTACACGGCAGTAAAAATAAATTTTATTGGTTGTTTGATTTAAAGTTGTAATAAAAGTGGGGATATTTATTAAATAAAAATTATATTTTTCATCCGAACTGGGGACAAATAAACTCAAATGCTTTGAATGACGCAACGGAAACTTACTTATCAAAAGTATGAAGTTCTCAATTCCATTCCAACTGAAATGCTAATTAAACGCTAATTAATTAATTAATTATACCTGGAACGAAGCAAGTTGTAGAAAATACTTGATAAAGGATGAGCTTGAGTGGGGGCAAAATGAGAACCTTGATACTAATTAAGGACAAGGTTGAAGATATCAATTATAATATTTAGGTACAAAATACATAATTAATTCATTTCCAATCTCGCCTCATACTTACAATTAGTCAAAGTCATTAAATACACAAATGAATAGGTATGTAGCTGAATGAAACTAATTTATAGCGATTTTTTTCTCAGAAATTATGTATGCATTTTTATTAACATAAACATTGATAAAATATGAAAAACACTTAGGATTAGTTGGAAAAACACTAATTTATAGCGACTGATTGACTAGAAATCGGGTGTATTTGACAAATCCAGATTTTTTTGGGGGCGTATTAAAACTTTTCAGGAATATATTGCTTGGATAATATTTGGATATAAAAAAATCAACTTGGTTCTCAATTATTTGATATTTATTTTCATAAAAATATTGAATTTTATTGAGGCATATCATTCCCAGTACAATTTGAGATGGATGGTTATCATGAAACTATGAAAATTACATGACATCCAATAAATAGTGATGGAAACTTGACTGTATTTATTACTAGTTTTGTTCCGTGCTCGCTTCGAGTAATCATTGCATGTCACGTTGACTGAACTTGACATCAAAATTTCATAGGCATTCATCTAATACTTTTTTTGTCACAATAATGACACGCTGGAAGTGCATTTATGTAAAGATTACGTACACATGTCTGCCAATAATTTAATCACACTACATATTTTGTCAAACCAACAAGTAACTATTAGTAGAAACTATTGGATTGTACTTATCTGCACAATAATGTACAAAGGAATTTATTAACGCAGTAGACAGGCACCCATATAGACGCCTTCATTCATACAACATAGATAAATCAATGCAATATCTTAAAGTCTTGTCAGTCTGAATGTGGGAAGAACGTACGTATTTATAATCCAGAATCCCATACATACACCTTAATCTACAATAGTGGCCGCGGAAGCTGTGGGGACATTTGGGGACATGTCATGGTAGGATGGGGGAGGGAAGGGAGGGGTTTATATAAGATGGGGAGATGATGCGGACATCGAATAACCGTCCGTGGGGACATTGTCCCTCTGTCCCAATACACGCTTCCGCGGCCACTGCACATATATTCATACATCTAAATCAGTGGTATGGTATCCACCTTTACTGAAAATTCCACCTTGTCTTTCTTTTCTCCTTTCTAGGTTTGACAGCAAGCTGTTCCTAAATTTACCTAAGAACAAGACAAGAACAATTGCTTGCTGGATCTATCGACTATTGATAATCGACCTGTGCGCGGATGAATGAATAATAAGAAATTACTCACTACTACAAATAATCACTGTCACGGGTCCAAAAATAGAAAAAATACGATTTGGACCCTTCTAATAATCCTGCAGATTTATCAGCACTAAACTCGTCGTCCCACCCACATTTCTTCTAGGAGGAAACAACAGAACTGAAATTTCTTACGCTACACAAACCGAAATAAGAAATAAGAAAAAAAAGTATCTCAAAAAATTTCGACTGATCAAAAATCTGTCAGACTGGATATTCTACTACTTTTGAAGTGCTCCTTCTTCTCGCTAAGACCTCTTTCGCAGGGAGCGTCCCTTAAGAAGTCGCTCCTTCTTCGCCGCAGTAAAAAATCTTCGTCGCATCTTCTTGTTCCAACATGATTTTAGAAACGGGACAGAAATCTTCTTCTTCGGAGGGAGGAAAAAAGAACGTTCCGAAACCGCCGGATGGTGGTAAGAAACAGGATTAAATTACTTATCAGATTGTGTTATCGGTATTTGATAAGTAGGAAATTTAGTAACTGAGGTATTTTCTTCTTGTCCCAAAAAGGTTGGGGATGGTGGGTGGTTGCTGCGTCCTTTTTGATACATGTAGTCGGTAAGGTGGTGAATATTCCAAAAACAGTGGCCGCGGAAGCTGTGGGGACATTAACATTGTAGGATTGGAGAGGGAGGGGTTTATATAAGATGTGGAGATGATGCGGACATCAAATAACCGTGGGAACATTGTCCCTGGCTGTCCACACCCTTCCGCGGCCACTGATTACAAATAACCTACTTACCCAGATTGCGCTATAATTTTGCAAATTATTTTGTCCTCTAGCTGACGGCGTAGCGTACACATTTGGCTTATTTTTTGTCAAAATTTGTGAGGATTTCAAAGAATCAAAGAGCGCGACATCATGGATCGCGTCAATCATGGCTGGAATGACGTATGGCGTTGGTAAGTCTGTCTCAACTTTACTTATCATCCGATAAGCCCATATATGTACTAAAACCCCTGATTTTACGCACTTATCTGCAGGACCACTGGCCGGTGCAGTGGTGAACACGTACGGTTGCCGAGTAGTTTCCATCACGGGAAGTATCATTGCCGCGTTTGGATTCGCCATCAGTTATTTCGCTCAGTGTGTGGAGCATCTTTATTTATCCATCGGCGTCATTGGGGGTGAGATTTGCATATTTATTTATATCGGGAACAAAGATGATGTGATTTTAGATATGTGTGAGATTCAGAAATAGACGGGAATTTTTTGGCATGAGATGCGTCAACAGATTTTTAATAACTGAATTTTAACTCTGATTTCTACTAGGGCTTGGTCTGGGGCTAATTTATCTTCCTGCGATAGGTAAGTACGTACATATAATCAGTGGCCGCGGAAGGGTGCGGGGACAGAGGGGCAATGTCCCGATGGTTGTTCGATGTCGGCATCATCTGCCCATTTTATATAAACCACTCTTTCCCCTGTCCTAAAATGTTAATGCCCCTGATGTCCCCACGAGTTCCGCGGCCACTGCATATAATAAATATACCCCTTATAAACGCATCTTTTACGTTATGATGACTGCATTTTTCAGTGTCGGTGACTATCTATTTCGAAAAGAAAAGAGCGTTTGCTACAGGAATTGCTGTAAGTTGGATATGTAAATCCGTTTTTTTATCTGCGTGAAAAATTGGGGGCTTGATTAGGTCAAGAAGTGAAATGACAGCTAAAAAAATGACGTTGACATTTTTGGCAGGTGTGCGGAAGCGGTGCGGGCACCTTCATCCTTGCCCCATTTATCGAGTGGTTGGTAAGTTGCGCTTTTTTTGGCTTATCAAATTTTTAGTCTTCCTGAAAAACAAATTTAATACTGCAGAACGACCTTGACTTGTCGTTTCATTAGTGGCTCAAAGTCATTATAATGTGTAATTTTAGATCAGGGCGTGCGGATGGAGAATGTCACTGGTCGTGACGGGGGGCATAATTCTACTCTGCTTCGTCTTCAGCTTGTTCTTCCGTCCGCTGGAAGATGACGATTACGAGGACAGCAGTCAGGATACCATTCCCACCATTGTGGAACCGGACGAGGATGACGAAGAGGAACGGGAGGCGGTGCAACCCTTGATGAAAATGAATGGTTCTCTGAGGCCGAAGGCGTTTAATCTGGTAAGTGCTGAGTGAATAAATCCAGATTGAGTTAGGTACGTATAATGATCAGAGGTCGACGCCGACCACGGTCCGGCGCAGGGCGCAGCAATTTTGGCGATTTTTCGATGGCGTCGGGATGTAAGTAGGGATGTGCGGTCATGACATGTCAGTGACAACTTGACATGCCAGAAATATACAATTTTTCAGGGATTTAAAATTAGTGACAAATATGACAAATTCAATTGTCATAAATTGCTGTGAATTTGTCCGTCATATTTGTCATAAATGTCGGTCACAAAAAAATCGTGACCAATTGGACGGTCAAATTGACAAGTGTGACATATATCGATTTGACACGGACAAGTTCCATCCTTAATTTTGCGATGTCCCAACGTTGCAGGAAAATCGGCGGCGCGCAAAATGTTATCGGCGTACATCCGTGGCGTCGACCTCTGACATGCATTAATTTATAAAGTCATTAATCTTCTTCTTGCCCACAGGTCATCAACGACACGCCCTTGACCATGTCATGCAGCCAGCCCGCTCTGAAATCAATCGTGGCTGAAAGCACCGACTCGCTGCCACGAATGGGCCGCCTGACCACGAAACGCCACTCGCTGAAAACCCTAGAATTTGGGAGCAACGCCGGATTAAGGACGCCCACTCAGACCCCGCACACCGGTGTAATCCTGCAAAGAAAGGATATTTTCTACTCAGGCAGCCTCGTCAAACTCTCCGCACAACTTTTCCCGTCAAACGGGAATCTCCCCATGCAAACGGAGAAAAAAGCCGTTTACGGCGAAACGGAGGATGTGACGGATGCCGAAGAAATGTCCGAATTTAAAAAGGTTTTTAAAGCCATGATGGATCTGTCACTGCTGAAAAATCCAATCTTCTTATTTTTCGCGTTCTCCAACTTTTTTACGAGTATTGGATACAACGTGCCCTACATTTATTTGGTGGTGAGTAGTCGATTTAAACCTAATTCTCTGCGGTAGTGGCCGCGGAAGGGTGGGGACAGAGGGACAATGTTCTCAAGGTTATTCAATGTCCCCGTCATCTTCCCACCTTATATAAACTCCTCCCTTCCCTATCCTACAATAGTAATGCCCCCAGATGTCCTCACGGCTTCCGCGGCCACTGGCCACTGGCCACTAAAGTGATTTTCCGATATAGTGGCCGCGGAAGCGACAAAGGGACAATGTCCCCACGGGTGTGCGATGTCCCCATCATCTCCCCGCTTATATAAACCCATCCCTCTGCACATCCTACAATGTTAATGTCCCCAGATGTCCCCCACAGTTTCCGCGGCCACTGGATTTAAGCCTAATTCTCTGCGGTGAAAGGTGTCTAAAATCCGGACGTAATCTTTCTTTTTTTTGTAGGATAAAGCGGCTGGGGATTCCAGCGCGCCTAAAAATGACCTCCAAGCAGCCGGATTTCTACTGGCAATCGTCGGCATTTCGAACACCTTGAGCCGTGTTATGCTCGGATATTTGAGTGACAAGCCGTGGGTCAATAGATTATATTTGTACAATACGGCACTCATCATTTGCGGATTGGGTAGGCTGAAAGATTGCTCTTTTTACCTACTTTCACTTCATCGCACTTGATCCACTTTCACTCTAAGTGATCACTTTCTCCTTACACTTATTTTTTTACAGCAACTGGAATCTGTTCACATACGGATAACATTAATCTGCTACGACTGTATGCGGCAACGTTTGGGGCAACAGTTGGTAAGTGGAAATTTATTACTTTCTCTATTTGGGAACATTCATAAAATACGTAACGCACCGGAAGTAGGGGTCGAGCCGTGGGTTCGATTTCTGTGTTTGTCCCGGAAAACGGGGGAAACGAAAATCCCGGAAATTGATAAGGCCAAAAAAGTCCCCCAACGGCAACGGACCGGTTTTTAGCCTCTTTTCCCGTTTTTCGCCCCGGCCACAGCGGTTTTACATTCGCAACACAAATCGCACCCACGGGTCAAACTATTGCGTTACATATCACCTTGCGCCACACGTTAAAAAAATGGCGTAACCCGTTGTAAGGGAGGAGTAAAAAAAATCGCCAATTTTGCGTTACGTAGTTTACGAATGTTCCCTTCGTCGTAACGAAGAAAATTGATTCAGTCCATATTTTCTACATATTTAGGAGTCTACGTCAGCCTCACCTCCGTCATCTTAGTGGATCTCCTCGGCCTGGGAAAACTCACAAATGCGTTCGGCTTACTCCTCTTATTTCAAGGGATCGCCACCGTCGTAGGGCCGCCCATGGTTGGTCTCCTGTTCGACATCTTTGGCGACTACGAGTACGGCTTTTGGTTGGCTGGAGGGATGATCTGCTTAAGTGGAGGGATGCTCTTCCTAATTCCGCTTTTAGAGAGAAAGTCCAATTACCCGAATATGCAGCAGGCTGACTGCGACACCGATGGGACCAATAATGAACACATAGTAATCTATTGTCCCGGAGAGAAGGGGAGAAAGGGCTCGAACAACAATGTGAGCAAATATTAGGACGAGATTCACCAGGTATTTACGACGGTAAAAAAAATAGGGAGATTACTGGCAGTCCAGGATTTGTACCAATAGTTTCAGACAATTTAGACTAGAGAAATGTTAGATTTTTTTTGTAATGATGAATTATACAATTTCCTTCAGTTTTAGACTAAATATTAGATTTTTTTTGTATATGACATATAAAAAATGATGACAAGAGAGATGATTAATTCTAAAAAAAATTGTACGGAATAACGATCCATGATTATTTAAAGAGTTATTACGTTTAAACTAATGTTCAACTTTACTTTACGGAGCTTTCATTAAGTTGTGGATAAAAAATGATGTGTTATTTATATTATATGTAAATGTGTACCGGTGTGAGTAGAGAAACCTTATCGAATGTGTAGTCAGTCAATATTATAAGAGAAATTGGATGAGTGAATGTATCTGGTTAGAAAATGGATTAATTATTTATCGTAGTTATTAAATGAGTGACTGAGTTTTCTACTGATTTGATGATGTAACGATAAGTCTAAATATTTTTCAGATACTCTTGTATGTAGTTGCCACTACCTTATATTTTTTGTTATTAATGATTAAATGTAAATTAAATATTTACATATTTAGGAATGAATGAATGAACGAATGGAAGAGAATTGATTTGATTTGCGGTGCTGGAAGGGAGATGAACAGACTTCTTTTTTTTTTAGTAATTCTTGTTTAGAACTCGATATATTTTAGAAATTCGAAAATTATTAGAAAAGTGTGACATTGCACGGCTTTTAAGAACTATGGATTATTGTAAATACGATCGTTTTGTATGTGCTACATAATAATAATAAACTATCCCAAGAACAGAAAAAAATCTAAGATGAAGAAACAGCACTACTTGCTTTAAACATGTCTATGCTAAGTTTATACAGTTCCCCGATCGAGTCCATTTCCGGAGTTGTGGTTGTCGTATTGTTATGAAATAAATCCAGTGACAGCAGATTTTTCGGGGGCAAATCCAATAAGTATCGCCTAAAAGAGTGGAAAAATTCATGATCATGTATATTTTGTAGTATTGTTACTATTATTATATCATTATTCTGCAATAATTACCTCACGGCCATATCTCGCCGGGATGATAATGCCCTCGAATTTGGTCCCAGACCAATTTTTTCCAGCACACCGGTATCCTTTTTAGCGGTACCCTTCTCCTGGGTGCCATCATTCTCTGCAGAATCTGTCGCATCTTCAGCCTTTTTGAGTTCGAGAATTCTATTATACAAGCTTTCCCCAGCAAGTTTCTTTGAAATTCTGCCACTAAGTATGTTAATAGGTCGCCACCGCTTCCGAGCACTCGTCGACTTGGATAAGTTTGCCGAAGTTTGTTCGTCACATCGCTTTTCTTGGCAAACCAAACTGGCCCAATCCACCCCCAGGGCGTCGACAATATGAACCCTATTCTCAACCTCGCCAAGCTCTTCGTCCGAAATTTCTTCAAAGTCCATTCTATCCAAGATATCGTCCGTTTGACTTTGGCTGGGCAAACTTGTCTGCATTTTGGAAACTTTTGCCGCCAATGATGACCGATCTTGACTTATTGTTGAGCGAGTTGTCGTGTTTTCAATGCTTGTAGATCGTTTTTGAATTGGGACGGGTGTTTCAATAACTGTTTGTTTTTCAGGAGCAAGTTCTTTCTTGGGAGGGAGAACAGGAGACTTGTTTAACTCTTCTGTAACTGCTTGTTCAGTTTCCGCAGGAGGTTCTGGAGGAATTACGTTTAAGAGTTCGTCTGCATCGTCACTAAAGTCGCTAAGGTCATCGACGGGAGGAAGTATTGCCTCGATTTTGTTGGCATCCTTCCCTGCATCTTTATCCTCTGCCTTGGTAGTTGATCTAGCCGGAGAAAGGGCGGACTTTGATGAAGGCGTTGATAACAATGGGGATGGAGCATCTTCAGAACCGCGTTGCGTATCATGAGTCGCTTTCACCGTTTCGTCAACCCATTTGTCGACATAGCCAGATTTTCTCATTTGTTCGTATCTTTCTGCCAAGGCTTCTTTGCTCTTGGGAAGAAGTGTCTGTCGCTTTTCGTCCGGTCTACTGGTCGAATTTTGTTGGGGGAACCTGGAAGAAAAACTAAATTAAACCGAGGCAATAATAATTAACTGAGGATAAGGCCTTATCATCTATCTAATACCTCTGACGATCCATTTCATACGGGGCTGGACTTCCTTTATTGTAGCTATTGTTGAAATTATTATTATTCCGACCCTGGTCAGCAGAAGAAGAATTATACGGAGATCTCATTTGCTGTGTGGGACGTCTTTGATAATCGTTATTTGGTGGACGCTGATCCATTCTGTCTCGATCCTGCCGCATGTCCATTTGTGATGATCGAATAGGAGGAGCTACACGTTCTCGTGGGCGATTATCACCACCACCACCAACTCGACCGAATTCAGGAGGTGGATCTCTCCTCTTGTCGTAATCTGGTTTTGAATTATAAGGAGAATTTCTTCGGTCTCCTCGGTCATTATTACGGACATCGGGGCGGTCTGCTGGGTGGCGTCGTGGTGGCAAATCGAGACGTCTATCCGAGGAGTGGGTTGATCTAAGAAGTAACAAAATGAGTATATAAGATTTTAAGATAGTAAGAACTACATCGTGGGGTCGGATTCTGTTTTTTTAGGAAAAGGGGGGGGACGGAAACGAAAATCTCGGAAAATTCCCATAAAAAACGGGCATTGACGGTTTGACCACCGTAAAAATAAAGGGTCCTAAAACGGCCAAGGTTCCCGGTTTTTCGCCTCCCCCCTCCCCCCGCTTGTTAAACGTGCTGTTGTACATACCTTTGACCCTGCTGATGTGAATCCTTATTATGATAGCTCTGCGGACTTCTTCCACGCTTCGGATGTTCGGAATGCATTGGAATTTGAGGCGGAGCACGGCGATGATGATAAGGTGGATCTTCCGGAGGTCCAACTCTGTATTTATTACCTATATGCGGTGGTGGTGACAATAATCGTCGTCTTTTCATATCATCTTGCGAAGAAGTATGATGATCTGGCGGCCCTCGTTTTTTATTTCGATCATCCAACAATGGTAGCGGTCCACTATTATTATTATACGGCTTCGGTCGTTTATCGCCTGGTTGAATCTTCTTTTGATACTGATCCTTACTGACACCACCTGAAGGTGACCTCGCGTTTAACTTTTCTCTCAAATCTATCGGAATCGGTCCCCTCTTAGTGGGCGATGAATCGACTCCAGAACTACTACTGCGAGAAGAGTGATAAGTAGCGGTAGCAGGAAGTGGGGCCCGTTTCTTACCGCTGTTATCAAGAACTTTGCTTTTTAGAGGTTTTTTAGCCTTAGTTTTCTCACTGTTTAATTGCACAGAGGGGACAGAACTATCAGATGATGACGAATTATTCGAACTTGTCGAACTGGAGGATGAAGAAGACTGACTGCTTGAACTGTCATCGTCCGACGTCTCTCCAGAGCTGGCTGACGATGTTTTTTGTCCTTTCTTCTTCTTCTTGTCGATAATAGTCTTGCTCTTGTCAGCGGACCGCTGCTTATCTTTTTTACTCCCGCGTTTTTCATCCGATCGTGGTAACCTCTTTGAATTGGGATTACTCTTCTTCGGCGTAGATAGTTTCGCTTCCTTGTTTTTAACTGGAGGGGAGAAACTTGGCGATTGGCGTTTGTCGAAGGAAAGGGGACCACTGCCACGGGGGCGGGACGTGTCTCGTTCTCTCGTTGAGGAACTATGTCCTTGCTGTTAATTGGGGGGTAAAAAAGGTGTGGAAATTAATGATGGAGCGTAATTTATAATTTTTACGTAGGTGAAGATTATATATTTAGGTTACCATTGTGTCTGGCCAACGAGACTCGCTCGTATAATTAGCGATGCTAGAATTATCTCTAAAGAATATAATATACGTAATATTTATATTTAGGTTTACCAATTACAATTAAACTTAACTTACCTGCGAACTCCCAATCGTTCAAACACACTGGGACGTTTCTCTTCCTTCTCTGGAACAAATCTTCTAGATTTTCCAGAATTCTTGGACATTTTTTAAATTTAAAGTCAAAATTGATCCGACGGATGACGAGCCGGTGAAATGTAATTATAAATAGGCAAGTTTTATATAAATCACTGGATTAAACTTGCACTGTTAAATATTGCGTATAATCGTGACACAATAGAATAAACACTTGATACACTGGCTCAGTTAGTTAGTTTTGTGTGCAAAATTGGCACAATAATTAATTTCTAATTGTTGGAGTCATATTACTAGTATTTTTGTAGTATTTTAATTGCTGAAGTACTAAAGCACAAAGCAATACTACGTGGAGTGGAAAGTTGTTTTTATTTCGGGATTGGTGCCCAAAGGGATAGAATGGCAGTCTTTTTGTCTCACGTTTGCTATGTTCTTCAGATGGGACAAAATTCTGAAATTTTGAATTTTGAAATTTAATTTTCATCGCATTTTAGTAAATTTTAATCGTCTAAAAATGTAATCTTTCTTGAAGAAAGAAATTGCCTAAATGTCGTCCAAAAGACGAAATTCATAATGCTCTGCATCGTCCAAAAGGAATGTACAACACAGGTAAAATTAAGGTAAAATGTCTCAAAATTGATGAAAATTCATAGAATTAGAGTAAACAGTCTATAACCAAATTTATGATAAGTAGCCAATTTAGGGGTTTGATGTTTTGGGATTTTGTCGCAAAATAATGCTCATATTTCAGCTTTCGTAATTTTTGTAGCATTTTTACTATAAAATTGTGTCCTCATTTAGTAATACGTTCATAATGGCACAATTATAATGATACTCATTAAAATATTACTAACTTTATTCCTGTAATTTTTTCAATTATAATTTTTGGGTGCAAATGAAATTTTAAAATTCCGTATTGAACGGATAATATTTGTGTCCCTTGGCGTCTAATTCGGCACACCCGCGTCCGGCACCCCCCTCTTTCTCCAACGAGAATATGGCAGCCATGTCATCATCGGACAGGGTGAAGTCAAAAATGTTCATATTTTCAATCAATCTATTCTTATTCACGGTTTTTGGAATGGCGATAATGTCTCTTTGGACCTGGATAACAATTGATCAGTTAATATGCAAATTAGTCATAAATGCAGTATTAATGAAGATGCTATTAATACCATCCATCTCAAGGCGACTTGTGCTGGACTTTTATTATACTTCTTCGCAATTTCTTTAAGTTTTGGCTCCTCAAGGAGGACTGGGTCGTTAGCCGTGACCCAGGGACGAGCAGGGGATCCCAAGGGGGAGTAACCTGAGGGGGAAATAAATATGTACATTAGGGATACAAAAGGCATGCATAATGGACAGTGGTCACAGAAGCGTGGGGACAGCGGGACAATGTTATTGATGTCCTCATCATCTCCGCATCTTATATAAACCCCTCCCTCCCAATCCTCCAATGTTACTGTCCCCAGATGTCCCCACGGCTTCCGCGGCCACTGATAAGGGATATGCAAATATAAGTGAGAGGGATTAACCCGTGATGAGAATGTCCCTTGCTTTGCAAAATTCCTGCATCATTCTTTGCGTCAGATATGGGTGACATTCGATCTGATTAAAAAATTTAATTTTAGTTTAATATATTATAACCAGATTTTAAAATATGCCTACCTGATTGACGACCGGTTTGATCGTACATTTTCCCAAGATTCTAAATATTTGGTCCGAATTAAAATTGGACACCCCGATGCTCTTGGTTAACCCGAGTTTGACACATTCTTCCATTTCCTTCCAGGTATCGACATAATCTGCCTCGCTGGGGAGGAAGTTGCCGTCCTTGTCCTTGGGAAAGGGGTCGTCCCCTTCAAGGTACCCGACCGGCCAGTGGATCAAGTACAAATCGACATAGTCCAGTCCCAAATCCTTCAATGTTCCCTTACAACTTGGCACCACGAGGTTGGGGCGATGCTTCGTGTTCCACAGCTAAATACATAATGGAAAATTAAAACGCCTGCATTTTCAAACAGTGGCCGCGGAAGCTGTGGGGACATTTGGGGAAATTGTAGCATAGGGGAGGATGGGGTTTATATAATGATGATCGAAAAACCGTGGGGACATTGTCCCTCTGTCACGTCACGCTTCGGCGGCCATTAGATCGGATAAAGCAGTGACCGCGGAAGCCATGGGGACATTAACATTGTAGGATAAGGGGGAAAATTGTCCCCACCCTTCCACGGCCACTGTTCTCAACTAAATTTTCCACCCCGAAATTTACCTTGCTCACGACGAAAATATCTTCTCTCTTGATAACCCCCTCCTTAATCTTGGCTGTAATTCCGGCCCCCACTTCGTGTTCATTCTGATAACAATGGGCCCCATCGATATGTCGATAGCCCAAATCAATGGCATCCTTAACCGCCTGGGTGACCTGACCCGGTGGCGAGTTCCACGTCCCCAGACCGAAAAGGGGCATTTTCTGCCCATTGTTTAACGTCACATTGGGAATATTGGCCATAATAAATTTTTGGATAATTCAATATGGTTTCTGGGGAGCGTTGTGGTGTAACTTGTTGAGATTTGGAAACCCGACTGGAGCTATCTGCTCTCAAGTGGTGGTATTGATACCAGATTTGATATCGATTGATTCCCTGCCGTGATTGGAGATGCTGTTGGGCTTTCCTTTACAAATACATGGCATGGACCGACTTTTTGTGATGATTTTGTATGTTTGGCCTTGAAATTAGTATGGATGGGTGCGAAACGAATACCGGTTGACAGTCAAAATTTGGCAGAGGTGACCAGATCATCACCGAATTATACCAAGGCAAACTTCTCATGTGCATCTGTTGTGCACATGATTACATAAATATTTAAATATGAATGTATGTGTCAACTAATGAACGAGATGTGTAAAATGTCTGTATATCCAGTTTCATACGCCTCATTTATAAAATCATGCATACATGGAACAGTGACCGCGGAAGGGTGGGGACAGAGGGACAATGTCCCCACGGTTGGTCGATGTCGCCATCATCTCCCAATGTTATATAAACCAATCCCTCCCCTATCCTACAATGGCAATGTCCCCACAGCTTCCGCGGCCACTGAATGTCTGCACTGTATCCAGTTTCATACGTCTCACTTAAAAAGCCATACATACATACATAAACACCACAACCATGGAATGAAATAAATATGCTGATATATGCTAATTGCCATACACTAAATAAATCCACACAATGAAAATACTACAACGCACTTTCTTTTCTCATATCACAAGTTTTTATTTCTTTTTTCGAAATTTATATACCTGGCACATCACGAATGATCATGGCCAGATTACTTTTTGTATAACAGCTTACTCTCGCTTATACATTTATGGATAATAAACACGTATTACGAGAGGAAGAAACTAAAACATTGGAACAACAATTAACATAATTAATTTTCAACGATTAGCAGCATCTCTCCTTGACGAGACTCTCCACATTTTCCAAAATACTATGTATGATCATAGCTTTTAAACTATTATATAATTTTGCTCAAAATTCAACATATCTTAAGTTCTAAAATTACATATTTAATTATATCTAGCAGTGCATTTTACCTCACATTTCATTACCAATTAACGTATTGGGTCTGTATCGAAAGGTATACTTTTCATGGAATTTTCTCAGGTTTTTTCATCGTCACGATTCATGTGTCGATCGTTGGATACAAATACGTACATAATTGTATAGTAAACTACTTAACTTAAATAATAATTATATTTAACTAACATCAAGTATTATATATAAACGGTTTGTATAAATTGACTTGCTTACATACATACCAGACGGGGTAATGTAAATAGTTTTACGTATGTATGAGACATCAGTTACATAAGTCACGTAGTCGAAAAGTGTATTTATACTAATATTAATCTGTCCTTGGATTGGATCATCGATGTAAAAATGATAATTTGCAGTCAAGTTCAGTAAATATGTAGATTTATATCATAACCTTTTAACACACATCAAATCAACTACCCGATAAGATACAGTGCGCTCCATGTCACATTAGCTGTCAGCCATTCATCAAGTCCCATAAAAAACTGGTTCAAGAACCCTAGTTAATCAAGGCTACGTATGCCAAGACGTGGAATTATCTATGCAAATATGCATTACTTAACACGCAAACTGAGCAAATTAACTAACCAGCTTAACTTTTCTATCTTCTCAAGCAAGTAAATAAACAGTGGGGTATTTAGTTTGCTGATAATATTCAGTAGTAAATAATCGAGTTTAAACTAGAATCTGGTCATAACAAGGTGTAGTATTTAATAAGTAATACACTTTTTCGGACGTGGTCACAACATGGCATTCGGTCTTATTAATTCATTTAGGGGACGTTCATAAATTATGTAAGGGGAAAAAATCGCGATTTTCTGGATCTCCCTTTACCATTTGGAGCCTTAGACCCTCTTATCGCGTTACATAATTTATGAACGTCCCCTAACTAATCCTAAGAACTAGTTATATCGCAATCATTCATCCAACAACCGGACGACTAGTCTTCATACGAAATATATTTATGGAAATATTTACGAGGAGAGAAAGTAACAAAATGACTTTCTTAAAGTAACATTTTAAAACCGTTTTAAAATCACAACACGCATCTCGTCTTATCATCTCTGCTCTTAATTGTGTAGGTCGAACAGCGACGGAAGAATAATTCTGTTTTGTATGTATTTATCACCTTATAAATAATGCTATTTACAATTAAGATCTATTTATATACCTATAAAATTGTCACAACATTTACATATTTTCCGATTTATCCACCCACCTTGTCATATCACATTTTTTCAAATAAGGAAAAATCAATTACATATTTACCATATTCTAGTGGCTTGGCTTATCTTGCGTGTTGTTGCTAGCTTGCTTTGTTTTTTATGATAACGATATTCAGTGGCCGCGGAAGGGGTGGGGGGACATCTGGGGACATTTTCGATGGGGAAAAAGGACGAGGATGATGGGGACATTGCCCCTCTGTCCGCACCCTTCCGCGGCGGCCACTGACGATATTGTGAGATTGTCTTGTAGTAAAGTCCAACAAATAAAGTAGTAAAGTAGTAAAAAAAGAGTGAGATTCGGTAAAGAATGTGATACATAATATGTAAATATGTAGTCATTTGCGTAATATTTACTTGCAGTCGGAGAAAATCTAACCTCTACTGTACTTTGTTTCGAGTGATTTTTTTACATAATTTGTTGATTGGTGCTCCCATCAATTATGAAAAATGGATAGTTACTTATGTAAGATTATAAGTTTAGTTTTTCAGTCTGCGAAATCCGACGCCTTCCGACCCCAGCCGCAGTTCTTCGTACAGCGTGGGCGGAACTTCAGTCTCTGGTCGGGGAGGATGGAGGGTTTCCGTGTGCCACCCGTTGGCCGTGACCCCGTTAGACACGCTGGGCACAGAACCGTTCGAGGGTCCATCCCCGTTCATCTGCATGAATAGAAAAATTGTAGGAAAAAGTTGGTTCAAGGTAAATTCAGTGGCCGTGGGGACATAGGGGGACATTAAAATTATAGAATATGGGAGGGGGGATTTAGGGCTTGCCACATTTCTTGCACTGCAAAGGAAGAAATGCGGGTGCAAGAAACTGGGAGAAAGCGCAAGAAATATGCGCCATCTAGCGACGCGCTGTATGAAGTACAGCGACGGGAGGTAGATTCTTGCTCCGTGCATTTCTTGCTGCAGGAAACCACTTTTTTGCCGTAATTTTTTGCACTTCTTGGTTACAACACTGGGGATTAATATAACATGAGCTTGAATCGTGGGAACATTATCCCCCTGTCCCCACACTTCCTCGGCCACTGGATAAATTTACTATGCAAATAAACTCTTACATGGATATCGGGATTAGTTTCCCGGATATAAGATGGATTCTCAAAGGCAATAGCACCCGGCGGCTTGAGACCAAATTGACGATTTCGAATAAACCATACTGAGGCCACCGCCGCCCCGAGGACAAGGCAGACAAGGAACGCAATTCCAAATCCGAGCGCTACATTTGATCCTCCGGCTGTAATTTGCAAACATTTTTATAATGCAAAAATTTAGTTATTTTTACATACGTTGAAATCTTTTTTTACCGGTGCTAGCAGACGCGATAAAATTGTTTTCCGTCGTAAATCCAACTGGCTCGGTGAGAATGGAGGTTCCACGATTATTTCCAGCTTTAATTACCGTTTCGTAGTGATGACCCGGCTTCAAGTTGGCGATTCGTAAGCTGGTCGTTTGCGTATCTTGTCGTTCGGACAGTTTTTGGCCGATCGGTCTCCAGAATACTCTGCAAATTCGCAAGAAATATTTGTCAAAATTTAAGTGAAGATTTCTGATTTCATGGAGTAATTTTATGCGGATTTCTACCTGTAGACAGTCGCAGTGTTTGGATTAATTGTTGGGAATTCCCAGCTCACTTTTACTTCCGTGTCTGATATGACTTCCACCTTCACGTTTTGTGGTGGTCCAGGTAATTTATCTGCAAAAGGACGACAAACTTAGAAAAATTTGTCTAAAAGAAATGTATAGTTGACTCATTTGCGTACCTCTATTTTCCTTAAAACAGCTAAAAATTTGCTTGGAATTTTGTAAAATGCAAAGATCAGGATTTAGGGAGACGGGTTCTCCTCTACACAAATCAAGGCACCTAAGGACATCAAAAAATATTATGAATTTCATGTGTATTTTTAGGAAATATAAAATAATTTTAAGAAACTCATTAAGCGGTACTCACCTTCGAGGGACTCCCCAGTTAGCACTGATATATAAAAAGGAAACATTCAAATAAAAAAACGTTAGGTTTTATATTCCCCATAATTCAGAAACTTATTTTGTACACCATCCACACTTACCAGCATGCTCGGTGATCACGTCCATCTGCGCAAAACCGTAAGAGTTACTACTGATTCAGCATTTTACCAAACCATATTAATTTATTACCTGCGGAGCATTTCATCAATTTGTCAAAGTCTGGGAGGCACTGGGGTTTATCCAGGATGGACTCAATGTCACTGAAAAAGGAGCAAGCGTCCATGCACCCCTCGCTCACTTTCTCTCTAAACCGGAAGTAAAGTTAGAATTAAATATGACACGGTAAAATCAAATGGAACCTTATTTAAGACAGCCAACTACTAACCTGACACAGCATTCCGTGATGTTCATACTTGAGTCCTGAGAAAGTAGGGAAAAAGTTAAGTTAAGTGAGTGGTGTCACCCTCCCAAGAAATATATTGAATTAGAGAGAGACAGTGGCCGCGGAAGGGTGTGTGGGGACAGAGGGACAATGTCCCCACGGTTGTTCGATGTCCGCATCGTCTCTGCCCATCTTATATAAACCCGTCCCTCCCTTAATCATACAATGGCAGTGTCCCCCGATGTCCCCACGGCTTCCGCGGCCACTGGAATTAGAGAGACAACCGTAACCTCACCTGAAGATCTCTCGTTTTGACGATAAATGTCTTGGACATCTCTCCAATCGCATTTTCAGCATGACACGAGTAATTACCGATACTTTCTTCAGAAACGTTCATAATTTTTAGGACGTATTTCGATTTGTGTGGTTGCTAAAATCAAAATAAAATACGAAAAAAATCAGCATACATATTTCGCCGGGATAAAAAGCATTGAAAATTTAGATATTCTTACGTCCAACAATGGCAGAGGTGCATCGTCGACATGTTCGATACGGAAATTTCCCCCGTTCACGATGGGGATACGTTCCAAAGAGGATCTCCAAAATGCTACTTTGGGCTCTGGAAGTGATTACGTTTCTTATTCTTATTTGTTATATTAACTTTCGGAACATTTCTTATGATAAGCTACACAAAAATTACCTGGAAATGCAACCACGGAACATTCAATACTTGCCGAATCTCCGAGAGAAGCATAAGTCACGTCGGAGCCGGAAATGCTGGGCAAATCTGTGATACGCAAAATTAATTAAATAACTGCAGTACATAAATAATGTGAATACATATCGTTGCTGTTCGTGCAAAAGTTGTTGGTTGATAAACCGTTCGGAAACCAAAATTGTCGCCCTCAAATCCTGTCGGATACATAAGTTGTCGCATCATTTTCCCCACATTTTCATCTGAAATCTTATGTTTCTGATTGGTTTTTGAAGGTGACAACTTCCGTTTCCGAACGGTTTCTCGACCGACAATTTTTCCACGAACAGCGACGATATTTATGTATTTCAAAACCATAAAAATATAACTTACGTGCAACTTGGATTCTTCTGGCAGCTTGCATTGGAGTCCCTAAAAAAATACAAAATTTAGTTTTATTTCTGAAATTTTATTTAATTTGCAATTTAATTTGTAATTTTTTTACCATAGCCATTATCCGCGTAACATGACACGATATCTAAACACATCGACAAAAACATAAGTAAAAAATACACTAAAAGCCAAATTTAAATATGAAAAACGGACCCATATCTCTCGTAATATTCTCCACGACTTGAGTCAAATGTCGATTTTTCTGCGTTTTCATCAGCTTCCCGTTAATATAGAGGGAAATGCTGGGCGTCGGGTCGCCCAGTGCGACGCACACGACCGTCATTGACCTCCCTTCAATGAGCAGATTCAAAGGTTGGATTCGTGGAGGCTGTGAATTCAAATAAAATGAAATGGATCAATGTTAGGATCAGATAAATAAAATGTTAAACGTGCCAAGTTTTTGGTTTGATCTCGAATTTCAATAAGTCCAAAGGAGAAAGTCGAGGACAACAACAAGCGAACAGGAAGGAAACAAAGTGGTGTTTTCATCTCAAGGTTTTTTGCAAAGGAGAAGAAAGCGTTGTATATAATAAACCGTTACAAACGCATGTAACCAAGAGGTGAAAGTAGTGTCATATGTCAAAATGAAAATCATATATTGTTTTTGTCCCTCCAAAATTTGTTAAAATTGACGACGGACGTGTCAGTTTTTTTAAATTTGTGACATATGTATGCAATTTAAAATTTTGTGACCTTTGAGGTCAAAATGGAGGTCACTATTGAATTTGGGGTTAAATTTCCACTCAAAAAATATATATCCAATGTAAACTTTATTGACCGTTTTGACCTTTTTGACCTTTTTTGACCTTGAAGGGTGTTACCTCAGTCACCATTATCGAAGTCTCCCCAACGTTAAGAGTTCACGTTCAAAATGTCAAGCTTTTATATCTTTTCCTTCACGAGTTATCGGACCAATGGACAGACGGACGGACATAACGATCTTACATATAAACAGGTTCCGCCCTTTAATAAAATGACAAACAAAAAATGCAATACGTACCTCAACAAAGGGAGAGTGGGCCGGGTCGGTCCACGCGATTAATGTTTCAGAGGCTTGAGATTCCCCTTTGTCGTCATTTGATCGGGCCGTGACATACAAAATGTACTGCGAGTTGGGCTTGAGTCCGTCTAAAGTTACGGAATTCACGGAACTCTCGTTCGTCTGGTATTCCGACTCCTTCACCCCGCGATGATACACTCTGCGGAGAAAGTAAGGATGTCATGTTATGCACATTTTATATAACCCGTAGGTGGTAATTTGAACAAGTTTGTAGACAAAGTGGGGGTAAAGTAGGGATCAAATATTCGATTGGAAAAGTGTTCGATCAACACGACGCCTCTTGATCTGGAGCCAGTGGCCGCGGACAGAGGGACAATGTCCCCACGGTTGTTCGATGTCCGCATCATCTCCCCATGTTATATAAACCCGTCCCTCCCCCATCCTACAATGTTAATGTCCCCACACCTTCCGCGGCCACTGTTCTTTGGACATTTGTATAGATATTCAAAAAATCAACGATTTTTCTTTGAGTTGTAAACATTCTTTGAGTGCAAGAGAACAAACAAACAAGGAGAAAGTTTGATGGCTGATTCTTTGTTCCGGACTCTTTACAGCTCAACTCGAGGGTTGTTCAAAGGAAATTTGAAAACCCGATACAAATTTCAAATTACGGGGATCACAACACAAATTCGGAGCGAAATTCGTCACATTTTACTTCAAACAAAGAAAGACGATACTTACTTGTACGTGATTTTATCCGTTGGATGGGCAATCGCTGGTGGCTGCCAGACTATCTGGACCCACGTGGCTCCATGACCGGCAACGACGAGGCCGTGGGGGGCTAATGATAAAATTAATATATGGTCAAAAATAGTGTTAAATGTCAACTATTAATATTCAGATATCAATTTGATTTGATTTATTCACATCAAGCTTGATTTACAAAAATCTTGTTACCTGACACAATTCCGGGAATCTTGCTTCCGTCAAATGCTGCAAATCAGAAGAAATAATTGAGACAAGCCCACCAGTAACAATTTACTGACGCGTTTTCGATATCATATTATTGTCAGATATGTAGCTTCTACATAAGCTCAAAAGTTTTCGGACGACTCGACACAAAGAACAAACTTCTGATAATGTGGGTTTTTTCACCGACGCTTTTCTCAAGATATTGTGCACTTTTACACCCTACATGATGTAGTAATTTCTAAAAAGACACGTCGGGTTTCGCATCTGACTAAGGATAAGTTTCATATCGGCTGAAACTGAACTGTTACGTAATCTAATATTTATGTAAGGAGGAGGCACCCTCCTTACGTGAAATGCCCCACCGTGATATTCGGCTCAATTTTTGATATGTTGTACATTTCGACGTGGCGAACAAAAAATGTATTGGTCCCTAAGCCCTAAGTGACCTGGTTTGACCGGAAACAGAGGTCAAAGGTCAGTGCACTTTTTCGCTCGAAACCCCAAAAACCGTATATTTTTGGAAAGCTACGGACCTCACAAGTCCGAGTATACACCATACTTGGGTCAAAGGTCAACCCTTGACCCTTCAAGGCCAATCCTTAACCTGGCGAGGTCAACCCTTGACCCATCGAGGTGAAACATGTCATTGAGGCAAGGTAAGATTTTTGGGGAAAAGTGGCCAAAGTACATTTCTGATAGGATGACTGCAGCCTTGTTGGAAAAGGTCATTATTTTATAGTTGGTTAACGCTACATAATCAAGATCAATAAACCCAAATGTTAGTATTAACCAACTATAAAATAATGACCTTTTCCAACAAGGCTGCAGTCATCCTATCAGAAATGTACTTTGGCCACTTTTCCCCAAAAATCTTACCTTGCCTCAATGACATGTTTCACCTCGATGGGTCAAGGGTTGACCTCGCCAGGTTAAGGATTGGCCTTGAAGGGTCAAGGGTTGACCTTTGACCCAAGTATGGTGTATACTCGGACTTGTGAGGTCCGTAGCTTTCCAAAAATATACGGTTTTTGGGGTTTCGAGCGAAAAAGTGCACTGACCTTTGACCTCTGTTTCCGGTCAAACCAGGTCACTTAGGGCTTAGGGACCAATACATTTTTTGTTCGCCACGTCGAAATGTACAACATATCAAAAATTGAGCCGAATATCACGGTGGGGCATTTCACGTAAGGTGGGTGCCTCCTCCTTTGTCTGAAACTAAATAAGTAACAAATGTGTGGGCGACGGCAAAAAGAAAGTCGAGTATCTAATATCTAAGAAGGGTGCTAATTCATTTATCTAACTTGATAAGTGTCAAATAACCAGCATATCGTCAAGTATGTACATACATAGTGGACACAGACAGACTTTTTCTGTCACATAATCAGATCGCTAAACAATCGGATTAGTAAGGGAGGTCAAAGGTCACACTATTTGCATCTTGGTGCATCAAAAATGTCAAGTTTTCCTGGAGTACTGCTGCAGTTTAGGTATTTGCATATTGTGCAAAAACTAGGAAGATTAAGTAAGGATAGATCTGCTCATATTTCGGTCTATTTTGCCACTTTGTAACTTATTATCCACGCATAAATGTCAAAGTTCATCATAAATATGCACATACCCGTTGAAGACACCTTAAGTTGCACCATTGACGACGGAACCGATGACCCATGCTCATTCACCGCCACGACGTAAAACTTGTACATCGAGTCTTTATCCAGGCCCGTGATTTCTGTCGATGTATCAGTGACATTCACCTGGAAGGGAAATATGAGACGTGAAAATCGTCAACTTTCTCCTGCGGTCATCAGTCGCCGCGGAAGCCGTGGGGACATTAGCATTGTAGGATAGGGGAGGGAGGGGTTTGTATAATATGGGAAGATGATGGCGACATCGAAAAACCGTGGGGACATTGTCCTTTTTTGGGCCCATGCTTCCGCGTCCATTGTACATATATATGTCTCTCTTAACAAATGGAATATCTCTTCAGTGGCCGCGGAAGCCGTGGGGACATTAACATGTAAGGATAAGGGAGGGATGGGTTTGTATAAGATGGGGAGATGATGGGGACATCGAAAAATCGTGGGGACATTGTCCCTCTGTCCACACCCTTCCGCGGCCACTGGACAAAAGACCAATAAGGCAACGAACCGATTTGAGATCAGAGGGTTTGCTCAGACTTGATGCGGGATTCTGGTACTGGTAGAAGACTTGGTATTGAGTCACGTTATAGCCGACGGGAGGGTCCCAAGCCACACCCACGGAGGAATCGGTTACCAAGAATGCGTGGAATTCTTCAACAGCAGGAGGAATAATTTCAGTTCCTATGTAACAAAGAAATAATAAAATAAGTTGGGTTGAGAACTTGAGAGAAAGCTGAGTAAATTTATAAGGCCAAGTTTATCTAGTCGTGTCAGTCAGGACTGCGTGGTTCAAAGGAATGACATGAAGAATTTATGTATGAAACATTTGTTCATTCACTGCTTTCACTTCAGTGTTTCGTTTCGGGTGGGATTTTGCTGCATTTCTTGCAGTGCAAAGAAAGAAGTGCGGGGTGCATGAAACTGGGAGAAATATGCGCCATCTAGCCACGCGCCGTGTGAAGTATAGCGGCGCGGCGCGTAGTTCCTTGCACCTTGCATTTCTTGTAAGTCAAAATATATCCCTGCAAGAAACCACTTTCTCCCCGTTATTTCTTGCAAGTGACTACTTTCATCCGAAACACGGGGTCAGCAGTGACTACTTTCACCCAGTGTTTCCTTTCTTGCAGGTTTGTTACATTTCTTGCACTTCAAAGCAAGAAACGGGAGAAGTACGAGGTACAAGAAACTGGGAGAAAGTGCAAGAAATAAGCGCCATCTAGCCACGCGCTATATGAAATATTTATAGCGCCGGGTCGTAGTTTCTCGCGCCTTGCATTTCTTGCAGGGCAAAATATTTCCCTGCAAGAAACCACTTTCTCCCCGTTATTTTTTCCAAATTTTTAATACTTTCACCCGAAACACTGCTCTCGTCGTCGTCGTCCCGAGGCATATGGTGAAGGTCAAAGTTTTTTTTGACAAAGATGATTATCCATGTGCCACGCCACAGGCGTCTGTTCCAATTCGTCAAGCGATGAAAGCATTTTGAATAAAAATACGACTCCTCCAAGACCCACGCAGTATGAAGCAGATAAAATACTTTCTTATCAATGACGCATGTAAATACCTGAGTCAAAACATTGGACAATGTTTCCAATAAAGGGGAGACAATTTTCTGCAACGAACTTCAAAGAATCGGGAACCTTGGCGGAGCAGACGTCAATGCAGGATTCCGTGACGCCTCTCTTTGCTGCATGTAAAATTTTTTACATGACAGATTCAATACTTGACTTGAAATGTATTAATAGACATTTAAATGAAATTGTTAATTACCGCAACAAGTAGAATGGTCCCTTCCTCCCTAGAGCAAGATTGTGAAGAATAATAATTAAGACTTATCCAAACCATGCGACAATGTGATTGCGAATTAAGGTTTTGCACAAAATTTCCAAACGCAATCGTTCAATTTATCATTGGCGTAAATGATAAATTTAACAATTTAAGAAGCTCATTACTGAATTTTAAATTTAGGGCAATTTAATTGACAGGATTTTTACACTAAGTTCGCACGTAAACGGTAAATTTTCTCATTTACGACAATGATAAATTTAGTATTTGCATTTGAAAATTTTTGTGCAAAAACCTTTAATTCGCAATCTCCCCATATATTATTACAATATTATTTTACTTACGGCAGCGCAGCGTAATATGGTGTGAAATTCTGACGCGCAGGCAAACGCGAGGGTCCTGATGTCACTCATGGACGCTAAATAACAAAATTTAATATAAATAGTTAAATCGTTTAATAAGTGATTTAATGCAAATTAATAGTCTTCTTACCCTCATAACTGCACAATGGCATGCACGTCGGACTTAGCCCGGCCTATTTTTAGGGAAGAGAGCAAAATATAAAGTTTTTAAATTGAGATTACTTTCTCCCCGGATAAACATTTCCGGTGAAAGTTAAATGGTTAAATTTGTCCTTAATTTATCCGGTGAATAAGTGAAATCGCTATTTTTAAAGGAGAAAGGAATATTAAAATTTAAAGCGAGATTACTTTCCATTTGATAAACATTTCCGGTGAAAGCTAAATTTGTACTTAATTTATCTGGCGAATTTAGTAACAGTCTTATTTATCAAGTGATGTAAAGTAATTTGATCAAAAATTGTGTAACTTTTACAAGCCGAATAAAAAGTTGGGTGAAGAAAGAAAATTTCTGAAGCGCTTATTCAGTCAAATTTGACGATATAGCTTTCACAACTTTCTCCAATAAAAAACTCTCTCCGCAAACAATTCACATTTCATCACGGAAATTGGTTACATTGCAATTGACAAAAATTCGATTTCCAACTTTGTAGCGGAGCGAGTAGATTGAAAAAATTCTGGGAAATTCCTTCTTACCGAGACGCAACATGCCGTTTCGTTGTAGAGGTTCGAGTTGGCTTCGAGTTCTGCATTTTTCTCGTTCTGACTTGCCGTTCGGAACACGACCCTTTGGGACGCCTCGCTCACACCGTGATCATTAACGGCCTCCACGTAAACCTTGAATTAAGGAAAACAGAAATCATTACTGGGATGCACTCAATTCAATACACAGTACTCTGCGCTAATTAAGATGAACGGTGGTGGTGGTGGTGGGTTGAAACCGTTGCAGGGTTTCGCTGTGATTTAAATCCGACTTGCAAGTGAAAGATTCAATAATGCAGAAGTTGGAACATTTTGCCGTTTTCTTTTGGACACATTTTACAGGTTGATAAATCGTTAAAACCAGACTTGCAATCTTGGTCGGGGTCAGGATGGCCAGGTCCGACTAAGAATGCAAGTCTGGTTTTAACCATTTTTCGACGCCTAAAATGCTCAAAAGTGTGGAAGATATGTAGAAAATTGGGCAAAATATTACAAGTTCTTTGTCATTGAATCTTTCGATGATCCGTTGAAGTATTTGTAATCTCCTATATATTAATTTTAAACATTTCGGTTTGTAATTAATCGGTGTACGGCATGGTTTAGAAAATTTTTCACAAGAAAATATGCGAAAATAAAAAGTTTTTCTAAATTGCGTGGTATTACAGACCAAGTAAAATGCTCAAAATTAATGGGAGATTATACGCAGATCTACGAATAAATTGGCAGAAAAATCGTTAACAAAGAACTTGGCAGCACTTTTTCATATTTTCTAATTTTTTTTACAGTTTTGTAACGTCAAAAACGCAACCCTGGCTAGTTACTTGTTTATTGTTCATGTACATCCATACATACATACTCCACTCCTTTCACCGAGAACCAAATCAAGTAAATTTCTCTCAAAATTCCACTCTTGCCAATACCACTAGCAAACCAAGCAAAGAGGGCAATAATGTAGGAGAAATGGGATGCCAACTACTCTTAATTTTGCTCACTTGGTCGTGTTCTTGTTAGTCTTTTGGGAGTCTTTAGTCTCGTCGACTTTCTCCACACGGACTGAAACCACGAGGTCTAAAACATGCTCTACTGACTCGTTCACTTTATCGTGCGCACAGTGGCCGCGGAAGCTTGAGACAATGTCCCCACGGTTATTCGATGTCCCCATCATCTGCCCATCTTATATAAACCCCTCCCTCCCCCATCCTACAATGTTAATGTCCCCACGGCTTCCGCGGCCCCTGCGTGCACACCAAACCAAACAAAAGCCTATAGTCAACAACTTGCGTGTGCAGCGAGGAGATAATTTTAAAGGGCTCGCGTTCGTTCGTAATCACTCTAATTTTTCAAACGACCAATAAATAAAGGAAGTGATGCATTCATTCCCCATTTCATTGCGAATTTCAACTTTTCCGTATTTATAGATCAAAATTTATAGATCGGAATGTACTTGGAAATGCTCAATTAAAAAGAAATACGACTCAGTGGGCAGGAATGATGGATAATTTTAGTGGCAGTGGCCGCGGAAGCCGGTGGGGACATGTGGGGACATTTTAGAATAGGGGAAGGGTGGGGGTTTATATAAGATGGGGAGATGATGAAGACATCGAACAACCGTGGGGACATTGTCCCTCTACTTCCGCGGCCACTGAAGCCGGCGACATTTAAAGTTCATCCATATGTGCAAGCAGTGGCCGCGGAAGCTGTGGGGACATCTGGGGACATTTCAACTGTAGGATAGGGTTTATATAACATGGGGAAATGATGCGGACATTGAATACCCCTGGGAACATTGCCCCTCTGTCCCCTCACCCTTCCTCCGCGGCCACTGATTTTAAATCGTGTCCTACTCACCTCATATTCCGCGTTGGCGTACAGATTTTCTAAAATGTACGGTGAATGAACATTTTTGATGTGTGTATACAAATTTTCGAATGTTCCCAACGGTCTGTAATGAATATTGTAGCCGGTCACGGTTTCCACCAGGACGGCCGGAGGTGACCAGTGGATAAAGACGAAGTCCTCGTTGACATTGGAGACGCGGACTTGTCGCGGCGCGGAGGGCAGGACGCCATACCCGTCCATGAGACAGTTCGAGTACTCGGACATGTAACGGAGACACCTGGGAAAAAATAAAAAAAATATTGATAAGTACTTATCGTTTATTTCTTGAGTAAATTCCCCATAAAAAAAAGTACATGTAGTGGAAACATACTCATTAGCGTTTATTTCGAGGGTAAAATTTCGTATAAAAGTTTACTTCATTTTTTTAGCCCGAATTAGGGCTTATGTACGAGTCATGGTTGTCAGTCTGTCTGTCTACCAATTATGTTTAATAAAACTTATCCAATCAACTTGAAATTTTAGACACACGTTAAATATGCAAAATTATTTATGAGTAACACCCTGACTCGGGCTAAATATATCTGTGGGTTTTTAGCCCGGGTCAGGCCAGTCGTGTTTGTATGTCGGTCTGACTATCGATTAAGCTCGTAAAACTTATCCAATCGACTTGCATTTTTGGACACATGTAGAATATGCAAAATTAGAAATCAACTTCGAAGATAAGCAGAATTTGTCGAAAAATACAAAAAGTTGTATTATGCTCAATTATTGACAATAACCTGACTCGGGCTAAATAAAGTTGGATTTTTAGCCAAGAAGTTATTACTATTAAATCCAGACACCATCTAGAACTACATAACACGATGATCATCATTTGTCAAGAAGAGAAGATGACGATAGATATTTTTATCTCTGCAGATTTATGTTATAATTGGATCACACAGATTCAGTGGCCGCGGAAGCCGTGGGGACATGTGGGGACATTGCCATTGTAGGGTAGGGGAGGGAGGGGTTTATATAAGATGGGCAGATGATGCGGACATCGAATAACAGTGGGGACATTGTCCTCACCCTTCCGCGGCCCCTGCACACTTTTATTCTTCAACTTTTATTCGTCGACTTTTTCCCCGTGCTCAATTTCTACTGCGTCTTAAAGAATTTTCCTTTGAAGAAGAAGAAGAAGAATGACAATCTCGAAATATATCTCTTTTCCTTCTCATCTCCGAGCGAGAGAGGAGTTGTAAAACAATAATTTTGAAACTCGTCAATCCCTTTTATATTCTCTTCAAGTTGGCCTTTTAGCAAAGCAAACTAAACCAAAGTGAAACGGAATTACATTATTGACAAAGGGATTCTCTCCTCTCTGTCTCCTCCTCGACTTTCTCATCCTCAGCCGGCCAGGTTTCGAGACGAGATGTAGCTTTGCTAACAATGGAGGTGTCGCAGCGGATGCTCTCAGATTTTGGGCAAATTAATGTCAATCGATGACAAATTTAATTAGGATGAGATTTGCGAAAGACACGATCTCCCAATGGGCACGTTTGGCCAAGATATTTGCATCCGAAGAGGAGAAAACGCTCCGTAAAGTCTACAAATTTTACACTTTCTAAATTTACTACGCGCTTTCTCCTCTTCGGATGCAAAAATATCTGCCAAACGTGCCCCTTGGGAGATCGTGCCTTTTGCAAATTTCATAGTAATTAAATTTCTGATTAAGTGACAAGTTTGCCCAAAATCTGAGAGCATCCGCTGGGAGACCTCCCTTGTAAGTTCCTCTCTCTGAATCCTGTACACTTTCATTTCTCCATTCATCCACTCTCTTGATTGATTTGGTTTCGGTTAAAAATAAACTACCTACGACATTTTGCAGATGAGAAAACTTCCCACTATAAAATAAACTAGAGTAGAAGATGTAGTAGCAGGCGAGAAAGTTAAGTTGGCACGGAGTGGGTGGTGTGTCTGATCAGTGGCCGCGGAAGCCGTGGGGACATTAACATTGCAGGATGGAGGAGGGATGGGTTTGTATAAGATGGGGAGATGATGCGGACATCGAACAACCGTAGGGACATTGTCCCTATGTCTCCACACTTCCGCGGCCACTGGTCTGGACGGAGGACTGTGGGTGTAGGTAAGTCTGACATTCAAATGCAAACCCAGGAAGAGAATAGAAAGGCAAATGAAGTCATAATTAAGTTAGATTATAGATTTGCGAATTTGTCAGTCTCACTGACACTTCCTTTGTTATCGGAACTAAGAAGGAAGCGATGACGTAGATAAGATAACTATTTTCTTTGAAAGAGGAAAGGGTTTTGATTCATTTAAGGAGATACATCTACATCTACATGCAAATCTAATTTATTTAATTGCTTACTTGAAGTAATGGTAGTCCAACTTGGTAACATTTCCGGAACAAAGGTCCGAGCAGGGGGAAGGGACACCTCTTTCACCTAAGAGCAAGATAAGAGCTTGACACGGTGACCTGTACGAATAAATGTTAACAAGGGAATCTTTTCTTAAGTTACAATTAGATTTTCTAACGAGTTATACCATAAAATCAAGCTAAAAATTAGCAATCACATGGCGCTTATCATTCCGTTGAATGGCCCCTTTAAAGAAAAATATTAGGTGGCAAAGTTCCTTGATTTCCTTCCGTGATGGAAAAACCAGAGAAAATTTGCTAGTAAATTGAACATTGTTGGTCATATTTTACTTCCTAGGGGCCATTTAACGGTAAGATAAGTGCCATCCAATTCCTAATTTTTGGCTTGATTTTTTGACATAACTCGCCCCACAATCCGAGCCTAACTTGATAAAAGGTTCCCTTGTAAGTTTATGAATGACTACTCACGACAACACGGCGTGTGATCCTTCCCATCGGCCAGACACTTGAAAACTTGTGGTGTCCAGGGGGCGCAAATCATCAAGTCGGGAATTTCCAGGGTCGTCGTCTTCCTGGGGTCGCACAGCTTGGCTACACAACTAAAAACAAAAAGTAACACAAAAAATGTCTCATCAACGAAAGAGAAAGTTGATTTAATGGAGGGATATCGTATAAAAAAGAAAATGGCAACATAACATAACATCCAAGATAAGAAGATTATCATTCCGAACAACACGAAATTTTCACGCTCAGTTAAACACTAACCAACTAACTGACTAACTGCGTGTCAAATTAAATGTTGTGAAATGGCCGGAATTCTTTATCGAGGAGGGGAAAGAGAAAGAGAAAGCGGAAGGAAAACAGAAGGGAAATCCCAAACACGATGGAGTAAGAAAGAATTGAATTGTGGGTTCAGATATAAATCCACCCTGATTGTCTTGAGGGAACAGTGGCCGCGGAAGGTGGGGGGACATATGGGGACATTAGAATTGTGAGATAGGAGCATGAGGGGCTTATTAACAAATAAATTCCAAAGCTTGTGGAAGATAGAATTTTCCCTAAATTTCTGTCCCCTTGTCCCCACAGCTTCCGCGGCCACTGATGCGGCGGATTAAATTATTATGAAGGATGCCTCGTGGGGTTGGCGTGACACCGTGTTGGCTCAGAATCATCGAATCATGTTCCCATCATTAGCAATGACCGTTGCCCCGAAAGAACATTAATAATTTTTCGGGGCTTTCTCCTCCCAGGAAGAAAGTTTCTTACGTTTCAGAGTTGACTCCACTTTGGATACAGCACGTCTGAATGTCTGGCAGGGTTGGGGGTGTGGTTGAATTTGGACGAACAATTCCAGGTGCCAAGGTAAGCGTCCGCACGCGGTTGGAGGGTAACGAGCGACCATGAATGTTGAATGCAATCACTAAAAAATCGGTATGAATATTATTAATTTTGGGTTTTGCTGGTAGCTAACAATGGAGGTCTTTCAGCGTATATTCTCTGATTTTGAGCAAACTAGTGTAAATTGATCTCAAATTTAATTAGTATGAAATTTAGGAAGGACACGATCTCCCAATGGGCACGTTTGGCAGATATATTTGCATCCGAAGAGGAGAAAGAGCACAGTAAATTTAGAAAGTGTAAAATTTGTCGACTTTAAGGTGCGCTTTCTCCTCTTCGGATGCAAATATCTCTGCCAAACGTGCCCATTGGGAGATCGTGTCTTTCCCAAATTTCACACTAATTAAACTTGTAACAGACTGACACTAATTTACTCAAAATCTGAGAGCATGCGCTGGGAGACCTCCATTGTAACTAAGGAGGGGAGGTTGTGTACTATCAACTCCCGGATCTCGATGCCCTTTGGATATGTGGTAGTGTCCCATGAATGAACAAGAACCCTGAAGTGGTTTAATGCCATGGCCACATTTGCGCCCGCCACACCCACTCAAAGGTGCCCAAAAATCGCTTTCACTCTAGCTTTCACTCATTCAAAATAACGCCAAAAATCCAATTTTACTCCGATTTTCAAATTTATTTCACCATTATACTCCCAGATAGTTGCTCTCTTATATACAACATCAAATTCAACTTTTTGGAATTCTTAGTATTTTTAAAATTTAAAATTCTGAATGAGCATTGTTGTGGAAATCAACAAAACAAATTATTTCTGCGAGATAATCATCAAAAAAGTTGAGTTTGATGCTGTATATAAGAGAGCAACTATCTGGGAGTATAATGGTGAAATAAATTTAAAAATCGGAGTAAAATTGGATTTTTGGCGTTATTTTGAATGAGTGAAAGCTAGAGTGAAAGCGATTTTTGGGCACCTTTGAGTGGGTGTGGCGGGCGCAAATGTGGCCATGGAATCAAACCACTTCAGGGTTCTTGTTCATTCATGGGACACTACCACATATCCAAAGGGCATCGAGATCCGGGAGTTGATAGTACACAACCTCCCCTCCTAAATAGATAAAATTCATACCTGATATCTCATACATGGTGAACGGCTGCAACTGTGTTATCAACACGTTCGTCAAATCCCCATGAACCTGCAAGTTATACAACAAGATAACAATAAAAATCTGACCAACAAAAGGCGGATGATAAATTGACCTTATAAAAAACTACTTTCTTACATAAATAAGTAAATGGGTTTTATGTACGATCATTTAGAAATCGAAACTGCAAACATACATGCATCCATTTCTTCATATGTACATAGATACAGTGGCCGCGGAAGCCGTGGGGACATTAACATTGTGGGATAGTGGAGGGACGGGTTTATATAAGATGGGCAGATGAAGGGGACATCGAATAACCGTAAGGCCATTGCCCCCCTGCCCCCACCTTTCCGCGGCCACTGTAACATACATACATACGTGTCGGGTCGCATTAAGAAAACCTTAAAAAATGAATGAACATGTACCACCAACCAAAGACAACGCCCTTCCTGCCTAAATGTCATCCATAAAGGATCCTTAAGTCGTGAGGAAGTACAACAAACTGTAATTTGGCACAAATGAATGAGAGAAACAGGAAACTGAAAACGGAAAACCGTAAATGTTTACACAATTTGGGCGAGGAAACGATTCACATTTCGACTGCATGCCCTCCTCCCTCCCAGGAACCAAAAGTGTGACACGGTGACCTGGTGAGAATGTCGATAATAACACGACATTCGCTTTAATGCTTTCCCACCCATGTCAGAGAGAAACTTATTCCTGGTTATCTTTAACACGTGTCTTTTTTCATCGCCACATGAAACCATTCCATGTTGCGTATGTTCCTACATGCAGAATCAGTGGCCGCGGAAGGGTGGGGATAGAGGGGCTATGTCCCCATGTCCCCCTACAATGCATGGATATGTATCCTACAATGCGCAGGTTCGTGGTGCAAAAGTGCAAACGTGTTTGCCGGGAAGACGGGAGGAAATTTACGGGAATTTTCAGGAAATTTTAAGATATTTTTTAGAAATTTGGAACGTTTTCGGGAATTTCAGTCCATTTTTAGGGTCGGTTGTTTACACTCCGTTGGAATTTTCCTGGATTTTCTTCCCCGTTATCCATGATTAAAGCACAAACCAAACCCAAACTACAATATTAACGTCCCCCGAAGTCCCCCCAGCTTCCGCGGCCACTGCCCACATAACTGTAACCTCGTTGTCTTTGCCTGTTTCACTCTCCCTCCCTTCGCTACAAAACATAACGTACTCCATCCATCATAATCAAATCAAATCGAAATTCGGAATCGACCAAACACTCGGAACAAAGGAGAAGCGGATCGACAGACACTAATAATGAAAAGAAGGATTTGTACGACGACGCTATTTTCGAGCGGAGAAAGCGGGCGAGGAAAGGGAGAGGAAAAATAGGTCGACATCCACATAATTAAATCGATCCCATGAAACAGATTGATCGCCTTAACAGGGGGCAATCAAATCAATTCCAGATTTTAGTTGAATCTCAAAATGAAAATTGTGTAGAAAAAGAGAAAGCGAAAGGAAGAAAGAAGAAAGAAAACGAGTAAAAGTAAAAGTAATAAATGGAACGGTGGGGTAGCGACCAAGCCCACATTTTCACCTGTCAAGGACACAATTGGAATTTCAAAGATGAATAATTGGATATGAAATAAGCAAGCGACGTTTTTTTATTTTTGGAAAACCAGGTGGCATCAGAAGAGAATTAATGAATTTTCAATTTCATTCATTTCTCAGAACATATTTTGTACGTATGTATGTACCGTAAAAACTCAAATAGTAGCCGAGGGGCTAGTAATTGTAAAATCCTTGACGGAACTATTTCAGTGTCACTTCTTCTATATTATAAGCTGGAAATGTTTGTCTGCAACGGAAGCAAAATAATTTTCCGTGACGCAAGTGAAAGTAGAGAAAGCAATAATATTAATTGGTGGAATTTTTAACATCAAATTCACTCTCGCCCGGCGGGAGACGGGCTTATACGCTAGTTTCTAAAATTTTGAAAAGCCACATGGCTACTATTTCAAGTTTTACGGTAATTTTTTTCGTCATTTTTAACGCTATTTATGAAATTATGATAAGTCACCCTGCTACTATTTGGATTTTTACGGTAGTTGCTTTGATCATCATTTTTAAAAATCTCACCTTAATTTGTCTCATGAAAGCTTCCACTTTCTCCTCGGACGAGATATCAATCCCATGACTTCCGCGGTGGTTGATGCTGACCGAACTTGTCGACGTGGTTGTTGAGACGGACGTTGTGATGCTGACATTTGGACTAGATGACCCCGAAATGCTGCTACTGGAGTCTGGACCGTAGCCTAATCCGGTATATGGCGGGTCATAGCTTCGAAGTGTTGTAACATTGACGACGTATTCCGTTACTGCGGGTGAAATAAAGGTTTCAAACGTGCATAAGTAATTAGTGAAATATTTAACCACGCTGGTAAAAATTTTGTAGAATCATAAGTATTTTTATTCTTTGGTAATAACTTCTTACCGGATTGGTAGTAATTTGTGGTAAAGAATTAGCCAATTAGTGGCATATTTAATCACACTGTTAAAAATTTGGTACTCGTATTGATTTGTTAATAACTTCATATCGGATTGGTAATAGTTTGTTTCTTCCTGGTAAATTTTGCATTAATGCAACATAACTAAACTGTAATCTCTGTTATTACCAGTACCGGTAGAGTCACGCATAAATAAATGTACTCCAGTCAGTAATGATTTAATACCAGTTTTCTAAGAGTGCATAAGGAGAAAGCAAGATAAATATTTTACCTGTGTCCCCATTTTTTGCGGGTGCCAACCACGACGCATTTATGGATGACTGACTTATCGCCTGGAATTAAAGAAATTGGTGGTTAATAAAACATTATGCTAATTTTCCAAACACGTTACGATTACATATTGATATCTCCCATATGTCTTTTCATACATACATAGTAACAAAGTAAAGTTTATCTTACACACCTGTGCCACCAAGTTTACTGGCTCGCTGGAAAGGATTTCTGCAAATTAATGGAGAAAAACGGTGTATTAAATCCACTTCCAGATCGAGTTCTACCATTACATTCGTTAGTGGGTCGTGTTCTTGGGTTTGGAGCGCAGTAAATACGTACATACATAAATTTTTGTGCGGTATGGAGAGCGAGACAGTGGCCGCGGAAGGGTGGGGACAGAGGGAAAATGTTCCCAGGGTTATTCTATGTCCGCATCATCTCCCCATCTACTCTAATAAAGTGTTAGTATGATCCCTGGGTCCCTGGGTCCGTCTTCGCAATGCAAATTGCCCCATACAGTAAAACAAAGAAGGAAGCGGAGCAACCACTGCATGCATGCACTGCACTGCATGAATAAATGAATACATGAACATGTACACCCCACATACATACATCACTCATCAATAGTGGTTATCATGATAAGTGATCGTGATAAACACTACTAATTAATTATTTTAGTTTGAGAAACTCTACCCACAGCGAGTGGCATGTCAATTCGAATGTATTTTTGACGCTGAATCCAACGCCGTCAATGGTTTTGACCTGCGAGGCCCCCGTGACCTCGCCGTGACCGTGGTGTCCAAATCTGGCTTATTCGTGATGTCGCATATCAATTCGAATGTATTTTTGACGCTGAATCCGAATCCGTCAATAGCTTGGCGTTAATTGTAGAAGTTAACGGGGTTTATGGAACTTAACGGGAGCGTGAAGCGTGGGAATTTAAATAGTTAGCTATGCAGTTACTCCCACGCGACGGGAATTTAAGTAATTAGCTATTCAACTACTCCCACAGGGGGGAATCAAATTTTACTGTGACCAGGTTAATTAAAATGCAGTATGACTTGGGCAAACCCTCAGTCTGATGTATGTATGTAGTATGACAAAGTCTCCACTGGGAATTATTTAAAATATAGTATGACGGATTTTTCGCTTTGGGCACACCCCCCACTGGAACTCTAGAACCCGGCCTTGGCCGGGCTATACGCTAGTCTTATATAAACCCTATCCTACAATTGAAATGTCCCCAGATGTCCTCACAGTTTCCGCGGCTACTGCCCGCACATGTGGATGTCGCCGGTTTCAGTGACCGCGGAAGTAGAGGGACACAGGGACAATGGCCCACGGTTATTCGATGTCCGCATCATCTCCCATCTTATGTAAACCCCCTCCTTACCTATCCTACAATGTTAATGTCCCCACGGCTTCCGCGGCCACTGGGGTGAGATACGTACGTAGTAAAGATAAAAGATGACATTTTATTCGAAAGTTGTCGCCTGCATACGTATTCCCCATTCTCGTAACTTTTGTTTGCACAAAGTTAGATTAATGGAGACAGGATGTTAAATGGCCATTTAATTTTTAATGTTTCACTTGACTTGAACAACCTACAATTCCACGTTGTAAAAAGTTACGTCATTAAAAAAAACAGACAAACAGTAAAAAGCCTTCCGTTCAACTAAATACGTACTGCATTGAACAGTAATTTTAAACTTTCAACTCCTCACAAGGGACGTCTCCCAGCGGGTGCTCTCCGATTTTGAGCCAACCGGTCGCAAATTTAATTAGCATGAAATTTGCAAAACACACGATCTCCCAATGGGCACGTTTGGCAGAGATATTTGCATCCGAAGAGGAGAAAGCGCACAGTAAATTCGACAAATTTTACACTTTCCAAATTTACTGCGCGCTTTCTCCTCTTCGGATGCAAATATCTCTGCCAGACGTGTCCATTGGGAGATTGTGTCTTCCGCAAATTTCATACTAACCAAATTTGTGATCGCTTTACACTAATTTTCTCAAAATCGGATAGCAACCGCTGGTCAGTCTCCCTTGTCAGTAAACTGATTCCCCACCCATGAATCTTTTAACCGACAAACTTTTACTCCTACAATTTCCCCCCTTGTAAAAGAAAAATTGTAACGGTTATTTAATCCATTTGGTTTGGTGACCATTTCATTTACCATCCAGGTTGCCGCATTACACGCCGTTCAACCACTTAAAATATGGGGTTGGGTGAATGGAGCAAGTGAAATTTCATTTCATTTCATCGCCACACATTTATGAGAGTACGGCTACTTCTCGTAAATCAAACTGTCTGTTTCAACTTTCATTCAATGCACTTACAACAACTTTCTCCACGCTACTTTCTCCTCTCTCTGCTAGTCTGCACCTCCATCCACTCACAAAGTAACTAACTGCTCGGGTGAATAAAATGTAACAAACTGTGGACACTCTGGTTCAACAACTGCTGAATTGAACTCGCAAATATACTGCGACTATGTAGTCCTTGCTCGTACATATGCAGTGGCCGCGGAAGATAATTTAGACCGTGGGGACATTACACACACGTCGCTCGCTGCTACAGTTCTCGCGAAAATGTTCTCGCCTATAAATATTTTCGAAAAAAAATCCAGCACTTGAAAAAAAAATCTTGGGAAGGATTGTATATATGTACGGTAATCTGACAACTTAAAAAATGCAAAACTTTCATGAAAATTTAAGAAAATCGAAATATTGCCGATTGTTACGATACAAATTGAATATTTTTCTGGCATTAGTCAATCAAAATTGAATAGGAAAATTTCCTGCCTATTTTCAAGCTAAAAAAATATTTTTGAAAACAAATCCAGCACTTGATACAAAAATCTTGGGATGATTATGTACAGTAATCTGACACTTAAAAATGCAAAACTTTCGATGAAAATGAAAATTTAAGAAAATTTAGGAAAATTGCAATATTGCTGATTGTTACAATGCAAATTGCATATTTTACATATCTTAACTTAAAATTGAATGGAAAGTCAACACTATTGCAGGATTTCCTTATAAATTTTAAGTAATAGTTTGAGTCGATGTTTTTGTACTTCAGTTTCACGAGACCGTGGGGACAAATTAATTTCTTGCCCCCACGCTTCCGCGGGCCCTGTACACATGCATGTATGTTGGAATGGAATGTCGGCAATCAGAAGGATTGTGCACAAGGAGGAGGAGGTGGACTTAATAGCTTTCCCCGCTTTCACTTCGTCCGTCCGTACTACAGCTTCTGGCAAGCGAGTAGCTAAACGGGTGAAAGTGATGAACTGGGAGTGAAATCAGTGGGTTGAAGTAATGCCGTAAAATATATGATGGTGGTTGCCTCGTTCGTCGGTTGGTGTTTGTGAGGCTAAAGGAAAGTATAAGGTGGTCGTGCTGAGCTACTTATGTACGAAGCATGGTTAGTGCCCTTTATCTGCGACCTCATTCATTTCTCTCTCTCTCTGCACCACAACTAATAGACTTTTCATCTCTTTCCATACACGCGATGCACTAATGATCTCGAGTAATTGCTAATTTAACCCGATTAAAATGCAAATCATGCAGATGCGAGTGATCAATTAGTTTAAAACCAATTGAACTATGGGATGGGACCAATTGATTTTATGGATTATTAGAAAATTAATGATAAAAAGATGCTTTCTCCAAATTGTTATATTTGGCATTTAACCAAGATTAGTTAGATTAAAATGCAAATTATGCAAATGGAACTATGTGACCAATTAATCTAGAGAATTATTAGAAAATGAAGAAAAAATGCGTTCTCCAAATTTTTACGTTTTGCGCGTATGCAAGTGCGACGACTTTTCACTTTCACTTTCTCCACACTCTTACCATGATCTCAAATAATTGCTAATTTTACCAGATTAACTGGATTAGCATGCAAATTATGCAAATACAAGTGATCAAATCATTTTAACTATATGACCAATTGATTTAGTAGCTTATTAAAAATCCTGCTTTCTCCAAATTCTGATCTATGTAAGCCCGACAACTTTTCACTTTCAACTTTCTCTCTCCACACACCCTCAACCCACTGACATATTTATGACCCAGGTCAATTTTCCAGTTGAACTTTAGAATTGAATTCGAGCAGAAAAAACTTGATTTAAACTTACCAACTCCATCAGCAATGCAGGCGAGGGCTGAAATTGAAAGTGGTGAAAGTGTAGAAATACTTTCTTTTAAAAAAGCGTGTGAAGAAAGTGTAAAGATTTTTCTTCTTACTTCTCTCGATAAATGTTGGACATGAGAAATGTGTCTTAACATTATCAGTGACTATGGTGTACTCTCCGCGACATAAATCCTGGCAGATATCGGGCACTCCTTCCCGAACGCAGCATGGAACGTGGTCCCGTCCGTCTAAACAAGGGTAAAAATTTTACGTTTTTTTTGTACGAGCAAAACATTAGCTTGGAATTCAGTGGCCGCGGAAGCTGTGGGGGACATGTGGGGATATTAACATTACGGGATAGGGGAAGGAGGGGTCTAAACAATTTTAAAAATTGTAAGGTTCTTTTTGTTCCTGTACGACCAAAACATTAGCGCGGAATTCAGTGGCCGCGGAAGGTGTGGGGACATTAAGATTGAAGAATAGGGGAGGGAAGGGTTTGTATAAGATGGGGAGATTATGGGGACATTGAATAACCGTGGGGACATTGCCCCTCTGTCCCCACAACTTCCGCGGCCATTAGCCCGCATAAAGCTACGACTGTTGCTGCGTCGTATCAGTGGCCGCGGAAGCTGTGGGGACATTAGCATTTTAGGATAGGGGAGGGAGAAGTTTGTATAACATGGCAGATAATAGGGACATCAAATAACCGCTGGGACATTGTCCCTCTGGTGTCCACGCCCTTCCGCGGCCACTGGCTCAGATAAAAATACGATTGCTGCTGCATTTCCTTTCCACTTTCTCCCCGAAATTGGGGAACTTATTTTCTAAACCGGAACTAGAAGCCTGCCTCTCTTTCGCTCTAACTCCATCTAATTTTCTCCAAGTTGGGAACAATCTATCGTATTTTTTAACTTTTGAAAAGTACTGCCGACCAACCAGCATATATTTTCTTTGGAAAAGAACAATCGTCCTCGTGGAGGACATAAGAGAACAATAAAATCAATAAATAAATCCGTCACAGTTTTCCCTTCGTGGTTGCCATCCTTCTTTTTCTTGTCTTCCACTTTCTCCACCGAATCGTTCTTAATGTGTGTGAGCAAGGAACGTGGCGTGGATTGTGCTCAACAACCAGGTCTGGGTCTGCCAGATCCCAGATTTACTTAGGTTCGGATCGGAGAAGAAATTCATCACGACGCACGACGCACACACATTTCAAAGAAGAAGTACAAGTCTTTCTACCACCTTTTAACCCTTTAAACTGTAACGACGACAATTGTCGTTTTATAAGAAATGGTTTAATTCGGGAGTACGACAAAAGTCGTCCTGAAAAATCGTGGTCATGGCGCGGAAGGAAGACAATTGTCGTTTCTATGAGGTCATTGATTTTCACCATTTTCTCTCCGCGACCGAAAATTTGTTGCAATTTTGAGGGATTTCTCCTATGCCAACACAATGCTAAATTTGAAGATTTTCTTCCCAAAAATTTGGATATTTCCCTATACAACGCAATGTTAAATTTTTGATTTTTCAGTTTTTCGAGTTTTATTAAAAACTCCTGAATTTCTCCTCCCGCGCCATGACCACAACATACTTATAGTGTCCCCGATTTAATGCATTTTCTTGTCGTCAATCATACACGTTAAAGGGTTAAATACATTTCAGTTCATCCTCCGAATGAACAAAACGTGCCTCATTTCTCGGAGAGAATTGAATACTTTGTCGCATTTTTTTGTATCGGAATTTTGCGGTTGACACGTTCGAAACTTAAGTATTTACTGATTCTAAACTACATATTCTGTATGTCAGGATTTCCTTTCGATTAAGAGATTGTCTTTGGCAGCGTAAAAAACTAAATGGAGATAATTTCTGGAAAAATTGAGTATTTCTTACGATGAGGAGACCATTTAATTTGATCAATGAAAAACTTAATGTCAATAATTTTTTCAAAAATTCATATTTCTTTTAATGAGAGTTTATTTTTTGGCAGCGTAAAAAACTAAGTGTCGAAAGTTTCTGGACAAATTTGTAAAAAATTATGAACCGCTTACCCGCCATGCATTTGACTATTCGTGGAAACTCATTTTCGCATTGGGACGGTTCTCCGGTAGACCTGAAAATGGGAAAAATTTTATTAAAACTTGCTGTCATTGTACTAGATATTTAATAGAAAAGTAAATCAGTGTTGCATATGCACATACCCGTCGAGGATGGATTGAAGTGTGCAAAAGCCCAAACAACTCCGCGACACGTTTTGCGAGACACAGCACGAAGTATAGTTATGGCTGCCGATCGAACCTTGGCCCTAATTTGGAGTCATTTATAAATTAATTTTGTTACGCAACATGTATACAGACTATGTATATTAACCGAATGTATCACGTATTCGTGACATAAAAGTTTATTTGACTGGGTGACAAACTGACCTTATAACTTTCAGAGAACTCTTGGAATGGAAAGTCTTCCCCGGGCGGAGGGATGGTGAAAGTTAGCGTTTCGTTAAAATGCTTCGGCGGAGCTACTTCGAGTGATATGACTGAAAAAAATAGGAGAAAAAGTGTTACATTAAGGTCCCACTATGTGCGGGTTTTGAGTTTGAATTTTTATGTTTCAGCTTTCCCGGCTTCCATGTATTCAAATTAAGATTTTTAAACCTGTGCGTTTTTTAAATGATGATTTTATAGCATCTAAAAATCGTAATTTTTAGCTTTACAAAATTTGAAGGTTATAATTTTGATTGTTTTCTCTTTCATGCGAAAATATTTAATTTTTACGTATTATTTTTTTCAATTTTTTTCTACTTTCTCCTGGAAGAAATAAAAAATCAAAATTCTAACCTCCTAACTTTGTAAAGCTAAAGATTCTCGATTTTTCGAAAATCTTCATTTAAAAAAGGCAAAGGTTTAAAAATCACCATTTGACAGGGAAAGTTGAGGCAAAAAATTCAAACTCAAACTCCGCATGCAATGGAACGTTAAAAGCTTGGATTAAATTAAAACACAAAATATTTAAAAAAATGTTCCCTATTGAAATAACTGTATCCTGTTTAAGTGCATATATTTACTTATTTACATAAGTTATGTACATACACGAGCATATGTACGTAATCCGACTGTGTACAAACAACGTGATCTCTCGATTCACACGCATGCATCTGTCTGACTTTGAAAAATACCCAAGTGGAAAAAAACTTTGTACATATTTGCGGTATTGTGTATTCCATACGTCGTCGTCGGTCGCATCAAAGTAAACTTTTTGCTTTTCTCTGTTTTTTGGGAAACTAACTGTTGGATGTTGTGTTGTTTGATCTGTTTCGCTTTCTCTCTATCGTTCTAGACAGAGTGGTGTCTGGGTGTGTAAATATGTATGTGTGTACGTCTGTCTGTCTGAGGAGGTAAAATGCACTTTATCCAGAATTGGTTTCGATACAGACATGAATCGATTTTGACTGCACTTAAGATGCGTTGTTGTGTTTTTTACTCGATTTTTGTTTACTAACAAGGGAGGTCTTTCAGCGGGTGCTCTCAGATTTTGGGGAAACTAATATTAATCCATGGGAAATTTAATTAGTGTGAAATTTTCGAAAGACACGATCTCCCAGTGGGCACGTTTGGCAGGGATATTTGCATCCGAAGAGGAGAAAGCGCGCAGTAAATTTAGAAAGTGTACAATTTGTTGACTTTAAGGTGCGTTTTCTCCTCTTCGGATGCAAATATCTCTGCCAAACGTGCCCACTGGGAGATCGTGTCTTTCGAAAATTTCATCCTAATTACATTTGCCATCGATTAACACTAATTTGCTCAAAATCTGAGAGCTCCCGCTGAAAGGCCTCCCTTGTTCCTGGATTTTGAAGAACATATAATAAATAAACATGTTCATATTTAAGGACAGACTTCTCAATACCTATTTGTTTAGTCTACTTGTCATTCGTATATTTTATCAAAAATTGAACCCCTTGCACATTTTCAAGTAGATAAGGTGAACAGATAAATACCTAGATTTTCTCACCTAGAATGCACACTTTTTAAGTATTTAGATAAGTTGAAATAGACTTTGTCACTTACCGGTGAGATTGTGGAATGACCTGAGCACAGGATTTGTATTAACTTCGCAAATGTAGAGACCAGAATCGCTCGGGAGTGCGTCCCTTATCGCCAAAACCCAGACATCCCCACCTATTTAAAAAAATGGGATAAAAAATAATTGAAATTTCTCTCACTTGGCATAATACAACATAAAATTATATTTATACGAATTCAAGTCCCTGGTTTACGAGCATGGGTGAAATTGGCATTTCTATTCTCATAAAATATGAACCGCTCCGCCCCTTCGACTCCGGAGCTACTTATGCATGTGCACCTCTCCAGTGGCCGCGGAAGGTGTGGGGACATCGGGGACATTGCCATTGTAGGATGGAGGAGGGTCGGGTTTATGGGCAGATGATGGGGACCTCGAATAAACGTGGGGACATTGTCCTTTTCTGTCCCCACGCTTCCGCGGCCATTGTTTGTCTCGCTTAACAAATGGAATATCTCTTCAGTGGCCGCGGAAGCCGTGGGGACACGTGGGGACCTTAACATTGTAGGGAGGAAAGTGTTTATATAAAATGTGTAGATGATGGTGAAATCGAATAACCGTGGGGATATTGCCCCTCTGTCCCCTCAAGCTTCCGCGGCCACTGCCTGTTCACTTCCTCTGAATATGTACGACGACCTCGCAATATGTAACAAAGTGAGGGTAGCTCTCTGCTTCCGTCATGAATACAAATGATCACTTTATTTTTAATTGTCTCCAGCCAGATGGATTCGTGGGATTATTTACGGTCTCAATTTCCTCTTTGGAAATAAGTACGTCGCCCATCATCTTGAAGTACATGTGATTATTACTAATCTGCATAATTTTGGCTACTTTGTTTGTGACACCTTTTTTTACCTGGGAAAATTTCATAATTGAAATTTTCGACAGGGATGTAAGCTACTGGTGAAGGTGTTTTCTTTGTATATTTCGAAGATGCATGTAAACTGCTAAAATTTCATGCAAATTGTGCAAAATTTTGGCTACTGTGTGTCACCTTTTTTTGCATTAAAATTGCATAATCGAAATTTCAGACGTTGGTGTAAGCTATAGGTAAAAAAACTGTTTATTATACATGTTCAAATACATCTATCCCGCTTAAATTTCATGCAAATTGTGCCTGATTTTGGCAACTCTGTCTCACTTTTTTTCAAATAATTGCACACTTGAAATTTCAGAAGATATACACATTTAGTTGGATTTTAAATATACACATTTACTAATAAAGCTGCTTGATATCTCTAAAAATTTACATATCCCGCTACAATTTCATGCAAATTGTGTCTGATTTTTGCAACTTTCACCCACCTTTTTTAACTCAAATTTCATAATTTCAATTTCAGACAACATTTACATGTACGCTACTTATAAACCTGTTTACTATACATATGTATCTCTAAAATGCGTTGTATTTACCCCACCAAAATTTCATGCAAATTGTGCCTGTCACGTTAAAACCGTCCACATCCCGAAATTCGGTTATGTCTGACATTCATTAGCATTTCTAAATGAGAGCGGAAATCCAAGGCGGGGAGGAAAGGCCTCTCTTTCCTCGTGTAGTGGAATCAAACATCAATAACTTTTAATGGGTAAGTCGAGCATGGATGAAGGGGAGCATGAGTGGTCCTATTATGCGATTACGTGACAATTCATGCCCATTCAGGGAGGACGACACTTATTTGTCCGCCTCCTTTATGAAACGAAACTTCACCATCATTTACCTCCTCGTTCACTACACAACAATGAATACACACACTTCATCTCTCACTCTCTTTAGGAGGAATACAGTGCCCGCGGAAGTGTAGGTGGGGACAGAGGGACAATGTCCCCACGGTTGTTCGATGTCCGCATCATCTCCCCATCTTATATAAACCCCTCCCTTATCGACCAATGTTAATGTCCCCAGATGTCCCCACACCTTCCGCGGCCACTGACGACCTCCCAACTTCCTCTGCGTCGTCCCCATTCCTTCACACACTCGGCTCCTTTCTCCGTGGAGGTTGTACATGTACATAAGCCGTGATTATTTGCAGGACAAAGTGCAAAACACAATACTTTCGTACAAAGTAAACATGAGAAAGAGAGCGAGTGAGAGTATGTTTGTTAGCGGATGAGAGGCGCAGTGGCCGCGGAATGTGTGGGGACATTAACATTGTAGGATTGGGGAGGGAGGGGTTTGTATAAGATGGGGAGATGATGCGGACATCGAATACCCGTGGGGACATTTTCCCTTTGTCCACACCCTTCCGCGGCCACTGGATGAGAGAGAAGAAGAGGAAACGTGGAATCTGAAATGTGACTACTGCTTCAGTGACAATTTAGTGTTACGACGGTGACGCCAGGGTAATTGTAGTTGAGATGATATGTAATTTTAACAGAGAGGAGGATGCGAAATATTTATAAAGCTGGCTTTAAAATAGGGTGTGGCCAGGTACATACTTAAACACGTGCTAGGTACCGCAGGTGTGCTGAACCTCCTTATTTTTTATTGACTCATTCATTTTCATTGACTCAAATTTTCTGCATCCACTTACTTTAAAGTTATTTACTTTATAAAGGAAGGATTTCGACATTGGAAACTTTTTTCGGAAATGTGTATAGCTAGCTCCTACTTAAAATCAGCTTTTTATCAATTTAATTTCCACATTTTCCAACTGAGGAGCGGTGGGTGCGATATGTTCAATCATTTTCATTCTACCAGTGGCCGCGGAAGCTGTATGGGGACATTGCCATTGTAGGATAGGGGAGGGCCGGGTTTATATAAGATGGGGAGATGATGCGGACATCGAATAAACGTGGGGACATTGTCCCTCTGTCCGCGGCCACTGCATTCTACAACTTCTAGAGATGAAACAGTGTGTGGCACGCCTACACGTACGTACGTAACACAATTTGAGTGATGTGATTCAATTTCAAAAATTCGATGTAGTGTAATGCAACGTAATTCCCAGCTGGTGAGGAGAAAGAAACATTGAGAAAGTGAAAGTTTTCCGAACATTGCATTTTGATCGATTGATAGTCATTCCTTCCTCTTCCTTGTATGTACATACCTTACGTAATCTTATCAGTATGCATTGCAGGAAAAATGGGATTTTTCTTAGATAAGGGTGCATCTACTGGGGAAGAAAGTTATCTATGTAGTGAGCAGTATGGTTTCCAAAAGCTTAATTTTTTTAAGATCTCGGTAATTTTTTTTAGGCTAGAATTTTAGAAAATCTATACGAGAGTCAAGTAATTGATACACATTTAGAAAAACATAACATTAAAATTATCAAAATCGGTTTAAAACTGAGAAAGTTTTTCTGGGCTTCTTTTCTTTAGTATGGGTTTTGTAGAATAGTCTAGTTTTTCGTGCAGCGAAAAATAATTTGCCTTCCTGACGTCTCATTTTACTCTTCTCACATTGTGTTTTTAGTGACTGGAGAAAGTGTACATAAAATTATGAGAGTAACACACTACGTAAATAAAGCTATATTAAATAATTACACTATTTATAACCTTATGGAATGGATGACACGTTACATAATGCGAATATCGTTCCTACATACGTGGCCTGCTATTTTCTACTTTCGCCAAGCAAAGTCATCTCATTCTAGAGAGGAGCAGCCTGGTGCCAGACCAGGAGGATGTCTGCATGCGTGCTTGTCTTGAGCCAAATGCTGAGAAAATTGGTCCCACGAGACTTTATTGAAACAGAGAAAGAGACGCCGCTATTTCGCCCACTTTATAAAAAAATGCAGGTGCTCAAGAAGCCACCCGCACTGCGTACCATTCAGTAAAGAAAGAAATGGATCCTTACATACTTTTCCTGCTTTTCGTTTCATAAACTTATTAAAAATGACGACGATTTTCCCCAACTTTTCTGTAACGTATGAATGAACGCATTTCTCCTTTTTGTGCATACTTCCTGTCATCTCCTTTCGTCTGCAGGGTGCGGAAACAATTAGCTATTTTTAAAGAGATGATCCAAGAAAGACGAGACTTGGATAATGTCTGAGCAGTGCACATCATTAGCCTTTCCGTTCATCCTTCTCCCCCACCTTGGAAAGCAGAAACTCACTTAATCCCCCATAATTTCGAGTTATTACTAAAGTAGCGTGCTCCGCTTATTGTGACCGTTTTGTCTGTCCGCAGGATCCCTGTATGTCTGTCCGTCAGCAGGATATCTCCATAACTCTTCAACATAATCAAACACAGTTTTCGTCATTGCGCTTCTTATTTTTAGTTCTTGGCCGAATTCGATAATGGGGCCAATCGGACCACCCCCCACAGCGCGAGGGGGTGTGGTCCAAAATTAATTGGACCTTAATTTTCATATGGGGTGTCATTTTAAAGGAAATTTCACCACGAATTCAATTCCGTCGATATTTTTTACCCGTGAGGACGAGGTCACAGGTCAAAAATACGTAATTATCATATTTTGCGTAATTTTAAAGGAACTTTGACTCGTTCTGACGCTACTTTTTTATATTCGTTTACAACGGTTTATTCCCAATGATTTCATGCGACTATAATGGATTTTCCATCCAACTCTGTCTATCGGTGCACAACTCTGTCGCCTAAAAACTCACCGCGGAGCAGGTCCCACACCCACCAAATACGTATCGACACGAAAGAGAAAGCCGTAGGTAGGTAGATGCACACAGCGACGTGATCTGCATTTCAGCTCGAGGACCTCACTCACTCACCACAAGCAGACTATTTCTGTTCCTTCCTACCGCCAGTGAAACTAAATCCTACCACCAAACTTTGCATACATACAGCAAGTTGCTACCGGAGAGAGAGGGAGGACTACATAAAACCGTGTTTGATTTGATGGCACGTTTCCATTACGAAAACTCGCTGCTTGCTTATGATGATCGTTTCTCATCCTGAAAGATGTGGTGACGTTGATACCTTTTCTTTCGTCAGTCCTAAAATATCAACTCCGTCTCTGTCTTTTACTTTCTCCCGCAAGCAGACCACCAAAGTCAACTCGGGGAATCCTGTCCATTTATAAATTCTGTCTCTCTCTCTCTCTCTTACGTAACTTGGTCATGAATTTGTAAACTATCAGCCCATCAAGTTTATTACTTTTGTATGAGAGTGAAAAAGGAGGAAGGTGAGCTGGTGGAAGAAAGCAGTGGCCGCGGAAGCGTGTGGACAATGTCCCCACGGTTATTCGATGTCCGCATCATCTCCCCATCTTATATAAACCCCTCCCTCCCCCCATCCTACAATGGCAATGTCCCCACCCACACCTTCCGCGGCCATTTCAATCTGATTATATGAATCCACCTCCTCTGCCTTCTCCCATCATCAAGATGATCATCATTCTTCATACGAAAGCAAATTGCATTCTAAATAAATTCCTCCCCTGGAAGATAAGTGGCCGCGGAAGCTCGGGTGGGAACAGAGGGACAATGTTCCTACGGTTATTCGATATCCCCATTATTTTATCAATGCTTTTGCGTTAATATAGTTCAAAATTTTGTCCCCATACATAAACCCCTCCCTCCAATGGCAATGTCCCCCTATGTCCCCACGGCTTCCGCGGCCCCTGCTGACGAGGCGACTAACTGATCCAAGATGTTTCATGGACATGACTTTTCCTCCTTTCAGTTCAAATGGTAACGTTCGTAACCTTGGCGCGTAGTTAGGAGTGGAGATGAAGATGAGAGGAGGACATGGGGTTGACAGATGTGTTTTATTTGGTGGGTCGGCGGATGGGGAGAGAAAATGTCTAAAAAATTGATATATGAGCTCAAAACCAAACCACAGAAGGAGCGGAGACATTTCATTTCCCGCTGACAAAATCGCTCCACTCGCCCACCGGAGGAGGAACGGGAAGCGAAAGACATCATGTCACAACCTAATGTATTATGATATAATACCAAGCTTTTATTTTAGAGAAAACCGGAGATTGAATATTAGTTAGGAATGGGGATACCTGCGTCAAACGAACAATGGAGGTCTCCTAAGGAATGCTCTCCGATTTTTGGGCAAACTAGTGTCAATCGGTCGCAAATTTGGTTAGTATGAAATTTGCGAAAGACACGATCTCCTAATGGGCACGTTTGGCAGAGATATTTACATCCGAAGAGGAGAAAACGCACCTTAAAGTCGACAAATTTTACACGTTCCAAATGTACTGCGTGTTTTCTCCTCTTCAGATGCAAAAATCTCTGCCAAACGTGCTCATTGGGAGATCGTGTCTTTCGCAAATTTCATATTAATCAAATTTGTGGCCGATTGACACTAATTTTCTCAAAATCTGAGAGCACACGCTGGGAGACCTCCCTTGTCAGTAACTAAGCATGCAAAACGAGACGACTCTACGATTTACTATCTGCGGGATGATGATGACACTGGGGGAGAAAGTAAGTAAAAGGAAATTCTCCGTACGGAAGAAAGTGAAAGGGCCCATTTATTTATTTCACTTTGTCCTTCAGGCAGCAGATGTGTCGTGTCGTCACAGGAAAAGTTACTACGTATAACGTATGAACGCATATTCACAAAAATTTGTATCATGCCGACTGAGAAAGATTGTACCATAAGAAGCTCACAATTGAAGCGATGATCAAATTTGAGCCAATCAAATCAACATAATGCGTATCTTCTTGGCGTAAATAATGCTACTTGTTCTGCATTGTGGCAATCGAACCTTATTTCAAGCACATGGATTTCCTAACGAGTTATATCGAAAAAATCATGCCAAGAATTATTAATCACGTGACTAAAATCACTCAAAAACTGAACTTTGTCGACGATATTTATCGTCGAAGGGGTCACTCAATGGAAAGATAAGTGCCATTTTATTCCTAATTTTTGGCTTCATTTTTTAATATAACTCGCCAGAAAATCCATGTGATTCCTAATTTTTGGCTTGATGTTTTTAATATATATAACTCGCTAAAAAATCCACGCGATTCCTATATTTTGGCTTAATTTTTTAATATAATTCGTTTGGTATAGCTTGAAAAAAAGGTTCCATTGTGAGTGAAAATATGTACATAAATAGCGTCCATGCTCTTGACTGATTTTGAGTGAATAAATATACAACCCTGTGACAGTTCCAATAAGCTTGTACGTATGTATTAGTATCAAAAATAGATAACGTCTTCATGACAAAATCCTTGACATTTTCATCCACAAATGACATCAATAGAGCAGCAGAAGGAGCAAATAGGGATGAGATGAGAGACCAGAGAGCAAGCAGAAAGCAGGGTTTTCTTTGGTACATACATGCATAAGCACTACTCGAAAAAACAATGCACCCGCACAGCTCGAAAAGATTTATGAGGCTAATGTTTCATCGAGTCTGTCTCCACTCGGGGGCTGCAGTGGAGAGGAAAAAATAAGTGAAACTGAACCAAACCAGGGATGGATGGCTGGCAAATAGATTATAGTTTTATGTAAAGTGAAGCACACGATTGCGTAAGAGAGAGCCAAATCCTGGGGGGATTTACGACAGGGGCCGCGGACAGAGGGACAATGTCCCCGCGGTTGTTCGACGTCCGTATCATCTCCCCATCTTATATAAACCCCTCCCTCCCCTATTAATGTCCCCATGGCTTCCGCGGCCACTGTCTGGGGCAGATACAAGGAGTAGTAAAGTGTCGTACATAAAGGGGAAATAAAAGAAGGATTAACATGTCCAACTTCTCCTTTCGATAAGAAGCTTCCGCAGACAAAAGTGAGATTTAATTTAAGTTCAATTTCAAGGTTTCTTCATCTCTTTTTTATTCGTGGATTGGATTCGGAGCGGTTTCAGACGTCGGTTTGACGACTTGATCTCGGGGAACGTTCAATTGATCGCGTAGTCGTAACTACATACGTGACAATTGAGGTCTCCCAGCGTATGCCCTCCGATTTTGGCCAAATTTGTGTAAATCGATCGCATATTTAATTAGTATGAAATTTGCAAAAGACGCGATCTCCCAATGGGCACGTTTGGCCAAGATATTTGCGTCCGAAGAGGAGAAAACGCGCAGTAAAGTCGACAAATTTTACACTTTCCAAATTTACTGAGCGTTTTCTCCTCTTCGGATGCAAATATCTCTGCCAAACGTGTCCATTGGGAGATCGTGTCTTTCGCAAATTTCATACTAATCAAACTTGTCATCGACTAATATCAATTTGGCAAAAATCGAAGAGCATACGCTGAGATACCTCGATTGTAAGTAGCTCATATATTAACGTATAGGGTGCTGAGATATAAGATTAGGCAATAAGTAGTAACTCAACCTTAAACAAATCTTGCCTGGTTATTTGCACGGCTCATTGCTTTCTCTATAAAGTATGTACATCTAATTTTTTTGATGACAGTTTTCTTTTACTCACCTTGGTCATGAATGATCCGAACTCTTTCATCCGAAGTGACGCGGACTTCTCCAGCCGTCAGAATTTTAGGGCCTGATTTTCCGTTTTCCCATTTTTTCCACACTACCGACGCTTCCCCCAATTCTCGAACGACACACGTCAAGGGCGCATTTTCCCCTTGAATTACGGCCACCGGACTTTGCATCGTGTCCTGGAAGTTGGGTTGGCCTGGAAGAGAAAGAAAAATAAATATCGTGATAATGATGATGATAAGATGTTGCTTATGTAATAAATATGATAAGATATTGTAGGAAGGAGGAGGAGTAGGAAAAGCAAAGAATTTTCGTTGCTCGTCAGTGGCCGCGGAAGCCGCGGGGACATTAACATTGTAGGATGGGGGAGCGACGGGTTTATATAAGATGGGCAGATGATGCGGACATCGAACAACCGTGGGGACATTGTCCCTCTGTCCACACGCTTCCGCGGCCACTGAATATGCACAGCACATTAGACCAAGTTCATTTAACGTAAATATAAAAGTAATGTGAAAAACAGATGGAGAATCATCAATTACTTGTGTCACGTCATTCCCTTTCACTCACCAGAAAGATTGTAAGCATTACGACGATGTTCGAATCAGTGGCCGCGGAAGTGTGGGGACAGAGGGACAATGTCCCCCCACGGTTATGAGATGTTCCTCATGTTATATGTACAAACCCTTCCCTCCCATATTCTACAATGTTAAGATGTCCCCATGGCTTCCGCGGCCACTGGTTCGAATGCATGTTGCAGCACATGGTGCATGAAATAACAAATTACTCGTGTAATGGATTACTTTGATGGAAAGAACGACAGAGAGGATGCATGGCCATTATGAATGGGTGTTCGGTCGGGTGGGGTGTTGTGGGCATTATTTTTAGTTAACCGGATTTTTGCCAGTCGTTTCCTTCCCACAAAATAAATAAAGATTTGAAAAATTGTGAAGTAAAAGCCGGGCGTGGTTATAAAGAATTTTATGATAATTATCATATTCTTTTTCTTATCACAAATACTTGTTACCAAATCCCGTGAGAATTAGGAAATATGTGGTTGTAATTATTATAAAAAATTGAATTTGATTTACAATTTTATGTAAGTGCCATTTTAAAATATGGAAAAAAAGATGCCAAAAATATGTTTAATACATTGGAGAAACGCTTCTCACAAAAAGTTGTGATTCACAATTATGTATACGTGCCATTTTAAAATGTGCTAAAAAATATACAAGTGTGCCATTTTTCTTAGATGAGGCTATAGTTACTACAGGAAAAAAAATCATCTAAGTAAGCAATCACTACGGTTTTGAAAAGCTTAATTTTTTCAGATCTAGGTCAATTTCCATCCGATTTGAATGAAATTAGTGTCCAGAGTTAATTATGGGAAATTAGAATTGAACTGCCGAACGGGAGGCTAAAATGTTGACCTGTTTCTGAGATATGCAACAAAAACACCATCAAAAATGTGTTTTTGGGAGATTAGAAAAAAATGAAGGCATATATGATAAATGTAAAAAAGTTGATAAATATTTTTTAGAAAAATATAAAATTAAAATACCCAAAATCGGTTTAAAACTGAGAAAGTTTTGATGGTGGTCAAAATATTACCTCTCCCACCACCACCAAGTTTAGTTGCTAAGGCCCACCAGAGTGATAATTACTAAATTACTAACAATGCGAATAAAAACTAATAAATAAAAGAGACCCAAAAAAGGAAAGCTTAGATGAGACTAAGAAGTGCGATAAATAGTATTTAATAAATTTCTTCTCCAGTGAAGGATATAGAATTTTAATATTTCCAGCATCAGCGCCCCATTTCATTCACTATCATATAAATATACAATAACTATCAAATTTCAAATATGATGTAGCGAAAAATATTAAAATCATTTGTTACTTGTTCTTGTCACTAAAAGATTATGAATGCTTGCAATTATACTTGATACAAAGTTAAGTTGATACATGATACATAGGTAACATACATGAACATGTTGCTTATGTACTTTAGTCAGTTTAAAATGAAATGGGGCGCTGATGCTGGAAATATTAAAATTCTATATCCTTCACTGGAGAAGAAATTTATTAAATACTTTTTATCGCACTTCTTAGTCTCATCTAAGCTTTCCTTTTTTGGGTCTCTTTTATAAATTATGTTAAAATTCATGCAAGTGTGCCATTTTAAAATATGTCAACAAACATACAAACAACGTATCGAATAGTACATTGCTGAAACCTTTCTCATAAAAAGTTGTGATTTACAATTTTATGCATGTAATTTTAAAACATGCAAATGTGCCACTTTAAAATGTACCAAAAAACATGCACCTCGCCATTTTGCAATATACCAAAAAAGTATACAAAAAAATATATTCAATACATTGCAAAAAAGAAACCTCGATACCGCCGCCCGACATGAATATGAAACAGGTCGGTCGGAAATTTATTGGACCAATTTTTCCTTCCTTCCTTTCACTCCTACATACATACGATTTGCCACTTTCACTCTACTTTTCCTGCCTAAACGCACGTCTCACGTCGTATGTAATCCATAGCCAATCCTTTCACAAAGTGGCCACGTCCCTGCCTGTCGGTGCCCCTTAGCTTAACAAAACCTTCGAGCACGTATCGGCTTCGAGTGCTTAAAGGGAAATTTAATTGTGCCTCGAGTCACGTAAAATCAGGCACAAATTCTATTAAATCCATCCCTCTTAAAGCTCTTTGATTTAATCGGAAGTAACAGAAACTCCAAGATAATGATCAACTTCTAAAATTATTGTAATGTAATGTCACCATTACACAGTAATTATTGCACCTGTCATACTTACAGTGGCCGCGGAAGGGTGTGGACTGAGGGACAAGGTCCTTATCAGCTGTCCATGTTGTACAGATTTCTCAAGTTACCGAACCTCTGTATAAACCCGTCCCTCCCCAATCCTACAATGTTAAGATGTCCCCACAGCTTCCGCGGCCACTGCTAATTATGCCCATTAGATGAAAATGTGCTCCAAATAGGATAATGATCAATGGCCGTGGAGGGGTGTGGACAGAGGGACAATGTGCCCCACGGTTATTCGATATTCCATCATCTCTCCATATTAATACAAACCCCTCCCTCCTTCCCTCATCCTACAATTTTAATTGTCCCCACCCCTTCCGCGGCCACTGCTGACTTGTACAAGATGTAAAATACGATCTAGATACATTTTTACCCAGAATTTATATTTATACATCGTGGTCTCGCTACACGTGGTCCTTTCACGAATCGTATTAATTGCATAATGTAACATGAAACATTTCCCAGTCCGACTTTTCGGCAAGGCTCAGATTTCATTTCCTTCTTCAAGATCCTTCAAGAATCCTGTATTCCTGGCAACATTGTTCTTTCGCCATTATTATTAATAGGATCGGCGGCTAGAAGGGAAGGAGATGAAGACATGAAGCCATGAAGAGAGAAAGCACATTTTCTTCGTATGTTTCCATTTCCAAGCAGTAAAGAAAGACGAGTGGAGAGAGAAAGCCAACTTATTAGCTTCTGCATTCTGCATACTCTTATTATTTCACTCTGCTCAGTGGCCGCGGAAGGTGTGGGGACATCTGGGGACATTGATACTTTAGCATGGAGGAGGGAGGGGGTTTTTTATATAAGATGGGGAGATGATGGGGACATCGAACAACCGTGGGGACATTGCCCCTCTGTCCAGACCCTTCCGCGGCCACTGCGTCTCCTGCCTCCCATGCCATCCGACCAAGTTACCATCATGATCATCATCCTTTAGAAGTGGTTTCTCCAAAGAAAAGGGAAAAGTATCTTCTTCTTCTCCTAATTCTACACGTTCCTTCTTGGATGGAAAAGATCTTATTTTCTGAAGAATCTTATTGCGCTCGCCGCGATCTAAATAGGCTGTGACATACACGCACGCAGGAAGGCAGTGATTATTCCCAGCCGTACACGAGCATATGTATGCATAATCAGAAGAAGTATATGTAAATATGTAGAAGAACATGTCTGTTTCAATTAGGGCATCCAGAATCGGAAAATTTTCAAAAACCGGTTTTCGATTTTTCCGATTTTGGAAAACTTTCGTAAAACCGGTTTTCGATTTTTCCGGTTTTTTAAATTTTTGTAAAACCGGTTTCGATTTTCTCCAAAACCGGTTTTAAACCGGTTTTCAAACCGGTTTTCTACAAAATTTTAAAAAATGTGTTAAATATAATGTGGTAAAATTTAAAATTGAACAAACTTTTGGCATTAATTTGGAGACAAATATTTCAGAACAATTGATTTTTGCATGAAAAACGAGAAATCACTAATATTTTGTAGTTCCAAAACAATTTTTATCAAAAATCGAAAACCGGTTTTCGAGTGTGATAAAACCGGTTTTTTGCAAAATCGTTTTTGCAGAAAATTATAAAACCGGTTTTCGGGTAAATCGAAAACCGGTTTTTAACCGGTTTTACAAAATCGGAAAAACCGGTTTTGGATGCCCTAGTTTCAATCTTATGTAACATGTTGAGTGAGTGGGAGAGATGGATGAATACAATTTTATGCTTATTGTCAATTTTAAACTGAAAGGATGGACATTGAAGGATATTGCTAAAAAAATAATGATGGGTTTTTATATAGCCAGAGTCATGGCTTATGTACTCGTCATGTTTGTCTGTCTGTCTGTCTAAATATCGATTATGTGCGTAAAACGGTACCGGACACTTCATCCTCCACATTTTATACCTCACAGTTCATCCCCACACAATTGAACTTTTCTTTTACGCGATTCACGAACACCTTTCATTTCAAGCCATACTGTTAAAAATCTGGTAGAGTCTCATAGATAGTCGGTGCTGCCAGCACCGTGCTGGTATTAATTTGGTAATAATTTCCTACCGGATTTGGTAGTAAATTGTTCCTGAGTGGTAAATTTTGCATTACCATAACATTGCTGAGCGGTAATTCCCGTTACTACCATGCAGTGTCGGTAGAGTCGCATATATACTCCGGTCGGTGATGATTTAATACCAGCTTTCTAAGAGTGCAGTTGTCATCGAACTGACATGAAATTTTAGAATATGCAAAATTATAAAGATGTGCAAAATGTATGGGGAAAAAATCCAGTGGAATCGTACTTACCCACCTGAATTACTGATAACAACCTGACTCGGGCTCTACACTCTGGGTTTTTAAAAAAATATCTCAGAAAATGAAACCCTTCCATGACGCTGTATTTATGTATGTACATTGGCTGGGGAAAGATCGTGCACTTATGTACGAAGGGATTGCACTGCTCGGCTTCTTTTTAGCTTAAATCACAAAGCAGATGTGATGCAAATGAGACTTCCAATTGGACTAAGTGCCCTCTTTGTGTCCATTGTGAGCAGAATTACTATCATCTTCTTACCAGTGAAAGTACAAGTATTATTATTATCATTTCTTTTCCAGCTCAAGTATCGCTGCATGGATAATATTCATCTTTATGTATGCTTCGTATCTAAGGAGGGATTTTTCTTTCTTTCTTTCTTGTTAATAAGCTCCCGAAAAAGGGAGAAGAAGGAATCAAACAGGCATAATTCCATCAAGGGGTTTTTTGCTCGGATGAAAGTGGAGGGATGAAAGTTGAGAGTGATTATGGGGCTGGGATGATAATGGGGGGATGAACGTATTGATAAGTATGTGCATATGTTCAAGTATTTGTAAGAGCTATTTTGAGATTATTTTGCTTTGTATTTTTAGTTTTCTTGGGAAGGTGGGGAATTTATAAAGTGGAGATTATTATTCTTATTTTAAAGATAAAGATATTAGTAACGGATAAAATTATTTCAAATATTTTTTGTTTAGCATATTCTCTCCAATTTTGGTTAAATTAGTGTCAATCGAGAATAAATTTAATTAGTATGAAATTTACGAAAGACATTATCTCCCAATGGGCACGTTTGGCAGAGATATTTGCATCCGAAGAGGAGAAAACGCGCCTTAAAGTTGACAATTCTTACACTTTCCAAATTTACTGCGCGTTTTCTTCTCTTCGGATGCAAATATCCCTGCCAAACGTGCCCATTGGGAGATCGTGTGTTTTGCAAATTTCATACTAAATTAAATTTGCGATCAATGGGCACTAATTTTCTCAAAATCTGAGAGCATACGCTTGGAGACTTCCTTTGTTAGTTGGCTTGAAGAGTAGATGAAAAAACTCGACGTTGACGAGTTAAGAACTAATTGATTCCGATAAGCGTCCGAGATCACTATTCTGCCCACGATTACAAGATTTTTGTACACAAATTGACATAAAATTTAATCCAAAAAATTGTAGAATGCTACAAAAAATGAGAATCATCCCGCTTAATTTTTTCCTTCTCATTACTATTTCAGTTGTCTTTCTCTCCCGCTTTCTCTTCTGTTTATCAGAGTGATCACATTCACTTATACCCTTCATCCCGGCAAGCCTCAAAGTGCAAACATTTATTTTTATTTTTACACCCACGCGACCATCGCGGTGGGCCGTAAAGCAATAAGTGCGGCGGAGAAAGTGGGAGAAAGCAATACGACGCAACCCCACTTTTCTCGCTTTATTCACCTATTACGCCCAAATGGAGACGTTTACTCAATTCAGATGGACCATAAATGGCTATCACGCTGTATTATGGAAGCCAATATCGCGACTCGCGACTTTTCTCGCTTCTCCCTACACAGATCTGAATCATGCAGTGGCCGCGGAAGGGGAGGGGGGACAGAGGGGCAATGTCCCCACGGTTGTTTGACGTCCCCATCATGTCTCCACGTTATACAAATCCCTCCCTCTCCCATCCTATAATGTCCCCACGGTTTCCGCGGCCACTGGCTGGATGCTTACATGTACTACACTTGGCGGATCCTCGAAAAACAGTGGCCGCGGAAGCGTAGTGACAAAGGTACAATGTCCCCACCGTAAATCGATGTCCGCATCATCTGCCCATCTTATACAAACCCCTCCCTGCCCCCTTCCTACAATGTTAATGTCCCCACATGTCCCCACAGCTTCCGCGGCCACTGGAATCAAGTTACACATTTCGTGGGAAAAATATCTCCGCGCTTTTTTTCCCAAAAAAACGGTGGCAACGGAGAAGCCATGGAAATACAAAACGTATCAAATTTTTCGCTTTCTCCGAATTTTCCATGAAACCAAAAACCGTCAAATGAAAGAGTTTTATCTAATTTGTATTTCAAATGTGATCTTTTTATTGTACCGTCAAATTATACTTTGCTTATCTGCACACAATGCGCGCTCACATTAAGTTAGCTGCCTTTCTCGCATCGTTTCTGGTCTGTTGTTGATATTTGGTAAGAAAACAAGAAGCTCGTATTTCATCCCACTAAAATTAGAGCCAGGCAGCAAGAAAATTTCCACTCAAAGAGAGCTCCGAGATCGTATAAAGATACATATTTATATGTATATATCTTATTCCTTTTATTCATTGGCCGCGGAAGCCTGGGGACATGGGGGGACATTAAAATTGTAGGATAGGGGAGGGAGGGGTTTATATAAGATGGCCAGATCGAATTCCTGTGGGGACATTGTCCCTCTGTCCACACCCTTCTTCCGCGGCCACTGCTTTCACTCCCATGTGGGGTCCCTGTTTCGGCTGCTTATTGCCTGTGCAAAACGACTCTGCCAAAACCAGAACAGTTGTTCCAGCTTATATTTGCAAGGAAAAGAGAAGAATGAAAAATATCAAATATGAAAATATTGCAGTTTTATCCCCTCCAAAGAAAAGAGTCCATTTATGTAGATGTATTACGCTCAGTGGAGGGGACGTCCATGTATTCCGTCAGCAAAAAGGTGGGTGGTATAAAATTCGGCGTTTTTTTGTACCCTTAGAAATCCGTTATTACCAATCGGTATTATTCATATGTGACTCTACTAAAGTGGTATTAATACCGTATAGTAATAGCTCAGTATTCAAGTTTTACCATATCCGCAGCAAATTTTTACGGATCGGTACAATTTTAATACCAGACGGTAGCAACTTTAATACTGAGGTATAAGTACCTGCCTGACTTTACCAAATTTCTAACACTGACGCCGTAATATATGAATGCTCCCTTAAGTGAAGTGGAGAAAGCCGCTGAATAGAAAGCCCCTACACACATGCATATTCGCACATTCACGCAAAAGGAGAGGTTTTCTTCCCATGAATTGTGAGCTATCTAGAGATATCACGAGATGAGTTATATGTAACACATTTAACATTCAAATTTCATCTGAATATGAATCTAGGATGAAGAAGAAATGAAACACATGCCCGACCAAGCACCCACCCACACTCGTCCTGTCCCACTTCAAATTCTGCCATTTCACCAAACCACCCGTCCAGTCATCCCTTCTTTATCTTTATCTTCATGCGGAAAATGGGCAAAAATTGGGCACTATCTAATACAATATGGAAGTAAGGTAGCTCCTTCTTATCGCGGAGAAAGTAGCGGTATTTCAGAGAAAACCTTATGTAGCACGTTTCTCAACTCCCACGGTTTGGCCATTAGTGTTTCGCCTTCCTTCCAATGTGTGCCTTTCTCCTCCCGCTGGGAAATAGTCGAATGGATAAAATCCACTCTGTATGTATGTATTTTTGGCATGGCGAAGAAGAACCAAACCACATTGCCTTAATTGATGTTTGCTATATAGACAATAAATAATTGTGCAATAAAATTGGCAAATATCTACGAATGCAAAAACGGGTCTATTTACTCTACTGTGAAGAATTTTTCTTTGAGGAGAAAGCAGATTAAAAATCGATGGGGAGAAAGGACACAAAGTATGAAATGTTCGTATGTCTCGCTTCACATGACGACCTTTGGGTGAATCAGTGGCCGCGGAGGATGGGTGTGGACAGGGGGGCAATGTCCCCACGGTTGTTCGATGTCGGCATCATCTGCCCATCTTATATAAACGCCTCCCTCCCCATCCTATAATTTTAATGTCCCCCAATGTCCCCACAGCTTCCGCGGCCACTAAACTCTACTACATACACTGCAGTCTTACATCACCTGCCTCCTTTTAATAGTTGTATAAACCCCTAACTATCATATCCTACAAGGAAACGTCCCCATGCCTTCTGCGACCACTGTCTCTGTCTAAATTGAGCAAATCATCTGCTCAACGTCAAGTGATGGATGCACAATAACACATAAATACATAAAAATTATTGCATCTTCTCTCCCCCCCGAATTCATTGCATAACATCATTTTCCAGCTTTTTCGAAGCCACTCGTTGGGAAAAAAGCCACACGAGCCGGCACCAAAACAATAACTCAGAGAACAATGCTCCTCCTCGTCGTATGCATTCATATGTTTAATAATATTTCAAATTCGGATGGGAGTCGTGCGGGTGGGTCGTTCCGTGCATTAGATTTTCTGCACGAGTGAAGTCAAAAACGTATTTTTCTTTCTTTCTTTTCCCTTTTGAAATACGGAGTCAGTTCGAGTCAACTTGGGTCTGGCAACACTCATCTTTTCCTTCTAAAGATAAATAATGTTCCCTGAAGAGTTTTATCTGGAAATCTGCACCTCCATTCCATTCATTCGTTCAGCGGTCCAAACAAAAATATCCATTCTGTCGTTTCTCAGAAGCCCGATTCGTTCGAGGGTTCGAGAGCGGAAGGAGAAGTTCAGAAGAGAAGGAAGTAGCCAGGCAGATAAGGAAATGGTATGTACAGATGCAGATATGGAATGATCACTACTGCTGGTTTGAGATCGTTCTTTCTATTTGTTGGGTGAATTTTGTTAGGAGAGAGAAGCGGCCGCGGAAGGAGTGGGGACATCGGGGTTCACTACTGGTTTAAGATCGTTCTTTCTATTTGGTCGGTGAATTGTGTTACTCGAGTTCAGTTGTCGTGGGGACGTTAACATTGTAGGATAGGGAAGGATGGGTTTACATTGGGAGATGATAGGGACATCGATTAACCGTGGGGATATTGTCGAGACTTCCGCGGCCACTGCTTAAATCTTAGGACAGGCAAGGCACGCGAAAACAAAATGTTTAAAGCTATGTATCTTTTTACTGTTTACAAATCTTGTATTCGATTTGGCTACTGAATTTTGTTACAATTACACAATTTTGTTTTATTACTCAAGTCCAGTGGCCGCGGAAGGTATGGGGGCATTGACGTTGTAGGATAGGGGAGGGAGGGGTTTATATAAGATGGGCAGATGATGTGGACATCGAACAATCGTGGGAACTTTGTCCCACTCTTCCGCACCCTTCCGCGGCCACTGCTCAAGTTTTAAGAAGAAAGGAAACAAAATGTTTAAAGCTATGTATCCATTTACTCTTTACAAATCTTGTATTCATGTCGCTTAGCATAAATAGGATACACGCGCTTATTTATTTGTGTAAACATATGTACTTTCACCTATTCAGGTCAGGTCAGGTAGAATTAGGTTGAGAAGTAATTTTAAAATTAATATTTACTTTGCCATTAGGAGAGGGACGCGGAATTAGGAACTTTGTGTCATGAGAATGGGTGACTGAGTCTAAAAGCCAAATTACCAAATCCTCTAATCTACTGGTATGCCGGACTGACTGCGGAACTCACTTTTCCTTTGCTCTCTTTCTCTCTGTCCGTGTGACACACTATTTCATAGTATTTCTGTCTGTGTCTCCCGAATAACTTGTGTGACATGCACGTCGGGAGATGATGAAATACATACCCGCATAAAATAAAATAAATCTGAAATTAAGTTACTTTAGTTGCAATGATGGAAATGGAAGGCATGTGGGTTTTTCGGGGCTGCTGGTGGTGGTGGAATTGATATTTATGAAAGGGCGAAACCCCTTAATGGGAACGTGTCGTCTGTCTGTCCGTCCGTCCGTCCGTCTGTGTATATCCTTGATGGCTTTGAAACGGATGCGAATTTGGAAATGCGGTTTTCACCAAGTTAAAAAAAATCAAAAAATTCGCCTGGTTTTCACAAGTTAAAAAAAATCAAAAAATTCGCCTGGTTTTCACAAGTTTCTAATTTTTGCGGAGGAGTTAAATTCGAAAATGGGCGTTCCCCTCTGTGCTACGGGGTGTGGCGACTCTTCCGTCTCAGGGGGATTGTGAGATCTTATGAAAATCTGAGAAAATTTATGCAATAATCCTGAACAACGGATGGGTTTCACCCTTTCGCTACATTTCGTTTGCAACAATTTCTTTATCCTCAAATGGAAAGTTTATAGCTACAAATTCGTTACAAACACGCCATGTACGATCAATAATGAAGAGTTGAGCAAATAAAGCACAAAGAATAAATATCTTTGTCAATTACGCAACATATGAAACTCTACCTAGAAATGTGATGATGCCAAACTTTGCAAATTCCCAAATGATTAAGAAACATGTCAATATCTCAAAATCAAAGGGCGAGGTTACATAAATTACGTATTGCGCATTCGAAATCAAGATTCTATAACAAAACCGAATTTTAATTCAGTGCGCGCTCATCAGACAAAGGAAGAAGAAGAAGACGGCAGAAGCGTGTTTGCCAGGCCGTGGTTTTGGGTGGGATGAGCTGTTGAGAGAAATTCTCCCAGCTTTCTATTTATACTTGACTTTAGGAAACGACGGAATTGACATTTTCCCTCCGACTCCACTTATTGTTAAATATCTTGCGGTTCCCAAGTATTCCAGTGACTTTGTTGTCGGAGGAGAGACCCAGGTTCAATAGCTTAATGAAAATGTCGATCCGTCCTGGTGCTTGAGAAATAAGGAGTCGGAGTCATCGTCTTGTAAGAAGAGAGGAACTTGAACAAGAAATTTACATATGAGAAGGCGAAATCATGCAGAACTAGGATAAGTCACCCGACTAAAAATTTGTACGGGTTTCCTGTAGAAATTAGGCCCGATTTTTTTTGCAGAAATTTTGGCTTTTTTTGCAGAAAAACTTTATACAGGTGCAAAACTAGGATAAGTCACCCGACTAAAAATTTGAACGGGTTGCGTGTAGAAATTAATCCCGATTTTTTTCCAGAAATTTGGTCAGATTTTTTCGCAGAAAAACTTTATGCAGAGCGATTTTTGCAGAAAACTGTGTACAATTATTCACACACGGTTCTGCAGAATATTAGACCCATAGAAATTTTCTGTATGCAAAAAAAAATATGCAGAATACATAAATATTCATACAGCCTTTATAAAATTTCTGCAGAATTCTTCACACAGATTTCTACTCGGGCAAGTCGGTATAAATATTTTTGTAGGCATTGTCAGATATGCAACGACCTTTCGTAAGAACATGCAATCCTCTGTTTTTTAATCTCGACCCGTGCAACAAACAGTTGAGTAATTAACACATTTTAACGAACTGCAGGAATTCTTAGAGAGAAAGCAGACCGTGGAGTTGCAAACCACAACACGATAAGTACGAATTATATATGTTATTATTTTATTCTTCTTTTATTACCGACCCGCCCGCCAACAATTCGGTGTTCCCGACATAATTAATTTCTACAAAGTCGCACAAACGAAAGTCTGTCACAACCTAGTTTACTTTCACCACCTGCGAAAGCCAAGAAGTCGACATTCTTCTATATATAGCGTCCCGTCTTATATATTTTTGACCATATCGACCCCTTAAAACCAAGCCAACCAGCCACGGGGACACCACGACTATGAAAAGTGGCCGCGGAAGCCGTGGGGACATGTAGGGACATTAACATTGTCGGATAAGGGTGGGAGTGATTTATATAAGATGGGGAGATTATTAGGACATTGAACAACCGTGGGGACATTGTCCCTCTGTCCACACCCTTCCGCGGCCAATGAGTCGACGACTATGAATAATTTTCATTATTGTTTTACTACCCACCTCTTAACCAACTACCTGGCTCACTCAATAAATGGGGGAAGGGAAACCCAACTTTCACCACCACCAACACTGCTATTAGCTCTTCATCCACTAAACCAACTTTCTCCGAAAAAGTTTTATGCAAATTCCTAAATCTCATCAGTCACTTGGTCCAATTTTGCTAAGTGAGTTGAGTGAGTGAGTTGAGTCGTACTCCTGCAGTGCGATTGCAGCACAATTATGCATTATTTTTACACCAGATAATTTGTATGCGTTCTTTCTGCTCGTATTGATCTTATAATAAAATGAGGGGCTGCGTTGTAATGGGAACGAATCGTAAAAATTTGCTGCCCTTTTCAGACGACGAGACATGCAAGTAAGTAGAACTCCTTTATAATCAGAGGATGGATATGTATTTAGGAAAAATAGCTGATAAGTCTATTTAATATATAGGAAAAAATACCAAAATATTTACGAAATATGTACAAAAAAATTAGAAATTTCACAAAAATGTGTATTTCGGAGTATGATACTTTGGATTTTTTGTACTTGAGCATTTCTTTGAGCTAAAACTTTCGTCTCGTATCTTTGAAATATTTGCAAAATATATGTACGTATTTTTGAAAAAATCTGTAAAATATTTACGAATTTTTCACATAAAAGCGACAATATTTATGTCTGAACACCTAGAAATGTGTAATGTTATGTAAACATATTTTGAAAATTTTGTGATTTATACGAGTTAATGGACACACCCACAAAGTTTTATTGTCGGTCATCATAAAATGAAAAAAAACTGAAAATCCATACATATCCACACCCTATTCATAAAATCTAATAGCGATGTTGGGGTCTCAAAACTTTCGTGCCATTTATTGCCCTCATATTCAAAGGAAATGACTGTTTCTCATTTGCATTTCGGATCTAGAAATGGTGTTGGACTGTAACACTTCCGGCTGCTTTGGAGGCCGGTGTAGTAACCTTAACACAATACCCGAACCAAATTGAACAACCGAGTGCATTACATTACATTACTTACGACGGCCGGATAAATGATGGATGCTCGTTTTTGAGAAAGGTGGGTGAAAGTAGTTCGGACTGAAATAAGGGTGTGGTCACTTTTCTTATTCATTCCGAGCTAAATTTCGTATGTGCCAGGGACGACGAGGGTGAAATGACTTTGGAACGATATCGTGGTGCGCGATAAGACTTTATGTGTACCCGCTTTTGACTTGGAAACCCAAATTAATGCGGTTGTAGTGTTTCTTAGACGTATGCTGGGAGAAGAATTGTTGCTACACATTTACGTAGAATGGTGCTACACACTTGGAAGCAGTGGCCGCGGAAGGTGTGGGGACATTGCCATTGTAGGATGGGGGGAGGGACGGGTTTATATAAGATGGGGAGATGATGCGGACATCGAACAACCATGAGGACATTGCCCCTCTGTCCACACCCTTCTTCCGCGGCCACTGCACATACTTGGAAGGAAATGAAATTGCGTAACAACACCACCACCACCTCCTCATGAGGCAGGGGTCGATTGAATCCTTATACACCCGGACAAATAATAGATGACATGAGACCGATAAGCAAAAGGTATAAGTTAGTCGACCCAAAATAATCCATACCACGAATGCATGCATGGACAGTCAACTAGTCAAACCTGTGCGTGTCTCACGAAATAAACAGCCCCCCAACTTTTCACTGGTCCAATTCCAATTTACTCTGAGTGAGTGAGTATGCACAGGTAGAGGGAAAAGTTGGGAAAGTTGTGTGCCAAAGTCGCCGTGATGATGATGATGAGGAAGAATTTGGAGATACAGAAAATCCAATAATCTTTGTGACAGTTTGTGTACATATTTTGAGGTGAATGTGTGGTTGCTTCAGTTGAATATGCATATTTAGTGGGGGAGAAAGTTAATCGATTAATGCAGAAGTACAATAATGCCTTGGAATCAGTGGCCGCGGAAGCCGTGGGACATTAACATTGTAGGATAGGGGAGGGACGGGTTTATATAAGATGGGCAGATGATGCGGACATCGAATAACCGTGGGGACATTGTCCCTCAGCTTCCGCGGCCCCTGTCTGTGACGTCTGTTTATAGTACAACTGTCTGTTTACGTTCAGACCGAGTGGCTCTTTAATATTTATGGAGAAAGCTACAGTAGCAGTAATTACGCTTAATAAATGTGTGTGTACCACATGGAAAATTCCATTCCGATTATAACCGAAAATGTGTTTACATGTTAATTCCACTAGAAACGAGGTTCTAATTAATTATAAAACCAAATATCAAAAGTAACAATAAGTCATGGGAAAAGTTTATGGAATTCTTGTGTCTGTGGTGTGGTTCTGAACGAATATTTATACATTTACATTTGCATATCTCTATCCAACAGAGGCTGGAAAATAGAGTTATTTTACGCGTGTGATAATCTACGTGTTTGCATAAATACGAATGAATGAATGTTATTTATTAAATAGTTCAAGTGTAGGGATTTATGGAAATTTAGTAGTTTAAATACCGCATACGTACGTAAATGTGGCCACAATAATTTCAATATTCCTTTTCATTTTCCACCAACAGTAGGGACGCAAACCGTGTTCAACCCAGATTATTTTGCGATCATGTTAGTTTGAAAGAGCGACTCTTTAAAAACATCATTTACTTCATAATTTTCGCAAATTCGAAAAATTCTACAAGTTTTGCGCGCCACAAGTTCGCTAAAATTCTTAGCTTTCCACCAGAAACTTTATTTGCGGCTCGTTTCCACGAACTTGCAGCGACCAAAACTTCTCGAATTTTTCGAATTTGCTTAAATACCGGGCTAAATCTTGTCTCTAAAGAGTTACCCTTTCAAACTAACATGATCTCAAAATAATCTGGCTTGAACCCGGTTTGCGTCCCCATTCTAACTTTAATACAGCATCCAGCCGAGCCAAATAATGGCAAAGTTTGAGGTGACTACTCTAGCCGTATTTTCTTTCTTAATTAAAATCCTGCCGAGCTAAGGCTTCTCAAGTAGTCGTCGCAGTAAATACTGTCCTCTTGAATTACATGCCGGATAAAACTTTAGTCTTATACTCACTCACCTTTGGAATGTGCACAAAAGATTCCCACCAAGAGGAAGAAAGCTCTCGGCAGAACGTGATTGAGGGTGAGTGATGAGGATGAGTAGTGAGATCTTCTTCTTCTGGGGGACATGCTGGCCTTCACTTTCACTTGACATCTCCCTCCTCCTCCTCCTCCATTGTCCGGGTCACTCATCTTGTTCCCTCCGCTGATCCAGATCCGGACAAGACAATTCGATTGATCGACAGTCCACTCCTTTTATTATTTTATAAGATACACTACGTCGCACAACAGTTGTGTCACACAAACCACGATGACTCTGTCCGTTACGGGGTGTCAGTTCTTATGTTGTTGCACTTTCACTCCGTGCTTTCTTTTCGTTATGATTGATTTGGAAGTAGGAAGGGATAAGTAAGTAAGTAAGATGCGGGGCAGATTTCCTGGACTGGCAGCAGGGGTGAGTAGCTTACTTTACTTGCTGGCTGTCTAGCGAGTTGTCAATGTCACATTAAAGACGTTGGTTGCTTGGTGGGGGAACAAATCCTTTTTCTGGGCGAGATCCTGGCTGTGATCCTGTCAAATAAATAATCTCTGATCAATTGCATCGCCTGGATTAGGTGGGATTTTTAGGTTATTATGAGGGTATACGAGGGGACGGGAAAAATTAGGAAATAAATAAGCTAGAGGTTTCAATCATGTGGTGTTGGTCATTTATTTGGATGATCGCATTAGTAGTGAATGAGAGGGATTGATAAGTACTTGATATTCAGATAAGATTAAGAAAAAATAAATAAGGAAGAAAACTATAACTTGATTACGCATGAAAAAGAATCAACTTTCTCTTTCCTCCTTTCTCCATGGATTTTAGAAATTATTTGAGATTCGGATTAAATGCTTTCTACGAATGCCCGGGTAAAATAAATACATTGCAGGTTTTAATCATGTGGTATTACATTACTAAATAAGGCGGATTAAATGAATACTTGACATTCCGATAAGTAAGATCAGATAACACTGAGAAAAACTAAATAAGAAAGAATTCCTAATTTTATTACGGATATAACAAAGAGAAAGCAACTTTCTCCATGGAAGATTTGACAAGATTGCAATTTATATCAGGACGACGACGGAAGAAGTGACAGAATCTGACACTTTTTTGTTGGCTCAGGTTTAGTCACTTACTACTTTTGTTCTCGGACTTACTTTTACACAAAAGTATGTAACTACTACTACGCTGCCTAATATAATGGGCCACACAACGGGGCTAAATTTCTGGATTTGGGTGGATTTCTTTACTCGGATTACGTGACAAACAGCAACGGCATTAAGCGTCATCGTTGTTTTTTACGAGTTGGATACACAATGGTGTTATTTTACTTTACTTTGCTTTCCACCAAGTAAGCAGAGAAAATTGGAACAGTTTCCTCCATTCTACTAGTTTCTCTTTAGCTACAATGCGATAGTGTCAAGTGTAAGACGCAGATTATTTTGGAAATTTTGGAATTAGGAAGTTCAAGTCAAAATAGTCAACGATTCTTGAGGTAAATTTATGCGATGGTTGGAATTAGTCAAAATTTCTGAGGTGAAAGTTAAAAAAAAGTGTGGGATTTTTACCAAGAAAATTCCACTTTCACTCTTCTCGAAGGTGAAAATCTCCCATTTTTTAACTTTCACCTCAAATATTTTGACCAATTCCAACCCTCACACAAACTTCCTCAAGAAACATTGGTTTTATTGCATGATTCCAAAATTTTCACCAAAATCTGAGCCTTACACTTCACACCTTCCCCTTATTACTGCTACAATTCCGTGTATGAATTTAGCTGCGTTTTACTGGGGAGAAAATGTCTTTAAATATTTTTTTGGCCCGAGACCCAACCAGCGAGGAGGGAGCGACACTCGACATTATATTGGGTTTAAAAATGTCTACGTAAATCCAAATCTAAATCCAATCAACTTGCCCAACTTGAAACTTTTGGCAGGTTGAGAGGAGGAGCAATACAAAGGAATTTTTCTAATTCCTCTCGCTGCAAGAAGACAAATACGAAACACTCAAGATAAACATGGCAGCAGCAGCGTCGGGTGTTTGAACAAATTTAGCACTTGTCCTCTTACACTATGTCATTTCAAAGTGGGAGAGAAAGTTGAGAGAGAACTACGTGTGGAGAAAGTGGCTACGTACGTAAGAAGATGGAAGTCCAGTGTTTCGTGGATGGCGGGTTTGCTACATTTCTTGCACGAAAAAGCAAGCCACGCAAGAAATGCGAGGTGCAAGAAACTGGGAGAAAGTGCAAGAAATGTGTGCCATCTAGCCACGCGCCGTATGAACTATTTACAGCGGCGGGGCGCAGTTTTTAGCGCCATGCTTTTCTCCCGGGTCAAAATATTTCCCTGCAAGAAACCACTTTCTCCCCGTTATTTCTTGCACCTGCTTACTTTCACCCGAAACACTGGAGGTTGACCCAAATTTCGGTGCAACCCGGACTCGCTGGATGCAGTACAAGTAGTAGAAGGTTGAATAATAAATTGAGCGTTTTAGTTTTAATACCACAGATTTTTCCAGATCTCAACCTGACCAGGACCGCCCTCCCCTTGTGACATTTTAACGAGGGGGATTTTATTAGGCAGAAATTTAATATGCATCAAGTAATGGGACGGAAATTGGGGAAGAATTTGTACGGCTGCGACGCAAGTAAACAAGAAAGAAAGAGAGTCAAGTCTGGTTTAATTTTCCATTTTGTTGCAGATGGATGCCGTTCGAAATATCAAGTACGTACGTTGGCGGATCTTTGTTTTCTTCATTGAATTAAATATACAGAAGCTGAATTTGTTCATTTCCAAGTATTATTTACGTGCCTATTCATACATATTTGTGCAAAATATTTTCGCCAAATTCAATTCGCACAAAATTCACAGAAATTTAAAATACCTTCCCTTTTGTTACAAATGGATTCCGTTTGAAATATCAAATATGTATCGGTGGATCGGTGTTTTTTAGATGAAAATTAAATATACAGAGGGCAAATTTGTCCACTTCTATTATTTGCTTGCCTACACATATTTGTGCAGAATGTTTTCGCCAAATTCAATTCTCACGTAGAAATTCAAAATCCCACACGGGAAACCGAACAGCTTTCTACAACAATTCGAATAAGCTTTTTGATTAATTTTGCTTTCTCTTCGTGCCATAACACCTCTTTTAATCGCTGAACAAACATGGATCCCAGAACAAAGACCAAATCAACAAGGATCACGCCTATGCGATTACATATGTATGTTTACACCAGTCGCCGCGGAACAGGGGGACAATGTCCCCACGGTGGTTCGATGTCCCTATCACCTCCCCATCTTATATAAACCCGTCCCTCCCCTATCCCACAAAGTTAATGTCCCCCGATGTCCCCACACCTTCCGCGGCCACTGTTTTTACACCACTCATTTTAACGGAGCAACATCATCCCCTGTAATGGTTTGATCTCGTGGTTATTGGATTTGTGAGTGAGACGTGCCAGGCAACAGCCCCGATGAGAAAAGAGAATACTTGCACAGGTGCAATTTCCACGAACCAAGTGTAATAATAATTAGCGAACTTTGCGGTGGATCCGACGAGGGTTCAGATTGGTGTGAAATGGACAATGTTTTAGGGTTGAGGAAATTCAATAGGGCAATTCTTCCCCCTTTTTGATGAGCAAACAATGCCATCACATCATGATTATTTGACCGAAAGCAATTCACCACTAAATTATCGGAAATAATTAGTTTCCCCCTTTAATTCCCAAGACTGTTGTTTTTGCTTGATTGGTTTACTCCACTTTGTTTAATGCACGTCTTTTTGGGGAGAGTTTGAATCATTAAAAGTTTTCCGATTAAAGATATCCATCCCACATTTTTAAGTGGGTTCAGCCCACCGTAGAGGAATTAGTTGATGGATGGATATCTACGTGCAATTAGGAGAGATTCTTGGAAAGCAGTGGCCGCGGAGGACGGAGGGACGTCCCCACGGTTGTCCCATCATCTGCCCATGTTATCCGCATAGACCACTCTCTACCCTATCCTACAATGTTAACCTCTTTCGTATTATTGATTTCTCTTTCAAAATTTCTATACGGTAAGATATTGATTTCATAATAATCAATTAAATTTTCAATCAGTTTCCAATTTTCGAATTTTTTTTACGAAAAACACGAAAAATCCACTTTTTAACATTGGTCGGTATAGAAAAAATTCCAAAATTTGGGGAGAAAAATACCGAAAAAAATCCACTTTTCTTTCCACAAAATACTGAAGAAATATTCCACTTCGCCGTGAACGGAAAATAAAATACACAGATTTGTGCACTTTGTCGTTAACAGATTAATGTCCCCGCAAGGCTTCTGCAGCCACTGTTGGAAAGTTTAACCTTGACAAATTCATACAGCTTTCTAAGCCTTGCACAGGCATAACTTTAGTGACGTATGGAACCAAAAGTAAGTATATCATATGTCGCATCAATCCGTACGAATAACGTCATGTCAAAGGACCGTTAACCCAGCCAAGCATCCAGTCTCTATTACAACCTCTAAAAAATTTCGAGGACACGTATCACAGAAGAGAAAGCTATAAGATATGGATACGTCTGCGATATCGATTATGCGAAGAATTGTCAATGTAGCAGATATCTATGTGGGGTAGGAAGTGAGTTGAAATGAACCCAACCATTTCCTAACTTGACCACAAGGGTTGACTGATGACATTTATTTCCTACTTTTCTTCTGCCTTTGCTTTCTCCCAATATCATTTTTCCTCGAAAGGATATGTACAACAAGGAAAGCAAGGTTGACAAAAAGGACGAATTATCGATTTATGCTCGAAAAATGCAGTTGGACGTTGTATCCTTTTTTGTACAGGATAAAGATACATAATGTGTATGGATCCATTAATCAATTTATTTTTTATACCCGATAAAATAATTTTGATTTTTAAATAAGAAATAATATAGTTTTTTTAATTTTTTTACCAGACTTGGGTTTTACAATTTTTAAGGTTCGGAACTTTTTGAATAATCTCAATTTCAACATTATGTTAGACTACAATGGAGCAAGAATTTTCAAAAATCGGAACAAAATTGGATTTTTGGCGCGCTCTTGGAGACGTTGATTTTCTTATTTTTTAAGTAAAATCATTATGATTTGGTTGGACAGTTGTATTATTTTTGTTGGGTAAAAAATAATCCCGGTTGGACATTTCATTATTGGAAAAATTATTATTTTTTGGTTGAGGACATTTTCCTATTTTCTTTGGGAGGTATAAAATAAACCCATTAATCAAATAAAATTATGCTCTTAAATTCCCAATAAAAACGTATTTACAAAATTAATGATCTCAAAACTTTAAATCAAATTATGTACCTACAATCACTTAAACTTTCCTTGTTCGTATAAGTGCCCAATTAATTATTAAGGCTCCCTGAACAATAATAAATTACTTGGTGGAGGAAGAGGAATGAATAATCTATTTGCAAATGTATGCATGCATACAACTTCGCGAAATTAAAACCCTTTTTGAGCTAAACCAAACCAGCTTTTGGGTGACATTCATTCATTCGCCATCTTGTATGGAAGGAAGATGGACCCAGAGACAAAACTTTGTTAAACTAAAGTCATACATAATCCAGTCAATTTCTTGACAGATAATAATTACTTGAGAGACTCTTGCACTCATTTCATTCATCTACTCATCCATCCAGCAACCTCGCTCTCGCTCCACATCCGTCAGTGGCCGCGGAAGGGTGGTGGTGGGCAGAGGGACAATGTCCCCACGGTTGTTGGATGTCTGCATAATCTCCCCATCTTATACATACAAACCTTTCCCTCCCCTATCCTACAATGGGAATGTCCCCATATGTCCCCACGCCTCCTTCCGCGGCCCCTGACAGGAATAATTCATTCTAAATCCATCCGACATGCCACCCACGATCTGGTGATTGTACAATGGCACTGGACCTACTATGTATTTAGCATTGACTGGAGGAGCTTTCTCCTCCTTGAATTGCATCTCAATCGGGTAGCAGCATCATAATGAAAATAAAATGAACAATCTAACCCTTCGGAGGAGCAGGGGCCGCGGAAGGTGTGGGGACATTAACATTGTAGGATGTGGGGGAGGGAGGGGTTTATATAAGATAGGGAGATGATGGGAACGTCGAATAATCGTGGGGACAAAGGGACAATGTCCGCACCCTTCCGCGGCCACTGTTGGGAGGAGGATGAAGAATGAGTGCTGCTACTACAACTAAATAGATTGTTCATTTATTTATTCACTCCTATTTTCCTGCTCCTCTCGAATTTGATTAGATGAGAGAGAAAGCAGCGTTGCATTCAGATTCATTCACCCTCCGCTCATTCTCCCACCCGACAAAAGCTTCATCTCAACTTATTGCTCAGTTTCTCATCTCCTTTATTCAATCCATTAGATAGTAGGAGAGGAGAGGAGAGGCTCGTCATCACTGCATTGGCGGCAGAGATGGGCAAAATACAAGATTTATAAGGGTTTGGATTTCCGGAGGTGTTACACCCACAATTTGCGTGAATTTGCGTGGAGAAAGCAACGAAAATACAGCGGTTTTGTGGAGAAAGTAATTTTATTTTAGTACGATTTTTAAAAAAATAATGAGGGTATTCACGCACCCTTGGTAACTACGTAAACAGCGTAAAATCCGTAAACTTACAAACGTTTACAAACAGCTTCCCGTGAATTCACTTTCGCAATTATTTTCGTAAAAATTTATCTGATAATTGAAACAAAATGCCGATCATTTCCAGAAAACGGAAATTAATGGAAGAAATTTGTGGAGCTGCATTTATTGATATAATAAATACCACGAACAGTGAAGGCTGTTCCTATAAAAATTTCGAAATTCAACCCTCCTAAATTCTAATCCTAAATCACACTAAATCTTAGCTGAATATATAACTTCTTAGAAATCGGTATCGGTGCCCCTCCCTTATTGCCCATCTGGTTATTTTTTGTTCATCTTTGACTTCATATTCGTTCATGAGAAGCTATCACCGTCAGCTTTTTGAGACAAGTTAGCTTTTTGAGACAAGTTATGAAAATCGGTATGGGTCACCCCAACGGGTCCCGGATGTGATTTTTTACCAATTCCACTTCATATTCTTCCATTAGGAGCCTTTAGCAGCCTCTATACCAAATTTCAGCTCGATTGGATGATTTTGAAAAATCGGTATGGGTCACCCCTCCGGGTACCTCCAGATGAAAAATTTTCCAATTTCACTTCATATTCTTTCATTAGGAGCCATTAGCAACCTCTATGCCAAATTTCTGTATCGAACAAATTTTTTTCTTCCGCAAATTGAGTTTACAAAATACTTTACAAAATTAAAAGACGCCTGTGAGCTGCGTAAGTTTACAAAAGTTTGTAAACTGATTTTCCTTGACAATTTTTGTAAAAGTTTGTAAACGTTTGTAAGTTTACGGATTTTACGCTGTTTACGTAGTTACGAAGGAGGGCGTGAATTGCCTCATTGTATTTTGACCGCAATGAAAAGTAAAAAAGATTGTTAAGGGACAAAGGTGTTTCTGTGGCCTTAATTTTGACCATGTTGCCAGCATGGAGGATTTGTGAAATCTGTTTTAAAAAATCGTACAAGTATCTCCTTCAATTTTATATATGTTTCACAAATCCTCCATTTTGGCATCGATGTGAAAATCCCATCCCAAGGGGGTGGGTTTTAACAAAATATGCAGTACTCAAGCCCAAAAATTCCAAATTATGGTAACTATGTAACATATTTGAATTTCATTTTATTATCCCGATGATAAAATTAGCCCGAGCCAGAACTTTTGGAACCGTCGTGTCCGTCCTTCTGTCTGTATGTCTATCTGTATATCGGGTTTATGATAACTCCCGTTAACCTTATCCTATCGACTTGAAATTTGGTACACATGTAGTATGGGGCAAACAATGAGTTCAGTTCGAAGATGAGCAAATCGGTTAACTGGTTGACCGGTGTGGGTCGTCTGGATGGGTCGGGTATTATTGACCAAAATTTCAAAATTATCATAGAAAGCTGAAATTTGGTACAGAGATTACTAATCGCTCCTAAAAGAAGAATATTGATTAGGATTGGGAAACTTTTTGTCTGGAGGGACCCGAGGGAGTGACCCATACCGATTTAATAAAATCGCCATATCGAGTTGAAATTTGGTAGAGAGGTTGCTCTTTCCCATGAAAGAGTATGCAATTAAAAGTAAGCAGGGTCTAACCAGAGTGGCCCATAGGGTGACCCCTTTCTAAAAGTTGTTATTCTGAAAGTTGATAGACCGATATTCGAGACATTGGTCATATGCACATATATGTGTACAATACCTGTGTCCATAGTCCGTAATTTGTTCGTGATTTGGTGATGCTTTCACAGGTTCATGATTTTAGCATGTTAATCACCATAACAATTATAAAATCAGAATAAAAATATTTTTTGAAATTATTATGGAGTGTGGATGCGAGAAACCATCAAATCATGACGAAATCATGAACAAATCACGGACTATTGATACAGCTTGTAATGACCGAATTACTATTTGAATCACCCAGTAGGGTCACCCCCACTGGTTTTCTAAAACGGTCGTAGAAGACTGAAATTTGGCATGATGCTGAACGGATATACCAGGATAATAAATATCAAGTAAATTTCAAGAATTTTTTGCCGTGGGGACCTAAAAGGGTGACCCATACTGGTTTTAAAAATTGTTATTTTCAACTAAAAAATTTTGACCTTCATACCATAGCCATTTTTAAAATTACGTCTGCGTAAGACATCCAACTTTGGATGTTCAAGGTTTTAAAGAAGCGAGCCCCACGGGTCCTGGTAGTAAAGGGGGCAGATTTGTAATTACTTCAAAAATTTAGAAGCGGACTCTGTCCCCGACTAGAACTAAATAAGGTCTGCACTATAGGTTTTCTTTATAATTAATATTACTGATAAATACCATATGACAGACATGAGATTTTGAAATTATGAGAAATATGACTATTAATAGCTCGGCTCGGGCTATGTCAGGTTCGCACTTGTTGAATTAAAATTAAAATTAAATGGTTACAAATCGGCTCGTGGCAACAAAAAAATGGGTGCTGCAGGGCCCAGGAAAATTGCTTATCCCTTAATAATCTTTCTAAAAAAACTAGTATTTCCGCAACCCGAAACAATCTTACGAAAATACATGTTTTTTAAAGAAATTAACTTTTTAATAGATTGTCAAAATATCGTATTTTAAAATATCATGAAAAAAATGCATTTTAACATCGATTAAAAAGTTAATTTCTTAAAAAACGTGTATTTTCGCAAGACTTCTACTTTCTCCACGTAGATTTTAGTCTTTTTGTGAGTGTAACACCCCCAGAAATCCAAAACGGGGCTCTTTTTTAACCCAGTATTTTGCCCACCCCTGCTCCTCCCTCAGTTAATAGAAGAACTGCTTGTATAAGTTCTTCACTACGTACTGGGGCCGTGCGGAGATTATATATTTACTTGCTCCATTGAAGAAGAATAAATGAGTGTCATTCTTGATTGCGATGAAAGGCAGGGAAGAGAAATAAATCAGAGAAATGAGATTGTGACGAGTTATTATGATTGTCGGAGGAAGAGAGAATGCGAGGCGAGGATGAAAATTATTTTCACAAGGTGACAGATACACATAAATTTATGTACATACATATTTTGAAAAATGACAAAATTAATGACGAGTTGTGAAATCAGAAATGAAATTATTTTGGAAACAGTTCATTTTCATTTCATGCTGAGATGATAATAGGTTTTCACTTTCATTTCAACGACCTAATCGAGTAGAGATAAATAATGTACATAAATTTTCATGACTTAAAAACATCTCTAAAAATTTTGAAAAATGACGAAATCAATTTTCCACTTGTAATCAATTTCGAAAATGAAATTATTTTGAAAACTCTTCATTTTCATTTCACGGTGAGATGATAATAGGTTTTCACTTTCATTTTCATTTCATCCCCACCTAATCGAGTAGAGTGTGTAGTTAGGCTGCCTTTTCAGCAATAAACAATCATCGGACAAGAAGGTTCTCTTCTCGACAAAGTTTCTATGTTAACTTGAAAACTATTGTATCACGTTTTCCTACTGGCTCATGTTGATTTCGTTGTTGCTGCCCTATCATGTCTCTCGTGGTTTGATTGTCCCTGCTGTCCTGTGTGAACACGCACAAAAGTTGTTCCCCTGCTGCAGTGGCCGCGGAAGGTGTGGGGACATCGGGGGACATTAATATTGTAGGATAGGGGAGGGAGGAAGGGTTTATATAAGATGGGGACATTGAATAACCGTGGGGACATTGTCCCTCTGTCCTTCCGCGGCCACTGCTCAGTCTTCTCAAACTCTGTGTCTCCTTTTCTCTACTTTTTTTTATCCCAACGTCGTTTCGTGGGGTTTGGAAAGTTTGCAAAATGCGAAAAACGATCCATCCACCTATTCATGGACTCAGTGAAAGGTTGACTTTTCAAGTTTTCTACTCTGCCCCGTTTCGTGGTCATCTCAATTTTTACTTTCATTCACCCAACGCATAGAACTGAACAGTGAGCAAGAAAAGAATTGAAATTGAGCGTGGATGGAAAAATTCTTGCCAGCGATTTCATGTTTCTTCCTTTCATTGTGAATTCCGAACTGAATGAGTTGAACGAATCGCATTGTGTTTTGCAGGCACTTGAGTTATCTTCACTTGAGGACGAGGTGGGTGGTGGTGAACGAAATGGGATGTTTTGTACTTGAAAGTCTCATACATTCAGCGCGGAGCGGATTGGGACTTGGAGACTGCATAAAGGGAATTGGGAAATGTCCCTCGGAAGGAAAATGCAAGGTACAACGTGTGCATGGCATCTTCTTTTTAGAGGGAAAGAATGGACACTGCTGCCACTGCTACTTGTGTCATGCAGTATATTATGACCTTCATGTATGTATGTATGGACACGGGTAGTATTGTACGGGTGAAAGTAAACAGGTGCAAGAAATAAAGGGGAGAAAGTGGTTTCTTGCAGGGAAATGTTTTGAGCTGCTGGGAGAAGTGTAAGGTGCAAGAAACTGTACGTCCCGCCCTTATAAATAGTTCATACGGCGCGTGGCTGTACGGCGCATATTTCTTGCACTTTCTCCCAGTTTCTTGCACCTCACATTTCTTGCGTGGCTGGCTTTCCAGTGCAAAAAATGTAGCAACTTGGACTTCGATTTCACTCGAATTTTGATCGTTTTTACCCGTGCTTCGGGTGCAAGTTAATATTTCACAGGTGCAAGAAATAACGGCAAGAAGGTGGCTTTTGCAGGTATTTTGACCTGCAAGAAATGCACGGCACAAGAAACTACGTCCCACCGCACATGCTTCATAAGCCGCGTAGCTATTTATAACGCACACGTTTCTTGCACTTTCTCCCAGTTTCTTGCACCTCTCATTTCCTGTTTGATACTGCAAGAACCCCGCAAAGAAACGAAACCCTGTTGTACAGATCTGAGAGGCGGAAGGTGTGGGTGTGTACCTACTTATTTCTACCTTCTAAAATTTGTGTTTTTCTTCTCCTTCCTGGTGGGGAAGAAGGAGGAAAAATGCAGTAAACTTTAATCAGCAAAGGTGCTGGTGGTTGTGAATTCTTGTTGGTGCAACATATCCACACATGTGTCCAAGCCTTATGTTCTGGTCTCCCCCTTTAAAATTACTCGTAGAAGAGTCAACCATTTCAGCCCACGATTACAGCACTTTACTCTTTACTTTATATAAACAAACACCACCATTACGTTGCATTACTGCTTCTGCTGCAGCCTTGTAGTCCACGCCGTGTAACTTAACTTGACTCCAAGTAACGTTTCGCTGCAGTGGAAATAAAGTGTGTACAAGTGAGCTCGTATTTTGAAGGTAACGGGTCTCGTGAAAATTTTACTTCCACTTAAACTCACTCACTCACTGACTTACTCGCCGTATGGACGACTTTCACTTTTGGGGAACATGGCTAAAGTTATTTTATGGTTGGTATTATTTAGCAGAGAAAGGTAAAGAAAGGTAAGGTAGCTTTTGTCTTGGCTTCAGTGGCCGCGGAAGAGGTGGGGACAGGTGGGGACATTGACATTGTATGTAGGATGGGGGAGGGAGGAGTTTAGATAAGACGGGGAGATAATGAAGACCGTGGGGACATTGTCCCTCTGTCGACACTCTTCCGCGGCCACTGTCATCCCCATGGACTATGTACATACAGTGCCCGAGGAACCCGTGGGACATCTGGGGACATTAACATTGTGGGATGGGGGAGGGAGGAGTTTATAAAAGATAGGCGGATGATGCTGACATCGAATAACGGTGGGGACATTGGCCCTCTGTCCCCTATACCCTTCCGCGGCCACTGTTTGTACGAGGATATAACCGTACATATTTCAGTAGCATGTTTAACGTATAGATTATGGGTAATTAGATGATCAAAGTTAGGTTTATGAAAGCGAGGATTCACGCTATTAACACACAACCGTGGGGACATTCCCTCTGTTCCATGCTTCCGCGGTCACTGTTTGTCCTGCACTGAGGACATAGCCTACATGGTTAAGGAGCATGTTTAAAATATGTGGAGTTTAGATTATGGGTAATTAGGTGATTAAGGTTATATGAAAGGCGACGATTCACTTCATGAACACGGCGACTTTATCAGATTTATTCCCACCCCTTGGTTCGATTGGTACGTAAGAGGTGATAAGACTGACTTGGTGAAGAAATCAGCAGACTGTATCATCATGCGTGTGCATGAAGTCACTTTTCGCATGTACTTTCACTCAACGTCAAGACAAGGACGGAGTCAACTGCCACTTTCTCTCAAGTTCTCCACCTTGGCGCATTAAGTGGTTTTCCATCTCGCTCTTTATGCCGTGGTGAACCCAGGCCACCGCCACCGCGTATTGTCAGGCGCTATATCTCCAAAGCTGGAAGTCCCCCACCTCGAGATATCTCCACACAGTGGCCGCGGAAGCCGTGGGGACATTAACATTGTAGGATGGGGGAGGGAGGGGTTTATGTAAGATGGGCAGATGATGGGGACATGGAATTTTTCGTGGGGACTTGTCCCTCTGTCCACCACCACCCTTCCGCGGCCACTGTCTCCAACAAACTGCACTTATTCTTTCTTCTTTTTATACAATCGCATTTTTTTACACGATCGAACTTTCTTTTCTAAAATCTTTTTGTTCTTTCTCAATCTCTATAGCGGGTGATGGGATTCAATCTGGAGATTTGAGGGAGACGATAAACTGGTGAAATTCAAGTTATAACGTGAAAAAATTGGGGTAAATTGTAAACCAGAATTAGTAGAGAAAAAAGTGCATAAATTGATTACATACAGCATTAAGCTGCGTTTATACTTTCGCTATAATTTTTCTATCCTGCAATGCTATAAAAATACGTTGCGAGATAGGAAAATTATCCTGAAATCATGACGGATAAACGCAGTTTTACAAGGAAAGAAATCCCGTTAAATAATGCACCCCAACCAAAAAAGTTTCTAAATATATTCTTTCTTCCCACCAATTATCCGCCAGCTCAATCTGACTACGAATGACTTATTTGTACTCGTTCGCGGAGAGAAGGGGACAAAACTTGGGAGAAACCCTCACACTCTTTAAAACTATTAAAACAAGTCGTCCTCGGATAATAATCTAATTATGTGTGTGCAAGTACTGAAAAGTTTGGATGCAAGTAGCGGAAAAATTTTCGAAAGGGGACCAAGTTGCCTCGACACTTTAATATTTTACACGAACAACAACTGCCACACGGCACGGAACGTTCTTTCATCTCATATTTGGGAGACATCATTAAGGTACAAATTAGAAACGGCGTGGATGGAAGGACGAAAAGAATTCATTAAATTAAGACATACTCATTTCCTAAATTAAAAACGGTACGATGGAATAAGGAGCGAAGTAGTAAATAAATAGGAGGAAAGGCTGCCTGACAAGGGAGGTCTTCCAGCGGATGCTCTCCTATTTTTTGTCAAATTAGTGTTAATCGATTGCAAATTTGATTAGTATGAAATTTGTGAAAGGTACGATCTCCCAATGGGCACGTTTGACAGAGATATTTGCATCCGAAGAGGAGACAGTGCGTCTTAAAGTTGACAAATTTTACACTTTCCAAATTTACTGCGCGTTTTCTCCTCTTCGGATGCAAATATCTCTGCCAAACGTGCCCATTGAGAGATCGTGTCTTTTGCAAATTTCACCCTACTTAAATTTGTCCCGATTGACACTAATTTGCCCAAAATCTGAGAGCATCCGCTGATGGACCTCCATTCCTCCAAGTAATGAAATGATGCTCAACAAATATTTCTTTCCTGCAAAAATATCACATTTTCATAAATGTTATTATTTTGTCAAGTTCAATCGAGCAGGAGATGAAAGAAAGTCAGTGAGTGAACTGATTGACTGCTTTCTCTCTGTTTGTACACGTCGCATTTGGAATGAATGCATTCACGATATGAAATTCTGCCAGCTTGAGAATGTGAAAGAATGTAGGCCTTTTACATAAATTGATTTTGCCCATCAAACCAACCCATTCGCTAGCACGCCTCGTCTCGTCCTCGTCTTTAAGATCGATTGAATTGATTTGCAATTTGAATAGCACTACGTACGAGGTACGAACGAGTATATATTGAGATGGAGAAAGGAATGAGTGAGACACCGACCGACCGTCTGCTGGGTGTTGTGTTGTGACAAGCACGGTTCGTCGGTGAAAGTTGACTTGATTCCATGCATGGTTCATTTTTATAGAATTTTTTCTTTTTTCAATAGACAAAACAATGAATATAAATAAATATTCTTCGTATTTCAAAGTTCACTCTCTCACTCTCTGTAAAAATAGACGAGCTCATTGCCGCTGTAAAATGTTATTGATACGCCAACGCATACCGGGCAGCAGAGGTAGGCAAAATACTTTGTAAAAATACATTATTTTGAGCTCCGTTCTTCCCAGGGTTTGGATTTTCGGGGTTGTTACACCCACAAAAAAGATGAGAATCTACGTGGAGAAAGCAACAGTCATACGAAAATGCAGGTTTTGTGAAGACTGAATTTTTTAATCAATGTTAAAATATTTTATTTTTTAAAAAAGCGACAACAATGTATTTTGACTTCGATCAAAAATCAATTTCTTCAAAAAACCTGTAGTTTCGTACGACCATTTGCCGTAGATTGTCGTATTTTTGTGGGTGTGACACCCCTGGAAATCTACACCCTGAGAAGAACGGGGATCAAAATACTATATTTTTTTACCAAGTATTTTGCCCTCCTCTGCCGGACAGACGTGATTTTTAGACAAAATTTTCTCCTCAAACGTCAAACCGGAGTGAAAGCTAACTTTATACACTTATGTACTTGATGGGATCACCCGTGAAAATAATTTTCTTACGCAATGCAACAAAAAAGAACAATGCATCCAGAGTGTGGTTACGATACGAAAGGCCAACTTTGAATGACGGGTGAGTAAATGAAAACAACATAAATATTCCGATTTTTGTTATCTTCTTGCCCCTCATCTCTCATAAATACGACACGACCAGACCAGACGCGACTTGTTGTTGAATATACAATTATTATTTCTTACATGGGACGACGTTATCTGACCGAAAAGAAAAACAAGAAAGCCGCTTTTTCTTCGTTCATATTTATCTATCTATCGAGAACATTTTATTTATTTTTGACCACCCGCCCACGATATTGCTCCTAAGGTACGGATGATGGTATTTCATTTCATATTATTGCACTTTCTCATCATTTTTATCTAACTCAACCCCTTCCATTTCCTTTTTTCCTGTAAGAGACCTTTTTTAGGGGGAAAAGGTCAAGCGATTAAATGCAAAAAGTAGAAAACCTCGTGCGTAAAGTTTCCCCCTTCCGTTCGTTTCTTCTTTTTTGGGAGTCATTTCATAGGAAAATCGTATACACACGCCGTAAAAGGCATCTGCTTCTGTATGAAGAAAGTCTGGACAACACAGATTCCAATCATGAAGCCATACACAGTGGCCGCGGAAGGAGTGGGGACATATATACGTGCAGGTATGGTATAAGGTGCTGAGATATTTACCAGGTTACGCAATATGAATGTGGTAAGTCAACCTTAAAGAAATCCTGGTTGTTTGGTTGGTTGCGCGGCTTGGGTACATATAAAGTATGATTTAGATCAGTGGCCGCGGAAGGTGTGGGGACAAGGGGGGACATTGCCATTGTAGGATAAGGGAAGGAGGGGTTTATATAAGATGGGGAGATGATGCGGACATCAAATAACCCCACGGACATTGCCCCACTGCCCCCACCCATCCGCGGCCCCTGTCAATCCATGCACCACCCAATCTACTCATAAATAAATACGTACTGACCAAAAACTTACATACAGAATCCTCAACTTATTTTAGCCTCTCATTCATCCACCACGCTGCAATCTCAATGAGAAGGAACGCATGTGGACCATTTTATGGCAAGATTTGTTTTATTTCCGGAATAAAATTCGCATTCAGTCATTGAATTTATAGAGAGAGAGCCCTGTTCACAACCACAAAAAGGGTTTTATGGCTTCCTATTGGTGATGGGGGTGTGTGTGCAAGCTATCAAAACCAGGATGAAATATCTGAATTCCCTCACCAGGAACTTAGCGCGACATTACATCCAATCTGTGACGCTTTGAACCTCAAAATTTGAAATTTTAACCTTATTTTACTCCTTCCTCATGTGTTACCACTTCATCCATAATTCTACCAGGCGAGCAAACAATCAGTGGCCGCGGAAGGAAGGTGTGGGGACATTGGGGGACATGAACATTGTGGGATAGGGGGAGGGACGGGTTTATATAAGATGGGCAGATGATGCGGACATCGAACAACCGTGGGGACATTGTCTACACTCTTCCGCGGCCACTGGTCACAATAACAATTCTATCTTCTCGTCTGGCATGCATGAATATCGCATCTTCTCCAACAAACTTTTCTTATGTTACATACATATTTGTACGTTACGTCGAAAACGTTGCATTTTGGATGGACGACAACAAACTATTATTTTCAAAGTCTGCAGTTTAGTACCAGTTTTGGTTAAGCTTTACTGCTTTGCTTGCCTCATACGCAGTGGCCGCGGAAGAGCTTGAGGGGACAGAGGGGCAATATGTCCCCACGATTGTACATTCCATGTCCCCATCATCTCCCAATCTTATACAAACCCCTCCCTCCCCTACTATCCTAAGATGTTAATGTCCCCACATGTCCCCACGGCTTCCGCGGCCACTGCTCACATGCCATTCACAATTTTACTCTACGAATACATACATGGCCTGGTTTTAGTTGAAGTTTTTGGCGAGTTGGTTGCTTGCTGGTTGGGTAATTTTACTTTACTTTACTGTATGTACACATACGTATCCGGAGCCTGGTTTGCCTAAATCTGCACAGATTCAAACTTTACGACTTCCATTTCTCTGCCTTGGAAAGAAAAAATGTATAAAGTAAAAAGTCAAAGTTTGAGACTTTTCAGGAGAGAAAAAAAGGAGAAGGGGGAACAAATATATTTTTATGAGGTCGTTAACTATCAGCATAAGTGTGTTGATACATACAATAAGTTGAGCTTTGCGCGTTTGTGGCAGGCCTCCTGCTTATTTGGTGGGTACTTGAAAATTGTATTTATTATGCGAGAAGGAGCAGTGGCCGCGGAAGGGTGGGGACAGAGGGCAATGTCCCCACGGTAGTTCGACGTCCGCATCATCTCCCCATCTTATATAAACCCTTGCCTAATGTTAATGTTCCCAGGTGTCCCCACAGCTTCCGCGGCCACTGGAGGAGAAGACACATCTTATTCAACTTGACACTTTACTTGAGACATAATTGGTTCTCTATTCACAGGTCACAGTGTGTAAGTAAATAAATCGTCTTGAGAAACTTTTTTATGACTTTTTTTTCAAATTGCAAAATCAGCTTTTTTTGCAATCTGCTCATCATATTGCAATTTAGTCGAGTTTATATGTAAGGCATCCACTGAAATGTCAAACCAGTAATCAGAACAGTGACCGCGGAAGCTGTGGGGACATTAACATTGTAGGATTGGGGAGGGAGGGGTTTATATAAGATGGGGAGATGATGGGGACATCGAATACCCGTGGGGACATTGTCCCTCTGTCGTCACAGCTTCCGCGGCCACTGAATCAGACTGGTGGTCAGTGATCCAATAAGTTTCATTTGATTATTACGTATTGTTCCCATACATAAGGGGAAATGGATAGTTTAATCCAATCCAGCAAACACGGATGGGTGAGTAAAAGCATGGATATTGTATCAGTTTATTTTCCAGTTGGCAATTTTCACGCTTTATCAACGTGAACCATGCAGGATGATCAGTGGCCGCGGAAGGGTGTGGACAAAGTCTTATTTGATTTGTCCCCATCGTCTCCCCGGTCATATAAACCTGTCCCTCTCTCAATATATAATTTGAATGTCCCTGGATGTCCCCACGGCTTCCGCGGCCACTTCGGATGATGATGATACAACGCAGCAGCAGCAGTGTAGGCCTCCCGAGAAAGAATTGTTCTCCAGACTGGAAATGAAATGGACTGGAACAGGAGTCATTTTGCTTTCACCTTAATTCAAACTGGGCTAGTGGCCATGCTTTCTCCTTTGTGGTTCGTTACCAGCAGTGACCGCGGAAGCTTGAGGGGACCATGTCCCCACGGTTGTTCGATGTCCACAACATCTCCCCATCTTATATAAACCCATCCCCCCCCCTATCCTACAATGTTAACGTCCCCACATGTCCCCACGTCTTCCGCGGCCACTGGTTATTCGATCGCTATATACGCGTCGTTCACAAAATGACCATGCATGACGAGAGTACGACGAATTTGCCATAAAATAAAATATAGCAAAACAGACCACCATACCACTTTTACAGCTTTGTTGCTGACCAGCTGCATTTTTATGTATGTATCAATCCCCAACAGTGCAGATTTTTTTTCGCAAACAGAGAATAACTATGTTCAAATCAGTGCTGTAACAGATATCAGCGTGTCACAACAACAAACCATTTTCTGATTCTGAACTTGGCTTTAAGTCCTCGCAAAACATGTTATTATGACGCGATCAATTCGCAACTGGGGCATATACAAAATCTGTCATGTGGAACAAACCGTATAGTCACCCAACATCTAAAAGGATCAATCAATACATAGTTAAACGCTGAAGGAGTCGTTCATAAATTATGTAACGCGAAAGATGGGGGTGGGATCTAACGATAAGCCTCCAATGATATCGTCACGATATTATCATGCCTACGTGACACGTGTTACAGGGGGGTCTAGAAAATCGCGATTTTTGCCTTACATAATTTATGAACGGTCCCCAAGTGCATAAGGTTTTGAAACGCTAATCAAGCAAAACTGGGTTGTGAAAGTTAGTTATCATCGATATCCAATTTTGTATTACAGACAGACACAAATTGATTATTCAAGTAATCACGTGCATGCATAACTCAAAGCTGCACTCTTAGAAATAGGGTTACTATTATAACCAAAAAGTAAACGTATGTGACTCTACCGCCGTGGTTATAAATTTGTCATCGAATGGTTACAATTGTGACCGGCTAATTATAAAGTTTCACCGACTTGGTATTAAATTGTCACCAGAGCTAATAAATTTATAACCAGTTGGTGACAAATTCATAACCACGGCGGTAGAGTTACATACGTTTACCTTTTGGTTATAATCGTAAACCCCATTTCTAAGAGTGTAAAACAACACAAATTCTCACAAATGTCACATTCAGATTTCCCCAGATTATTATAATAATTACCAAGAAATGAACAGACAGATACATAAATTCCCTCGTACCAAAAGGATGCTGAATGGTCAAATCTCAACAACAAGGAAGCCCTAGTGAAAGATATTTAGAAGAGGGCGGATGAAATCTCTCCGACTCTCGGAAACTTCAGAGAGAGAAAAGGGAAAGGTTTTGTCCACCTCAGCACAATTTACAATCTTCTCGACACAGCCAAACCCCAGAGAGACCAAAAAGCCACCCCGAAGGGATTCTTCTTATTCCTATTCTCCGAAATCTATTTACACGCAATTTAGATATCTCGAATGAGTCCATGATATTCAATTCACTAACTTATCTCTGAATTTATTGATGATTTTACAACGACTACTTAGATTTATCAATGGGTAGCTCAAAATGTTAATTTTGTTTAGAAACAAGAATGAGGATGATTTGCATACTGAATCGTCAGCAGCATTGTGTAATTGTACACAGTCGCCGCGGAAGGGTGGGGACATTGTCACTTTGTCCCCACCGTTATTCGATGTCCCATCGTTTCCCCATCTTATATAAACCCCTCCCCCTTCTTATCCTACAATGCTAATGTCCCCACCTGTCTTCGCGGCCACTGATTCTACATAAATGCATAAATGAAGGAATAAAGCCCTCCATCCCCTATTTTACAATGCTAATGTCCCCACATGTCTCCGCGGCCACTGATTGTACATAAATGAAGGAATAAAGCCCTCCATCCACTATTTTACAATGCTAATGTCCCCACATGTCTCCGCGGCCACTGATTGTACATAAATGAAGGAATAAAGCCACTATTTTACAATGCTAATGTCCCCACATGTCTCCGCGGCCACTGATTGTACATAAATGAAGGAATAAAGCCCTCCATCCCCTATTTTACAATGTTAATGTCCCCAAATGTCCCCAAACATGTCTCTGCGACCACTGATTCTACATAAATGAAGGAGTGATTCCATCTCCTCATGAAACTACCATTAACACGATACACACACACTGAAAGAAGCCCGACAGCGACACGGGCGGGGCAGACACCTGCCTCACCGCAGCCCGAAGAAGAAGAAGAAGGACGGACGGACAGGAGGTTTCGGAAGACAAGGAGATTCTTCTCCTCTGAGTGAAAGCGTTGGAGGCAAAGAGGTTTAAAATTATCACAACTTTCCAAGTAAATAATCCCCGTGAAATCAGTTTCAGGGAGAAAGCAGCATGTGCACGTGGGTACATATACTCCCGGATTTTAGGCGTTGTGGTTCGGATCACTTTGCATGTTCTCTGTTTATTTCGTGTTAAACTTTAAAATCAGTCACTCCACTCGTTTCAGTTCATGCGAAAGTGGGGATGCAATGGCGGCGGAAGTTGGGGGGGACATATTTGGGCATTAGCATTTTGGGATTGGAGCAGAAGGGATTTATTAACAGGAAAGATATGATTTTCAGGAATTTCTGGGCGACAATGCCCCCTCGTTCCGCCGCCAATGTGGAACTGTATCCAAATTTCATACAAAAAATCATTGACCGTACCAATTAGTAAAGTCCAAATTGTTATTTTATTACAACATTACAAAGGTATAGAGGATTCCAGGGTGCTTGAATTGAATGAACACTACACATTAATCCGGCTTAAAAAGGTCCAGAGTGGTGTTGTGGATGCAATAAAGGATTAATAAATTCGGGCACGACGACGTGCTAACTAAATACATATTTATTCCTGGCCGGAGGAAAGATTACGTACAGCCAATTAGATACTCAATCAGAATTCTATCCAGTTTACGAGCAACTTAACAAAGCAAGCTAATTGGAATAAAATCACTCAAGTCTGTTTATTATGTAAAGTAGTACTTCAATTTTTGGAAAACTATTCAGCTACATAAAACAATAACAAAATCTGCTAATTTTGATCCTTGATAAGTTTCAAATTATGAATCCCCAGAAAAATTGAGATTGAAAAGAAGAATGGAACTGACATTGTTGAAATTTTCCACACTCTTATAAATCCGGTATTAAAATAATACCAAAGCGATATTCTCATATGTGACTCTATACCAAAGTGGTATTAATAAGTAGATAATACTGCTTAGTAATAGCTCGGTATTAAAGTCTTAGGAAATTTTTACGAACCGGTATAATTTTATTACCAAGCGGTAGCAAATTTAAGACAGATAAATCAATACAGTGGTATTAATAAGTAATAGCTCGCTATTAAAGTCTTAGTAAATTTTTACGGACCGGTATAATGTATAATTTTATTACCAAGTGGTAGCAACTTTAATACCGGAAAATAAGTACCTACCCAGATTTCTACCACGGTAGCATATTAATGCCCGAATAAACTGTTGATGGTTCAATTCCCAATTTAGATTTCATTTTGGCCGCTACGACGAAAACGACGACAAAGTTGTTGCCATAAGCGTACATACATACTGATAAACGGTTGTTTGGATGGTTGCCTTACTGGGAAATATGTCGTATGGATGGAGTGGAGGAGAGATTGTCTTTTATGTCTGTCAAGCCTTTATCCAAACATTGAACATTGAAAATTCAAATGAATTCAAGAGATCAAAAGGCCACAAATCTCTTCATGATAATCCACCAAGCACTCTTCTTCTACGCCAAGAGCAACATTGCTTTCTCCCTTTCATCCCGGCAACCCAGGCCACCAATCTGGACGGATACGTAGGTACGCAGTGGCCGCGGAAGGGACGGAGGGACAATGTCCCCACGGTTGTTCGATGTCGGCATCATCTGCCCATCTTATATAAACCCCTGCCTCCCCTATCCTACAAGGGCAATGTCCCCACATGTCCCCACGGCCTCCGCGACCACTGAAAACGTAACAAGGAGGAATCTATGAAGAAAGGAAGGACGCAAACCAAACCAAAGCAACAACAAGATTCATAATAATGGTTTAAAATACTTGGAATAAAAATAAGAATAAAATGATGATGCTTTCCCCAGGCTTTCTCCTCCTTGACAGTGGCCGCGGAAGCCGTGGGGACATGTGGAGGCATTAAGATTGTAGGATAGGGGAGGGAGGGGTTTATATAAGATGGGTAGATGATGAGGACACCGAATAACAGTGGGGACATTGTCCCTCTGTCCACACGCTTCCGCGGCCACTGCTCCTCTCACATTCTTTTCCTTGCTGGAGGATATTTCTTCCCTTTTATTTCAATAAGAAGAAAGCGGAAAATCTACTTTCGAGATGATGACAAGAAAACGTTGGATAAGAAGATTTTCACTCCAATCTAAATGTTAAGGTACAGTCAACAAGAAACACAATAAGAAGAACAGGACGAGAGAGAAGAGACTCTTTTGCTTGGCTTGGCTTTGCTTAAGATTTCCGTAAGTCTTTTCATCCTAGTCCTTCCTTCGTTCCCAATGAATTCATAAAAAATAGACCAAGAGGGGACGAATCCTTAGTTCAAGTGGAGAGTAAATCGTGAAATGAGATTTTGTCATTTCGTTTCTTTCATTATAAAGAATTTTATACACAAAATAAGAAAATGAGAATTATTGGAGAGTCCAATTTGGCCCTTTATTAATATTGATTGTTGGTCAAAGGGTTTCCAAATTCCCGAGTAGAAATCAGTGTGAAGAATTCTGCAGAAATTTAGAAAAGCTGGATGTATATGTATTCTGCATAATTTTTAGTGCATAATGATGCAGAAAATTTATGCCGGGTTTATTCTGCAGAATTGTATGTGCATAATTCTGCATAGATTTTTGCACAGTTCTGAATAGTTTTCTACATAGTTATGCATAGTTTCTGAAAATCGCTCTGCATACGGTTTTTTGTGCAGAAAATCGAGCCACTTTTCTGTAAAAAGCGATCTGGATACAGTTCTTTTCCAGAAAAAAAACGTTTTACTTTAGTTTAGCCTGGATTATAGTTTAGTTTGGTTTTCTGCAGAAAATGAATCAATTTGCATAAAGTTCTTCTGATAAAAATAATTTGTAGATAAAATGATCAAAAATTTCAACCAGATGAGTCAGAGTTCCCTTAATTAGGAACAAAATAATAAATGCATTCGCATTGAGAACAAGGTAAGATCACGAACGACAAATAACTAAAAACTGGACTGATTTGAGACGGCTATTTTAAACAGAATAAGAATACAACCTCAAGTTGCGGTAAGTACAACAACTTTAAGGAAAATTACACATCATTGAATTGCAGCAGTAACATTATCAACCTTATAATTTTATGGTTCACCACCAACCAAGAGAGTGAGGTTGTCAGTAGCCGCGGAAGCCATGGGGACATGTGGGGACATTAACATTGTGAGGGTTTTATATAAGATGGGGAGATGATGGGGACATCGAATAACTATGATGGGGACATTGTCCTCTTTTGTCCCCACCCACCCTTCCGCGGCCACTGTCTCTGACACAGATGAATAGCTCTCAATCACTGTAATACGGTATGACAAACGCACTCTTGCAAAGGAACAAGTTGACTGAAATGAGGGTTGAAATTACTTTTATTCACTTTTACTACAGACTACCTCCTACTGCAATTTTCTCTTTTTGGTCTGTGGATTATGGATTTGGGTTATGCAATTCAACACAATTTTAAGATTTAACCACAATAAGTATGAAACAAACCGAGCGATAACCTTCGCCAAGAAATTGTGCCAATCACTTAAAAATTTCATATTTCCTTTTTTGTAAAGTGATGATAAAGGTTAACAAAAGTTAAATTAAGTGAGTCAATTTTAAGGTCAAGTATACATTTTGTCTGGTTGTGTATCCTTATATATTTGTTGGTTAATCGGTATTAGGGATTATGTATGCACAATAGTTGATTGGTGGCAATGACAATGAATTATGACTTCGCCATAGCATCACTGCTCTCCTCCTTCCTTGAGAAAGGCATGGGCATTTACGTAATAACTTGAGTCAACCAAAGCAAAGTTGAGACAAGAGTTGATTAAAAATGTTTATGCTAAAATAGACAACAATGTAATGTAATGTATAAACATGTTGAGATTTATATGGCAAATTAATCAATAATAAAAGTTGTACGTGCATAGGTCCCTTTGTACATACGTGAACTTGTCCTGTCAAGATATAGACAACTAATTTACCTTGTAGATTATTTACTCGTTTTAAAAAATTTTCTAGCTGAACTCGTTTTTTTTGTTGTGGGGAAGTAGATACATATAATAGCCGAGTAGTACAAGATAGATATGAGTAATTTGAAGGGTTAATTATTGTTTAATTAAACCACGTGGATAATACGAGTAAATTGAACTTGAAGGGCTAATATTATTCTAAGCCTGACTAAAACACGTGGATAATTAAAAACCTAGTTTTAGTTTTGCGCAGCATGATCTATTTTTTTCATTGTCATATTTTGTAAAAAAAATCTGATTTATTTTGAAAATAGACTTGTTATAAAACACCTATTAATTATGTACGTAACGAATTATAGGGCAACACACGTGCCAAAATTTGGCCGGGCTTGATTTATTATTTTTCACATAAGGAAGTGTTTTAATACTAGTTATTAATTGTTGAAAAAAAATCATTTCACAAATTATCTGCGAAATCTGCATTTATTAATTTCCTCTCACTTTTCGCAACATCTCTTCTTCATTTTCAGCAGATCAAGTTATGATATCGCGACTGGAAAGATGCTCCATCCAGTAATAAAATGGTCTTTTGTTTCATTTATGTAAATGTCACATGAATATAATCCTAATCCTACATTCATTTTTATCATTGTCAGTATCACGACAATTACTTGTTCGCGAACGAGCAAGGTTTTTATTAATGTCATAAATCAGTTTGCAAATTATTATTTATTTCGTTGTTTTTGCGACACTACGTACAAAACCAATGGGCCAGGACAACAAAGAGATGAGCAAAGTTATGTACTTATCGTACGTAATACGGGTGGGATATAGTTGTGATTGTTTTGTTATTAAGTACGTGATATGTGTGCAGATAAACTTGCAGAATTCCCACATGCTCTCAGCACGATCAGTGGCCGCGGAAGCGTGCGGGGACAGAGGAGGGACAATGTCCCTACGATTATTCGATGTTACCATCGTTATATAAACCCCTCCTTCCCCTATTCCACAGTTTTAATGTCCCCATAATATGTCCCCACGGCTTCCGTGGCCACTGAGCACGATAGGAGAAGAAGGAGAAGAATTGTGCAGAAATTCAATCCATGTTCAAATGGAGAATTCTGCAGTCGGAGCCAATTCTCTTAAAAAATGTCCAATCCTCTCTGGAGAATCGGCTGGATGCTCATGCAGATTATGTATTCTCGTCAGTGGCCGCGGAAGCTGTGGGGACATTAACATTGTAGGATAGGGGAGGGAGGGGTTTGTATAAGATGGGGAGATGATGGGGACATCGAACAACCGTGGGGACATTGTCCTAACCCTTCCGCGGTCACTGATTTTCATGTATGTAACTCAACAAGTCAGCCCTCATCAACTTCCCGATTGCGACCACGAATGACGAATTGGTTTGGTTTTTTAATGGACTTGAGTGCTTAGTCTGCTCTCAAGTTTTTGCAAACATTGGTTTGGTTTCAAGAGTTGGAGAAGAAGAAGAGTTGGTCAATTCGTGACGATTAGGAGAAGTTGGATGTACTTATGTAGATATGTGTGACTAGTTTTTGTGATGGTGTGCTGGAACATGTGTTATATTTTATTGATAGAGACCTCTAATTGCTTCCTAGACTTAATTGATGTAAGTCCAGTCAAAGTCAAGTTCATGGTTGAGCTCGAGCCAAAAAATTAATTTTAATTGTGTAGTCATGCAATGGACCACAATTATTGAATGATAATAAAGCAGCCATGATAAAGCAGAAGTGCCATAACCATCCTGCTCATCAAGTTATTAAAAATGTGTGTATCATCTTTTCATCAGTTGTATTGTTCCAAATTTTGATAAAAAAATTAATAAAGATAAATCTGTCTGGAAGGTTGAGGAAATAGGCGTGTTTTGTAATAGTACGTACTGTAAATAAGTGGAGGAGTGTGTGTACTTAATAATAAGCACGACTTAACAAGAAAATATAAGCTGGGAAATTGTAATTTTTTAGGTTAGAAAATTTTCAGAATTTGTGACAATAGAATAATTTTTGAGATTGTGTGTAATTTTGATTGTAAAGTGATAGGTGACCCATCTACAATCAAAGTTACACCCAAAATCTCAAACAATTACTCTTGCTCAATCTCACTAATGTAATCTTGGAAATTATAGATTTTTTCGTCTTTAAAGATTTTCAGATTTAAAAGAATCCGTGACTTTGCGAGTTACTTGATGCATAAATATTAAAGACATCGTTTTCAGAAAACCATATCCACTTTTACACACATGCAACCATATTTGAGTTAACTCGAGCAAACAACCTCTGTTGTTGTGCCGGCCTAATGAGGTGTAACTAACTAATCAGAGTGTCACATATTTACCCCTTTATTTTTTTGACGCAGAATATATTGGATCTTATTAAGAAAGACTACGTGCTGCATTTGTACTTGTGTAACACTGCTTAGTGAATGAGTAGACATTGTGTTTTTTAGGAATTTTTTGCCATATGCCAGCCATCAGTGTCATGCCATGACATTCTTTTTTGCACTGTGGTACATACACAGTCTGGCAGAGAAATTTGCACTTTTAGTTCTAAATTTAGTTTAGTCATGGGATTCAATCATGTAATAGATCAGGTATACCAGAGTTTTAAGGAAAAGACAGGTTTTTAGCAAAAACTAAGAAAGGCTGAAAATGATGGTTGACTGAGTTGCGAACTTACTTATGTAAGAGAGTTGAAAGTTTGGGTAAACTACGTAATATTCGAAAATCTGCACAGGATCTGCATAGATATTTCTGCACTAATCGCGAAAGGGTTTCTTATTACAAACTATTCTGTTATGCAGACATTTTCCTACGCAGTGGCCGCGGAAGTGACGGAGGAACAATGTCCCCACGGTTGTTCGATGTCCGCATCATCTTATACAAACCCCATCCTACAATAGTAATGTCCCCACATGTCCCCACCCCTTCCGCGGCCCCTGTTTTCCTCCGATCTTCTGGTAATTGCAACTGAAAGCCACCTTTTCCACGGAGGAGATGAGCTATTTAACCCAGCAATGAACAACAAGACATGCACCGTTTGACGTAATAAGTTTACAAAATATGGGAAACATTAAACCAAACTAATGTTAAAGTCAAATCAAATTATCAAATAAGTTATGTATGCAGCAGTGTCAAAACTAAATTTAAGCTCGAGTTTAAACCCAAACAGGTCGATTTACATGGTTCCAACGTCTCAAATTAGTATAACAATTACGTATTGACAGTGAATTCGATCGAAATTACTTAGGTATTACGTAAACAATGCTTAATGTGCTGGTCCAAGTTAACAATTAGAGCCAATTAATTTCTAGTCTAATGCTCGTAACAAAAATCACATTAAGCAATCTTTACTTAACCTTCAACCTTGAAAGTGCATACGTAAAATGACAAATTAATAACACAAATACGACTACATACATCAGTCAGAATAATAAGTGTAAGTAAATATGTAATTTCTGCAGAAAATGGTTACCCACAAAACTGTCATCCAAATTCATGTCATCCCCTTAAAAACCGAAATATGTGTACTGACATGTTTGCGTGCAAAACAAGATTGCATTTTTCACTGGACGTGGACCTTCTTCTTCTTTCTGGAGAGTTTGCCTCCAAGGCTTGGTCGTAGTTAGTTTCGCTCGGATAAATTTACAACATTTATTATATAAACCAGACTTACTTGTGGTGTGGTTTGGTTGGTGGTAAGCAGAGGCCGCGGAAGGGTGTGGGGACATTAACATTGTAGGATAGGGGAGGGAGGGGTTTATATAAGATGGGGACATCGAACAACCATTGTCCCTCTGTCCCCCACACCCTTCCGCGGCCACTGTGGTAAGACTGGACTGGAGGCAAAAAGGAACATTATCCACACCACATGCTAGCTATGAAACAATGGTTTACAAAACTGCAGTTGTACATAAATACATACGAGGGGCAGTTGGTTAGTGAGATAATAGAGTAGCGTAAGGTAAGGTAAAGCAACCATTGTATGAAAAATATTCGCAAAAAAATCGTACACGTAGCCCAAGCAAACATACAACTCGATCCATTCCATTCCACATAAAACTATGATGTTCGTCCTTTCGTTGGCCAAGGTCATATCAACAATCACCTAAGGATAGAGGGAAAAAATGAAGAAGCGCTATCTCATTCTTTCCTTGCATGCATTCATAAAATAAAGACGGAGAGATATACCACAATTATTATTGCATTGTGCTGTTTTATGGAAATGCGAGATGGATGGAGAGATTATGTATGTAAATGAATTTATAAAATTTTCAGATTATTTAGATGGACAATATTTGTACTTGTTAAAATATTTTTGCAAATATTGTTGTGCGAAATATTCAAACTCGATGTATGTAATTCGTACGCGTTTCGCAATTTGAAGAATTTTCTAAAATACGTTTCGGTGTACGGGAATATTCACTGATTATGTAATTGAATTTTGCAACATTTTCAGATTAGATGGACAATATCATTCTTAAAAATATTTTTGCAAATATATATTTTTGTGCCAAATATTGTAACTTGTACGCGTTTCGCAATTTTGCTTGAATTCGTTTCGGTGTACGGGAATATTCACAGATTATGTAAATGAATTTGCAAAATTTTCAGATTAGATGGACAATATCCTTCTTAACAATGTTTTTTTTCAAATGTATATTTTTGTGCCAAATATTGTAACTTGTATGCGTTTCGCAATTTGCAGACTTTTGCTAAAATTCGTTTCGGTATATGGGAATATTCACGCCCGATCAATTATTGACTATTAGCTCGCTCACTCACAGCAAACCGGATGTCTTTTTGAGTGAGTTTGCATACATACAGCCATGTTTCTCTGCAGGATGCTAATATAATAGTGCGACGACGGGGGGAGAGCAAATTATAGCCAATGTCAATCATGATTAGCAACCCAGTAAATAAGTGAGTGAATGAATATGTATGTGCGTTCCCAATATTCCCGTGCAAGTAAATATAAATCCTTGACATTCAAACGTCCGACTAGATCGATTCGTTTCGTTGTGTTATTATTGACTTTTGTGCTCCTGTACATAAATTCTGCTCACGATGGGGGGACGCAAACCATGTTCAACCCAGATTATTTTGCGACCATGTTAGTTTGAAAGACAAACTCTTTAGAAGCAATGTTTAGTTCGAAATTTGCACAGACGCGAAAATTTCAGCAAGTCATGGGCGCCACCAGTTTGCGAAAAGTCCGAGGTTCTGGCGCAAGGTACAAATTCTTGAAAAATAAGCGTTTTCGCGAACTTGTGATGCCCAAAACTTGCTAAAATTTTCGCATCTGCGCAAATACCGGACTAAATCTTGTTTCTAAAGAGTTGCCCATTTAAACTAACATGTTCAAAAAATAATCTGGGTTGAACATGGTTTGCGCCCCCATTTTTGTCAGTATGCATTGTTACCAAAATATTTATGTATTTGTGTAAAACAATGTTTATAGACTGCTTTCGGTACGGTACTTACACGTATTTTGCTTTGTGAATGAGGAGGGGGCTACATAAGGCAAATGTCTACAATCATTCTAGGAAAATAGGCTACAATAAGCAAGCAACAACAACATTCACCAGGAACTCACCAAACCAATACTTCAAAGTGAGCAAAACAAAGCGTTTTTGAAATAAAAGTCAAACTTCACAACAACCACCGGACTTGTTATTGGCTGTGGTTTCGTTCTGGAATGATTCTTAAACTGACTCAACTACGGACATACTTTTACTGCCTAGCTAAACCTAAACGGAGAACATTTAGGTGGTTGACTGCCAAACCAAGGAGGGAACGGACAACAAAGCGTAATTTGCAATATGTATGGTCTGATCCACCGTCGAATGGATGGTGGAAACTGGGTAATAACAGCGTCATCGAGACCATCACGTACCACTGTAATGGAGGTACGTATAAGTAAAACTAGCTTTTGACGACCAAACCACCTGCCTTCAGTGGCCGCGGAAGTTGTGGGGCATAAACGTTGTAGGATGGGAGAGGGAGGGGTTTATAAAAGATGGGGACATCGAATAACCGTGGGGAGGACATTGTCCCTCTGTCCTGTCGCCCCCCACCCTTTCGCGGGCACTGCCTGGCTTGCCCTTCAGTTGTACTTATGTTGTAGCAGATAATACCGGGGGAGAAAGCAGGTTTGATAATTCTACGAATTTTGTTTAGGTAGTATTTTACATTTTGGAATATTTCTAATTTCGGGGTATGTATATACATTTTTTGGCTCAATTATTTAATGATATGGCAGTCTTTATCAAATTCAATTTGAATTAAAATGCATGACATGTACGATTCTTTAGTATTTAGTAGTAAATAGCTACGAAAAGAAGCGGAAAATATTCCACCAATTTCTTCAACCTTACTGAATATTTAACTGGGTTTTCGATTTATCTAAACTGATTTATTTAAACCCATTGAATATTTATGGCCAAATTATCCACCCCTTCAAATATTTATGATACCCAATCCAATACGCATATCCATACGAATTTGTCATAACTGTCTAAACAGCATATCGCAATGATAGGATTTGACTACCTCTACCTCGAATTAATCAGTGTGAAGTGCATCTCACTCGACTTAAGCAGTCATAAAATGTCAGGGGTTAATACTAATTTGGTATTGATGATTAAATTTTAATAGGTGAATTGAACTTGAAGCTACCTTGAATTTGGAGTCTAGTTACGCAACGAAAGCCGCTGATTGACAAGTTTTATGTACTCACGGTGCACTTTATTTGCTCCAACAATACATACACCACGACCGACCTCAGGTAGGTAAGTAAATAGGTAGCGTACAGTGGCCGCGGAAGCATGCGGGGACATTAAAATTGTAGGATGAGGGAGGGAGGGGTTTGTATTTGTATAAGATGGGGAGATGATGCACGCCACGCAAATTGCAGGAAGCCCGGTGGTGTGCATCTCGTCCATTGTGCATATTTGCATGCAAAAATATTATTGCTTGCAGGATATGTCATTGCATTGGTGGGTTTTACATACATAAAGACAATGGCCGCTGAAGCTGTGGGGACATTAACCTTGTAGGATGGGGGAGGGAGGGGTTTATATAAGATGGGGAGATGATGCGGACATCGAACAACCGTGGGGACATTGTCCACACCCTTCCGCGGCCACTGGTAGCGTAACAACCTCCCCTCGTAATTTAATTGTCTCTGCTCTAATTCAATGAAGGTGGGTATAGAATATATATTTATTACTGGGTCTGTTCTATCTTCCTCTAATGTGTCTTCATTTTGAGCCGTGTCATCATCAACGTTATTACTTATCCAGGAGCCGCGGAAGGGTGGGGACAGACGGACAATGTCCCCCTACGGTAATTCGATGTTCCTTTCCCCCCTCCCTCCCCTATCCTACAATGTTAAATATTCGATGTCCTCGGAATATCCGGACATGTTATGCAAACTTTCCCTATGCCACAAACTAAGGAATGTCCCCACAGCTTCCGCGGCCTCTGTACTTCTCCCTCATGGCTCATCTCCAGCTTCAAATATTCTTTAAGTGGAAATTAATAGCTCGTTTACTCTCTGTTCAGGTTAATTAAATTAACACTTCATTTCTCCTGCACACACATAAATAACCTTTGTTCTTCTCATCTTCCATAACCTTTGCTACGTATGTATTTACATGTTGATGGGACGACTCGTTAGTTGGTGATGTGATGACTTTGATCAACAAATCTTGACGAATTGTTACATCTTTTGTGCCTTTCCCGAGAAGAAGCTCAATTAAACGAGAATACATATTTGTACGAGATGAGGAGTTTCCTTTGAAAATTAGGGAACTGGAAACTCGAGTCTGTTTTCAGGTTTGGGTGAGTATGATGTGATACGTAACGTAACATAACTTTACTTACGCCATGCTCAGGGATATATTGCCTTCTCCGGTGTCATGGATTATTTTCAGTGTGTCAAGGGTGAAAGTAATCACTTGCAAGAAAATGGTGCTTTTTCAGGAATTTTGACCTGCAAGAAATGCAAGACGCGTGGCTAGATGGTGCATATTTCTCACACTTTCTCCCAGTTTAGTTTCTTGCACCTCACATTTCTTGCGTTGCTTGCTTTGCATCTTTAGAAATGTAGCCAATTGGACCTCGTTTTTCCTCGAATTTTTATCATTTTTACCAGTGTTTCGGCTGCAAGTAACTACTTTACACTTGCAAGAAATGACGGGGAGAAAGTGGTTTTTTGCATGTGAATATTTTGACCTGCAAGAAACACAAGGTGCGAGAAACTCCTTCCCGCCGCTATTTTTCATACAGCGCGTGGCTGGCTAAATGGCGCATATTTCTCGCACTTTCTCCCAATTTCTTGTACCTCGTATTTCTTGCATTTCTTACTTTCCAGTGCAAACAAATATACATAGTAAACCCACAAGAAACGAAACACTATTTTACAAATCCTCGGAAAATTTTATATTATTGTAGTATGCGTAATGCACCATACCTATCTTAATTATGAGTAGATTCCTACTCCATTTCCACCTTATCGACTTTTGTTGATTACGTTAATACGATTTTTATTACTTCCAGAGCAGACCCGCGCGGAAGTGAAGTGAGTAAAAATCAGGAGAGGAAAATTCTTTTAATTTGTTTGCATTCTACTCGAACGAAAGTCGAAACCAATTAAAGTTTGGACTCACACAGCACACAAGTGAATGAATCCTTCTTCTTGGCACGTGCACAAATACACAAATACTAAAACTCTCCTCCAAATGAGATTTGTTCAACTGTGTGTGTTTTTGTTTTGCAGGAGAAAACAGAGAAACATGGGTTGAATCACAGGGACGAATGAGATAAATTACATACACGAAAACCTCCTACAAAGAAGAAAAAGAACTCCTGGTTTTTGGTATCTGTTTCATGTTGATCTTGATGAAAAACTGGGTAACCTATGAATTCTGGTGGGTTTTTAGGTACCAAATTTCGAATGGGGGGGGATTTGTCACAAATGTTTTTTTTTAATTTTTTAGAAGAATGTTTGCCTAAGGTTCGCAGAATTATTTTAATTCTGCAATTTCCGGGTCCAGCTTGGTTTTGTTTTTTAAATTAATGCAATTAAAATCCTGTATTTACGATCCGGTATGCTAATCGGTGGTAATTTTAATACCAAGAAATCAATACCAGATTGCTTAAGATTGCGATATCGAATTACATATGTGAAAATGTGTTTATTCAGTATGTGCAACATGACCCTTATGCAAAACACATTTATGCAAATCTTTTTTTTTTTTTTTTATGCAAATCTACCTATTTTTTCGCGGAATTATTTTAATGGCGCCGCTTCCACGTTTCGTTGTCCAGCCCGGTTTTGTTTTTCAATTAGTGCAATTAAAACGGAAAGCAATAACTTGAGCAATCTAGCTTTCATTCCATTTCATTTCGGGTCAATTGCCGAGGGACGTTTATCGAAAAATCAGAATGTTCACCATTTTGTACAGGACTTTATGTACAAAGTGTCCACAAACATGGATGGACGTGACATGAACTGTTTATTCAGAACCTGGCTAAGCAGACCATTAACACTAATGCAATTATTCCTCATTGCTGCAAACCCTCGTGGATGGAATGAATATAAATAAAGCGTGTTTTTACTGCGAACCACAATTTATTGTGGGCAACAAACGAACGATGGCCCCATGCAGTGGCCGCGGAAGCCGTGGGGACATGAGGGGATATTAACATTGTGGGATAGGGGGATGGAGGGGTTTGTATAAGATGGGAAGATGATGCGGACATCGAATAACCGTGGGGACGTTGTCCCTCTGTCCCCACCCTTCCTCCGCGGCCACTGGCCCCTTCCATACAATATAATACCCTCGAGTGATTGTGCCTTTGTGGGCTGTTTGTAATTACAATGAAATGTGATAAAGCAGTGAAATCTGTGTGTGTGTGCAGGTTTTTATGATAGTTGTCGTCTCTTTTGGGGAGAGAATCTCTAAAAACATGACAATTTTGGTCACCACCACCTCCACAGCCGCCGTTATCGCATTGTTCTTCTGGCCTGGCCAACATTTTTGCAATCACGTGCACACAATGCATGCATCGAACGAAGAATGCCACAAAAATAGAACTTGTCAGATACATAAATACAACAATAGATTCTAGAAAAACAGTAATGCAATGTAACGGGTTCGTGACATGTCATCGTACCACACTCATTATCGAACATTCGTTTTCCCAACGAGCAGATGTATGCATGTATCTGGACACAGTGGCCGCGGAAGTGTGTGCGGACAGAGCGACAATGTCCCCACAGTTATTCGATGTCCACATCATCTCCCCATCTTATATAAACCCTTCCCTCCCCCATCCTACAATGTCAATGTCCCCACATGTCCCCACACCATCCGCGGCCACTGTGTCTGGCCTGCATACACAATTATTTACCACCTGCCACAGTAAAGAATATAGAAATTCATGATGCTAAAAATTGGAAAAAAAATTTTCCAGAACTTTTTTTCGGAGAAGAATCACACACAAATCTTTTAAGAAAACATGAAAACGAAAAGAAAACTGTGTAATACATAAATAAAGCCCAGCGTCTATTATTCATCCTCAGTGAAATAAATTTTCCCACACACTCGAAAAAAAACCGGGTATTTCTGCTGCTACTGCCCGACATACATAAATCCGACCCACCCGCGCCTACACAAACCTTTGCGAAACACTTTATCTCCTCAAAAAAATGTAGTTCAACAGTCATTCGTGTGAAGAAGTGTAAAATGTATGCACACGAGTCGATAACTCAGGAAAAAAACACACCTGACCTAAAGCAACCCGGCCACAAATATATGTTTCCTAAGGAGTTAGGGGATTGGCAAAATGTTAAAAATTTAGAGGCGAATGTTCAAATTTATTCGGTGGATTGGCTATAACTTGAACTTACGGTGGGGATGCAAACCATGTTCAACCCCAGATTATTTTGCGACCATGTTAGTTTGAAAAAGCAACTGTTTAGAAACAATATTTAGTCCGGAAGTTGCGCAGATGCGAAAAATTTGACAAATTTTGGGCGCTGCAAGTTCGCGAAAACGCTAATTTTTCAAACCCTTTCGGGAGTAACTGAGCCTTTTCGCGAACTTGCGGCACCTAAAACTTGCGGAATTTTTCGCAACTGCGCAAATTCCGTACTAAATATTCTTTCTAAAAGAGTTACTCTTTCCAACTAACATGGTCGTAAAAAAATCTGGGTTGAACCCGGTTTGCGTCCCCCTTGTGTGAGCAACGTTATTAGCAAACTTGCCTAAGAAACCATAAATTGCGTATTTACTCGATGCAATTTCTTTTTTAAATCATCGGAGAAATATGAACTCTGATTTAGAAATCCGATTCACCATAAATTAAGTCACGTCTCCGTGCACAAAGAGCACTTCAACATTATTACCGTGGCGCATTGCAAAATAAAATGTTATTTGTAGTTGGGTTTCGCTAAATCGTTTGGCGTGTCATGTTGTTTGGTTGTTCTCTTTTTGTGGAGTGGTGGATGGATGGATGCAGTGGCCGCGGAAGGGGTGGGGACATCGGGGGACATTAAAATTATAGGATAGGGGTTTATATAAGATGAGGAGATGATGCGGACATCGAACAACCGTGGGGACATTGTCACCCCCTTCCGCGGCCACTGGCTGGCTGTGATGTGTATGTTGTGGCGGATGGGATGCATGGGTTGGTACATTCTATTCAAAATTGCATTGAATTGAATGGAAGAATTGGAAAGGAGAAAACTGGAGAAAATTCTAAAGAGCCAGAGCGATTCATTTGATTCCACTTTCCACTTTACTCTTAACAACGAACGAGAACGGAATGGGGCACAACACTCCATCCAGTACAACACTCCATGAAATATTTATTTATGCCTTTTCTCCTCCTTCTCCTCGTCCCTTTGCATAAAGACAGGGTTTACGAGGGTGGGATGCAAGAAAAAATGGGGAGAAAGTGGTTTCTTGCAGGTAAATATTTTGACCTGGGAGAAATGCAAGGTGGGAGAAACTACGTCTCTCAGCTATAAATACTTCATACGGCGCGTGGCTAGATGGCGGTATTTCTTGCACTTTCTCCCACTTTCTTGCACCTCGAATTATGTCTTGCGTGGCTTGCGTGAGAGAAAGTGGTTTCTTGCAGGTAAATATTTTGACCTGGGAGAAATGCAAGGTGGGAGAAACTACGTCTCTCAGCTATAAATACTTCATACGGCGCGTGGCTAGATGGCGGTATTTCTTGCACTTTCTCCCACTTTCTTGCACCTCGAATTATGTCTTGCGTGGCTTGCGTGAGAGAAAGTGGTTTCTTGCAGATGAATATTTTGACCTGCAAGAAATGCAAAGCGCGAGAAAGCACTATAATTCATTTGTATATTTCTTGCAATTTCTTGCACCTCCCATTTCATGCCCTTTCTTCCCACTACAAGAAATGCATTTAGTAAACCCCCCAAGGAACGAAACACTACTGATAAACAAACCACCACCACCTTGGTGCTGGATGGATAGATGGGTGGCTGGCTTGTCTTTCTCAGTACATTCGCCACGTCAACTGCTGAATGTATATGGGGTAATCATCATCTTATAGAACTTATGTATATAGATAAAAAAGTGTTAAATAACATTGGACCGAGACACGCTTGGGGAGAGGAGAAAGTAGAGAAAATTTTGACAAGCCCTTCTTCCAAGAGTGTGTAACTACACACACGTGAAAGAGAAAGTAGATTGAATGAACAGAAAAGTTCAAAGGAAAGTTTACTCTGCGATTCTTGCATGAAATCCCGGATAAAATTCCAAAATCAACAAAAACGATATAAGTATTTTTGGAGCGTTTAGTGATCGAATTAATAATTAATTTCCTCTTTAAGAATAGATACATAGATCGGGAGACTCTGAATATTTACAAAGGAGACGATGATCTTGATGGGTGGATATTGACTTGACTAAATTTATCATGATCAAAAGAATTAAAACGTCGGACAGACAGGATTGAACTTGAAGTATGCAAATATTGGACACGTTTCCGTCTTAAATTGAGATTCAGTGGGGGCGGAAGGGTGGGTGGGGACAGAGGGGCAATGTCCCCCACGGTTAGTCGATGTCCGCATCATCTCCCCATGTTATATAAACCCATCCCTCCCCTATCCTACAATCTTAATATCCCCAGATGTCCCCACAGTTTCCGCAGCCACTGCTCACACTACGAATATGTGCATATCCAGTGGCCGCGGAAGCGTGGGGACAGAAGGACAACGTCCCCACGGTTGGTCGATGTCCCCATCATCTCCCCATGTTTATAAACCCATCCTACAATGTTAATGTCCCCAGATGCAGCTTCCGCGGCCACTGCTAAGATTTAATAAGTGGTCGTCTCAAGATTATGAACCGACCACATCAATACTACTTTCTCTTTCTTGAGCTACGTATTTCCAATTTTTCCCCATGTACATACCTCCAAAAGAACTTTCTCCTCCGCTTAAAAATTATATACTACATGCTTTCTCCAACCGGATTATTTATTTCTAAAAACCTTTTCTTCGTTTGATCTCCAAACTTTGTATTGTATAATATTTCACATTTTTTCTCTCCAGTTCAGGTGAAAAGGAAATGATTCGAGATCACGAACATTTCACATTTACTTGATCAAATATTCTTCCTTAGCTCATCTCCTCCTCCTCCCTCGTTTTTTTTCCACGCACTTTTTTCTTCTTTTAGTTTTTTTTTTCTTCATTCAATTTTTAGATCGTTGCTGCAGCTGTGTAAAAATGGAGTGGAATGAGGTTCAGTTCAACGTAAAGTGAACATGACAATGGGTATAAGCTGTAAGGGTACATTTGCAACAAAAGTTTTGCTAACTTTGGTGGGAGCTCTATTGTTCTCAAATAAGGTGTACTTTCTTTCTGAGGTTAGACGGGCGGGTAGGGAGCGAGGTGAGTTTAATAGTTCAGGTCTAGTCAAAACTAAAACTTTGTGTTGTGAATTTAGGGATTTACATGATCCTCACACATACATAGATACACCGACCAGAGAGAGAGAGAGAGAGAAACCCCGTCTGTCTAAAATGCAATAATTCTACGTCATGAATCCTATTGCATGGAAGAAGAAGACGACGACAGGTAAAAGTTCAATAATGATAATGTGCCCAAGATAAAATTTAAACGGAAAAAAATGCAGCACGTGCTATTTTTTTATTTGGTTAGTTTTGGAATGAGCTTAAAATGAATTGGGATTTTTTATTGTTTTTTATCAATGCAAGTGTCGTTTGGAAGCAGATAAGACACTAAATTTTTCATGTGTGAAGCCATAACCGTAATTTGAGCTATTATTGTAATCTTACATCATCTTAGGGAACGTTGATACACATACTTTGGACATTGAGAAATCCTTCAATTTCATTTATCACGACGTTAAGAGTTGATTGATTTGAGGATATTTCAATTAGCAATTTGTTTATCACCCAATATAAATACGTATTCCGGCTCATTAACTTTGTACATAGCAATTTCCCATATTGCACTTGTAAGTAGTCAGTGGCCGCGGAAGGGTGTGGACAGAGGGACAATGTCCCCACGGTTGTTCGATGTCCGCATCATCTCCCCATCTTATATAAACCCCTCCCTCCCCCATCCTACAAGGTTAATGTCCCCACAGCTTCCGCGGCCATTGTCTTTATGTATGCAAAACCCACCAATGCAATGACATATCCTTCAAGCAATAATATTTTTGCATGCAAATATGCACAATGGGCGAGATGCACACCACCGGCCTTCCTGCAATTTGCGTGGCGTGCAATAATTTTGGCAAACTTGTCACTTACTTATTTGCGTTAAGGCAGGCATCACATAATAAACATTAAACATTACAAAGATGCTTGTCTGCAGAGCAGATTTTTATAGTCTTCTTGGTATTTACTTCTCCTCGGCTACATAAAATTATTGCTTGCCTTAAGATGACTTTGAATTTAGTAAAAACGGCCTTCAGCTTCTTCACACCTTTTACATTATTCTGCTCAAACTTGACAAATATTTACGTTACGCAACTCCTTGATGGATGAGCGAGCAGGGAGAAGAAGTGTCGCTTATTTCGAGTTTGTTCTTCCTTCCTAATATTATGTGTATGAACCAGTGGCCGCGGAAGTGGTGGGGGCATGTGGGGTCATTAAGCTTGTAGGATAGGGGGAGGCAGGGGTTTATATAGGACGGAGAGATGATGGGGACATCGAACAACCGTGGGGATATTGTCCCTCTGTCCGCGGCCACTGCCTGTGCCGTATGAATATTGAAATATAGCAAAATTTTGCATATGACTGATGATTTAGTTGCATAACATGGTCCCTCTGTCCCCATCCTTCCGCGGCCACTGTATATACGTACTGAATATTGAAATATAGCAAAATTTTGCATATGGTACAAACACAGTTGCATATAAAAGTCAAATAACCATGAGAACATTGTCCCTCTGTCCCCACCCTTCCGCGGCCACTGCTTCCTACATATATGCAATATGCATATTGAAACCTACCAAAACTTTACTGCTTTTACATACACACTTGCATAATAAAAGTCAAATATACATTTCGGAAATTTGCAACACCACCAAAAACCATGCCTTCATTAGAATGCAGACTTCCTACGAATTTACAATGAAGAAGAAGACACAAGAAGAAGACGAAACCATTCCAATTAGAGATCTGCTCTGAGAATCTTAATGAGAAATTTAATTTAGAACTAGATTTGGGGTCTCACTAAATAAATCTACAACTGCTGTGCACAAGGAAGAACAATGCAAATAATGCTCTCTCTCTCTCTCCTTGCAAAATTTAAGACCAACCAACCAACTTTACATACGCAGCAAGTTAACCATTGAACATGACAAAAGTATAATTTCGTCTCGGATCAAATTTTAATCCAGAGTAGTCACTCACCCAAGAAATTTGCGACTGTTGAATGTGCAGATTCTCCTCCAGCTCCTCCAGAAATACGTGGATTAAGTAGTTTAGTTATTGTATGTATGCAGATTCGGAAACTTTTTCTTGATCTCGAACACCAATTCAACACGTTTCTAAATATACTGGAAAAAGTTCACAATTCACTTATTCGCAAGTTTGACTTCCACCCAAGAAATGTGATCTCAGAAAAAGAAGTAATCAATGTTACAAATGTCAGAAAATGAATAACTTTAGATTCCGCACTACTAGTTGCTTGGCTTGAGTTTTTAGCAAAGTTTTTTTTATTATTTTATTCTTTTAGCAATTTGCTAAAAAAAATTGGAACGTCCCAGAGAAGAAGTTTCTTTCTTCAATTATTCTTACTTCATAATAATTTATCCAAGAAGAAAAAATGGGAGAGTAGAAACTTTTTGTAAGGGAGAACTTGAAGGAAAAAGTCGGTTATCACACACGGATAATGATTGTAGAAACTCAGGACTTTACAGTATTTTTTGCAACCTTTTGTTACGTGGAATTGCTGCAGTAATTAAAAAAAGAAGTGTAGTATTTCAAGTTTTTAAGAAATATTTGTATCTGGAAAACTTGTGTGACGAAAATTTTGAAGAAATTGAGATTTTTTGACGTTTAAGCGACTCCTTTATGGAATATTTTTTTTACCTGGAAAACTTGCAATTAAAAATTTGAGATTTTTTTAAAAGGAACGTTATTTGAAAAGCTGCTGAATAAAATCGAGGCTCGATGAGACTCAGAACGAACAAAGTAATGAACTTGGGCTTCTTCTGCTTCTCAATTTGGACAACATATCCACTCGGCTCAAACTCCAAATGCTGACTGAGTCAAGGAGTCTCAGTCTCAGGAAGAACCTGCTAAAACGGCGAGGGGACGATCGTGTATGTAGAGTTGAGCCAGCATTTTGCACCACTTTTCCTTTCTTTAACGTAACATTGCAGCGTTAATACAGACCATGAGACTGGCAGTAAAGCAGTCAAGCAAGGTGCATTGCATACGACGAAACCTGGCTCAAAATCGCTACTTTATACATACCTCAACTGGTTTTATCCAATACGGTTTTGCCTACTACGGTTTTGCCTACTACGGTTTTGCCTACTACGGTTTTGCCTACTACCGTGCTAAATCACCTAACTAAACCCGATGCTGCTGGAGAAAAAGTTGTGGCAGTCATAATAATATGTAGTTTGCGATATTCATTATAATTGTCTTATGACGTGACCAATAATTTGACGATAATGGAAGAAAGTGACGATTTTAATAATTTGCATGCGTCGTAAAACGAAGATGTAACCGGATTTGGCTGGTGGTCAGACGAACAAAAGCGTCAATTAAAAGCGTGTCTATATAACCAGTGGCCGCGGAAGCGTGGGGACAGAGGGGCAATGTGTGGAAGCGTGGGGACAGAGGGACAATGTCCCCACGGGTTTTTAATGTCCCAATCATCTGTCCCATCTGTTCCTTCCTACAATGTTAATGTCCCCCCATTTCCCCACACCTTCCGCGGCCACTGTCCATAACCCTACCTAGATATTTGTAATAGTTTTACGTCGAGAAGGGTGCGCGTTAAGAAATCAACGTCTAATTGCCGTCTTAAGGTCAAATCGTAACGAAATCTCTAGTTTAAATTAGTTTACTTACGTAAATAGAGCCCTGAAATGTGCATATGAATTGGCTACTTTATTTTTACTACCATTAAAATTCATAATTTACTACAGGTTTAAAAATGCGTAGGGCAAGTGATGTCAATATTTGTTGTTTATCGTCTCCTCGTGATAATAAATTGTTGAAAAAAGGGTTCCCCATTTCGACACGTAGTAAAATAAATAATTTGCTAAATAGTTTGCCCTGTACGTACCTAATTATTCCTTTGTCAGACAGGCTGGTGGTCTACCTTGTATAATATTTAGTACAGTGGCCGCGGAAGGGTGTGGACAGAGGGGCAATGTCCCCACGGTTGTTCGGTGTCCGCATCATCTCCCCATCTTATATAAACCCGTCCCTCCCCCCATCCTACAATGGCAATATCCCCACACCTTCCGCGGCCACTGCTACCATGCATAATAGTGCTTATTTACTTACTCGGCTTTGTTAGCCATTTCATATTACATATGTACGTTACTGTGATCACTCAAGTACGTAATGAATGGTAAAGAAGATTCAATATGCATTACGTACAAAGAAATGTGCAGCTTAATTAAGTTTTAAGTAGCTTTTTGATTTACCTTTTGTCCACGAGAAGAAGAAAAAGAAGATTAAGTCTTTTACCAAGTAGATCTGATGTTTCTATTATTTCTGAGAACAGAGGGTTTTCATACCAGTGGCCGCGGAAGCGTGGGACAGAGGGGCATGTCTGCACATGTTATATAAACCCCTCCCTCTCCTATATGACAATGTTAATGTCGCCAGGTATCCCCACCGCTTCCGCGGCCACTGTTTGGTACTGATGACGATAATGTCTTTTTTTCTTGAATTTAGGAAAGATTTCTCCCTTTGTCTTTTGTAAGTTTTCCTTGTCCGATATTGTATCATCAAAAACCAACTTTATTTAGCCCGAGTCAGATTGTTTTTAATAAATTATGAAAGTGGGTAAACTTTTTAATTTTTCGACAGATTTTGCTCATCCTCGAATTTAATTCTGCATATTTTATATTTGTTCAAAGTTTCAAGTTGATTAGTTTTACGAGAGTAATCGATAGACCGACAGACAGACAACCATGACGGGTACATAAGGCCTGACTCGAGCTAAAAAGTGATGCCAATTCTAGATGCTAGATGAACTGTACTCATTACGTAATTCGCGTAATCGTAATCGATGAATTTCCTACTTTTTACCAACAAGGTAACAAATTATTATTATTTGCCCTGAAATTGAGAATGAGTGCCTCGTCCTTCCTTAGCAATGTATCACTGTACGTACCTAGGTTTCGTACACGTTGAGTATTTATTGGAACCAGTGGCGGAATAAGGACCCATGAGGGCCCAATAAATAATAGGAAACGATTTATTTATTACTTTAAATGAAATTTAAGACCGCACACGCACAGAAATCCAATAAAATCTCACTCGCTCGTGTAGTAAAACTACGTATACTTTACCTTCCTCACTTTTTGTTTGCTGCAATTTTAGTTTAGCTCACACATACACAAGAACAACAATAAATTCGCAATTTGCAATGTCATCTCGCTCCTGGTGCAAAGCATTGAATCTGAATTTGAAAGCTAGGTATGTATGAAAAAGTAAGATCGCAGCCGTATGCACTGTGATGATCACGATCACACATTTAGCATGCATGCAGGGACAAATAAGTAAAGAGCAAAAGCATCTTCTTCACCAAGGCCTGAGATACTAGAGCAGCTTGCAATTTCTCATTTTAACATGCATTCTACTAAAGAGAAGACTCACCAAGATTTGTTGTCACGTATTTATCTTTTAGTGTTTGGTTTCTTGTAAGAAATGCGAGGTGCAAGAAACTGGGAGAAAATGCAAGAAATATGCGCCATCTAGCCACGCGCAATATCGCGGCGCGGCGAAGTTTCTTGCGCCTTGCATTTCTCCCAGGTCGAAATATTTCCCTGCAAGAAACCACTTTCTTCTTCCCGTTATTCGTATTCCAAGTGTGTGGGTAGTTACTTACTTGCCCCCGTGAAACACAGCTATTTATACGAATCTCTAGTCACCAGAGAATCCTTTGATTTCATTTCCTGTGATCTGATACAGTTCTCACACGTCACCTTTCGAGCGTTCAGTTGCACACATCATGAAATGATGGCTTTTGATTAGCTACCCGATTTAAGCGAACCATGAGAAAGAGAGAGAGTTAATTAGGATTTTGGAATTAGGACTAATTTGCGCAGAAGCATGTATCAAAAGTCTAAATACAAATATCTTTCTTTGACTATTTATTGTTGCATGAAGCTTGAAGTGAATCTCTCTCCTTT